>NC_138961.1:133131666-134452500 GCF_055761805.1 Camellia sinensis | reverse complement strand
CTATGCCACAAGCGAGCAAGACACCCCACCAAGGCAATTGAAGCGTGGCGTTGTAATAGGTGCAAGCAAAGATAATTGTGGCGATGTTTACTACTAGAATGACTAGAAACCACCACGTAGGCACCTGTTTGTATACCTTCATAAGCCTACTGTGTATATCCATTTTCTTACTTCCTCCAAAAGCCCCTTTGCTATACTTCCATAGATCACTGCATGTGTCAAGGGAGGTTAATTAACATCATTTTATTTTTTAAATGTTTTAGAACCATTGCAAGTTTGAATCAAATAAATTAGAATCCAATTATAGAATATGTTTTATACTTAACATCACTTATACATTAGACTTTTTAATTTGAACAATTCTAAAATCTATAAATTCTAATTTGTTTATGAGTAAAGCTTTTTAAAAATTAAAAATAAATTAAAATTAAAATTAAAAATTATTGCACAAAGTTTCTACTTTCTAAAACAAATACTTATTATGACTTTTGGTCACACTTGTTTCCCAATATGTGGAATGTGAAAATGATTTGTTTATAATAAAATATGAATACATTCAGAATGTAAAAAATGGACAGAGAGTAATTATTCTTATGTATATGTTCAAAAAGTTATTTATTTGTTGTCATGTTTTTTATCTTTTTTTTTTTTTTTTTTTTTTGCGGGGGGGGGGGGGGGGGGGGGGGGGGGAATGTCATGTTTGTTTGTATCATTTGTCTCGTGTTCACATTTATACTTATTAAGTAGACAATAAGGGATCCTTCATCACCTATGTAGTATTTATAGGATAGCCATTACCTAAACAACAAAATTTTAAACTACAACAATAGTTCTTTGAATCAGAAACTAAAACAACAATCTAAATAATAGGCATGTGTGATATATTCTTAAGTTTTCTTTCTTTTTTTTTTTTTGGACAAGGACTAGATTCAAAATGTGAATGTTGCATTTTTTACCTTCCATGGAAGAGTAGGATGTGCACTATAGTTGCAGAAAGAGTGGCGAATCCAAGACCGTATGTCATGGCAAAAAAGGTGCTCATATGTAAAGGCCCATATTTCCCATAAGCATTCTCATCGAGATGGAATTTGGAATCAACGATCTTTGATATATCATAGAGTGAACCATTTGACATGAAGAGATCACTGGAATATATGGGGAAGTTCTTGGCTTGGTAGACGTTGAGCCAGTAACTGACAGGCGTCAACACGTACATTACAAAGAAGAATCCAATGGCAACATTGGCGGTGGCAAACCATGGGCTAGCCAATGGACTCCCAAGATATGAAGCAATTGTAGACCAGTCAAATCCCAAGCTACCGATTCCAAGACCTTGTAAGCCCGAACCTAGTTGCTGCACTAGGACAGACTTGGGAGCAAGCCAGCAGACCCAAGAGATCGATGTCAACATTGGGAAAAGAAAGCCCGGAAAGATGTAGTAAGCGAAGCCACAGATGAAGGTTATGAGGAAGAACTGTGTCCTCGTTGTGCCGCCTTTGGGTCTATGCTCCTTCTCATGTAAAGCCCTGCAATAGTTAATACATAAAATTTCGAACTTGGATCATAAGAAGTTCACAAAAGCAATGAAACTCAGACAGTAAAAATCAGAAAATTGTACCCAACACATTATCTTGTTTGGTTTTCAAACTCAAAAAACTGTTTTTCAGTTTTTAGTCTTTAATGAATTTTTTCATATTTTAGTTAAGTTAAATATTTCTAAAGAAAATTCAAATAAAAATACTAAATAATGCCGGTTTGGTTTGATTTTTTAAAAACGGTTTTTAGATGAGTTTTCATTTATTTATTTTATATTTTAATCATTTTTTTTTTCTTTTGTACTTTTTGGATTCACCCAAATATATCTAAAAAGTAAAACAAATTGACTAAAATATCAAAAAAATAAACGAAAATTCAAATAAAAATTTGTGTGCATTTTTATTTGAATTTTCGTTTGTTTTAGTGAATTTTTTTTTTTCGGTTAAAACTTTTTTTACTTTTTAGATGTATACATATCTAAAAAAAATAAAAAAAAAAATTGACTAAAATATAAATAAAAAGTTCAATAAAAACAAAAGAAAATCTGTTTAAAAATAGTTTCTGAAAATCTAAATCAAACGAAGCTGTGTGCAATCTTTTTTTTTGCACTTTTCTGTGCACGTATAACAATTCGATTTACATCAATACCTGAATAATGAGACTTGAACCAGATTACTCGGCCACCACATCTCTCCTGGTTCAACTAGATATTTACGGAAAAGCCCCGCCCAGCCAAACCCCAAAACCTACAATTTAAGTATAAAAGATAAATATCATGCAGAGAAATTGACTATTGTCGACAAGCTGTACACAACATTAAACAATTTCTTTCTCTTTTTATTTCTTTTTTGCAAATCAATAAAGAAATCCAAGATGCAAACATAGTTTAAAAATATGAAGTTTGCGCGGCGTGAGATAGAAGTACCTGGGTGGTAACCATGACAATTAAGGCAGGAAAAAAGGTGAGTTTTTTCTTGTAAAAAAGCTTGACAGCACTCAATATATGAGTGGCATAAACACTACCAGCACCAGAATTAGCAAAGATTGTGATCAAAACATGTTCTTTCACATTGAACGGTCCTGGATTCAGAGTAAACTCCCAACGGGTACCCTTAAAGAAGACCCGATCCGTGATGATCCGGGCCATCAAGTGGCCCAGAGGCACCACAGCAATCTGTGCAGAAATTGAGGTGACAGACAATGGCTCCTTACGGTACCAGAAGAACTGGTTGATGAATGATAAAAGAATACAAGAACCCATTCCCAAAACCCACATTCTAAATGTCAGCACCGGCAGCGTTGGATCGTCGGTTTTGGGCACCGTCACGTCTACTTGTTTGATCGAACAGGTGTCGGAAACCGCCACATCTTCATCTATCTCCGCCATGAATGATGATGAAACAAAGTCTAAATCTAAATACACTATAATTCTAGACTCTCTTACGAATGTATTTAGTTTTCATAGATAGAATATATAATGGTGATTGAATGAATGTGGGAAGAGATAGAGTCTATAATGCTAGGGACTTATACATTAATTTGGATTGGATTGGAAAGAGGGAGGAGAGAGAATCCTGGGAGATTACGAATTGCTAGAGATTCTGTTATAAATAATAAAATAATAAAAAAGATAAACATGGATTCTGTGGTACGAGGATTTCAAAATCAACAATATTACAAATTCATCTTTATTAATTTAAAATTTATTTAGAAAAAAAAATTAATAATTAAAATTCATCTGACTCATAAATTTATATTTCATCAATTTTATCTCAACCACACAAATCCATTCGAGATAAATTAATTAATTGTATGACCATGCAAATTCAGACTTATTTTGAGAAATATGTTAAAAGTTAATTTTTTTTTTTTTTTTTGGTCTTTATTTGAACAAACGTGAAAAAAATTAGAGAAGTGATGTGATTCAAAAAAGAAAAAGGTAAACTACCAATAGATTCAAATAATTGAACTTAGTCCTATTGAAAGTTAGTCTTAATAAAAAATTTGCTAAAAATATTTTTTTGTGACGACTTTTTGCATGTCGCTAAAAATTGGCAATTGGTAATTTTTTGTCATAAATTTTATAAATTCTGGTTAAAACTTACAATTAGTAACCTTTTTTCCGTGACAAAATTTTCAAATTATCGCTAAAGCTGAAAATTAGTAACAATTTTTTTTTTGTAACGATTTTTTTAAATTGTCGCTAAAACTTATAATTAGTAACTTTTTGTAATAAATTTTTCAAACTATCACTACAAATTAACAATTAATGTTATTTTTTTAATAATGTTTAATAAAAATGGTCGTCAATTACTATAGGACCTATTTAATAATAAGTTTACTTATTAAAATTTACACGTAAATCTTCCAAAGCCGAAAAATCAATAAGCGGGCTTTTATTAATTTAGTTGCCAAAAGAGACCTAAATGGATATTAATGACTTAATTCTCATGTTCGGACCGTAGAGATCACTAATAAGGATTTTATTTTGATCATTTGAATTGTTCATTTTTTATATTACTTTCTGTAAATCATTCACACACAAAAATCAAGTCGATCCGATATATGAAACTACATAATATCATATTTGTCTTCAAAGAAATAAACAACAAAAATAATTTCAAAAATAGACTGTATATTTTTTCAGAAACAAATATGATAAAATTTTACAGTTACAAATATCTTATCAATCTAATTTTTTTTGTATAGATAATTTATACAGTGGCCTAAAAAATGAACAGTTCAAATGATTAAAAAAAAGACTTTTGATGAGACTTACGGACCCGAACAACACCGTTCGGTTCAGTTAGACAACCCAAATCATTTTTGTAAGGGTTGGACTGCTCTTATATTAAGATGTCAATATGAAAGAAAATTGTAAGGCCCAAAAGGCTTACTACAGGTCTCATTTCGATGATATGAACTATTCATTTTGTAAGTTCCCTCTATGTATATCATCAATGAAAAAATTTAAGTCAATCTGATAATTATATTCTTTTCATTTTATTGCATTTGTCTCTTAAAAAATGAATGATCTATTTTGAATATATATACATATATATATTTTTTGACAAATGTAATAAAATAAAAAAGTTACGAATATTAGATTGAACTAATTTTTTTTTTTTTATGGATAATATGCATTGAAAAACTAACAAAATGAAAGATTCAAACTATCAAAATGAAATCCGAGCCCTATTGACCTCTCAAATCAACCTGAAAAAAAAAAATCAATATTAAATTTTCTACCAAATAAATGACCAAATATCTCAAATAGATGTGGGATCCACACTTTATGAATCTCGCATTCATGTGAAATATTTGACTAATTATTTAGTAGAAAATTTGAGCTTATAACATTTTCCTTTTATAACTCTCTTTTTTCCTCAACGCACTTCCAAACAACTGTTGCAAGGTTTTGAAAACCAGACCGGACCACTGTTGAGTCCAAACCACTGTTGATTTCTGCTAACTTTCTTTTTTCTTTCTTTCTTATTATATATATATATATATATATAAAATACATAAGAATATAAGAAAATTTTAATTGGAAACTTTCTTACAAGGATCTCCTCTTGTGAGGAATCTCATTAAAAGCTTGAAATTATTGTGAAAGCCTCCACCTATTTATAAGAAAAAAATTCTTTCAAAAAAACTCAAGAAATCCATGTAGGATTCAATCAAATGTATTGGAGAGAATATTGAAATTTTGATATCCCTCCAAAATTTTTGTTCTTTTTTTAATCAAATTATTTGAATTAAAATCATATAGAGAGAATATTAAATATTTAATTTCCTCTTCCAAAATTAAAATTAAAAATATTTTAAAAAATATTATTATATTTTTTAGTAAAAAAATATTAGGACAAATATTTCAGATAATTTAATTTTTTTAATTTTTTAATTTTTAATTTTATTACTTATATTTTTATTTAAATATAATTTTAATATATTTATTACATCACGATTCGATTCCGTTTCAACCTGACGGTTGAATCAGTGATCCATCCACTCGATCTCTTTTCCGGTTCGTTCATTGACCCGATTTTTAAAACATTAGTTGAATCTAATCAATACTCTCCTACCTGTCACACTTCTAAGGCCATATTTGTTTGGATATTTGGAAAAGAAAGATTAATAATTCGTGAAACTTATTTAAAAAGTGTTTAATTTGAGATATCACATCAGTGAGGAAATTAATTCCATTGGCAGGATTACCAATCTTATGCCGGGGTGGGATTAGAAATTAAGTGAAGAGATTAGTACATTTTAAAATAAATTTTAAGTAAAATTTATATTTCTTAAAACAAAAAAAATAATTATAATATTAAAAAATTACTAAAAATTTTAAAAATATTAATTTTATAGATTAATCCTATACATAGTATTACATATCTGGTAGTATACAAACAAATACTTTTTATTCTATATCTCCAACCTAATACCACCACACTAATAATCTATTCACTCAATCTCTTAATTTCCTCCATCCTATAGAACCAAACAAACATGACCTAAACTTTTACAAGAATATCCACAACACTTTTAAAACATCATCGTTTGTGTTGTTAAACATTATCCTTAAATTTATTGTTTATAAACTAATTTGTTTAGGGATAAACGGACCATAAGTGTTAAAATTAAAAAAAAAAAAAGGGTAGAACCCACATAATTAAGTATATGGTGAATCAAAAGTTGACACCTATCATTCCATATTATTAGAGATAAAATAGTAGAGATTTTATTAGGAATTCAAACTTTTTCCTAACTTCACAAAATATTTCAATTTTTAAAATTTGAAACAAAGCTGCTGCAGGGCCTGAAATACCCAACGACTCGAATGGCTCGAAATGGTTTCCCTCGAAATTTTGATACACGTAGAGCTCACGTGTTCTGCACAAACTAATGAAATAAAACAAAAACAAGAGATGAGAGAAGGGAGAGAGAGGGAGGTTACGACCATGACGACAACGGCGAGAGAGACGACCATGACAACGACCGACCTGGTGTTCACTGACGAGTGTCGTTGACCACCGTCCACCGTTGTTCGAAATCTCCATGCTGAATGTCCTAAACATTTTGTATCTGTGCATGTAGGTAAATAATTGGTTTATTTGAGATACATTCGTCTCTTACTCATAAATCTCATGAACAGATGAATTGTAGGAACCAGATTATCTGTGCAGATAAACAGATTATAAACAGATAAATAGATCATCATAAATCTCATTTGTCAGATAAACAGGAACCAGATAAGCAAATTATAAACACATAAAATCTCATTTGTCTCTTACTTATAAATCTGATAACCAGATTATCTGTGCACTTCAGGAACCAATAACTTATTTTCCTAAACAGATTGAACATCTCGTTATTGGTCAACATTTTTTTTTTTGAGATGCATTTGTAAGAGGCAATTTATTTGATTTGATCTGTGTATGTTAAAAAAAAAAAAAAAAAAAAAAAAAAAAAAAAAAAAAAAAAAATTGGTTGTTCTAAAACCAAGCCCTCTGTTAAACATTTCCATGGTAGTGATACATGCCAATTGTTTGATGAAAGTCTGCATAGAGAAATTGCCTTGATTTTTTATGTGTTGGTTGATGAAAGTCCTGATGCTAATCTGTGTCAACTTTCTTGATGCTAATCTGTGTAATTAAAGTCCTAAAAGTCCTGATTTTTTATGTGTTGGTTGAGAAATTATGTTTGAAACTAATTTTGTCATTTAGGGTAATTTACCTAATCTCAGTGTTCTTAATTTACCTAATTACTGAGATCATCTCAGTGTAAGAATTAACTCATTACTGAGATCAATGTGTTGAATTAATCTCAGTGTTGTTGAATTAATCTCAGTGTTGAATTCATCTCAGTTGGAGAACCTTAGAAAAATTGAAATGCACATGCATGCACTTACACTTTATTTTCTATTTGGTTTGAAGCTACACGAACTACACACTTCAATGGACATTGATTCAACCAATCTTTCATTGAATGGGAGTGAGGAAGTTGAAAAGGTGGAGAACAATCCGTCATTAAATAAGATTGGTGAAGTTGAAGAACCTAAGAAGGGCATGTGTTTTAGCTCAAAGCAAAAAGTATATTCGTTTTATGCAAAATATGCGAAACACCTCGGATTTGCTGTAGCTTATAGAACATAGAATATTGGACAAGATGGGGAAGTAAAATACTTTGGAATTGAATGTACTCGGGCACGCAAGAGAACAAAACGATCAGAAGTACACCCTCTCGAACCATCTTTGTCATCATTCATTGAATGTAAAGCAAAGGTTAGAGCAACTCTACAAAAGAATGGAAGATTTAAGTTGATCATAGTTGTGCTTCAACATACGCATGACTTGATTCCTAGTGACTCACGACATTTTGCAATGAATAAGAGAATTCTTACCCCTGTGAAGAGAATACTAGAAATAAACGATGAAACAGGGATAAGGGTGGCTAGGAATTTTCATTCTATAGTTGTTGAAGCAGGGGGGTATGAGGCATTAATATTTGATGAATGAGATGCAAGGAATCATATTCAGAGTATGAGAAGATTGAGGCTTGGGGTAGGAGATGCTGAATCAATTGCACTTTATTTTCATAGGATGCAACAACAAAATTTGAACTTATATTCTGCAATTGACCTCGATGAAGATGGTCGCATGCGAAACTTGTTTTGGGCGGATGCAAGGAGTAGGGCAACTTATGAAGCATTTGGGGATGTGGTTTCACTTGACACAACTTATCGGACAAACAAATATGATATGCCATTTGCTCCGTTTGTAGGAGTTAATCACCATGGGCAGTCAATTTTGCTTGGTTGTGGGCTATTATCTAATGAAAACACTGAAACATTTGTGTGGCTATTCAGAGAATGGTTAAGTTGCATGTCTAACACTCCTACAAAAGCTATAATAACAGACCAGTGCAGAGCTATGCAAAATGCCATTGAAGTTGTCTTTCCATAAGCTCAACATCGTTGGTGCTTATGGCATATCATGAAGAAAATTTCTGAGAAATTAAGAGGATATGCCCAATATGAATCCATCAAGCTTGCTTTGCAAAATGCAGTTTATGATTGTTTTACAAAAGATGAATTTGATGAAGAATGGCAAGCGATGATTGCAAAGTTCAAGCTAGATGATAATGAGTGGTTGGGGGTATTATACAGTGAGCGACATAGGTGGATTCCTGCCTATGTGAATGATGTTTTTTGGGCTGGCATGTCGACTACACAACAAAATGAGAGCATGAACGCATTTTTTGATGGATATGTGAACTCAAAGACAACTTTAAAGCAATTTGTTGAACAGTATGATAATGCCTTGAGAAATAAGGTTGAGAAAGAGATGAAAGCAAACTTTAAATCTCGAAACAAATTGTATGATTACTTAACGGTATATGAGTTTGAGAAGTAATTTCGTGCAGCCTACACGAATGCAAAATTTAAAGAAGTGCAAGTAGAATTGAAACAACTGTTGTATTGTCGCGCGAATCTTGTCAAAGAGGAGGGAGCAATTTGTACTTATCATGTGAAGAAGGTTGTTCTTGTGAAGATTGTGGAATTTGTTGTGTACTTTAATGCAACTAAATGTGAATTGCATTGTATGTGTCGGTGGTTTGAGTTTAGGGGCATTATGTGTGCCTATGCAATTACTGTGCTACTTGAGAGGTGTATTTATTAGGTGCCAGATAAATACATTGTACCAAGATGGAGAAAAGATATCGAAAGAGGGTACATATGCATTCTAACCACATATACTAAAGCCGAGGCTATTCTTAATGCAAAGCTGCACGACAAATACCACAAGATGTTGGATGAAATCATAGAAATTGTTGCCAACGATGATGGTAAACACGAAGTGCTTGATCTTGGGTTAATAGAAATCAAGGATGGAGTGAGAATAGATCAATCAGGTAGTGCGAGTCATGCACCACCTTCTACTAGTAACGTGTCACCTTGAAAAGTCTGTTTGCTCGTAGTGCTACAAAAGCAAGCATGTCTCGCAAGATGCTTAGTCCAATGGTTGCTCGCCGAAGAGGACGTTGTAGACACCCCATTTTTGACTGACCTTGAGACTCAGACGTCACCGATTGAGCGCTTGGTGATGTTGCATAATGTGCTCGTTCAGAAGTTTCAGAGTCGCGGCCGTGAGCCTTGCCTCCGGACTTCCGAACCCTCTTCTGTGCCTTGCCTCGGTTTGCGAACCAAACTCGGTTTTCTCTGTTTCTTTTCCTGAGGGGAGGGAGAGGTCCCGTAGACCATCTCTCAGTGGCCATGGGCTACATTTTGTGGCCGTAGGCCATTTTGCCCATTTCGGAGTCCGGTTTCCGGTTTTTCGGGACCATTGGCCGTGTGCCTCGGTTCGGGACCGCCTAACCATCTCCGTTCGCTCTAATTTTTGGCATACAGCTTATTTTCTCCCTTTTGAGGGACACTGGGGTCTGAGAAACCCACTTCGTGGCCGAATGCCACTTTCGGTGCTTAACAGCCCATTTTCGGGACCCCGAACTGCGTGTTTTGGCCCCCGAGCATTCGTTTTGCATCGATTTTCGTTCATTTTTGGCAGGTGCCTCTGTTTCATCACCAGGAAGGCTGTAGAAGGGTGGGAGGCCAGAAATTATCTTAGCAACCAGTTATATTCCATTTTCGCCCTCCAGCGCCCGTTTTTCTCACTTCCGAGCCAATGTTGGACACCTTGGGGCCACTTTCTTCAACCCCAAGCCACATATTTGTGATGTACACACATGGGAGGACCCTAAAAGTTCATGGCCGGCCAGAAAATCCAATTGAACCTTTTGAACCCCTCCTTCCGAGCCAATGTTGAACACCTTGGGGCCACTTTCTTCAACCCCAAACTACATATTTGTGTTGTATACACATGGGAGGACCCTAAAAGTTTATGGCCGGCCAGAAATTCCATTTGAACCTTTTGAACCCCTCCTCAAAATGGCTTGTTCTCTCTCCTGTTTTAGAGTTTCCAAATTCGAACCACAGGGTTGTGAAGAGGAGACCTGGGAGGCCACCTTTTTGTGGTGGCCGGCCACTAAATCAAGTTGACCCTTTTGACCCCTAGCCGGCCGGCTAGGGGGGGTGGCCGGCCGGCCACCTGCAAGCCCAAAAGGTGGCCGGCCATGATCCTCTCAAAAGGGACTTTACAGCTGTATAGCTGTTTCCCCCAGAAAATATCTCAATCCGGGGGATGTTTTGTGGGGGGGAAAGCCTTGGTCCTTTTTCCCCCACCCTTTCCTTCCATACTCCCTCTCCTTTTGGTCCTTATAACCAGCTGCAAACATTGGTTTTAGGGGTTAGAAAAAAATCCTTTGAGCCTCTTGCATTATATCCCCTCTCCTTCTCTCATTTTCTACCCTAAAACACCCAAGTTTCATCCCCTTTTCTTCACTACCACCTAACACCATCACCACCACTCCATTTCCAGCATCAAGGAGGGTTTCTCAGAGGCAAAAGGTGCTGCAACTTGGTCCAAGAAGCAACCAAAGAGTGGTCTACAAGGGTGAGTTGCCATTTCCCCCTTTTTGAGCTTATTTTTGGTATCATTTCTTAGCCATATATGCTTTTTGCTTTGAGCTCCGGCCATAACTGAAAGTGGCCTTCTTTTGAGCTCTTTTCCACTTTTTCTTAAGGGCTCAACCCTGTTTGAGCCCCCCATCTTGCACTTGCTTCAATATCTTCCTTAAATGCTATTTTCTCGCATGCTTTGGAAGACTATTATGCTTCGGTTTTTGGCCTTTTTACAGTACTAAAAATAGTCTTATTTTGGCCCATTCTTCATGTTTCATTAAGGGTCTTTGGCCGTTTGATGAACATTTTGTATACTTTGTGTTATAGCCACTTTTGAGCCTCATTTTGCATTGCATTTCTAGCATGTTTGTATACTGTTTTGGGGTTTTTACAGTTCTGTAAATATGCATATTTTTGGTCCCTCTTCAATGTTGTAGAAGGGAATTTTTCAGTTTGGGCTTTGCATATACCACTTGCCTCTTTGGCCACCTTTTGGCCCTTTTTCTAGCATAAGAGCTTAGCCATGTCTATGTTTGTTTTTAGGGTTTTTACAGTTCTGTAAAGTGGCTTATTTTTGGCCCCTCTTCAATGTTTTTGAAGGGCCCTAACCTATTTGGAGTTAGCAGCTGTGAGTTGCTTCATAATCTCATGTTTAGGGCCATTTTTGCATGCCATTGTTGCCCTATCTTTGCTTGCTGTTTGGCCATGATTTGTACTGTAAAAATGCTTATTTTGAGGCTGCCTTGCTTCTGTCTTTTCATCTCGTGTACCAATTATGCATGCTTTGTATAGCTGTAGTTCATTTTATGCGCCTAATTTGCATTTCGGGAGAGATTCCATGCATCGGGTGTGTTTTCGCCTCATTTCGGGGCTGTTTTCCCCCCACATTTCGTTGCTGAAAATCCATTAGCATGCTTGCATATGCCATTTCCATGCATTTGCATTGCGTATGTCATTGCCTCGGTTTGCGTGCCCGTGTGCACGCATTTCGAGGCACTTCATTTTCATCTATCGGCCTCTTATGTGAGTGTGGCTGAGGCTCTCTCATGTTAGTATAAGCCCATGTTGCATTGCATATGCCATTTCCATGCATTTGCATTGCGTATGTCATTGTCTCGGTTTGAGTGCCCGTGTGCACGCATTTCGAGACACTTCATTTTCATCTACCGGCCTCTTATGTGAGTGTGGCTGAGGCTCTCTCATGTTAGTATAAGTCCATGTTGCATTCTATATATCATTTTCCATGCCATTGCATTGCGTATGCCATTGCCTCGGTTTGCGTGCTTGTGTGCACGCATTTCGAGGCACTTCATTTTCATCTACTGGCCTCTTATGTGAGTGTGGCTGAGGCTCTCTCATGTTAGTGTAAGCCCATAACATATTTCTGTATCATTCGCATTGCGTATGTCATTTTCTCGGTTTGCGTGCCCGTGTGCACGCATTTCGAGGCATCTCATTTTTACAGCATAGTGCATACTAGGTTGTATCTTAGATCGCATTCTGTCATTTTCTCAGTTTGCGTACCCGTGTGCACGCATTTCGAGGCATCTCATTTTCATAGCGTTGTGTATGTTAGGATTGTATCTTAGTCGCATTTCATACATGTCATGCATATTGCATCGTGTTCGGGATAGGAGTTAGCCCGGGCACGGGAAACGAGGTGCGTTTCGTACTCCGAGTGACGGAACGTGTCTCAATTCCCAGTCACCGACACTCCGGATTACCCATGATGGAGTTAGGTTCTTGTTGTGTTTATACGTGCATTCATTCTATATTGAGTTGCACATTTCGACTCCTCTGCCATCATGCATCGATATGCGTGATTGGTGGCACGAGGATCGAGGCATGCATATATCTGTGAAAATACATTGCTATGCCCCTTTCCTGCTCTCTGTTGCAGCAAATGAAGAATCAACAAACTTCCGGAGTTTGGTGCGCTTTCCAAGAAAAATCACAAAACAGAGGCTAATTGGGGCATCCCAGTGGATTTCCGCGCAAGACAACCCGGACATGCATCATCCATCAGAAGCAAGGCAGTCCCTGTCTTGCATGCCAGTTTTATTTATTTTCTTAGTTGATTTGTTAATTAATTAGGAATTTGTATATTATTTGGACTGTAATATTTGGACTGTAATATTCTTTTATTCAGGACTGTATATTTATTCGGACCCTCTGCGCGAGGGCACAACTGTAATAAGTGTGCGTGTGTGTGTTGTATGTCTTCCAACCCCACGTCTTTCTCCCTTTTATTTACCTGCTTATGATGGTTATATTAGGGTATATCTCAATTAGCATACAGTATGACAGCATGTGTTGCATCATTCATCTGTATTGCATGCACCGGGCTCGGCGCATCATACTAACTGCATTGTACTTTCAATTCCAAATTGAATACATGATAGTTGTAGCATTTCATATGCCATCTTAGAATAGCCGAGCCTACTATAGTTGCATTTTGCATGTGTTGCATTAGGCATTTCTGTATACTTAGGATCATGCATGATTTCTAATGTAAATTCTGTTTTGGCTTGGAGTACCCGGTGAGTTTTATGCTTTAGCATCCTTGCATGCGTGTGAGTGACTGCTATGATAGCATGCTTACCATGAGGCTATTTGTTTATGTGATATAACTGCCTGAATGCCTGTGGGTGAAGGTTGGGTTATTTGGATTGGAATAAATCATCAACTATTTGTTTTAAGCCCACTAGATAGTGACAAAATCATCTTTTCTAAGCCCACCCGAGGGTGGCAAAATCTGCATTTTAAGCCTACTTGCGAGTAGCAAACCACCTTTCAAATAAACAAACATGAGATGTTTTGTTCCAATCCAGGCGACCTGGTCTATATTTGTATGCTGTGTGCATCACATAGTAACCTAGGCTAATAACCGGAATAAGGACACACAAAGTTTTCAAAAATAGATATCATGGTTAGTAGAGGCCGATCTTTGATCGGGCGAGCGGGGGTGCTCACGATGTGACCTTCCCCAATCGTACCCAAGTTCCCGAGCCGAGGCAACTTTGGTGATGACAGACACGTGGCCTTTGGCACCGAGTCAGGGTTTCCTAAATTTTCCAAAACAAAATATTTAGGTGGCGACTCTGTATCTGGCAAAGCAGTCCATGTTTGGCACTTCTTTCAAAAATCTGTTTTCTCAAAACGATTTGCCGGATTTGGACTCTTTGGTTCAGACTTAGAACCGTAACACGAATCGAGTCCGAGCTGTAGCGAGGTCCCCCGCGGGCTTGTTACAGACGTCCATGTACCAAACAGAAGGTTAGCAAAGTAGATGCAATAGTGAATCAGTTGAAGGGAAAGAGTAAAAAGCCTCCAAAAGCACAGGTAAGTTTTTTTGTTCTGTGTGACATGGAAATTGTTGAATTTATTTGAGATAAATTATTCACCTATGTGTCTGTGTCTTACTATAGGGACGCACGGTTCCTCAATGTCAGCCTCAGAAGTTAAATTTTCCTGGTACAGTTGATATGCAATGCAATACTTATCATGACCCAGTATGTATTTGAATTTTTATTTTATTAGTTGTTTTTTATTTTAATGTCTTTTATGTATAATGAAATTGTGTTACTATGATCATAAGGCGACGCAAACTACACCTTATTATTTTCCTTGCATGAATGGCACACAACAGAGTATGTATGCACCGGTATGTGGTCAATGTTTAAACTAAAATATTTGTTCTTGTTTTAATTGATACATATGTTGAATGGACAATATTTGTAAAGTGTACTTGTTTATTGAATAGGCACAATTTAGTCAAATGCAAACGGTGGACAATATTGGAGGCACATCTCATACTCAATTAGGAATGGTGAACAACATCAGCAGTCAAAGTTCGACAATCACTTCAAATTTTGTTCACTTCAATGTAGATGCGGATCCAAATATCCCTTTTTTTTTTTAGTTTCGCATTGTACTTTAATGGTAATATTTTCTGTTGAATGATGGCAAATGTCCCATTAATATTTTATCATTGCTTTTAATTTCATTTGTAGTCAGATTGAAGATTCAAAGTTTTCATACACAAACATTTGTTATGGTCTTTGTAGAGTTTTAGTTGGGAGCTATATGCATTGACTTGGCCAAGTTCTATATAGGAGGTCAATTTCAGATATGAGTATAATACCTTTGAAAGTAGAAAGCACAACCATTTTCTTTTTCTTTTCTCACCTAAATGACAGACCAGTCTTTTTCTTTTTTTGTTGCACCAGTCAAATTCTTGATTTTTCTCACTCGTCCTGTATGTTTTGATTGGCGAAGGTTGGGATCTAATGGAGATGTTAAAGTATTTGTTTCTCTATAATATTGGACTATAACAATAAAGATGTAATTTTTTTCAGGAAGAGAAGCTGCTATCTTTGCTCCGTGATGAAGAAGATGCAGAAGACAAGATGATACAGACAGATGTCAGTGATGAAGATTTGGAAAGGATCTTAGACCGTAGTGATCTGATTGCTGGTCCATTAGCTGAAGATGGGAAGCCAGACTTTGCTGTCAGTTTACTTCCTCTGAAAGGACCTGGCTGGGAGGTTGTGTTACCAACCACAACCGGTGGCATGCTCTCCACCCTTAACAGCTAATCATCAGTTAATATTCATAGGATTTCTTTCGGAGTAGAGTTACAGGTTTGAAGGATGCTCAATGTTGAAGAACTAAAAAAATGCTCAATGGGAAGCCTTTATTTTTGTAAATGGATGGAATGAACCAGCATCCTATAGAAAGGGAGTTGTATTTTTGTTGGAAGTGTGTTAATGTAGAAATCATGTGTCTCGGATAAGACTAGTTCAAATTAAGTAGTACAAGACGAGCATAGACATTGCTTTATGAAGTTGCAACACCTTTTGTGATTTGAATCTGTGTGCAATTCTTAAGGGTACAATGCATTTGATTACCTTGTCTGTGTTTAAACTAAATGTGGTGATTGCGTAAGCTTCTAGTATTAGCATGATTCGTGTAGATTGATCCTTTCATTAATGGCATTGGTAGCATTGATCATGCATTTGCTCAAATGTTCAGATTAATCCTATTGTAAATCATCTATTTGGAGATCAAACTTTTCACTTTAATGGTAATATTTTCTGTTGAATGATGGCAAATGGATGTTGAATGATGGCAAATTGTATGTTAAATGGGCTAGATTTTGAATGCTCAATCTGTATGTCTATGAATCTGCCTAAATGCCCCAGGTTATGCTCCAGGTTATGTCTATGAATCTGCCAGAATGGGCCACATTTTGAACAGATCCATTCTGTGAATCTGCTCCAGGTAATGTTTAAACAGATCCATTCATAATAAAATAGATCCATTCAAACACTACATTCAAAATGTCAATCTGTTAAAATAGATCCATAATAAAATGCTCTAGGTTATGGTTGTTCTATCTGTTAAAGATTTATCAGACAGATCCATTCAAACACTACATTCAAATTACATAATAGAATACACAAAATATGTCCATTACATCCATTCAAACACTACATTCAACATGTCCATTACATTCATTTACATAATAAAGTAAAAAAATACACAAAGTACAATGACATAAGTCATTGCCTCGAAAATCTTCTCCATCCTTTCAAGCCTTCTATCATGCTCATGAATTGCATTGTCCATCTCACCAAGCCTTCTCCTTAGATCATTAATTTCTTCTGTTCTTATATCTGTGAAGGTAACATCGTTGTCATTATCATCTGCGAACCTGAAGTAATTGCAGTGTTCGTTTGCACTCTACAATGCACAAGAATCGGTTAATCAAATCAGACAAATGAAATTTGTAAAAAGTGAAACATTAATTTATATAACAGATACTTATATATTTTGTTAGGCAAACAAAAAACACACGTCCTTCATTTCCATTCTCATTGGTTCGTACAATATGCATGGAAGCTGTTCTTCTACAATAACAGAATCTTGGCTTTAATCTTATGTTCCTATTATTTGTAGAAGATGAAACCATTTTTTTATCTGCATAAAAAATACCAATAGATTCAACTACCTCATACTAATGGATAAGCGTCCTACTGATGCATAATTATGCATTCATAGTAATGTGATCCATAAACAGAGATCAATCTTGATAACAAAGCCACTTTAAATTCTTATGAATGTTTAATGCATAAATTCAATGTTGATAACAAAGTGAATGCATTCATCTGATTAAAGAGTTCAATCTGTTTCGTCAAATACTTATGAATTTAAAGTGGCTTCCCTTAAATTCAATCTTCATAACAAAGTGAATGCATTCATCTATTTAAAGAGTTCAATCTGTTTTGTCAAATACTTATGAATGTTCAACTCTTTAAATTCTTCATAGATTCTTAAATGCTTAAACCAAAGTGGCTTCCTATTATCATACAAAAAAAATCGGTTTAATGACAAAATAGTTCAATCTATTTTTTGCTTAAACCAATGTTCAACTCCCTAACAATTTGTTTAAAGAGTTCAACGAACAGAAAAAATGATAGAGTTCAAACAAAACCCCAAACAGATTCAAAGGTAATGTCACTTATGAATCTGTTACTTAGAATGATCTTTCAAAGGTATCCATCTCAAATAGATGATAAAGTTGGATAACTATGAATACTTAGAATGATCTATCAAACAGATGATAAAGAGATGGATACTTAGAATGATATCCTATGTATCCTCTGTAACCATTCTCATGATAGGTGTGTATTTCAAGCAATGCTAATCTCAAATGTATACAGAGGATAACCAATCAATATATTTCGAACATAAGTCATCACAGATGTGTATTTCAAGCAAAACCAATCAAATGTATACAGAGGATAACAGATTCAAATGCAAATCTCAAACCCTAACACATCAAAAATTAAAGCCAAATCTCAAACCCTAACACAAATTTCAAGCAAAATCCAAACCCAAACACTCCCAATCGACTAATTTCTACAAAAAATTGAAGCCAAACATAAACCCTAACATGGCTTGATTTCAGGTTTACTTCAGTCGTCCTTCGTACTACTTCAACAGACAGGTGAGAGAGGCGAGACTGAAGAGATAGCAAGAGGCAAGACTGAAGAGATAGAGAGGAGAGAGAGGCGAGAGTGAATGAGAGGGATGAGTCGAGAGAGGCGAGAGGGATGAGGCGAGAGAGGTGAGAGGCGTGGGTCAAGAAAAGGAAGAAAAAGTAAAAATAAAATAAAAATGAAACCTAAAACGACGTCATTTTGGGTTTCAAGCCAATGGAATTTCGAACCCTCAAACATTTTTGAATTTGAAATGTCTAAATCAAACTTAATTAAATTTTTAATACTTCTCTGAATTTTTATTTTTAAGTACACAGAAGTATTTTTTTTAATTTCGGGAGAACACTCAACCGTCAACCACTAACATGTGTATTCAATTAAGATTAAGACCCTAAAAAAGAAAAAAAAAATGGTTGGTTGCAATTAATATAGCCTGGCAGACCCTAAAAAAGGAAAAAAAAAAAAAAAATGGTTGGTAACAATTAATATAGCCTGGAAGACCCGATCGCCTTACCTACTTTTTTGGTTGGTTTTAATACATTCATGTTTGTTTTTTCAGTCTCAAATGAGTTCAGAGACAAGTTAAGATGGCAAAAGCTACAAACATGAGAAAATTATTTTGTATTCTTGAAATAGAGAGTATTTTGTGTAACACATCAACATATATTCCATTCCAATTAAAATATGACACCTAGACATGCTAATTCACATCAACAACTCTTCTCATTCATCACCACTTCCGGGAAATGATAGAGACCACTAAAAGTGGTGCTATAAAGCAACCACTAATGATGTGACATCTATTTAAAAAAAAAAGAAAAAAGACACAACAACATTGTGGCAGTGACTGCCACATCATTAGTGGTAGCACTGATTAGTGCTCCCACTCATTTTTCACGTAAAAATTGTGTTAAGAAGATGGACCGACAATCGTCGACCCGGAGGTAATCAGTGGAGTGGCCGATGTTGAATTTTGGTGGTTGAAATAGAAATTGATTTTGGAATGTTTGGACTAGCGGGTCATCCATATGTTTGAAAAAAAAAAAATTAATAATGCTATATATACTAATTAGTGTACTAACTAGTGTACCAATTGATGATGTTATATAATTTAAAAGATTTTTGATATTTATGATTTGTATAATGAGGAATCAATAATAATGTCATAACTAATATTAATACACTAATTATTACACTAACTGATGCATGTAACACCACTGGAAAAAAAAATTAGATCCAGAGAGACAAGGAGCCGGTGTTCTTATGAGTGCTAGAAGTAATAGACGATCTCAAACCAATGTTGTTCCCTGCTATTGTGATTATCCATAAAAATACCAATTGGGATTGTGGATGTTGCTTCTAGAGCAGCAGATTCAAGCCTTCAACTCACCAACACAAACCCCAAAACCAAATTGCAAGATGTAACCCAACCCAACAAAACCCCAAATAAAAAGTCCTCCTTTGTTGCCCTGCAGGAGACTGTCGATGGTCCCAAAAAAAAAATTTCAATTTTCAATTTTCAAATTTGAGGGAAGGCCTTTGCCTCCAACAACTCAGTTTTCAAGGGAAAATCTTTTCAAAAATGTTACAGATCTAAAAAATTTTATTAAAATTTTTATCAAATGTCTCACATAAGTATGAAACCCACATGATGTGAATCTTCCGTGAGACATCTAGTAAAAATTTTAATAAAATTTATGAAGTCTCTAACATTACTCAATCTTTTTGCTCAGGTGACAGCGACAACATCAAGACGGCAGTGGTGGCTATGGCGGTAGTGCAAGCTATGATTAGTTTCTTTGTGGGGTGGCGGATGTAATTCGTAGTTGGGAAAGATAATGTTGAGTAGGAGAAAGTCAAAAAAAGTAATGTTATAGATTCCAAATATTCTATTAAAATTTTTACTAAATGTGTGAGACCCTATAATGTGGGTCTCATGTAAATCATACGCCCATGTGAGACATGAGCGAAGCCTTTACAAACGTGGCATGTTATTTGTGAGAACGGATTCCAAATCAGCAAAAATGACATGGTATACCAGTTATTAGGCCCTCACTTAATATTTGGTATCAGTGTTTTTTTTGTGATAAAATGGGGTGAATTATTACTCAACACCACCAAATAAACACTCCAAACATGAGAGCCCAACAATCGACATGTTAGTCGCCAGTATTCAAATTTTCAATTGGTTAGTTGCAATAAAATACAACTTATTTTAATTGCAATTGGTTCCTCAAGTGGATGTAAGAACATCTCAAACAACTCACTCATCCCATTTTTTAAACTTATTTTAGAGACCCTTGTCCGCAAAAAATACATTTACCTGTATTCAAAGCTTCAAATTCTGCAGTAGCTATGATAGAGATAGACAAATTACAACTTAGATACTAATTTATTGTAATTGGGTTTATTCCCAAGGATTGTAAAACAAACTGAATTATACTACTCGAGTTCAACTTAATATAAAGTCATGTGAGACCAATTTATTATTATTTAAATTAAACATATTTTAAAACTCATAAAAAATTCAAAATAAATTTGAATGACTTATTACTCAACTCCATAAATTTATACACTATAAAAACTCATTTGACATCGTATCAAAAAAATAATTGAGTCGAGCTTTAACAAATCATAAAACTCATAAAAAAATTTAAATCAATCTTGAACAGCTTATTAGGAGCCCCATAGCAGCATAAAGGAGAAGATGACAAACCACTTAGCACCTCAACGAGGAGAGAACCAGACACTTCCATGTTAAGACTTATAGACAAAAATACAGTAGGAATTGAGGCTAACAAGTCCTCACCATCAACAGTACTTTCAAACAGAATCGAACCCATCAACAATGCTTCCTAGGTTAACTCCCCTGAAACCCAGTACAGTTGTAAATAGACACAGACACAGGCCAAAAACACAGAAATATTTTGGGTCCTAGGAATCCAAACACGCCAGCGCAGGACGAGTATTTCAAGAACTTCAATACTAAGAAGATCAAAATATGCATAGAATTGATGCTAGAGACTCTAGGTAGCTCAATCAAAAAAAGAAAATATGGTGCTTCAGTACTTCTCTAACAACTATAACAAAACAATGGCTGTTCACACTGACTTCTTTAATCATCACAAGGCATGCACAGATTCTTACGCGTTGGTATAACAAATGGG
Source organism: Camellia sinensis (assembly GCF_055761805.1). Taxonomy (NCBI): domain Eukaryota; kingdom Viridiplantae; phylum Streptophyta; class Magnoliopsida; order Ericales; family Theaceae; genus Camellia; species Camellia sinensis. Next base: position 134,431,273 of record NC_138961.1, on the reverse strand, counting down.
ACATCACATTAGTTTACGTAATTTTATCATTGAATTATATCGCAATCCACTATTGGATTTTATTCCATAATGGCCTTCCCACTTGCCAAATATAAGGTCAATCAAAGCTACCTCATCCATACACACTGCGCTTTTATTTATAATTTATAAAACAAAACAATTTGGTCAGCTATTTAAATCAGATACAACTTGAAAAGGTATAAAATCATTACTAACTTTCCAGAAAAATAAAATCACTAGTCATTACAACTGTAACCCCATGGAACATGCCAGTTGTAGATCAAAACATCGTATTTTGCACAATGTAAACATACATACCAGATGACATCAACTTAAAAACTTCTATCCAACTTCTTTGAGAAAAAAATGATTGCTTCAATCACCTTAAAATGAGATCGTTAAGATTAATTATCAATAGTAGAGCGCCTAGCTTAACATGTGGATTCAACATCAACTTCATGACAGAGGTAACAAGCTCAAGATTGAACCTAATAATCCTCAACATATTCAGAAACTCACTCAATTCCTACTTTAAAATGCCAAAACCGATAATTAAGGCCTCAATCATTCTGCACAGCACACTAACGAAACAGCCAATCATGAGCAAATTTGACCAACTTCAAAAAACACAATAAATTTACAAAAGGTTGCACACAATATAAATATACCAATGAGTGTTAAATGACTACAAAGAAGCAGCAAAGTTGAGAATGATGACTAGATCCAATGTAGTAATAAAGCTTGCAAAAACTTTAAACCTTCGTATTGATATGTTGGTGACAAAAATTAAATGGTTCCTCTTTTCCCAAAACTACAGATGCAATAGCTAATGTTGGAATTTTGCAAACCAAAATTTCTACTTGAACCTATCCTCTACAATGCAACCAAAGCCCTCAACAAATAAACACTAAAGAAAAGAAATAACTTACTTGACCGCTATGTGAAAGGTGGGAAATCAAATTTGGCAGCCCTCTCTTAAAATAAATAAATAAAGGTTTTGTAGCTCTAGGAAGGTTCTAGTAAAAATAAATAAAAAATCAGAATATCAGGACATCAAATGAGAGGAACCAGAGTACCAATAACCTACTACTTTTGTGCATAGAAAGTAAAAAGTAAAGAAAGGGTAAAGTAATTTGTGCAACTCAAAAATAGGACAAGCAAAAAATAAGTAGAATACTAAGGATCCCATCTTGCAGTCGCTATTGGTTCATTACTAATTAAATATCTCCAAACATGAAATCCTAATCCGAAGGCAAACAAAAGCAGAAGCAATCTTTTGTATGTCAATCTAAATATAAAATATAACAGTACCGAAGTCTACTGAAATTGTAGCCGACAGAAATTTAAAAAAACTAGCACACTTCATTACTCGAACAACCGACACTAATTATTAAAATCCCACTCGGTTCAAGCTTGTTCTAATGAAAGTGCCAATTCAGAGAGATGCAAATTCTCAAAACCGTAAGGCTGTTTTCAAGCTTGTCCTAACAAAAGCGCCAATTCCGAGAGATGCAAATTATCAAAATCGCAAGGCTGTTGATTAATATCTCGTAATCACAAAACTCCAGGATCGAGTGGGCCCTACATAAAAGTGTCGTTCCACAATTCAGTGTGATTCGTTGTTCCATATACTTCCATCAATAGAACCTAGTGGCGATTACTAGCAAGGGATCGAACGCATGGGAGATAGTATTTGTCACCTGTAAAACCGCATTATTCAACGCTTGCCACGGTGCCCGCCACCTGACCTCGCACCAGGGTAGCGAGCGAACTGCAGCCTTAAATTGACCGAGTCACGGTCATGCTCGTCAAATTTATAACCTGCAAAATTGAGTTTGACTATTTTACATTGCGCAACTAACCACACTTTTGAACCGTGAATTAGGGAACAGTAAAAAGGTGATATTAGACGTGTAATTATCACTACAAGTTAAACACAAAACCTCACTAGCACGAAATGTTCATAGTCATTTCCCAGTACACCAAGGTCACAATTGCAGGCCATTTATTTTCATGTTAGGCTCCACGGTATGGGTAAAAACATGAGACCCTCTCAAGGTAAATAGTCACATATTGTTGCTCTGTTGTTGATATCGTATGATTCAATACAGTAAGCATAACAATCTATACGAACAAGTGGAGTGAATAAAAAACTGTTAGATGGACTCTTCAAAATAAATCAAATCCTTGTGTCAGACACTTGACACTTGGACAAGGGAATAGAATATGTGTCCAATATTTTCCATCACTTATATATTATACTAGTGGGTGTGTGCCCACCCGACAAGTGCGCTGTTAAATCTGTCAAATATAAATTTTGATTTTGAATTAAAAACGTGTATGATCTATTGCTCAAGTGGTAAAAGTGTTGTTTATCAGACCAATAGATTCAAGTCCCTTTCACTACCTCAATATTTTATTTTTCATTCTCTTAGGCTCAATTTCGTTAGATAGATAATACAGGAAAGTGAAAGAAAAAGAAAAAAGTAAAAGAAAAAGAAAATTAATTTTTTATGTGTTCGTTTAGATAGAGAATCCTAGATAGTAATGGAAACTAAAGTTTCCTGCACAACTCAAATTAGCTTGTTAGTTAAACAATTTCTTGCAAAAATATACAGGGAAATTTATTTTTTTTTCACAAATCTTGACAAAATTGATTTTGTTTTCTTTTTTGCCTATGTTTCTCTCCACAACTCCTTGTTATGTAGTGATTATATTTTTTTTCCTATCATTTTCTTACAAAATTTCACTTATTCAAATGCATGCAAGAAAATAAATCTTCATTTCTTTTTCCTTTCTTTCACTTTACTTTCTGCCATTTTCATTTTTTATCATCCGTTTCTTTCTAAACAAACGGAGCCTTAGAGAAATATATGACACGTGGCATAAGAAAAATGTTTGGACACCAAGTAACTTGTTAGTATAGATTTAACAATTAACACTATCATTAAATGCTTATGTTGTATAATTGCTATAAAATTAGTAAAATGCCTTCTTGACATACATGTAATGATATAACATCATTTTATCTCAAGTAATAGATTAAAAATATAAAATGTGATCATTTTTGTCTAGTTCACTCCCTTAAATTTGAAATTTGATGGGTATAGTATAACCCCTAGATACACACCTACACCCACACACATGTACCCGAGTCCATATAACATAGGATTGATACATTCCGGTATGAACTATATTCAAAAGAAATGAATCATTTTTTTCACCAAATCTAACAAGCCAACTAAAGTAAAAAACAACTAAATTTTATAGGAAGACAAATTTGTTCACCCAGTGCTGTAAAAATAAGGAACAGTGGATTTTCACAAGTTGAAAGTCAGTGAACTTTTAATCTTTTCCCATATAAATAACCCAATCAAAAACTCACAAATTAGTCATCATGAATTTTGGTGGCTCTAATCTTTTGAGTTGAAGTGAAAAATTCAACATGAACAGTTGGGCAATGATTTCCCATTCATGCACGTGCTGCTAGTATCCAAGTTAAAGGTCTAGCTATTGAAGGACGTTTGTCAGACACACCATGCCGTTTTTGTTCTGAGAATATTGCTCTCAATATCTCCATCACATGTTTAGCTACACCTTCCCCTATTTTTTTCTGCCATGAAGAAGCCACAGAATTATTTTGCAGAGTTTGTGGTAGACCACGCCACCTCAGTGTGTGGTTTAATCCATGGAGCATTTACAACGCATCATAGTTGTAAAATCGTGAATTGAAATTGTGTTTCTCTGAATTGTGATTCGGAAAGGTTCAGTCACATTTTTTTAAAATACTTAATGTATATATATCTATACAATTAGATATTAAATATATATATATGTATTATAAATCAATTAAAATCTTGTTTCGAATGATGATCACATTATCACCTCAAATGCATCCTATTAATTTATTTAACTCTGAGTACAGTAGTCCCACGTAACATCACCCCATTTCCTTTTCCCTTTTAAAATTTTCTTATCAACCATTTCAAAATGAGCAACTCAATAATAAAAAAGTTCTTAAAACCCACAGCCCCAAATGCCAAAGCGGTAGACAGTGAAAGTCTAAGCTTTTTTCCCAATAGTGCCCTTCAAAAAGATCACTTTGTGACCTCACGCTAAATAAAATAATGTGTGAACTCCTTCAATACTGCTGCCGACAGTGAATAAAAAAGAGCGTGTGATGTTCTTGAAAGCTGCTGCTGAAAGTAATGAGAGTAAAAACAAACCTTTGTTGTTTCTAGGGTTTCACTTTTGGGATCAACTAATGACAGAGAAGACAAAAGGCTGGTTAAATGTAACACAGAAGGTCTGTAAAGACCTAATTGATACCTATTTCAGCCAAAAAGAAAAAGAAAAAACCAAAACTGAAGCTTTGGGGCCAACCGAGTTGCGGGTTGACCCGTTAAACAGGGACAACACAGAATTTTGCGATTTTTCAAACAACGATTCGATATAGCTATTCATCTATTCAAGCACGATTCTTTTTTATCTATGTACACTGGCTCTTCAAAATAAATCAAATCCTCCTGTCAGACACTTGACACTTGAACAAGGGTATGGGATATGTGTCCAATACTTTCAATACTTTCCATCAGACACTTCTTAGATATATATACATACTAACAGGTGTGCTTGTGAAAATACATTGTGAATCTTACAAATTAGGCATGATTGTGGTTGTACATGTTAGAGTCCTATTAGATGAATGATTGTCTTAGAGTCCTTTTTGTTTGGAATCCGATGGACTAGGAACAGAACCAGAAACATATCCTCATTTTTTTCGACCGAGAAAAAAAATTCTCATAACACTAGACCAATAAACATAGTTGTCACTTGTAAGCTTGCATTTAATAGCTTGGATTTTATCTTCCGACTTTGTAATGAACCAGAAATAAAAGAAAAGGGAACTGATGGGGCATAGTGATAGCACCCAACAAAGTTGAGGGGTCAACCTGTAATAATCCAAAGTTTGATACAGAGGGGTCAATTACTGGTGGACTTGAAAACAGAACATAGAAAACCAAAGATAGAGAGAGCAAAGACCAGACAACGAGACCAGAGACCAAAGAGAGAGAGCCAAGGCAGAGGTCGAGAGAGAGAGAGAGATTCCAAAAGCCCAAACTAGACTCGCGACTTTAGACCCAGCACCAGAAAGCAATCGCGATGTCGACGAAGACAGAGAGGGCTATCGCGATTTCAGAGAAGACTTTCGAAGAGGGCTGTCGCGATTGTCACAACCCAAAGGGCTGGCTTCGATCGACCCAGAAAGACCCACCAAGCAGGAACGAAGAACTTCGAACGATTTGAATGATCAAGGCCAGACCTAGGGTTTCAGACGTGGCTCTGATACCATGTAAGTTTTCTGTATTTCAATATATTCAATTGTATATTTGATTACAACCAGACCTTAGATTATATAGCCCTAACTCCTAAACCAAAAAGGACTCTAATACAATCACTCATCTAATAAGACTCTAACATGTACAACCACAATCATGCCTAATTTGTAAGATTCACAATGTATTCTCACAGTGCTATTAAATCTGTAAAATATAAATTTTGATTTTGAATTAAAAACATGCATGGTCTATTGCTCAAGTGGTAAAAGTGTTGTTTATCAAACCAATAGTCTTAGGTTCAAGTCCCTTTCACTACCTCAATATTTTATTTTTTATTTTCTCTCAAGGTTAGTTTGGTTTTGATAGATAATATAGGAAAATGAAAGGAAAAAAAAAAAATATATATATATATATATATATATAATGTTTTATGTGTTTGTTTAGATGGATAGTCTTTGAAAGTAATGGAAACTAAAGTTTCTACAACTCCTCAAATTAGCTTATTAATTAGGCTAACAATTTCTTGCAAAATATACAAGGAAAATTATTTTTCCCACAAATCTTGAAAAGGTTTATTGTTTTTCTTTTTGCCCATGTTTCTCTCCACAACTCCTATGTAGTGATTATATTTTTTCCCCATCATTTTCTTACAAAATGTTTCATCTATTCAAATACATGCAAGAAAACAAATTTTCCTTTCTTTCACTTTACTTTCTACCATTTTCATTTTTTATAGAGAAATAAACGACACATGGCATAAGAAGAATGTTTGGACACCAAGTGACTTGTTCACTTTATATATAGTATAGATATAACAATTAACACTATCATGACACATAAAAAACAACGCCCAATTAGTACACATTAATATGTATTTGGGAGAGAAAAGATTACGTACACACCTAATATTTGGCATAGTACACAGAATGGTTGTCTCAAGACTTGAACCCATTACCTCGAGATTACTATCAATTATATGCATATGTCGTATAATTGCTATATAATTGTTGTTATAAACCTTGTGACCAACAATTATCAAAATACGTACATATACATATACAAAGGCCCATTAGTCCCAAACAATAAAAAATTTGCATGCCCTCAATTTTGTAACAATACTAAGCATTGGCGTGAACATACCAAAAGTTATCATAAGTTCATAACACAATTGTATGGGCATCAGACTGATGGAGCAGGCTAGGATTCAAATCAAACAATTGACCTAAAGGCTGAAGCAAAAGACTCTTGCACTTCTTACAAAAAGGAACCACAACTCAGGGAAGAAAATATAAAACTTTTTTTTTTCCCAATTGGAAGTATTAAATTAAATCTCAAAAAAGGCATCCTTTTAACCCAACAAAGTTCCAGTGTCTGTCAACTTATTCAGATTACTAACTCCTATTTAACTCGACCATTATTTCTTTAAAAAGTGTGATCCTAAGTAACCACCTATTTGTGGGATGCAACATCACCTTTTTTTCCCTCGTGTTGATAGCTAATCGCACATTAATTGGTGCTGTATGTGCAATCAGGATAAGGTGACAGTGCATCATTTACTGATCATTGCCAGGTGGTGCGGGGGCTGTGGATTTTGGCCCTTAATGTTGTTTGAAGTTGTGTGGGGGATCCAAAAGAAAGTTAAGGAGCATCTGTGGTCCTGGGGGGAGTTTCAGTGGGTAAAAAGAAAAGGAAGGCTAGGCGGTTGGTTCCTTTGGTAATTTTGTGACTGATTTGGAGCAAACTAAATAGAATTACTTTTGAGGGAAAGAACATGCCAACTTTGAGAATTAAGAGATGGAAGAGGCAGATAATATGGGAAACAAACTTCAGAGAGCAACATCAAACTCTTCAAGTATTAGCAAGAACTAAAGGAGTTGTTTACCAGACTACATGATGAACATCTTTACCTAGACAAGACAACTTGTTGAAGACATGCTGGCAGTATGAGAACTACATCTATACACAACACCACCACAATTCAGTGAAAGCTAGTCATTTTCCATTTAGATAATCAAATGAAAACTCAGACAACATGGAACCTGAACACGGAACAGCAACATGAAAAAATGCAGAGGACCCTTGGGAATGTTCCATATTCTTAATAAAAATTGAACTGAAGAAGCGAATTGCTACAGATGAGATCTCACCGTAAGTAAGAAACTATCATCCAATGCAAGAAGCGAACCATAAAACACAAACATAGATGAAGAAGCAACATAAACTAATAATAAGTTCAAGAAATCAAAAAGAGGAAATGACACTACAACTTGTAAAAAGGAATTTACAAGTCAAGCTCACCTTGCAACGCGTCCATAGCAGTGGCAGCATGGGCTGGACTCACAAAATCAACAAAACAAAGTACCAGTGGATCACCCCCAGACTGCAAGAATTATAGTCAGGAAACTACTACTACTACTAACTAATGATCAGCAAACTACAGAGCAAGGGAAAAGTTGTAAATAAATAAATAAAAGGTTAATTACACAGACTTCCCCCTAAGATTTCTGACAATGACAGAGACCTCCCCTGTGATTTCTGAAATTACACTATCCTCCATTGTCAAAGATGTCAGATGACGAAAATTAACGGTAAATATGCAATAGCCCTTTTGACCCTCTATAAATTCAACATTCCATGACCAAAACAATACAAATTAAATTACATAATGTTCTGTTCTTATAACAAACACACCAAATTATTTTTACTTTTTTTATTTTTTTTGTGACATTGATCCCTTTCTTCTTGCCCATTTCTTCTCTACACATCACATCACCACCCCTGCCCTTCTACAAGACTACAACCCACCTGTTGACACCACCACACAACCAACCTCTTCTTCATCCACCAACTCACCACCATTGGCCCACCCTCAAAGTAACAACTCAACTCCAGCTCCACGAATGAGACTTCAATTTGCAGAAGTGGAAGCAAAAGAATTAGAAAGAAGTCATGTAAGACCAATCTGTAGTACAGTACTACACTTTCTTTCCAGAAACCTAAAAAAATTCCCATTCAATTGAAATATTGGGTCTTTTTTTTATTTTGTTGGGACCACAATTGCACGCAGCGGAGGCGGAGGCAGGAGCGGGAGCGGGGGAGCGCTTATATATATATGTATATTATGTATATATAAATAAAATTAATTCAAAAATTCAGCATGTATTTCTTGTTTGGAGTGACTTTATTTAAATATATTAAATTTGATGACTTACATTTGGGACTTCTCTACCACCAAATCAAAACTGTGTATATTCAAGTTCTACTTCTTTCTTCTCATAGTTATCAATATGACCTGTGAGTCCTCAAATAGATGGGAAACGAACCAGAGACGCCTTGTATATAAAGACATGTATATACATGTGTACAAAGAGGTGATAAATATATATGTACAATGTATATATTCAGAATTTCAGATGGCGTACCCAGGTTTCCAGACTAGGCGGGGCTTTCTTTTTAGTTTCCCTTGGTATATGTAACTACTTGTATGCAAATTTGGGTTGATTAGTTTGATGATAGATTTCCCTTGGTTTTAACATATAAACGTATATATATACCAAGCAGCTGTGGGTGATTTCTGGGTTCTCTTATATATGTCTGCATAGTTGTTAAAATCTTGCAATTCACAATTCGATTCATACGATTCAATGCAAGTTTCAATCAAAACAAATCTATTTGTGTTGTTGATTGAGGCTTGGTTTGGGAACACATCCTAAAAACGCAAAAAAGTCAAAAAGTTACTAGACAAACTAAAAAGCCAAAGAATCACACAAAAAGTCAAACATTCACTTCTCTCTCTACTTTCTGCACGTTTTTTTGGAAAAAACCAAAATATTATCCTAAACATACTAATTTTTTTCACCACATATTTTAGCCAAAAAGTAAAAAAATTTACTAAAATAGCCTATTCCCAAACCAACCCTGAGTGAATCTTACAATTCACTATGATTCTTGGCGAATCACTATGATTCGCTATGATTCAGTTTTATTTGCATAATGCATGAAATGGTATCGTTTTCAGCACAAACAAACAAACAAAAAAGAAAAGAAGGAAGAAGAAAAAAGAAAGATATATTAATTATATTGTATATGTGGTTTTAAATGTATGTACATATATAGAATATAATTATATTGATATTTATTTTATGGGTAAATTACACTTTTCATCCCCATAGTTTGAGCCAATTTCACATTCGTCCCTATTATTTTAATTTGAAGAAGTTTGTCCAGTTTCAATTTGGTCATTCTATTCAAATAACTGTCAATTTTTTTCCACTTATACATCACAGAAGACTAACACGTGTAACAAAATAGTTAATTTTAACATCCAACGAAAGACGAAACTAAAACTAGACGGAAAGTACAGAAACAAAATTGTTCAAATTGAAACAATAGGCACAAAAATGAAAATTTGAACTACACAGGTTAAAAGAGCCATGAATCCTTAATTTATTTTAAACAGTGTATATTTTTATATGTATATACATATATAAAATTATATGTTATTATTCTTAAAAAAAGTAAATCTTATGATTTAGATTCGATACGGTTTACAGTTCATTATTTAATAAAAAATTCACAATTTTACAACCATGTATGTACGTATATTTGCCAAGAAAAATTGACATATATGCATATATATGTGTATAAGAATGAGATCCAGTTGATGAAAGAGAGGGAAAGAGAGGAGGCAGTAGTAGGGCACGGAGGAGGTGGTGGTGTTGTTGCATTTGAGGAAAGAGAAAGAGAGGAGGTGTTGGTGGTGCAACTTGTGAAGGAGAGAAAAAGATGAGGGGTGTTAGGTTGTGAAGATAATATTGGGGTGAATTGCTTGGTTGTGAGAATAGTATTGGGTGGGGGTTGTTTGGTCACAAGAAAATAAGGCACTTTTCGTATTTAATTATCAAAATTGTATGTAAGCGTTGTTACTACTTCTAACTGCTGGATAACAAGGGGGAGGTCTATGTATTTTATCAATAAAAGTAAGGGAGGAGGAGGGTATTGTAATTTTCTAAAAAACTATAAGGGAGGTTCCTACAAATTATTAGATACCAAAGGGGAGGTCCTTATATTTAATCCACAACTAATTTTTTATTTTTTTATTTTTGAAAAAAAAAAAAAAAAAAAGAGGAAAACTTACATGTCTTGATTCCTTAGTCACTAATCTCGCTTCTTTGTAGCCTACAAAAGGGCGAAAGATATCTACAACCCAAGTTTAAGGAACAAAACCACAAGCTACAAATGTAAAGCAGTAAAAGAAGAAAAGCTAGAACATTGTAAAGGATACGAGAAACTTCCCTCCGTGTACAGTTTGCAGGCAAACCCTCCACAAATAGTGTATTGGTAGCATCAGGAGGAAGGGGAAGTTCAGGCCTACCATCCCCCAATCCCAAAGGACGGTTTTTTGCTATCACCGCTGGGTCTGAGCCCCCAATACCAATAATGCGTGCATCATCAGCAGGTCGACCACTTAATCCACCACTCAATGGTCTAGCAGAATCTCCCCCACCATATGATGAAATTTGCTGGTATACCGCACCATAGTATTAGATCTACCCAAACTATCTAAAAAGTAAAAATATTGGTACCCAACTCAGAACACAAATGAATAATATTTACCGCACTACGTAAGTAACGATCATAGGATGCCCCAATAGAGTCGGTATCTCTCATTACACGATGTGCTGCTCTTTCATCATCACGAGTAAAATAGCCAGGCAACTCATGACCGCTAGGAACATCTACAATGTTAAGCAGCACAATTTCAGAAAGAAAGATTTAAGAGCGATGAAACACAAATGTAGAACAGTAAGGTAAATCTAAATCCAAAAACTAAGCATCATCTTATGCATTCCCCAATTGGACTAATATAAACAGAAAGTCTGTCAGAAAATATGACCACACTAATATAACTCACTGATCGCCCACACAGAGTTACTATAGACAGGAATTACCATATCACTTCTAATCACTATCAAACTCAAGAAATTTAAACCTAGTAGAGTAAGCACATTCAGGTAGCAATGTGCTAAAGTGAAAGCTAACTCTACCAAGTCAGCAAAGGACTTCCAAGCTTGTCTCCCTGTTGCCTTAAGCATGGAGACTGGCGATGCTTGCAAAACGAAGGTCGCAACAGCTCGCTTGCTAAGGTACGAAATTTCATAATTTATGACCACAGTAATATATCTCACTGATCACCCACACAGCCAAGTACTATGGTCAGGAATTAGCATATCACTTCTAATCACATTGCTGAAATTGTCAAAGGTCCACGAATGGTTGCGAGTATACTCCATTATAAACTATATCACCTATGTCCGGTCTATTCTGATTGACTGTTGTTATGCGTTTATTTTTAAATCACTCATGTAGTACAAGATAAAGAAGAAATGCCAAGCCAATTCCCTCAAAAGGGCTGCTGAGAATGAAAATGGTAAATGGAAGCCATCTCATACCATTTTTAATCATAAGTTCATAACCGAATAAATTTTCAGTGACGGACATATCTCCAAATGCTACAAACAAGAAAATCAAGTGAATATTATAGAACTGATTCACCGAATTAGGTTGACAAGTTACCATAATATAAAAGTTTTAAATAAATAATGACTATAAAAACTCATCTTGCCTTCGGTGATTTTGGTGAAGGGAAATTTAGAGGAGGCATCTTTGGCACCCTTGAACAATTAGGTTCTAACCCTGGAATTGATAGAGTATAAATTATAATCACAAGAATCCTTATACACTTATCGTGTGCTATACACTTATCCTGTGCTAGATGGATAGAGATCGACAAGCTTATTCATGAAACCTAACCTAACATGTTAAGCCAAGCAAGTAAAAAATAATTGTCTGCATGACTGCATGACATCTCCCAAAAAAGGTATAAGCAAATAATATATTGAGTATTAATCAAAGGCCTTCTTCAAAGAGTGGGTAGCTGATCAAAAAAAAATATGAATTATATCGGTTCATCATCAAGATGCTCAAACCTCAAGAAGCCATTAAGAGTAGAAATTGACAATACCCACGACCAGATCTGGAAATGTCTTCCATCTCAAACTTTTACCATCCCACCAAGCAAAAAACGTTCCATTCATAAATGATGGTTTTGGCATTCCATGGAATAGTTTTGTTGCTCAATGGAGAAGTGCAATTATTAGTAAAGAGACACAATACTGACTTCTGTATTTTTCACACCATAACTGCCATCAAAACTGCCCGTAAAACAATCAATGGATAAGTAAACCAATCAACAACAAAGAGAGTAATCACAAATAGCAAAGAAGTCAAAAAATATCTAATCACACATAGCAAAGAAAATTTAAACCAGTCAAAAAAAAATCCATGTCTCATGATCAGACAATCCATTTCTTGCTAATTTGATGTCTCACTGCATTAATTTGACGACAGATCAACTAGAAAACAAACCATCCCATGTCTCATCACATTGTCCATTTTCTTGCTAAGGTAACTGAAAAAATGAAGAGAGAAACAAATACTTATGGTGTTTCAGTAACCAAAGATTCACCCCCATCAAATGCAAATTTAAGCTACAAGTTTCTCACATTATTGATCTTAAATAAGAAAAGGGTCAAAAAAAAAAACAATAAATTTACACAAAGTAGAAAGAATGAAACAACACATACAGTAAAACCAAAACCAAACCATGCCAACCCTTTAATCCCATCAAATGAGGTCGACTACATGAATCCTTCTTCTCCATTCAACTCTATCAAAGGCCATATCATTAGTCAAATTAAGGAAATTCATATCTCTATTTACTACATTAGCACACGTCAATCAAGGTCCCTTCCCGTAACACCTCCATCTACCATCAATGTATCGCATCTCTTCACTACTGCTTATGTTGGTCTCCGTGACCAAACCATGTCAATCTATTCTCCCTCAACTTATCTTCTATCGGTACTACTCCTATCCATTCTCGAATATACTCATTCCTAATTCTGTCTTTTCTAATCTTGCCACACATCCACTTTAGCATCCTCATCTCAGCAATACTCATCTTATCTACATATTATTTCTTAGTTGTCCAACATTCCGTTCCATATAACCTCGCTAATCTAATAGTCGTTCTATAAAACTTTCCTTTTAGTCTAGTGGATACTCGTTTGTCGCACAATACCCCAGACGCATTCCTCCACTTAAGCCATCCCGCCTTAATTTTATGGACCACATCCACTCTAATCTCTCTAGCCGTTGTAATAATCAATCTTAAATAACGAAAATGTTCACTCTTAGGTAGTGCTTGGTCCTCAATCTTCACTTCTTCTCTACTTCCATTGTTAGTGTTACTAAAATCAATGTTTTTAAAGGCTCAAGGCACACGAAGACGCTGAAAGTCTCTTGGGGCCTAGGCGCAAGGCGCAAGCCGAGGCGCAAGCTTTATTGAAGCAAGGCGCACAATCCTAGTTAAAAATAGATAAATTAACATAGACTAATCATTCATAGTATTAAGCCAATTTTTTTTAAGATAAAAAGTAATCAAGGCAAATAATAGAATAATTCTCAAAGCCATGGAAGTGCATATTACATAGCATTCCAATTTTCAAAGATAAAATAATCCACATTCAACCAAATAAATAAATAAAAACTAAACATCCAAAACATAAATATCCAACAAATACTAATATAAGTCTTAACATTTCAAAACATCAATATCATAAGAAAGGTTAGGTTGGGTCAGTCAATCGTCATCCTCAACATCGATGGCAAGTAAACCATCATCTTCTTCTACATCAATTGATTTATATCCCTCAACATCTTCCTCCTCTGTGTCATCTGAGCCCGCCTCCTCCTCATCTATTAATTGAAGTGGAATTAATCTTGATGATTTAGATATCCTCGATGCCTTTGAGCGTGAACTTGTTGCTCTACTTGCATGACTACTTTCTTCTACTCCAGAAGCTCTAGCAACAGTGGCCCACGTCAAGCATTCATCATCATCATCATCATCAAACAATGGCTCATTATCTTCATTTGATTCTGCATCCATCCTCTCAAGCAACCACTCATTGCTTTCGTCAATATTTCGCAAAGATATGGGATCAAGAGTGTTGCGCATGTCATATCTAGATCTCAATGTTCTATTATGTTTGACAAACACCAAATTATTGAGACGTTCCAATCTATTTATTTTCTTGCTATGAAGCTGCAAGTATTAAAAAGATATTAAATTATATATAATGAGAATAAAAAAGATTTAAATTCACCAAAAATTAGTTAGAATGTTAAATACTCACATATTCAAATACACTCCAATTTCGTTCACAACGCGATGAACTACATGTTAGGCTAAGGACTTTTATGGCAATAGTTTGCAAATTTGGGGTTTTAGAACCATATGACGCCCACCAATCAACTGCAATAATCACTAGTTAGAAATAATTGTTACCAAGTATTGAGTTTGAAAAGTATTACTAAAAATAGACTCTATGAGTCTCTAATATATTACATAGTGCCCTTGTATATCTTTGCCTAATCGCAACAGACTTGCCAAAAAAACTCTCAGCCTTCGTATAAATACTTATCTCATTAGTAATCAAATCTTGAACAGCAACATCTAGAACCAACCTTTGCATGCATTCATAAAGCTCATTCATCACTTAATGATCTTTTTGCACCTCTTAACGCTTTTGGATAAAAGAATTCTAGGTTAAGAAAGTGCGCAACTGCATGTAAAGGTCGATGCAATTGGACATCCCACCTTTTGTCAATGATTCCGAAGATTTCATTATATTTCTCTTCTTTATGATCAAACGAACTTGCAATGCATTCTTTTACCCTATGCATTGCCTCATAAATATATCCCATGGGAGGTTTCTTCTCAATATCAACCAATCTAAACACTTTGACGAAAGGACCCGAGACCTTAAGGCCAAACACAACATTATTCCAAAATGAAGGTATCAACAAAGTTTGTGCCATTCTTTTACCTTGTGGCTCCTTTACCCATTTGCTTGAGGTCCAGTCTTCGGAGGTGACCATCTTTCTCATATTGTTTTTTTGTGTTGATGCATCCTAGACAAAGTCAGAAAGGCGGTTGCAAATCTAGTTTTTGCAGGCTTGATCAAATTCTTGAGATTTGTATAGAGCCTCATCATGTTTAGCAAAGTAGGGCGGTTATAAATCTAGCCATGTACTGCAATATCCCTTTCAAATGTCTTTCTCAGTCAGGGTATCTTGAAAATGTCTTCTAACATTAAGTCCAAGCAATAAGCAACACATGGTGTCCAATACAAAGGTTCATACTTGGCTTCCAAAAACCTCCCTAAATGTAACAAAGAATTATTATTTTCAAGTTTTTAAATTTTACCTACAAAACAAACTATGAGTAAAGAATTTTTAAGTAAGGAAGGCGGAAAGATTCTTACCCGCCAACACATTAGCTGCAACACTATCAGTGATAACGTGCACCACATTCTCTTTTCCAACTTTCTCCACAAACTTGTCTAGCAATTCAAATAGCTTCTGTCTACCCTTTGAATAGCTAGAAGAATCAACTGACACAACAAACATGGTTCTTCTTGGACAATTCACCAAAAAGTTAATCAATGCCCTCCCTCTCTTATCAGTCCAGCCATCAGTCATTACGGAACACCCATATTTTGCACAGTCCTCTTTATGATTCTTCATCAAATCTTCAGTATGTTTCACCTCTTTTTTGAGTTGGGTAACCCGCACTTCATGGTAAGTTGATGGCTTCATACCAAGACCATACTGCCCAATGGCTTCAATCATTGGTCCAAAACACTCATAATTTACTGCATTAAAAGGGATACCAACATCATACATCTACCTTGCAAATCTTTGCACTGCCCGAGCTCTCATCAATTTTTGTTTGCTTCCCTTTTGCTTGGTCTTTTCGATTTTTCACCACTGAATTGGGATTGGATGTGAAGTAAACATCCATAGGCTCTTTTCTCTTTGGCCTTTTTGGGTTAAATTTGGATGAACCATGGCTACTGCTACTTATCAACTTACGGCGTGGATTGATCTCGACATCATCGTCATCATTTTCATCTTCCATATTCATGTCATCAAAATCAGGCGACATATTCATTTGTTCTTTTTGCGTCTTCTTTTTGGACATGAACTCTCTAATCTCTTCTTTTACATGAGGTGGACACTTCAGGCAGGCAGTGACATTCCTATAACATCCCACAAGGTGGTGTTTCACCCGATAAGCACCTCCATTTCATATTTTGCTACAAAAATTACATTCTAACTCATTTGAGTTATTAGGCTCTACCAAATGTGCATGTTGCCACGCGGGGTCTTTTTTATTACTTTTAGATGTCATTTTCTACTACACAACACAACAAATAAATGAAATATAATTTCAGTATAATGTAATGTGTTTGATGTGATGAATTAATTATTTATAATTTTTTTTTTCCCCTAACAAAGACTCAACTGTGATTGCTGCAGTTTTCACTACCATAATAAGAAGAAGTACAGAGAGCAACACTGCTATATTCTACAGAGAGCAAAGAAGAAGAAGGAGAGAGAGAGAGAGAGAGAGAGAGTCGAAGTCGAAGTCGAAGTTGAAGTCGAAGTCGAAGTCGAAGAAGCATAAATAAATAATAAAAAGCAACCAGCGAAGCAGAAGAAAAGGATGAGGAGAAGAAGAAGAAGAGAGACACATACACACAGAGAGAGAGAGAGAGAGAGAGAGAGAGAGTCGAAGTCAAAGAAGCAAAAAAAAAAAAAAAACAGAGCAAGACGATGAAGCAGAAACCAGCGAAGAAGAAAAAGGAAAAAAAAAAACCAGCGAAGCAAAAGAAGAGGAGAAGGAGAGAGAGTCAAAGTCGAAGAAGCAAAAAAAAAAAAAAAAAAAAAACAAAGCAAGTCAACGAAGCAAAAACCAACAAAGAAGGGAAAGAAAAAAAAAAAAAAAAAAAATTCGAATCGAATTGTTTCGAATCACCCAGGCCCAACAACAAACAGCGAAGAAGAAGAAGAAAAAGCAGCACTAACCCAAATTGAAGTCGAAGTCGAAGTCGAGAGAGGAGCCCAGAGGAAAAGACGACACAAATATCTTTGATAGATTAGGGATTTGAGTCGTATACTGATTTGGGTTGAGTTGTATTGTATGAGTTGTAATCCTATGTGGTTGGAGTCTTTCGAAGACAAAACACAGCCGTTAGATCAGCATCAGAAAAGAAACAAAACAAAAAACAAAAAAAGCCCGCTTAGGCGCGAGCCTTGCGCCTTTCGTCCCGTGTCCAAGTCGCGTCCAAGGCACGCGACTCATCTAACGCGCCTCGCCTTGAGCCCCTTCAAGCACACTTCATGTGCTTGGCTACGCCTTGCGCCTAGGCACGCTTTTCACAACACTGACTAAAATTACACTCAATGTACTGTGTCTTAGTTCTGCTTATCCTAAATCATTTAGATTCAAATGCTTCTCTACAAGTCTCCAACTTAGTGTTAACTCCTCTAGTCTCATCCACTAAGAGCATCTCCAAGGGGATAGTTAAACAAGGCTTGTTAGGCATTTTAGCCAATGTAAGTCTAATTTTGAGCTCCAATGGACTAGCTATTGGGCTAGCTACTTTACCATCCTATTTTATTGGTGACTACAATTGAAGATCCCCAGAGGCTCTCCAAACAATTACGTATGTATATATTTTAGATTTTTGTATATTTATATCTTGGATTTGGGATTTTATATTATATATATATATATGTGCGTGTGTGTGTGTGTATGTAGCAATTTTATATGTTATTTCAATTCTGTTTGATGAATTACGGAATAACTTATTTTGTATTTTGTATTTTTTTCTCCTCATTCTAAGGTTTTGTATGTTTGTATGGGCAAATTTATTATATTGCAAATTTATATTAGTAAAATATCAACAATTAATATTTTCTTATTTTAAAAATTAATTAAGTTAGTTTAAATGATTAGCTAAAATAAAGAGCGTGATTGGAGAACACAATAGCTAAAGTGATTAGGTAAAATAAATAGTGTACTTTTTTTGTACTTTAGCTAGTGAAAAGTAGAGAGTGTGGTTGGAGTTGCTCTAACACGATATCATCTGCAAAAAGTATACACCATGGCACCGTCCTGAATATTTTTCGTCAACTCATCCATAACTAAAAAAAAAAAATAAGGACTTAAAGTTAATCTTTTGTATAACCCTACAGTAATTGGAAATTCACTCATCTCTCTAACCAGCGATCTAATAATGGTCACCACACCTTCATACATAACTCTAATCACATCAATGTAACATTTTGTCACCTCTTTCTTCTCTAACACCCACCAGATTATAATTTATTCAAAAAAAAAAAAGCTCACCAAATTATATCCCAAAACACTCTATCATATGTTTTCTCAAGATCGATAAAAACCATATGAATGTCTCTTTTCTTTTCTCTATACTTTTCTATTACTCTCCTCAAAATATTAGATCATAGTATTCGTGCGCACCGGAAAAAGCATTCTTATGTGAACTCGCGACGTAAATATGAAGAACCTTAGAAAGAAGAAGATCAGAGACTTCTACGCATAAACCCAAGTTGATTCTCTAAGACCTCTGTTATATCTTGCAATCGACGTTCCATCACTCTCCTACACTTTCATTTTATGACACATTAGCTTGATTCCTCTATAGGTGTTGCAATTTTGGGCATTGGCACTAAAACACTCTTCATCCACTCCTTTAGCATTTTTCTAGTCAACAAAATCTTGCTAAACAACCTAGTCAATCAAACAACTCCCTTCTTACGCAAACATTTCCAAGCTTCAATAGGAATATCATCGGGTCCTAAAGCCCTATTCAATTTTATCTTCTTAATTACAATCTCCACTTCAAAGTTCTTAATCCTACGATAGAACCCGTAATCCCGATTTTCCTTATTACTACTTACTTCCTCCCCTTTTGACCTACCTCCATGTTCCTCATTTAACAGCTTTTCAAAATAGTTCTTCCACCTCTCCTTTATCTCTTCATCATTTACAACACCTTGGAGTCCTCACTCTTGATACACTTAACCTAATTAAAATCTCTTGTTATCCTCTCTTATCTTAGCAAGTTTGTATGTCCTCTTCTCTCCCTCCTTACTATCTAGTCCAGTGTATAGGTGGTCATCATAGGCTTTCAACTTAGTCTCCCTCACTACTTTTTTGACCTCCTTATTAACCAATCTGTAACTCTTAAGGTTTTTCTCAGTTCTATCATTCTCCCACTTCATAACTGTATACCATGAGGTCCTTTTTTTTTTTTTTATATAGACTGGTATTTTCTATGAGATCATGTTTAATATATTATTGTATCATGTTAAGACGTTTTTTCCCTTGCTAATTGTTGGGCTCATTTTTATTTTTTTATTTTTTTTATTTTTTTATTTTTTTTTTTTTGTAATGTGGTTTTTGAAATGTGGCATAAGGGTTGATTTCCATAATGGAGTGATTATTGGGTACTCCTAGAGCACGGCCACGTGGCGCTCCATGATATTATGATTGGTGGAGAAGGAGTGCTATTATGACTGTGTTGAGTGATTGAGGAACATGAGGAAGCATGGTGAATGATGGTTGGTGAAGGAGTATGAACACATGGTACTCTGAGAGTACTTAATAATTTTTCTCCATAATGGGCATGCTACATTTTTAAGTGGATTGAATGTGGAATGTGGTTTCTGAAATGTGGAATGTGGAATGTGGTTTGTCCAAACTAGCAATGTGACTACAAAATTATTTAGTGTACTTTTTTGAAATGTGACAAACAACTAAAGTTAAGGAGGGAATCTTCAAATTGGGTGGATTGAATGTGGAATGTGATTTTTGAAATGTGGCATAAGAATCTTACGATTCACGATTCAATTCACAATTTTTGCAAAATCAATATGAATCTATGGGTGAATCTATTTTGGAAGTGAATCTCTAGTGAATCGCACAATTCACAATCAATTCACAGTTCGATTCACTTTTTGCGATTCATGCAACACTTGAAATTATCATATCCGACATATTTTCAACCCCTTTTTTCTCCTTTTAGCAAAAATGACATAACACAACTTCTAATAGTGTTTAATGCCAAAATAATCAATATATATACATGATTTGTTGTTATTTGAGTGATCATTAAACATTGTTTTAACCTTTCTTCTCATTTTTTTTTTTTTAAATCATAATATATCTTCTAAAGATATTTAAGATTAAAATAACTTACACCATGAATTATTTATTATTATTTTCTTAGATTAAATATAATTTAATATTACATGAGTGAAGCCAGTTATACCTTTTAAAATGTTTTATACTTTAAAACAAAATATCCTAAATAATTATTTCTTATTATTTGGTCATTATTACTTAGAAAAGCATGTATGCTTATTGTCCAAATATCAATATTGTTGTCAAATTATTATTACTTTGAAAATTGAGAGTCTGTCATTGTTTACTGTCTTTATTAAGAATGATTGATAAAAATATCTAAAAAAAGGAAAATGTAAGATAGTGATCTTATATAGTAATCTTTGTTAACTTATTACCTATTAAACTATGTGATCATCTATGAAGCACAGACACAGATATGGACACGGACACCGCAATTTTCAAAAATGGAGACACAGACATAGCAGAGGGCATGGTGAATTTTATTTTATTTATTCTATGTGTTATGTAGATTCATATTATATTCATCCTAAATCAAAATTAACACTAACATAGTAACATTAATTCAATAAATAAAACCATTACATTAAACAAATTAATAGATCATCCATTAACAAAAAAGTCATAATAAATGATAATAAGAACTAAGACGAGAAGGGGAAAACATTCAACATTTAACATTCAACAATATTCTTCACAAAAGCACTAAATAAGAGGGGAAAAAAAAAAAAATTAGCCCCGTCGTGTCCCATGCCGTGTCCCCAAATGGACACGCGTGTCGCTGCCGTGTCCCCATATGAACAAGCGTGTCCCCGCTGTGTCCCTTACAAAAAAATCATTAAATTAAAGGAACACGCCATCTGACTTGTCCCGTACGTGTCCTCGGCGTGTCCCCGTGTCGGACACCGCCTCGACACTGATTTTGGAGTGTCCATGCTTCATTGATCATCATTCAAAACAACATTTTCATTGATCTAAGTCTAAATATTTCATATTCGTAAGATATATTTAACATTCAAGTGTGTAGATATATTTTTCTAAGTAATTTAGAAAAATAACCGAATCTTTACGATTCACGAATCGATTCGATTAAATTAACGATTCGATACGAGGCCATTTCGATTCACGATTTCAATCTCGTTTTGACAACTATGGGCATAAGGGTTAATTCCATAATGGGCATGCTACATTTTGGGTGAATTTAATGTGGAATGTGATTTGTCCAAACCAACAATGTGACTAAAAAAACCCATAGTGTATTTTTTTGAAATGTGACAAACAACTAAAATTAAGAAGAGAATCTTCAAATTGACCATATCATAAAAATAGTGGTAAATGTGTCAATTTACATAAATAAGGACTTGTGTGTTCATTAAAATAATTGTAGGACTAGTTGGTCTATAAGTTCTGATTTTAGAATTTATGGGTTAAATTTCAAAAAAAAAAAAAAAAAAACTGTAGTTCTGGTCAAATTTCAATGCCATCTCTCTATCAACTTCCATTTGGAATATGTACAGAAATTAATCATATAACTAACTAATGCATTTATAAGAGGAAATCTCAAGCATCAAAGTGAAACTTAGGTGTGAAAGTGTTATCCCCTCATATGCCTACACCCCATCAAAGTTGATGTGAGCTATATTTGATGCAAGGTTGGCACTAAAATTTGACCAAAACTATATAAACTTTTGACTGTCACAATTGAAACTAGAACCAAGGCGAAACTTAAGTCAAAGTGAAGGTGTGCAAAGTGCAAGAAATTAGATTTCATAGAAGGCCAGGCCTACTCTAAGTTGTAGCTTTACAATGTCTTGGCATATAAAAGGCCCTTGGTTAGTATTATTAGTAAGATAGATTGCTACAGCATCTTGCCCTTTTTTCCATTAGTAAGGTTGTCAAAATGTATCGAGACCAAGCCAAAACTTGAGTTTGATTGCAGGGGCACACATTAGCATGCCAACAACATAGAAAGGCTTTTATTGCTTGCTTAAAAAAACTAAAAAATAAAAAACATATAATTCAACTCATTAAACACATAATCTAGAACATATGCATATATGTCCGTGTGTACATAGTGTGCAATTCATAGGTGAACTAGCATTTGATACACAAAAGAAAATAAAAAACAATAGAAAAAAGGACAAAATGAATTAAAAATCATTGAGCAAATATATTTATCCAAAACCAGATACACAAACAAACACATATACAGAGAGAGAGAGAGAGAGAGAGATGAAAATATGCATCAATCCAATAACACGCCAGCTGAACAGAAATTAATATCCCACTACACTCCACATTTCCTTGCTACCAAAGGGGAGAAAACAAGAACATCAAAATTTTAAACTTTATGGTGATTTGGATGCAAAGAAATTGAAAGCTCACCCCCGCTAAGTCAACAGTTGTTTCAAATCATAGTTTTATTTCATAACCCAGACAAGAGAAAATCAAAGATCGGAAAATTCTTACTTATCTACATTTTTCCTCGGAAAATAAACCGAGAAATACGCCAAAACCCTAATAACAGCTCTAAAAACATCTTCAATCACCACAACAAGAAAAATCAAACATAATGAGCAGACACGCAAATACACAGGTACATTATATATATATATATATATAGAGAGAGAGAGAGAGAGAAAGAGAGAGAGAGAGAGATGGAGATGGTACCGTAGTCGGAGCGAGGGCGTTTTCCGATGAGAGGAGGAAGATTGGCCTGTTGCCTACTTTCGCCGTATCTCCAGTAAGCATCCGCCATTTCCTGTAAGCGCAGAGAGAGAGAGAGAGAGAGAGAGAGCGCTAAAGAACGGAAGGACAGCCTGGTTCGATATCTTCGGATTCGTTAAGGAAAGTAGACCAATTGCAGAGTGAGCGACTGAACGAGCAAAACAAATATGTGAGAAACATTTCCCATCCTTTTCTTTTTTTTCTTTTTTTTTAAATGAAATTTTTATTGATAAATCCTATTTAGGAGTATTTTAACTTAAAAAGTCTATGAAGTAAATTTATAACTCATTTAAAGCATCTCCAACCCACTAGGCATATAATGCTTGTTAGTCAAAATGTCTAATGTGACTCACTTTTTTCAACTCCAATGCACTAGGCATATGATTAGGCATTTTGGCTCAGTCCACATTCACTAGCTACATGTAGCTAGGCAAAATGTATTTAATCATTAGGATTATTTCCCTCCATCTTTGTTGTTGACGTGGCATTCTATAAAATTAATAGTATTTAGATGAATAGCTAAAATAAAGAGCATGGTTGGAGTAAAAACATGAAACAGTTGACATGCAAAATAAAATGTATACTTTATAGTAATATTTAGATAGGTAAAATGCCTACTACCATTGGAGATGCTCTTAGAGCATCTTTAACCATTTTTTCTAAAATGTCTTCTCAAAGTACATAGAAAACTACCTTCTTTATTTTGCCTAACTAGTTTAGCTAGTGTATACTCCAATCATGCTCTTTATTTTAGCTAACCAATCAAACTAACTTAACTAATTTTTAAAAGAAAACTATTATAAACATTAATAAATAAATAAACAATCTTTTTATAACATGTTGCATATATTTACGTGACATTTGCAAATATTTATTTATTTAAAATATATAATTAAATTATTTATAAAAAAATATTTTCAAACAATCATATTATCTTAACGGTCATATTTTCAAATGGTAATATTCTCTCAACAGTCATATTTTCAAACGGTAATATTCTCTCAATGGTCATATTTTCAAACGGTATTATTCTCTAACGGACATATTTTACTCTAAATAAAACAATACAAAATGTGCTAGCAACAAGCCATATAAAAGTGATGTAATGAATTTAGTTATTTGACAAACCATCAACAACAACAAGCAGTGACCCCAACTGAAACTATCTCAAAACATCACAAAATATCTCTATTTTCAGCAACATGACAACTCAGCAAAGAAACCTCAATTGATACAAGATGTGCCAACAAATCCAAAAATAAAATACAACCAAACTTAAATTAAATAAAAACATAGTTTCAAAGCTAAATAGAAACAATTAATTCCTTTTTCCAAGGATTTGCATTTGACGTTGGCGAATATATTGTGGTTGCAATTGAGGCATCATACTTGTATCTATTGACATGATTCTCTCTTCCTCCCTACTTTCCTGCAATGCAATCCTTCGTTCCTCTCTCCTTTCTTCATTTTCAATCCTCGTTCCTCTTGAAGATAAGATTTCTCAAATATCTCTATTTTCTTCTCGTTTGTTATGTCGTTCTTTACCTTTATCTCTTCTAAGAGCTTCACAAAAGGCGACTCTGTAACATTATTTCCAAGATCTTTGGCTTTGTTTTTCTTTGCGGCCTTCCTTCTTGCTAGTCTTTTCACAACATCATAGTTATCATTGTCCCCTAAATTTACTGAATTTGGTGTACAAGGGGTAGACGTTGCCGGAGATACATTTTTGTGTTTTTTTGCTTCTTCGTTGTTGTATCTTCCATCCATTTTGGTTGGGATCTCAATTTATTCCAACAATGCTCAAAGGGAAAGTTCGATAAATACAAGTCTTTGTACAATTTTTTTGCATCCCGAATATGAAAAATAGATTAAAGAATAGCCACTATCACATAATGAATAATATATATTCATTATAGGTACAAAATTAAATTCTAGTAATACCTTGTATTTTTCAGTCGAACCACTTCGATTCAACCGTTCAACTTGAGCAAAACATCCACAAAATTTATTTGTGGCAAGTTGAATTGTCGACCAACGATTCATTAGAGAAGTTTGAGTTCTTTCATAATCGAAGGTTTTTTACTTGTTGAAGCTCTCCCACACTCTTAACCATTATGCCTTTGACTTTTGCTCATTTCCTCTAATTGGATCTAAGCTAACTGTAACGCTCCGAAAAATTTGGGCAAGGTATATCTATTTAGACAACAAACCCACCTGATAGACAAACACATATATGTACAGCTAATTGTTCCATACATCCATTTCTATTTAATCCCAAATGCCAAATACATGATGTTCACATCTCAATGCCTCAGTTCCAATCCCAAGCATACATTTTACAACAAGTATGCAATGGAAGCCAAGTAGATAATAAGTGCCCTACAGGCTTACAAATTTATCCAAGAATATTCTTGATTACACAAAATGAAGTTTCAACTCAACACAAATACAGCCCTGAGCTTACATTCAATAAATAACCATAAAACAAAAATGGAGACTCAGCTCCGAGTCCTCCCAATTCAATGCCTTGGCGGAGGCATATCACCTGTACCTGAAATGGTTTTCCCTTACAGGGTGAGCCACAGCCCAGCAGAGATATACTACACAATATATGAACTATAACAAGACTGAAGAGGAGTATGCTCATGCCATGCTCATGATAAAACAGTTTATCTCTCTTTTTATAAAGCATGCAATGCTGAGATGCAACAATAGATATAAAACCATTTACATTTTAAACCATATTTGTTACATGAATACAGGCTCTGTGAATCTCTAGGTGAGTGTCTGCAAGTAGGCCCTAATGCACTACCATTGTCATTTTTACTAGTAAACTGGAAGGCTCGACACCTAACCGCACAGTTCTACACCCCCTACCCAGATTCACCAAGCATTCATCTTTTCGCAAACAAATACATTTCCAAACATTTCTCAAAAATAGATACATTTTCAATGAAATGAATGTAATGCAATGTCCAATATAACACATGAGGAATGTAGTTCAATTTACCTAAGTCTCATGCACTTCTACAACAATCATGGCTATCATCCACTGATAGCCCAAAATAGATATTTCCAAACAGATATTTAAACAATTAAATTTTAAAAATTCAGATAAATACAATCTATTCCACATCTCATCAAATATGAACAACTATACTAGTTTTCATATCACAATCACGTCTGGTAACCTCTCAAGGTTCATTTTTAACCGTGTCGGTTTTATTCCAACATAAACATTAAGCAAAATAATACCGTTAATGGCCAAGAAAACATCATTTTCTTTCCAAACTCATTCTCTAAGCATTATTCAACTATGACATCCTATTTTAATCAAAATCCCCAAAAGTTAAACATAATTCCTTTGTTTTCTTTAAAAATGCTCTTTTGGTCACAAACCGGTAAAAATTTCAAAACCGATTGAATCGGAATCCGTTTTTGTTCAAATTTAAAACATCGCTCTTTCATAACCTTACAAACATATTCTAAGTTTACACTTCTGCAATTTGGGCATCAACTCTTTTTTTCTCAAAATTTCTCTTTTAAGCAAATAAATCACAAATTTTTCAAAAATTCTAATTAAATTATATACAACTCTAAGCTCCATATAATCAAGTAAAAGTGTATAAAGAAGTGTAGGAAAAATCCCTAGCTCAAGCCAAGAAGCTTTCAATTTTTTTAGCAACAGAAATTAAATCTGTTCGGAGCCAAACGACGCCGTTTCCGCCCTCTACGTTTTGATCTAAAACACTAGGGGTCAAAAATGACTTACACTAGATCAAACCCAAGAAAAACTAACTTGGAACCCCTTTTCTTTTTTTTCTCATGACAAGAACCCAAAAGTTGACAAAAAAATCTATTTAGGTTCTATTTATAGATATTTTCTAAACAAATATCTAACTAAACAAATATCTAACCATATATATATATATATATATACATATATATATATATATCAATTAAAAAATACATTTCAACATCTTTAATGACAAAAGTAAATATAATATTTTCTCACCACAAAATATATTTTGTTTAATGGTACACACCATAAATATTCACAACTCTTTTATGGTAATCAAATAATAATAATAAAACCACAGCAATATGACACGGTTACTAACGGGTCACGATTCAATCAATTGGGTCCAAAATGAATGGAGTTTAATAATTTAAAATAAATTCCCAACTGACATTAACATATAAATTCAATTTGATTCAACTCGTTACACTAATATTAAGCCATGAAGATATGAGCATCATGTCTTCCTCTACGGTGAAGCTCCCTTTGCATTGTGATATCTTTGTGGTTTGAGTAATAATTTTAGGAGAGAATGATAAAGATTGACTCTCTTGTTGAGGAGATTCAGTGGTAAAATCATGGTCAGGGTCAAACTCGTCGTTCATTAGGTTGCTAGAATATGCATTTCCTTAAGATTCCATATAAAGGGTGACTTGACCCCCGACATACTCAGCGAAGTGGCAAACACATGAAAGAATTAACTTCCGATACAACTCTCCAAACACACCACCATAACTTGATAACAAAAAATAAGTGGAATACAAGGGAAACTAAGATATGTAAAACTGTTCAAAACCATACCAACCCGAGCCCGAAACACCATAAGAGACGGGTCAAAATCGGGATTGCTACAACTATGATTCGGCCTTAAGGGACATCACTGGGAAAGCGGTCAATCCTAAACTAAATGGCATGAGGGCAAAGGGAAGATCATCTAGTATTACACCACTATTGTATATTCACTACCGATAACTCACATCGCTCTGTATGAGAGGCGGATTGAGTGTGAATATATTACAAGAATTGAGAGGGTCAAACATGCTCTTTTGAGGGATTAGAGATGTTTTTTGGACCGGCGTAATTAGATGGGTTTAGGGTATATGAGACACTATTTCTATTTTTTTTGGGTTGATGTCTCTATGCTGGCTCATTTTGAGTTTCTAGTATAAAGCTCCCATATGTAGGTGTTCTCAGCAGTCGCATGGTTCATTGGCTAGTATGGGATTGTTCAATATTTTAGGAGATTGAGATAGAGATGTGGCAGCGTCATGCCAGCTCATGTGCGAGTAGGAGATGTTGGAAATTAGGCTGGGTATTAGACTTAGATTTGGGCGCCTATGTGACATGACCCATGGCCTATTCAAATTACCCATGTAATTTGAATTTGATTTCCTGATTATCCTATTTGTTAGGATAACTTTCTATCTATCTACATCCATAGGAGATATGGATAGATGGTTATATATTTGATTATATATATCTGAATGATATAAAACATCAGATATGTTATGTGGTTTTTACCCATAACATTTTTCCCATACTCTCTCTCCCATATTAGAGAACGATTCAGCCTTTGCACTGTGATTAGAGTATGTGATACTCATACTGTGGTATCACCCCATTGCTGGGTGTTCTTAGTTCGTGATTAAAGAAGTACGTGATTTACCCACAAGGTTCATCGTTTCGAATTCCATCACCTAAGGTATAACTTGAATCCTTTTACCCACTACATTTGATATCTCTAACACCAAATGATGTAAATATTTACATTATTTGTGTAGTAATTCACATTGAACCAAAATAGGGAGGAAAATAATCAAAAATTTGAAGGTTCTGATTATCTAATCACTATCAACAATTAACAAGACCAATAAATCCAACATTGACAGAATGGGAAAAATAGAAAGCTTATTACAAAATAATAGAAAATGACAACAAAAAAAACTAATAACAATAACAAGATCATGTAAATGTTTACATCAATTAGGCACTTGATGTGAGTGTAGACGCGCCCGCGTGGGCCTCGCTACGGTTCGGACTCGATTTGTGTCACGGTTCTTAATCTGAACCAAAGAGTCCAAATCTGGCAAATCGTTTTGAGAAACAGATTTTTGAAAAAGTAGTGCCAAACATGGACTGCTTTGCCAGATACAGAGTCGCCACCTAAATATTTTAAAATGGGGAAATTTAGGAAACCCTGACTCGGTGCCGAAGGCCACATGTCCGTCATCACCGGAGTTGTCTCGGCTCGGGAGCTTGGGTACGATCGGGGAAGGTCAGCTATGAGCACCCCCTTTCGCCCGGTCCGAAGACCGGCCTCTACTAACCGTGATATCTGATTTTGAAAACGTTTATGTATTCTTACTCCAATTATTAGCCTAAGATTACTATGTTATGCGCGCAGCAAACAAGTATAGACCAAATTGCCCAAATTGGAACAAAACATTCTATGTTTATTTTGAAAATGGTTTGCTACTCGCAAGTAGGCTAAAATGCAAGTTTTGCCACCCTCAAGTGGGCTTTTTAGAAAAGACGGTTTTGCCACTATCTAGTGGGCTTAAAACAAATATAGTTTTAACGCATTATCCCAATTTAAGCAGTTTGACCTCCACTCATAGGCATTCAAGCAATTTATCTCATGTAAACACTTAGCCGCATGGCAAGCATACTTTTATGGCAACATTCACACGCATATTGGATGCTAAAGCATAACCACTTACATCGTACTCCGTGCCAAAACAATAAACTAGTTAGCAAATGTGCGTGTCCTAGTTCATGTTATTTTGCCTAATGCAACACATACAAGATGCAATTTTAGTTAGGCTCGGTTAACCTAAACATGGCATATGATATGCAACCAACTGTTTCATGTATTCAATTTTGGAATTTGAAAATACGAATGCGGTTAGTATGATGTACCGAGCCCGGTGCATGCCAACAGATGCATGAATGCACGCATGCACATTATAAGGTATGCTAATCTTAAAAATGCCCTAATCTACCATTATAAGCAGATAAATAAAAGGGAAGAAAGAAATGGGGATTGGAAGACATACACACACTCACCCACACTTATTACATGTTTGCCCTCACTCAGAGGGTTCGAATTAATATTATAGTCCCAAAATAATGAACAAACAAAATTATTACAAAATTTCTCTAATTAATTAAAAGAAAGGAAGCAAAAGGAAAGAAGAGGGTGGCCACAGCCTCTGCCTCGGGGTGCGCGGATGATGTATGCTCGAATCCGTCCTGCCCGGAAAACCCGTACTATACTCTTGTCGCCTCTGTTTGTACTGCCTTGTCTTTCTGAAAATTGCCAAAGTACTGGAACAAGCTCCTTGCATCCTGCAGAGCACCACCGGCCAGACAGAATTGCCACCGGCACTTCAAAATTCCCATCGGCACTTTATCGGATTCATCGGCATTCCAGATAGTGCCGGTCGGCACTAAATTCTGCCGGTCGGCAGAAACTTCCTGCAGAAGACAATTTGACAGCAAACAGAGAACAGACAGTGCATAGCATGGAGTTTTTGGACACATGTAAGCATGGTCCTACTTCTTATCATATTTTGAACTCAAAGAAGCATGACTTTCGATCCTTGAACCACCAATGGTACGTGGTGGGTCAAAAGATCGAATTTGCCATTTGATATGAAAATGTATGCAACAAACAACATGAAAACCGGGGCCTTATCAAGATGGAGTCAAAGGTCCCGATGACCGGGAATCGAGGCACATTGCATCACTTGAAGTATGAATGGTCCTTGATTCCCACACTTAGTTTGACACCCCAAACCAAGTAAATGCAATGCATGTAATGCTCAACAAGGCTCAAATGTATCATGCCATCAAGATGTAAAGCACAACAAGCATTATGCAACCAACATGATAAATGTATAATATCAAGCATACAAGGTACAAACATGATATAAACATGGACCAAATTGACTATGGGATTGATGTGCTACAAAGCTTAATGGAACAACTATGCAACAAACATGGAGCAAGCATGCAAGAGGGCTTAAAATGGCAAAGGGGCAGGCCCTCACCCTTCTCAAAACAGTGGCCAAGAGTGCTCAAAATGATAGACAATCAACTCATGTTAACAAGCAAACTCATGGTCCCAAAGCTAAGGCACACAAGGAGACAACTTACCCCCACCAACACGACCTCTCATGGCATGATCAAAGCCAAGCAAAAAAAACAGAATTTGTGCATGCAAAATAGGACCCCAAGACTCCTAATATGGCGGCTAAAACATCTCCCATGAAGTATATGCACTAAGGCTCATTCTTAGGCATAAGAGGACACACCCTCAAGGCATTAAAGAGACCATGCATGCACACATACAAGCATGATTCTTGGGCTAAAATGTGGTCCTTAGATGATGTTGAATCATGAGGGTTAATCACAAACATACATATTAGAGGTCAACATGCTCAAAGCTTTTAAGCTAAAATACAAAGCAACCTTAACACACATGTCAAGCATAACTAAATGGATAACCAACAAACCTTAAGCATGGAAAAACAACACTAAGAACTTCATGGAACTAAACCAATTCTCACAAGAATCATGGCCTAATCATGATATGTATTTCTAAGCAAGATGGAGCAATACAAAGAAAATATTACAAGCATACAAAGAGGCCCAAATCCAACCAAAAACAGAGGTTATATATGACCTAAGATGCCTAAAAAAATGCTGGAATGAAGCCAAGAAACATCAAGCACACATGCTACCCTCTTGAGCCCAAAAAGCAAGGAAACAAAACCATAAAGGGAGAGGGGTGTCCCTCCCCTATGCAAGACTTCAAACCAACTTTTTTGACACTAAAATACACTGATTTTTAGTGATGAAAAGATCAAAGTACTGAAGTGAACAAAACCTTATCAAAGAGGCACCAAAATAGACCAAACAAGGCCTATGAGGATGAGTTTGCACTCTAACCACAAAGTGACCTTAATGAAAGTGCTAGAGCAGGAAAATATGAGCCTTTTTTATGTTATACACAAGAGCCAAAACAATAAACAAAATAGGTAGAAAACCAATGCAAGTTTGGGGAATAAAAGGGAAGATGCTCACCCTTGAAGAACCCTTGAAGAACAATGGTCTAGCCTCCTTCTTTGGATCAAAACCAGTCCAAAACTCAAGATACAACTCCTCCAAGTCCCTCAATCTCGGAATAAGGTGTAATGGTGTGTGTAATGGTGCAAAAGTAAGGTAAAACACACCTTTTGGGCCAAGAAACACACACAAGAAGGGAAAGGGAGAGAGGTATAGAGATAATATGTATCTATATCTCTAAAGGCTGATTTTTGCTTCTGTTTTTCTAACCTAGAACCAAGAGGAAAGCCTCTCTCTTATAGGACTCCCTCTTGCAAAGCTTATTCAACAAGCTTGGCTAGAGGGAAATCCCTCCATACACGTGTATGGAGGGGAAAGGAGTTGGTGCCAGCTATCACAGCTGGCACAAAATATCTCCATAAAGTGGAGGAACAGTGGTCGGCTGCCCAAAAATGCTATTTCGGCAAAAAACAGTGCCGACCGGCAACAAATTATGCCGACCGGCAATAAAGTGTGCCGACCGACAAACAAAATTGTCGATGGAAGAAAAAGACCAGCCGGTGGCCTCCAGCCACTGCCGGTGGTGTATGGGGATGTCTCACAAGGCATTCCCTGCCCCTCTAAGGCAAAACAAAAGTGTTTGGTGCAAAACCAGACACTAAACAGTCGAGTTCGGGGGTCCTGAGGCAAGGCGCGCAAGCCGAGACCTCCGGGAACTCCAAACGGACACAAACATGGATGATCACCGAGTGTTCAAACGGTGACGTCCAAGTCTTGAGGACGGTCAAAAATGGGGTGTCTACAGTGAGTGTTCACATCAAGGGTTACTCAATAACAACATATAACCAGATGATGTAAAAAAATTCACATTGAACTAAAAGATGGGGAAAAATAATAAGAAATTAGGGAGTTCTAATTATTTGACCACCATCAACAATCAATAAGATTAACAAGTCCAATATTGACAGAAATGGGGTATATATGGAGCTTATTACAAAACAATAGTATATGACAATAAAAAAC
Source organism: Camellia sinensis (assembly GCF_055761805.1). Classification (NCBI taxonomy): domain Eukaryota; kingdom Viridiplantae; phylum Streptophyta; class Magnoliopsida; order Ericales; family Theaceae; genus Camellia; species Camellia sinensis. The sequence continues at coordinate 134,398,173 of NC_138961.1, read as the reverse complement.
CAACAATAATAACAGATCATGTAAATGTTTAAATCAGTTAGGTACATAACGTGAATGTTGACGTCGGTCATTAAATATTTACATTATCTGTGTAGGAATTCACATTGAACCAAAAAATGGGGGAGAAAACATCAGAAATTAAGGGTTCTAATTATTTGATCACCATCAACAATCAACAACACCAACATTCACAAAAGAAGGGAAAATAGGGAGTTATTACAAAATAATAGCATATGACAACAAAAAATAGCAATAATAACTAGGTAATGTAAATGCTTACATCAATTATTTAGATTCAATTGAAAGAAAAACATAGGGTGAAAGGATGGGTGCTTACATTTGCTTCTTATTATGGTTGTCCATGAACGAACCACAGTTGGTAATATTGAATCAATGTAAATGTTTGCAGTGGTGGATCAAAATGGAATACCAGCCGCCGGCGATTGTGGGCGATGGTGGTGAAGCGATGTGAAACCTAGGGTTAGGGTTTGGGAGTTTTTGCTGCAACAGTGACAGTTTTGGGAAGGAATGATTTGGGGAGTGAATATGGAGCGACGATGGAATATGACCGGTTTTGATTTCAAAATATAATAGGGACATGAGAGATAGAGGGTGTTTTGGTCTTCTTACCTCAAATAGAACCTAATGGAATAGTAAAAAAAAAATATGGGTTAGATGGAATAAAACTCTTAGAAAGAGAATTTATTAAAAAAATTCCCTTTTTTTTATTATTAAATATAATTTTTTTTAAAAAAAATATTAAAAATTTGATAAAATTGTTGAAAAGTCTAATCTAAGGAAGATATTAGGTCCTAAGGGTATTTTTTTTCTTGGTGAAAAGTCCACTATTTGTAAAATATTGAGGTGAGAAATTCATTTAATATTTTAATAGATATTTTGTTTCTAATTTTACCCTTTAATCTATCTGTTGAATTTGTTTATCTGTTGAATTTTTTTGACTATCTGTTTAAATTTTTACCTATTCATATTTTTTCTCTTATCTATTTAATTTTTTTCCCTATCTATTGAAATACTTGTCCAAATTTTATTTTCTATTCAAATTTTTCTCTTAACTGTTTAAATATATTTGTCCAAATTTTATTATCTATTTAATTTTTTTTCTTACTTGTCTAAATCTATCTGTACAAATCCTAAAATCCTCTATCTGTTTAATCTCAAAATCTCTTATCGTCTAGATCTGTTCAATTTTTTATGTTGAATACATCATATATCCACACACAAATAGAACCAAGCATGTTTCAAAAGTTTGAAGAAGAAATGATAATATTTTGAAACATTTTTATTAGTTTGATGAAACATTTTCATCACTGATTCTTATCAATGATATCATCCGAGAAGTAGAATCTTCAGCGCATATGGAATAAAAGTAATATATATATATATAGAGGAATGAGATATGCAAAGTGGAACACTGTTATCAAACTTTTTTTTCAACAACTTTATCTCTCCTTGCAACATATCAACAACCATGGATCCATGAAAAACTCCAAGATGTATAAATTGCGACTAATATATATATATAAATTAGATTGGAACTGACAGAGATGGCATAGATCGACGAGAAGAGAAGATGACAGTAAGGTCAACAGTGGGATCAGTGGCGGACGAAAAACAACAGATTAAAACCGACAGCTTCCAATGAATGGTGATGCCAGATCCATAAAAAAATATACCAAATGATGAAGAAACATACAAAATCTAAAGATGATGAAGAAAAGGAGATGGTGAAAGAGAAGAAGCCACGGTGGAGTTATGGGTGTTGTGTCTTTTTTGAGTTTAAGGTTCGTTTCCCACACCAACTCACTTTAACCAATAAAGAGTCGCCACTTAATTTTGAGAATTAAGAAACTTTTAATAATGAAAACTAAGTTAAAGACTAATCTGTCATTAAAAAATTATAGGTTTGAGAGCTTAGGTACAAAAGAGAAAAGTCATTAAATGATAGCACCTCATTTTACCCAATCCGAAAATTAGTCTCTACTAACTTTCTATTTTATGATTTTATGGTTAATTATTCATACAAATTCATTGTAAGCCTAAAACCCTTAACTTATCTAAAATAAAGTGATTTGAATAAAATGAGTATAATTTATTTTAGATTAAAGGAATAAAGCCATATTTTCCAAAAATAAAGATTTTTAATAAAAGAGTGGATTTTATCAATCTATGGCTATGAATCCAACCTAAAATAAATAATATTCATAAAAAAATTCAAACTAAACAATTTTGTATAGAAAAACATATAGACTTGGATTATTGAAAAACAATGCAAGAAGCAAGCACATGCTATAAAGAGAAAGGAAACTTACCTAAATGCCAAGCGTCTCACTTGAAGATATCAATTAAACATTACATATGATCCTAAACATGCATCTAAACACACACAAGATGAACCTAAGTCCGATTTAAGGGTTCTAACATGATTTCATGCATAAAAGAGAAACTAACAAATAAAGAATTAAATATGTTGAATATTGTACAATGATTAAACCGGGCTATATGCATGTTTACATGATGATTAAACTAACCATAACATGTTCCTAACATATATTCAACTAAAACATGCAAAATAAATCAAAAACATAACTATCATACATGATGATTATGATGAACTAACATCCTAATCAGTATCAAACAATGAAAACAAATCGTAATTTAAAACACAGAAAATGATGCCTTACCCACTGGTTTGAGTATCAAACTGAAGAACGCGGAGAAAAGCCAAGGTGGAAACAAGTGGGTTTGACTTACCCACTTGTTTGCTTGAAAGCTTCCCTCAAGTTTGGCTTCACTTAGATTCACTTTGTTTCAAACCTAGGTGTACTTTTGAATGTCAAAGCTGCTGTTTAAGGTTTGTATTTTCGGAATTAGGGTTAGGTGGTCAAGTTTCACTCTCAAACTCCCTCAAAATCAGTCTAAGTGCTCAATCCCTTGAAAATAGAGGAGGACGAGGGATGTATTTATAGGCTTAGGGGAGCCTTAGGGGCTAAGCAAAGTGAAACACCCTTAAATAATAACCATCATTCTTTCCATGACAACTATTAAATAAGACTACATTTCCGAACATTATATCCTTTCATTCATATGATTCCATTTTACAAAGGGTAACACATGCAGTAATACATTCATAAGTCCTAATTTTGAATCTATAGCATGTGTCATGAGCAAAAGATATGAAATAAAAGTCAAACAGCTATATAAATGCCCTAATGGCTACAACTTTCCAAGACGATGATTGGTTACAACAAAAAAGAGTTTAAACTCAAATAAATAAAGCCCTGGCTTGTACAAAATAAATACAAAAATAACAAAAGAGAAGCTCTTGGCTCCAAGTCCTTCCAAGCTACTATCTTGGTAGAGGCATATCATTAGCACCTAAAAATGGTTTTTCACATAAGGTGAGCCAAAGCTCAGTACAGATACTCTAACACAATGTATGAATCTTAACAAAGCCATAAGGAGAATGCATATGTAATGCTCGTGCCAAAGCATTTTATATATCTTTTCAGAAAGCATGTGTAACGCCCCGAAATAAATAAAATAACCCAACTCCAATATTAATAAATGACAACAATAAGAAGGTAATCCTATTCCATTAAGTTCCAATTAAGTTTACAAAAGAGTAATATATGCGAATATATATTCAAAAGCCCATCTCTGAATCTATAGCATATATTACATGATAGAATGAACTACAAGTAAAAGAAATGCCCTAAAGGCTTACAGTTTTCCAAGACAGTGCTTGGTTATAACAAAATGGATAGAAAATCCTATACAGTTAAAGCCCTATGCTTGTATAAATAAATACAAAAAAAATAAACAAAATGAAGCTCTGTTTCCAAGTCCTTCCAAGCTATTGCCTTGGCGGACGCATATCATCAGCACCTGAAAATGGTTTTCCCACATAGAGTGAGTCAAAGCCCAGTAGAAATAATCCAACAAAGCGTATGAATCTTAACAAAGATATAATGGTGAAATGTATATGCAATGCTCGTGACAAAACATTTTTTTTATATCTCTTTCAAAATCATACAATGTCGGGTTTATATCACCATTTATGAAACATTTTCCTTTTAATAGAAAACCAGACTGTAAATACACTCTGTGAATCTCTAGGTATGTATCTGCAAGTAGACTATACACGTACTACCAATTTGTCATTTTTACTGGTATTAACCGGAAGGCTCGACACCTATCCGCGCAAGTTTCTAGTCTTTCACCAATGACACACAGGCTAACTTAACATTGTAACCACACCCTCTACCCAAATTTACTAAGTATTCACCATTTTTCTCAAAATAATATACATTTTCAATGCCATAAGATGCAACAATGCCCAATGCAAATGGATGAGAAAATAGTTCTAATTTACTTAGTTCTCATGCAATTTCTTCAATAATTATAGCTATCTTTCACCGATAGCCCAAAACAGATATATCTCTAGACATTAATAAATTTTCATAAAGATAAACTTTTCAAATTCCAAGATGTGAGTGGTAATACATACCCAATTCCACCATCCTCATCAACATCAACCCAATTTCACAATTTTAATCATCATTTTCATTTATCAATATAAAATTAACATTTGAGATTTCTAAGACAAAAACCCTATTTCCTTTATAAACTGTTTTTCTAGATAAAAAACCTATCATTTCATCATATCTCATTTATACACATCTAATCACAACCATTCCCAATAGGTCATTTAAAAACCCCTCCTTCTGATTTCGAACCAAAACCCAAGATCGTTCAAAAATCCATTTCTTTCACAAGTGATTTTATAAAAACAAATAGCTAAGTTAAAACTCATAAGGAAGTGCGGAGAATCTCTATCTCAAGCTTAGAAGGGTGGAAGTGAAGAACTTGGAAAAACCTAGGGGTGTAATTTTGGCCCGCAGCTCGAGGTGGGCCCAGCCCGAGGCCTTGGGCCAAGGCTTGGGCCATCATTTTGAAGCCCCGTCCGACCCATAGGCCCGACCCGCTTGGCTCGCCCATGGGCCCGCTCAAGGCCCGCCCAAAAGCTCGGCCCGAGGCTTGGCCCGCCCGACCCACCCGAGGCCCAGTGTTATTTTTAATGGAAAATAATAAAATTTTGGTAGAAAAAATTTAAAAAAATAAAAACAATTGTTTAGACCCGCCCAAGCCCGCCCAAAGCCCGAGCCCGATTTTTTTTGCAGGAGCCCGTAAGGCCCGACATGGACCCGGCCTGGCCCGAGCCCGGATGAGCCGGGCCGGGCCAAAATTACACCTTTAGAAAAACCCAATGTCAACAAAGTCATGCACCACTCAGATCAAAAGGAAGCTCTTGACCCGATCTACAACCTATTTCAAAGGACCAAGATGAGAAGATACCTCTAGGTGAGTAGATCTGAAGATCTAAGTGAGAAGAAGTGAGTTTCAGAGAAAAAGAGAGTCACGGGTAAGAAAGGAAAAAGTGAAACAACTAATAAGAGAGAAGTGTCTTTGGGTCTATTTATAGTGGCTAGGTATTAATAGAATAATAGCTCCAAAGTCAAGTGCAAAGAACAAGTCAAAATTCCCAAAAAGTATGGCCCAAGCTAAACAAAATCTAGAAAAAGAGTCACAGGGGTCGACCCTCACGACAGTGGTGTCGACCCTTAAGAAAGCTAAGACACTAATGTTTTGCAACAGACGAGGGTTGACCCTAGGAGATAGTGGTGTCGACCCTACTTTTCAGAATGCAACCCAGAACAAAACAATAATGGGAGGGTCGACCCTAAGAACTTGAGGTGTGGACCCTATATTTCAGTATGTAACCTAGGACAAAGCAGCGATGGAAGGGTCGACCCCATCAAGCTTGGTGTAGACCCCTGAGGCCAATAACAGAGTAATTATTGACCCTCTAAGTCTGGTGTCGACCCCAAATTTCAGTAGCCACCCTAAGGGCACAACAACAAGGTGGTGTTGACCCCCGGAGCTGAACAAAACACAAGAAATAAGGCAATGTCGACACCACCAAGGATGGTGTCGACCCTTAAGTCAAAATCCAACAAGAGAATAGGGAAAGACGATTGCTACAAATATGGTTCTTGGATTCCAAGGCAATAAATGGGTCGAGTCTAAGCACGGATCGCTATACCATGCAATGCCAGGTTTATATCACAATTCATGAAATCATTTCCTTTACAATAGAAAACAGGACAGTGGATACAACATTAAGAATCTCTAGGTATGTGTTTGCAAGTAGACTATACAAATACTACCAATTGCCATTTTTATCAATACTAACCGGAAAGCTAGGCCCCTAACCCCGCGGGTTTCTGTACTTTTGCCAAGGACACACAGCCCAACAATAATACCATAACCACGCCCCCTATCTAGATTTACCAAGATATTTATCCCTTTTTCTAAAACAATATACTTTTTCATTGTGTTAAATATGCATCAATGCCCATTACAAATGGATGAGAAATTAGTTTCAATTCTCATAATTCTTATGCAATTTCTACAGCAATCATAGATATTCTCCACCGATAGCCCAAAACAGATATCTCTAAACAGATAGATAATTTCCAATTAAAATAAGCATTCCAAAATTTCAAGATGGGAGCAATAATACATATCCAACTCCACCATTATCATCCTCATTATTCCAATTTCATAAAATCCAACATCATTTCCATTTCCCTTTTTACAAAATCAAATATTTGTAATTTAGGGCAAAAATCCCAATTTCTTTAAAAAGCAAATCCAAGGATGACGTCTGCCATTTTATCATAACTTAACCACAAATACACTCCCACAATTATTTTCAAGAAAACCATTTGAAAACCCCCTTTTGATTTTTAAACCAAAACCCTAGATTTGTTCAAAAATTCCTAAATTCCATGATTTCTTTAGAAACACAAATAACCAAGTTAAAAACCATACAAAGTGTAAAGAAATCCTTACCTCAAAGATAAGGACCAAGAAGAATAAGGGTTGAAACTCGACGAAGCCGAAAACAAATTTTGTTTCGATCTAATGAAAGCTCTCTGTGTGCTATACTCTTTTTCCCAAAGGGTAATGGTTGAGAGATCAATGGATGATAGTATATTTGAGGTTTAAAGATGGTTTCTAGAGAAAGAAGAAGAAAATCTGTGTTTTTAGAATGTAGAGAGAGAGAGGTGAGAGAATGACTCAAAAAGTGACTTTTCAAAACTGATATATGTGCAGACTGTTCGAGCGACCAAAACACCGCTTGAGCGACTAGACACAATAAGTGAGACCACTTGAGTAAACAAAGTACTGCTCAAGCTCACATTGACATACTCTTGTAAGTAGGGTTGGGCATAGAGTTATCTAACCCGCACAACCCGCCCTACCCAACCCGAACCGAATCACACATGTATGGGCGGTTTCGTAAATTGAATAGAGTAGGGTGAGGTTTGGAATATATAAGATTTTCGGGTTGTGGACAAGTTACGAGTTTGAACCACACTTGCCACAACTCGCCTGCACTTAACCAAATATAATTTTTTTAAAAAAAAAAAAACTGACCGTTCATCATCTAGATCTATCCTATTTATTTTTGTTTTGCCCAAACAAACAAAACCCTAATCCTAATATGTGCGTAGCTCAGCTCTCATTCTTCCATCTCTCTCTCTCTCTCTCTCTCTCTCTCTCTCTCCCCGATCGACCAAAACCAACGTCGATCGAAGTAAGAGCTGATTTGTCTTTGTCTCTGTCTCCGGCAACTCTCAAGTAAGCCTATCTTTGTCTCTGTCTCTGTTTCTCTGTCTCCATCTTAGATATTTTTGTTTTGCCCAAACGAACCAAACCCTAATTCTAATTTTTTTTGTGCGTAGCTCTTATCTCATCTTCTCTCTCATTCTTGTTCTTCCATCTCTCTTATTTTTCCATCTCTCTCACTCTCTCTTTTCCTGATCGAAGTAAGCACCGATCTATCTCTGTCTCCGGTAACTCTCAAGTAAGCCTCTCTCTCTCTCTCTCTCTATGTCTTTATCTTAGATATTTTTATTTTTTTCCAAACAAACCAAACCCTAATCCTAATCTGTTTTGTGCACAGCTCTTATCTCATATTCTCTCTCATTCTTGTTCTTCCATCTCTCTCTCTCTCTCTCTCTCTCTCTCTCTCTCTTCCCGATTGACTAGAACCAGCGTTAATTTGTCTCTGTCTTTGGCAACTCTTAGGTAAGCCTCTCCCTGTCTCTATCTCTCTCTATGTATGAATCAATGTTGTTTGTTGTTTAGATGCTGAGAAAATGAATGAAAAGAAAAGTTTTGGTATTTTCTTGGCAACCAAACAGTCTGTGATTCGGTGATATGCTATATTGTGTTAGTTAAACAAAGCTCCTTTATTTGTTTTCCAATTTTCTTAATTTTGTGATGTTTCTGTGGTAATACAATTAAAGTTGGAGTTGTGGTGATCTTCTTACATATTTGGTAGCTCAGAATCAGATTCTTGTATTGATTATAATTTACATCCTTCATTCAGGAACACTGTTACACTGTAATTGTGTTGAATATGTAATCTGTTATGTTATTGAAATTGAATTTGTAATTTTTGTAATCCAGTTTAAATGGAGGATAGTGTTCAATCTCCCGCAATCAATCTTTTGCCTTCGGAATCTTCTAATTCTCAAATGAATCCCCACTTAGCCGAACCCGAACCCGAACCCGAAACTAAGCCTCCTAGACCCCCAAAGAGAAAGAGTGAGGGTGGAGGGGGGGAGAACACCATCTATAGTTTGGGATCATTTTGATAAGGTTGTAGGGATCGATGGGAAGCGTAGAGCCGTATGCAAATATTGCAAGAAGGAGTATTTGGCTGTCTCTAGACTTCATGGGACTAGTAATTTGAGGATTCATACACCCAATTGTAAAGAATATCCCAATAGGGATACAGATGGTCAATAAACATTAAATCTTAAACCGAAACAAAATAAAGAGGGTGTTGAGGTTGTAGCAACAACTTTTAATATTGATGCTTGTAAAAGGTCTCTTGCGGAGATGGCGGTCATTGATGAGTTGTTATTTAGATTTGTGGAAGGTATTGGTTTTATAAGATTTTGTAATGTCATGCAACCCAAATTCACATCAATTCCCTCTCGTCAAACCATATCTAGAGAAGTGCTTAACATAAGAATGAAAGGGATAAGTTAAAGGCCATGAAGGGTCATAGAATTTGCTTTACTACAGATACTTGGACATCTATTCATAATTTGTGTTACATGTGTTTGACTACTCATTTCATTGATGATAACTAGAAACTTCAAAAAAGAATCATAAATGGTCAACAAGTTGAGGATCACAAAGGAGAAACATTGGATCAGAAAATTAAGTCGTGTTTGATTGAGTGGAACATTGATAGCATATTCACCTTAATAGTTAATAATGCTAGTTCTAATAATCTTACCATTCAATATTTGAAAGCGATAACCAAAGATTGGAAGGAGACTATTTTGCAACATTAGTTTACTCATATGCATTGTTGTGTACATATTCTTAATCTCGTTGTGAGTGATGGGTTGAAAGAAATGGACGATTCTATTGTCAACATTAGACTTGCAGTGAGATATGTGAGGTCTTCTCCCCATAGGCATGATGTTTTTAAGAAGTGTGCGGCCACACTCAAACTTGATTCAAAAGTTCTTATATGCCTAAATGTACTAACTAGGTGGAACTCTACCTATTTAATGTTAGAGGCCGTTGAAAAGTATGAGAAGGCTTTTAACCGCTTGAAGTTTGTGGATTCCAACTTTAAACCTTATTTCAAGGATGTTGATGGTGGCGTAAGGAGAAGTTCGAATGAGTTGGATTGGAAAAAATGTAGAATTTTTTTGAGGTTTCTAAAATTATTTTATCTTGCAATAAAGAAATTTTTGGGGTCTCTCTTTGTTACTTCCAATGCCTTTTACAAAGAAATGTTTGTTATTGAAAGCAAAATGAACCAATTAATTTTGGAGGAGGATGATACTTTGAGCACAATGGCAAAGACTATGAAACAAAAGTTTAGTAAGTATTGAGGGGATGGAAGTACGATCAATTTGTTATTGTATGTTGCGGTTGTTCTTGATCCTACCAAAAAAATGACATACTTGGAGTTTTGCTTTTCAAATTTATTTCTTAGAGATAATAAGAAGGTGGAAGATATGGTAGACAAGGTTAAGAGTTGTTTGAGTCGTTCCTATAGTCATTATGTCACACTTTATCCTTCAAATGAGAAACTTCCAAGTGTGAGTAAAGTTGTGAATATGGTGGAAGATGATAATGATGATGATGATCCCTATTCTTTGGTTGACTCCCAATTTAATTCCTATTTGGAGGGGTGATGCACTAGTGGATCTAAATCGGAATTGGAACAATATTTATCCGAGATTGAACATTTTGCAAATAATCAAACATTTGAGATTTTGGATTATTGGAAGGTGAATTCAACCAAATATAGAGTGTTATCGCAACTTGCAAGGGATATGTTGGCCATGCCTATTTATACCATTGCATCAGAGTCGGCTTTTAGTATAAGGGAGGGCGTATTCTTGACCCATTTCGTAGTTCACTCTCGTCTTCTATGGTTAAAGCTCTTGTATGTACTCAAAATTGGCTTTGAAACAACCTTCCAATTTCTCTTCGAAAGGTGATGGATGAGGTGGAGGAATTTGAGCAATACGACTTGGGTAATATGAGAATTTATTTATCTTCATTTTTATTTGTATTGTTCATTTTCTAATGTAAGTTTTATTAATCTTCTGTTATTGACTCCTAATTAGGTACTTTGGAGTCAAGCTCATCTTCAAGTTCAACCTATAATGTTGATTCTATAATTGAACTCTAATATCCATTTGCTCATTGGTAATTTTTTCATCTACTCAACACATTTTCTTACTATATTGAGATGCAATATATAGACATCTATTTATGTTTTCATTACTTTATTCTTTTACACTTTTTTTGTCAAAGGAATTATGAAGTTGAAGATTAAAGTTTATATTTTTCAGTTTGTTTTTGTGCGGGGTTCTGTAGCGCGCCTGAACGCCCCGGGAGGGTGAGTCCCGTTCTGTTCATTTGTGGGGTCACTGCAGCTCGGACTCTCAAATTTGTCACAGTTCTTAATCTGAACCAAAGAGTCCAAATCCGGCAAATCGTTTTGAGAAACAGATTTTTGAAAAGAAGTGCCAAACATGGACTGCTTTGCCAGATACAGAGTCGCCACCTAAATATTTTTTATGAGGGAATTTAGGAAACCCTGACTCGGTGCCGAAGGCCACATGTCCGTCATCACCAAAGTTGCCTCGGCTCGGGAACTTGGGTACGATCGGGGAAGGTCAGCTATGAGCACCCCCTCTCGCCCGATCCGAAGATCGGCCTCTACTAACCATGATATCCGTTTTTGAAAACGTTATGTGTTCTTATTCTGGTTATTAGCCTAGAATTACTATGTTGTGCTCACAGCAAATAAGTATAGACCAAATCGCCTAAATTGGAATAAAACATTTCATGCTTGTTTTGAAAATGGTTTACTACTCGCAAATAGGCTAAAATGTAGGTTTTGCCACCCTCGAGTGGGCTTTTAGAAAAAATGGCTTTGCCACTATCTAGTGGACTTAAAACTCACAGTTTTGATGAATTATCCCAATTTAAGCAATTCGACCTTCATCCACAGGCATTCAAACAGTTTATCACGTAAGCATCTAGCCACATGGTAAGCATGCTGTCATGATAGCATTCACACGCATGCGGTATGCTAAAGCATAAAAGCTCACTTAGTACTCCAAGCCAAAACAGAAACCAGTTAGTAATCACATGCATGATCCTAGTTCATATTTGAAATGGCTAATGCAACACATGTAAAGATGCAATCTAAACAGGCTTGGCTATCCTAAACATGGCATGTGAAGTACTGCAACTAACAAATACTCAACTTGGAATTGAAATACGAGTGCAGTTAGCATGATGTACCGAGCCTGGTGCATGCAAGACAAATGTATGAATGCACGCATGCATAGCATAAGGTATGCTAATTTAAATATGCCCTAGTCTACCATCATAAGCAGGTAAATAAAAGGGAAGAAAGACGTGGGGTTAGAAGACATGCACACACGCACCCACACTTATTACAAATTTGCCCTCGCTCGGAGGGACCGAAAGAATAATACAGTCCGAATAACAAATCAACTATCCTAGCTAATTAATTATTACAGACCCTTAATTAATTAACAAAATAAATGCAGACAGAAGGTGGTCGCAGCCGTCGCCTTGGGATGCGCGAATGATGCATGCTTGACCTATATCGCCCGGAAACTCGTTGCCATAGCACTGTTGCCTCTGTTTTTTCATTACCCTGCTCCTCTGAGGACTGCCAAAGTCTAAGGACATGCTCTCTGGATGTTGGGGAATACCACCAGCTGGAAGGGATGGCCACCGGCCATGGGAAATGGTCATCGGCCTCTGATGAAGTTATCGGCCATTGATGGATTGCCGGTCGGCACTGAATGTTGCCGGTCGGCAGAAACTTCCTGCAAAAGACAGTTTTGACAGCAACAAAGGACAGACAGTGTATGACATGGAATTTTTAGGCAAATGTATGCATGGACACACTCCCTATCATGTAATGGACTCAAGGGAGCATGGCCCTCGACCCCCGGGCCACCAATCACGTATTTCGATGCATGATGGCCAAAGAGTCAAGTATGCATTTCAATGTCAAATGCAATGCACACAAAACATACAAGAGACCCAACCTCAATCATGGTTGGTCAAGAGGTGAGACGATGCACAACAATGCACATGCGACCTAAGCATGCAAGCAAACATACAAACGTGCAATATAACTACATGGCACACACAATGCTAACAACATAACATGTACAACGCATTGAAACATGGCATACACAATGCAAGATGGGCTTACACCAATACAAGTGGACCTCAGCCACACTCACATAGGAGGCCATAAGATGAAAATGAAGTGCCTCGAAATGCGTGCACACGGGTACGCAAACCGAGGCAATGGCATATGCAATGCAATGGCATGGAAAATGATATGAAAACATGCTAATGGGATTTCAGCACTGAAATGTGGGGGAAAACAGTCCCGAAATGAGGCGAAAGTACACCCGATGCATGGAATAGTCCCGAAACATGAAGTTTGGCACCCGAAATGGCCTATAGCTATACCAAACATGCACAATATGGACATGCAATGAATAGACAGTAGCAAGGCAGCCCCAAAATAAGCATTTTTCCAGTTCAAAGCATGGCCAAAAAGCAAACATAAATTGGGCAAAACTAGTATGCAAAAATGGCCCTAAATATGAGATTATGAAGTAACTCACAGCTGCTGACTCCAAACAAATTAGGGCCCTTCAACAACATTGAAGAGGGGCCAAAAATATGCACATTTACAGAACTGTAAAAACCCCAAAAACAAACATAGGTATGGCTAAGCTCTTATGCAAGAAATGGGCCAAAAGGTGGCCAAAGAAGCAAGTATACAAAAAATTCATCAAACAGCCAAAGACCCTTAATAAAACCTGACAAGGGGGTCAAAATATGGCTGTTTTTAGTTCTGTAAAAAGACCAAAAACAGAAACATGATGGGCTAATAAATCATGCAAAAATGAGGACCAAAGAGGGATATAATGACAAGTGGCACATGGAGGTCCCAAACAGTGATGAGCCCTTCTTAAATGTTGAAGAGGGGCTCAAAATAAGCTCACTTACAGTTTACATCATGCTCTGAAACAGATCACACACAGGACAAAAATACTATACAAGATTATGGCATACAAGGGGGATAAAGAAGGAGGTGCAAGATGGGGACCTCAAATGACAAAATTCCCTTAATGAAACATGAAGTAAAGCTCAAATAAAGGGTAGTTTCAGTTTTGGTTGGAGCTCAAAACAGCAACCAAAAATGGCTAAGAAAACTTGCAAAAATGAGCTAGAAAGAGGAAGAAATCAACTCACCCTTGAAGACCAATCCTTTGCTACCTCTTGGACCAAGAAAAGCTGCCTCCTAGCCTTTGAGAAGGCCCTCCAAGCTGCTGGAATGGAGTGGTGGTGTGGTGCTATAGGGTGTAGTGCAAATAGGCCAAGAACAAGGGTCTTTGAACACTCTAACACCCCCAAAATGTAGAGAGAGAGGGAGATATAGAGAGAGAGTGTATATATATCAGATATATATGCACTAGGTCTGGTTTTTGTTTAACCAAAACAATGGAGGAGGATGGCTTCCTTTTATAGAGCAAGGAAAATGACATAAAGCTTCTCAAAGAAGCTATACAAAAGGGTCAAAGGGACCAAGCTTCTAAGAGAAGCTAATGCAAAGGTGCAAGCTTCTTGAGGAAGCCAAGACAAGGGGTCAAAGATTCCTCAAGAAGCTTTGAGCAAAGGGTGCAAAAAAAAAGGGTCAAAAGGTGTGCAAAGGGTGCAAAACAGCCACACACTTGCATGGGGAGCAGGGTCTGTGCATTCCAGCTGCCATAGCTGGCATCCATTCAATCTGCAGAATGCTCCGGAAGGTCGTCGGCTAGCAAAAAAGGTCGGTCGGCTACTTTAATCTGCCGGTCGGCAATCTATTTGGCCGGTCGGCCATCTGTTCTGGCCGGTCGGCCATCTATTTGGCCGGTCGGCAGGAAAAATCTGCTCTGTAGGTCCAACTTCAAACGGGCATAACTTCTTCATATGAACTCCTTTTTAGGTCAATCTTGTGTCCAAATTGAAGCCCCGGAAGTAAGCTTTCCAATGGAACCAGCCTTGCATCAAACGTCCAACTGTACAAAAAGTTATGCTTATTTTGGTGAAGGCTGCTCAGTTTCGGTCCAACCGGGATGATGCCCAACTTCAACCAATCATATCTCCGCCCTCCGGACTCGAATTTAAGAGATTCTTGAATGAAAAATGAAGCCCCGGAAGTCTTATTTCCAACGGTGGTGGCCTCATAGATTAAATCCAAGTGTATAGACTGATAAGCTTGATTTAGCGAGGACTGCCCGTCCCTCTCCTAGCGATTCTTGCCTATTTTCTTCTCCAACTTGGCTTCTCCCCTCTTCTCCTCTTTTCTTCAACTTCAAACCCCTAAGCAAGGTGTTTTGAAAGATTTTTCAAAGATTTCATCTCTCTTTCATTCATTTCCACCTTGTCCTTGCTCAGTTTATCGAAAAGTGCATTTTTTGACAAAATGTGAGCCTCGGAACATCGTAGAAATTTTATTTCAAAAATGTTTCGAAAGAGAGGGTTTTAAGGTCTAAAAACCATTCAAAATAGCTTTGGTCTAAAATGGGGTGTGAAGTTGGGATTTGTCTCTCTTCTTGTCGAAGAAACTGAACCTTTGCCCTGCACACCTTTCTCTACCAAGTAAACCATCAGTAACGCCCAAGTCTTATGGGCTGTCAAAAATGGGGTGTCTACAGTTGTCCCTTTTTGACAGAACTCGGAAGTCATAAGAATGACGAGAGTGAATGTCAAAGCCCAGAGACGACCTATTTTTGACAAGGCTGAAGACTTGGACAAACAAACAAAATACAAATGAATGAATGGTTGTGCCCGCAGGCTGCCTACGTATCCCCTTGCAAGGAATCAAACCAGCGTAGTTCAGGGGCAGGATGCAAATGATATGAAAGAAGACTTTGACAATTGGACTTATACGCTATGCGAAGCCGGTTTGTACTCAAATCAATGCAATGTACTAACAAGTACAAGTGAGGTGCGCAAGATAGCACGATAGGATGCATCCAAAATGCAAGTAAGGTGCACAAAACAGTGCGATGCGCAAGAAAGCGCGAGTGATTTGAATTGCACAAAACAGTGCGAGTAAGATGAAATGCACAAGAAAGTGCGATTGAGATGCGCAAAATAGCGTGAAATGTAAACTGCACAAAACAGTGCGATGCACAAAATAGCACGAATGTAAACTGCACAAAACAGTGCAATGCGCAAAATAGCACGAATGATAAACTGCACAAAAAAGTGCGATTGAGGTGCGCAAAATAGCGCGAATGTAGCTGCACAAAACAGTGCGATGCGCAAAATAGCGCGAATGTAAACTGCACAAAACAGTGCGTTGTGCAAAATAGCACGAATGTAAACTGCACAAAATAGCGCAATGCGCAAAATAGCGCGAATGATAAACTGCACAAAACAGTGCGATTGAGGTGCGCAAAATAGCGCGAATGTAAACTGCACAAAACAGTGCAATGCGCAAAATAGCGCGAATGTAGCTGCACAAAACAGTGCGATGCGCAAAATAGCGCGAATGATAAACTGCACAAAACAGTGCGATTGAGGTGCGCAAAATTGCGCGAATGTAAACTGCACAAAACAGTGCAATGCGCAAAATAGCGGGAATGTAGCTGCACAAAACAGTGCGATGCGCAAAATAGCGTGAATGTAAAACTGCACAAAACAGTGCGATTGAGGTGCTCAAAATAGCGTGAATATAAACTGCATAAAACAGTGCGATACGCTAAACAGCGCGATTGATTTTGAAATGCACAAGACAGTGCGATACGCTAAACAGCGCGATTGAAATGCACTAAACAGTGCGATACGCTAAACAGCGCGATTGATTTTGAAATGCACAAGACAGTGCGATACGCTAAACAGCGCGATTGATTTTGAAATGCACAAGACAGTGCGATACGCTAAACAGCGCGATTGAAATACACTAAACAGTGCGATACGCTAAACAGCGCGATTGATTTGAAATGCACTGAACAGTGCGATACGCTAAACAGCGTGATTGAAATGCAATGTACAAAATAGTGCGAGTGAGATACAACCACAAGATGCACAAGACAGTGCTAGTGAGATACAAAGTGTAAGTGCACAAGATAGTGCGAGTGAATGCATGTTCTATGCAAATGAGGTGCATTTTCTATGCAAGTATGGAACAATGCATTTTCTATGCAAAAGATACGAGCATTTTCTATGCAAGAAAAAGCATATTCTATGCAATATTGAAAGCAAATTCTATGCAGAATCGAAAGCAAGAATATTCCATGCATGAATCATAACGATGTGCGGCACGCATGTCACAGAAGTGTATATGAAAGTGCAAATTATATGCAATGGAAGGGCATCAAACATGTACTCCGGTGCCTCCGATTTACCTTTCGGAGGACTTTGTAACACACTCAGCTCAAAAAGGGCACACCCTATTTATGTTGGCAAGAGATAACATCTGTTACTGCTTTAATTGCCATTCTGACTTGAAGCAGGCTTACACTTGGGGTCGAGATACACTCATACTCCAGAGAAATGGCGAGGTCTGGGAAGGTGCACCTGAAATGCAGTCTCGGATCTTGCCAAAGCTGGAACACCCTAAGATGCTCCAAATTTTCCTTTTTTCTTTTGCTTTGCAGTCTGGAACCTACATAGCTTCAGATAGGTCCTTGTTCTACTGTTCACACTTATCGGGGGTGGACCCTGCAGTTTTATGAAAGAACAAATACTGTTTTGCACAAATGTGGAGAATGGCACAGCACTCTGAGCACAAGATGATTTTTTTGGAATTGAGAGATGAGTTCTTAACCGGGTATTGAGCCGACGACTGGCCACAGCCAAAATGACTCGACAAGGGAAAAACAAAGGTAAACAACCTAAACACATCGAGTAACACTCGAAGCGACTCAAAACAAGAATCGAGACAGACAAAATAAAACACAAGACTCAAATGTGCACATGGAGCCTGTTTCCCCAAGTATTGTTTCCCACCCTTTCTCATTTGTGATTCTCACATCGCTCGGCCCTCAGGCTCTATTTTTCTGAAAAAGCCATTTTCTCACTTTTTCTCTCAACGCACATCTCTCTATTCTTTAATCTCTCATTTTTCATCCCTCCCCAGGGTGGTTGATGAATAAACAGGAAGTTGCGGGTTCTGGCTCTAAGCATTCTGCTAGATTCTCTTCTTCTGCTCACAATAGTGAACTTTCTCCTACAGAGGGGTTGCGATGCGGCTGGATGTGCAGCGACGATGCTCTTACTGGGGAGTTTGGACGTGATTAGATCTGTCCAAACAAAGGAGTGGAATATCTTGATCCGTTCCCGTTCGTGCTTCGCACTTGGCTTGATACCTCGTTGCGTGGAGGATGTGAGAGCCTTCTGCCCTTTTGCGGTCAGCTTCAGTGGTGCCCTTTTCTGGCAGGTAGAGTGCCCTTTCTGGCAGATGCATTGACAACGGGAGAAAGACAGGAAGCCTGACTTAACTGTGCCCCTAGTTCATTATTTTGACCATTTTTTGTTTTTGCTTTCTACTGAAACAATTTTGACCAATATGAGAGTCAGATTAACATACTTGTTCAATTTTTGATTTGAAAATCATGCAAGTTAGGTTATAAGCACTGAAAATTTTCCTTTTTTGGATCCAAGAAATGGTCCAGTTTTGGCAAAGATGGAATAATTTTCGAGAGAATAGTCAACCTCAGCAAAAATTCTCAAAAACTATTTTTCAAACGGCCAATGCTCAACAAGCACGGAACCTACTCTTGAGATGCACAACTTCAGATCCGAAGGAAAATTGCCCCTTGCTTGAAAAGAGCTGCACGGCAACGGAAAGTTGCCCCTTGTTTGAATGGCACCGCGGCACACTGTATGGCAACGGAAAGTTGCCCCTTGTTTGGATGGCATCGTAGCGCATTGCAATCAGTCCTCAGAGTAACGATGACAACCGAACTCTCGGATACAGAGAAGGCAAAGATGATCAAAACCATTACATGGACACAGTTGATTTTGAAGTGTTTTACGGCTGGACTTCGGAATGAAGTTGCCTACGTATCCCAAAGATGGGAATCAAGCCTTACGTAGTTCGGGGTTAAGGTACACTCGGGTATTTAACCTCTCCTTTTGCGCTCTAACTTTTGCCAAGGCCGCCCTTCCAGGTTTTCAACCTTGCGAGCTCTGTTTTTCTTTTCTTTTCAATTCTTTTCATTCATTTTTTTTTTCTTTTTCTTTTCTTTCTTTTTTTATTTCCGTTTTTTTCTTCTTTTCTTCATTTCTTTTTTGTTCTTTGCATTTTTGTTCTTCTTCTTTTTTGTTATTTTCCTTTTTTCCTTGCTCTAATTTTTGCCTGGGTCGCCCTTCTGGGTTTTCGACCCAGCGAGCCTCTCAAGGGTAAAAGTGTAGCTTTGTCCATGTCAAATGGTTCTGAGATCTCGACTCCGTCTGAATCCAAGAGAGTGACTATTGTTCGCTAACAATGCCGGAGTCCATCCCATGGGGGCCGGATTTGCCCCTAGTGTTGTGGATAGGAACTTAGTAGTTCTTCAGCAATACTTTCTCTTTCCTCCCTCTGGGATTTGGCGTTCTTGCCGATCTTCATTGATTTGTGGAATGATTCATCTTCGGCTCTTCGAGCACAATCTGGCATCTTTTGCCCCTAGTTCGAGGGGTGCTTCTGATCTAGCTTTACAAGCTTCCTTTGATATGATCTTCTTGATCTGACTTTGGTGCCTGTTGTTCGAGGGCTGCTTCAAAATGGCCACACAGGCCTCACGTTGTGGTTGACCGTTGAACGTTCTGAACTCAGGTTCAAGGTTTGAAAGTGAGGGGTCGAATCTCGAGGCTGAGAGCGATCCTAAGCTGCACAATCTCAAGAGCGATCCCACACAAGTCTTTGCAGAACCGCGCAAAATATTTTTTGAAATTTTTAGAAAGCGACAAATCGCTCGCGCTGAAGACAGTGTAGAACCAACCTGGATCAAGCCAGGGTCCTTCTCAGCACTCACATTAACAAGCATGATCTCAATCATTAAGGGCTTAGCATGCCTCTCTTTTTCTCAATTGATCAAGTTTTGCAAAACCTGAGGAATTCCTTCCTCTTCGTTTTTATCACAATGTTTCAAAAAAAGTTTTGAAAAACTTAGGTCATTACAATGACTTCAAGGCACAGAAGAGACACAGCTTCTAGTCAAATACTGCCATCTTATTTAGAATTTCTGGCATAACTGGCACATGGCAGAAGCAAACACAAGAGTGCGAAAATCACTGCTGTTTCATTCAGATCTGTTGGTGTAACTGGCTCCTCGGCCGAAACAGACTCCAAAGAAAGCAAAAAAAAGACAAACACAAAACAAGCAAGTGATGTCCGAGGTAATACCCCCGAAATCACCCGACTCTAACAAAACAGGACTGACTCGACACAACAAGACAGACCCGACTAACTCAGTATGAAAAGACTGACTCAATACAAAACAACAAAACTGACCCAATACCCAAGTCAGAAAGTACCAAAACTAGTGTTCGCACATTGCTCAAAACTGTGCGTGTCAAACGCCACATCTGAAGTAAACTGAGCGCAGTCCGCAGGTGGTTCATCCCCCGATCGCACCGCATTATCCCCCAGGTTCACTGATCCAATGACGATAGACTTTGTTGAGTTGGTGCGACGATGACCTTATTGTCAATCAGATCTTGTATTTCGTGGCGAAGACGGAAACAACCATCAGTGACATGGCTGACTTGCTGATAAAAGGCACAGTACTTGGTCGGATCATGGGAGGAAGGAAGTCTGTCTGGCAGTGGTCGCGGCTCCAGGGGTTTCAGATCCCCCTCTCTAATCAGGACCCTCAAGGCCGCTGATAAAGACATGTACAGTGGTGCGAACACCCTCTGGCCTCGAGGTGGGTGTTTTGAGGTTTGTGGAGTTTTGCTGGATGCACCAGCAAAGGGATTGGTAGGCGCTGACTGGGTTTGCTGATCTCTTCCGAGCAAGGGTTTAGAGCTGAAAGGGACATTCCTGGTACCGCGGCCCTTCTCCCGGATTGCCCCTTGATTCAGACTACTCTCATTCTGAGTGGCGAAAGTGTCATCTATAATTTCTGCAACAACTGCGAGTACTTGCTGCTTGTTCAGCCCTTCGGCTTTCAGAGCCTCAATATCCCACTGAAGGTGTTCATGGGGACCAATGCCTGCCCCTACCTTGTTCTTACCACTTGCCTCCACTTTGTCAAGGGAGTGGCCTTCTTCTAATGCAACTCATCCCGAAGTTGGGGAGCCTTTAGATATGAACTCCCTGGTACGTGATGTGGTTGATGATGGGGCCAAAACCCCAAAGGCGAGATCTGCCACAGTTCTCTGAAGATCTTCGATCATCTTTATCAGCTCAGAAGTAGTGGGTTCATGGGTTTGAGATAATTGGGATTCAGATGCACCCATCATGCATAAGTCCATGCTTCCCGGGATAAACACCTCAGGCTTGGGTAGATAGGCCGGGGTGATGTATACGCTGGGGTCGTAAGGGACGGCCAGTGTGTGGATCAGATTGAGATGTGGATGAGGTACTTGGTTATCGGGGGCTGAAGGTGGAGCTATCGTCCGGTTGTCGATGAGATTTTGGACCTCATGACGAAGGCGGTAGCAACGGTCGGTGCCATGACCGCGCTGCTGATGGTACATACAGTACTTGGAGGGATTATGTCTGGCTGGAAGTGGGTCAGGCAGAGGTTGAGGATCGAGGGGTTTGAGATGCCCTCTTTCCATCAAGGCTTTTAGCGCGCTAGTTAGGCTCATATAGAGGGGAGTGAAAGTTCTGCCCTGAGCTCGGGCTGGGCCGGCTGTTTGTAGGCTTGGTTTGGCAAAAGGGTTGGCTGAGGCGACTACATTGAGCTCAATGGGTTTGGGAATGATGCTACTACCAGCATTGGTACTCCCTGCAAAAACCTTCCTCGTCGGTTCACTTGTTCTGGGAATGATCCCACTGTTGAACGCATTCTCGATCTGAACCCCCAGATCATGCAAACCTTTGAAAGTGAATAGCGGAGCGACTATCAACTTTTGCAACATATCATGCTCGAGGTTTCGCACCATCATCTATACTTGATCCCTCTCAGAAGGGCGGCGATCTATCATCTGTGTTGCCTTTGCTCTCCACCTCGCAACAAATTCCACAAAAGGCTTTGTTGGGTTCTGGCGGGTTGCTTTAAGCTCTTGCATGGTCATTTCAACTTGGGTATTGTAAGAATACTGATCAACAAAGGCCTCAGCCAATTCTTCCCAGTTTTGCTTCACTTTATCTTCCAACTTAGCGTACCAAGTGGCTGCTACACCCGACAGGGTTCTTCCATACAGAGAGAGTTTCTGTGGCTTAGTCAGACCCATCGGCTTCAGGACATCCAAGAAAAGTCGGATATGTACCATTGGATCTCCAGACCTGTCGAAACGGTCAATATATGGCATTTTGAATTTATCTGGGAGCCGAACGGCAGCCTCGGTGTGCCCATCCTCAATGTCGCGAATGGAGTTAAGGCCCTGTGCCTTTTTGAAGTGCTTTTCAAGGTTTGCAATTTTCACTGCAGTTGGATTGAGCTTATTAACATCAAGGGAATAAAGCCTCTCATTAGGCTGCATCAGGGGTCTGAGCACTTGAGCTTGAGTCAACCTTTCTCAAGGATTCGGACACTGCAAATCTTCAACTGGCGGAAGTGGGTCAAAGTTTGGCTGGGATCCCAAAGCTGGATGTGAGGCAGATGCCCCAGATGGACGCTGCATTTCAATACTGGTCTCAGCCTGCATGGCAGTTCCCTGATTTAACGCTGCTATCACAGCCACAAATTCTTCCGAACCCAGGGCCATCATGGTCTGCTGAGTCTGAACAAAGGTGATGTGACTGGCGACTGACGGATCCGATGAACCGGTGAGCCCTGACTGGCCTTTCTTTGCCTTGCCTCAGCGAAAGAACACTAGTTGCCCTTGAATTGAATTTCTGACCTAACAAAGTCTATCAACACTAGTCCAATGTACCCCGGGGATATCAGAGCCTTCTGAAGCTATAGTTCCAGGACTACCCCCCTACAAAAGAGAAAACAGACAGCATCTCAGCACAATTTCACTGGAACGGATTTGAGCATACTAGGATGACTGTACTCAATACTAATCACTGTTTCCCAAATATCTGCCTGTAAACTGATACCCTCGGGTAAAACTGATTCCCCAAATACTGATGCTGATGCCCACAGGTCTGATACTCAGACTTGCAAACTGGTATATGCGTTCCTGTAGAGATACACTCTAAAAGCACATGGCAAGTAAAGAGAGCCAAAACACCCCTATGTTGGGGTGGTTTCCCTGTCCTATTTTGTCAGGAGCTATGGTTTCACTACGCACGCAGCGGTTTCAAACAACCTATAATCGGGTAAGCAACCTGTCCTAGCTTGGAATGGTCACTATGGTTTCCGGATATGCACTAGGTTGAATGGTCAAAAAGGGTGCCCCGGTAAAACCAGGGTTTGTGCTCCCATACTGTCAGAGCCCATAACCGATCAGCCTTATGGTCATGCCTTGACAAGCCAAGCCTCCGGCAAACCGTTCAGGAATGGCAGATGAAAAACACGGTGTTCCTAGGCGCACCAATGCACATGCAATGCAAAGAGACACATGAAATCAAAGTAGGATATCACGAGTTCGAGTCAAGCTCTCTAAATCCCCAGCGGAGTCGCCAGAAACTGTAGCGCGCCTGAACGCCCCGGGAGGGTGAGTCCCGTTCTGTTCATTTGTGGGGTCACTACAGCTCGGACTCTCAAATTTGTCACGGTTCTTAATCTGAACCAAAGAGTCCAAATCCGGCAAATCGTTTTGAGAAACAGATTTTTGAAAAGAAGTGCCAAACATGGACTGCTTTGCCAGATACAGAGTCGCCACCTAAATATTTTTTATGGGCGAATTTAGGAAACCCTGACTCGGTGCCGAAGGCCACATGTCCGTCATCACCAAAGTTGCCTCGGCTAGGGAACTTGGGTACGATCGGGGAAGGTCAGCTATGAGCACCCCCTCTCGCCCGATCCGAAGATCGGCCTCTACTAACCGTGATATCCGTTTTTGAAAACGTTATGTGTTCTTATTCTGGTTATTAGCCTAGAATTACTATGTTGTGCGCACAACAAATAAGTATAGACCAAATCGCCTAAATTGGAACAAAACATTTCATGCTTGTTTTGAAAATGGTTTACTACTCGCAAGTAGGCTAAAATGTAGGTTTTGCCACCCTCGAGTGGGCTTTCAGAAAAGATGGCTTTGCCACTATCTAGTGGGCTTAAAACTCACAGTTTTGATGAATTATCCCAATTTAAGCAATTCGACCTTCATCCACAGGCATTCAAACAGTTTATCACGTAAGCATCTAGCTACATGGTAAGCATGCTGTCATGATAGCATTCACACGCATGCGGTATGCTAAAGCATAAAAGCTCACTTAGTACTCCAAGCCAAAACAGAAACCAGTTAGTAATCACATGCATGATCCTAGTTCATATTTGAAATGGCTAATGCAACACATGCAAAGATGCAATCTAAACAGGCTCGGCTATCCTAAACATGGCATGTGAAGTATTGCAACTAACAAATACTCAACTTGGAATTGAAATACGAGTGCAGTTAGCATGATGTACCGAGCCTGGTGCATGCAAGACAAATGTATGAATGCACGCATGCATAGCATAAGGTATGCTAATTTAAATATGCCCTAGTCTACCATCATAAGCAGGTAAATAAAAGGGAAGAAAGACGTGGGGTTGGAAGACATACACACACGCACCCACACTTATTACAAATTTGCCCTCGCTCGGAGGGACCGAAAGAATAATACAGTCCGAATAACAAATCAACTATCCTAGCTAATTAATTATTACAGACCCTTAATTAATTAACAAAATAAATGCAGACAGAAGGTGGTCGCAGCCGTCGCCTTGGGATGCGCGAATGATGCATGCTTGACCTATATCGCCCGGAAACTCGCTGCCATAGCACTGTTGCCTCTGTTTTTTCATTACCCTGCTCCTCTGAGGACTGCCAAAGTCTAAGGACATGCTCTCTGGATGTTGGGGAATACCACCGGCTGGAAGGGATGGCCACCGGCCATGGGAAATGGTCATCGGCCTCTGATGAAGTTATCGGCCATTGATGGATTGCCGGTCAGCACTAAATGTTGCCGGTCGGCAGAAACTTCCTGCAAAAGACAGTTTTGACAGCAACAAAGGACAGACAGTGTATGGCATGGAATTTTTAGGCAAATGTATGCATGGACACACTCCCTATCACGTAATGGACTCAAGGGAGCATGGCCCTCGACCCCCGGGCCACTAATCACGCATTTCGATGCATGATGGCCAAAGAGTCAAGTATGCATTTCAATGTCAAATGCAATGCACACAAAACATACAAGAGACCCAACCTCAATCATGGTTGGCCAAGAGGCGAGACGATGCACAACAATGCACATGCGACCTAAGCATGCAAGCAAACATACAAACATGCAATATAACTACATGGCACACACAATGCTAACAACATAACATGCACAACGCATTGAAACATGGCATACACAATGCAATATGGGCTTACACCAATACAAGTGGACCTCAGCCACACTCACATAGGAGGCCATAAGATGAAAATGAAGTGCCTCGAAATGCGTGCACACGGGCACGCAAACCGAGGCAATGGCATGGAAAATGATTTGCAAACGTGCTAATGGGATTTCAGCACTGAAATGTGGGGGAAAACAGCCCCGAAATGAGGCGAAAGTACACCCGATGCATGGAATAGTCCCGAAACATGAATTTTGGCACCCGAAATGGCCTATAGCTATACCAAACATGCACAATATGGACATGCAATGAATAGACAGTAGCAAGGCAGCCCCAAAATAAGCATTTTTCCAGTTCAAAGTATGGCCAAACAGCAAACATAAATAGGGCAAAACTAGTATGCAAAAATGACCCTAAATATGAGATTATGAAGCAACTCACAGCTGCTGACTCCAAACAAATTAGGGCCCTTCAACAACATTGAAGACGGGCAAAAAATATGCACATTTACAGAACTGTAAAAACCCCAAAAACAAACATAGGTATGGCTAAGCTCTTATGCAAGAAATGGGCCAAAAGGTGGCCAAAGAAGCAAGTATACAAAAAATTCATCAAACAGCCAAAGACCCTTAATGAAACCTGACAAGGGGGTCAAAATATGGCTGTTTTTAGTTCTGTAAAAAGACCAAAAACAGAAACATGATGGGCTAATAAATCATGCAAAAATGGGGACCAAAGAGGGATATAATGACAAGTGGCACATGGAGGTCCCAAACAGTGATGATCCCTTTTTCAATATTGAAGAGGGGCTCAAAATAAGCTCACTTACAGTTTACATCATGCTCCGAAACAGATCACACACAGGACAAAAATACTATGCAAGATTATGGCATACAAGGGGGATAAAGAAGGAGGTGCAAGATGGGGACCTCAAATGACAAAATTCCCTTAATGAAATATGAAGTAAAGCTCAAATAAAGGGTAGTTTCAGTTTTGGTCAGAGCTCAAAACAGCAACCAAAAATGGCTAAGAAAACTTGCAAAAATGAGCTAGAAAGAGGGAGAAATCAACTCACCCTTGAAGACCAATCCTTTGCTACCTCTTGGACCAAGAAAAGCTGCCTCCTAGCCTCTGAGAAGGCCCTCCAAGCTGCTGGAATGGAGTGGTGGTGTGGTGCTATAGGGTGTAGTGCAAATAGGCCAAGAACAAGGGTCTTTGAACACTCTAACACTCCCAAAATGTAGAGAGAGAGTGTATATATATCAGATATATATGCCCTAGGTCTGGTTTTTGTTTAACCAAAACAATGGAGGAGGATGGCTTCCTTTTATAGAGCAAGGAAAATGACATAAAGCTTCTCAAAGAAGCTATACAAAAGGGTCAAAGGGACCAAGCTTCTAAGAGAAGCTAATGCAAAGGTGCAAGCTTCTTGAGGAAGCCAAGACAAGGGGTCAAAGCTTCCTCAAGAAGCTTTGAGCAAAGGGTGCAAAAAAAAAAGGGTCAAAAGGTGTGCAAAGGGTGCAAAACAGCCACACACTTGCATGGGGAGCAGGGTCTGTGCATTCCAGCTGCCACAGCTGGCATCCATTCAATCTGCAGAATGCTCCGGAAGGTCGTCGGCTAGCAAAAAAGGTCGATCGGCTACTTTAATCTGCCGGTCGGCAATCTATTTGGCCGGTCGGCCATCTGTTCTGGCCGGTCGGCCATCTATTTGGCCGGTCGGCAGGAAAAATCTGCTCTGTAGGTCCAACTTCAAACGGGCATAACTTCTTCATATGAACTCCTTTTTAGGTCAATCTTGTGTCCAAATTGAAGCCCCGGAAGTAAGCTTTCCAATGGAACCAGCCTTGCATCAAAATTCCAACTGTACAAAAAGTTATGTTTATTTTGGTGAAGGCTGCTCAGTTTCGGTCCAACCGGGATGATGCCCAACTTCAACCAATCATATCTCCGCCCTCCGGACTCGGATTTAAGAGATTCTTGAATGAAAAATGAAGCCCCGGAAGTCTTCTTTCCAACGGTTGTGGCCTCATAGATTAAATCCAAGTGTATAGACTGATAAGCTTGATTTAGCGAGGACTGCCCGTCCCTCTCCTAGCAATTCTTGCCTATTTTCTTCTCCAACTTGGCTTCTCCCCTCTTCTCCTCTTTTCTTCAACTTCAAACCCCTAAACAAGGTGTTTTGAAATATTTTTCAAAGATTTCATCTCTATTTCATTCATTTCCACCTTGTCCTTGCTCGGTTTATCGAAAAGCGCATTTTTTGACAAAATGTGAGCCTCGGAACATCGTAGAAATTTTATTTCAAAAATGTTTCGAAAGAGAGGGTTTTAAGGTCTAAAAACCATTCAAAATAGCTTTGGTCTAAAATGGGGTGTGAAGTTGGGATTTGTCTCTCTTCTTGTTGAAGAAACTGAACCTTTGCCCTGCACACCTTTCTCTACCAAGTAAACCATCAGTAACGCCCAAGTCTTATGAGCTGTCAAAAATGGGGTGTCTACAGGTTCATCAACCAAATGCATGGAATTGAAATTTTTGAAAGTTGGATTAGATGTGATTCATGATGAAGTTTGATATCTTGCAAATGTTTTTATTTTATTTCATGGGTTTGAATTGAATGAAGTTTGACAACAAATTTTTTTTTTTTTAATTGCAGTTTGGATGAATTTAAGTTAATGAAATTACTTTTTTTTATTATTTATTTTTATTTCATTTTGGATGAATGTAAGTTAATGAAGAATTACTTATTTTTTTTTTTATTTGGGTTAGGAATGATGAATGTAGGATTTTGAATGATTTGTTTGGGTTAGGAATTGATTTTGTTGTGTTTTCTATTTTATAAGTTTTAATTATTAATTATTAATGTTGGAACATTTTAGAAAATTGAGGTGAAATGGCCCAAAATAAATATTGACAAAGTGGGAAAAAAAAAGCCTCAAAAATAAATTTTTGAAAAAAAAGTCCATTCCGCAAACCACTTGCACATCTGCAAACCCTATTCACACAAACCGCAAACCGTACTGCGGGCGGTTGCGAGTTGACTTTTTCCCAAATCGCATAGATGTAGGCGGGTCCAAACCGAATGGCAAACCATCCCAATCTGAACCATGGACACCCATACTTCGAAGTTTTTTAAACAAAGGCTAACCACTCAAGCTCAAGAAGGATCGCTTGAGCTAAGACCGCTTGAGCGTAAGAAGTACCGCTCGAGTGAAAAAAACACACTCACAGTACTTTTACAGGCCTGCAAAAGTACTAAGAGTTCCCAAAGACTGCTTGAGCGCAAGAAGCACCACTCGAGCGCAAGAAACATTGCTCGAGTGTGAAAAACACATTTCCAATACTTTTGTAGGCCCACAAAAGTACTGAGAGTTCTCAATGACCACTTGAGCGAATTGACTAAAACTTAGGCAAAGACTCCTTTGAAAATGAACCTCCAACTTGTTTCAAACGCAACCACAATACATATATAATCCAATCTAACGAGGAATAAGATGAACAAGGATATAAACAACTAGGTAAAACAAGGAATCCAGATCCAAAACAATAAACAGGTCGGGTCTAAATCAAAATCATTATATCCTCCCCCCTTAAGGAATTTCATCCCCGAAACTTTAAAATCAACACAATAACCACTGCATTTAAATCAACAAAACAATGATCCATTCATCCTCATAACCATGACCCATCCACCAGCCATTCATTCTCATAACAACAATAGACAAGGTGTTAAACACGAACTTCTGCCTCGGGCTTCCAAGTCGCCTTCTCAACCTCGTGGTGTCACCATAACACTTTTACCAAAGGAATTGTCTTGTCTTGCAAGACTTGGTCTTGTGTATCTAAGATTCTAATTGGTCTCTCCTCATACAAGGCATCCTTATCTACCTCTAACTTGGTCCAATCCAACATATGTGATGGATCCGGCTCATACTTTCGGAGCATACATATATGAAACATGTCATGAACCCCAAAAAGTTGTGGCAGCAAGGCCAAACGATAAGCTACCTCTCTAATCCGTTCTAGGATCTTAAAAGGCCCAATAAATCTAGGAGACAACTTCTCCCTCTTCCCAAACCTCATTAAACTCTGTCTTAGTGATATCTGCAAGAAGACATGATCTCCGACCTCAAATGATAAAGGTCTCCTCCTATGGTCGGCATAGCTCTTTTAAGTGCGACCTTTTTCGTCATTTCCGAGACTAACTTAAGACCTAACATACGTGCATCACCCACCTCGGCCTAACACACTGGTGATCTACACGGTCGACCATACAAGGCCTCAAATGGTGCTATGCCAATACTCGCCTAAAAGCTATTGTTATAGGCAAACTCCACTACAGGTAAGTGTCTCTCCCATAACCTCTTAAAGTCAAGAACACAACCTCGAAACATATCATTTACAACATGAATGGTATGCTCTGACTGCCCATCAGTTTGAGAATGATAGGCAGTGCTAAATGTCAACCTAGTGCCCAAGGAATTTTGTAGGCTCTACCACAACCAAGCTGTGAAACGCGGATCTCTATCCGAAACGATAGGGACCCTATGAAGTTGAACTATGTCCTTAACATAAACCGAGTCACTTGTGCGCATAGGTACAAAATGTGCTGATTTAGTTAACCGATCAACTATCACCCACATGGCATCATTACCCCGTTAAGTCCTCGAAAGACCAATGACAAAATCCATCGTGATATGCTCCCATTTTCACTCAACTATAGGCAGGGGTTGTAACAAAGCCACTGGCCTCTGATGCTCGGCCTTCACTTGCTAGCAAGTAAGGCACCTCGATACAAACAAGGCTACGTCTTTCTTCATCCCCCTACACCAAAACTGGTGACTAAGGTTATAATACATCTTTGTGCCTCCCAGATGTACCGCAAGGCACGAATGGTGGAACTCTTGGAGTACCTCCTTTCTACAAGACTCTGGCACGCAAAGATGGTCAAGATATCTAACATTTGAGTCAGAATACATGTTCAAGCCTTTCTCTACCTTTCCACTAGATGTTTTCTCCCAGATAGACTCTACCTCGTGATCGTCTCATTGTGTTTCTATAACTCGGCTCACTAGCATAGGTTTTGCAATCATAGTAAACAAGGCTACAAACTCAACAGACTCGCCAAAATGCAAGTTGAACTCCCTAATAGCACCCAACATCTTCCATTCCCGAATGGCAATACAAGCTACACTGCTAATGGATTTCCTACTCAAGGCATCGACCACTACATTGGCTTTTCCTGAGTGATACTAAAACTAAAAGTTGTAATCTTCCATAAACTCCATCCACCTTTTCTGTCTTAGATTCAAATCCTTCTGTGAAAACAGATACTTCAAACTCCTGTGATTGGAGAATACAACAAACCTCTCACCATACAGGTAATGTCTCCAAATCTTCAAGGCAAAGATCACAGCTGCTAGCTTTAGGTCATGAGTAGGATGGTTTCTCTCGTGTGTTTTCAGCTGCTGTGAGCCACAAGTTACTACCTTTTCCTCTTGCATCAAGACACAATCCAAACCTTCTCGAGACGCATCACAATAAACAGAATAGCCCAAACCCCTCCCCAGAATCAACACTGGAGTAGTGGTAAGTCTAACCTTAAACTCTTGAAATGATTTCTCACAAGTCTCACTGCACACAAACTTAATTCCCTTCCTCATCAGTCTAGTCAATAGTGAGGCTAATCTAGAGAAATCTTTTACAAAACGTTGGTAATACCTAGCTAGCCCCAAGAAACTTCGGATTTCAAAGTCATTCTTAAGTTGTTCCCAGTCTTGCACTGCCTCTATTTTAGACAAGTCTACAGTCACCCCTTTCTCAGAACCACATGACCTAAGAATTTCACCTCCTTCAACTAGAAGTCATATTTCCCAAACTTAGCATACACTTTGTAGGCTTTAAGCAACTCAAGAACAATCCACAAGTGTTCCTCGTGTTCCTCCTCAGAGGGTGAGTAAATCAAGATGTTATTAACAAAGACAACTAGAAAATTCTCTAAGAACTCACGGAAGATTCAGTTCATCAAATCCATAAACAAAGCCGGTGCGTTGGTTAGCCCAAAACGCATCACTAGGAACTCGTAATGGCCATATCGCATATGGAATGCCGTTTTCTAGATATCTTCCTCTTTCACTCTCAACTGGTGATAACCCGATCTCAAGTCTATCTTAGAAAAGCAACAAGACCCCTTCAACTAGTCAAACAAGTCATCTATACAAGGTAGAGGGTACTTGTTCTTAACAATTACCCAGTTCAACTTCCGATAATCAATACAAAGTCGCAATGTGCCATCATTCTTCTTGGCAGAGAGAGCCAGTGCTCTCTAAGGCAAAGTACTAGGGCGGATAAAGCCCTTATCTAATAATTCTTGGAGTTGAATCTTCAACTCACTCAGCTTCGCAGGAACAAATCTATATGGTGCCATGAAAATCGATGTTGTGCTAGGCACTAAATCGATAAAGAACCCAATCTTACGGTGAGGTGGCGAACTTAGTGAGATCCTCAAGAAAGACATCTGGGTATTCACAAACTACCCTCGACAACTTTACTCGAACCACATCACTCTCGACACTTAAGAATATAGCAAGAAGAAGACTAAGCTCGCCCTGACCATGCGGATTATACACTGGCAACAAGGCTCTATCAACTCGCTCTCTCAGGAAATAAAAACAATCACCACTTGAGGTGCACACTATAACTCTCTAACGGTAACAGTCTATAATGGCCCGATAGGATAACAACCAATCCATGTCCAAAATGACTTCAAAACTTAACATATCAATTAACACAAAAGCAAAAGGAAGTCGGCGACCTGCAACCTCTATCTCATAACCTCGACACCCCTGGTCCAACACAAACTCACCACCAACAGGTGACTCTACCCTGAGTGGAGATGCTAATTGAGCTACTTCTAACCAATGCCAACACGAATATAGACGATATGAAAGAATAGAATACACTGGTATCAATTAACACATTAGCAATAGAGTTACACAATAAGAAGTTACCTCTCACTATCGAAGGTGCTGGCAACAAATCTAGCATGGTAACAACATGCACACGCCCTGTAGGTCTCTGCTCCACCTGCTCACTACTCGGAGTATGAGTTTGATACATTAACTAAGCCGAAGAGGCTCTTTGATTAACTTTCAAGGCCTGTGCTGATGGTGTAGGCTGATGACTCTGCGTTTATCTCAAACCATATGCACCAGATGCGCCACTCGATTGAGGTTAAAACCTCCTCAGGTGCCTTGGCTACCTACACTGATGATAGGTAGGCGGCTGCTTTTTCTCCTGACTCTAGCTCTGAGAACGAGCTGTAGGCAGTGCAGACTGTTACCTTCCTCCTTTTTGCGGGCATTGTGGCTCAGCTGACCACACTTGAAACAAGTGATCCCACCCTGACCACCTCTCCCTGACCCAGAACTTGGTGTATGAAAAGTGGACGTAGATTGTGCTTTCTAGGACAGCTGTGGGGTAGAACCCTTCTGTCTCTTATTGTCCCAAGTCTTCCCTTGAACCTCCTGACTCCTTTTCTTGGAGCCCCTCATCCGTTCCTCCTCTAACTAAACCTCGGTCTCGAAATGAGCCGCCATCTCCACAAGGCATCCGTAGTCGCTAATCATGGACCCAGCCACTTTGAAAAGAAGTCCAGTCCTTAATCTCTTCTCGAACTCAATGCAATGGCGTTTCTCTGTCGTCACAAGTTCTGGTGTAAACCTCGACAAACTAGTAAATGAAGCCTTAAATTTGGCTACTGGTGTGTTAAGCTGCTTGAGCTTCAGAAACTACTCTCTCAACTTTTCTCGAGTAGTGGGAGGCAAAAACTTGTCTTGGAAGGCGTTGACAAAGGACTCCCAAGTCGCCCCAATGTGCCCATACGTATACTTCCACCACTGATCTGTATCTCTTTTCAGCTGGAATGATACTAAGGTCACTTTCAGTCCGTCATCCTCGATGCCTAGCATCTCAAACGTCTTCACTATTTGCTCCAGTTACTCATCCGCATTCAGTGGCTCCTTTGTATCTCCCAAAAACTCATCCTGATTAGACTAGAAGAACTCCCTCTTCAGAAACAACGGCTCTGTCTCAGCAATAAGGGCCTAGACTTGATTCTAAACTCTGAGAATGTCTATATACTCCTGCAAAGCTCCAGCCATTTCATAGGCCAAAGCGCCCATGGCTTATTGACCAACTGGTTTGGCCACATTAGTCTGACCAACCCATTCCTCCTGTGCCGGAATATCATCCGGTAACGGCACCTCTTGCCGTTTAGGCCTGCTACGCTTACCACTACCATGTCTACGTCTTGATATCCTAATAAAGGTAACACAAGAGATTAGCATATTTACAAATGTGCCGAAGCTAACTCACTCACGTCCTAATGTGCTGGACAACATTTAATTCACTTCACATAAGCACGTAGTCACATAAACACATACGAATTTCCTTTCCAAGATAATGATTATCCCGCGACGTTGCCAGAGTTCCAATTAGAAATAGCATTGATCAAGTGTTCTTCTAAAACGACTTCTAGAAACTCGTAGACCCAATCAATATATTAGAATTAAATTCCATATCCACTTAGTCACATAAGTATGTTATCACATAGCATACCAGGTTTACTTCTAACATAATTAGCAAGATAACCCATTGTGGTAAAAACCACATCCTACAATCTCAAAGTATTCAAACCCGGTAGCTCTCATACTAAGTTGTAACGCTCCGAAATAATAACCATTATTCATCCCATGACAATTATAAAATAACACTATATTTCCGAATATAATATCCTTTCTTTCATATGATTACATTTTACAAAGGGTAACACATGCAGTAATACATTCATAAGTCCTAACCCTGAATCTATAGCATTTGTCATAAGCAAAATATACGAAATAAAAGTCAAATAGGTATATAAATGCCCTAATGGCTACAACTTTTCAAAATGATGCTGGTTACAACAAAAAAGAGTTTAAACTTAATACAAATAAAGCCCTAGGCTTGTACAAAATAAATACAACAACAACAACAAAAGAGAAGCTTTTGGCTTCAAGTCCTCCTAAGCTACTGCCTTGGCGGAGGCATATCATTAGCACTTGAAAATAGTTTTCAACATAGGGTGAGCCAAAGCCCAGTAGAGATACTCTAACACAGTGTATGAATCTTAAGAAAGCCATAAGGTGAATGCATATGTAATGCTCGTGCCAAAACATTTTATATCTCTTTCAAAAAACCATACAATACCAAGTTTATATCACAATTCATGAAATCATTTTCTTTACAATAGAAAACAGGGCAGTGAATACAACACTAGGAATTTCTAGGTACGTGTTTGCAAGTAGGCTATACAAACACTACCAATTGCCATTTTTACTGGTATTAATCGAAAGGCTTGGCACCTAACCCCGCGGGTTTCTGAACTTTCACCAAGGACATATAGGCCAACAATAATACCACAACCGCATCCTCTACCCAGATTCACCAAGGTATTCAACCATTTTTCTTAAACAATATACGTTTTCAATGTGTTAAATAATGTATCAATGCTCAATGCAACTGATTTTTAATTCTTCAAATTCTTATGCAATTTCTACGACAATCATAGCTATCCTCCACCGATAGCCCAAAACAGATAGCTCTAAACAGATAGATAATTTCTAATAAAGATAAAGTTTCCAAAATTTCAATATGGAAGCGATAATACATATCCAACTCCACCATTGTCATCCTCATTATTCCAATTTCATAAAATCCAACATCATTTCCATTTCCCTTTTTACAAAATCAAGTATTCGTAATTTAGGGCAAAAATCCTTGTTCCTTTAAAAATCAAATCCAAGGATGACATCCACCATTTTATTATAACTTAACCACAAATACACTTCCATAGTGATTTCCAAGAAAACCAGTTGAAAACCCCTCTTTTGATTTTTAAACCAAACCCTAGATTTGTTCAAAAATCCCAAATTCCATTATTTCTTTAGAAGGACAAATAACCAAATTAAAAACCATACAAAGTGTGGAGAAATCCCTACTTCAAAGACAAGGAACAAGAAGAACAAGGGTTGAAACTCGACAAAGTCGAAAACGAATTTTGTTCCGATCAAATGAAAGCTCTTGGTTTGTTCTACTCTTTTTCCCAAAGGGCAGTGGTTGAGAGATCAATGGATGATAGTGTATTTGAGGTTTAAAGATGGCTTCTAGAGAGAGGAATAAAATCTATGTTTTTGGAATGTAGAGAGAAAGATGAGAAAATGACTCAAAAAATAACTTTTTGGAACTGATATATGCGCAAATCGCTTGAGCGACCAAAACATCGCTTGAGCGACCAGACACAATTAGTGAGACCGCTCGAGCGCACAATGACATACTCTCAGAAGTTTTGCAGACAAAGGTTAACCACTCGAACTCAAGAAAGATCGCTCGAGCCAAGATCGCTCGAGCACAAGAAGTACCGTTCGAGCGAGAAAAACACACTTGTAGGCTTGCAAAAGTACTGAGAGTTCTCAAAGACTGCTTGAGCGCAAGAAGCACCGCTCGAGTCAAGATTGCTTGAGCACAAGAAACACTGTTTGAGCGAGAAAAACACCCTCATAGTACTTTTGCAGGCCTGCAAAAGTGCTGAGAGTTCTCAAAGACCGCTCAAGCGTAAGAAGCATCGCTTGAGTGAACTGACTAAAATTTGAACAAAGAATCTTTTGAAAAATGAACTCCTAACCTATTTCAAACACAACCACAATACTCAAATAACTCAATCTAACGAGGAATAAGATGAACAAGGATATAAACAACAAGGTAAAGCAAGGACTCTGGATCCAAAACAATAAACAGGTCAGGTCTATATTAAAATTGTTATACAAAGTCATCCTAGGGTTTCCCCATCGCTAACTTACGGTGTTCCCTGCTTAATTCGATAATCTGGATATATTGGACGAATGTGCGCATGTATAAAGCAAGTACGGACTCACGAAAAGAAAATGCACACATGGCTGCCTTTGCAAGGATGTGCGTACAGACAAGGCATGTGCGGGTGCACATCCTTGATAACTTTTCGTATTTTGGGCATATCTTTTTCATCTGACATCAAATTAAGACTAATCAAGAGATATTGGAAAGCTAATTCAAAGGGCTACAAATTTATGTGAAATAGAAATTTCTAAATTGCAACTGTTTATAGGTGAAAACAGATCCTCAATATGAACCAATAAGTGAAAATTTTGGCAAAAGATAGTTTTTTGCACAAAAATAGCAAAACAATAGCTCTAACTATTTTAAGCATCTCCAAGGTTGAAATTATTATGCCTTTCATCACCAAAAATCATTTCAAGCACCTAAGTCTAATGATCAATTAAAATGGAGTGTTTACAGGAGGTTAGGGTTTTGGCGGCGAGATCATCGTCAATCTGTAGAGAAAAGAGAATATGAAGAAAGAGAAAAGGATAAGATAGAGAGAGAGAATCTGTGGAGAGAGAGAGAGGGTTTGGAAGAATGGAGGGTTGAGGTGAGAAGTGAGGTGTATGATAGGTATATATATATAGGTGCTATGGACATAACATTTAAGAGTGTGGACCTTTAGATAAAGAAAATTCAAATTTGAATTTATGAACCAAGTGCCCTAAAAAATTATATTCTTTTATGAAATGTTCATAAAATTAAAAGAGAGTTAATTTTTTAGTTAAATTATATATATTTCTCCTCAAATTTGTGTAAAATACGATTTGCTCTTTGTAGTTCTGGAGATTACATCGCTTATCTTGGAGTTTCTAATTTCAAAACAAATGACCCATTTTATTAATAAATCATTAAGTCAACTAACTGTTTTTAATGATGTTAGAAATTTATTTCAATTAATAATTTAAGTAATTTTATTATTGTATAAGAGAGTAGTTAGAAATTTTATTTTTTCAGTTAATCCTGTTAAATAAATAATTCTGATAAGGGAGTATCTGTAATTTTCTAAACCAAAAGGGGCAATACATATTTTTAAGCAAATCTGAAAGGGTGTATTTGTAATTTATCCAAAAAATCATTATTTTTAAATAAATTTGATGAAAATTTAAGAAGATGAAGCATTAGAAATGTTTTTTTTTTAATCAAATTTGATAAAAAGATAAATTTGTGATAAAAACGTAATTTAAAAAATTTAATGAATATTTTGAAATATTTTATATCAAATCAAGTTTTTTTACTTAAATTTGGAATCAAATAAATAAAAAAATTGGTGAAGGTTGGAGATGCTCTTAATCGTCCTTTTATTTATTTTTTATTAAATTTAAATTTGATAAAAAAAAGTGTTCAAAAATCATTTTCAATACTTTCATCAAATCAAGAGACATTCATTTTTTTTTTTAATTATCAAATTGAGAACTTATCATATCCTTTATCACAATTTAAAAAGATAGAAATTTGAAATAAGAAGAAAAATTTAAAAAGAATTTTGATAAAAATTTGATGAAAGGGTTTGAATGGTTCATAGCATTTTATTTCAAACAAGAAAGACAGACAGATTGCTTGGTTTACATTGTTTTTCTTTTTTTAATTTTATTTTGAAATTGAGCTTTTTATTTTCCCTTTTTTTTTTGTGAATTTTGTTAATATTTTATGCAAATTTTGTATTTTTTAGATTCACTAATATAGATAAACTTAAAAAGTATAATGTTTGTGGAAAAAAAATATTAAAAAATTCACCAAGTACAAAAAATACAAAAGAAATTATAAAAATTCATTACATTTTCGTATTTTGTTGTTTTTAATAGTTTTTTTAAAAAAAATTTACAAATTTTATATTTTTTAAATATACGAATTAAAAATGCAGAACTTTTTAAAATATACCCATTTTCTTTTCGCAAGTGTAAAGATCTTTTTTTTATTTTATTTCATGTGGTCAATAGAAATGAGCTCATTTAATGGAAAAATATTTTTCCATTTCTTTTTTTTTATTCATAAAATGGATATGCAGATAGGCTACTCCAACATATCCGTCAGGGAGTATTGCCCCTTAGCACCTACAACATATCTGCAGGAACCCCATCGCACCTACGTCGGGGCCGAAGCTTAGACCCCCCATGTGCTCTAGACGCTAAGGAGTATGTTTAACCCCAACAAGGGGCTATGGAGACTCAAACCTAAGCCTTGAGCGAGGGATTCGAAGGTCTTATCCACTGAACCAACTCCCTGTTGGTATATTTTTCCATTTCTGAAATTATCGTCTTACTAACATCAAAATGTTACTAGATTCTCTACCAAAACATAGTTGTACCTTTACTAAGGACATCACCAAGTAAATGAGGCTTGCTAGCTAATATTATCATATTTTAGTCACTTTAATGGGTTAGCTATTATAATAATTATTTTAACAAAAATTTTCAAGGATAGCTATATTTAAAGAGTCTTTGAAAGCTCTTTAAACAGTTTATGTGTATAAATATGTAAAATAAATAGTAGTATCATAGTACATAGATAAAAAAAAGAATTAGATAAAAAAAAAAATTATCCTTTTTTATATTTTAGCTGGTGTGGAGAAGTGGTTTGGAAATACTCTTCAGATCCTGGGAGACGCTAGTGATTCTCAGCCAGTCACCTGAAAAGATACAAACACTCCGGTCGGGGGTGCCGGAATTAGCACTCCGACGGACAAGTCAGTTCAGACACTCAGGATAGCTTGTTTATTAAGTTAAGTGAAGTAATTCTTATATATCTTTCTAAATCTGTGGTTCTTGTATTTATACTTATTTTTTGGGCCTCGGGGCCTGAGCCTACTTTTATCCCATTTCCCTTTTATTCATTCGGAGCTACTGATCTCTGGCTATTCGGCCTTCCCAACGTATTCGGCATCCTAGTTATGCAATATGGAGCCGAATAATATCTGATTTCTGGGGTACGCACCTTCCGACTCTTCTATTTATTCGGCTTCCACAATTGCCCCCCAAGCACTTTACCAACAACAGTTTGGCTGGAGTGCTTGGTTCCGAATTTCAAA
Source organism: Camellia sinensis (assembly GCF_055761805.1). NCBI lineage: Eukaryota > Viridiplantae > Streptophyta > Magnoliopsida > Ericales > Theaceae > Camellia > Camellia sinensis. Next base: position 134,358,903 of record NC_138961.1, on the reverse strand, counting down.
AAGTCAGAGCCAAAATTCGGCGGTTGGCCTCATCCTCATGCAGATATCTTAGCGCACCCCTTTCGGTTGTCGTGTCGACTTCCCGCCCCCTCGTACGTGTCTATTTATTGCGATTTAAAATTTTGACGTCCTTTCGAGTATGTATTTTATGACACTTGTCGCTGGATTGCCTTTTGAATCGTCCCTGCAACTCTCTTCTCCGATATCCTCTTAGTCCTTTGTAAGTTCTCTCCTTCCTTGCTTCGAAGACTCTTTCTAGTTTATTCCTTCCTTGACATATTCTTATAAACTGTAGGATATGGCGAAACATTTAAAAGACTTTCTCTCGTCAGATCAAATTGCTGGCTTTAAATGTCATTTCTCCATTCCTGATGATGTCCGCCTGTCGTTTGTGGCAGACGACACTTTTGATATGGAGAGGGAGGACAAAACCACGATTGTCTTTCCTCTTTTGTCAATCGCAGAGGGTGGAGTCCGTTTTCCCCTTCACCCGTTTCTTAGGGCTGTGCTTCGCCATTGGGGTTTAATCCCTTCCTAATTCAATGTGAATTTCTTTAGAATTATAATGGGGGTTATAGCGCTCAACCGTCGCCTTTGAATTTACCTTGGCATTCCAGCCATCCGGCATTGCTATGCCTTGGCTAAGTCTTCTGGTCGGCACGGGCGTTTCTTCCTTAGGGCCAAGGATATCGACCATCAGCTAATTACTATGCTTTCCAGGTCTGAGAAACGAGTTGATGATGTTATGGTCGTTGTCCAGGGTAACTGGGAATTTGGCGAAGGGGAGGATCACGTCAACCCTATTCCTAGATGGAGGGGCGAACCAGGTGGCCGATTGCCTTCTCGCTTTTATTATTTGTTTATTTTTGTTGTAAAGCCTCTTCTTTGAAATGTTACGGCTTGGTTTGTGCAGGGAATGATTTGAAGAAAGTCCTGTCTTCGACTGACGACGCCATTCTTTCGGATATTAAAGTCGCGCTCATGTATTTCGGCCGTCAAAGTCTTCAGAAACAAGGGAGGGCGGCCCACGTTCTGCTTCGTTACGAGCCGACATATACGACCTTCTCGGCGGCGAAAAATATCTCGGTTCTAGAGGGTGAAGATTCTCTTATCGCTTTTGTTTTGTCCGCCTTCAAAAGCTTGAGGCAGGTTGGTTTTGAAGGGTCTGATTCGGAGCGGGATGTAGCTAATGTTACCGAATCAGATCAGTACGAAACCGAGTCTGACGAGATATTGAATTCGGCCGACCCTCCATCCACTTCGGGCCGAGGGGATCTTTCACTTGACGACGTTTTTCACGGCTTAGAGGATCTTCCCGCCGCAGGCCCCGAAGACATGGCCGGGTTAAGCCTAACAAAACTTGTCAGGAAGGCGAATGCGGAAAGGTTGGCCGCGCAGCGAAGAGCGGAGGCCCTTCCGTCTGAAGCACCACCCGCCACCGAATCTCAACTCTCCCTGCCTGTTAGCGAATCAGAGTCCTTGGGTGTTATTGAGGTGGAGACGGCAAAAAATCGGAATGCCGAATCTACTTTGATCGTGCAGGCCGGCCAAGAAGTTGAGGAAGAGGCAGAGAAACGCCCTGCCGAGTTTGAGGCCGGCTCAGAAGAACAAGGCGGCAAACGTCCTCGATTAGAGGGATCGAATGTGATCGTTCCTTTTGTCATTCAGCCGATGATAAAAAACATGCCGATTTCTTCTGATGCTTCGGCGCTTAAAGATCCAGAAGTCGCATTCAGCTTGGCTACGTCCGTGTCGTTGTCGTCTGACAAGGAGGCTTTCCGGATGGAACCAGATCTGAATACGACAGCACTAGCTGCCCAATCAGCACTTTTGGTGCATATTCAAACTTTGCTTCACTTAATCCAAATACTGTTGAAGTTATGGTTTTAAATTCTTGTTTTGCAGACCGTCGGAAGGATAGCCGATATGGGTCATCGCCATCGCGACACCGTCTAACAGATTGGTCATTTACGAAAGAAAGTTGAGGGCCAGAGGAGAAGGGCCGAGGTCGAAGCTTTGAGGGCGAACAATGAAGCCTCAAGGGCCAATGCCGAGGTAGAGAGGGCTTGTAGCGCGGATCAATTGAGATCAGATGCCGAGAAAGAGGCAGACGCGAGCGAAGATGCGCTCAAATTGGCCCAGAAGGCGGTCTCCAAACTGGAGGCTGAGTTGGCTGAAATGAAGGCGGCGAAGGAAACAGCCGACTCGGAGGCTTCCAAAGTATTCGAGGCCGGGAAAAATACTGGACTCGCCGAGTATTTGGACCAAGTCCCCAAGTTTGAAAATCGGGGATTCAAACATGGCTGGCACAAAGCCTTTGCTGCTTCTAAAGTTTCATTGATTATGCCAATACCATATGAGCAAGTGGATGTTGAGCCATTGGAATCTGATTCCGATGACTGATCTGGGCGACTGACATAGTTTTTAGGATGTCGAATGTATTTTTACAGTTTTTAATTTGGTATTTTTCATGTGTTGCTACAGTCATAGTTTTTTGCTAGGCATTTTCATGCGGGCTTGTAGCTTTTTGTTTAGTAATTTGCGTATATAAAATTTCGTGAGTTGTGCTCAACTTGCTAAGGAAAATGTTGGTGATGAATGATATTGCTTTCGGTTATGGTTAGATCGGCTGCTTAGCTTAGGTATTTGGCCGACCAGATGCCCTTGCCTTAGCTAGGGCGCGAGCTTGCGAAGCTGAATGGGCCTAACTCATGGGCTGGCTGAGGCACAGATTGATCGACGCTTACGCTTGAAAACATGGCCGACCAGATTAGTAAATCTGCCCTTGTGTAGACACCCCGTTTTTTACTGTCCTCAAGACTTAGACGTCACTATTGGAACACTTGGTGATTACCCTTGTTTGTGTTCGTTTGGAGTTCCCGGAGGTCTTGGCTACGCGCCTTGCCTTAGGATCTCCGAACTCGACTGTTTAGTGTCTAGTTTTGCACCAAACACTTGTGTTTTGCCTTGGCGGGGCAGGGAATGCCTTGTGAGGCATCCCCACACATCATCGGCCATGGCCAGAGGCCACCGGCTGGTGTTTTGTTGCCATCGGCAATGTATATTGCCGGTCGGCATTCTTTGTTGCTGGTCGGCAGTCCATTTTGTCTAAATGGCAATTTTGAGCAGCCGACTACTGTTCATCTGCTTTTGCAGATATTTTAATACAGCTGGCTTGCATTTTGTTCCCCTCCATACACGTGTATAGAGGGATGGCTTCCTTGTTAGCTTCTTGAGTAAGCTTTAAAAGATTAGCTCCTCTATAAGAGGAGCCCTCCTCTCTTGGCTGGAGGGTTGGACAAAAAAGGGTTAGAAAAGTTGTGTGAGAGCTCTGGTTTTAGGTTTAGGGTTTCATACATATCCTATCTCTATATCTCTCTCTTGTGTGTGTATAAGTGTGTTTGTGTCTTACTATTGCACATAAACACATAGTGTTACACCTTTTCTTGGTTCTTGAAGGGCCAGAGGTTTGTTCATGAAGCTTTGGAGCTGTTTTGAGCTCAAGGAAGGGGCTGGTCCACCATTTGTGAAGAAGGTCAACAAGGGTAACAATCTTACCCCTTTTTACCCCATTCTTGCATACTATTTTTTCCTATCTTAGAACTATTTTTGAGCTTAGTGTATAATATAAAAAAGTTCTTTTTTTGGCCCCTCTAAATAGTTTGTTTAGAGTGTTTTGTGGTTTGGAGGTGTTTGACCCCTCTTAAGCCTTGAGGGGCTCCTTTTTGTGCTATTTTGAGTGAGCTCCGGGACTTAGGTGTTTGGGCCTCCTCACCACTGAAATCTTGAGGGATTTCAGTGGTAAGGATGGTGCCTTGAAGTCCCAAGAAGGAGAGGGTCACCCCCTCTCCTTGTTGTCCTTGAAAAGGACCATTTTTGGCCTCTTGAGGGAGCACCTAGCTTAGGCTCTTGTTGACCATGCCTTAGCTGATTTTTGTGCTTATTATGTCATAATATGCCTCTGTTTTTAGTTGGTTTTGGTATACCATGCTTTCTTAGCATACATGCCTTGTAATGCCACTTTGTTGCCTTAACATGCCTTACGTTGTAAACCATTGTTCTAGCATGTTTTAGGCTTGGCTTTGTGAAGCTTTTGTGCTTATTTTGCTATGTTTGAGGTCTGTCCTTAGTTGTTTGGGTCGACTTTGGCATGCTTAGTATAGCCCCTTTGCATTTTTGGCTTGTTGGCCTTAAATGTGTGAATGTATAGCATGCATCCTTGCCTTAATTTAGTGGGTTGGGACCATTTGACATGTTATTTTAGTCCCTTTAACATGCTTGTATGCTTGTCTTGGATGCCTCTTTGAAGCTTTGAAAGCTTGTCTTGCATGCTCCATGTTTTGGTCATTGTGCATGCTTTTGAATTCAAGCCATTTAGATGCCATCTAAGTGGTCTTTTGGGCTTCGTTTTATGTGCTAAAACTCTGTTTTTGGTCATTTAAGTCTTGCCATGTGTGGTCATACCAAGTGTAGTTCAATACTTCATTAGGTTGCCTTGAACGCTTGGGCCATTTGTTGCATGTTTAGCCTATCTTGTTTGCTTGGTTTGGCACCATATTTTTGCATGATTTTTAGAGCTTAATGCATGCCCCATGTCCATGATTATTCCCTTTTAAGTGTACTTAAAAGATGCCCTTTGATGCTTAAGTGTTTAGGCCTTAACATGTGCATGTGTGTATGTGTGTTTGGTCCCATCTTCTTAAGCTCTGGCCACTGTTTTGGACCTAACTTAGAGCCGTCCAATTAGTGTAAGTCCATCCCTTATATGCCATTCAAGTGCTATTACATTATCTCATGTTTGCATGCTTTGGTTGCATGTGTTGCATGCTTGAAATCATTTGCATTTGGCATGCATTCCCTTGGTCAAATGACTAGCATGTTGCATGATTAGATTACATCTTGCATGCTCTAAGTAGTTTGCATAGTTGTGGCATGCTTGTTTGCCTTGTTGCTTAGGTTGTGTACCTAATGTGCATTGCATGTTTGCATGCTCCCTTTTATACCATGTTGCATGTTAGTTGACATGCTTAGGTTGCATTGAACATGCATGCCTTGTCCTTTGATTTAGTGATAGGGATTGGGCCCTTATGTGTTTGCGTGCATTACATTTGAAATCAAAGCGCACACTTGATTCTTTGGGCCATCACGCATTGAAATGCGCGATTGATGGTCCGAGAACCAAGGATCATATCCCTTTGAGTCATACACATGATGAGGGATAGGGTTGGTGCATACATTGCTTGAAATGCATTGCCATGCCAAGTATTGCCCTCTGCTGTTGTCAAAACAGCTTCTGCAGGAACTTTTGTCCGACCGGCCACATTTAGTGCCGATCGGCCACCATTGTTGACCGATGGACCAAAGTTGTGACCGGTGACCATTCTGCATGGCCGGTGGTGTTCTCCTTCAGCCGGTGGTGTTTCCCAGCCTCCACAGAGTAAACCCTGAGGCTTTGGCAGTCATCAGAGGAGTAATGCAGGGAAAACAGAGGCATCTTGTGCATGGTGGCGGATTTCCGAGCAAAACCGAGCGTGCACTGCATTGGGCCTTTATCCTGGGACTGTTTATTGCTTAATTAGATTAATTAATTTGCTCAATTAATTTAGTTGGTCTGTAATAATTAATTAGCTAGGATAGTTAATTCATTATTCGAACTGTATTATTCTTTCGGTCCCTCCGGGCAAGGGCGAGTCTGTAATAAGTGTGGGTGCGTGTGAGTGTATGTCTTCCAACCCCATGTCTTTCTTCCCTTTTATTTACCCGTTTATGAAGGTAGATTAAGGCATGTTTAAATTAGCATACCTTATACTATGCATGCGTGCATCCATACATTTGTCTTGCATGCACCGGGCTCGGTACATCATGCTAACTGCATTTGTACTTCAATTCCAAATTGAATACGCGCATCAATTGATTGCATTTCACATGCCATGTTTAGGTTAGCCGAGCCTACTCTAAATTGCATCCTGTATGTGTTGCATTAGTCAATTTGACATGAACTAGGACCATGCATGTTGGCTAACTAGTTTATTGTTTTGGCACGGAGTACGATGTAAGTATTTTTATGCTTTAGCATATCGCATGCGTGTGAATGCTATCATGACAGCATGCTTACCATGTGGCTAGATGCTTATGTGATAAACTGTTTGAATGCCTGTGGGTGAAGGTTGGATTGTTTGAGTTGGAAAAACTCGTTGAAATCCGCATTTTAGCCTACTTGCGAGTAACAAATTCCAAAGTGTTTTTCAAGACAAACGGATATGCAATGCTTATTTCCAAATTAGGCAATCTAGTCTATACTTGTTTGCTGTGCACATAACATAGTAATTCTAGGCTAATAACTAGAATAAGAACACATAACGTTTTCAAAAACGAATATCACGGTTAGTAGAGGCCGATCTTCGGATTGGGCGAGAGGGGGTGCTCACAGCTGACCTTCCCCAATCATACCCAAGTTCTCGAGCCGAGGCAACTTTGGTGATGACGGACACGTGGCCTTTGGCACCGAGTCAGGGTTTCCTAAATTCCCCCATTAAAATATTTAGGTGGTGACTCTGTATCTGGCAAAGCAGTCCATGTTTGGCACTTCTTTTTCTAAAAATCTGTTTTCTCAAAACAATTTGCCAGATTTGGACTCTTTGGTTTAGATTAAGAACCGTGACACAAATCGAGTCCGAACTGTAGTGAGGCCCACGGGCGCGTCTACACCTTGCCTTAGCCAGGGCATGAGCTTGGGAGGCCGAATCTTGGGAAGCCGAATGGGCCTAACTCGTGGGCTGGTTGAGGCACAGATTGATCGGCGCTTGCGCTTGAAAACATGGCCGACTAGATTAGTAAATCTGCCATTGCCTTAGCTAGGGCGTGAGCTTGGGAAGCCGAATGGGCCTAACTCGTGGGCTGGCTAAGGCACAGATTGATCGGCGCTTGCGCTTAAAAACATGGCTGACCAAATTAGTAAATCTGCCCTTGCCATAGCCAGGGCGCGAGCTTGGGAAACCGAATCTTTGGAAGTCGAATGGGCCTAACTCGTGGGCTGGACAATTGTCATCCGTCTTTTGACGTTTGGGATTACTGACGTTGCCTTGGGAGAGCTGCATACATTGAAGGATAAATGGGGCGGGTGCACACTAGAGGCCCTACTTATTTCGATTTAGGCAACTTGGGAGGGATGAAGATTGGCTGAATTAGACGCCGCAATGAGTCACAGTAGTGAGCCTATGCATACGGGAAGAAGAACGTCCAAGGATCGGGAAACACAGCAGCCCCTTAGTCGTCGAAGCAGATCGCCCCGAAAGGACAAGCAACAACGGGGAAATTCTCCGCGCCCGCGACCGAGAATCGAGCCCGATGCGACGCTACGACCGTTGAGTTTTGCAGTTTTTGTGAGGAATAGACCAATGACGGAGGCAGATTCTATCATTAAAGACCCAGGTGTGGCAGTCGAGGGGCAGTCGAGTTCACTCGACAGATCTTCCCACCGGAAGTCCAACAATCGATGATCGGATGTCAAGATTTTGAAGTATTTCGAGACGGCATACATGAGGCCGTGAAAGGACTATATACTGCTTACGAAGTCGGCATGCATCTGCGGGAAGCGCGACGTGAGAGGGAGAAAAAGGACGAAAGGAATCGCAGTCTGGAGATTCGCGCGGAAAAGGCTGAGCGTGAGCTTCGGGAGCTGAAGAATGTTCAAATGAGCGCGTCGGTGGCGGCCGGTCAATCTAAATTGGTCGTTGAGGAGGGAGTGACCCAACGGACCTCGGGTTATGAAAAGGGGTTTCAGGACGGCCTGAGGGTCGGGATAGAGAAGACCAAACAAGACCTTGCCGAGGAGGTCTATCGATGTGAAAATCGTGGATTCAAGCACGGCTGGATCAAGGCCCTTCAAACCGAGAAAGCTCTCGAAGCTGTGGGCATTGATTCGACTTCGCCCCTGTATCATCGTCACTACTTATCCTATTTTGATTTTGAAATTGAGAAGAGCGACGATGAGGGTGCCGAATAAATAGACTTTGGAACGCGAGAACAAACTTCGTGCCGAACAAATAGAATTTCTTTTATTTTCAACATTCGTATTTGATCTTGAAATGTTATGTGCTTAATTAAACGTATTATTTCAACTTACTAGCAAGTTTTGTGTTGCGTGGTGCAAATGTTTAAACATGCATTGAATGGCTCGAAGTAAGAACAATTCTCAGAGAATATTTAGTCGGCCAGTGAAGTGGTCCGAATGCATCTCTCACAAAGGCTCCGAATCCGGAGACTATTTTGGCCAATTGTGATATCCACGAAGGGCGCTCTGAATTCGGAGTCTTAATCGGCCTTAAAAGGCTTAATCGGCCCTAAGATGTTGTAACAACCCTCATTTTAACTTAGTCATACTTGCATACATTTATGGATGATCTTGTTTTAATATGTGCATTTGCAAATCTTGTCTTGTTTTGCTTGAATGTTTGCTTGCATGCTTTGTTCTTGTCTGGTATGTTGCCGAGGTCATCTTAAGACTAGACACCTCCGAGACCTTTATCACTTAGAACTATCTTGGAACCCCTTTGGTTGACCTCCACCTTCACCCTGGCATATTGGCCGAGATGTCACCATCTAGGCCGAGGTGCGCGTCGCCTAGGCCGAGATGTGCATCATCTGGGCCGAGATGTTAATATCTAGGCGTTCTAGATCCTTGATCCTTGCATGAGTGATTTTGTTCCTAGAACGGTATGACCTAGACCGAGGTGTGGCACATCTAGGCCAAGGTGTGGCACAGCTTAGTCAAGAGTTGTCCTTCCAAGCCGATGTCATTGTTACCCTGCTTGCCGAAGCTTTGCCCTTAGCCGAGATCATCACTTGCTGGAGTGCTCTTGCTGTTTAGCTTGCTGAATACACTTTGTCTTGGTCTTGTCTTGTCAAGTCAGTCACTTTTTTGAGTAGAGCCAATCAGCCGATGCCACGTGTCCTGGCAGAGGGATTAAGTCAGGGATTGTCGTGAGAAACATATCATTTGTATCAAGTCTTGCCTTTTAGAGAGAGAAACTCTAGGAAGAAGGAGGAGAAGTTTAAGCTAGAGAGAGTGAACTTCTAAGCTTAATCGTTGGAGCTTGAACCGTTAGATTCGAGTTTTGAGGTTAGAATCGTAACCTATTTTTGTTGTTCGTATTGATCATCTAGCTGCATTGCACGATCAAACCTGTTCCGCACGCCATACATCGATTTAAAGTTGGTTTTAGAAAGAGAAAATGGTTTTCATGTGTTTTTGAAGAAAAGCCTCGTTAGATCCGAAAGTTTGCATTAAGGCTCATGTCTTTGTGTTTGTTTTGATAAGATCTTTGAGTATGGGTACCCAGGTCTATGTTTTTGAAATTATAGCATGAAATCTCAGCTTTTGTAATAGCAAGTCTTGATCTTTGCATTCATCTTCCTCATGTTCATGTTCTTCATGTTTATCAAGAGGGAAACCCAGATTTTCCCGACTTCGCTTTTGAATGTGGCCATCGAGGCCACACCTCGGCAATGAGGTGTGGGACTTCGGCCTAGACCTGGTGGTTGCCCAGCTTGTTTTTCCAAAGATAAGAAACTGTGTTTTGACTTGGTTTGACTTAGTTTTTGAAGGATGCCGAGGTCATTTGCATGCGTGCTAGACTTGTTTTGAGTAGTGCATTCAATAGACTTTGCCATGTGTTTGTAGGACTGGGACTTGCCTCGACCCCGACGTTTGACGAACTAAGTGAGTGGTATTTTTAATAAAGCTATGCTATATGTTTTGATAAAGACTCTGCTTTGCTTTGTTTTGAAAGTGTTTGTTAAGCATGAATAATTGTCCCTGTTTTGTATATCAAGTATGATCTTGTCGTGATGACCTTCTCGGAAAGTCCCTTGTGCTGGAGGACTCTAAACTTTCACAGCACATCTCGTTTGAAAGTCCCTTGTGCTGGAGGACTCTAAACTTTCACAGCACATCTCGTTTTTGAAGTCCCTCGTGCTGGAGGACTCTAAACTTTCGCAGCACTCTCGTGTTAAAAGGCTACGGACCTTTGTAACATAGGTCCCTTGTGCTAGAGGACTCTAAACTTTTGTATCACCCTTGTGTTGAGATGCCTCTCTTGCTTTGTCTTGTTCTGCCACGGGCGGTTTACCTTGTGGATACGTTTGCCGGAATGTTATTATTTGTAATATGTGATGCTAGTGAGTATCCCTTGAAGCTTTGAAGATCTGTTAGATGGACGAGGTCCATTCCTTGTTATATATAAAGTTTTGTCTTGTATTGTTTTGAAAGGACTTCGGCTATTATTCATGCAAACCCCTTTATTATTTATACTATTCACTGAGTATCCAAGCTCACCCTCTCTATATATATGTAGGTGACGAACAAGAAGGCGGTGACGCCTAGATGTGATTCTGGAGCTTATTTTGGGTTTTTGATTATGTCGGCTTAACCTGTATTTACGTCGGCAGTCTTGAAAATTATGCTTCTCGATTTGTACTACTTGTATGTTGCATACGTCGACTTGAGAAGCCTTTTGATCAAGATATGTGTTTTGTATGATTGTTATGTCGGCAAAGAAGATGTCGGCAACCTGGCAGACTGTGTTCTTAGACCTGTAATTCGTACATTTTTGTTTATGTCGGCTTGCGGAGCCCTTTGCTAATATGTAAGATGTAATTTGTACCTTGCTTTGTTTGTAATTAAGTTATAACCCATATATAAATGGTTGCTATCTCATTTGACTTATGCACAACTCTTATGGACTAATCTGATTGTATGTATCGCTTCCGTACTTGTGAGCCGCATATATTTATACTCTGTTGTGTGGAAATTTTGAAAGTTGGCCTTCGGTAATCTCGGATTACTGGCCATCATGGCACCAAACTACTAGGGGCGGTTTGGGGTCGTGACAGATGTTATGCGCCAAAAGGGGCTCCGAATCCGGAGACTTTATTTTGGCCAATCGTGATATCTACGAAGGGTGCTCCGAATCCGGAGACTTAATCGGCCCTAAGGTGTCATGCTCCAAAAGGGGCTCCGAATCCGGAGTCTTAATCGGCCCTAAGATGTGATGCGCCAAAAGGGGCTCCGAATCCGGAGACTTTATTTTGGCCAATCGTGGTATCCACGAAGGGCGCTCCGAATCGGGAGACTTAATCGGCCCTAAGGGGTCATGTGCCAAAAGAGGCTCCGAATCCAGAGACTTTAATTTGACCAATCGTGATATCCACGCTCCGAATTGGGAGATTTTAATTTGACCAATCGTGATATCCATGAAGGGCGCTCTGAATCCGGAGACTTAATCGGCCCTAAGGTGTCATGCACCAAAAGGGGGCTCCGAATCCGGAGACTTTATTTTGGCCAATAGTGATATCCACGAAGGGCGCTCCGAATCCGGAGACTTAATCAGCCCTAAGGTGTCATGTGCCAAAAGGGGCTCCGAATTCGGAGACTTTAATTTGGCTAATCGTGATATCCACGAAGGGCGCTCCAAATCCAGAGTCTTAATCGGCCCTAAGGTGTCATGCACCAAAAGGGGGCTCCGAATCCGGAGACTTTATTTTGGCCAATCATGATATCCACGAAGGACGCTCCAAATCCAGAGACTTAATCGGCTCTAAGGTGTCGTGCACCAAAAGGGGCTCTGAATCCGGAGACTTTAATTTGTCCAATCATGACATCCACAAAGGGCGCTTCGAATCCAGAGACTTAATCAGCCCTAAGGTGTCATGCACCAAAAGGGGCTTCGAATCCAGAGACTTTAATTTGGCCAATTGTGATATCCACGAAGGGCGCTCCGAATCCGGAGTCTTAATCGGCCTTAAGGTGTCATGCACCAAAAGGGGGCTCTGAATCCGGAGACTTTATTTTGGCCTTAGAAGGCTTGGGAGCGAGCTTGAGAAAACGAGAAGCTTTGTATTGCAACGGTGGAATATGTACAAGTATCAAGCCCACAAGTCAGGTCAATAATAGAATTTACGTAAATGTGTTGAATTCCAAGGCCGTGGCAGGCTTCTTCCTGACATGTCTGAGAGCCAGTATGCCCCTGTTCCTGCGATAGATTCTATCTGATAGGGGCCGTCCTAGTTTGGACCCAATTTTCCATCGGCCGGTCTCTGGTCGACTGGAAGTACCTTCTTTAGGACCAACTCTCCTGGCATGTATCGGTGCAACTGAACTCGCTGATTATACGACTTGGCGAGCTGCTGCTGATACCGTGCCATGGATGCCAGGGCGCGGTCTCTTCGTTCTTCGATTAGAATCAGATCTAGGGCAAGCATCATGTCGTTTCGGCCCGTATCAAAAACTTGCGATTTCAGAGTTGGGAGGCCGATTTCCAAGGGTAAGATTGCCTGGGTTCCAAAGCATAGAGCAAACGGCATTTCTCCAGTGGATCTCCTCGGCGTAGTACGATGAGCCCACAATACACTCGGCAATTCTTCGACTCATTTGCCTTTAGCTTTTTCCAGCCTCTTTTTGATGCCGTCCAAGATGGATTTGTTAGAGGCTTCGGCTTGACCATTGCTTTGGGGGTAGGCCGGTGTAGAGAAGTAAGGCCGAATGCCATATTTGACGCATAACTCTCGATATACGCCACAATCGAACTAGGTGCCATTGTCATAGATGAGAGCTCTCGGAATGCCGAATCGTGTTATGATGTTTCTCCATACAAAGCGTTTAATGTCGGCATCTCGTATATGTGTTAAAGCCTTCACTTCGACCCATTTTGTGAAGTAATCTGTCGCGACGATTAAGAATCACTTGTTTCTTGGGGCCCTCGGCAATGGTCCTACGATATCAAGTCCTCATTGAGCAAACGGCCAGGGGTTGGTGATAGAGTTCAGCCCTTCGGCAGACAGATGGGTTAAAGGGGAGAACTTTTGGCATTGTTAGCATTTTTTTACATAACTCTCCGCGTCAGCTTTCATTGTCGGCCAATAATACCCCTGTGTTATAGCTCAATGGGCCAGGGAGCGTCCGCTAGAATGGGCACCACAATTGCCCTCATGTATCTTTGTCAGAAGCTCCTCCACTTTGTCGGGGTGCACGCATTCTAAATATGGGCCATAGAGGGACTTTTTATAAAACCCTCCTTGCGGATCTAGATAGTATCGCAGGGCTTTATTTCGCAGCTTGTGTGCTTCTTTTTTGTCATTTGGGAGTTGTTTAGAAGAGAGGAATGCAGCAATGGGGTCCATCCAGCTTAGTGCGGGTTCTATAACGTTGACATGGATTTCCTCCGAAGGGCCAATACTCGGCTCCGGGATGAAACCTACTTCGATGGTCCGTTTGATCTCAAAATTGATAGCGGAGGGTAGGCACGCCAAGGCATCCGCGTGTGTGTTCTGGTCGCGTGTTATTTGGTTCAGTTCATGATGGTCAAATTTTGCCAGCAAGGAATTGGCCGTTTTCATGTAGGCCGCCATACGGTCGTTTCTTGCCGTGTACTCCCCCTTTAGCTAATTGATTACCAATTTTGAATCACAAAACACAAGCAGACGCCGAACGCCGAGAAGGTGCGCATTCCGCAGACCGGCTAGAAGGGCTTCGTATTCGGCTTCGTTATTTGATGCTTCGAAGCCAAGCTTGATGGCCTGCTCAATTACTGCGCCGTCTGGAGACATGATTACAACTCCGGCGCCGTTGCCCCTTTGGTTAGACGATCCATCACAGTATAATTGCCAAATATCCCCGACATAAATTCTCCAGTTCGGCTTTGGTCGAACTTCAGCCTTTGGTCGAACTTCGTTAGGTTTGAGGTTGGCAAGCTCGCCAGTGAATTCGGCAACAAAGTCGGCCAACACCTGCCCCTTGATTGCGGTTTTAGGTAAAAACTGAATGTCGTATTGGCCGAGTTCAAGAGCCCATTTTGAAACATGTCTTGATGCTTCTGCACTCCGTAGTACTGATCAGAGGAGATAATATATTAGCACCCCAATGCTATGTCCCTGAAAGTAATACATCAGTTTTTTTGCCGCCATGACTAGGGCTAAGATGAGTTTTTCCAGCAGAAGGTAGCGTGTTTCGGCGTCAACCATTGCCTTGCTCACATAATACACTGGCTGTTGCTCCCCCTCCTCCTCTTTTAGCAATACGGCGCTGACGGCCCTATCGAAAACTGCCAGGTATAGAATGAGCGGGTCACCAACGGCGGATGTTGTCAAGAGAGGTACTGAGCGGAGGTAGGTCTTGAGTTCATTTAAAGCTGTTTCGCATTCGACGGACCATTCAAAAGCCTTACCTTGCCATAGTATCTGAAAGAATTGTCGGCAGCGATCTGTAGACCGGTTGATGAACCTGTTGAGTGCAGCGGCCATCCCCATCAACTTTTGGACTTCTTTTATTGAACGGGGGGAGCCGAGTTCCAAGATTGCTGTGACTTGCCTCGGGTTGGCTTCGATTCCTCGGTGATTGACGATGTAACCCAAGAATTTGCCAGAGCCAATTTCGAACGCACACTTGGAAGCGTTCAGTTTCATTCTGTATTTGCATAAGATGCTGAATGTCTTTTCTAGATCGGCTATATGATTTTGTTCTTCTTTGGACTTGACCACCATATCGTCGATGTATACTTCCATAGTGTGGCCGAGTTGCTCTTTGAACATGGCGGTGACCAGTCTTTGGTAGGTTGCCCCTATATTCTTCAGCCCAAAAGCCATAACTTTGTAGCAGTAGGTTCCTCTTGGGGTGAGGAATGTGGTTTTGTCCTGGTCATCTGGATGTATGGCGATTTGATGGTAGCCTCTGTAAGCATTGAGGAAGCTCATGCGTTGATGGCGTGCCGTCGCATCGACAAGCTGGTCGATTCTGGGTAAAGGAAAATAGTCTTTGGGGCAAGCTTTGTTCAGATCCATGAAATCGACGCACACTCGCCAAGTCCCATTTTTCTTCTTCACAACCACTGTATTGGAGAGACACGTAGGGTAAGTGACTTCTCTAATTGCCCCGGCGTCAAGCAGTCTGTCCAAATCCTCAACAACGGCGGCAGTGTGCTCTGCGGCTGACCGCCGACTTTTCTGAATGATCGACTTACATTTGGGATCGACATTCAGATGGTGCTGTGAAACTGACGGGCCTATTCCCGGCATTTCGTACGGAGTTCACGCAAAGACGTCGTGGTTGTTGAGTAAGAAAGAGATCAGCTGTTGCCTGTCGGCCTGATTCAAAGAAGCGCTGATCATGAAGAACTTTTCTGGGCTTCCATCGATGTCAACTCGGTCTAAACCTTCCGTGGCCTTCTCGTTTGGATGCCGCCCAATGTCATCAAGGATCTCCCGATTCGGCAACTCAATGGAGTTTACTTGCAGTTCCTTTGGCATTTTGGCGGCAAGGAGATAACATGCTTATGCCGATTTCTGGGAGCCGCAGATTTGCTTAATGTCATGTTCTATTGGGAAACATAGCAGTTGATGATACGTGCTTGGGACGGTCTGCAAGGTATGCAACCACGATCGCCCCATGATGAGATTGTACGGCGATGACAGCCTAACGACCAAGAATTCCACATCCACCGTTCTGGAACCTGCTCGAACGGGTACGCTGATCTTTCCCAATGGGTACTCTGGATTGGCATTGAAGCCGAATAGTGGATAAGGAGCCGGAGTCAGGTCTGAATCGTTGAATCTGAGTTTGATGAAGGTTTTATAATACATAACCTCCGAAGTACTGCCCTGGTCGATAAGAACGCATTCGACGGTGAACCGGTTTACGCGTAGCTCAACAACCAATGGATCAATGTGAGAGAGTGTTAAGCCGATCAAATCAAAGTCGTCAAAGGTGACACTTGGCATTTCTCGGAGCCGCTTTGCTGGCGTGAGTTGCTGTTGGGGGCCTGGATGTGATTGGATCGCATGCACGGCCGAGGCTGCTGGCAGACTATATATCATGTGGACGGTGTCAAGCGGAAATGCATCATTCGGAAGGGTAGGTGTTTTGGTCGCACTCCTCCGGACGCATTGTTGGAGACGTTCGTCATTTGCCAACTTTTCAAAATGATCTGTTGAGGCATAACGGCCGTTAGTTTCTTGCTGTCGGGCTCAAGATCGTCGATCATCAGCCCTCGGAGGTCGCGCAGAAGCCTGGCGCACTGTGTGTTTGGATTTTGCTATTTCCGAGGCCAGATCGCGACGAAGGCGTTCGTTCTCAACGATGATGTTGTCCAACCTCTGTTTGGTTTGCCTAGCTTGTGCCATGGTCGCTTGTATTGTATTTTGCGTTGGATTTGAAGATGAGCAGAGGTCCAAGGCAAGTCTTGCTGCGATGGTTTTTGGTCCAAGCAAGTTTGCTGGAGTGAGGTCATCTCTCTCTGTGGTCTCGTCAGTGGCTATCGGAGGATCTTTAGTCACGCCTGCCATGGATGTATTTGAGTATTCTCACAGACGGCGCCTATTGTGGAGAAGTGTTCTGGAAATACTCTTCAGATCTTGGGAGATGCTAGTGATTCTCAGCTAGTCACCTGAAAAGACACAAACACTCCGGTCGGGGGTGCCAGAATTAGCACTCCGACGGACAAGTCAGTTCAGACACTCAGGATAGCTTGTTTACTAAGTTAAGTGAAGTGATTCTTACATACCTTTCTAAATCTGTGGTTCTTGTATTTATACTTGCTTTTGGGTCTTGGAGCCTGAGCCTACTTTTATCCCATTCCCCTTTTATTCATTCAGAGCTACTGATCTCCGGCTATTTGGCCTTCCTAACGTATTCGGCATCCTAGTCACGCAATATAGAGCCGAATAATATCTGATTTCTAGGATACGCACCTTCCGACTCTTCTATTTATTCGACTCCCACAGCTGGTAAAAAATGAAAAATATAGTTGGAGTTGCTCTAAGAATTGTTTTGATAATAGGGTAAAATAGTAAAAAAGTTTTAGAAAATAACTATATAAAAATCAATTATTCTCTCTATTTTTTTATATGTTATTTTATAAAAAGTTAAAAAGTGAATTAAAATTAAAAAATTCCCAAAACAAACCCAAAAAGTGCTCATAAGTTGATTTAGCACTAAATTCACAATTAGGCTAAGAATTATTACTTTATTTCCTTTATTATTTAAAATTAATAAAACGAGTGGAGGATATTATCTTTTTCCTTTCATTTCTTTTTGGCTTCGTTTGGCAAGAGCTAAACGGGGCTTTTTTGGCTGTTTTAGCCACAAAAGACAAAATAGACTATTTTAGCCACAAAAAATAAAATATCACATCCAACCCATAATCATTATATTCTTCTCTCACAAAAAAAGTCAAAAAAGTTAAAAAGTCAAAAAGCTTTTCCCAAACCAAACTTTTTAACCCAGGCTAAAATAGTCAAAAAAGTTAAAAAGCCAAAAAACCAACCCACTTCCCAAACGGAGGCTTTATTTGTAAAACTAGATTGTGAAAATAACTACTCTTTTTCTATAGTTACGTTCTCCCTAGCTTAATTATGGGAATGTACTTTGTAAGTACATCAAGTGGAATGTGATGGGTTGTTGTAATTATCGGACTTTACTAATCTATTAATATGTTATCATTAAAACAATCTTCATAATTTTTAATTGGGGCTCGTGCCATAGAAATAATTATCTATTCCATTTCCTCTGAATTTTTTTATTTTATTGAGTTTTTAATTTATATTATTCATGGAAAAAATTAAACCCGATTCAATAATTGTACATTTTCCTCTTAAAAAAATAGACAATAAGTATGTTTTTTAAGATAAATCAATTCTTTTTAAACAAACACGATAAAATGTAAAGATTATGATTTGATCTATTTTTTTTAATATAATATATACAAAGATTTTTATAAAATAAATGACTTAAATTATCAAAATGAAATTCAAGATAAACTCCACAAATTCTCAAAAAAATTTAAATTCAAATTTAAACTTGAAATAAGTGGAACCCTCTCCAATTTATCAAATAAAAAAAAAATAAAAGTTTTGTTTATCTAATCTTTCTTACCAAACCTCCTTATCACCAAACCTTGTCATCATCATGGGATAGAATATAAGACAAGGAAAATGTTTTACTTCTAACCATGTAGACCTCACTTAGGAAATTGTCTATTTTAATTGGTTATTTTACTATTTAGTTATTTTAGTTTGGTTAACAAAAATTGTGTTTGAGAAGTTAATTGGCATCCTTTTTTTTTTTTGTAATTGATTTGATGATTGTAAGAGAAAAAGTAATGATTAGATATGACATTTTATTCTAATTTATTTTTATCTTTTAGTGAACTATTTTAATCCAACTTTCTTCCCAAATATTTCGTAATAGATTGGGGGTATCTACCTAAGCCCATGATTTTATTTCTAACCATTTGATTTGACTTTACAAGATTTGGAAATTACATAAGGAAAAGATGTATGAAGATCTTGTTTATTAATGACCGAGTGATATGTAGTCGTGCCTTAGGGTGCGGTGAGTAAAAGGTCTTGGGTTTGAGCTAATAGATCAGCGGTAGTCCCTTTAATTTGTAACCTAACTTTTACTAACATACTAACATTCTATTTTTGACCAAAAAAAAAAAAAAAAAAATCTTTCTGGACCAACTCCCCTCTATATCTTTATTTATAGCGATTCTGGTTTAGACCTGAGCTATTTGATATTTTGGATTTGGGTTTCTTGGTTTTGCATGGTTGTTCTTGTCTTGTTCCTCTTTTCCCTCATTGAGTTTGGCTATCAGGATGTGTTGATTGTGTTTGAAACAAGTTGGTATATTGTTTTTCAAAAACTTTGTTGCCTAGAATTTTGCTCTTACGTTCGAGCATCAATTCTTACACTCGAGTGGCCTTTGTGAACTCTCAGTATTTTTACAGGCCTACAAAACTACTGGGAGTGTGTATTCTACGCTCGAGCGGTGTTTCTTGTGCTCGAGCGGCCGTGCGCTTGAGCGGCCATTCTTGCACTCGAACGATGGTCTTCTATCTGTAAAACTACTGGGAGTGTGTATTCTACGTTCGAGCGTCACTTCTTGCACTCGAGCGGTGACGCCATTTTTCATTATGTCTTGGCGCTCGAACGTCACTTTTTGCGCTCGAGCGGACTATGCATATATCAGTTCGTAAAAGTCATTTTTTACATTACTTTTTCATCTCTTTCTCTAAAACACTTCAAAACCCTAAATCTAGAGCTCCTCTCTCTGGAACTTACTCTCTCTCTACAAATACACTAAGTTCTACCCATTTCTTAAAAACATAGAGCACACATAGAGCTTTGTTTTCATCTGAATAGAGTTGGATTTCGGCTTTCTTGAGGTTTCTCCACTCTCTTCTTGGTCTCCTAGCTTTGAGGTAGGGATATTCTACATTTTTTAATGATTTTTAACTTAGCGATTTATTTTTCATAAACAATATTGTGATTTTGGAGGATTTTGAACAAACCTACAATTTTGATTTAAAATCAAAAGAGAGGTTTTCAAATGGATGTATGGAAAATAGTTATGGGAGTGAAAATGCAGATAAGTAGTGGCTAAAGTATTGATTTCATACTTAAAATGGATTTTGAAAGAAAGAGAGGTTTTGCCCTAATAAATAAATGAAATTAAAGTTGGGAATGTAAAATCAAGTGGATATTGATATAGATGGTGGAGTTTGATATGTATTATCACTCACCTCAAAATTTGGAAAGTATATCTGTATTGGAGATTTTATATCTACTTAGAAATATCTATTTTGGACTGTCGGTGGAGGATAGCTATGATTGTTGTAGAAATTGCATAAGGATTAGGTGAATTAAAATTAATTTCTTATCCATGTGCACTGAATATTGTTGCTCATTTAATACATTGCAAATGTATGTGATTTTGAGAAAAGGGGTGAAAGTAGGAAAGTGGTGTGTATCACCAAACTAAGTTGGTATGTGTGTCTAGGGTGAAAGTCTAAAAAAATGGCATATACATGGGTTCCGATTCCTGCAAACGAAATATCCGTAAAATGGCAATAGTAGCGTTTGTATAGGCTACGTTTACATATGTACCGTTTGACGGTTTCCTACAGACAAAATATTCGTGAAAGGCTGTACCGGTTTGAGATTTCCCCCTCATTTTCTATTGTAAAGATCATGAATTTGGACTTGTGATATAAACTGAGCATGGCCTAGTTTTAGGTAAGAAAGATAAAACATTTTGACATGAGCATTGTATATGCATTTCACCCTTATATCTTTGTTAATATTCATATATTATGTTAGATTATTTTTACTAGGTTTTGGCTCACCCTATTTGGGGAAAACCATTTTCAGATATTGGTGATATGCCTACACCAAGGACTTAGCTTGAGAGGACTGTGGAGCTGAAGGCTCAATTTGGTTGTTTTATATTTACTTTTGTGTAAGTTTAGGGCTTTATTTGTATTAAGTTTAAGACTCACTTTTGATGTACCCAAGTATTGACTTGGAAAGGTGTAAGCCTTTAGGGCATATGATTATCTGTTCAGCTTTTATTTTTTTTCTCAATCTTGTAGCACATGGTGTAGATTCAGGATGTACTGTTTATGAATGTATATCGCATGTGTCACTTTTTGTATATCAAACTCTGATTAATGAAAGCTTATCAATTTATATACGTTGTCACTTATCGATTATTATGAGATGGGTACAATGTATTTATTTTGAGGCGTTATATTATCTCTTCAAACTCATCTATATTTCTTTTATGGCTTTCAATTTGAACTCGCATCAATGATCTGAATCATCTACTTCGTAATAGGGGTGTTCAAATTATCGAATAAATTGAAGAACCAACCAACCCAACTTTTTTGGTTTGGTTTGGTTTTTGCATGCATCAGTTTGGTTCTAGATCTTCAAATTATCAAACCGATAGGATTGGGTTGGTTTTTTGTTTAGGCCTTACCTAAACCAAACCAACCCGAGAACCGAACCTATTTATATATATATTAAAATTTTATTTATATTAACATGCTTCCAACTTATTGCTCTATTGCAAAGGATTTGATTACCCCTAATAATTTTCCATGTATAGGAGTTATTAATAAACGAAGGAAGTACAAAAAGCTTGAGTCAAGTTTCGCTGTTGATTTAATTTGTATTCGTTGTATTGATAGATTTAATTTGTATTAATTATATTTAAGCTTGAGTTGGATTTAATTTGTATTGACTTGTATTAAACAATATTTTTCTCTTTGTTTGTGTCATGTTTAAAAGTTAAAGACTTGTTTATTTTAATTATTTATTATTGATTGATTTGCTTGTTTTAAATATAGTGGACACCAACCCAAGCTACATTGGGTTGGGTTGGGTTGGTTCTAGTGCATGATTGGTTTGCTTTTGAGTCCAAAAAGTTAGAATTGATCATGATTGAGTTAATTTCAAATACATCGTAAGCCCTACAACATAGGACATCCATGTAAAAAATTAATTTCATCAAACACATAGGCCCTGTTTGGCATATATATATATATATATATATTTTTTCCTGATAATATTTTTATAGCTAAAATAACTAATAAAGATAAAATAGACTAAAATAGCTATAACTCTCTCATGAGCCAAACCTGTCCCTATAAGTTTAGCGCTATAATCGGCTAGTAATTCGTGATTACTAAAGGCCTGCTTAACAATAATGATAATAATACAGTATAAAGGGGGTTGGCGAAAGCCAATCAATAATAAGATAATGTCCA
This sequence comes from Camellia sinensis, assembly GCF_055761805.1. NCBI lineage: Eukaryota > Viridiplantae > Streptophyta > Magnoliopsida > Ericales > Theaceae > Camellia > Camellia sinensis. Next base: position 134,337,300 of record NC_138961.1, on the reverse strand, counting down.
ATGAGCTATGAGGACCTGAATGAAAATAAACTTTCACGTACATAGCCATATTCATAACCACTTATACCAAAAATATATATGCAAGACAATATGCAAGTTAGAGACATAATCCCATCATCAAAAACTGTATACACAAAAGTCTTAAACATTCTTTACATTGAGCAAAGACAAAAGGGTGAATTTGAATAATCCAAAAAGCCTTGACTCATGCAAGTTCGGAACCACGTTATGAGGCACAATGGCTGGCTTGACAAAAACATAAGTTCGGGTTGATGCCTCTATCTTTGATTCGGTGCCTGGCCACCTACATATATATAGTAAACTGTGAGCTATAGCCCAGTGAATAACAAATGTGTAAAGAGGTTAAGAATGATGTCCTTTAGTCTTTGAAACAATCGATTATCAATAGCATATTTTCAATCAATATCTTTTGTCAATCAATCGTTCAATTCAATCAATCAATAATTATATAAGTCATACGTGGTACATCCGATAGCAACGATACACTTGGTCTTAAAAGACCGAACAATCAATTGATGACCATCAAACAATAACAATAGTTCCAAGATTTGGAACTAACACAGATCTCTGTAACAATAGTGACATCAATAACAATAACAATAACAATACGCTATGGATGCCATGAATACAATTCAAAAGAGGATCATCATTCAATTGATAAAAAGTAATCGTTCAGAAACAATATAATTTATCATTCAGAAAATAAATACAATTTGAACATATCTTTACATTATTGTTACTCACAGTGGGTTAAGTCGATATAAGGCCTCGGACGTTCACCTATACAAATCACACAACAAAGATACAATAGAAGCACCATTCAATACTTATTTCATTTTAATTCAACACTCTTTATGTTTCTATTTTATTCCATGACTATATGAGTCCAATTGGTGCCTAAAAATACTTAGAATGTCATGAGGATGCAAATAGGCAATTAAAAGAGTTAGTCAAAAATTACTGAAAATAGAGTCTCCGCTCGAGCGCACCTTTGGTCACTCGAACGGTCTGCAAAACTCTGTAAAAATACTGGTTGGCCTTAATGTTCGCTCGAGCGGCCAACAAATTTTCTGTGCTTTCAAAACTAGCAAAATAATTTTCAAACACATTTTCAAAACTTAGACTCTTGCATGAACCAATTTAAACATATAATTTTATTAATAAAGATGAACCCATGACTAATTTTTTAATTTCTAATACAAAAATCTCTTTGATCATTAAGATCAAAATCATTAATTTCATGAATATAATAATCCCAACATTCATCTTTCTTTGTTTTATAAAACATAAATTAAAACTATAAAGCCCTTTAAAAAATATTTACATGTAAGAAATCTAAATCTAAATCTAAATCAAACTAATTTTTTGATTCTCAAATATATATTATAATTTATATCCAAATTTGTCCAGATTTAGATTTAATTTATTTTCTCCATATTAAATCCAATTTCAAACCCATAAATTTTAAAACATGAATTAAACTTTCAAAATGCATGTACAATTGAAACTTAATTTCATATTAAGACAACTAATTTCAAACCCAAAGTGATTAATCTCTAAATTAATTTATACAAATTTGAACCTAACTCCATTGCATGGATCAAATCTTCAAATAAGTCTTGTTGCATGCTATTTACAGGACTCAATTCAAGAATAATTCTCAAAATTAAACTCAAACTTAACAAGTTTAAAGAATCATAACTCATATTTTGCAACACCTAACTTGATTGAACATAGAAGACCCAATTTCTATAAATTTATATAATTAATCCTCAAATCTCTATTTTAATTTTCTTAAATCTACCTTCAATTAATTTTGTCTAGATTAATTAAACAACATTAAAAAGAGGATGGAATTTCTTACCCATTAGTCTTCAAGATAGAATGTGGTTGAGTTCTACGCTTCTCCTTTTCTTCTTCTTTTTCTTCCGTTCTTCTACAATGTGTATATAAATAATGAGGCTCTCTCTCTCTCTCTCTCTCTCTCTCTCTCTCTCTCTCTTTTTTTATTTTATTTAGCGGGACACTTGTCTTTACAATATGAGCCCATGTAGTAGTGCATCAATTCTTTCATTAATTAATTAATCTTTTTTAGAATGCTTAATTGAGATTAATCTTTGATTAAAATTAGCTTAATTAATTACTCCTTAAAACTAATTAATCTTGACCATAATTTAATTAATCATAACTAATCACAAATCTCACATAATTTAATTAGTCTAGTTGACTTCAATTAAGACCTAATTAATTATATTTAATCTTTATCATTCTAAATCAGATTTTTAATCATACTTCCAAAAAGCTCCAATATCAAATTAAGCTTATTGACATTATCAATTTTTGTTTCTCAAATCATTTAGGCCTTCAATTTCTGATCATACTCAAAATTTTCATCAATAAATTACATTTTCAAATTGGATATCTCAAAAATAGATTTAATTCGTAATAATCACAATTCTCAATCCTCATAATTTAATTAACTTAATTACCTTTAATTCGGACCTAATTAATCGAATCTCAATTTTACTAAACTAAATCGAATATTTAATTAAACTCTCAAATGGTCCGAAACTCAAAATTAAAATAATTCAACTCGTCAATTTTACCTTCTTGAGCCACTTAAACTTTTAATTTCTGATTCCAAAATAACTCTTTAATAAAATTATATACAAATCAACACCAATATTGTTCATCAATTTACCAATATTGTTCATCAATTCCGTAATTAGATTAAAACAATAATTAATTAAAATCAAAATCACCTCGACTAATTAAATATAAAATATTATATGTGGCAGGGTTGTCACAAACGCCCCAAAATCCTGGACTGTGAATAAAATAAATAAACCTCAAATTACAATAAACGATAACTAATAACCTTAAATATACAAAGCGTCTCCAAAATAATTACACAAATATCTCCAAAAAAAATATTAACACAGTTGTGGGCCCCAAATATCTAACTCAATAAATTCCTTAATGCTTCAACTTCAATCGTCACCAAATTTGCTCTACACCTGAAAAATAAATGACCTAAAAAAGTATAAATATGATAAGAATAGCAATACTCGGATAGAGAATAAATTAATAGGGATCCAATAATTATAACATGACACAAACGATTTGATTTGATAATCAAGTAATTTACCAAATTGCATAAACAAATAAACTCAACATATGATAATTTGCCTAGAATGAAATACTTAGTTCTACTCAATACATGACTAGTGGCTCGCCTCATCCACCTCACCCAAGCACAATCGCTTATTCGGGCATATTGGTACGGTAAGGTCCACTTGATTTGTGTACGAAGTAAATCCACGTCATTTAGTTAGACAAATCAACATCATCTATACAGAATATCTTCACAGAATTTTATTAGATGACCAGAATAATCAAACGTATCAACAAAGACTCATTCCACATAATTTATCAAATGACCAGTATAATCAAATAGAGTATAAATTGAAGTAATTAAAATGACACTCTTTAGAAAGAGATTTATATGAAGTATATTGTATACCACTCGAATTACCTCAAAATGATTCATCCGTGGTCAATGTAACACTCTAGAATTTTTTTTCCTTTTTCTCTTTGCTCGAGCGACGGATTGTTCGCTTAAGTGGTCTTGCGGGTTGTAGACGTCCCCGAACGTCCCGGGAGGGAAATCTCGTTTTGTTCGTTGGGCTCACTACAGTTCGGACTCAAAAGTCACGATTCTGTATCTAATCTCGTAGAGTGCAATGCAAGATCGATGAATCATCAAAGAGTCCAAATCTAACAAATCGTTTTGGAAAACAGATTTTTAGAAAGAAGTGCCAAACATGGACTGCTTTGCCAGATACAGAGTCGCCACCTAAATATTTTATTTTGGGGGAATTTAGGAAACCTGGACTCGTGCCGAAGGCCACCTGTCCGTCATCACCAAAGTTACCTCGGCTCGGAAACTTGGGTATGATTGGGGAAGGTCACTTCGTGAGCACCTCCGCTCGCTCGATCAAAGATCGACCTCTACTAACCATGATATCGAGTATTGAAAACATTATGTATTCTTATTCCGGTTATTAGCCTAGATTTACTACGTGATGTGCACAGCATACAAGTATAAACTGGATCGCCTGAATTGGAACAACACATCTCATGTTTGTTTATTTTGAAAGTGGTTTGATGGTGCTACCTGCAAGTAGGCTAAGATGTGGATTTGCCACCCTCGGGTGGGCTTAGAAAACGTGATGGTTTGCCACTCTCAAGTGGGCTTAAAACTCACAATCAATGCATTATTCCAATTCAGATAATCCAACCTTCACCTACAAGCATTCAGGCAGGTATATCACATAAGCACATAGCCTCGTGGTAAGCATGCTATCATGGCAGTCACTCACACACATGTAAAGATGCTAAAGCATAAACACTTACCGAGTACTCCAAGCAAAAACAGAAGCTATGTTAGAAGTCCATGCATGGTCCTAACTATGCTGAAATGCGTAATGCAACACATGCAGGAATGCAACTACAATAGGCTCGGCTATTCTAAAGATGGCATGTGAAATGCTACAACCAACAAGTATTCAACTCAGAATTGAAATACAATGCACTTAGAATGATGTGCCGAGCCCGGTGCATGCAAGACAGATGAATGAATGCAAACATGCTATCATAAGTATGCTAATTGAAACATGCCCTAAACTAACCATCATAAGCTGGTAAATAAAAGGGAGAAAGACATGGGGTTGGAAGACATACATCATACACATGCACACTTCTTACAACAATTGGCCCTCTTTCGGAGGGTCTGAAAGAATATTACACAACCAAAATAAATAACAAATTATTACACAATACTAATTACTTAACAAATGAATTATGTAAGCAAAGTAAACTAGCATGCTATGCTACGTGCAATGGACTGCCTCAGCTCTGTTCCGAATGATGAAGGATGCATGCATACTCGGGTCGCCTTGTCGGGAAATTCCATCGCGATGCCTCGCCTTTGTTTGCAATTGATCTCAGAAACTTGCACAAAGCTCCAGAAGGCTGAAACTCCACCTTGGGAAGGCCACCGACCAGTTATTAGCATGGGAGACCACCTGTCGACCACCCTTTGTGGTGGAGACCAAAGAGGGTGGTCGGCCTGCCAGAAAAACTGGTCGGCCAACCAGTTTCCACCTCTGGTTTCTGGTTTTTCTACAACAAAGGCAAGAGAGAGAAAAGGCAATGTATTTTCAACAAATGTGTGCATGACCACTCTCCCCGTCTTTGCACAAGCTCAAGGGAGTGTAGTCCTCGATCCTCGTGCCACTAATCACGCATCTCGATGCATGATGACCGAGAAGTCAAATTGCACGACTCGATGTGAAATGAATGCACATATAAGCAAGTAAAGCCAACAACTCTATCATGGATAGTCAAGAGTGTTGGCGACCGAGAATCGAGGCACGTTTCGTCACTTGGAATACGAAATGTCCCTCGTTTCCCGTGTTCGGACTAAACCCTACTCCAATCACAAAGCAATGAGATGGCATACACAATGCGACTAACATGCAACCTAGCATACGCAATGCTATGGGCTAAAATGGCATACACAATGCACGTGACATAACATGGCATACACAACGCACTTACAAGACTATCATGCACACATGAACTAAATGGCATATACAAATGCAAGATGGACTTGCACCAATATGAGTGGACCTCAGCCACACTCACATCAGTGGCCATATGATGGAAATGAGACAACCGAAATACATGCAAACATGCACGGATGCAAAGGACTGATCCTAAGGCACAACATGCAACTCTAACTAAGCATGGAAAAGGATGAAGTATGGCATGCAAACACAGATTTTCCAGCTCTGAAACATAATGTACAATGGTCCCGAATCATGCAAATATGTCACACAATGCATGCAAGATGGCTCAAATACCGAAACTAGTGAAGCGGGTTACACTAGAGGTACACAAAGCAATGTACAAATGGCAAAACCAACCCTAAACAGACCCTAGGCAGGCCTGAAACAGTGGGAAAATGGCCCAAAATGATGACTCAACATGCAAAGAAACGAAGCTTATGCAATGATCTGAAAATAAGGCATTTATGCATAACTCTCAAACACGTTTAAAGAGTGGAAATCATGGAAATATGACATTCATATAAGCTCTAAAATATGATGTATAATGGCCTCAAATCATGAAAACACCTCAGTATATGCATGCAATAGACCTCAAATCTCAAAGCTAGGCATATATATTGAACTACAAGCATGCAAAACAAGCATCATTCGACCATGAGACCCAAAAACAGATTTAAGGCAGTCCAAAACATGCACAAAATCAGTTTAAGGCATGGCCAAAAAGTGCTAACATGAAGGGCCAAAACAACATGCAACATAGGCTAGTAAGCATAGTTTACACTACATGTATATGAAGCACATGAGGTGCCACCAAACCAGCCAAAAAAAGAAACATGGAATGCCAAAATATGACCAAAAACCCACTGAAACTCAGTCAACACATGTTAGAATGAAGTGTTCCTTTGAAAGGCCAATGAGATGGTTGTTCTACACATGTATAATGGGCACACAAAATGGCAAAACTACCTCTGGACAGAGGTTATGAGGGCCTTAAAACTCACTGAAAAGGGCCTGAAATGAGTCTAGGAAGCATGCAAGTAAAGGCTCCTTTGGAAGTCCTTGAAGAGGATTACTCTACACATGCATAATAGACATTCAACACGGCAAAAAGGGGCTCTAGACAGAACCTATGCAGGTCACAAAACTCACAAAAAGTGGCCTGAAACATGGCTTTGAAACATGCAAATAGGGGCTCCTTTGTAAGGCCAACAAAGCTAGTAAACAAAACAAGGGGTGAGAGGGTCACCCCTCTCTGATTTTGAGGCTCAAAAATACATGTTAGCGACTGAAAATCCGTTGGATTTCAGTGGCTAAAAGGCCAAACCAAGGCCAACACAAATGCTCTAATGCATAGCTCAAAACAAGAGGAAATGAAGCATGCAAGGGGGTGGATGACCCCTAATAGAAAAATAGCCTTAAACAAACATGTTTAGAAGCTCAAGACAAGACTTTTTTCATTTTATGACAAAGCCTAAATATGCTTGCAAATAGAGCTAAACTATGAAGCAAAATAAGGCCACAAAGAGGGAAATAGAGACTTACCCTTGTAGAAAAGAAGGCCAGTAGCTTCTGGACCAAAATAGGAACTCTTCAACCTTTGAAAATGAGCTCCTAGGTGCTTAGGTTGACCATGGAGGTGTTGTGCTTGGAGGAGTAGTGCAATGGGGCCAAGAACTAGGAGTTTTGGACACCAAAAGAGAATGATATATAAAGAGAGAGAGGTGTATGCCTTAGCCAAAATTTCTCAACCTTGGCTCATGAGGGAGAGGCTCCCTCTTATAGAAGAGGAGGTCCATAGCTTCTCTAAGAAGCTTGGAGCAAAGAGGCCAAGCTTCTAAAGGAAGCTAAACCAAAAGGGTCAAGCTTCTTGAGGAAGCTAGACCAAAGGGGTCAAGCTTCCTCAAGAAGCTCAACAAAAGGTCAAGCTTCTCTTAGAAGCTAAGGAAAAGGGACCAAGCTTCTTTAAGAAGCCAAAACAAGAGGGTCAATCCTCGGAGGATGGGGCAAATGCCTCCCAGCTGGCACAGCTGGATAGCACTCAAAGAGACAAAAAAGTAGAAGGCTGGCCGACCAGTTCAAGTGGTCAGCCGACCACTTGCCCTGGTCGGCCGACCAGGGGTCAAAAGGTTCAAGTTGAAAAGGTGGTCGGCCTACCCATATTGGTGGTCTCCCAGGTGAATGCAACTCAATGGTGGTATGGGAAACCAGAAATTGTGGCTCAAAAGTAAGGGAGACCACTTACCTGTCAAGAAAAACCGGCCGATCAGGGAAAGGTGGTCTCCAAGAAGAAAAGGTGGTCTCCCACCCTACTACCACCTTCCTAACGATGAAACTAGGGTCCATGCCAAAAATGAACCTACACCGATGCGAAACGAAGGTTTGGGAGCCAAAACGCGCAGCCGGGGGCCCCGAAAACTGACTATTAAGCACCGGAAGTGGCGTGCGACCACAAAGGTGGTTTCCCGGGCCACAGTGTCCCTCTAAAGAGAGGAAACAAGGTGTGTGCCAAAAATCAAAGCAAACGGAGGTAGTTAAGCGGTCCCGAACTAAGGCGCACAGCCGACGACTCTAAAAATCAGAAACTGGTCTCTAAACGGGAAAAATGGCCTACGACCACGAAATGTAGCCTACGGCCACTGAGAGATGGTCTACAAGACCTCTCCCTCTCTTCAGGAAGGGAAAATAGAGAAAACATGACCTGGTTCTTAAACCAAGACAAGACATGAAAAGGTTCTAAAGCCCGGAGGCAAGGCTCTCAGCCGAGACTTTACAACCTCAGAACGAGCACAATATGCAACATCACCGAGCGCTCAGTTGGTGACGTCTGAGTCTTAAGGTCGGTCAAAAATGGGGTGTCTACAGTTGCCTCTCTTTGACAGAACTCGGAAATCATAAGTGACGGGAGTGAATGTCAAAGCCCAGAGACGACCCATTTTTGACAAGGCCGAAGACTTAGACAAACAGGCAAGATAAAAGAGATACGCCCGCAGGCATGCCCGCAGGCGGGGGCCAAAATGCAAAATGATATGCACCAAGTCGAACGTAACTCATGATCATGCAAAGCAGCAAACTGTAATAAAGCAAATATTCACAATAGATGCAACATTTTTAAGCAAGAATGCAAAGCAACAACTACATTTCATACAGTAAGAATGTAAAAGTATCACAATTCTCGCTACGTCTCACACGAAGAAGATACAATACCTGCGTGGTTCGTCTAGTCACACCAGCTTCAAATGAACTATACATACAATATCGTGCCTGCAAAAGAGATAAACTTAACAAGCATAACATAGTTAGCAACACATGTTTAACACTACATCGAATGCAGACAAACATGGTGCCGATGGGAAAGTGCATCGCAATGCGAGAGAAGCGCGCGTGACAACGCAAGTTAAGCATGGAGGTATGACAATACCGGTGAAATGTGCACCACAATGTAAGTGATGTTCATAACAATGCGAGTGGCATGCATAACAATGCTGGATAAGTGCGACTTTACGAGCATGTTTAAAACAAAATATTGAGCAAAGAAATGCAAGCTTCGACGAGGACAACTCAAATTGCGACCTCCGGTTTACCTCCCGGAAGGGTCACAACGTATTCAAAAGGGATACACCTTGCTCTCGGCGAGTAACGATGAAACACGCATCGAAAGTTGGAGTTGAAGTTCCCGTGGAGGGATTTCGTGCTGAAAAGTGCACTTTCCTTGTACTTTCTCGAGTGCCGGGGACTCCGATCACCACCAAAATTTGCAGGGAGCTCAAAGAGGCATTGGAGACCACCTTGGGAGGGCCACCAACCAGGTTTGGAGACCACCGACTAGGTTTAGTTAAAGGGGTGGTCGGCCTACCAGAAAAGGTGGTCGGCCCACCACCTATCAAAAAACAGGGGCAGTTTGGTACTTTTGCATTTGTTTCTTTAAATATACTTGGCCAAACACTTTTTGCTCACAACTTCAGGTCCGAAATAAGCTCCTCCTCCTTCCTAGACCATTTTCTCCCTCAGATCTGCGCTCTATACGCGTTTTCCAATGCCCCACGCAAAGTTGTTTTGCGAAATCTTTCAGTTTTCTTCACTTTGGACCGATTAAAATTTGATTTCGGAGCTTCTTTCCCCATTTTAGCCACTTGAGATAAGTTTGTCTCAACATTTGGAACATTTTCTCGAGAGTTGACTTTTGTTGACTTTTTCATTTCCCGAGAGTGAAGTTGACTTTTGTTGACTTTTTCCAATTTTGGCTCATTTTGCTCATTTTTGCAGATTTCTCGAAATGGCAGGTCATTTTCCTCAGGGCGGAGGTCCTCCAGGTGCTGGGGGTGAGCCAGACATTATGTCTTTACCTCCGAGGATTCGGCCATTTATTCCCGAGAGGTATGACCCTCCGGCGCACATCCTTTCTCGGGCCGTTTTCTACCACTTCACCGACTTTTATGAGTGAGCACCTGTAGATCTATTACTGCGGGAGCCAGAGTCCCACCTCTCTTATCAGGCACGAGAGGTACATACTTCACTTCTACATTTTCTGTAATGTATTCTGCATTTTTCGTGCATTTCATGCTTTTGCTATGTATTTTTTATCTGCTCATTCTGAATGTGTTCACATACCATATTTCTGCTTATTCTAGCACACAGCTCACAACACAGTATTTTGTTAAGTTGACGTGCAACTCAAGCCCTCGAATTTCTGAACACACAGCCCAAACTTGTTGATTATGAACACGCAGCCCACTATTTTTGAAGTTTGAACACACAGTTAAACACTTGATGTTGAACACACAGCTCGAACTTTGAGATGAACACACAGCCCACTGTTTTCAAATTTGAACACACAGCCTAAACTTTGATGTTGAACACACAGCTCACACTTTGATGATGAACACATAGCCCACTGTTTTTGAAGCCTGAACACACAGCCCAAACACTTGACTTTCTGAACACTCAGCCCAAATTTTGAGGTGAACACACAGCACACACTGGTTGAGAGTTGAACACGCAATCCAAACTGTTGTATTTCTGAACACGCAGCCTAAATTTTGAGGTGAGCATACAGCACACACTGGTTGAGAGTTGAACACGCAGCTCACTGTCTTTGAAGTCTGAACACGCAGTCTAAATTTTGAGGTGAACACACAACACACACCGGTTGAGAGTTGAACATGTAGCCCAAACTGCTAAATTTCTGAACGCGTAGCCCAAATTTTGAGGTGAACACACAGCACACACTGGTTGAGAGCTGAACACGCAGCTCACTGTCTTTGAAGTCTGAACACACAGCCCGAATTCTTGATGTTGAATACACAGCTCGAACTTTGAGATGGACACACAGCCCATATACTTTATGTTGAACACGCAGCTCACACACTTCAATTCTGAACATACGGCTCATATATTTTATGTTGAACACGCAGCTCACACACTTCAATTCTGAACACGCAGCCCATATACTTCATGTTCAATACGCAACTCATGGCATTGTATCTGATTTAATTTGCGCACAACTCATATAATTTATTTTGAAATTGAATACATGTGTTCATTCTGAATGCAAGTATCTTCCCGTATTACACGAGGATATGGATCGATCATCGCCAGGAAGTGGTACGCGAAGCTCCCAGAGGCCGTTCGCGATCTGGTTGACCAAGTAGGGTTTGGACCCTTCTGCACGGGGATATCACGTTATCTAGAGAGCAGGAGCCTGATGGGCGCCCTCGTAGAGAGATGGTGGGACACCACCAACTCCTTCTATTTTCCAACTATCGGGGACATGACGATGACCCAGTTCGATTTTGTCGTGCTGACGGGCCTTTACTCGGGAGGCTGGCCGATCCCCTATGACGAGGATATGGGTGAGTGAGAGGCTGCTTGGATTTATCTGTTTGGAGCTCGCCCAGCGGTTAACAGATCTTTGGGCCGAGTCCGGTACACTTGGTTTTCCACACAGTTCAAGGAGACTGTGCCCGAGACTCCCGAGGAGATAGCACAGTACACTCGGGGATTTTTTATGTTCCTTTTTGGGACCACTCTGTTCTCTGATAGGGGGAACACCGTTGGACTTTATCTGCTGAGTGCTCTGGTAGACCTATCACAGGTCAGCCAGTATGACTGGGGTGGCGCCGGCTTGGCTACCCTCTATTGCTATATGAGTGCAACCTCCTGCGGATGGGAAAACATAGTTAGCGGCTATTAGAGAGCTTGGAAGGTACTTTCTGCCCTCCTGATTTACATTTTTGCTTTTCGTTATCTGTATACTGCACACACGGCACACTTTACATTTTGTATTTTGCATTCCGCTCTCAGCATTCTGCGTTCTCTGTACATTCTGTATTCATATTCTACACTCAGCATTCTGTATTCTGATGCTATTGCCTTGTTTTCCACAGCTATGGGTTTTCTCGTACTTTCCGACGCTAGCCCCGGAGCTTGAGGTGGAGGTGCCTCTCATAATTCCTTACTCGCTCGTATTTGAGGGCTAGTACCGGCCGAGAGATCGGGAGACTCTCCCCTACCTACGGCAGTTTTTTGATACAGTGCGGACGACCGAGGTAATTTAGAACTCTCAGTTCTTCATGTTTTCATCTTTGATTCATCTTGCACATTTGCGATTTCTAATCGGCTTATGCATTGGTTATTCGCAGATCACATGGCAGCCCTGGGCGCCCTTGGGTGGAGATACCCGATTTCAATTTGCTGGAGGATGGGCCGCTTCTCGGTACAGGATCCTATTTGAGGGGCCCGTTGGTAGGTCCTGGTTTCTGGGGGACCGTTTCATGTGCCAGACTATGGGCTTCCCCGAGCAGAGTGTCCCCGTAGCACCTCCAGACGATATGCGGTCTACTGAGGGGCTCACTCCCTAGGATGTCGATAGTGCCAAGTTGGGTACCGACGTACTTCTACATTTGGAGGAGGGGGAGTACGCGACTTACCATCATACATACTTGATGCCTCCATTGACAGGTGTCCGTACTCCCATGAGGAGATCTGCTGGCATGCCATCATCGAGCCGGGCCCGAGCTACAGATATTCCTTCAACCAGCAGGGTCGACACATCGAGAGGTGGGGCTGGACTGGTCCCCCTGATTCCCCCGACTTATCATCACGCCGGATGGCCAGATATCCTGACTGAGTTGACAGGATGGCGATACGGGACTTTCTACCCGATTCCAATAGAGCCTCCTATGCCAGATCACCGATATGTCAGAGACCCTGACTCGCCACCGGTATGCTTTACAGCTTTGATTTATCATTCAGATACTTGGACATTCATTCATTTACTGATGACTTGCACTTGCATCTGCAGCCTCCTAGCTGAGTATACTAGGGGTTGCTCAGGTTGGTGGCCTCACTCGAGGGCATGGTCCTGCGGAGAGAGACGCAGTTGTCCATCGTCGGTGTCCCGGTACTCTTTAGTTTTTTTGCATTTATCATACTTCTGATGACATGCTGAACTTGAACATTTCATTGTATTGATTGACTGTATGTGTAAAGCATATCTGACACACACCACATTCATGTACTGTATCTGCATACACCCACTCTATGTAGTTTTCGTGCATCTGCATCTGATATACATACTTTGGCTGATGTATTCAAATTGCGCTCTTTCTTTTTAGATGCCTCCATTACATACTGGGCCACAGGCTGGACCATCTAGGCCTTTTCGAAGAGCTGGAAGAGGGGGTTCGACTCGTGGCTGACGCGGACGCAGAGCGCCTGTCAGAGAGGAGGAGTCCAGTGAGGAGGATGAATCTGCGTATCCCCAGTCAGAGACATCCGCTGACAGAAAGGGTGACTCTGGTTCCGGTTCCGGTTCCGGTAGTGGAGATGATGTCGAGGAGGGTTCCGAGGATGGCAGCTCCAATCCAGATGATGATGATGGTGCAGAGGCTTTTCCGTAGAAGAGGACGAAGAGGGCCTCTTATTCCTGCAGTTGATAACATTGATGCAGCTGTTCCCTGCTTTATTTGCCTTTTTTACTAGTAGTTGTAGCACATTGTACATTCTTAGGCAGTTTTATTTTCTGTAAAACTTGTACCCTTGTTGTAAAATGTTGTAACAAAGGGAAGCATGATGGAATGAAACAACTTTTATTCAAAAAAATGTTGTATTTTATGTTCTTAGCATCGCATCGCATCATTTTGCACGAAAATGAAATTGAATGGAATTGTGCATTGAAAATTGCCAAGTCAGGTAGTGAACCGACGCAACAAACTAAACAACTTAACTTACTAAGAAACAACAAAACCTTAGCAAGTTTACAACTCGATAAGCAAGACACAACAACGTTGAGTAAACAAAGAGTAACAACTCAATATACAAAACTCGACAACTCGACAAAACCTATTGACTCGATAAGCAAAACAACTTGGTAAGAAAAACAACAACTCGATAAGCAAAAACAACAACTCAATAAGCAGGAATTAACAACTCGATAAACAAATGCATTTCGGACGATCTGGGTGACGAAACGTATCCGACTAAGCACTCGCGTTCCTCCGAAGACAACATGGACCCGATCTGGACCAGCCGCGGGTCCTCCTCAGTACCAATATTCACAGTAGTGATTTCATCCATTAAGGGTTTAACAAATCTTTCCTGCTCTTGTTCAATTAAGCATTACAAAACCGGAGGAATTTCTTCCTCGTCGTTTTCATCAAAATTTTGAAGGTCTGAGTTAATGCAATAAATCAAGGGTATAGAAAAGTACTTAGAAACCACAGCCACATCATTCTCATTAAGCACATCCAAATCGTTCGATTCTTCGGTTACAACAGACTCAAAAGAGAAAGAAAAAGATGACCTGGACAGGACTGTGGTATCCGGGTTATCACCCTCTGGAATATTGGACTTAGACTCAGTCGAGCTGGAACCTGATTTGGACTCAACAGACTCGGTGGAATTAGATTTCGGCTCATTACCTGACCCGGTGCTGTTTGACAAAAATCCCTCTTCATACTGCCAAATGAGAGAGGGTGCGATAGATACACCCAAAATGTTTGCTGGTAGGCTCGTAGCCGTTTCATTTTCGATCACGCATACCGAGAAGTTATCCCCTAAGCACTTCTGTTCGATCGGAGGATCTGAAAGTAGACACGCCAGCGCTACCCCCATTTCACTTTCGGCGTCCTCAGACTCCACTTTCTTGTTCTGCTCAGCCTCAGCTAATGGGTCCATCTGCTCTTCGGCAACGTCATCCCCGGATAACTATAGGTCAAAGAAAATCTCAAACCCTGGCACATAGCCCTTCTCTTCGTTTATCCATGGCTCTGGAAAGCCATAAAATGGAAAGTCCTCCCCCTCCCGGACAAAGCGTCCGTTTAGGGTACCTTGGATGGGTGGGTGCATTAGCTCAAAAGGCTTCCCCGCCTGCTTCACTCTGGCTCTCCCAGCCATCTCCTTACCTTTCCTTATCCAATCCTCTTTGGTGGGCAGATAACCCAAGCCAAAGGTGTGTGGGTTGTGTAGCACTTCGGCCAACGCTGCAACGCCCTTCCGGCCGCTCTTTCCCAATCCCATCCCGGGGATGTGTTGAAGCTTGTTCATGAGGTATACTGATTGTGCGCTAACATACACCCCCTCATTAACAACTAAGATGTTCTGCACGACCTGGGCCTCAACCAGGGTAAAACCCGACATGAACACATCCTCCATACCGTGCTCATTTTCCAAAACTGGCGTAGATACTTTTGGAGGTCGATGGATCGACGAATTTCAAAAAACGATGGCTACTCCCTTCTCATGGGGGTATTTCACCATCTGATGCAAGGTGGACAAAACTGCCTTTACTTGGTGCAACCACAGCCGCCCCAAAAGTAGATTGAAGGTCGCAAGAACTTCTAAGGCGTGAAAGTCTACCTCATGCTGTCCCGGCCCAACCTTGGTCTGAATTTTCACTGTCCCCATTACTTCTCTACTTGTGTTACCATATGCCCGAATCACCTGGGCTGTCAGCACAAAGTTCGCGGTCTTTAAACTCATTGCATATGCAGTCCTTGCCGGGCACACATTGATGGCGGACCTTGTGTCGACGAGCACCACGAGTATCTATTTGTTTCTGCACTCCACAGAGATGTAGAGTGGCTTGTTATGGTTCGCACCCTCAGGTGGCAATTCTTTGTCGGAGAAAGTCAATATCGGGGTAGCCCCTCTCAGAAAAACTAAGCCCACCAGATGTTTGGGCGTGGTGTCTATTGAGATCTTGGCCTTGTCCATGACCGATAAGACAGCTTGTCGATGCACTCGCGATGCCGTAAGTAGTCCCCAGATAGAGATGTCTGCTTGTATCTTTTTTAACTGCTTTAGTATAACCTCTTCTTCGAGTTGCTTCTCTTTCTGTTTCTCCACTTCCTTATCTTTCCCAGACGCGTCTAGCTTATCTAGATGTGTGGGCTTGAAATATCGCCCGCTTCTAGTCATATGATCAACTTCGCCGATGTACCAGGTATCGTCTGGCTGGTTGCTTCCCCAATCCTCATCCGTGTGGGCAAGACATAGATCATCGTCTTCCCACCACATTCTGTCGGCAGTCAACAGACACCTGTCCGGCTCCGGTACAATTGTACTCACAGTACTTTCCGTCTACATGCTCGCAGCATTCTCTATTCTCGTGCACACAGCACTTTCAGTCCCCTCAGCGGCCTTAGCTTTCCTGATTCTCTCAGAATCCCTGAATCTTTCTTGTTCCAACTGCGTCAGCACAGCTGGTTGTTCAACACTTCCCGCATTCACAATGCCCAAGCCCTGAGTGAAATTCTTAGCATCGACGCTCTCTGGCGATGCATTTTGATTTTCGGCCCTTCCGGCCACAACTGATGTTCTTGCTCTTGCCGGGCCCCGTTCCAATTGAGTTTCGTCGACAACATCTGGTAGGTCATCAAGCCACCCGGTGACCTCTGCTGACTCCTCAAAATCTGACCAGTTGACTACCATGCCCTCTGGATCTTGTTCATTGAAAAATTTGAGGTTAGCAAAGTCCCCTTCCACAGCTGCCAAGTCATTTATCCTCTGACCAGATTCATCCCCCTGTATCACACAAAGCTCTGCCCCTGCCGATAATTCCACATTTGGCCCAACTTGGCCTACTGATAGAATGTAGTCACTCGGACTGTATACCTCTTCAGCAAAACTCCTAGATTCCTCAGATTCTGACTCAACAATCCCATTCTCCCCTGAAATCTCCCCTGTTCTGTCTTCGAAAGTCACCACCATTGGTTCGGGTTGGGTTCTGGAGATGTCTAACATGTACAAGTCAGTGCAGTTAAGAAGGAGCACCTCCGGCTTGGGTAGGTGGGACGGGGTGATACATATGCTAGGATCGTAAGACACGACCCCAGTCTGGATAAAGTTAATACGTTTGGGGGGTGGAGCTTGGTTGTGCAGTGGGAGAGGGTTTGTTGTGACATTGGGTTTTTCTGGAGGCACAATCACCTACTTGTTAATGAGATCTTGAATCTCATGATGCAATCTAAAACATTGGTCAGTGTCGTGACCATGTTGTTGGTGATATGCGCAGTATTTTGCTGGGTTATGAGAGGGAGGGAGTGGATTTGGCAATGACCTCGGCTCCAGGGGCTTTAAGTGCCCTTTCCTGATTAATACCCCCAGAGCCTTGGACAGGGGCATATATAATGGGGTGAAGGTTCTCTTGCCTCGAGGTTGGTATTTGGTGGTTTGTGTGTTGCTTTCGGACGCGCCAGAGAAAGGTGTAGCTGCCATGGGTCTTGGAGGGGGAATGGTGGTGACCATGCTTACTTCTGAAGCTTTAGCATTTGCGGCATTGATGGTGCCTGTATTGTTGTTGCGGTTGAAGGTTCTTCTGGGTTGCTCTCTATCATTATCAATCAAGCCCTGCTTCAAGGCATCCTCAATCTGTACTCCCATCTCATGCGAATCTGAAAAGGTAGGGAAAGGGAGCACGATCATTTTCTGCATCAGCTTAGGCTGGAGATTGCGCACAATCATCCGGATTTGATCTTTATCAGTAGGCCTTAAGGTCATCATTGAGGCCTTCGCCCTCCACCTGGCTACGAACTCTGAAAAGCTCTTCTTAGGCTCCTACCTTGTTGTCTCAAGATCATGGGTTGTAATCTCGATTTACGTGTTATAGAAGTACTGTGTAATAAAAGCCTCGGCCATCTCATCCCAGTTCCGCTTAACATTGTCTTCTAATTTTGCGTACCAGATAGCGGCCACACCCGACAGGGTCCGGCCGAATAATGAAAGCTTCTGCGGTCTGGTAAGGCCCGTCAGCCGTAGTATATCTGAGAACAACCGGAGATGCACCATTGGATCCCCAGATCTGTCGAAGCGGTCGATTTGTGGCATTTTGAACCTATCTGGCAGCGTCACAGCCACGTTAGTGTACCCGTCCTCAATGTTTGGGATGGACTTTGCCCCTTGGGATTTCTTGAACAACTTCTCAAGCTTGCTCAATTTTAATGCTGTAGGGTCGACCTCGAATTCGAAGGGAGAGAGTCCGGTAGGTTGGTAGGTGTTTTGGACAGCTGGGGTAAGATTGGGGGTGGAGCCGGCCCTATCGGAATGTCTGTACCCTCCTGGACATTTGGTGTTTCCCCGGGTGTCTGAACCTCTGGTGGTGGAGGAGTTTGATGCGAAGCAGATGCTCCGTTTTGCTGTTGTAACCTGGTGATTAGCTTGGCCTGCTGGGCCATGATCGCAACCTGCTGCTTGGCAAATTCCGCTTGGCGGACGGCATCCTGCTGCATAAGTTTCATACTTTCTTGGAGTTGATGCATCATTGCCTCCATCCCTGACGTGTTCTACTGATCCATTTGATCGATTGGTATATCTATCTCTATGGCAACAATTGAGACCTCAGCCTGACTGTCCACTGATGGGGTAGACCACTGCTTTGGTAACCTCTGCTCAGATACACTGCGTTTTCTTGGCCTCCGTTTGATAACCGGGGGTAGAGAGTGGAACACTGGTTGTCCGTCTACCAGATCCTCAGATCGATTGAGTCGGCGACCTCTTGTTAAAAGTGCTTGGGGAATATCTGCTTGGTCTGAAGCAATTGTGCTAAACTACCTAGCAAAAAGATAAATAAAACAATAATAAGGAAATAAACAACCAGTCAAACGGACAGCATAACGGCTTTAAATAAATACACAACACACAGTTGGGCATCACAATACACAGTCGATAAGCTGAAAATACTGTTCTCAAACACTGATCATTATCCCCAAATCATTGCCCCCAAAAACTGAATCTGATACCCGCAGATAACTGATTTCCAAAATACTGAACTGGTGCCCGCAGGCCTGATGCCCAAACTTGCAAACTGATACATGCATTCCTGTAGAGACGCACTCTAAAAGCACATAACAAGCAAGTGAGAGCCAAAACACCCCTATGTTGGGGTAGGGTTTCCCTGTCCTATTTTGTTAGGAGCTAAGGTTTCACTATGCACGCAGCGGTTCAAACAACCTATAATCGGGTAAGTAACCTATCCTAGCTTGGAATGGTCACTATGGATTCCGAATATGCACTAGGTCGAATGGTCAAAAAGGGTGCCCCGGTAAAACTGGGATTTGTGTTCCCGTCGTGGCAAGCCCGTAACCAGTCAGCCTTATGGCACGCTTCGCAAAGCGAGCCTCCGGCAAACCGTTCAGGAATAGCATACGACAAACATGGTGTCCAAGGCGCACCAATGCAAATGCAATGCAAAGAAACACATAAGTGTAATCAAAACAAGATATCATGAGTTCGAGTCAAGTTCTCTAACTCCCCAGCAGAGTCGCCAGAAACTGTAGACGTCCCAAACGTCCCGGGAGGGAAATCCCATTTTGTTCGTTGGGCTCACTACAGTTCGGACTCAAAAGTCATGGTCTTGTATCTAATCTCGCAAAGTGCAATGCAAGACCGATGAATCATCAAAGAGTCTAAATCTGGCAAATCATTTTGGAAAACAGATTTTTAGAAAGAAGTGCCAAACATGGACTGCTTTGCCAGATACAGAGTCGCCACCTAAATATTTTATTTTGGGGGAATTTAGGAAACCCTGACTCGTGCCGAAGGCCACGTGTCCATCATCACCAAAGTTGCCTCAGCTCGGGAACTTGGATACGATTGGGGAAGGTCACTTCGTGAGCACCCCCGCTCGCCCGATCAAAAATCGGCCTTTACTAACCATGATATCGAGTTTTGAAAACATTATGCATTCTTATTTCGGTTATTAGCCTAGATTTACTACGTGATGCACACAGCATATAAGTATAGACTGGATCTCCTGAATTGGAACAACACATCTCATGTTTGTTTATTTTGAAAATGGTTTGATGGTGCTACCCGTAAATAGGCTAAGACGTGGATTTGCCACCCTCGGGTGGGCTTACAAATGTGATCGTTTGCCACTCTCAAGTGGGCTTAAAACTCACAGTCAATGCATTATTCCAATTCAGATAATCCAACCTTCACCCACAGGCATTCAGGCAGGTATATCACATAAGCACATAGCCTCATGGTAAGCATGCTATCATGGCAGTCACTCACACATATGCAAGGATGCTAAAGCATAAACACTTACCGAGCACTCCAAGCAAAAACAGAAGCTATGTTAGAAGTCCATGCATGATCCTAACTATGCTGAAATGCCTAAAGCAACACATGCAGGAATACAACTACAATAGGCTCGGCTATTCTAAAGATGGCATGTGAAATGCTACAACCAACAAGTATTCAACTCGAAATTGAAATACAATGTAGTTAGTATGATGCGCCGAGCCTAGTGCATGCAAGACAGATGAATGAATGCAAACATGCTATCATAAGTATGCTAATTGAAACATGCCCTAAACTAACCATCATAAGCTGGTAAATAAAAGGGAGAAAGACATGGGGTTGGAAGACATACATCACACACACGCACACTTATTACAACAAGTGGCCCACTCTCGAAGAAAGAATATTACACAACCAAAATAAATAACGAATTATTACACAATACTAATTACTTAACAAATGAATTAGGTAAGCAAAGTAAACTAGCATGCTATGCTACGTGCAATGGATTGCCTCAGCTCTGTTCCGAATGATAAAGGATGCATGCATACTCGGGTCGACTTGTCGGGAAATTCCATCGTGACGGCTCGCCTCACCTTTGTTTGCAATTGATCTCAGAAACTTGCACAAAGCTCCAGAAGGCTGAAACTCCACCTTGGGAAGGCCACCGACCAGTTATTAGCATGGGAGACCACCTGCCGACCACCCTTTGTGGTGGAGACCAAAGAGAGTGGTCGGCCTGCCAGAAAATCTGGTCGGCCGACCAGTTTCCACCTCTGGTTTCTGGTTTCTGGTTTTTCTAACACAAAGGCAAGAGAGAGAAAAGGCAATGTATTTTCAACAAATGTGTGCATGACCACTCTCCCTGTCTTTGCACAAGCTTAGGGAGGTGTAGTCCTCGATCCTCGTGTCACCAATCACGCATCTCGATGCATGATGGCCAAGAAGTCGAATTGCACGACTCGATGTGAAATGAATGCACATATAAGCAAGTAAAGCCAACAACTCTATCATGGACAGTCAAGAGTGTCGGCGACCGAGAATCGAGGCATGTTTCATCACTTGGAGTACGAAATGTCCCTCATTTCCCATGTTCAAACTAAACCCTACTCCAAACACAAAGCAATGAGATGGCATACACAATGCGACTAACATGCAACCTAGCATACGCAATGCTATGGGCTAAAATGGCATACACAATGCACTTACGAAGACTATCATGCGCACATGAACTACATGGCATATACAAATGCAAGATGGACTTACACCAATATGAGTGGACCTCAGCCACACTCACATCAGTGGCTATATGATGGAAATGAGACAACCGAAATACATGCAAACATGCACGGATGCAAAGGACCAATCCTAAGGCACAACATGCAACTCTAACTAAGCATGGAAAAGGATGAAGTATGGCATGCAAACACAGATTTTCCAGCTCTGAAACATAATGTACAATGGTCCCGAATCATGCAAATATGTCACACAATGCATGCAAGATGGCTCGAATACCGAAACTAGTGAAGTGGGTTACACTAGAGGTACACAAAGCAATGTATAAATGGCAAAACTAGCCCCAAACAGACCCTAGGCAGGTCTGAAACAATGGGAAAATGACCCAAAATGATGACTCAACATGCAAAGAAACGAAGCTCATGCAATAGTTCGAAAACGAGGCATTTATGCACAACTCTCAAACACGTTTAAAGAGTGGAAATCATGAGAATATGACATTCATATAAGCTCTAAAATCTGATGTATAATGACCCCAAAGCATGAAAACACCTCAGTATATGCATGCAATAGACCTCAAATCTTAAAGCTAGGCATGGATATTGAACTACAAGTATGCAAAACAAGCATCATTTGACCATGAGACCCAAAAACAGAGTTAAGGAAGTCCAAAACATGCACAAAATTAGTTTATGGCATGGCCAAAAAGTGCTAACATGAAGGGCCAAAACAACATGCAACATAGGCTAGTAAGCATGGTTTACACTACATGTATATGAAGCACATGAGGGGCCACCAAACCAGCCAAAAACAGAAACATGGCATGCCAAAATATGACCAAAAACCCACTGAAACTCAGTCAACACATGTTAGAATGAAGTGTTCCTTTGAAAGGCTAATGAGAGGGTTGTTCTACACATGTATAATGGACACACAAAATGGAAAAACTACCTCTAGACAGAGGTATGAGGGCTCTAAAACTCACTGAAAAGGGCATGAAATAAGTCTAGGAAGCATGCAAGTAAAGGCCCCTTTGGAAGGCCTTGAAGAGGATTACTCTACACATGCATAATAGACATTCAACACGGCTAAAAGGGCTCTGGACAGAGCCTATGCAGATCACAAAACTCACAAAAAGTGGCCTGAAACATGGATTTGAGACATGAAAATAGGGGCTCCTTTGTAAGGCCAACAAAGCTAATAAACAAAACAAGGGGTGAGAGGGTCACCCCTCTCTGATTTCGAGGCTTAAAAACACATTTTAGCCACTGAAAATTTGTTGGATTTCAGTGGCTAAAAGACCAAACCAAGGACCACACAAATGCTCTAATGCATAGCTCAAAACAAGAGGAAATGAAGCATGCAAGGGGGTAGATGACCCCCAATAGAAAAATGGCCTTAAACAAACATGTTTAGAAGCTCAAGACAAGACTTTTTTCAGTTTATGACAAAGCCTAAATATGCTTTCAAATTGAGCTAAACTATGAAGCAAAATAAGGCTACAAAGAGGGAAATGGAGACTTACCCTTGTAGAGAAGAAGGCCGGTAGCTTCTGGACCAAAATAGGAACTCTTCAACCTCTGAAAATGAGCTCCTAAGTGCTTAGGTTGACCATGGAGGTGTTGTGCTTGGAGGTGTGGTGCAATGGGGCCAAGAACTAGGAGTTTTGGACACCAAAAGAGAATGATATAGAGAGAGAGAGAGGTGTATGCCTTAGCCAAAATTTCTCAACCTTGGCTCATGAGGGAGAGGCTCCCTCTTATAGAAAAGGAGGTCCATAGCCTCTAAAGGAAGCTAAACCAAAAGGGTCAAGCTTCTTGAGGAAGCTAGACCAAAGGGGTCAAGCTTCCTCAAGAAGCTCAAAAAAAGGTCAAGCTTCTCTTAGAAGCTAAGGAAAAGGGACCAAGCTTCTTTAAGAAGCCAAAACAAGAGGGTCAATCATCGGAGGATGGGGCAAATGCCTCCCAGCTGGCACAACTGGATAGCACTCAAAGAGACAAAAAAGCAGAAGGCTGGCTGACCAGTTCAAGTGGTCGGCCGACCACTTGCCCTGGTCGGCCGACCAGGGATCAAAAGGTTCAAGTTAAAAAGGTGGTCGACCTACCCATATTGGTGGTCTCCCAGGTGAATGCAACTCAATGGTGGTATGGGAGACCAGAAATTGTGGCTCAAAAGTGAGGAAGACCACTTACCTGTCAAGAAAAACTGGCCGACCGGGGAAAGGTGGTCTCCAAGAAGAAAAGGTGGTCTCCCACCCTACTACCACCTTCGTAACGATGAAACTAGGGTCCATGCCAAAAATGAACCCACACCGATGCGAAACGAAGGTTCGGGGGCCAAAACGCGCAGCCGGGGGCCCCGAAAACTGACTATTAAGCACCAGAAGTGGCGTGCGACCACAAAGGTGGTCTTCTGGGCCACAGTGTCCCTCTAAAGAAAGGAAACAAGGTGTGTGCCAAAAACCGGAGCAAACGGAGGTAGTTAAGTGGTCCCGAACTAAGGCGCACGGCCAACGGCTCTGAAAACTAGAAACTGGTCTCCAAACGGGAAAAATGGCCTACGACCACGAAACGTAGCCTACAGCCACTGAGAGATGGTCTACGAGATCTCTCCCTCCCTTCAGGAAGAGAAAACAGAACCTGGTTTGCAAACCGAGGCAAGGCACGAAAAGGTTCCGAAGCCCGGAGGCAAGGCTCTCAGCCGAGACTTTGCAACCTCAGAATGAGTACAATATGCAACATCACCGAGCACTCAGTTGGTGATGTCTGAGTCTTAAGGTCGGTAAAAAATGGGGTGTCTACACGGGTCATCCAATACTTTTGCAGGTCTGAGATTTTGGAAGATGTTGAACTTTGCTCAAGCACAGGTTTGGTTGCTTAAGGCATTTTTCTTTGTTTAGTTTGAACTTCTAGGAGTTTGTATTTTGTGCTCGAGCGAAGGTTTCATCGCTTGAGCGGTCTGTTCGGGGTTCAACCAATATAAAACCTACTTTTTGTTTTTTTTCTCTCTTTTCTCTCCCTCCCCTCTTTATGTCCGAAAACCATAGCCACAAAACCTTTGATTTCATCTTATTACACCAAGGATCCACCTTAGATCATGCAAGAATAGTGAAGGAGGAGTGAAGATCTTTTTCTTGACCGATTGGATTGTGATTTCGTCAGAGTTCGTGCTTGGGTCTTCATTGTTTGCTCACCTTCTTAAGGTAGGGAGCTCTCTTAATTCTAATCATTTATGATTTCATTTGATTATGTTGTATTAGGTGAAGTATGGGTTGATTTGAGTTTGAAATCTTTGATTAAAAGAAGTTTATATTGAAAAACTTGGGTTTTCACTCAAACTTTTGAAATATTTAGAATGTTTTGGTACATTGATGGATAATAATTAATGATTTGAGGATTTAATAAAGAAATGAGGAAATCCCCTAGTTTTCTTGAAAACCCTAGATTTTGGATTTTTAAATTAAAAAAGGGTTTAAGCTAATTGGTACCTTATGTTGAAATTAAAATGATTTTACATGTGGATATGTGAGTTGGATAAATTTATTATCTATGATGATATTATTGGTAACTTAAAGAAGTTGAATCGTGTGAGCACTTGGAATGTTGAAAGGATGTAAGGTAATGTTTTGCATGAGATGATGGTTGGTAAAGTGTAGGACTTGGAGTCTTTAAAATGAGAGTAGTTCATTAGTTTTTAATTGTTGAATTCTTATGTAATTAAAAGGAATTTTGGATATGTTTGGAAACTCATACATTACATTACATTCCCATGGTGTTGGATTAAGTGTTGAATTATTTAAAGGTGTGCGTGTGGTTTCGAGATTACATTGTGTGTGTTGAGGTGCCCAATTGCCCTTCCATGCTCGGAGGCCAAAAAATGTGGTAATGTCATTGGTATTTTGGTAAAGGTGCCCAATTGCCCTTCGGTGCTAAGCGTGGGTAAATGTGGGGGAAATGTTGAAATAATTGATGGGTGTCCAATTGCCCCTCTATGCTCGGTGGCCAGAAAATGTGAAGATGTTTTTAGAATGAAACGGGTTTCCAATTTCCCCTCCGTGCTTGATGGTCGGTAAATGTGGAGGTTTTCAAAAAGTAAGAGGTGCCCACTTGCCCTACTGTGCTTGGGGACCAGTAAATGTGGGAAGTATTTGAGATATCTTACGTGGAGTTTATTACAAAATGAAAGTTCTTGGACATGACAATGGTTAATGAGTTGGGTCAAACATGGGTTACAAATTATGCATTTCACAATTTAGTTTCCCAACAAAGTGAAGTCGTATGCATGGCATGGCATTGCATGAGCATAATTATATTGCACATTCACATATGTTGTTAAATTTATTTCTTACTGGGCGTAAAAGGTCACTCCCTTTTTATAGGCTGGATATCCTAAAACTCTAGCTGATGAAGGTGACCCATGACATCGTTGAAAAGTGAGTGGAATTCAACACGGAGCATTGAAGCTTCTCTGATGTTGTTTGTCTACAATTATCGAGCTTATTTGTTGAGTTAGGATTTTATTTGTTGAAATTAAGACCCCTAGTCTTGAAAGGTGTAAGCCCTTATGACAATTTTGGTGTATTTAATTTTCTTTCTTTTCTTATTTATATTTCAGTATATTGTAAATCATTATGAAGAACTTGAAGAGGAATCTCTGAGAATGTGACGAATTTCAATTTATAAAATTATTTACTTTTATTTATTGTTACATGAGTGCCTTGAAATTAAAGAATTAATAATGGATTAGTAACAAATGCTGTGGTATAAATATCAGGGCGTTATAACTTGGTATCAGAGCTCAACAAGTTTGAATACCTTGGGCTCGTAGGAAGTGACGTTTGTCACAATGGGTTACTAGTTTAGAATGGGATGTTTAAGTGCTTACCCTGATTTGTGTTTACTGATGTGATCATATGAGTATGAGATTAAACTCTCGAGATGAAGTTTGTGCCTATGAATTTTTAGGAGTCTTGTTAGGAGGGCACCTAATCAGTGCCATTCTAACTTGAATTCTTTAAATGTTGTGGGGCAAATTGGCATCTTAGGAGGATAATTTGTATGTGCTTTATGTGAATATGTGTTTATGTGGTTTGCCATTGTGAGAATTGTTATGTGTATAAACATGTGTAGACATTTCGGGTAGAGTGTGGGGTTTCGTTCAGGTTAATTTGTGAGCTAAGTTTATTCTTATTCTTATATAGGATGTTTGGACATAGAGATAGAAGTTGCGGTAGACCTTGTCGTGGTGGTTGGGGTGTTGCCCGTATAGGGGAGGGAGCAGGCCAAACTAGCATGGCCGAACAAGAGGTGCAGGGTGTTATGGGCTTGTTGGCTCGGGAGTTGACGGGTGCACTTCGAGAATCTATGAACATTTTGAGGGTTGAGGAAGCGGCACGGGCCATCGTGGGAGAGACTAGGGCCTCTTCCTTGGCTAAGAAGTTCTTTAAATCTAAACCTATGGAGTTCTATGGCAGTGCTAACCCTAAGCCGATTGTTGACTCAATACAAATAAAGCCCTAGACTTATACAAAATAATTACAATAATAATAAAAGAAGCTCTTGGCTCCAAGTTCTCCCAAGCTACTGCCTTGGCAGAGACATATCATCAGCACCTAAAAATGATTTTCCACATACGGTGAGCCAAAGCCCAGCAGAGATACTCTAGCATAGTGTTTGAATCTTAACAAAGCTATAAGGTGAATGCAAATGCAATGCTCGTGCCAAAACATTTTGTATCTCTTTCCAAAACCATGCAATGCTAGGTTTATATCACAATTCATGAAATCATTTTCTTTATAATAGAAAACAGGGCAATGGATACAAAAATGGGAATCTCTAGGTACGTTACTAATTGCCATTTTTAGGTACATTAAATAGGTACGTTAAAACAATGGGAATCTCTAGGTACGAGCATTGCATCTACAAGTAGGCTATATAAGCACTACCAATTGCCAATTTTACCGTTACTAACCGGAAGGCTCGGCACCTAACCGCGTGGGTTTCTGGACTTTCACTAAGGACACATAGGTCAACAATAATACCACAACCACATCCCCTACCCAGATTCACCAAGGTATTCACATATTTTTCTCAAAACCATATACATTTCTAATGTGTTAAATATGCAACAATGCTCAAAGCAAATGGATGAGAAATTAGTTTCAATTCTTCTAATTCTCATGTAATTTCTATAACAATAATAGCTATCCTTCACCGATAGCCCAAAACAAATATCTCTAAATAGATAGATAATTTTAACAAAGATATATACTTTTAAAAATTTCAAGATGAGAGTGATAATGCATATCCAACTCTACTATCATTATCATTATTATTCTAATTTCATAAAATCCAACATCATTTCGATTTTCTTTTTACAAAATCAAAAATTCACATTATAGGCAAAATCTATTTTCTTTATAAATCAATTCCAAGGATAAAAAAATCCATTATTTTATCACATCTCAACCACTTACAACCTCACAATCATTTCCAAGGAACCATTTTGAAAACCCCTCTTTTGATTTTAAAAACTAAAACCTTAGATTTATCCAAAATTCCCAAATCACAATGTTGTTCAGAAAAACATATATTTAAGTTAAAAACCATACAAAAGTGTGGAGAAATCCCTACCTCAAAACTAGAAGACAAGGGAGAGAGAGAGAGAGAGGAAACTTTGATGACGTCGAAAATCAACTTTGCTCCGGTTAAAAGGAAGCACTAGACAAGCTCTACCCTTTCTTTCCAAAGGACAATGGTGTAAAAATCAATTGATCAAGGTGAATTTGAGGTTTTAGAGATGGTTTCTAGAGAGAGAGAAAGGAGATATAGGTTTTGGAATGTTTAGACAAGGAGAGAGACGCGAGAAAATGACTTAAAAAGTGTGTTTCTCGAATTGATATACACGCAGACTGCTCGAGTGTTGAAATGGTCGCTTGAGTGACCAAATACAAATGAAGACACTGCTCGAGCGCAAAAATGGTCACTCGAGCACACAATGCACCCTTCCCAGAAATTCAGACCTGTAAAAGTTAGCTTGAGAGCAAGAAGCGTCAGTTGGCACAGATATCAAACTCTCAGTAGTTTT
Organism: Camellia sinensis; assembly: GCF_055761805.1. Classification (NCBI taxonomy): domain Eukaryota; kingdom Viridiplantae; phylum Streptophyta; class Magnoliopsida; order Ericales; family Theaceae; genus Camellia; species Camellia sinensis. Next base: position 134,308,804 of record NC_138961.1, on the reverse strand, counting down.
GCAGACTATAAAAGATTGCTTGAGCTCAAGAAGTTTTGCTCAACTGAACAAGCAAAATTCTAGGCAAAGACTCCTTTGAGAAACAAACTCCCAACCTGGTTCAAACGTAGCCACACTACTCACACAACCCAATTCAACAAGGAATAAGATGAACAAGGACATGAACAACTATCAAGACAAACAATCTCGGATCCAAAACAATAAACGGGTTGGGTCTAAACCAGAATCATTATAACCTTCCCTCTTAAGGAATTTCGTCCCCGAAATTTTAAATCAAACATCAACTTGGTATTAAAATCAATTACACCAATAATAACAAGTTGAACTCACAACCATGACCCATCCACTAGTCATTTATTCTCATAACAATGATAAACACAGCTTTCAATACTAAATATACAATTCACTTTTTTCAAAACATATACAATGTTTACATTTAATCTACATAGCAAGATTTTCAAATATTAACAAAAAGGTCCTGATACTTCTCACAGACTTCCGCCTTGCGCTCCCAAGTCACCTCCTCAACCCCGTGGTGTCGCCACAACACTTTTACCAAAAGAACCAAAGGAATTGTCTTGCCTTGCAAAACTTGGTCCTGTTTATCTAAGACTCTAACCGGTCTCTCCTCATACGTGGCATCCTCATCTACCTCTAAATTAGTCCAATCTAACACATGAGATGAATCCGGCTTATACTTTCGGAGCATATAGATATGAAACACGTCGTGAACCCCAGAAAGCTGTGGCAGCAAGGCCAAAGATTAGCTATCTCCGTAACACGTTCAAGGATCTCAAAAGGCCCAATAAATCTAGGAGACAACTTCCCGCTCTTTCCAAACCTCATCAAACCCCGTCAAGGTGATATCTTCAATAAGATGTGATCCTTAACTTCAAATGATAACAGTCTCCTCCTACGGTTGGCATAACTTTTCTGAGGACTCTGAGCTAAACCAATCTCTTATGGATAAGTGCAACATTTTCTGTCATTTTCTGGACTAGCTCAGGACCTCACATAGGTGTGTCACCCATATCGATCCAACACACTGGAGATCTACACGGTTGGCCATATAAGGTCTCAAATGGTGCCATGCCAATACTCGCCTGAAAGTTACTGTTTTAGGCAAACTCCGCTAAAGGCAAATGCCTCTACCACAACCTTTTAAAGTCAAGAACACAATCACGGAGCTTATCCTCTAGGATCTGAATGGTACGCTCTAACTGCTTGTCAGTCTAAGGATGATAGTCAGTGCTAAATGTCAATCTAATGTCCAAGGCACTTTGTAGGCTTTGCCACAACCCAACCGTAAAACGTGGATCTCTATCCGAAATAATAGTCACAGGGACCCCATTAAGTCAAACTATGTCCATAACATAAAGGCCAACAAGGTAATCTACTGAGTCACTCGTGCACATAGGTACAAAGTATGCTGACTTGGTTAATTGATCAACTATTACCCAAACGGCATTGTTACCCCGTTGACTCCTCGAAAGACCCACAACAAAATCCATTGTGATATGCTTTTACTTCCATTCGACTATAGGCAAGGACTACAACAAACCCGTTGGCCTCTGATGCTCGGCCTTCACTTGCTGACAAATAAGGTACCTCGATACAAACAAGGCTACGTCTCTCTTCATTCCCTTCCACCAAAACTGGTAACTAAGGTCGTGGTACATTTTTGTGCCTTCCGGGTGTACTGCAAGGCGTGAATGGTGGAACTCTCGGAGTACCTTCTCTCTACAAGACTTCGGCACGAACAGACGGTCAAGATATCTAACACTCTAGTCAGAATACACGTTCAAGCGCTTCTCTACCTTCCTACTAGATATCTTCTCTTGGATGGTCTCTATCTCATGATCACCCCGCTGTGCTTCTATAACTCGGCTCACAAGTGTAGGTCGTGCAACTATGGTAAACAAGGCTACTGACTCAATAGATTCACCAAGATGCATGTCAAACTCACCAATAGCACCCAATATCTCCCATTCCTGGATGGCAATACTAGCTACACTACTGATGGACTTCCTACTCAAGGCGTTGGCCACTACAATGGCCTTTCACAAATGATAGTGCAACTTAAAGTGGTAATCCTCGATGAACTCCATCTATCTCCTTTGCCTCAAGTTCAAATCTTTCTGTGAGAATAGATATTTCAAACTCTTGTGATCGGAGAATACCTCAAACCTCTCACCATACAGGTAATGTCTCCAAATTTTCAAGGCAAAGATCACTGCTGCTAGCTCTAGGTCATGAGTAGGATAGTTTCTCTCATGTGCTTTCAACTGCTATGAGCCATATGTAACTACCTTCCCCTCGTCTGCTTTCAACTGCCATGAGCCATATGCTACTACTTTCCCCTCTTGCATTAAGACCTTTTCGAGATGCATAAGAATACATTGAATAGCCCAAACCCCTCTCCGAAATAATTAACACTAGAGCAGTGGTAAGTCTAACCTTAAGCTCTTAAAATGATTTTTCACAAGTCTCACTGCACACAAACTTAATTCCCTTCCTCGTCAGTCTAGTAAAATGTGAGGCTAACCTAGAGAAATCTTTCACAAAATAACGGTAATACTCAGCTAATCCCAAGAAACTCCAGATCTCAAAGGCATTCTTAGGTTGTTCCAAATCTTGCACTGCCTCTATCTTAAAAGAGCCTATAGTCAACCCATCCCCAGATACCACATGGCCTAAGAACTTCACCTCCTTTAACCAGAACTCACACTTACCGAACTTAGCATATAATTTATGGGCTCTAAGTAACTCAAGTACAATCCGTAAGTGCTCCTTGTAGATGCCATCAACAAAGACAACCACAAAATGGTCTAAGAACTCACGGAAGATTCGGTTTGTCAAATCCATAAACAAGGCTGGTGCATTAGTTAGCCCGAAAGGCATCACTAAGAACTCATAATGGCCATACCGCATGCGGAATGTCATTTTCTAGATATCCTCCTCCTCCACTCTCAATTGGTGATAACCTGATCTCAAGTCTATCTTAGAAAAGTAACAAGACCCCTTAAACTGGTCAAACAAGTCATCTATATGAGGCAATGGGTAATGTTCTTAACAGTTACCCGGTTCAACTTCTTGTAATCAATACAAAATCGTAATGTGCCATCATTCTTCTTGGCAAAGAGAGTAGGTGCTCCCGAAGGCGAAGTACTAGGGTGGATAAAGCCTTTATCTAACAATTCTTGGAGTTAAAGCTTCAACTCGCTCAACTTGGCGGGTGCAAATCTATACAGTGCCATGGAAATCATTGTCGAGTACACTGACTGAGCCGAAGAGGCTCCCTGGTTAGCCCTCGAGGCCTGAGCTAACGGTGTAGGCTGATAGCTTTGCATCTGCCGTGAACCAAACGTATCAGATGTGTGACTCGATTGAGGGCAAACTCTCCTCATGTGCCCCGATTGCCCACACTGATAACAGATAGGTAGCTGCCCTCTCCATTGACTCTGGCTTTGAGGACGAGCTGCAAACGATGTAGACTGTTGCGCTCATCTTCTTTGTGGGAAAAATAAAGACTTGTCGCCCAGCTGACCACACTTGAAACAAGTGATCCCACCTTGACCACCTCTCTTAGAACCCGAATCCGGTACTGAAAAAGTGGATCTAGATTGTGCTCCCTAGGACTACTGTCGGCCCGAGTCTCCCCCTGAATCTCCTGACTCCTCTACTTGGAGTCCTTTATCTGCTCCTCCCTTGACTGAACCACGGTCTCAAGATGAGCTGCCACCTCCACAAGGCATCTGTAGTCTCTAATCATGGACCCAGCCATTTTGAAAAGAAGCTCGGTTCTTAACCTCTTCTCGAACTCAATGTGACGACATTCCTTCGTCGTCACGAGTTTTGATACAAACCTCGATAAAATGGTAAAGGCAACCTCAAACTCACCCGCTGGTGTGTTAAGCTGGTTGAGCTTTAGAATCTGCTCTCTCAACTTCTCAGTATGAGGCAAGTTTTCTTGAAAGGCGTTGACAAAGGCCTCTCAAGTCACCCCAATACGCCACGTGTGTACTTCCACCACTGACTCGCATATCCTTTCAGCTAGAAGGATGCTAAGGTCACTCTTAGCCCATCGTTCTCGATGCCAAGCATCTCGAGTGTCTTCACCATTTGTTCCAACCACTTATCCAATTCAGTGGCTCCTTCGGATCCCCCCAAAACTCATCAAGATTAGACTGGAAGAACTCCCTTTTCAAAAATGATGACGCTGTCTCAGCAACATTAGCCTGAACTTGATTCTCAGCTATGAGAATGTCTATAGATTCCAGCAAAGCTCCAGCCATCTCACAGGCTAAAGCACCCATGGCCTGCTGATGAACTAGTTTGGCCACATTGGCTTGACCAACCCGTTCCTCCTGTGCCAGAATATCATCCGGTAACGGCACCTCCTGCCATCTAGGCATACCACGCCTACCACCAGCACATCCACGTCCTGACATCCTAATGAAGATAACACAAGAAATTAGTATATTTATAAATATGTCGAAGCTAACTTACTCGTGTCCTAATGCGGTGGACACCAATTAATTCACTCCACATAAGCACGTAATCGCATAAACACATATGAATTTCATTTCTAAATAATGATCGTTCCACGACATTGCCAGAGTTTCAGTTAGAAATAGCAGTGATCAAGTGCTATTCTAACAGGACTTCTAGAAACTCATAGACCTAGTCAATATCTTAGAAATTAAATTCCATTGCCAGAGTTTCAGTTAGAAATAGCAGTGATCAAGTGCTATTCTAACAGGACTTCTAGAAACTCGTAGACCTAGTCAATATCTTAGAAATTAAATTCCATACCCACTTAGTCACATAAGCATATTATCACATAGCATACCAGGTTTAGTTCTAACACAACTAGCGAGATAACCCATTGTGGTAAAAACCACATCCCACGATCTCGAAGTATTCAAACTCGGTAGCTCTGATACCAAGTTGTAACACCTCGAAAATAATAACCATAAAACCATCTAACGATATTAATTAAATACAGCATTTATCGAAATGATTATCTTTCATTCATATGATTCCATTGTACAAAAGGCAACACATGCAATTATACATTCATAAGTCTTGACCTTGATCTATATTATGTGCCACAAGTTAAAGATGTGAAATAAAAGTTAAACATATATATAAATTCCCCAGTGGCTATAACTTTCCAAGACGATGCTTGGTTACAACAAAAAAGAGTTTAAACTCAATACAAATAAAGCCCTAGGCTTATACAAAATAATTATAATAATAACAAAAGAAGCTCTTAGCTCCAAGTCCTTCCAAGTTACTGCCTTGGTGGAGGCATATCATCAGCCCTTGAAAATGGTTTTCTACATAGGGTTTACTAAAGCCCAGCAGAGATACTCTAGCGCAGTGTATGAATCTTAACAAAGCTATAAGGTTAATGGATATGTAATGCTCGTGCCAAAACATTTTGTATCTCTTTCCAAAACCATGCAATGCTATGTCTATATCACAATTCATGAAATCATTTCCTTTACAATAGAAAACAGGCCAGCAGATACAACACTAGGAATTGCCAAGGACACATAGGCCAACAATAATACCACAACCACACTCCCTACCCAGATTCGCCAAGGTATTCACCTATTTTTCTCAAAACCATATACATTTCCAATATGTTAAATATGCAACAATGCTCAATACAAATGGATGAGAAATTAGTTTCAATTTTCCTAATTCTCATGCAATTTCTACAACAATAATAGTTATCCTCTACCGATAGCTCAAAATAGATATCTCTAAATAGATAGATAATTCCAACAAATATATACTTTCAAAAATTTCAAGATGGGAGTGATAATGCATATCCAACTCCACCACCACCATCATCATCATTCCAATTTCAAAAAATCTAACATTATTTCCATTTTCTCTTTACAAAATCAAAAATTCACATTTTAGGGAAAAATCCCTTTTTCTGTAAATCAATTCCAAGGATAAAAAAAAATCTACCATTTTATCACAACTCAACCACTTTTAGAACCTCACAATTATTTCCAAAAAACCAATTTGAACACCGCTCTTTTGATTTCAAAAACCAAAACCCTAGATTTATCAAAAATTCATAAATCACAATCTTATTTAGAAAAGCAAATAACTAAGTTAAAAATCATATAAAAGTCTGGAGAAATCCCTACCTCAAAGCTAGAAGACAAGGAAGAGAGAGAGAGAGAGAGAGAGAGAGAGAGAGAGAGGAAACTTTGACAAAGTCGAAAATCAATTTTGCTCTCATCAAAAGGAAGTCTAAGCAAGCTCTACCCTTTTTTCCAAAGGACAATGGTGTAGAAATCAACGGATCAAAGTGTATTTGAGGTTTTAGAGATGGTTTCTAGAGAGAAAGAGAAAGGAGATCTAGGTTTTGGAATGTTTAGAGAGAGAGAAAGAGAGAGAAAGAGAGAGAGAGGGAGAGAGCAAAAAATGACTTAAAAAGTGTGTTTCTCAAACTGATATACGCGCAGATCGCTCGAGTGGAGAAATAGTCACTCAAGTGACCAAACACAAATGAAGACACCGCTCTAGCGCAAGAATGGTCGCTCCAGTGCACAATGCACTCTTCCTAGAAGTTCAAACCTATAAAAGTTAGCTCAAGCGCTGATATCAAACTCTTAGTAATTGTGCAGACTGTGACAACCCTCACCTCTGATTACTGCTAAACTGTGACTGAATATGATAAGTAACTGATTAGGAGGAAATCCTAAACTAATTGCATGAGTGTATTGTCTGTAAATGCATTTCTATCTGTTTGACTACTAAATGATCTGTTCGTGTTTTAATTTCGAATTGCGAATTGAACGCCTTGTCGGCGGCCGAATCTGAAATTGATTGGTGTTTTATGCTAATTAGGATTTATGTGATTTTATGGTAGCTTTAATTAACAATTGATTTGAAATGATTAAAGTGGATTAAATAATGTTAAATTATTGATTCAAGGTTAATTACGAAATTACCATTGAGTGGGCCACTTTGTTATTACATGTTTGGAGCCTTGTTCATATTTGTTACACCATTTCTCCATCTCCTAGAGCAAAACGTGAAAAAGTTAGAGAGTTGGGAGAAAATTGGTTTCATCTTGAGATTTGGCTTGGAGAATTAGAAGAATTGAAGAGGAATTGCATAATTAAGCTTCCATACTTGAAATTGAAGACCTAAGGTAGAGATTTCATGCTCTCGTTTGTGAATTTGAGTTGTATCTTGCATGGTCCATGGTAAATTAGTATTTAGATTCAAGAATTGGTTTAAAGAGTTGAATTTGAGAGTGAATTCATGCATGCATGTCTATACCATAGCATTTTGAGGTTGTTCTTCATGAATTTCCACATGCATGCCCAGGTTTTTGTTATGGTCCATGAATTTACCATGTTCTCGAGCTTAATCTTGCATTTGGTCAAGTTTTAGAGCACTTAATTCATAAGAGTTCTTGCATGTTATGTTTTTACATAGTTCATGAGAGTTTCTTTGAAATTGTGTTCAATTGGTTTACCTTTGGGCTTGATTTTACAAAATTGATCTTTGAAACATGTTGTATTATGGGTTTTTAAGTATTTTCCAGAAAATTAGCCCAAAAGGATCGAGTTTAAGTCTTAAATGCTTGAGTTTTGTGCTTGGGGATGAATCTGGAAATTCTAGATTTTGGACCCACGCTTGAGCGTAGGACTTCACGCTCGAGTGTACCCTCTGAGTCGTGCACTTCCACTCGAGCGTGGAAAGTTGCGCTCGAGCGTGAAATGCATGTACCCAGAAGTTCTTGTGTTTTACAGTCTGCTCAAGCGAGAGAGTTCACGCTCGAGCGAGGACCTGAGTCTCACGCTCGAGCGGAGGTCGAGCGTCCGTCGAGCGTGAATGCATGCATCCAGTACTTTTCATGAAGTCTACAGTCCGCTCGAGCGAAGGAAGTCATGCTCGAACGGAGATCCTTTGTCTGCATGTCCGCTCGAGCGTAGAAAACCACGCTCGAACGAGACCCCTATTTTCTGAAAATTTTGAAAAGTGTTTTAAAGTGCATCTTTGCATCCTCTTTCCATCCTAGACATTCCTAGGCCATGTTTAAGGCATCTTAATGAGGATATTGATGTAGAACCACACTGAGTCAAGATAGGGACTAAGTTGTTGATTCCCAAGTGTGTAACTTAGTGTGTGTTCGTTCTATAACTGTGTAGGGTTGGTATTCGAGGACGCTGATTAGCTGCTTATAGCCCAGTGCTCTGTGAGTGACAATGTTATAAAGATATGTTCAATTATGAATATTTTCTGAATGATCAACTGTTTTGTTTACTGAAACGTTATTATTTAATAAACGAATGTTTGTCCTATTTGTAAACTATATTCGTGGCATCCTTAGCAACTTACTGTTACTGTACTGTTACTGCTACTGTCACAGAGATCTCTGTCGGTTCCCAAGTTTGGAACCACTACTGTTACTGTTATGATGGCCATCAGTTGACTGTTCGATCTGTTAAGACCTATTGTACTGTTTTGCTATGGGATGTACCACATATGACTGTTATGGTTTCTAAACGACTGATATGACTGTTTAATTACTGAAAGGACATTCATTCTTAACCTCTTTACATAATTGTTATTCACTAGGCTTTAGCTCACTGTTTATATATATATGTAGGTGTCGAGGCACCGGACCGATGCTAGAAGCGTCAGGCTAAGCTCCTGTTTTGTCAAAGCCAACCATTGTACCTCACTTCGAGGTTCCGAGTGCGTCAAAGCCAAGGCTGGTTTGGGGTGTTTTAGATTTCCCCTTTTGCCTCTATTCTGTAATAAATGTTGAGACTTGCACTGTACTGTTATGTTAGGGATTTGGTCCCTAACCTGAATGTCTGTATATGATGTATGTATATACTGTTTTGGTTTTGAATGTGAATATGTTCAGGAAAGTCTTTTTGCATTCAGAATGTCACAGCTCATTGGACACCTTTTATTTACTGTTTTGGCTTCCGCCAGCCCCTTACTCTGTATTGCTATCTTTATTGTTAAGCAGGCCTTTAGTAATCACGGATTACTGGCCGGTTACGGTGCTAAACCCATAGGGGCGGGTTTGAGTCGTGACACAGATTGTAAAATACCACTCGAGCGCAAGAAGCTGTGCTCAAGTGATCAAGCAAAATTCTGGGCAAAGACACCTTTGAAAAATGAACTCCCAACTTGTTTCAAACGCAAACACACTACTCACACAATCAAATTTAACAAGGAATAAGATGAACAAGGACATGAACAACCATCAAAACAAATAATTCCAGATCCAAAATAATAAACGAGTCGGGTTTAAACCAAAATCGTTATAGAAAAAATAAGGTATTTTTCCAAAATGTATAATAGTTTTAGTTAATTTTGAAAAAAAAATAAAAAAATGATGCTAGCTTACTATTTGTTACAAACATATTTACTATTTGCTATTCACCCACTTACTATTTGTTATGAATAAATTTACTATTTAAAATATTATCTGCTGAATAGGTCACTTTTATTTATTTTATATTGTGTCGCCTTTTGCATTTTAAATACATAAAACTAATGACATACTATATTTAACTATTTTATCTCCATATTTTGTCTTGTTATGATTTATAAAAAGTAAAAAATGATGTGTAAATATTAATTTATTAAAATTTGTTAAAATTTACTATTTTTTAAAAATAGTCGTTATCGTGAAAAATTAATTTTTGATATAATATTAAAAATAAATAAAACAAATAAAAAATTATAAAAAAAAATGTTTTTAAATGGTAGTTATTATTTATAAATTCTATATAATTTTTTAAATTTGTTTTAAAATGCTTTTCTTTCAAATTGTACACTTTTACTAGATAGGCTTCCGTGTGCGCTCACGCAATGAATGTCGTATTAGGATACAAACAAGACAAAGAACTTCTACGTGGTCTTTTCACTGTTTGTGAAGTTCGTTGCAGCAAATGTGGAGAGGAATTGGGTTGGAAATACATAAGGCTTATAATCTAAGACAAATGTTCAAAGAAAGAAGGTTTATAATTGAGAAAGCCAAAATTCTCAAAGAATATTATTAGTGAATAATTATCTATGCATGAAAGATAAAGGGATAATGTGCGTGTCAAAAATTCCATATTTTCATTTCCATATCCTAAAATTATTATTTTACTTTTATGTAACTGTGTGTGTAAACTTTGCGTTGCATGCTAATTATATCCCTATAATATAATAATGTTGCCTACTTTGTTTTTGTTTCTGTCCTTGTCTAATAATGAAATTGCTTGGAGCATTTTTTGTTTGCCAAATTTCTAAAACAAATATTGGTGGATTGAGCTAGGGCCAGAAATTTGAGTTCTAAGGCGACATTTCTAAGTTATGGAGTTACTAAAACTGAAATAAATTAATAATTTTTTCTATTTTGACACTACAAACCAAGTAGAAATGGATGTTGGAAAAAAATGATTGAATAAGAAATTGCCTCATAAATGTGTATATAACTCACACATTTAAGGCTCATCAGTTTTACAAAATTGATTGGGCAGTTTTGCTAGCATTAGTTGCCAGCCTTGATGGCTAGAGGCTCCTCCCCTCTCCCCATGGTGTATAAAAGGAGATCCTATTCCTTGAAAAGAGATATAGAATTTTTCCTTGACATCCATACACTCTGGTAAAAACCATCGTATCCTGGGAAGTAGACGCCAGCATACCTCCAGCACCCAACGGTGAGGCGGTGAATCTATTTTAAGGAGACTGTGATATCACACAGGCTTCGGTTTGCTTCCTTTAACCATTTTAGATTTTATCTGTATTTTATTCAGCATGTTATTTTTCCTGGGATTGAAGGTTTGTTTTGTTCATCTCATAATTTTGCGATATGCAATGTGAAATTATGTAATGTGATTAGTTTTTCCCAACAAGCTTAAAATAGATTCGACGTTTATCATAGAATTAGATTAATAGATTCATAAGTGTGTGTAATAATTTTACATGTAATTGGCCACTGGTAGTACTAGCGAGTTAATTGGTTTATTAGATGCATGTACACAGGGTTAAGCTTTTGATTTTGCCATTTTGTGTATACTACTGTTTGGTCTTCCCATGGCATGGAATAGGCCACTGTTATCAATAGGGAAGAAGAGTTCCATTGGTGCAACGTTAATTCACTGTATTTTCTAATTAATTTATTAATTTATGGTGTACCGGTTCATGCCTTGTATTTCTAGATTTACATTCTTCTAGTTCACATGCTTCTAGTTTACAATATAAATTACATGTTCATTCGGGTTTAATTTTTAGTGTAATTTACATTTCTAGCATATTTATTAGGTAGTAAATTTTTATGTAACTTGTACCTATTAATCTTTAATTTAGGTGTGGAGTTGTAAAATTTATAACTTGCCTATATTTAAATTCATGTTAATTTCTCTAAAATTATTTGCATGTTAATCATGTCATTTGCAATTCTTGCCTAGTAATGTGATTTAAGTATTTAGGAGTTATAAAACATTTGTAACTTGCCTCAATTAATTACATGTTTAGTGTACCATAAGTTCATATGTAACCTTTACCAATTTAAAATATGGTTTAATTATATTTAATTTAGGTCTGTAACTTATATAGTTAATTACATGTTTATTATGTAATTAATTTTTTGCAGTTTTTTTTTGTTTAAATTCTAGATGTGTAACTTAAGGGTTGGTTTTAATCTTTACTTACAGTTATTTATTAATTTGTTTGTTAGTACCCTCCCCTTAAATCACTACTTTGCCAAAAGCAAAGAAAAGCTGAGGGAGGTTTTGTTGTATTTTGCTGCTATTGCAGGAATACCAATGGAAATGGGAAAAAGGATTAATTTGGACTAAATATTTGAAGCAATTGTTTGCTTGAGTGTTCATTTGTGGTTATTCACTAATATGTAAAGCACATTTTATTTGCTTGTAATTATTGTAGCAATTTTGTTGTAATTGCTTGTATAGTTTGTAACTTGGTGTGTTTAACCTAGTTCATCCCTTGGAAAATTTAATTCTTAAAGTTGTTTCCCATGGACTAGGAGTCAACATGCTCTTGAAAGTTTTGTCTAAGGTTAGCTGGGTTTTAAGTGGGACTGGTGTGACCCCTCCAGTCTTCCTGGAAACTTTCCTGACCATGTTCGATTCTAGGTTGCGTGGTGAGACTAGTTTTGAATTAAATTTCCAATTATGGGATTTTCTAGTGTTAAGTTTGATTTCTGGAAATACAGAATAGTGAAAATTCTGCTGTAATTTTTCAGAAATGGCAACTGTCTCTGATGCTGATGCTGCTGCTGCTAATGTTGGTGAGGATCCGAACCCCGGGGCGACTGGCTTGCCAACCCCTGCTGTGACCTTGTGGTCAATCGTCCTGTTGTTACTCCGGCTGTTCCGGGAGGACCGCTCAATCATCACGAGCTCCCGGAGAAGTTCACGGGAGTGAATTTCAAGAGATGGCAACAGAAGATGCTGTTTTATTTGACTACTGTAAGCCTTGCGAGGTTTCTGAGTGAAGATGTACCAGCCGTAGAGGAGAATGAGCAAGATAAACAAAAGCTCATGGCGTTGGACGCTTGGAAACAAGCAGACTTCTTATGCCGGAATTACATTCTGAACGGCTTGGCGGATCCGCTTTTCAACGTGTTCTATGCCAAGAAATCGGCTAAGGAGTTGTGGGATGCCTTGGACAAAAAGTACAAGACCGAGGATGCTGGGGTAAAGAAATTTATCGTCGGCCGGTTCCTGGACTTCAAGATAGTGGACTCTAAAACTGTCCTGAGTCAAGTCCAAGAGTTCCAAGTGATTCTGCACGAGATACATGCAGAAGGGATGGTCCTAAGTGAGTCATTCCAGGCAACTGCTTTGATTGAGAAGCTGCCTAACGGCTGGAAAGACTTCAAGAACTACTTGAAGCACAAATGAATGGAGATGACAGTCGAAGAGCTCGTTGTTAGGCTCCGGACTGAAGAGGACAACAGGAAGAAAGGAAACCGAAGCCTGTGTGATACCACAGTCTCCTTAAAATAGATTCGCCGCCTCACTGTTGGGTGTTGGAGGTACGCCGGCGTATACTTCCCAGGATACGATGGTTTTTCCCAGAGTGTATGGATGTCAAGAAAAAATTCTATATCTCTTTTCAAGGAATAGGGCCTCCTTTTATACACCATGGGGCAGAGGGGAGGAGCCTCCAGCCATCAAGGCTGGCAACTAATGCTAGCAAAACTGCCCAATCAATTTTGTAAAACTGATGAGCCTTAAATGTGTGAGTTATATACACATTTATGAGGCAATTTCTTATTTAACCATTTTTCTCCAACAATCCCCCACATGAATAAAAATTGACCGAATACAGCAAACGCTCAACGTTTATCAACAAAGACTTGGAAAGAGAGAGAACACATAGACTAACCCTGCATCAGAAAAGGTAGCTGTTGGCCTTGAACCTTTCGTAGTGAAAACCTATTGGATTTACTGGTTGACCAGTGAACGTGATGTCTTGAACTGTTCTGCCGTTTATGTAAACCAAGACAATAGACCTCACATAGGACTTAGTCCAACCATTGTTCTTGTTCTCACTGGTGTGTCCGGTATGGCCCTGGAACACTAGCCTGGTTCTGTGAGTGTTTTTAAAGAATTCGGCCTTGGTAATTCTTAAAGAAGCGGCCCCACTTCGCACTCACATAGGTGACCTAGATACGGTATTTCATTATACCACATCACTAAGGTCATTAAAAGCATTAGCTTAACCTTCCACCCCCACAGGGCATCACTGTATAAAGGAATGGGCAAGAGGATTTACCTCTTCAGTGACTCACCCGTTACACGAAGTTAGGTTGTCCCTTTGAACCTAGATCTTGGGATCTCCAGTCAACTAGGTTGGGTTTTCCGTTCTGGTAACCTTTACTAAAGGCCTTAACCCCATTCCTCTTGACGACTTTTCTACTAACTCTCGAGTTAACCCTTTGGTTAGCGGATCCGCAATGTTGTCCTTAGACTTGACATAGTCTAGAGAGACAACTCCATTTGAGAGTAGTTGTCGTATGGAATTATGTCTACGACGGATATGTCTAGACTTTCCATTATACATATTACTCTGTGCCCGACCAATCGCTGATTGGCTATCGCAATGAATACTGATAGTTGGCACAGGTTTCGGCCAACGTGGAACATCCTCAACAAACTGGCGAAGCCATTCAGCTTCTTCAGTTGCTTTATCTAAAGCAATAAACTCAGATTCCATCGTTGATCTCGAGATACACGTTTGCTTGGCAGATTTCCAAGACACGGCTGCCCCTCCGAGGGTAAACACATAACCACTAGTGGATTTGGAATCTTTTATATCAGATATCCAATTTGCGTCACTATACCCTTCTAGTACCGCTGGGTATCTGGTATAATGCAGCCCATAATCCAGGGTGTAACGGATATACCCCAACACCCGCATAATGCCCTTCCAATGAGTAGCATTAGGATTACTCGTGTATCTACTCAGCCTACTAACAGCATAGGCGATATCCGGCCTTGTACAACTCATCAGATACATCAAACTCCCAATGACCCGAGAATATTCTAGTTGAGAGACACTCTCACCATTATTCTTGGTCAAATATAGACTTAAGTCTATCGGTATCCTAAACATACTTGTATCTGACTTTCCAAATTTCTCAAGTATCTTATTAACTTAATGAGCTTGAGAAAGTACAATACCACTAGATGTTCTGGTGATCTTAACACCCAGAATGACATCTGCAAAGCCCATATCCTTCATGTCAAACTTAGAGTTTAACAATCTTTTGGTAGCTTTAATCATTTCATCATTGCTACCAACAATGAGTATGTCATCAACGTATAGACACAAAATGACATAACCTTTGTCAGTGTCTTTAACATATACGCGCTTATCACACTCATTGATTCAAAACCCATTTGACAACATAGCATTATCAAACTTCTCATGCCATTGTTTGGGAGCTTGCTTCAAACCATACAATGACTTGACAAGCTTACAGACTTTCTTACTTTTTCCTGGAGCTGAAAACCCCTCGGGTTGCTCCATATAGATTTCTTCATCTAAATCTCCATTTAAGAAAGCTGTCTTTACATCCATCTGATGTATTTCTAAACTACGTAAAGCTGCTATTGCAATCACCATGCGAATGGATGTAATCCTTGTCACAGGTGAATACGTATCAAAGTAATCCAGGCCTTCTCGCTGTCTGTATCCTTAGCCGAGCTTTATATTTGTCAATTGACCCATCCGCTTTCATTTTTCTTCGAAAGATCTTCTTACTCCCCAAGGCCTTACTGCCTGGGGGTAGATCAACCAACTCCCAAGTATGGTTCTGTAAGATGGAGTCAATCTCACTCTTAATTGCTTCTTTCCATAAAGGACTTTCAGGTGAAGTCACAGCTTCATGGAATGTTCGAGGTTCTCCCTCTAACATATACGCCAAGAAGTCTGGACCAAAAGACTTTGTGGTTCTAGCCCTTTTACTCCTTCTTGGCTCATCTACTTCATCAGCTTGATCATCTACTTGATCAGTTATTTGATCAGCTATTTAATCATCCATGTGATCATCTATGTGATCGTCTTCGTGATCATCTATTTCTTTCATGGAACTCGGAACCCTGTCTTGGGGACGACACGAAAATACATCTTCAAAGAAAGATGCACTTCTAGATTCTATGATAGTATTCTTATGTATATCTCAAATATCAGACTTGTGCACAAGAAATCTATATGCACTACTATTTTGTGCATAACCAATGAAAATAAAGTCCACGGTTTTTGGACCTATCCTAACCCGCTTGGGTGTACGTACCGCCACTTTTGCAAGACACCCCCACATTCGTAGGTATTTATATGAAGGCTTGTGACCTTTCCACAACTCATATGGAGTCTTATCCCCTTTCTTCCGTGGTATTCTATTAAGAATATAATTCGCGGAGAGAATTGCTTCCCCCCATAAGTTCTGTGGCAACCCAGAACATATCAACATTGCATTCATCATCTCTTTCAGCGTCTTGTTCTTCCGCTCAGCAACACCATTTGACTGAGGCGAATAAGGCGCTATGGTTTGGTGAATAATCCCAAATTGAGCACAAGTCTCGGCAAACGGGGATTCATACTCACCGCCACAATCACTTCTCAATGCCTTGATTTTCCAGCTTAATTGATTCTCAACTTCATTCTTAAAAAGAATAAATTTATCAATAGCCTCGTCTTTGGTTTTAAGCAAATACACATAACAGTATTTAGTGCAATCATCAACAAAAGTGATGAAGTACTTGTTGCCACCACGTGATTGTATAACTTTCAAGTCACATACATCACTATGCACTAAACCCAAAGGCTGGGTACTTCTTTCAATAGAATGAAAAGAAGACCTTGTCAATTTTGCTCCTACACAAGTTTCACACTTGTGTTGTGGATTAATCTTGAAAGATGGTATGTGATCTAACTTGATTAATCTACGTAAAGAGTCAAAATTTACATGACCCAATCTACCATGGCATAAATTAGGGGACTCAAGCATATAAGCAGAAGAAGAAGCTTTCTCATTAATCTTAGGGATAAGTATCATTACATTCAATTTAAACATACCACCTGACATATATCCCTTCCCCACATAGATCCCGCTCTTGGTCAACACGACCTTGTCTGATTCAAACACCATGCGGAAGCCATGCTTGCTTAGGAGAGACCCTGAGACAAGGTTCTTACGAATGTCCGGCACAAAAAGGACATCGTTCAAAGTCAGTTCTTTTCCTGAAGTCATCTTCAGGATCACCTTGCCTTTACCCTCAATAGCTGAGGTTGCAGAGTTTCCCATAAACAACTTCTCCCCGTTTGAAACCGTTTCGAAAGTTGTGAACATTCTCTTCTCTGCACAAATATGGCGAGTGGCCCCAGTGTCCACCCACCACTCCCTCGGGTTTGACCCCCACCATGTTCACTTCTGACACAACGGCTGACAGATGCATGTCGTCCACATCGTGTGATAATTCCTCCTTTTCAGCCATATGTGCCCGGTTTTTGTGTTGGGGAGGGTTTTTCCTGTAGGGCTTCTTCTTCAGACAATCAACTGCTCGATGCCCGTCACTTCCACAGTTGAAGCATTTGCCATCGAACCTAAAAGTAGGCTCCTTTGGCTTGTAGGCTGGCCCTTTGGAGATTCCTCCTCTAGCACCCAACTTTGAGCTTTTGCCTGTCGGTGGTTTTTTCCTCGCCCCCGAGGACTCGCTATGCTCAACCATGTTGGCTTTGACAGTGGATCATAAATGTGTATATAACTCACACATTTAAGGCTCATTAGTTTTACAAAATTGATTGGGCAGTTTTGCTAGCATTAGTTGCCAGCCTTGATGGCTAGAGGCTCCTCCCCTCTCCCCCATGGTATATAAAAAGAGGCCCTATTCCTTGAAAAGAGATATAGAATTTTTCCTTGACATCCATACACTCTGGTAAAAACCGTCGTATCTTGGGAAGTAGACGCCGGCGTACCTCCAGCACCCAACGGTGAGGCGGCGAATCTATTTTAAGGAGACTGTGGTATCACACAGGTTTCGGTTTGCTTCCTTTAACCATTTTAGATTTTATCTGTATTTTATTTAGCATGTTATTTTTCCTGGGATTGAAGGTTTGTTTTGTTCATCTCATAATTTTGCGATGTGCAATGTGAAATTATGTAATGTGAGTAGTTTTTCCCAACAATGAAAAGGTTTCAAATTTCACTTTGCAATGAAGGTGTTTTAGGGTAGGTTTGGGAATTGATTATTTAATTTTTTGACTTTTTAAAAGTTAAAAAAGTTAATGTGTTAGAAAGTTGTTAAAGAAATTTATTTTTTGTGACAGAAAAATTGATGTGATATTTAATTTTTTTAGCTGATCAAAAATGACTCTTTAAACTTTTAAGTATTATTATCATAAATTGATTTTTTAGAGAGGTTGCCAAATGCCAACTTAGTCAAGTTCCTTAATGTCAAAGGAATAGTGTTGAGGATTTACGATAGGTTATGATAAATAAATAATTAAAATTAGCTTTTTTTCGGGTGATGCTGCATCTTATCATTTTTGTCATCTCTAATTGTGCACTAATGACTGGGTCAGATGATGTGGCGATGATGTGGAATAAAATAATATATATTTTTAAATATATGATGTGAATTTTTTTTAATAATAATCACAATAATAATATTTGCTATTAAAAAAGAAAATATTGATTATTTAAAAAATTACCTTAAGATTTTGTTTTTCCATGCCCACCTTGTTTCGTCTGCAGTGAATATTTTTCAAGCCTTTCAACGAGTAGAAAGTGTAGTTTCTCACTCTTGGTGAATTTTACTGCTGCTTACATCACTACTCTTAGACCTCTAGAAAATTAAAAGACAATAGCAAAAGTATATATAGAAATGAAAAACTTTCATTGAATACTTTAAAAACTACAGAGATTACAAGAAAGATAGAGAGAACACTCTCGCTCCCTTACAAGACTCTACTTCTTGACTCTTCTTCCTACAAGACGCAACCACACCCTTTTATAAGCAAAGAGTGGATTTCAACTTCAGAACTGAAATGCATAAAATTAAAAGATAAGGTTTTTGTGACAAGACAAGAAACCTTTTACATTATGATTTATTGAAACTAACAACTTAGAAGTCATGTCTCCACCACTTTGGTTTTATTCAGCATATGACTCCCTTGTCTTCATTCACCATGTGATCCACTTTGTTGTGTCGCCTTGGATATATCTGTTATGTGGGTTTTCTTTTTGGCTTCTTCTGTCATGTGGGTTTTGTTTGGCTTTGTCTTCCATGTGACTTGCCAGAAGGATTACTTCATTTTTTGGCTTGATTTATCATATGAACTTCTGCCTATTTTTCAAAAATACAGAGGTCCATGTCGTGCATTGAGTGAATTTGGGTTGTCCTCTAGATTTTGTAGACTTCCCAAGCAACTGTAGGGATATCTGGTGTTTTAATTATCTTTTGTTGGAGCATCTTGAGTATTTTCTTTGCTTTGTCTTCTACTAGCTTAGATGGTTTATGTAAGGCCCTGGGAAAATACCTTCCAAATCCTGCTCCCCTATCTCAATCCACATAGATACAAACAATAGATAAAGAAATAATAATACAATTCCATAACACTTCTTTCCCATTGAACTATTCTCAAGAATTTCAATACAGTCAGTTTACATCCATGGTTAAAATGAAATAGTTCAAAAGCTAATGCAAAATAGAGAAATCAAAAAGGGACAACACTCTATCGAAAGTGTCCATGGTATAAAAATAAAATCCTTTACATTTATACAAAATAACCCCAAGGCTTCAACACAAAACATCAAAAAAGTGATCATTCATACTTCGTCCAAATTGCTTTCCATAGTAAATCATTTAGGTGGCTCGTCAACTTCATTTCCTGAAAATGGTTAGTTTTTTGGATGAGTGAATGCTCAGTAAGAAGTATATTTAACAAATTATATAATTAATAGAAATACACATGATCATGCTATGCAAGTATAGAAATTATGTTAAAGTAAATCTTCTTTATAAGTTGAAATGACTATGTAGGATATTAGATAATCATTCTTCTAAAATTAGGGGTGGTAAATATATTATGACATCCCAAGTAAGTGTCGTAATTCAAAATACATACATAGATATAGATTTTTTATACTGAAAATAGTCCCACATTTGCCAACTCTAAAAACGACGGGGCGATGGGCACCCAAAAACCTTTTTCCCTTCCATATTTGCCGACTCCTGAAACGGCGGGGACGTGGACACCCAAAAACCATGTTTTTCCACATTTCCCAACTCTTGAAATGGCGGGGACGTGGATACCTCAAAACAATGTTTTTCCACATTTGTCGACTCTTGAAACGGTTGGCTCGTGAACACCCACATTTTTTTCCCACATTCGTCCGTCGATATGCACATATAGGACAATTGGGCAATTGAAGACAACTATTCATTTGAAAATTGGGTAGCCATGTGACCAATAGTTGTTTTTGGGGTGTGAATGTGATGTGAGAACTATTTTTCTAAGGTTCTAAGTCGTTAAACAACCGAGCGTCATTCCCTGGAAGTTGAGTTGATTGAGGCAGGAGTATTAGAGGGTATGTTAGTAAGACCTTTACCTTTGACTTTTCGTTTCGTGGAATCAATGGGTTCTTGTGGCTCGTTAGAGGTACTCGTGACCATTCTATCTAATCTTGCTAAATGGAGACCCATACTGTCATGACCCAAACCTGCCCCTATAGGTTTAGCATCGTAACCGGCCGGTAATCCTAGGATTACCGAAGGCCTCTGAAATAGATAAACAAAATAAAGGGGTTAGCAAAAACAAATATAAAAATACAATGTCCATAGAGCTGTGTAGACTTACACGGGATAGAAGATTTAAACTTATAATCATATTTATATATGACGTCATACACACGCCATCTCATGTACAGATAAACAAAAAGGACTTAGCCCTAGTTACAAAGCATACAAAAGTCTTGTTCAATAAAAGAAAGACTGACATCACATGCACTTGACTTGAACACTGAAACACTTAGGAACCTCCTCCGAAGGCACGGTGGTTGGCTTGACAAACAAAACTCCAGGTTGGCATCTTAGGTCTAGACCTACGCCTAATCACCTACATATATAAATAATATAGTGAGCTGGAGCCCAGTGAATAACAATAGAGTAAAGGTTTTATGAATGATGTCCATCACAGATTCAAAAATTAGAGTTCATATCAGAAACTGATTCAAATTCACATACTTATACAGATTTCATAAACAGGCATACGTGGTACATCCATTAGCTACAGATCACTAGGTCATAAAGACCCATATTCACTTGAGATGGTCATTTAGATGACCCACTTTCACTTGATAAAGACGGTTATGTATAACTAGTTCCATAAATGGAATCCACATGAAACCCTGGTACCAGGTCACATATATCACATAAACACTTGATGCTAAAGATGCCACGAATATATTTTAGAAAACTGAACAATCATTCATGATTCACAAATAGCATTTCAGAAAACATATTATATCACATTGTTCAGAAAATACTTAAATTTAAACATAGTTTTACATAGTCATTACTCACAGATAGCTCCAATAGTAGAACAGATCATTTGGACAGAATAAACTGATCAAGCAGGCGATAACACATGACCTACACAAACACATGACAAATACACATTGAGCACACGTCCCAAAGGTACTTAACTTATCATTCTTTTTTCTTAACGTGTGTTTCTAACTCTTACCCTCATTATTATACCTTAATCATGGCCTAGGAATGCCTAGGATGCAATGAGGATGCAAACATGTATTTTGAAAACACTTGCAAAATTTTGAAAAACAGGGCAGTTCGCTCGAGTGCAGCTTTGGTCGCTCGAGCGGTCTGCAAAATTTGCAAAAGTACTGGGAGCTCTCATTTTACACTCGAGCCAACTTTTGGTTACTCGAGCCAAGGTTCAAAACAAAGGGTGGTCGCTCGAGCGGTCTTTCAATCACTCAAGCAAACCATCAATCTTTGCAAAAATACGGGGAGCTTGAAGTTTACGCTCGAGCGATGGTTTGGTCGCTCGAGCGATGCGACCAAATTCTGGGATTTCCATATTACTTTTCAAGGTTCAAAACTTGATTCTAAAGCTTCAATCTTGTTCATTTGGGCCAAATTTTTTTAGAAAATACTTGGAAACTTGTAGTAAAACATGAAATAAAGGTTAATTCGTAAAATCAAGGCCTAAACACAAGTCAATTCTTCATAATCAAAGTGAAACTTTATGTATCTTCACATGCATCTAATGATATGGATTCAAAACCTCTAAACCATGTTGTAGCTTGCTTTTTGTGCTTCTTGGAGGAGCTTAGTCTCCTCATATACGATAGCCTTACAGTTTGGACTCCTGTGGTTCTGAATCTGGTTTCACAAGTGCAATTTGAAGTAGATTAAAACAAGTGAGAGTCAAAATTCGGCAAATCTAAGAAAAATCCATTTATCATCAGAGATGCCAAAAATAGACTACACTGCTAGATTTTAGAGTCGTCACCTAAATATTTTTGAAAAATTTAGAAAACCCGTGACTCGTGCTAAAGCCCATTTGTTCATCATAACCAAAGTGTCTCGGCTCGAGAACTTAGGTATGAGAGGGAAAGGTCATGAATTGAGCACCCCACTCATCCCATCAAAAATCGGCCTCTACTAATCATGATGCGATTTTTATGTACATTATATGCTCTTGTTCCGATTATTATGCTAACTTTACTTTGTGAGGCACATGACTATAGACTATTTCACCCACTTTGGAATGCTTTGATTTTATGTTGGTTTGAAAAGAATTGTGAATATATGCTACTTGAAAAAGTGAGCTCATATATATATATATTTAATCAAATCAGTCTAATTTAAGCAAAATAGCATTCATCCATCAGCATTCAAACAGGTATATCAAATAAGCACTTAGCCTCATAGTAATATGCTTGATATGACAACACAAGCATACATGCAATATGCTAAAGCAAGAAATGCTCACCTAGTATTCCGAGGTAAGCCAAATTAAGTAAAATAATTAGAAAAATGCATGTGCTTATATGCAAGTGACTAATGCAACACATACTAAATACAACTACTAGGATTCAACTTCTTAACATGTCATATTGATTAAGTCAAGGCATATGACAGCACATGTATTCAAGCAAGAAATAATTGATGCTTATTAAAGGTGATGAGCCAAATCCTTATCTATGCCAAAATGGATGCAAGTCATGGTAATGACATGGAACCAAAAATATGATACTACATGCAACCATCGTAAGCAAATAAATAAAAGGGAAGAAGAATAGAGGTTGGAAGACATACACAACATTACAAGTTTGCCCTCACATGGGAGGGTCCGAATGTTAAACTAATTATTACAACACCAAATTAACTAATTTAACTAGGTATTACAATAACTAAATTTAACTAGCTATTTACCAAATTCAAATGAGTCTAATTAATTAAACATATCAAAGCATTAATTTTAAAGAACTGCGGGAAGTGAAGAATCGTATACGCACAAACAAGAACATCCTCCCAGAAACCTCTCTGTTTTGTTGCCAGGATATATTCTATTCGTAGTCAGAAAATTATTCTGTTTTGACCTTAGCTTTTGCTATGTTCTGCCTCAAAAATGACACTACTTGTACAAAATAGGATGGCCAGCTGGCCTTGAAAAGTGGTCAGTCGTATAGGAAGGTGGCTAGCTGGCCACTGTTTTTTGAGTTTTGCCCTGTTGCCACAAAATTGAAACAGAGCAAAGACATAGTGTTTCTAGGAGATGTTTATCCTCTCTACCTCTCCCTATCATGAAATTGATCGAGGGAGGAGTAGACTCGTTTCACAAACCATCAATTGTCACAAAGTTGTTGCATGATGATCTATGAACCGGTAGGACAAAAGATCAATAAATGGAAATAAAAGACCAACAACACCTCCTCCCTATCATGGAGTTACCTCAAGGGAAGTGGTAGACATTGCTTCTTGAATCACAAAACATCACTACAAGGTATGTAATGGTTCAAGACTCAATGAGTTCAATATAACGTTTGATTGAACCCAACTCAATTTTATTACCTTTTTTTTTACCTCTTTTATTCCAATTTTATTAGCCTATTGTATTTTACCTTTCCATTTCTTAATTGTTTTTGTCCAAAAGCGTAGATTACTTTCAAAAGCAATAAAGATAGCAAGCACGACTTAACCCGAGAAATGAATTTGTTAAGCCATTTTCTTCGAGGGAAATTACAAAGGAGGAATCAAACTCATTTACGAGCGATAAGGGATTCGGAGTCAAACCCGAAAAAGGGCGATAATGACTCTAAATCCAAACCCAATAATAAGCTATAATGAAACATTCCTTTATGATTTCCCAGGGTCTAACCAAAAAGTTAGACCCTTAGAAGTAAGGCACTGGCGATAAAGAGAAGTGTTTAAACAAGGGATTATGCTTAGCATGAGAGAGATGTAACACCTTGGTAATGAACCTCTGAAAAGATAATTAAACCATAAAACATAGAAAGTCTCTTTCTTATGCTTGAACAATAATCTTTTGTTAAATACAACTCTTTAATCAAAATGAACAAAGAATGGGGGGAGGTTGTACAGATGATTATGCAAAGGTGATTACAAAGGTGAGACTCTTTACATGAAAAGCAAGGAATGAAAAGCTATCAACTCAAATGAATTGATGTCTATGGCCTAAACAACCAAATCTATGAGGACTTAAAACACCACAAGCATAGTATTCAAAGCATAAACTAAATAAATAACTAAAACAGCCCCAAAACTAAGAAAACATTGTTGAAATCATTTTGGAAAGCTAGAAAAAGTAAGCAAAAATGGAAAAGAATAAAGCTAGTAAGCAAGCCTAAGGAAGGGTGGCCAACCCTTCCACCTTTTGGACATTTAAATCATATGTTTTGGCCTCTGAAAACTCTAAAAAATAGTATCTAAAAAGTAGGGAAACAAGTGGGAAGAACAAGGATATAAGCTATGGAATAAGGTTCAAGAAATAGTGGTTAACCCCTCCACCTTTGGTAGCTTTTAAATCACAAGTTTCAGCACTTAAATTTAGTCCAAAATAGGATATAAAAGACAAGAAAACGAGAGGAAAAGAGTAGTGTAAATAAGGGAGAAGATGACAAAAGTTATACCTCTTGAAGAGAGGATATTCTTTGGTTCACAAACCACAAAGTGATCACCCTTGAGAGCTGAAATTTTGGCTCAATAATCTCAGCAAGAAGCCTCAAAATTTTGTTTTAGGAAGTGTATGTATGGTGTATGTATATTGCAAGATAGAGAGGGAGAGTTTTGGCAAGTTTTTGTCTCTTGGCAAAATTTTCTAACTTAAAACCATGAGGAATGGTCAAATATTTATAGAAAAACAAGTTCTCCTATTGGAAATATCTGTATTGAGCCAGTTGGTGCAAGGCATGTACACGGGGGGACAATTGGCAGCAAAATATCTGCTGGCCACTGGACATGGCCGACCGGGCATGGAGAGGGACGGTCGGCCAATAAAAATTGGCCTACCGGCCACTTGTTGGCCAGCAGGTCTCTAAATGGTTAGGCTAGAAGAAAAAAGGGTTTTGGTCCGAATGAGGTGCAAGGTTTTGGGTTTTGAAATGCAAAACCGAAGCCTTTGGCTGATGAAATTGAACAATTGTACAGCATAATAATTCATCATCGAGTGTTTAACATGAGGCGCCCAGGTCTTAAGGGCAGTCAGAAATATGGCGTCTACACATGCACAAATAAAGTGTTTGAGTATATAATCATAGTGAGCTTTCATAACTTGACAAAAATAAACACTTGCATGTAAGAATTGAGTGAAAACTAAACTCAAAATCTATGAACTATGCATGCATGCATGGAATGATCTCAATTTCCATAATCTAAGCTTAATTCCATAGTTAATCACTTGAACCTCTTGACTTCTTACATTATTTGACTCAAATTCATAAATGAAGAGTTGAATTCCTACCTTAAGCTTTGAATTAGCAAGTGCTGAAGCTAAAACTCCTCAATTCTTTCAATTTTCCTCTTAATTCTCTAGAATTTCCCTTTTTCTCTTTCTTAAGCTTGAATTCACTCTCCTCTAACTCTATCGTTCTCTCTCTCTCTTACACACATGTTTTTGATCAAGGAAAGTGAAGAATGGAGTGATTCTAAAATGTAGCCTAGCCTTATATAGGCTTGATTAGTGGGGTTTAGTTAAGCTTGGCTTAAGACTAATCAATTGGAATTATTTTATTCTAATTATTTGATTCCAAATTGAATCCTAATTAAACTTATCAGAAAATTCTAAAAATTCTAAATAGCACATAAACTTAGTCAATTTCATGATCGATGGCTGATAAGGCTTTCAATTCACAGATTCAAGTAGAATTACCGACAAATATTCCTATAGCAGAAAGATATAAACAACAATAACACATGACACATGCCATTAACTTAGGATTTCATCTTAATCACTTGTTAAGCACTCTTAATCAAGGATTATAGGCTAATTATAGGTTGAGGTTGTTACAGTCTTCTCCCCTTAAAGAGTTTGGTCATCCAAACTCGAATTACCTTCAGTTGGGAAGAATGCCGAGTCTAGAGGGAACAAATCTGGATATCGTCTCATCATATCTTCTTCGGTCTCCCGAGTTGCATAAGTCTCTCCATGATTCTGCCAATCCACTTTCACCAATGGGATTTCTTTGTTTCTTAATCTTTTGATCCTCGTGTTGACAACTTGAATCGACCATTCTTTATATGTGAAGTCATCTTTCAGTAACACATGTGTCGATTCAATCACATGTAACGAGTCTCTTAAATAAT
Organism: Camellia sinensis; assembly: GCF_055761805.1. Classification (NCBI taxonomy): domain Eukaryota; kingdom Viridiplantae; phylum Streptophyta; class Magnoliopsida; order Ericales; family Theaceae; genus Camellia; species Camellia sinensis. Next base: position 134,282,426 of record NC_138961.1, on the reverse strand, counting down.
CTCGAAGCATAGAAACATGAAAGACATTGTGCATATTCTCCATGACTGGAGATAAGACCACTTGATACGTCACTTGATTGATTTTCTCAATAATCTCATACGGCCCAATGTACCGCGGTGCTAACCTGCCTTTAACTCCAAACAATGTCTAGCCTTTCATCGGAGTTACTTTAATGAACACATGGTCACCGATGTCATATTCTTAGTCTCTTCTCCGGACATCCGCATAAATTTTTTGACGACTCTGTGTAGTTTTGAAATGTTGCTGAATCAGTTTTACTTTTTCAATCATCTCTTGCACGAGCTTCGATCCCAATAGCGGTCTATTGCCTACTTCAGTCCAACAAATTAGAGATCGGCATTTTCTACCATACAAAGCTTCATAAGGAGCCATACCGATATACACAAATTCGGCCAATGGCAAGTAAGTTTCCCAATTTGCTTGGAAGTCCAACACACACATTCGCAACATATCTTCCAAAGTTTGTATAGTCCTTTCTAATTGGCCATCCGCCTATGGGTGATAAGCACTACTTAGTCTCAATTCGGTTCCCAAGGCTTGTTGCAAACTCTGCCAAAATCTTGAGGTGAACTTAGAGTCTTTGTCAGAAATAGTAGACACTGGCACCCTGTGTAGTCTCACAATTTCCTTCACATAAACATTAGCCAATTTATCCTCATTATAAAAAGTTTTCACAAGCAGAAAGTGAGAAAACTTAGTTAAACGATTAACAATGACCCAGATAGAATCCATACCTCGAGAGGAGCGAGGCAATCTAGCAATGAAGTCCATCGTAATATACTCCCATTTCCATTCCAGTATTGGAAGTGGCTAAAGCAATCCAGCTGGTCGTTGATGTTCGGTTTTCACTTGTTGGCAATGCAAACATTTGGCTACATAGTCAGCAATACTCTTCTTCATTCCATAGCAATTTTAGAATTGTGCGCCTCAGTTATGACATGTTTTCTCAGTTCTGGACAATCTGGTACACAAAGCCTACCCTGAATTTCATTACATTGCCCTCAAACACAAATCCTGGTCTCGATTTTGATTCAATCTCATGAATAATCTTTTTCAGAAATTCATCTTCTAGCTGTTTTTCTTTAATTTCTTCGATGATTGCTGGCAATGTAGAAATGACAGTTGAAATTCCACCATGTTCACGTAAAACAATTTCAATTTCATTCCTGTCTAAGTCACACAACAATTCTTTTTGACCGGTGAGCAAACATGCCAAATTCCTAATGGATTTTCTGCTCAAAGCATCTGCAACTGTGTTTGCCTTTCCCGGATGATATAGAATCTATAAGTCATAGTCTTTAATCAATTCAAGCCATCTTCTTTGTCTCATGTTCAGTTTTTTTTTAGTGAAGAAATATTTCAGGCTTTTATGATCAGTATATACCTCACAAGTTGTTCTATAGAGATAATGTCGCCAAATTTTTAGTGCAAACACCACAGCTGCAAGCTCAAGATCATGAGTTGGATAATTTTTCTCGTGAGGTTGGAGTTGTCGAGAAGCATAGGCAATTACCTTACCGTTTTACATTAATCCTTTATATAAAGCACTACCATATATTTGGAATCCATCTGTACCATTAGGCAGAGTTAGAATCAGTGCAGTCACTAATTCGGTTTTCAATTCTCGGAAGGCAAACTCTCTTTGGTCATTCCAATCAAGTGGTGCATTTTTTTATGTTAACTAAGTCGATGGCATAGCAAGTTCGGAAAAGTTTTTCACAAATCTGCGATAATAGCCAGCAAATCCCAGAAAACTTCGAACTTCTATCATAGTAGTCAGCCTTGGCCAGTTCACAATAGCATCAATTTTCTGTAGGTCAACTGATATGCCATCTTTGTTGATTACATGCCCTAAAAATGTTACACTACTAAGCCAGAATTCACATTTGGACAGTTTTGCATACAATTTCTTTTCTCTCAAAATCTGTAGCACAATTCTCAAATGACTTTCATGTTCTTCCCTGCTTTTGGAATAAATCAAAATATCATCTATGAACACAACAACAAATTCATCAAGGTATGTGTGATATCCCTGTTCCGTAATGTGTTAATTGGTCCTTAATATGAGTATGATTATGTGTTTAATATGATTTTGTGTGCCATTATGTGGAAATAGGTGGTTTTGAATTTCTATCTGTTCACCGTAGGAATATCTGTTTGACTATCTGTTTTGAAAATTAAATGGAAGGCCTTATCGGCCACAGAAACCGAAATTGGTCGCGCCATTGTGATTGGCATACTTTTTAGAGCCTACGGTGAAATTTAATTGAAAAATTAATTCAGACCAAATTAAATTGATTAAATTAATGAATTAAGTGCCCAAATGTTTTATATTGAAATAATTGTGACTAGTGGGACTTTAAGAGAGGCACTACATCCTCAACTCTTCTCCTTTGTTACATTTTGGGCTGATTTCAACTCTAAGAAAAGAGAGAGGGGTCGGCTAGAGAGAGAGGGAGAAGCAATTGGAGATTTGAGTGAGGAACTTGAGAAACTTGGAGATTCAACTAGAAATTGTGAAGAATTGAACCTCTAGGTAAGCACTTGACCCTGAATTCATAAGTTTGAAATTGTGATCTTGTAAGTTCAAGGGTTGTTTGTGGTCAAGAGCATGTATTGAGTTGGTTTTGTTGAATTGGAAGATTATATATGCATGCATGTATATAATTGTCTTGAATTTGCATAATTGAGCTTGAATTACATGACTCATGTTGAATCTTAGTTGAAATCCATGTATTTGACCATCTTTTCATCATATGGGATGAGAATGAGGATTATATGTCACATGCATGTACAATCCATGGGAGTAGAAGCTTTGAATGCATGAAGTTGTTATGTTAGTAATGAATTTGGTGGAAAATGAGCCATGCATGGATTTAATTTATGAAATTGCGCTTCAAAATGTTGTAATTTAGTGTTTGTACCATGTTAGTACACATATATATGAAGTTTGAGTCGAAATCATGCACTTGGAGCCTTTGAAATTGAAGTTGAAGTTCAAGATCACATTCTGGATTTTCCAGAATTTTGATGTTCGCTCGAGCGGGGAAATCGCCGCTCGAGCGTGAAATTCGTGCTCCTAGTATATTTTTGCAGGCATGATGTCCGCTCGAGCGGGGAAGTCCACGCTCGAGCGGGGAGCTATGTACGATGGACTTCCGCTCGAGCGTCCAAGTTCCACGCTCAAGCGTAAAAATGGCATAACCAGTACTTTTGCAGACCTCATAGGTCTGCTCGAGCGGGGAAGTCCACGCTCGAGCGGGGACCCTGTTTCTGAAAATTTTGTATGATCGTTCTGTGTTTCGTTTTCCATTCTCTTTCACTTGCAAGCACTCTTAGGCATGCATTAAGAATTGTAATTGAGTTAAAGAGATGAGAATGAAGCCTAAAGAGGAATATGTGAATTAAAGAACGGATCGAATCATTTGTGACCCATATGTGTTATATGATGTGTAGGGTCAAGCTTCAGGGCAAATCCACAAGCCGACCAATGTGAGTAATATCGATATTTTGAAGTTTGTCAATTGTCCAATTGCTTATTTCTTTATAAGTTTGCTAGTTTGAATTATGGACAACCGATTGACATGAATGATTGGGCCGAAGGCCGATTGACATGAATGATTGGGCCTCGGCCTTGATATGAATGCTTGTGCCGAAGACTGATTGACATAAATGATTGGGCCGAAGGCCGTCTGCTGTAACTGTTTCAAAGATTGCTTATGTATCTACCTTATTTGATATTATTCACTGGGCTTTCGCTCACGCTCAATCATGTACATGTAGGTGAGCCAAGGGACGTCCAGAACCTGCCCCGGTGAAATTGTGAGAAACAGTCAGAGATTTGAGGAGTCAATCCAAACGTCTCACGCACGATACTGTCTTCGCTTTTGTCCTTTGTTCATAGTTTTGTTATGTTGGCAAAAGCATTAGACTACCTTTGTATATAAGTCTTGGGTTCGACTGACTTAAACTTGTATGATCCTGTATGTACAGTGTTCTGTGTTAGTACATATTTTGATGTGAGTTATTAACATATGAATGTTTGGAATGTTATGGTGTGCACATAAGCACAGCTCTATGGACAAATTTTTAAATTTACTTCCGTTTGGCCCCTTTACTCTGATGAGTTTTGTTTAAGTGGTTTGAGGCCATAGGTAATCTCGTGATTACTGGCCGGTTATGGCCTTAACCCATAGGGGTGGGTTCGGGTTGTGACAGTATGATTTGAAGACCCTATTCATTAGATCCATGAAGGCGGCAGGTGCATTAATTACCCCAAACGACATTACTAGAAATTCATAATATACATAACTAGTTCGGAACGCAGTTTTCTCTATATCTTCGGCATTAACTTTTAATTAGTGGTACCCGGATCTAAGGTCAATCTTAGAAAACACTTGGGCTCCCCGAAGTTGGTCAAACAAATCATCTAATCAGGGCAGTGGATATTTATTTTTGATGGTTACTTTGTTCAACTCTCGGTAACCTATGCACAATCTCAAGGTTCCGTCTTTCTTCTTGACAAATAAAAATGGAGCACCCCAAGGTGAAGTGCTCAATCGGATAAACTTATTGTCTAACAGTTTTTGGAGTAGAATTTTCAATTCTTTCAATTCAGAGATCGACATTCTGTAAGGGGTTTTTGAAATTGGTTACGTTCCAAGTATTACTTCAATAGTAAATTCAATCTCTCTGTCAACTAAGTCACCGGGTAGTTCATTTGAGAATACATCGGAAAATTCATTGACTACAAGGATGTTCTCTACATTAGCACTATCTGTGGGCTTAGTCAATACACAGCACAGATAACCCTGACACCCCTTTCTCAACAGTTTATTAGCTTTTATGGAACAGATCAAATATGGAGGAGGAATTACACCATTCCCAACGAACACAAACTCAGCTAACCCAGGTGGCCAAAATATAAAAGATTTAGCAACACAGTCAATGGTGGCATGGTACTTCATTAACCAATCCATACCCAATATACAATCAAAATGATCAATATTCAAGGATAACAAATCAATATATAACAACACATCACTAATCACAACATCACATGTCGGATACACATAAGCACATAGCATAGAACCCCCAGATGGTGCAGATACAGATAACACATAGTTCATTTGTTCTAAAGGTTCAGTCAATTTTTGAAAAGCGTATACGACATAAAGGAATGTGTAGAACCAAAATCTATCAGCACATATGCGTTTTGAGCACAAAGGGGAAGTATACCTAACACCACAGATTCGGTGTTCTGAACATCTCCTGGCACAAGTGCAAACACTCTCCCTTGCCTCAAGGTTTCTTTTCCTGTTATGGTTCTTGCATTTGTTCTTGGTACAAAAGCAGATCCAACTGAACTTGCTGCAGGGCGATTGGTATTTTCAGCTATGAGTGGACAATCTTTTACCATGTGGCCAATCTTGCCACACTTGAAACAGGCACCTGTAGTACGATAACATATTGTAGCTTCCTTTTCGCGCTCCTTTCGGATACGATAACCCTACAATTCAGACTCCCGTGGTTTTGAATCTGATTTCACAAGTGCAATGTGAAATAGATAAATACAAATGAGTCCAAATCAGGCAAATCTTTTGGAAAATCAATTTTGAATCAAAATGTAAAAAATGGACTGCTTTGCCAGATTACAAAGTCGCCACCTAAATATTTTTGGGAAATTTAGGAAACCCATAACTTGTGCCAAAGGCCATTTATTCGTCATCACCAAAGTGTCTCGGCTCGGGAACTCAGGTACGAAAGGGAAAGGTCATGAATTGAGCACCCCACTCGCCCGATCAAAAATCGGCCTCTACTAATCATGACACGACTTTTATTTACATTATATGCTCTTGTTCCACTTATAAGGCTAATTTACTATGCGTTGCACACAAGTATAGGCTAATTTGCAAAAGTTGGAACATTTTGATTTTATGTTTGTTTGAAAAGAGCTTGAATATGTACCACTTGAAAAGGTGATCTCATATGTACATTTATCAAGTTATCCCAACTTAAGCAATTAGCCTTCATCCAAAGGCATTCAAATAAGATATATCACTTGAGCACTTAGCCTCATGGAAAACATGTTTGATAAGGAAACAATCACACACATGCGATATGCTAAAGCAATAGGTGCTCACCTAGTACTCTAAGGCAAGCCAAAAGAAACAAAAGAATTAGTAAAAATGTGTGCTCTAAGATGCAAGTGATTAATGCAACATATGCAAAAATGCAACTACTATGCTTGGCTATTAGCATGGCATGTGGATTAATTTGATAGCATGCAGTTAAGCACGTATTCAATGAAGAATGTGAAATAACCGCAAACTTAGAATGATGCGCTGAACCCTATGCATGCGAGACAAATGAATGCAAATCATGGAACATGCTAAATGAAACATGATGTTCTACACTATCTATCATAAGCGGGTAAATAAAAAGGAGAAAAACGTGGGGTTGGAAGACATACACACATTATTACATATTTTTCCTCGCACAAGAGGGTTGGAATAAATGTCTTAGCTAATTACTACGAATTACCTAGCTATTACAAATTGAAAAAAATTAACTACACTAGCTAATTATTACAAATTAAGATTAACTAGCCATTACAACTAGCTATTAGAATTAAGCTAATTAAGCACAATACAAAACTAAGTTAATTAACTATTATGGGCCTCGAGAAATGAGGGATGACTCATGCATGAAGGCGAATTTCCACTCGAAAATGCTTTCTGTTCTGCAACCAAAATGCTTCTGTTGCGTAGTTAGAAAATTGCATTGATTTTCACCTCAGCCTCTACTCTGTTTTGCAAGAGAAAGGACACTGCCTAGTTGAAAAATGTGGCTGGACAGCAGAAGAAGTGGATGGTCGTATAGTAAAGTGGTTGGCCGGCCACTAATGTTTGGTACTGCCCTGCTGCAATAGACATGAAACATAGCACAAACAGAGTATTTTCATAGGATGTTATCCACCCTGCCTCTCCTTATCATCAAATAGATCAAATGAGGGATAGGCTTGGTTTACAAATCATTAATCAATGCAAACTCATTGCATGATAGCCTACAAAGCAAGCGATAAAAGCTTAATAAATGAAGCTAGAAGACCAACAAAAACCTCTCCCTATCATGATATTGGTCAACGGAAGTGGTTGACTTGATACTTTGAACCATTATCATCACAAAAGAGTATGAAATGGCCCAAAACTCAAAGGGTTCAATTAACGCCCGATTGAACCCTAAAACATTTTATTATCTTGTACCTCTTTTAGTCCAATTTTATTATCTCTTTCAATTACCTTTCCATTCCTTAGTCATTTTGGTCCAAAAATGATAGTTAAGTCCACTAAATGGAGAAGATTGTCAAACAAAAAGTTTTTTTGTGCATGAGAGAGAGAGATAATGCCCTGGTAATGAACCTCCGAAGAGATTAAACCATTTAACATTGTATGGTCCATTTCTCAAGCTTAAACAACACTCGGTTGAAACAATCCTCAAAGAAATAAAAAAGTCAAGAAAAAGGGAGAGTGCAGAGATGATTTTGAGTGAACACATGAAATAAATGCTATCAACTCAAATAGGTTGGTGGCTAAGGCATAAACCCCTAAACTGATGAGGACCACTACACTACAAACATGCTATACAAAGCATAAATGAAATAAACAACCTAAAACAATCCTAAAATAGCTCAAAATAGTGCTGGAAATTAACATGGAAAAGCTTGAAAAAGTTAGCTAAAACAAAGGAGAAATTGAGCTAGCCAACAAGCATAAGGAGTGGCTAACCCCTCCATTTTTGGGATCTCAAAACAACATTTTTAGCCTTTGAAAAACTCTGAAAGCAAGAAACTATGGGGAAAAAGTAGTGTAAAGATGTCCAAAATTATACCTCTTGAAGAGAAGTAACTCCTTTGTTCACAAACCAACAAGTTCTCACTCTCAAGGGCTAAGATTTGAGCTCAAGAACGTCAGTAAGAAGAGCTAAATTTTTGGTTTAGGAAGTGTAGAGAGAGAGAGTGTGTGTAGGTTACAAGATAGAGAGAGAGAGTGCTATGCAAGTATTGAAGCTTTAGGAATTTTTTCTAACCTAAAACCAAGAGGGAAGGTCCCCTATATATAGAAACACAGCCTTTTAGGTTGGAAATAGTTGTATAGAGACAGCTCGTATAGTGTATACACCTGTGGAAATAGCTGTCAACAAATATCTGTAAATATCTGCTCTGCTGGAACAATTGGAAAGCCGACCACCTTTAGTGGACGACCAGCCACCAAAATGACCTATGGAGACACTTGGCTGGTCAACCCACTCAAAAAAGCCTAATTTTTCACAACTGGCCAGCTGGTCACCTTTAGTGGTCGGCCTGCTACTTAGTGCCCGACCAGCCACAAAAAACTGCTCTTAAATCTGACTTCAAATGGGCGTATCTCCCTCATTTGGACTCAGTTTCAGGTGATTCTTGAATCTAAATTGAAGCCCAAGAAGTTTACTTTCCAATGGTGCGGCCTCACATTTAAATTCTAAGTGTACAAAGATATATGACTAATTTAGTGAAGGCTGCTCATTTTTATCTTAATGGTTTGATGCCTAACCTTTCCTCCAACTAATTTTCTTCCCTCGCCTCCTATTTCCTTCAACTCCAAACTTATAAATAAGATGTTTTTAAATATTTTTCAAAGAGTTCACTTCCCTTTCATTTATTTCCACTTTGTCCTTACTCAGTTTATTGAAAAGTGCAATATTTTAAATGAAATGCAAGTCTCGGAACATCCTAGAAACATTTAGAAAAATATTTTGAAAAATAGGATTTTAAGGTGTAAAATAGTTTTGGTTAAAATGGTGTGTAAGGTTGGGATTGAGAAGCTTTTCTTGCTGAAGAAAACGAACGTTTGTACTACGTAACTTTCATCATCAAGTGATCAACCTGAGGCGCCCAAGTCTTAAGGGTGGTAAAAAATGAGGTGTCTACATAAACACCCTTGTGTTTTCTTCCACATTCAGAACATGTAGGTGCAAATCCATTACTTTGAGTTGAGCTACTCGTAAATCCTATATTTTGCTTCTTTGAGAATGACCCGTCCTTTCTGAAATTGTATCCAAACCATTTGCCTCCCCATTCAATTGTTAGGGCTTTAGGTTGTTTCATGGCTGCTAAATTAGCTTCAGTCATTAAAGCTCTGTTAAGCACATCTACATATTTAGGCAATTTTAGAACACCCACTCAGTCAAACACATCCAAATTAAGCCCTCCCTCAAATTTTTTAGCTTTCTTGTAGTCTGTGTCAACCATGTGAGGTGCAAATCGGGCTAACTCAGTGAACTTAGCCTCATACTTTTCCACTGACATACCTCATTGCTTCAACTATTCAAATTCAGAAACTTTATGATCCCAAAAGCATTAAGGGAAATATTTTTTTGTAAAAGATCTCTTTAAACTGATTCTAGGTCATAGGTCCATTATCATTACGTATCAACATCCACCAACGACGGGCTTCTTCCTTTAAAGTGTAGGTGGCTAGCAGCACTTTTTGAGTTTCAGTATATGGAAAGACTTCAAACAATTTTTCGGTCTCTAGCATCTAGATTTCAGCTTTTAGTGGCTCAATACCACCCAGAAAAGTCAACGGTTTCATTTTGTTGAATTTTTTAGACCGATAATGTCATTGTTCATCGGCTCGATTTGTACCAGAGAAGGTGAAAGAGGTAGTTGTTGTCTCTGTTGTTGTCTCATATCAGTCAAAGCTTCCAAGATTCTTTCCCTTCAGCCCATTCGGCATCAGAGGATTCAGTCACATCATCACTTCTTGTTCTCTCCATTTGCTATGGCTAAACAAGGCACTAATAAACATAGACAAATAATCTCTACAATTTTCATAGTGTTCATATTCATTTTATTTCGTGTTACACATGTTCGTACTTCCATTTCAGTTCAGATATATTCATATGATTTCACATACACTCACACATGCAGATGTAATGCCCCTAATTCTTTTCTACGACATCCTATAGCTCATATGGACTTATGTGTGCGGTATAACACGTGATCTGATACCACTTGTCATGACCCAAACCCGCTTTTATAGGTTTAGCATCATAATCGGTGAGTAATCCTGGAATTACCAAAGGCCTCTGAAACAGATAAAATAATAAAGGGGCTAGTGAAAGCAAATATCAAAATACAATGTCCATAGAGCTGTGTAGACTTACATGGGATAGAAGATTTAAACTTATAATCATATTTATATATGATGTCATAAACAAAAGGGACTTAGCCTTATTTATTGAGCATACAAAAGTCTTGTTCAATAATAATAATAAAAAAAAAAAAAAAAACAGACGTCACATGCACTTGACTTGAAGATTGAAACACTTAGGAACCTCCTCGGGAGGCACAGTGGTTAAGTTGACAAACAAAACTCCAGGTTGGCATCTTAGGCCTGGTCCTGTGCCTGATCACCTACATACATAAATAATACAGTGAGCTGGAGCCTAGTAAATAAGAACACACTAAAGGTTTTATGAATGATGTCCATCACAAATTTAAAAATCAGAGTCCATATCAGAAACAGATTTAGATTCACATGCTTATACAGATTTCATAAATAGTTATACGTAGTACATCCATTAGCTAAAGATCACTAGGTCATAAAGACCCACATTCACTTGAGATGGTCACGAGGACCCACTTTCACTTGAGATGGTCATAAAGACCCATTTTCACTTGAGATGATCATTTAGATGACCCACTTTCACTTGATAAAGACGGTTATGCATAACCAATTCCATAAATGGAACCCACTTGAAACCCTGGTACCAAGTCACATATATCACATAAACACTTGATGCTAAGGATGCCACGAATACTTTCAGAAAACTGGACAATCATTTATGATTCACAAACAGCATATCAGAAAACAAATCATATCACACTGTTCAAAAAATACTTAAATTCAAACATAGCTTTATAGAGTCGTTATCCACAGATAGCTCCAATAGTAGAACAAATCACTTAGATAGAATAAATTGATCAGGCGGGCGATAACACGTGACCTACACAAACACGTGACAGATACACATTGAACACGTGTCCTAGAGGTGCTTAACTTATCGTTCTTCCTTCTTAACGTGTGTTTCTAACTCTTATCCTTATTATTATAGCTTAACCATGGCCTAGGAATGCCTAGGATGCAATGAGTGTGTAAACATGTACTTTGAAAACACTTGCAAAATTTTGGAAAACGCGCAACTTTGGTCGCTCGAGCGGTCTGCAAAATCTACAAAAGTACTAGGAGCTCTTATTTTATACTCGAGCCAACTTTTGGTTGCTCAAGCCAAGGTTCAAAACAGATGGTGATCGCTCAAGCATTCTTTCAGTCGCTCGAGCCAACCATCAATCTCTGCAAAAATACTGAGAGCTCGAAATTTACGCTCGAGCGATGGTTTGGTCGCTCGAGTGATGTGACCAAATTCTAAGATTTGCATATTGCTCTTGAAGATTCAAAACTTGATTCAAAAGCTTTAATCTTGTTCATTTGGGCCAAAAACTTTTAGAAAATACTTGGAAACTTGTAGTATAACATGAAATGAAGGTTAATTCGTAAATCAAGGCCCAAACACAAATCAATTCTTCATAATCAAAGTGAAACTTTATGTATCTTCTTCACATGCATCTAATGATATGGATTCAAAACCTCTAAACCATGCACAAATGAAGTGTTTAAGTGTAGAATCATAGTGAGCTCTCACAACTTGACAAAAATAAACACTTGCATGTAAGAATTAAGTGAAAACTAAACTCAAAATCTATGAACTATGCATGCATGCATGGAATGATCTCAATTTCCATAATCTAAGCTTAATTCCATAGTTAATTACAAGAACCTCTTGACTTCTTACATTATTTGACTCAAATTCATAAATGAAGAGTTGAATTCCTACCTTAAGCCTTGAATTAGCAAGTGTTGAAGCTAAACTCCTCAATTCCTTCAATTTTCCTCTCAATTCTCTAGAATTCTCCTTTTTCTCCTTCTCAAGCTTGAATTCTCTTTCTTTCTCTCTCTCTCTCTCTCTCTCTCTCTCTCTCTCTCTCTCTCTCTCATATTTTTGATCAAGGAAAGTGAAGAATGGACTGATTCTAGAATGTAGCCTAGCCTTATATATTCTTGATTAGTGGGGTTTAATTAAGCTTGGCTTAAGACTAATCAGTTGGTATTATTTTATTCTAATTATTTAATTCTGAATCAAATCCTAATTAAACTTACCAGAAAATTCTAAAAATTCTAAATAACATATAAACTTAGTCAATTTCGTGATCGGTGGCTGATAAGGCGTTCAATTCACAGATTCAAATATAATTATCGACAGATATTCCTACAGTAGAAAGATATAAACACAAATAACACATGACGCATGCAATTAATTTAGGATTTCATCTTAATCACTTGTTAAGCACTCTTAATCAAGGATTTTAAGCTAATAACATATCGAGGTTGTTACACATACATAATGTGAGTCGCTTGTCTGGATTGAATGGGCCTTGGTAATCCTTGTGGATGAGTTAAAAGAAAAACTCACCACTTGAGTATTGTTATTCGTATCCTATAGGGTGAGTCTGAATATTAGTGTGGAACCTAAAAATATGAGAGTAATACTTAGATTTTGAACTAGATTCTGGAGTGGCAACTGCAATTTTAATAGGAATTGTTCTACCCTTTGTATCATTGGGTTGCCTTATCTTCTTTCGTGGAAGTTGTTTCTTGTTTATCAGGCAAAATCTTTTGTGTTAGAAGAATCTTCCAGAAACTTCTTGTTGAGTAGAAGTCATTTGTGATTAGTTGGTGGGAGTGTTAGTTCAATCTCTGTTTCATTTGGATTTATCTAAACTTTAGATCTTGAACTGTTTAATTTTAAGGACGAAATTTCTTAAGATGGGGAGATTGTAACACTTTGTACTTCTTGGACTAGTGGGATTTCTCTTGAGACTCCTATTATTGTACTTGGAGCCTCTTTGGTTCATTTTGGAACATTGATTGAGGTGGTATCATAATGGTAAAGTAAAATTGAACCAAAAACATTGATTTAGATAATTGTCCCATGAGTAGTCTTCACTCTTTTTCCATTTTCTCTTTCCACACTTTGCATTCGGATGTGAAATTAGAACCATTGGAAAGCTTGTTTCCAGGGCTTTGATTTGGACATAAGAACAACCTAAAACAGAGTCCAGATGAAGGAGTTAGGCCTGTTTGAAATTTAGGTACTCGTGCTAGAAGCAAGTTCGCCAGAGCGAACTTTTGACCGCTCGAGCAGTCCACGCGAATTTTGGCACTTTGTAGTCAATTTTTTTACCAAAATCCTTAATTTTTTCTTCCTCTCTTCCCTCCCTCTCCTTCATACCCAAAACCCTAGAGCTCTAAACACTTGATTTCTCCAATTTTTCCCTTAAATCCACCCTAGATCTTTTAAGAAAATTAAAGAACAAGTCTAGTTCGAGATATCTACCGATTGTTTTGCATTTTAGTTAAGATTTTAAGTGGGTTTCCATCTTAAGCTTCCATTCTTGCGGTAGGGGTATCTTTAACTTATTATATCTTTAATTTGAGAACCACATGTGGTAATTTCGTTAGATATTCACCTTTGTAAATATATATATATATATATATATGTATGGATTGTGTTTGCTAATAAATGATTTGGAAGGATGTGGGCAATAATTCATGATTGTGGATGGAATTATGTCTATTATTGATGATTATTGTTGTTGATGATGAAAATTAGTCTCTAATTCATGAAAGAGAGAAGACCCCCAATTTTCTACGAACCTTATTTTTTAAACTTGCTCAAAAAAGAGGGGTTTTACTTAATTGATTTTTAAAACTTGGAATTGGCTATGTTTATTCGACTTTGAGGTTGAAATATGAATTATTGAATTGTTGTGGATTGAAATCATCCTAGGGGAAATTGAAAACTTTAAATTCATGCATCATATACATTACTTAATTATTCTTGTGATACTAATGTGTATGAATTGTTAGAAGAGTTAAAAAGGGGGTTTTACCCAATTGGCCTCTAGAACCTAAAATTAAGTGTATTTACTTGACTTTGATGTTGAAAAATTAGATTTTGAGACTTTTACACCAAAACTGGAGATGATAATGGTTATGAATTGAAGAATCTTCTCATTGTTGACATATGAATTATTGAATTATTGTGCATTGAAATTATTATAGGGAAATTGAGATTTGGAAAATTCATGGATCTTAAACTTTTAAAATTTTATCTTGTGACTTTTAAAATGTTGGCGTATTGAAGGAGTTGAAAGGGGGTAAATAGTCTATGAGTCCGGGTAGTGAGTCGGGTTTGGTTGAGTTGTGTAAAGTAATTGGTACTCGTACAGGGAGTTAAGGTGCCCAATTGCCCTATTTACGCATATCGCCGGACGAATGTGGAAAAATATTTTTGGATGTCCACAAGCTCGCCGTTTCAGGAGTCGGCAAATGTGGAAAAACATAGTTTTTGGGTGTCCATTTCCCCACCATTTCAGAAGTCGACAAATGTGGAAAAACATGATTTTCGGGTGTCCATGTCCCTGCCGTTTCACGAGTCGGCAAATGTGGAAGAAAAAAAGGTTTTTGGGTGCCCATCGCCCCGCTGTTTCTGGAGTCAACAAATGTGGGACTATTTTCAGTATACAAAATCTATATCTATGTATGTTTTTTGAATTACGGCTCTTACTGGGATGTCATAGTATATTTACCACCTTTGCTTTTAGAAGAATAATTATCTAATATCATGCATGGTCATTTAAACTTGTAAAGAATATTTACTTTAAGATAATTTCTATACTTGCATGGCATGATCATGTGTATTTCAATTAATTATATAATTTGTTAAATATATTTCTTACTGAGCATTCGCTCACCCTAAAAAACTAACCATTTCAAGAAATGAAGTTGACGAGCCACCTAAATGATTTACTATGGAAAGCAATTTGGACGATGTGTGAATGATCACTTGTATGATATTTTATGTTAAAGCCTTGGGGTTATTTTGTATAAATGTAAAGGATTTTATTTTTAAATCATGGACACTTTCAATAGAGTGTTGTCCCTTTTTGATTTCTCTATTTTGCATAACTTCTTAACTTTTGAAATGTTTTATTTTAACCATGGATGCAAACTGACTGTATTGAAATTCTTGAGAATAGTTCAATGGGAAGAAGTGTTATGGAATTGCATTATTATTTCTTTATCTATTGTTTGTATCTATGTGGATTGAGATAGGGGAACAAGATTTGAGAGGTGTTTTCCTAGGGTGCTATAGTTTAACGAAGGCTTTTTCTCTTCTTACCACCACAACTCTTTTCCCATCACAGAAGATTACTAGTTCTGAATGTTGGAGAAGAGTTTCAAATGTATTATGGAATAACCTGTATCTATCAATTTTGTCAATGGTAGAATCATATCCCTTCCATGATCTTTCTGTTTTACCATGGTAGAAAGTATTTTGACTGGTTATTGGGTATAGATACCAAATCTGATATGGTTGATAAATAGAGTTTTAGTTCTTTTAGCCGAAGTGGACACAATGTGTGCAATAATTACCATCGGGCTTGCCCTTATAATTGTATTAGCATATTTATTCAAAATATGCTAAAATAGCATATAATTGCATATTTATTCCAAATATGCTAAAATAGCATATTTATTCCAAATAGCATATAATTGCCCTTATAGCATATTTAACTATTGTTGGAAATTCATTTAAGAGCTGAAAATCTTCTGTTAATTTCCACAAAATCAACAATTCCAAATTCAATCTAGTACATATTAATTTTATCGACGGATAACTTAAGACTTGGCCAACCATTATCCCAGTTAAAGAATTCTGCTAAGGATGGCATATGAAATATTTATTCGTGTTCATCTTGTCATTTGGCAATTTGTTTAATTTTTTCAACCAACTCTTTTGGAAAGAATGTTTCTATTTATTTAAAAATAGAAATTCTTTTCTCTTTCTTCCATCATTTTTTCATCGTTGCGAATGATGTTGATTCCTTTTCTAGAAACTTAACATAATCAGTAAGAGCATTGATAATTCTACATACATCTTTTCGTTTATTGTTACGCAGAATAGGTCACAATTCTTTGAAAAGTTTGCTACTTTCTAGTGCTAGTCCAGGATTATAAAACGGTTTTTTGATTATAGCAGGGAGTTTTGCTATATCTATGTCTTTGATTTTGGAGATTAACTCATCTTTTTGCTCTTTTGATGATTCTAATTTTAAGAATCCCTTTGAATTTTTTGGTTCAAAATTTGGATTTCTTCTCTTTGCTATCGCGGTTTCAGCCGTACGTGTTTTATTAGTTGGAGCATTTTTTGAATCTTTCTGCCAACAATTTTCAGCTTTATGGCCTAGTTTGTTGTGGTTCAGTAAAATAACATGGGTTTTTTCCCTTTATCAGCTGAAGTTGTGATTTATTGTACCATAAAACTCATAAAACTTAATTCTCTGCTTAGAAAATCTGCAATGGAGTTTTTTTCAAGAAAAAATATATTCAACATCAAAACTAAAATAATGCAATTATTGCTGCCATCTGTGTAGTCTGCTTTGACTTACATCTCTTAAATCTTTCTTCAAAAAAGTTTTAAAACATTTATTATCTGTTCTGATAATGAAATGTTCAGAGATTACAAAAGCATAAAAAGATTTTATACCACTTTACAAGAAATTCTTTTTCATTTATGTAGTATCTTGTTTCAGCATCTTTGAAACTACCACTCCAATATCCACATATTTGTTCTTTTTATTTATTAGGAGGTATTGATTTTAATACTGCTCCTCAATTATTCTCAGAGGCATTTGCTTCTAAGATTAATTTATCTCCTTGATTAGATAAACTTAACTTAGGAAGATTTTTTACTATCTTCTTGATATTAGATACGTTTTTAGTATATTCTAAATTTCAACTCCAATTTTCTTTTTTAAGTTTTTTGGTTAATGGGTTTACTAATACAGATAAGTTTGGAATAAACTTTCTAGCGTAGTTAATTATTCCCAAAAATCATTGAAGTTGTTTGACATCTCCTATTTCTTCAGGAAACTCTGTGAATTTTTCAAAGATATGATCTTCAAACACAACTTTTTTGTTGTCATCAATTACTAATCCCAAAATTTTTATGGAATTCGTTTCCCGTTCAACTTTTTTTTTTTCTTTCCAGATAGCACTAATCCATGATATGTGAATTCTTGAGCTATTATTTTGACATGATTTCAATGTTCCTCTATAGTTTTAGAGAAAACTAAAATATTATGGACATATACCATACAATATTCTCCAAGTTTTCCAAAAATATTATCTATTCGTCTTTGTAATAGAGGTGGAGCTTGTTTTAAGCCAAATAGTAAAACCAACCACTCATAATATCCTTGCGGAGCACTAAAAACAGTTAGATGAATAGAATTTTCTAACCACTTTTTAAATCAAATTTAGAAAAGAAATTGGCTAATTGAATTTTGTTAATTAAATTGCCTTTGTTAGGCAATTTATAACCCTCTTTTATGGTCTTTTTGTTTAAAACTCTACAATCTATTACCATAAATGCATGACAAGAATGTGGATTTTTACTTGATCATATTAACCCTTGTTTTAATAAGTCAGGAATTTGTTTTTCGAATTCCTTGATCATTTCAAGACTATGTCTAATGGGTTTGACATTGACTACATAGTTTGGATCCTCAACACTATTTTTGCCCAAGGCTTGTCTTTTTCCCATAATTTTAGTGGGTTGTCACTAAAATTATTTTCTAATATTTTCTAAATATTATCTAAACTCGGAATATCTTTTCCTTGTTTGCCTTGATAGTGATTTATGATATCAATGATCCATTGTTCATCTTCTTTTTCAGTATGACTTTCATATTCACTATCAATTATAATGTTATTATTTGTACTGCTAATTTCATCTTCAAATAGTTGTTGCCAAGTTTTTTCTTGATTGTAGTCAATTGTTTTTAACTCACCACGCTAGGCTATGTTAAGAGGTTCAATTTGTGTTAATAAATTTGGTTTTGTAATTTTAACAAGGTAAAAACCAAATTCACATTTGAGATGCATATTTTATGTTCTTCTTTTTTTAAGAATGCATTGTCAACTACAAAATCTCCATCTAAAAATGTAAATTGAATTATTCGGTTCATTATAAATTCTTTTTGATTAAGAATAATAGGAACATGATAATTTTCATATTCCATAATTACCAGTTGACTGTTTGGCAATTTTAATACAACTGGATTGTCAGCTAAAATCCATTTGTCTGGAGGTAATATTCTAGGTTTTGCCAAACTATATGAAACACCTGTTTCAACAAATGCATCAATAGTGTAAGAACGATAGCCCGAACAATAATTCGATATATGAATTTGTAGGGCTAACTTCAACAGTTTTTCTAAAAATTTCATGAGATTTTTTACTCAAATCTTCCTTTATTTTTTGGATTATTTCTTTTGTTCCTTTTTGGAGTTTCTCTCTGAATAATTCTCATTCTTTTAATTTCACATTTAAAGTGATGGAGAGATTATTGAGAGAAACCATTTTTAGGTTTTGGTATACTTTGATTGATATCTTTGATGAAAATTTATTGGTAATAGGGATACTATTTTTTTGTATCCTATTATTTCGTCATTTGAACTTTCTTGTACACAAAATTCTTGTACACTAGATTCTTCAATGATAGCCTTATCTTTGTTTTTTGTTCTTTCTAGGCTACTTGTAGAATTAGATCTAGTAAAAATAATTGATTTTTGTCTAGGTTCATTTAGATAAACAACACCTCTGTTTTGTAAAATTGTTAAATTTTCGAGATTTTTTGATTTGGAGTTTGTCCAAGAACTCATTTCTTAGGCCATGATAATTGTTTTACATTAACCTTTTTGGATTGAAATTTTCGAGTGTGAGCACTTGTTTAGCTCTATTTCAGGTACAGGTTTACTAAGACGAATAACTGTATTAACCACTCGATACATAAGTATGTAATTAATAGCAATGTTTTTCGTTCTTGCATGAAGGTCTTGCATACCATGATTTTTTATTTTCAATCCTAATGCTCGATTAAGATTAGGATCTTCCAATGCCAAGAAATAATTTGGTTTGATAGTGAACCAAATTGGTCCATTATATAAATTACTTTGAATTCCTCCGATTAAGGAATTTTTAATGTTATGCCATCAATTATCCATAACACATGTTAACAAATGAATTTCTTTTCTGCCTGAAAATAAAGGACATATACTAACTTGTACTAAATAAATGTAATTATATTTTTAATTATGATATTGTTTGATCTTATTCATATCAAACAACAATATATGTATAGATGTTGTTTCTGTGTTACTAACTAAAGTTCTTCTTTCAAAGATTTATACATTCAGTTTACTTTGAGGTTTGAAAATTGAGTTTTGTAAATTTCCTTAATTGGAAGGTATTTTCCAATTGTTTACAGAAAATTATGGTTCTTCAATTTCAAATGATTCAATTTCTCCTTTCTTAAAAAAGATCATTTCATTCTTATCATCTGAATCTATTATCACCATAAAAATAGTTCCAGTTAAAACTTCTTCTAAGTTTTGTTCATCGTTTTCATTAGAGCTATAGTAAGATTCTGATTCATATTCTAACATGATTTCTTCTACGTCATCATCAGATTTTATTTCGTTTCCCCATACTAGTTCATATTTTTCTTCAAAAAATAATATTTGTTTAATATGTTTTCTTTGTTTGTTTGGACATTTGTTTTTAAAATGTCATTTTTCTCCACAAAGCCAATATCTGCATTCTTTAGGAGATTTTCCTTTTGCACATGGAGTCTTTTTATTATTTGTGAATTTTTTAGATTTCTTTCTAATATGTCTACCCTAGGGTTTTGGTTTGTCTTTATAAGGATTAAATTTTCTTTTTAGAAATTTTTTTCACCATTTTTTCACAATTTTTTTCTTTTTATCCAATGGTTTGTATATCTTATCACAACCATAGCTTCCTACCATACATTTTGCACAATATTTCTTTATAACTTCTCGTACATAAGCTATTCTTCTACCTAAAGAATCATAGATTTGATTCTTTTCTAGTAGCCTTTCAAACTCTTTTTGGGATAATTCATCCCGTGGTTTCAGAAGTTTGGCTATAAATTGTCTTTGCCTATGAATAGTATCTTTTAGGTCTAATTTATAGAACTCTTTTTTGTATTCACAAGCATAATTTTCAAAATAGCACATATGCACATTTGTATCTTAGTTAGATTTGTAAATGTTATTTTTTCTTAAATTTTCAATTGGCTAAGGGTTGTTCCACAAAATTCTCGTTTAAGGTTATCTACTATAAACATGATACTCTTTTCAGCAGTAGTTAAAGCTAACCACTGAGCTCTTATATTATTATTATTATCTGATAAAGTATTGCAAAATTTTACAGCTTGAGCTCTTAGAGTAGCTTCTACAAAAACATTTAGACCTCTTGCATCTATAGCTTGTCTAGCTACTACAAGTCTTATTGCTTGAGTTCAATTATCTATAACCTCTTCTATGTTGGTTACACAGTCGATATCAAGATATATTTCATATTTAGTAACAAACTCATTTTTTTTGCAGCTTTAGGAATAAAGTCATATTTTATATGAGTTTTTAATGGTCCTCTTTTTCCTAATTTTATTTCATTCTTAGAAGATTTTTCTTTATTATCTCCAAAGATATTCATATAATCTGGATTTTCCCAAAAACTAAAATTTTCAAATGCTTTGTTTATTTTGGATATTTCAACTTTTCTTTCAGATTGATAGTATTGTTCTTTTAACTTTGTTGGATCAAAGAATAGCTTATTGGTTTTTTTATGCACGTTTTCTTTTTCATAATTATCAATATATAGATTTAAATTGTGGGGACATAATTTTGATTGTCCACGTAGCTTAGATGGTTAGCCGAAGTGCCACAAGGGTGATTCTGATTGGCCGAGGTGTAGTCAAACCACATATGAATCTGAGATATTCAAATGAGGGACTAGAGTCCTAGATGATGACAGACTCTCTGTTGGGATAAGGTTAGACTCTTGAGACAGTTAATCTTAATCCAAATAAGAGGAGTCCTGGATAAGTGATATCCTTGTAAAGGATAAAGTCTCGTGAAGTAAGACTTCTAGGGGAAGTCGGATACTGATCATTAAATAAAGAGAGCACCCCCGTGGGTCTAAGGTATGCTTTAATTGAGAGTTGTTTTACTTGATATCTTGTGAGATTGTTTGATTGACTTGATTGTCGAAGTGCCCCTAGGTTGGACAAGCCACTATGGTATTTCTTACCTTCTTGTGTACAGGTGTTAGCTTAATCTATTTTTTCACGTGCTCTCCAGCTAAGTTCCCTAGATCTCAGCAAGGAGATCTATTTGGTTGTGAGATCAAAAATCAACACACGCATAAATATTTTTGAAGATCTTCTGAGGATATTCCTTCTGTAGGATTTTTTTGGTATGGATGTACCACTATCATCTAGATTGTTTTTCATATTTTGTAGTTTTTCCAGTTTGTTCAATAACCATAAAAGAAGTTCCAAATCTTTTAATAAAACTTTCTTTTTAATTTTTAAGAGAAATTTCTTTTATTTCCCTTAACTTTTTAGATATTTCAGTAATCACGATATTTCGATTTCTGCAAATATTTAAAGTTTATTTACTTACATCCATTAGACTATTTAATAGTCATGTGGTTTCAATTTTACTATTTCCGTGATTAACATATATAAAGCTTTTTACATCTATTACATCTTGCATTAAATATTGAATTTTCATGTATAAATTTTTTTCTAAATTCAATTTCTAGGCTCTAATACCAAGATTGAGAGTCTCATATTGTCTTACAGGTGGAAACTAAATTTTTCAAAATTATATTAAACTTAAGAGTTTAACTTATAAAATTATACTAAAGTTTTATGGTCACTTTATAATTTATGAAACTAAAAGTAAGTGAAAAGATTAATAGAATTGATTGTTTGGTGAATGAAAAGATGAGGTGAATAATTAGGTGAAATGCCACCTAAGTAATGCTCTTTCTAGTAATGAAAGATTGGTGCCCTCAATCTTTATTCTTATGACATCGTCTTGACTAAATTTGTAGATAAAAACACAAACTTAATTGATAAATGTGAAACAATTGTACTTTTTTGCATACTTCCACAAGAGAGGTTATTTAAACTCCCAATCCACCACATATATGTCATTCGACTAGTCCTTACAATTTTATTTTATTTATTTTTCAAAACAATCTCACAATAGTGAACCCATCTTAGATAGCAAATTTCGAACCTACCTTCAGAAGGTAAATTTGACATTTCAATTTCACCATTTAAACCAATGAATCAAACAAACAAAGGAGATTTAGCATTCTCACAGTTTTAAAATTACTTATTGCCCAAATTAAGTGAAAATTCAAGTTTAAATTAAATATTCACTAGCCTTTTTGTGCAAAAGCACCCTTTAAACGCATGATCACATACATAAAAAACGATTATACAAATGAACACAATTCTTGATGATATTGTATAAAAAAATAGTGACTTTTGTGTGAAGAAATTTTATAGTGAATTACCACCACAAGATTCTGCCCAGTCTGGTTTGCCTAAGGAATTCACAAATTAAAGGCTGGACTGGGAACCTTAGTCCGGTCTCTATTATTGACAGCAGGGTAAAAGGTACAAAGCCTGCTTCGCCCCATGGTATGATGTCCTTCTTGGCTAGGATAAGCTGTACATCGTCTGGAATGCCATAATCCTTTCGGAATTCGGCCATGCCACCAGGGGTCTCTACTAGATATCTATACTTACCCATTTATTGTATAATTTATGGATAAGTTATATCGGTGCAAAAATGGTGCTCAGTAGCACGGTTGAGCGCACGAAGAAGTGCCTGGGTAACCTAAGTCTGCAAGGTAGAAAACAAAGGGGTTAAGCACAGATCGTTGGACCGTGCTACAAATTAAAAACAAGGTAAATAAGCCTTACTTTGGCTTTGTGGGCAAATTCTGTCTCGGTTCGGCAAAAGACTTGGCAGTTCGGTTTGAACCTAGGATACGCAAGATCGGTTTTTCATATAAATTTTGTTATCTCGGTTTGGACAGTAGGGTTTTTACTTCGGTTGAGCCACTAGGGGTAGCTTTCTGAGTTTGGTTTAGAAACTAAGAAAGCTGGCTTAGCCCCAAGGCTTAGCACGGTTGAAGGCCGTGGTTCGTAGCCTAATTTGTTCAAACTTCGTTCGATGATCTTATTTCGGCTAAGATAAAACGAAAGTTGGACATCTTTTGAAGCTGCTGTTGTTTCTACAAGTTCTAGTTCGGTTATTGACTAAAGTAATCTACCTATATTGGACAAACGGTATTCTAGTTCGGTTGCTATGTGATTTTGGATCTAAGACTAGTTTTCTACAGAATAGTTCATACACATGAGTTCTGCTGATTTTTCCATGAAAGTACAGAAGCAAAACAAAAATTGTACAAATGTGTTTTGCAACAACATGGAAAGCAAGATGCAAAAGCAAAACAGAGGAAGGAGAATGGATTTGCTTACCAAATTGGAGAAGAGGGAACTAGAGATGGAAACAGTCGCAGCTATAAAGAATGCGAGCTTGGCAGATGAAGAGGAGAAGCCCAGAAGGATTATGATGAAAGATCGCGGTGCACCTTCCACAAAGAAAAAGGGCACCGCACTGAGAATTGCACACCATTGAGACAACACTTGGAAGAATTGGTGGCAGCAGGCCACTTGGATAAATACATTGAATGAGGGACACAACCAGCCCCCCAGGATCACAACAACCCCAACGGAATGCCAATCGACGCCCCACCTCAAGGCATTATCAATGTAATACATGGAGTCTTTGAACCTGAGCGTGTATGCGAGCTCAGGGGATCAATCAAGAAGGCTGAACACTTTAGAGAGGTGCTAAGCGCCCAACCTGCCATCAAGAAGGGAAAGACAGAGGCAACAAATGTCATGTCCTTTTCGGATAAGGACTTGGATCGAATATACTGTCCTCACAACGACGCTCTGGTCGTCACTCTCCGAGTCAAGGATTTTGACGTCAAGCGGATTCTGATTGACCAGGGTAGTTCATGTGAGATCATGTACTACGACACATTCAAGCAACTGAAACTACAAGATAAAGACTTGGCGCCTGCAGTTTCTCCCCTAATTGGATTTAACTCCATGCCAGAGTGGCCCGTCGGCAAAATAATCCTTCCAGTCAAAGCAGGAAGCGTAACAAAACAAGTGGAGTTCTGGGTATTGAAGGTCCCCTCCACTTACAACATCATCCTGGGCAGAACATGGTTGCATGCCATGCGATCGGTGGCGTCATCTTACCACCAAGTAATGAGGTTCCCCAACGACATCGGTATAATTGAAGAAGTCTATGGAGATCAGATCATGTCAAAGCAATGTTTAGCCACGGTGAATGGCAGCCGCGCTGCCAAAGGATATGTTCATTCGGTGGAAGAACCAGAAAGTAATGAACTATTCGCGGACGTCGGTAAAGAGGCTGATCAGAAAGCGGTGAAGGACTTGGTGGACGTTAAAATAGATGAGAAGAACCCGGATAAGTTCTTCTTGCTTGGCTCATCGTTGTCTAGCGCTGAGAGATTAGAGGTCTTGGAATTCTTGACCTCTAACATCGAAGTGTTTGCCTGGACGCCATACGACATGCCAGGCATTGATCCAAACTTCATCAGTCACCAACTCAATGTCCACCCATCCGCCAGACCAGTCATACAACGCACACGCAGATCGGCACTCCACCACGCCGAAATAGTGGCAGAAGAAGTAGGCAACCTGCTGGAGGCAGGAGCAATTAGAGAAGTGCACTACCCAAGATGGATCTTCAACACAGTCGTAGTGCCAAAAAAGAATGGTAAATGGCGTGTCTGCGTCGACTACAAAACGGTCAACAAGGCCTGCCCAAAAGATAGCTTTCCTCTACCAAGGATAGATCAACTGGTGGACCTAACGGCAGGGCATAACCGACTTAGCTTTCTGGATGCATACAGAGGCTACCACCAGATTGCCATGCATGAACCAGACCAGGAGGTCATATCCTTCACAACACCAAGGGGATTATATTGCTACAAGGTCATGCCCTTTGGCCTGAAGAATGCAGGGGCGACATTCCAACGGATGGTCACCAAGATGTTTGAACCACTGTTAGGCAGAACAATGGAGGCTTACATCGACGACATGGTGGTCAAAAGCAAGGATGAGAATGACCATCTTAAAGACCTAGGCGAGATGTTCCAGATCTTAAAGAAACACAAGTTGCGCCTCAATGCGTCCAAATGCGCATTCGGAGTTGGATCTGGCAAATTCTTGGGCTTCCTTGTGACCAACCGGGGTATAGAAGCAGACCCCTCTCAGATTAAAGCAATCCAGGAGTTAGAGAGACCAAACTCAGTCAAAGAAGTACAGCATCTCACTGGTATGGCGGCTGCGCTCAACCGGTTCATAAGCAGGTCATCAGACAGACTACGATCATTCTTCCAAGCTTTAAAAGCCAAGTTTGAATGGGATGAAGAATGCGACCAAGCTCTGGAAAGCTTGAAGGAGTACATGTCTTCCCCACCACTACTTGTTACTCCAATACCTGGTGAAGAACTCTTTTTATACCTAGCAGTTTCTCAGCACGCAGTAAGCGCAGTGTTGGTTCGTGCAGAAGGAATACAACACTTGCCCATTTTTTATGTCAGCAAGACATTGTTGGGAGCCGAAACAAGGTACTTACCCTTGGAAAAATTAGCATTAGCCTTAATGATGGCCTCTAGGAAATTGGCACACTACTTTCATGCCCACACCATAGTCGTTCTCACAGCCTTTCCACTAAAAGCTCTGTTTGAAAGGGCGAACTTTAGTGGGCGAATTTTGAAGTGGGCAGTAGAGTTGGGACAATTCGACATCAAGTTCCAACCCAAGACCGCAATAAAAGCCTAATCTTTGGCAGACTTCGTCGCAGAGTTTACTCTTGGAAGTCATCATATCTGCCCAGTCGACCTAACTGACACAACCGAACTAGGGACGGAAGTTGACGCCGGAATAGCGCAACCCCTAGTAGAGGGTAGTCAATCAAGCACCAAGGCAGACCATACTAAGGACAACAAGGAAGAGACAAACAAAGGCTCACCAACAGTTCAATCAGAGGACGAAGGGCAGACAGCAAACATGGACCTTGAAGAAAACACCATCCTTGACCCCACGACATCATCTGACCCCTCCACTTGCTGGAAGATATTCGTTGGAGAGATGTGGAAGCTCTTTGTGGATGGAGCATCCAACCGGCATGGTGCAGGACTTCGCATAGTCCTCATCTCCCCAGACGGCCTGGTTGTAGAGCAAGCAATCAACCTTGGCTTCCCAGCATCCAACAATGAAGCGGAGTATGAGGCGCTTCTCGCAGGGCTCAAGTCAGCTTACTACATGAAGTCCACCGAACTAATGGTCTACAGCGACTCACAGCTGGTGGTAAATCAAATTTCTGGCGACTACGAAGCAAAGGATGACAGAATGGCCAAGTACCAAGAGCTGGTCAGGACAGAGATCAAAAAGTTCGATGTAGTAAGGATAGAACAAATTGGCAGGGAGGAAAACAGCAGAGCAGACGAACTAGCAGGCTTCGCCTCAATGGCAGAGGCATCCACCCCTCATCCATTGCTCATCGACTACTTACCAAGACCAAGCATAGAAGACCCCGAAGCAAAAGAAGTATGTTGCGCAGAATTAGGCCCCTCTTGGATGGATCCCATCATCCTGTTCCTAAAAGACGGCATCCTACCAGAGGAGAAAAAAGAAGCCAACAGAATAAGGGCAAAGTCGCAGCGATTTTGGCTATCTCCATCTTTGGCATTATACAAGAAGTCATTCTCAGGGCCTTACCTAAAGTGCATTCATCCCAGCAAAGTAGAAGCATTCTTGTTCGAAATACACGAAGGAGTGTGCGGAAGCCATCAAGGGGGAAGGTCGCTAGCTTACAGGGCCATTTCACAAGGTTATTGGTGGCCATATATGCAGGCAGACTCAGAGAAATATGTGAAGAGGTGTGAAAAATGCCAGAAATTCGCACATCAAATACATCAACCAACCAGAGAACTCCTACCATTGACTAGCCCATAGCCTTTCGCAATGTGGGGCTTGGACATCGTAGGACCATTTCCAACAGCACCCGGCGGCAGGAAGCTCTTTCTCGCGGCAACAGACTACTTCACAAAGTGGGTTGAAGCAGAAGCATTGGCATCAATCAAGGAAAAAGATATGAAGAAGTTCGTCTGGCAAAACATCATCACTCGATTTGGCATACCAAAGGCCCTAATCTCAGACAATGGCACTCAATTCGACGGCAGAATCTTCATAAGCTTTTGTGAAGAGTACAAGATAGAGTTCTACAATTCTACACCAGCATATCCTCAAGCGAATGGCCAAGCAGAAGCATCAAATAAAGTCGTCTTGAATGGACTAAAGAAAAGGCTAGAGAAGGCAAAAGGCAAGTGGGCAGACGAACTTCCTCATGTTTTATGGGCTTACCGCACCACACCTCAGCGATCGACAGGAGAAACACTATTCTCCTTAGCTTATGGAATGGAAGCAGTAATCCCACTAGAAGTTGGCCTCCCCACAATTAGAAGCGAAAATTTTGATCCAGACTTAAATGGAGAAGCCATAGCTTTAGAACTCGACCTTGCATAAGAAAGAAGAGAAAGAGCACTTGTTCACATCGCCGCATACCAACGAGAGTTAATCAGAAAATACAACAAAAAGGTGCATCCAAGACAATTCAAGATCGGCGATTGGGTACTGCGCAAAGTAATGGGAAACACCTTGATCCCAGGAGATGAAAAGTTAGGGCCAAACTGGAAAGATCCTTACAAGGTGGTTGGGTTAGCAGGCAAAGGGGCATACCACCTAGAAGACAAGGATGGCAAGGCAATCCCTAGGCCATGGAATACGGCCAATCTCAAGTTATTTTACTTTTAGCTTTTCTTTTTCAAACATATGTAATTTTTTCTTTCTTCAATAAAGCAAGCAATTCTTTTTAGCACAAGTTGTTCTTTGTAAAAGTTAGCTTTAGTAAAGATTAGGTACATTGCAAGCATTTTATTCTAAGTTAGCTGGAAAAACTAACTTAGAGGTTGGCTGGAATAAACCAACACCCTTCCTAAGCCCAGGATAAGGATCCAGGCTGCAGGACATTTGGTCGGAATAACCAAATATTATTCTAAGTTAGCTGAAAAAACTAACTTAGAGGTTGGCTGGAATAAACCAACACCCTTCCTAAGCCCAGGATAAGGATCCAGGCTGCAGGACATTTGGTCGGAATAACCAAATATTATTCTAAGTTAGCCGGAAAAACTAACTTAGAGGTTGGCTGGAATAAACCAACACCGTCCTAAGCCCAGGATAAGCATCCAGGCTGCAGGACGTTTGGTTGGAATAACCAAATATTATTCTAAGTTAACTGGAGAAACTAACTTAGAGGTTGGCTGGATTAAACCAACACCTTCCTAAGCCCAGGATAAGGATCCAGGCTGCAGGACGTTTGGTCGGAATAACCAAACATTATTCTAAGTTAGCTGGAAAAACTAACTTAGAGGTTGGCTGGAATAAACCAACACTTGTTACTCTTCAGCCGAAGTAAGGGAATGGCTGAAGAATGGTTGGCTGGAATAAACCAACTCTCTTTACTCTTCAACCGATGTAAGGGAATGGCTGAAGAGTGGTTGGCTGGATAAACCAACTCCGTATACTCCTCAGCCGAAGTGATTATATCGGCTAAGGAGTGGTTGGCTAGAGAGCATAGGTTGACCACCTAAAACCGAAATAGCAGTTGAAATAATAGAGGGCATTACAAATACAAGCATACGAATCAAAACCGGAATAAGAGTTCAAACAAAATTTTCATTCTTTGAAAGGAAATTACAAAGGGGGCATAGCCCGGTTACAAGGACAAAAAGGAACAAAAGGAAAAAGTACATGATCAAGAGAAAAGTTCTTCAATATCGGCATCAAAGGCTGCATCACCATCAACTTGAAGACCGGTTTCATGAGGGAGCTCGCTCTCGGTTGCAAGGATAGTTTCGGTTGGAACCACGGTTTCAGTTGGTAGTTCGATTGTCAGATCTTCCACCGTGGGCTCCAACCGAACTGAGGGTTCCGCACTGACAACCGCAGTATCTTCAGAAGCAGAGGAGTCATCGGAATCTGAGTCTTCCAGAAACTCTTGTTGCAGGGCATTAGCATACTCCCCAAGAGAGCTCGGTATGAAGTAAGCTGGAGGGTTGAAAACCTCGGTCTGTGGGTCATGACCGAGCTTCTCAATTGCTGCCCTCCAGCCGCACTTGAAGAACAGCTCCTTGGCAGCATCGCACTGCTTTACATAAGCATCTTCTGCTTTCTTATAGCCCAGCTTTTCGGCTCCCTTTACACTCTTTTTCAGTTGAGTTATTTCGGTATCTTTTCTCTTCTCAAGCTTTACCAACTCACGCAGATACTTGTCTTTCATAGCGATGGCAGCTTTCTGCTTCTCCGCCTCAGCCGAACTAACCAGATCGGCAAGTCGGCCGTTCTCTGCTTGTATCTCGGCCATTTTCTTTTCGGCTTCTTCTAGCTCGGCCACCTTTGCTTCGGCTTCCGCCACTGCTTGCCTTGTGGTTTTTCTAAGCTCTTGGACTTTCTTGTAAGTAATGTTGTTTTTCTGTAAGGCCTGGCAAAACGAAGATTTCCCCTGAGCCGAAGTAAACGTTGGAAAAATTAGACAGAAAAAACGGACAGAGCTACTTACCAAAATCATGGACTTCGATGTAGACCGGATTGACTTCATTTCGGTGTTTAATTGCTTAAGGTGGTGCTCCATATCCTTGGAGAGGCACACCCCCTTGGCCAGATTGAAGGCCAAATTATGATCTTTTTCAGCAACGACCGAATCAGAATCTTTGATATCTCGGTCGTTGAAGGTTAGCTTCGGAGCCCATTTGGAAGATTCTGCTCGGTCAGTTTGCTCCGGTTGAAGGGTAGGTTGAGGACTTTGGGGTATGGTTTCAACCTCATCAACAAGTTGCTGCTCGGTCGATGTAGATCGGGCACGTTTTGAAGGGCGAGATGAAGAAGGCTGTTGAGAGGGGAGGGCCACAACGGCAGGCTGCGTTTGGGTTGTTGGTAGTACTTCGGTCCTGGTTGTTGCGGTCAGAAGGGCCCTAACTCTGCTTTTCTTTGCCATCTCTTCTTCAGCGGTTAGTTGGACAAGTCGTATTTCGGGCAAAGTTGGGTCCGGTTCAGGTGCGTCTTCGAGAAGGAAATTGGTCACTCTGGCTTTTCGACGACCGCTATATCTATAGGTCGGCTCAAAGTTTAGGAGCTTTGTCCAACTCCTTTCTTTAAACCGTAGTGCGGCCCGGAGTGTGTTCAGATTTGGGTAACTATAATGGGAAACAAGATGAGCTGAATCTGCAAAAAGGACAACTGTTAGATCGGTTATAACATCCGAAACCGAAGTAAAAGAAAAGCATGTATAAAACCGAAGCAACTATACCAGGTTCTCATTTCTTCCAATTTATACTTCGGCCTAGGATTGGGGCTTGCTGATCTTCAAAATTGCCCGATACCCAGAAAAAGTCATCATCATTTACGTCCTTATCCGGCGTATCTTTTATTATCTTTTCTCTACGACGGCGTATCCTAAGGTAATAAACCCAACCATCATCTTTGGAACCTATGGAGTACTGGTGGAAGATTTCGGTTAAACCGAGGTTCAGGCCTGCTTGGCGGTTTAGCTCGGCTACACCCATTATTATCCGGTATGTATTGGTGGATAGCTGGGTTGGGCACAGTCTGGTTTGCCTAAGGAATTCACAAATTAAAGGCTGGACTGGGAACCTTAGTCCGGTCTCTATTATTGACAGCAGGGTAAAAGGTACAAAGCCTGCTTCGCCCCATGGTATGATGTCCTTCTTGGCTAGGGTAAGCTGTACATCGTCTGGAATGCCATAATCCTTTCGGAATTCGGCCATGCCACCAGGGGTCTCTACTAGATATCTATACTTACCCATTTATTGTATAATTTATGGATAAGTTATATCGGTGCAAAAATGGTGCTCAGTAGCACGGTTGAGCGCACGAAGAAGTGCCTGGGTAACCTAAGTCTGCAAGATAGAAAACAAAGGGGTTAAGCACAGATCGTTGGACCGTGCTACAAATTAAAAACAAGGTAAATAACCCCTACTTCGGCTTTGTGGGCAAATTCTGTCTCGGTTCGGCAAAAGACTTGGCAGTTCGGTTTGAACCTAGGATACGCAAGATCGGTTTTTCATATAAATTTTGTTATCTCGGTTTGGACAGTAGGGTTTTTACTTCGGTTGAGCCACTAGGGGTAGCTTTCTGAGTTTGGTTTAGAAACTAAGAAAGCTGGCTTAGCCCCAAGGCCTAGCTCGGTTGAAGGCCGTGGTTCCTAGCCTAATTTGTTCAAACTTCGTTCGATGATCTTATTTCGGCTAAGATAAAACGAAAGTTGGACATCTTTTGAAGCTGCTGTTGTTTCTACAAGTTCTAGTTCGGTTATTGACTAAAGTAATCTACCTATATTGGACAAACGGTATTCTAGTTCGGTTGCTATGTGATTTTGGATCTAAGACTAGTTTTCTACAGAATAGTTCATACACATGAGTTCTGCTGATTTTTCCATGAAAGTACAGAAGCAAAACAAAAATTGTACAAATGTGTTTTGCAACAACATGGAAAGCAAGATGCGAAAGCAAAACAGAGAAAGGAGAATGGATTTGCTTACCAGATTGGAGAAGAGGGAACTAGAGATGGAAACAGTCGCAGCTATAAAGAATGCGAGCTTGGCAGATGAAGAGGAAGAGGCACAGAGAGAGAAGATGAAGAATAGTAACGGTGAATGGTTCAAAGGCAGGATGATTGTTTTGTGAAAAGAGAGAGAAAGGGCGGGAACTGTTCAAAAATTGCGAAATACGAAGACGGCGTTGACAGCTGCCTTCTACGAATGGGAGCGTGCCACGTGTATACGGAAAGGGAAGCGTTACAGTCATGACTGAAGAGACGTTTTGACCGGACAAAGTAAAGCCCGAAGTAAAATTAGCTCGGCTGGAGAGGCTAAAGGGTTTTTAGCTCAGCTGGAAAGGCTTAATAACTTCAGCTCGGTTGGTGGACTTGTAATCCCAATCATGCGTTGCAGATGGAATTAAGGGGCAATTGAGAGGGTAATTTTTGGGAAAAATTGGGCCGAGCTAAGAGATGGACTTTGTGGCCCAAAGTATAAAGGACTCATTAAAAGGCCGTAATGTTATTCTGGTCCAGAAGAGGTATAATTACTCCAGCCCAGGAAGGCCAAGATGATGTAAAGTTACTCCGGTCCGGGGTGGCTTGGAGTAGGTCCGGTCGTGATGTCCCCTGAATAGGTCAGTCTGACGGTGCCTTTGAGTTAGACCGCCCTAGGAGTTATACCGGTCGCAATATTTTAAAGTCTGGTCCAACCGTGTCATGGGTTGACAGGAGAGAACCGAGGTAAGTAGGAAGTAAAAGCAGAACCGGACTAAGGAAGTTCGGCCTACTCAGTGGCTCTACATAGACAAGTTATTTCGGTCATATGGTAATTCGGCCATGATGAAGACCATCCCACTTGGTTTAAGCAGTGGGGGGTGTAAAATGATAGGCATTATCCTTAGGAGAGTGAATCCTAGGAGGACTCTACATGGAGGAGTACAAGTCCTACTAGGATTGTGCCACTCGAAACCTATAAAAGCTCACAAACATCACCTTGGAGGAGGTAACAGAACACAACATAATTTTGCTTTCTGAAAACATTGAGCTTTGTCTATTTGTCAAGTTTTCTAACTTAGGCATCGGAGAGGTTTCCGGCACACACCCGCCGGTTAGCTCACGTTTGTGTTTTCAGGTGATAAAGCGACGGCGTACGGAGAAGCGTGAATTTAGTCAACAGGATTATACGAGGAGAATTATTTCTTCCCCGTACAATCACATACATAAAAAACGATTATACAAATGCACACAATTCTTGATGATATTGTATAAAAAAATAGTGACTTTTGTGTGAAGAAATTTTATAGTGAATTACCACCACAAGATTCTTTTAATTTAATTTAATTTAATTTTTTCTATTCCTACCCACCCCTCAATTATATGTTCATAGACCAAACATTGTTTTCTTACTTCTTTTGGTAGTAACGTCGCAATTTTCTTCGAGTTAATCATGAAAAACAAGTCTCCATGGGAATTTTAAAAAAAAAAAATTCATTTATTCTTCTTAAATTTTTTAATAATAACTAAAAAATCAACAATCATCAAACTCATATATCAATAGCCCGACAACAAATAAAAAGTCAGCAATCATCAAGTTTAAGCGCAAACCTAACTACCAAGCTTAGTGGAGGAGAAACAAACACCATAAAAAATTCAAATTCCTCTCCATGATAATTGAATTTTAATATTACACACCCTCAAAGCGAAATTATTTTCATTCGGAAGTGTATCTTTTTAACTTTCCGTAGCAATCTCATAATTTTGTTCCACAAAGTCTTCATGGATTCTTGTTTTTTGTTCCACAAAGTCTTCCCCCACCGAATATCACTTACCCAAAACAGGCCACAAAATTCTCCTCCCTCCTCTCCCCTCTCTCTCTCTCTCTCTCTCTCTCTCTCTCTCTCTCTCTAAACTCAATGAATGGCAACTACAGTATGCTCTAGGGCACACTCAACCACAGGTTAATAAACTATTGACCATGGGGTTTTTTTTGGGAAGTTGTCAACAAAAAGTCAGTTTTTTGATTTTTTAACTTTTTTTAATAAAAAAGTCAATTTTTTAACCCAAAACAACTCAATTATTTTGTCAAAAAAATCATTAAAAAAGCCAAAAAATTAAAAATTTATTTTTTACCAACTTCCCAAAACATCACTCAAATATATAAATAAAGGTGACTCAAGCAAAGAATATTCAATATATATGAGCTTTCTTTGATTTTTGATTTTTTTTAATTTGTGATTTTACAGCTCAGATCCTCTTCCAATTCCATTATTTTACTCATCATTCTCTTTATCTGACTGTTGATTTTGCTTTCAAGGATTTTATTTTAATTGGGTTTAGTTTTATTTTTTATTTTTTTTTCCTTAAATATTCTGCTTGTTCTCTCCATACTTACCAATCCTGTTTCTGTCAAACCCATTTGTTTTGTTTTGTTTATGTTTTTTTTTTTTCTTTTTTCAAAACCCTATTAGGCGTGCAACCAAGGACATGGAAAATATTAATTTTATCAGACACATAGGCCTGTTTTTTTTCTTTTTTTGAACAAGACACATAGGCCTGTTTGGCATATGGTTTTTTATTTATTTATTATTTTTTTAATTTTTATAGCTAAAATAGATAATAAAAGGATAAAATAGAGTCAAATAGCCAATAAAAAAATATCACATTCAAATTATAATCATTTTATTTATTTTTTTCATAATTATCAAATTAATTACAAAAAAAAAAAAAAGAGTCAACGATTATTTTAAATATAATTTTTTTAATCAAACTAAAATAATCAAAAAAATAACTAAAATAGTCAAATTCCCCAACAGGGCCATAAACAAATCATATTTTATTTTATAAAATAAACATCCATTTTATAGAACAAAAAGTAATTTATTTTCATATTTATAATTGTAAATTAATATTTCCATGAATAACCTTAATGCAAATCAAGTATACGGTTTAGATTATCTTTTGTGTGCCTGATTTAGAGTCTACAAGAAAGGTATAGATGGATACTGAGAGATGAAGTATGGGGAAAAAAAGCTTATCCTAAATCTTTCCCACCTAACCTTCTCGTCAACTTTTTAACAAATCCAATAAAATATTTTGGCTCCGTTTGGAAACAGTGATTTGGAACTTTTTTTTTTAATTATTTTAGTCATAAAAGATAAAATAAATTATTTTAGTCACAAAAAATAAAATATCACATCTAAATCTATAATCATTACACTCTTCTCTCACAAAAAAACACCAAAACACCAAAAAATCATACCAAAATCAAATTTTTTAACCCAAACTAAAATAATTAAAAAAAAATCAAAAAATCAAAAAACTAACTCACTTCCCATAAAACCAAAAACTCTTCCAATTTTCATTTTAAATTAATTTTTGAGTCAACCATCGAAAAATGGATCTTCTCCCATCTCCTATTTAGGATGTACCACTCCACCCCACAGTTTCTTATCTAATCTATTGGGAGAAGAAGAAATCTGCATAGCCTTCTGTGGTAAGTAAAAATGCTTTTTGAAATTACTCATTACACAGTTAATACAAACACCCTTTGATTTTTGTAAATTTTCCTAACAACCTGTCTCTGTATTTTTTTGGTGTTGTTTGAGATTACAGATCAATGGGGGAAATCACTGGTAATCCAACTTACAGCTGCAGAAATTGCAGAATTCCAGTTGCGTTTGGCGATGACCTTCTTTCTAAATCATTTGTGGTAACTAAAAACAACCGAATCGGGCACTAAATATACATTGATGGATAAGATTATTTTGAAAAATTGTAAATATATCTTACTAGCAAAACTCTGTGAAATCTTATCCGATCATGTATATTGTGTGTCTGGTTATTTGATTAATTTCTATATTGGTAGCAAAACTGTTCTTATTTTATAATTTTAAGTTTTGTGTTTGTTTGAAGGGATAAGATGGAATTGCACTTTGAATTTTGTGCTTTTGTTACCATATTGTTAGGCTTTGTTTAGTTTGAATTAGTTTTTTTGAATTTTTTTTAAATAAAAATTAGATTGACATAATTAAAGATCACAACGATATTTTTAAATTTTGAAAAATTATGTTTTCAGTCAAAAAAATATAAAACTATATGAAAATAATTATAGTGTTTTTGATTTATTATTTTTTTTTCACTAAATTAGTTTTGAATTTTTTAAAAACTAAAGTCTTAAAATGAAACTAAACAAATTAATTTTTGCATATGGAGACTATCAAAACTCACCTCTTGGGACAGACAATACTTGTTCCCTTTCAGATTATTTTCCCTCAGTCAAATCTTGTTCCCTCTTTTATTCCACTCTAACCTAGCATCACATAACACATGCAACTTTTATCCAATAATTTCATAGCACTAAAAACATAAATATGTGGATTTTCTCTGATTCGTAATTTGGATTGAAGGATACTATTTGGGCCCATTACAGGTTTCGTTTCGATAATTTTAACCTTAATTTATTTTTAATTTTTTTGGTCGAACACTTCTGTTATTTTTTGAAAATAAGGAAGAGGGCATCCTTGATGTCCAGTTAAAATTCTCTTTTATCTGACATGCTTTTCTTTGAAATTGAATACTTTTACTAGGCAAAATCTGGACAAGCTTACTGTTGAATTGGCTACAGATTCTAGAGGTCACCCCATGTGAAAGGGGTGATCCTCATGTCAACAATGGAAGGCCACCAACCTCATGTCAACAATGGAAGGCCACCAACCATGTCAAAAGTCAAAGAATGAGGGCTCTCCCACCTACTCCTTTGTGTATAAATAGAGACGGGAGGGAGAGGATATAGACATGAGATGTGGAGCTGAGAGGTGTGAGTTGAGAGCAAAGAGAGAGAGAATTACAGAGAGTGTTGTAATTCACCATTTTGTTCAATATAGTGAATCCGCTGCCCGTGGACGTAGGCGAGTTGCCGAACCACGTTAAAACTTGTGTGTTATTGCTTGTTTGAGTTCCCTGGTGTGCCCCCGATCCTCAACAATTGGTATCAGAGCTCGGGTTGCGAAAAAATCAAATTTTCCCGAAAGTGTCCAGATTTTGAAGTGCTCAAAATCCACTTTTGACCATACCAGGAGGAAGAACTCCCCGAGAGGAGTCCAGAACAGCAAAAACAGAGCCCAGAAGGCTCCACACGCGCCCTCACGCGCGCTCTGAACAAAGCGCGTCAGGCCCAGTCGCACCACGCGCCACCACGCGCCGTTCAGGCAACCGGCGCGTGATCTCAGTCTCATCCACGCGCCACACGCGCGTCTCCAGGGAGAAGACGAGCCACGTGGCGCCACGTCAGTGCCGCGTCATCGCCACGTCATCCGCCACGTCATCGCCACGCGTCCGACAGTCAGGCCACGTGTCAAACACGTGTCAGCCACGTGTCAGCCACGTGTCAGCCACGTGTCAGACCAGTCAGCCTGAGCCGCTGACCAGCCGCGTTGACCAGCCGTCAAGCCGTTGACCGCGCCGCCGATCCTCCGTTGACCGCGCCGCCTGCGCCGTTGACCGAGCCGTTGACCAGCCGTTGACCGGAGAAATTATCCGGTGCATCTCAGCGCACCAGATTCTGCAGATCTGACCCGTCCAAAGTATTTTTGCCAGATCGGAGCCATTCGGAGTCCGTTTTTGACGATCCAATAGTGCTTCCCAACTATTAGGAGTATTCCGGACACATCTGTACGGTCAGTTTTTTGAATTGAAGTTTCTAAAAAATGGCAGAATCTAGAGCATCCGAGTCCGTAAGTAATCCAGCCAGTACAAGCACTTCTAGGCATTGGACCCCGGTGTCCCATGCCAAGTTCGAGGTAGAAAAGTTCGATGGAAGCAGCAACTTCGGCATGTGGAGATGCGAAGTTAAGGATATGCTTGTCCAAATGAACCTGCACTTCACTCTGGGAGACAAACCAGATGACATGGACGAGATAGAATGGGAGAGGGTGAATCTCCTGGCCTGTAGTTCCATCCGACTTTGCCTTGCAAAAGAGGAGAAGTATGCCTTTACAGAATATGATATTGCGAAGAAGCTTTGGAAGGCGCTGGAAGATAAGTTCATGACAAAGAGCATTGAGAACCGGCTCTACTTGAGGAAGAGGTTGTTTCGTTTCGACTACGTTAAAGGTATTTCGATGAACGAACACCTAAATAACTTCAACAAAATTATTACGGATTTGAAGAATTTGGATGATCATGTTGGTGATGAAGATAAAGCACTGTTATTGTTAAATTCGTTGCCTGACTCGTATGATCATCTCACTACTACTTTACTGTACGGTAAAGAGAAGATCAAGTATATTGATGTTGCAAACGCCTTGGTGAACAATGAGTTCAGAAGGAAAGATAAGTCTGCAAACAGGGACTCAACATCCGAGGCATTAACAGTCAGAGGCAGAACAAATAACAGAAGAAATACAGGGCGAGGAAAGTCTCGCTCAAAATCCAGGGGGAAACCTTCAGACAAAAGACGTCTTGCAAAAGACGAGTGTGCAGCTTGTCGCCAGAAGGGGCATTGGGCAAAAGATTGTCCAAATAAAGACAAGACAGAAGAGAAGGTGAATATTGCACGAGATGGAGATAATGATGAAGGAGGAGCCTTCACAGTTTCATCATATGGCCAGTCGGATGAATGGATAATAGATTCCGGATGTTCATTCCATATGTGTCCTAACAAGCAGTGGTTCTCGAGCTTACGAGAGTTCGATGGAGGAGTTGTGCTGATGGGCAACGACCAAGCTTGCCAGACAAAGGGGATTGGAACAATTAAACTGAAGAGCCA
This sequence comes from Camellia sinensis, assembly GCF_055761805.1. NCBI lineage: Eukaryota > Viridiplantae > Streptophyta > Magnoliopsida > Ericales > Theaceae > Camellia > Camellia sinensis. The sequence continues at coordinate 134,243,796 of NC_138961.1, read as the reverse complement.
TGATGGAACAATCAGAATTCTTGAAGATGTACGGTATGTACCAGATCTAACCAAGAATCTCATCTCAGTGGGAGTTTTAGACTCCAAAGGTTACAGAATAACCATGGAAGGTGGAGTCCTTAAAGTTGTTCGAGGAGCATTGGTTGTAATGAAGGGTACTCGACAGGGAAATTTATATTTCCTAGATGGCTCTACAGTCACAGGGAGAGTGGCTGTCTCCACCAGTTCCAGCTCAGAAGATGATGCATCAGACACTTCCAAACTTTGGCACATGCGCCTAGGGCATGTCGGTGAGAAGGCTTTACAAGGATTGGTAAAGCAAGGCCTGTTGAAAGGCGCCAAGACGGGGAAGCTTGAGTTCTGCGAGCATTGTGTATTGGGCAAGCAAACAAGAATCAAGTTTGGTACTGCAATTCACCGTACCAAAGGGATTCTAGACTACGTCCACACTGATGTATGGGGTCCTTCCAAGACTGCTTCGTTGGGAGGTAAACACTACTTTGTGTCGTTCATTGATGATTTCTCTAGAAGAGTTTGGATTTATACAATGAAACACAAAGATGAAGTCTTAGACATCTTTCTTACGTGGAAGAAGATGATTGAGACCCAGACAGGCAGACGGATCAAGAAGCTCAGATCTGACAATGGTGGAGAATATACATCAGATCCCTTCTTTGAGGTTTGCCAGAATGCAGGGATAGTGAGACATTTCACAGTTCCTGGAACACCGCAGCAGAATGGAGTTGCAGAACGCATGAACCGCACTTTGGTGGAGAAAGTCCGGTGTATGCTGTCACAGTCTGGATTGAGCAAGGCATTTTGGGGCGAGGCATTGAACTATGCTCGTCATCTTGTCAACAGACTACCTACTGCAGTATTAGATGGGAAGACTCCCATGGAGGTATGGTCAGGAGTCCCAGTTACTGATTATGATCAGTTACGTATCTTTGGATGTCCAGCATATTTTCATGTTTCAGAATCTAAGTTGGATCCAAGAGCCAAGAAAGCCATCTTATTGGGCTTCGGTGACGGTGTCAAGGGATACAGACTGTGGTGCCCTGAATCAAAGAAAGTTCTCATCAGAAGAGACGTTACCTTTGATGAGTCTGTAATGCTGAAGCAATCAGATCCTCAACAGAATGAGGAAGCATTGAAGAAGTCAGTGCAGGTGGAGTTTGAGACTCCAACAAAGACTAGTCAGCCAATCAACCATCCTGAAGAAGTCTCAGAGGATAGCTCTGAAGAGAGTTCAGATGAAAATGAAGATCCAGAGGCTCCGCATCAATCAGAACCCATTGCAATCAGGAAAGGGAAAAGGGTGACTAAGAAACCCAGTTGGATGACCGATATGGTAGCCTATGCACTTCCAATCATTGAAGACAATATTCCTTGCACTTTCAAAGAAGCCGTGCATAATGTAGAAAGTGTCAAATGGAAGGAGGCTATGGATGAAGAGATCGGGTCACTTCACAAGAACCAGACTTGGGAGTTGGTGCAACTTCCAAAAGGCAAGAAAGCAATTGGGTGTAAGTGGGTTTACACCAAGAAGGAAGGCATCCCAGGCAGAGACAACATCAGATTCAAAGCTAGATTGGTAGCTAAAGGCTATGCTCAGAAGGAAGGAATAGACTACAATGAGGTATTCTCACCTGTTGTGAAGCACACGTCTATTCGCATCTTGTTAGCTTTGGTTGCACAGTTTGATCTCGAGCTCGCCCAACTCGACGTCAAAACTGCCTTCTTACATGGAGATCTTGAAGAGGAGATATACATGTCCCAGCCAGATGGTTTCAAAATTGCTGGAAAAGAGAATTGGGCCTGTAAGCTGAACAAATCGTTGTACGGATTGAAGCAATCCCCGAGACAGTGGTACAAGCGATTTGATCGGTTCATGATGGAGACAGAATACACAAGAAGTCAATTTGATCATTGTGTATATTTCCGTAAGCTTCCCGACGGTTCCTTCATCTATTTGCTCTTATATGTAGATGATATGCTGATTGCATCTACGAGCAAGGTGGAGATTGACAAACTCAAGGCACAGTTAGCAAGGGAGTTTGAAATGAAGGATTTGGGAGAAGCAAAGAAAGTTCTTGGCATGGAGATCAAGAGAGACAGGAAGAAGGGCACGGTTTGTCTGACACAAACCCAGTATCTGAAAAAGGTGTTAGACAGATTTGGCATCAATGGGAAAACCAAAGCTGTAAGTACACCATTGGCCCCTCATTTCAAGCTTAGTGCTTCGTTGTCTCCACGCACAGAAGAAGAACGGAAGCATATGGCACAGGTTCCATATGCAAATGCAGTTGGTGCATTAATGTATGCTATGGTTTGTACACGGCCTGACATCTCGCATGCTGTGAGTATGGTAAGCAGGTATATGCATGATCCAGGAAAAGATCACTGGCAGGCAGTGAAATGGATCCTAAGGTACATACATGGCACGGTCAATCTGGGATTGAAGTTCGAGAGAGATAACCGACTCGGGCAGAATTTGGAAGGATATGTGGACTCAGATTATGCTGGTGACTTAGACAAACGCCGGTCAACAACAGGGTATTTATTTACGCTTGCTAAAGGGCCGGTAAGTTGGAGGTCAACGCTTCAGTCAACGGTGGCTTTGTCTACTACAGAGGCAGAGTACATGGCAGTAACGGAAGCCTTTAAGGAAGCTATTTGGCTACATGGGTTGATTAAAGACTTGGGAATTGTTCAGAAGCACGTTGAGGTGTTTTGTGACAGTCAGAGTGCCATTTGTTTGGCAAAGAACCAGGTTCATCATGCCCGCACCAAGCACATTGATGTCCGTTTCCATTTCATCCGAGAAATTGTGAATGAAGGGGATATTCTGCTTCAAAAGATTAGTACTGCAGATAATCCGGCCGATATGCTCACAAAGGTAGTTTCTGGGATCAAGTTCCAACATTGTTTGGACTTGGTCAACATCTCTCGGAACTGAGCACCTTCGGGTGCATGGCAGTGTTGATCGATCACTATGTTGGATAAGAGAATCCTCGCCAAGGTGGAGATTTGTTGAATTGGCTACAGATTCTAGAGGTCACCCCATGTGAAAGGGGTGATCCTCATGTCAACAATGGAAGGCCACCAACCTCATGTCAACAATGGAAGGCCACCAACCATGTCAAAAGTCAAAGAATGAGGGCTCTCCCACCTACTCCTTTGTGTATAAATAGAGACGGGAGGGAGAGGATATAGACATGAGATGTGGAGCTGAGAGGTGTGAGTTGAGAGCAAAGAGAGAGAGAATTACAGAGAGTGTTGTAATTCACCATTTTGTTCAATATAGTGAATCCGCTGCCCGTGGACGTAGGCGAGTTGCCGAACCACGTTAAAACTTGTGTGTTATTGCTTGTTTGAGTTCCCTGGTGTGCCCCCGATCCTCAACACTTACATGTTCGCTCATGCCATGAATGTCGTATTGGGATACAAAGAAGACAGGGAACTTCTAAGTGGTGTTTTCACTGTTTGTGAAGTTCGTTGCAGCAAATGTGGAGAGGAATTGGGTTGGAAATACATAAGAGCTTATAACCCAAGACAAATGTACAAAGAAGGAAGGTTTATAATTGAGAAAGCCAAAATTCTCAAAGAATATTGTTAGTTAATAATTATCTACGCATGAAAGATAAGGGGATAATGTCTATCCTAAATTCCATACTTTCATTTACATATCCTAATGGCATGTTTGATTGGGTGGCATGTTTGATTGGGTGGATTAGAGTATGAGATTGATATTATTAATCCGTGAGCCCAATTATCTTATGTTTGTTTTAACATTTTGATTTAGGATTATTAATCCAATGGATAATTAATCCAACAAATTTGTAAGATTATTATACGTGTAAACTTTGTGTTGCATGCTAATTATATCCCTATAATATAATAATATATTGCCTACTTTGTTTTTGTTTCTTCTTGTCTAATAATAATGAAATTGTTTTGAGCATTTTCTGTTTGCCAAATTTTTAAAACAAATATTGGTGGATTGAGCGAGGGCCGGAAATTTGAGTTCTAAGGTGATATGTCTATGTTGAGACATATTGATGGATTTACGCTAAAACTGAAATGAATTAACAAATTTTCAATTTTGACACTACGAACCAATTAGAAAAGAAATAAATGCATACTCAAGGTTTCAAGTTTCACTTTGCAATGAAGGTGTTTAAGGGTAAGTTTGAAAATTGATTATTTTAATAAATTTTTAACTTTTTAAAAGATTAAAAAAAAGTAATAAGTTTAGAAAGTTGTTAAAAAAAATTAGGTAACGTTTGATTTAAAACTCAAATTATGATTTGGATAAAAAAAAAAATTAATTCTTTTTAAAACTTATAACCAGGCACACAATTTAAAACTTAATTTAAAAACTCTTTTCAAAATTTATAACTAATTTTTTTTCAAATTTTTTTTTAAAACTCTTTTTTTTAATAAATTAAAAAATATTTTTTATTTTGTTCTTTAAATTTCTTTTTATTTTTTATATTTTCGAAAAAATATTTTTTATTTTTTTTATTTTTTGAAATAATATTTTGTTATTTTTTTAAGTATTGGCCAAATAATTTGTTACGATTTAGATATATATGAACGATTCTAAATTTTTTAAATTTAAAAAAAGCAAAAATTATATTTTTTTCAAAAAAAAATTGAAATTTTAAAAATTAAAATATTTTAAAAATTTTAATATTTTAGAAAATTAAAAAATAAAATCAAAAAAATAAAAATCATTTAAAATTAAAATTATATATTTAAAATAAAAAGTATATTCTGAAATATTAAAAAAATACAATGTACGAATGTAGTAAATACAACACACATTAAAATAAATAAATAGTTGCAATAAAAAATAGGGATTTTTAGTGATAAATCCCATTTAGAAGTGTTTTAATCCAAAAAGTCCATGAAAAAATTTATTAACTCATTTAGTCCCATGTATGTATAGTTTTATTCCACAAAGTCATTTTTCTTGATTTACACTTTTTTTTAGACTCTTATGGCCTTATATTTAATTTTGATACCCTTACAAATATTTTTTGAACAGTTAGCAATTTTAAGATGTAAATATTCATATTTTAACATTCACATTGGTAAGAATGTAAAATTGACCCGTGGCCCGTGGACGATCTGAAGATCGCCCCGGGGCCGGGGCGGGCCCGGTCCGTTGACAATGTGAATATTCACATTGACATATTAACATTCACATTGATAGAAGTGTAAAATTGGCCCGCGATCCGAAACTCGCCTGTGGCCCGTGGGCTGCGCGGGGCGGGCCCAGCCCGTCCCGTTGACAATGTGAATATTCACATTAATATATTAACATTCACGTTGATAGGAATGTAAAATTGACCCGCGGCCCGTAGGCGGCCTGAAACTCGCCAGCGGGCCCGGCCCGGCCCGGGCCATTTATAATGTGAATATTCACATTGACATGTTAACATTCACATTGATAGGAATATGAAATTGGCCCGCGGCCCATAGGCGGCCCGAAACCCGCCCGTTGCCCGGGGCGGGGCGGGCTGTAAATATTCATATTTTAACATTCACATTGGTAAGAATGTAAAATTGGCCCGCGGCCCGCGGCCCGTGGCCCGTGGGCGGTCCGAAGCTCGCCCCCGAGTCGGGGCAGGCCCGGTCCGTTGACAATGTGAATATTCACATTGACATGTTAGCATTCACATTGATAGAAGTGTAAAATTAGCCCGCGGCCCGTGGGCTGTCCGAAACCCGCCCGCGGCCCGTGGGCTGCCCGGGGCGGGCCTGACCCGACCCATTGACAATGTGAATATTCACATTAACATATTAACATTCACGTTGATAGAAGTGTAAAATTGACCCGCAGCCCGTAGGCGGCCCGAAACCTGCCCGCGGGCCCGGCCCAGCCCGGTCCGTTTACAATGTGAATATTTACATTGACATGTTAACATTCACATTGATAGGAGTGTAAAATTGGCCCGCGGCCTATGGGCGGCCCGAAACCCGCCCGTGGGCTGGGCCTGGCCCGGCCCGTTTACAATGTGAATATTCACATTGACATGTTAACATTCACATTGATAGGAGTATAAAATTGGCCTGCGGCCCGTGGCCGGCCCCGAAGCCAACCAGCTGCCCAGGGCGGGGCGGGCTGCAAATATTCATATTTTAACATTCACATTGGTAAGAATATAAAATTGGCCCGTGGCCCGTGGGCGGTTCGAAGCTCCCCCTTGGGCCGGGGCGGGCCCGGTTCGTTAACAATGTGAATATTCACATTGACATGTTAACATTCACATTGATAGAAGTGTAAAATTAGCCTGCGACCTGTGGGCTGCCCGAAACCCACCCGCGGCCCATAGGCTGCCCGGGGTGGGCCCGGCCCGGCCCGTTGACAATGTGAATATTCACATTAACATATTAACATTCACGTTGATAGGAGTGTAAAATTGACCCGCGGCCCATAGGCAGCCCGAAACCCACCCGCGGGCCCGGACCGTTTATAATATGAATATTCACATTGACATGTTAACATTAATATTGATAGGAGTGTAAAATTGGCCCACGGCTCGGAGCGGGTTCGACTTGTTGACAATGTGAATATTCACATTGACATGTTAATATTCACATTGATAGGAGTGTAAAATTGGCCCGCGGCCCGGGGCAGACTCTTTTGGGCCCGGGCCTGAGCCCGGCCCGAGAACTTAGGCTAGGACCTAGGCCATCACTTTGAAGCTCGACCCGCATAAGGCCCATTTAAGGCTCGGCTTGCCAGAGGCCCGGTGTCTTTTTTGTGGAAAATAATAAAATTTTGGGAGAAAAAATTAAAAAGAATTAAAAGAAATGGCGATGTTCACCCAAGCCCGACCCAAGCCCAAGTCTAGGCCCAAGCCCCTTGGCTCGACCCACCAGGACACCCAAAGCCTGAATACCTTTGTGCCAGGGCTAGGGCCTAGACCTAATTTTTTGGCCCGTGGGCCGGTCCGACCCAGCCTGAATTTTGGCAAGCACCCACGAGGCTTTACATGGGTTGGCCCCGGCCTGGGCTAGGCCGAGCCCTTACGCATTGATGATATGAACATTCACATTGACGGTGTGAATATTTACATTGACAGTGTGAACATTCACATTGGCGATATGAACATTCACATTAGGGGTATTTTGGTAATTATGTCATCCATAGGACTTATTGAAACATAAGAAAATAATGTGGACTAAATAGAACATAAGTAGATGAAAAGGGTATTTTGATCTTCTTACCTCAAATAAGAACATTTACATTGACGGTGTGAACATTTACATTGACGGTGTGAACATTCAGATTGACGATGTGAACATTCACATTAGGGGTATTTTGGTAATTATGTCATCCATAGGATATGAACATTCACATTAGGGTTATTTTGGTAATTATGTCACCCATAGGACTTATTGAAACATAAGAAAATAATGTGGACTAAATGGAACATAAGTAGATGAAAAGGGTATTTTGGTCTTCTTATCTCAAATAGGAACATTCACATTGACGGTGTGAACATTTACATTGACGGTATGAACATTCACATTAGGGGTATTTTGGTAATTATGTCACCCATAGGATGTGAACATTCACATTAGGGGTATTTTGGTAATTATGTCACCCATAGGACTTATTGAAACATAAGAAAATAATGTGGACTAAATGGAACGTAAGTAGATGAAAAGTGTATTTTGGTCTTCTTCACATTGACGGTGTGAACATTCACATTAGGGGTATTTTGGTAATTATGTCACCCATAGGACTTATTAAAACATAAGAAAATAATGTGGACTAAATGGAACATAAGTAGATGAAAATAGTATTTTGGTCTTCTTACCTCAAATAGGACTTAATGAAATAGTCAAAAAGAATATGAGTTGGATGGAATAAAGCTCTTAGAAAAAGAATTTATCAAAAAAGTTCCCTAAAAATATTTACCCTAAAAAAATCAAATTAAGAAAACTTTTAGATATTTTAAAAAAATAAACCCAAAAAATTTCAAAATATAACTCAAAACTTAAAAATTCAAAATACAACTCAAAACTCTTTTTAAAACTTATAACCAAACAAATTTTTTCTTTTCAAAAGTTATTTCAAAAACTCAAAACTCAAAATTCAAAACTTAAATTATGATTTCAAAACTAAACCAAACGGAATCTTACTTTTTGTAACAAAAAAAAATGATATGATATTTAATTTTTTAGTTGATAACAAATGATTCTTTAATTTATTATTATTATTATTATTATTATTAATTTTTTAAGGTTGCCAAATGAGTCAGGTTTTTTTTTTTCTTCAAAGGAATCAATAGTGTTGGGGAGTTGCGATAGGTCATGACAAGTAAATAATTAAAATTAGCTTCTTTTTTTTGGGGGGTGATGCTATATCCCATTATTTTTATCATTCCTTGCAGAGGTTCTAATTTTTTTAATTACTTTTAAATCCATAATCTTGACTTTCTTCTAATAAATTCCTTAAATTTTTATTTAATTGCGTTTTAAGCCATAAAATGGGGAAGCAACGCGGATTAATCTGAGTAAACCCTAATCAATCTTAGTAAATTAATAATCACCTTTAAAATCCTAGTATTAATTATTAGACCTTGTAATTATAGATTAATTACTTTAAAATTTTAATTTCCAATAACGCCGTTTTCGTTCGGTTTCTCACATTTCTTTGCACTTTAGTTTAACGGGATCCGAATTTATTATTTTAATTATTTTCTAATATTATCAATAATAAATATCAAGGTTTCATAAATTTAGGCTTGGTCCCTATATACTTCTATTTTATTTCATTCCAAACCTTAATTGTAATATTTTATTAATTAATGTACTTGTACCTATTATTTTATGTATATAAATATATTTCTTCGAGCCCAAGTAGTTAGCCATATGATAGATGAAAGGGCCTTAATGGCTTTGATGGACAACTTTGACAATTTTGCACTTGTAAAACTTAATCCCTAAGAAACCTCCCAATCATTTATCTATATATATGCACACTTACGCACACTTCTCTCCCTCATTTTATATATTTTTAGCCATGCACTAAAGGAGTGAGAGAGAGTGATCTTGGAGGGAAAAAAAAGAGGGAGAGAGAAGAAAAGAATTGTGTTGAGTCTTGTACAACAAAGGTAAACCTACATCACCTCTTCTCTCAAGTTCTTTTACCACTTGTTTTTCCCCTCCTAATACATGCTATTTGTATATATATGTTGTACTCTAGGCCTACACTCTTGTATGAATGTGTATTAATTAAGAAATGGTGTGCTTTTCTTTTTTTTCATAAATTTCCAGCAGCAATTCTTTTTCCTTTCTCGAATTTATTTTCCTATCAAAACTCCATAAACTTAAAATCTGTTTTTCTGGGATAATATTTGGTGATTCTAAAGTATGTGATAATTTTGGTAGGACCTAAGGATGTATTTTTTTAACCTAAATTTTTTTTCTAAGTTTGTTACTCATAGAACTAGAAAAACAATCAACTTTCTCTATTTTTTTAGAGAATTCCAGAAAAATAACCTTTACTCCACTTTTATTTCAAAATCGTAATCTTGGTGTCATGTTTCAACTAAAATTTGTTTGAACTCAAGAGAGTGAGGGGTTTGAGAGAAAAATCGATTTGCGTAACAGTCAACGAATTTGGTTAGATCTTGGTAATTCTAAATTATCTTAAAATCTAAAATACCTATCATACTTTCGTGAATTGCATTTGAAACTAAACTTATTTATCTACAAACTCAAATGAGGAGAGGTACTTAGGGCCAATAAAAGTATTTTTTTTCATAATTATTTTCAAACTGATTCAAATCGAAAAATATGAAAATTTGTGTTAATATGCTCTTATTTGGTTTGCACCTCTTATATTCTATGTTTCTTTAATGTGTAAGTCTTGATATGTAAACTACGATAAATTATGAATTTGTTTTACCATGCATAAATTACTTTATGTTTAGTTTGAATTCGTAATTATGAATTTGTTTTCCTATGCATAAATTACTTTATGTTTAGTTTGGATTCGTAATTATCTTGACCATGCTTTGCTATAACCAAGAACATAATGCACTTAATAAAAGGGAAATCAAATGGGATGGTAATGAGTTGTGATCATTGTAGTAAATTTTATGGGATAATGAATGATGGATTCAAAAGTACAATATAGTGGAATGTATTCCATTTTGGTGAAGTCTTGTGCAAGTGTATTTTTGAACCCTAACATGGCACGTGAGGTATTATGGCTGCTTAACGGAATTGGGAGGTATAAGAGTGGCAATGAGGGTCTCACACAGGGAGAGTATCCTTGGAAGCCCGTTTCATTGAGGCAGACTGTGATGTCACCACTAGGGTATGTAACCTAGGTGCGTGGGCATCATTGGTAATTATGCAGTAAGTGACGCACTGGTGATTATGCGGTAAGTGACGCATTGTTATTGTATTAACCAAGGGGGAGTTAGAATTACTCGTGGCCAGTGTTAGTGCTTGGATAGGAATGGCATCCCGCGGGGAGTTTCCTAGAACTAACTTAATTAACTGTTATTTATGAGAACTGAAATTTATTATAAGTTTTGCTTAATTATTATTTTTTGTTGTATGTTATGATCGTGCCATTATTTTACTTGTGTATTTGGAATGGGAAAATGGACGGGGTGTGTACGTGTTTACTAAGCATTCCAAGCTCATGGAATTTTATGCCAGGTGAATACGAGTTTTACACCAAGGAAATCCCTAAAAGTTTTGAAGAATCATGGCTGCCCTAGAGTTAGATTTTATATTTATTGTATTTTGGATAATATTTTTGTGTCAAGAAACTTATCTGTATTTAATAACTTGAATTTTATCTATAAGTATTATCAATATTTTCTTTTAGTGTAATTATTTATATTTTTTTTCTTTATTATTGTTATAATGTTGTGTATCCGATAATTAAATCCTGGTGTATTGTCATATTATATTACTGATGTTCCCAAATTTTGGGGCGTCACATTCCTAATTGTGCATTAATGACTATGCAAGATGCTGTGGCAATGACATGAAATAAAATAATATACTCCCCCGTTTCAAAATAATAGTCTCTTTTGGGGAATTCAACTTTTTTTGGTAGTACAATTATTGCATTTTAAAAATATTAATTTTTCAAAATTACCCTTTGATAGTACTTTTTTTATAATATTAATTGTCATAATTATACTTTTTATGTTATTAATGAATTTAAAAAAAGGCAAAATAAATTCATATTATTTTATTCCTTAATTTTTGAAAAATGACTAATATTTTGGGACAATGAAAAATGGAATAAGGGACTAATCTTTTGCGACAGAGGGAGTATATTTTTTAATATATGGTGTGGATTTTTTTAAAATAATAATCATAATAATAATGTTTTCTATTAAAAAAGAAAATACTAATTATTTAGAAAATTACCTTAAGGTTTTGTTTTTTCATACCCATCTTGATTCGTCTGCTACGAATACTTTTCAAGCCTTTCAATGAATAAATAGCGTAATTTCTCACACTTGGTGAATGTTACTTCTACTTATATTACTACTCTTAGACCTATAGAAAATTAAAAGACAGTAGACAAAGTATATATAGAAATGGAAAACTTTTATTGAATGCTTGAAAAATTACAAAGATTACAAGAAAGATAGAGAGAACATTCTTACTCACTTATAAGACTCTGCTTTTTACTTTTCTTATACAAGACGCAGCCATACCTTTTTATTGGCAAAGAGTGAACTTCAACTTCGGAACTAAAATACATAAAATTAAAAGATAAGGTTTTTGTAACAAGACAAGAAACTTTTACATTCTGATTTATTGAAACTAACAACTTAGTGGTGATATCTCAATCACGTTGGTTTTATTCAGCATGTGACTCCCTTGTATTCATTCACCATGTGATCTACTTTGTTGTGTCTCCTTGGATGTATCTATCATGTGAGCTTTCTTTTTGGCTTCTTTTGTTATGTGAGCCTTGCTTGGCTTTGTCTTCCATGTGACTTGTCTGAAGGATTACTGTCTTTTTTGGCTTGATTTATTATATGAACTTCTGCCTATTTTTCAAAAATGCAGAGGTCTATGCCTTGTATTTATTCACAGTGAATTTGGGCTCTTCTTTCGAGTTTGTAAACTTCCCAAACAACTATAGAGATGTGTGGTACTTCAATTATCTCTTCTTAGAGCATCTTGAGTATTTCTTTTGCTTTATCTTATCCTAGGTCAATGGTTCAATGAAAGCTTTTTCTCTTCTTACCACCACAACTCTCCTCCTATCACAGAAGATTGCTAGTTCTGAATATTGGAGAAAAGTTTTCAATGTATTATTGGAAAAACATGAGCCTATCAATTTTGTCGATGGTAGGATCATACCCCTTCCATGAACATGCTTATGTGACTAAGTGGGTATGAAGTTTAATTTCTAAGATATCGACTGGGTCTACGAGTTTCTAGAAGTTCTATTAGAAAAGCACTGATCACTACTGTTTCTAACTAGAACTCTGGCAATGTCGCATGACAATCATTATCTAGACACGAAATTCATACTTGTTTAATAGAGTGAATTAATTGTTGTACAACGCATTAGGACGCGAGTGAGTTAGCTTCGGCACATTTGTAAATGTGCTAATCTCTGGTGTTACCTTCATTAGGATGTCAGGACGTGGACGTAGTGGTGGTAGGCATGGCAGGCCTAAAAGGCGGGAGGTGCCGTTACCGAATGATATTTCGGCACAGGAGGAAGGGATTAATCAGGCCAACAGAATCAGTTGGTTAGCAGGCCATGGGTGCTTTAGCCCGTGAGATGGCTGGAGCTTTGCTGGAATCTATGGACACTCTCAGAACTAAGAATCAAGTCTAGGCCTAAGTAGTTGAGACACGGCTATCATTTCTAAAGAGTGAGCTTTTTCGATCGAATCCAAATGAGTTTTTGGGGGATTCGAGGGAGCCACTGAAGTTGGATGAGGACTAGAGCAGATGGTGAAGATATTCAAGATGCTTAGCATCGAGGAAGATGGGCTGAGAGTGACTTTGGCATCCTTATAGCTAAAGGGAGATACGGGTCAATGGTGAAAGTTTGTGCGTGGGTGCATTGAGGTGACTTGAGAGGCTTTTATCAATGCCTTTCAGGACAAGTATGGAATTAGAATTTTTTATCATGCTTTTAGTCATGCCATAGTCAGTGGGAGGTTATTCGGTTGAGAGAAATCTTTGTAGATTAACTCCCGAAAACCAATATTTTGCGCATAAATTAAATTAAATTTTAGATAATTGTCACCTGTGGCGCAAGAGATGATTACGAGCACAGCGGATTTTCAATCTTGCGACTTGTGTAATATTGTCACTATTTAATTTAGATTTTTGTGGCAAAATTATATTATGCTAATCAAAATTAATCCTAATACAAATTTCTCTCCAAATTGACTTAGCTTATGGAAGTTAATTTGGTTGACCTAGACTTAGTAGAGATGTTCAAATGTGAACAATATAATCCTATTCTTTAGATGAGCAAAAGTCTTGGAGACTTTAGATCAGACCTTAATTGAGCCAAAATAAGGAAACATGACTCAAAGTCGCCCTGTTTTGTTGCTTTGTTTGGCACAACAAAATTTGATGTGTGCGCTATGGTTAGCGGCACACTACATAGTTTTGATTTGCGAGTTTTGGAGTTGTGAAATTAGTAAGCTCTCAATAGATCTGTATATGATCTTAACTATTGAGCTAAGCAGATTGACTTTGTAATTTGACTTGTAAATAATGTTACATCATTGGATGAAGTAATATTCAAGAGTCATGTCATCCAACAAATGCGAGCTTAAATAAATTAGTCATTAAGTGTAAGACGAGTAGTCAGTATGAGCAGTGTTTTGCTCTTTACCCAATTATTGGGAGTGGATGGAGCAAAATTTTACGCACTATAATAGTGTGCATTGAAGTATCACTTAGCGCTTAGTAGCAGCAAAATCTATTAACACTAAGGCCTTGTTTGGCATCATCTAAAAAAGTTAAAAAGTCAAAAAGTCACTATCCTATTTAAGTCACATCATCTTATTTAAATCACATCACCTCTCTAACACATCACTTCAAACCCAACCCATATCCAATCCATATTTCATAAAAAGTCAAAAAGTGCACTTATTTAGATCATCTCAAACCACTCCTAAGTGAAAAGATTAGCGCCAAGTGGCTGCAGAATCTATTAGCATTGCCAACTTGTCTAAGTCTAGACACTTACTGTTTCCATACTTGAGTGTGAGACATGATGAGGTGCTTCTTTGTATGATTCCTTTACTAGGCTATCATTTTTTGAATAACGTTTACCACTAAGTGCAAACGTTGCAGTATAGTAATTAAAAGGTCAAGGCTGACAAGGTTGTTATGACTCTAAGAATTTGATGCATCGCTTGTGAGAGCATTGTGTTAAATTAGACTCTTTAGCCTAATTCATGCTTAAGTTACTTCAGGAGTTGTCATAGTTGATAGCTTATTCTCTCATTCTTGTGGATAGTAGAATTAATTGCAAGTAACTATGAAGCAAGAAATAGATATGGCAAGAGGAGTATCGTCATCTTTCAACTAGATGCATTAAAGTGTATGGAGAATAAAATTGACTTGAAGGTGCAAGGGATTAGCACTTACTAGTTAAATTTGTGACTTAGGCGCACTTTGATATCTCCATGACATCCTTTTATGATCTAGTAAATATGAATTAGTTGTGAGTCATTACCTAGTTGGGCCTAAACCTTTAAAACTTGTCTTCAAGAACTCACACATTAGGATGATTGCAATTAGTTTATGACATTGGTCATGAACCGATGGCTTATTATATTTAATCACATTAATGAGATGATGACAGGATGGTTTGAGTAGGCCCTCTCGGGCCCACTCGCTTGTGACATCATGCTCTCATGTGAATGTATAACTTTGTTCGCAATGGTTGCGCACAAATAAGTAGGAAAGCCGTAGAAGGTCATTTGTATTGGCGCATTTAGTCCACTATGATTTTTGTGACTAGATATGTGTAATGGTATGATAGCTAAGCCTCAATCTCGACACATTTATAGATTACGATACGCATCCGAGTCAAGACTATTTGATCTCCCATAAGTCAAAAGTTTTGAGATGATTTTTGACATTGCACATATGAGGTTGAGATCAATTAGATAAGAGCTTTTGTGCTTTAGTTTTGACCAAGGTGGTGAGTATCTATTTGAGTTTTTTTTTTTTTTTGGAAAGCTTTGTGAAGAGAAATAGATGCTTAGAAAATTAATAATTCCTAGTACTCAACAACACAATGGTGTAGTAGAGATAAGGAATTAAATATTGTTAATGTTAGGTGGATAATGGCGCAAAATGTTTCCCAATTGGGAATTGCACTAGTTTGTTGCCTATATCCCTAACTAAGTGCCCTCCATATCAGATTTTACACTCCATTTGAGTAATGGGTTAGCGGAGAGCCATTTATGGGCGATCTGTAACCGTTAAGCAGCTTATCTTTATTTCACTTCTCATAAGGTTGCGAAGTTAAGACCTAGGGTTCTATAGCGCATTATTGTATGCTGTCTTGCAAACATATAGGGTCGTGTGGCGCATTATTGTATGCGGTCATGTAACCCTCCGGGTCATGTGCATATAGGTAAGCAGCTTTGTGGTAGTGCAACTAAGTCACATAAAGTTTTCTTAGTAAAGGTGACGTGAATAGAGTTTTGGAACTCTATAAGATAGAGAATTCTAAGCATAGCGCTTTTATGTAGACTAGTTGAGAATGGAAAGAAATTTCCAATATCCTAGGGACAGTGGGAGCAATGTGCCTACTAATGGATTATTCCATTAGAGAAGAACACTCTACATTCTTAGTTGCGTGGTAGCGAATGTAAAATTTTTTCACGTCATCACTAGGTGATTGAGAAGGAAACATTCATGACTGCTTCGCAAGATGATAAAGAGTCTAGAGTGGATCAATGTTGCGCAGTTTAAGACAAAGTCTTTGAGGATTAACCATTTCTATAATTTGGTTGACTTTCCATTATGACACGAAACTGTTCTAAAGTTATGCATAATTTGGATAGTCATTGTTGAGGCATAAGGCTTGCTAGATACCGAAAAGTCACACCATTGAGGAAGGTGTAGACCATGAGAAGACTTCCTCCTAGGAAGTGAAGTTATTTCGACTTAGGCTTTGATTGACATAAGTTCAGAACATTGATTTATGGACGTTGTGACCTAACTTCTTGTCGGAGAATTGGATAAGTAGATCCATAGGGATTTTCCTTCTGCTTTTATGGTGAAAAGTTAGGAGCGCAAAAAGGTTGCTAGTTCCAATAAATCTTTTACAGCCTAAAACAGTTATCCAAATAGTGGTTCTTAGATTTCGTCAAGCCATGATAGGCTAACGATGGTCGATGAAAACCACTGAGGCATGATCAATGGTCCAAAAGAAGTTTTTCCTTACTTAGTCATTATGAGCCAAGAATTTATAGAGTTGTCGCCACCTAGGGTGGGCAGTCATCTGTTTTAGATATGATGGACATGGGTGATGTAATTTATATGCTTGGATATACGATCCTTATGGATTGTTTTGGGAGAATTCCTGTTTTGTCTTCGATGACTTACATAAGGAATATCCTAGAACGATTGTAGATGCAAAATTGCAAACCCATTGACTTATCTATTGGTAAAAGCCAGAGCCTTAGCTATTGAGTGAATCCTCGAATTGTCTTTGGAAGAAACAGTTGACCTATATTCCTTGATCTTTTCTTTGTTGTGGGAGCCTAAAGTACGCTATGTGGCGTATTCGGCATGATAAGTGTTATCTTTGGTAAATGGTCAACTGAGTTGTTTAGACATTGACCTTGCTCATTAGACTGTGGATAGAATGCTTTACTAGCATTATATTAATTTGCTCCTTGTAAGATTTAATGCGCTAGTTGGGTGCATCTGCGCTAGTTGGGCGCATCAAGGATGAACGCAAATTGGTCACCAAAATATCTTTAGAGAGTTTATTGCGCAAGAGGTAGTGATCTTGAATCACTTCATGTGAGGCGCACATGGAGGATTCCGTTGTCTATGTTTATCACAAGAGGTGCTGATAAGGCTCATGTTTGGAATCTAGAATTGCGCAAGCTATGGTCATGCTTTTTAGATCGATCACTTATTTGTTGTGAGATGATGGGATGTTGACACTATTATGGTTTGTGTCATAATGATTAGCAAATAATGATGTCAGCAGGCAAGATTGACTCACTCATACGAGCAATCACCCTTGGCGCTTGGGAGCGAGCAAGGATGAGACTAGTGGTTTATTTTTTATTTGGAGCCAAGAGAGGCTTAAATTATCCACTATGCATATCACCTTGGTTACAACCAAGATGAGGTCGTGTTAAGGACCAAACATGGATGTTAGTACCCACTTTCCATGTTATGTCTGTTATGATTAGCCAGATGCGAGATCTTATTTGGCGCCTAGAAGGCGAGCAAATAGAGAATTCGGGTTATGCGCTAGAAAGTGACTAGACTAATATCTATACGGTGTATCGAATATGACGTCACTCTTTTGGAAGAGTTACTCCACCGTAACATGTATTCATACTATATGTGCTTGGCGACTGAGTAATGAGGTGAGAGAATGGATCCCTGTTTCCTCACCGTGTGAGTCTTACGTGTCATTATTGATATGACTTTCATTTATGTACCCTTTTGTGACTTTTAACTATGTCATAAGGTAAGGGGTTGATGTTCTGCTACTTTGGTATGTTGCATGCGGTCATGTATGATTCGGCCTTAAGGGACATCACTGGGAAAGTAGTCAATCCTAAACTAAATGGCATGAGGGCAAAGGGAAGATCATCTAGTATTACACCACTGTTGTATAGTCACTGTCAGCAACTCACATCGCTCTGTATGAGAGGCGGATTGAGTGTGAATGTATATTGCAAGAATTGAGAGGGTCAAACATGCTCTTTTTTTAGGGATTAGAGATGTGTTTTTGGACCGGTGTAATTAGATGGGTCTGGGGTATATGAGACACTATTTTTGTTCTTTTTGGATTGATGTCTCTATGTTGGCTCATTTTGAGTTTCTAGTATAGAGCTCTCACATGCAGGTGTTCTCAGCAGTCGTACGGTGCATTGGCTAGTATGAGATTGTTCATTTTTGGGGAGATTGAGATAGAGATGTGGCAGTGTCATGCCAACTTATGTGCGAGTGGGAGATGTTAGAAATTGGGCGCCCATGTGGCATAACCCTTTGAACCTTTTGAACCTGAACCTTTTGAACTTTATCCATGTAAGTTTGAATTTTAAATCAAAACTTATTTGGATAACCATTCAGGATATCTATGTCTATCATATCAATAGATATGGATAGATGGATAGATAGATATTGGTGGTTATATATCTAATTATATATTTTAGATAATATATTGATATATTAGATACGTATATCAGATACGTGATGTGGCTTTTACCCATAGCCTTTTTCCTAGATTCTCTCTCTCTAACTCTCTCCCATGTGAGAACGATCCAGCTTCTGTACTGTGACTTGTGTGGGTGATACTCATTTTGTAGCATCACTCCACTGTTGGGTTGGTTGTTCACATCCTGGAAGCACGTGATTTTACCCAAGAGATTCTTCATTTCAGGCTTTACTAAAAGGTATGATTCTGATATTTTATCCGCTGCGTTTTATACTTTGATTTACAGTTAAATTTTTGAGATTTTTCGATCTGGCATTTCTCCAAGAACCCATTTCTAATGCCATGATAATTGTTTTACATTAAGCTTTTTGAATTGAAATTTTTGAGTGTCAACACTTGGTTTTTCAAATAGCTCTATTTTAGGTACAAGTTTACTAAGACAATTAACTGTATTAACCACTATATGCATAAGTCTGTAATTAATAGTAATGTTTTTGCTTTTTGCATCAAGGTCTTGCATACCTTGAGTTTTTATTTTCAATCCTAATGCTCAATTAAGATTAGTATCTTCCAATGCCAAAAAATAATTTGGTTTGATAGTGAACCAAATTGGTGCATTATACAAATTACTTTGAATTCCTCTAATTAAGGAATTTTCAAAACCATGCCATATATTATCCATGACACATGTTAATAAAGAAATGTCTTTTCCGCCTGAAAATAAAGGACATATACTAACTTGTATAAATACTAAATGAATTTAATTATATTTTTTATTACGATATTGTTTGATTTTATTCATATCAAACAACGATATATGTACAAATGTTTCTTCTGTATTACTAACTAAAGTTCTGCTTTCAAAGATATATACATTCAGTTTACTTCGAGGTTTGAAGATTGAGTTATTTCCTCAATTGAAATTTTCAGTATTTTCCAATCGTTTACGGAAAATTCTGATTCTTCAATTTCAAATGATTCAGTTTCTCATTTCTTAAGAAAGATCATGTCATTCACATCATCTGAATCTATTATCATCATAAAAATAGTTTCAGTTAAAGCTTCCTCTAAATTTTTTTCATTGTTTTCATTAGAACTATATTAAGATTTTAATTCACATTCTAACATGAGTTCTTCTACTTCATTGTTAGACTCTATTTCATATCCCTATGCTAGTTCATATTTTTCTTCAAAAAATAATATTTGTTTAACATGTTTTCTTTGTTTGTTACAATATTTGTTTGTGAAATGTCATTTTTCTCCACAAAGGCAACATTTGCATTCTTTAGGAGATTTTTTTTGGGCGAATTACACTAATGGTCCCTATAGTTTGGGGCTTGCGTCATTTTGGTTCCTGACTTTTTAATTGTAACACATTTAACGCTGAATTTTGAATCTTGTTCCAAATAAGGACAATTGAAGATACCAATGCGTAATTTCAAGGGCAAAATCATCAATTTGATAAAATATAAACTAATTTGACAAAAATAAATATCAAAAAAATACTTTTGAATTTTTAAAAATTATTTTTACTCACTAAAAATAAAATTATGTAAAATTAATAAATCTTTAGACATTTATTTATAAAAATTTCAGTTTTACTATTTTTGTGATCAAGATATATAAAGTTTTTTACATCTATTATATCTTGCATTAAATATTAAATTTTCATGTTTAAAATTTTTTCTAGATTCAATTTCTAGGCTTTGATACCAAGATTGAGGATCTCACAATGTCTTAAAAGTGAAAACTAAATTTTTCAAAATTATACTGAACTTAAGAGTTTAACTTATAAAATTATACTAAAGTTTTACGGTCACTTTGTAATTTATGAAACTAAAATTAAGTGGAAAGATGAATAGGCTTGTTTGGTGAGTGGAAAGATGAGGTAGATGATTAGGTGGAATGCCACTTTAGTGGTGCTCTTTTTAGGAATGAAATATTAGCTGTCTCAATCTTTATTCTTAGGACATTGTCTTGACTAGATTGTAGATAAAAAACACAAACCTAATTGACAAATGTGAAACTATGTCTGTTGCACTTTCTTGCAAACTTCCACAAGAGAGGTTTTTATTTTAGGTACAATAGAAAAAACAAATGACTAAGCCCTCTCTCTGGAGGCCTATCATATCCGCTACGAGGATGATCCTAATTTCACCTAATGGTATATTAACCACCAGGATGTCTTCTGGTTGCTCCGCTCCTAGTTTTGCCCAAGCATCAGCACAAATTCCCTTCCTTGAAGATGTGTTATATGGTACATTCACATCCTCTGAAGAGAATTTTAGCATCCTCCAATAGTCCCTTGTATAGGAATTTATCATCCGTGTCTTCTTCCATCAACTGCACTAATTACTTTGCGTCAGTTTCAGTGATTACCTCATGCATCCTCTTCTGAAGCATCACTGTTAGTCCCTTATAAAGAGCCCACAATTCTACTTCCAAACTTGTTCCACTGTCAACCTTGCCATAGTAGCCACACACCCAAGTGCCTCTTTCATCTCTAAAAACTCCTTTAAAACCTTCGCCGCCTTCTATCTTCCTACTGTCATCAACATTCAACTTGATTTTTCTTGCAGGAGGTAAAATCCAAGTTATCAGTCTAAAAGTAGGCTTGGAATTAGTAATAAACATATTAAAAGCCAAATCAATATCTATAGAGTAATCAAGAATAAAATTGATGCTATCTTGGCAACTAATTAACAAGTTCTCAAAAATAAACAAATTTATATTTTTCCAAATTTTCCATAAAGTCATAATGAACACAGAGGACCATGTTGCCTATTCATTAAGATGTTTTTTTATTTTATTTTTGGAATTAGAAATAAGCCAATCTTGCCAAGGCTTTCTATTCATTTCCCTGCACCATTTTCTTCCACATAAAGCCAACCACATTTCTTTAGCTTTGTAGCAATTTCTAAAAATATGACTCATATCCTCCACCCCACAACATTTAGGGCAATTAGGATCAGATGCCAAACCCCTCTTCATTCTTATTTGGTTGGTTAGCAACTGTCTATGCAGAACAAGCCACAAAATGCCTCTTAAGTCTCTGAGGCAATCTCAATTTCCAGATCCAACTACAATTATCATCACACCTTTGGTTGCCAATGATTAATTCATAAGCAGAGGCAAATGAGAACTCTCCACACTGAGTTCCTTTCCAATTTAGACTATCAGTGACATTATTAAGAGGATGTTGATTATCTAAAATGATGGTGGCAATATTAGAAAGCATTACAGTAGAAATTTTTTCCACATCCCACACTCCTTGTTCATTCAAGAACTCACCCACATTTCCAAAGCTATTTGCAGATGCATGGTTGGATTGGTGGGTGTTAGACATTAATTCCTCAAAGGATTTGTCCCTACACCACCAATCCTTCCAAATATCCACCAAATCACCATTACGAATTTTCCATTTCACTTATTTTTCTTAGAATATGCCTTGTTTGGAGAATTCCTCTCCACACATAGGAAGCATTCTTTCCTTTAGGCCAATTATAAAAGGGAGTTCTATTCAAATATTTTCTTCTAAGAAGATCACTCCACAAACCTTCCTCATTGTTCATAAGTTTCCAGCCCAGTTTACAAAGTAAAGCCAAATTTTGATCTCTAGCTTTCTTTATACCAAGCCCATTATACTTTTTCAAAGTATAAACCTTGTCCCAATTCACCAAGTGAACTTTCTTTCTCTCTGGGGTATCACCCCACAAGAAATTTCTATTAATTCTATCAATATCATCACACACTTTCTTAGGAAAAGTAGTGGTTTGCATGGTGTATGCAGGGATGACAAGACTCATAGCTTGACTGAGGGTGGTCTTGCTAGCCATGGACAGAACATTAGTTTTCCACCCAACCAGCTTCTTCTGTATTTTCTCAAGAATGTTATTGAAGTGCCCTTTATTAACTCTACCAAGCATAAGGGGGACTTCCAGATATTTCCCTAACTTAGAAGTTAGGGGAATACCACACTTAGCACTCAAATCTCTAGCCACCCTTCTGTCATGTTAGAAGACACAAAAATCTTGGATTTTTGGGTATTGATTTTAGGCCCAGAAATCTCACAGAATTCTCATTGTGGCCATGATTGTATTATAATTTCTCATATTCGCTTTGCCAAATAACATTAAATTATCAGCAAAAAACAAATTAGTCAGGCAAGGACCCTTTCCAGAGATCTTTATGCCTTTCCATTTCTTTTTCTCAGCTTTATTACTGATCATGTTGGACAATCTTTCAATACACAACACAAACAAGTATAGAGATAAAGGATCTCCCTACCTCAACCTCCTCTCAGGTTTAAATTCTTGCAAGGGTTCCCTATTCCACAGAATATCAGTATTCACTGTAGTAACACAACACATAATGATCTCAATAAGGTTTATCAAACCCAAATTCATCAAGAGTTGTTTCAAGAATTCCCATGATATATTGGTGATGTTTGGGAAGTGAAGTGAGAGGCTATTTTAGCCTTATTCAAGAAAAAAGCAGAAATGCTTTTGTTGTAGCTAGGTTTGGCACGCGGGTTTAGGGTTGTACAGGACAGATGGCAAAATGACAATTTTACCCTTTGAAATTTTAACCACCACTAACTCAACAATCTAACACATATTTCAAATATCACTCTTATCTCCCTTGGGCAACACCCCTAAATCGATGGGCATGCGGGGGTGTTGGTGTAAAACACAGCTTTGGCATGGAAAAAACACACCAGAGAAGAAGAAGGTGATGGCGTGCCTGGTCTGCAATGGCAAGGGCAAGAACGAACTAGCGACAACGCTAGAGCAACAACAATAGCGGCGATGTGGATAACGAAGCAAGGGCGGTAGACCAACGACGGTGTTGGAGGGGGCGGTCGACGGGAGTGCAACAGCACGTAAGAGGGAAAAAAATGAGAGAGATGGTGAAAGGAAAAAGAAGATGAATAATGGGTTGGCGTCAGAGAGGATGTTGTCGACAGTGCAATGGTGAAGGCAGGCAGCGGTGGTCAGGTAGCGGTTCAGTGGTGGTCAAGCGAAGCGGTGGTGTGGGTTTTTTGTTGGAAAAAGAATGAGTTCTTAGGGTCAATTTGGTCATTTCTCATCCTAACATCATTTCAAACCCATTTTTCAATATAACAATCAAACAAAAAATCCAACTCATCTTCCCAAATACAAAAACTAAAATAGCCTACTAAAATAGTCAAATAGCCAAAAAACCTAAAAAGTAGTCACTTCCCAAACGAGGGCATTATCATAGGCCTTCTCCAAATCAATTTTAAGGATCATACCTGCCATTTTTCCTTTCTTAGAATTTAAGGTATGGATAATTTCTTGAGAGATAATAATGTTGTCACTGGTGGATCTACTAGGCACAAAGCTACTTTGATTAGGTCTCACAAGTTTGCAAAGCAAGGGTCTAATTCTATCAACCAAAATTTTGGCTATGATCTTGTAGGTCACATTGCACAAACTAATGGGTCTAAACTGTTTAATGGTCTCAGGGTTGTCAATTTTTGGGATAAAAGCAACACGGGTTCTGTTGGTGGCAGTGGGAATAAAATGGTTAGCAAAGCAATTTTTAATAAACTCACACACCGAAGGGCCAATCACATTTCAGTTAATATGATAGAAAATGGCTTTTAAACCATCTCTACCTAGGGCTTTGAAAGCTTTAATGTTTTTCACCACCCTCCATACTTCCTCATTGGTCACAACATTCATGAGTTCACTATTCTCATTATTACTAACTACATAAGTAGCCAAATTATTCCAATGATTCAAAGAAATTGTAGAATTATGAGCAAACAAATTTGTAAAATAATTCAGCATAATCCTCTTAAGCTCTTTAGGATTATCAATCCAAACACCACTCTCACATTTCAGAACATCAATCTTCCTTATCCTCCTTTTAATCAAGGTGGTCAGATGGAAAAATTTGGTGTTTCTATCCCCCTAAGTGATCTTCTTCATAAAGAACTTTATTATACTGTTCAATAAGATCCATTTCCAACACATGAAGGTTATGGGAATAGATATTTGCCTGGGATTTCTGGATTCCTTCAATCCTCCCAAGCAACCATATTTTCCTTTTAAAAATGTTGTCGAAAACATCTTTATTCCAAATACTAGCCTTGTGAACTAGTTTATATGAATTGGTCAATAGGGAATCTTGGTTGTTAGACCAATTTTTCTCTACCACTATTTGAAACTCTTTTTACGAGATCTAAGAAGCCTCAAACTTTAAAAGTTTACAATAAGGGTTATAAGGAAATTTACCTTGGGTGAATATCATCATTGGAGAGTGATCAGAATAAATTCTTGGAAGATTTCTGACCAGTTCTTTAGGAAAACTAGTTCTCCACTCACTATTGCACATGGCTCTGTCCAGTCTTACCATGTATTGGCCCATCCTTGTCTATTATTTGTCCAAGTCAACCACGGACTAGAGCATCCCAAGTCCATGAAGTTGTAACTGTTCATCCTTTCTGAAAATCTTTTGATTCTTCTTTTATCTTGACTGTTATTTTCGCTTAAGTTGCCTGAAAATTTTCTCTGCTCTTCTTGGCTAGCAAAGTCATTAAAATCACCAACTATCATCCAAGGCTCAGAAATGTTTTGAGCAATGTTTTCCAGACTTGCCCATAATTCATCTCTCTTATTACTAACAGGGCTTGCGTATACTGTTATAAGAAGCCACTCAGGGTACTCCTGTTTAGCAATCTTTGTTGTGATTGATTGTGAGCTTGCTTCAATTAATCTAACATTGACAGAGTTTATCCATATTTCCCCACTCTGACCATCAGGGTCAACATGAGCCGACGTAGTGAATTCCATTTGGTTGAAGAACATAACCATCGAAGCTAGTTCCACTTTGTTTTCCATGAGAACTAACAAATTTGGCTTATGAATCTACACTAACTCACGCAAGTTTCTTTTAAACTTTTTGTTTCCCGCACCCCTACAATTCTAGATTAGCAAATCCATGGATGCGTTGATAAAGTTGGGTAATGGATTCTGGTCAACAATCCCCAGATTTCCCAGTGCTATCTTGTGGTTGTCCTCCATCAATTGTGTTGCCACTACCGATATCATGTGCCATTCCTATTGTACTTCGATCTGTCTCCATGGTTAAATCCTCATTTTTACGTCCTCTATCCACCCTTCTGAGGCAATGAGGTGAAATGCTTCTTTCTCTAGTGTAAGATACACCATAACTCTGTATTGACTCACTTTGTGTTGTTCCATTAGGTAATTCTATCATTCGTCATCCATCCTTGCCTGGTGGTTTTCTAGTTTTAGCTTAAGGATTGAATTTTTTCAGAAGAATGGTTTATATGTTAATGGATAAGAGAGTACCTGTGTTAATAGATGAGATTGAAATTGATATTGAAATATGAGCCACTTTAGTGTTGTCCAAATTTTGATGGCATGTTTGGGGTTTCTAAACCTCTTTTCCCAGTCTAATTTCTTCTCTCTTTATATATATATTTTATATTTTTTTTTTATCTTTAGCAGTAGCTGTTAATCTTTGTTGGATATTACTTTCTTAGTTAAGCTTTTGCTGGTTTAATACTTAAAGCCCAACTCTTCTTTATTTCTGCTTGGTTGGCCTTGGTCTTCTAATTGCCCACCATTCTCTCTCAAGATATCATATTTGTTCCCCATCTGGGCTTTGTTCCTTCTATTGTTCAACGGGCCTTTTGGTTTCCTTCTTTGGTTTGTGACTGTCATCCAAGGCCCATACTTGGTTTGGCCTATTTTGGTGTCTACCTTCTCTTGGTCTGGGCTTGGACCTTTCCTTGTTTGGCCTATCTTCTTCCCTGTTTCTTCACATGTTTGTTCTTGGGACTGTCCCTCCACCGCCGGTAAATGGTCTGTCGCTGCAAGCTTCTTTTCGATGACCTACCATGCCACAAGAGAAACAAAATGAGTGTAGGTGTTCATATTCAACTCCATAAGTGTACTTACTAATGGTAAAGTGGGATATTAGTGGCTTTCGAAGATCTATTTCAACGCACACCTGAGCATATTTCCCTCGAGCTACCATGGCTGTGTTGATATCGACTTTCAGTGGGACTCCCAAAGCTTTGGCTATATGATACAAGACCTTCTCATTGTGGTATTCTATGGGTAAGTAAGTTGGGAAATCTCACCCAAATCGTAGTTGTGTCTTTCTAGCATCATCAGATTTAAAATCTTGTTGTCATTTCCTTACTGCCACATAATGATTCATTACAATCCATGGACTACCCGTATAGATCTCGGTGTAATCCTCTATCATGTCGAATTTCACAATGAAAAACCCATTTTCTACGTCCAGTGCTTCAAAAACCGCTTGCAAACCCCGGATTTTTGTCATCTTTATCATGAAGAGTTTGTACCCTATGGTTTTCCCAACCAATCGCACAATCAAGCATTTTTTTCATGGTTCCCTTACTTTTTTCAGAAGTGCCAAAGGAATTTTGATAATGGGAATTCGTCCCCATTTATCAATTCCATCTTTATCTCCTTCTTCTATAGTTGTAGCAATGATATTATCCTCCTCATCAGAGGAAATTTCTTCCACATCACAATCAAAATTCTTCTCATTGCCATTCTCATTAAATCTAGATCGTAAGAGTGCATTTTTGAAAGAGCGATTTCCTTTGTTACTTATAGTGGTATTCGTTGAATCCAGGCTTATTTCTTCTATTTGGTTCTGGTTGCCATTGCCATCTTCCAGATCAACTTCAGGGCATTCTCCGAACTGGGATTTGGCTCCTTTATCTTCTTATTCTGGTTGTGGTTCTTCCATCATTTCATCCCTTGGGTCAGATATGCTTTTGATCTTCTTTGTGCTTCTGATTAATTGATCGTTCTCCTCTGTGGAACATCTCTTTTCCAGTCGTTGCTCACCGGGGTTTGAGATCTTAGTAACGATCATTTGCTAGAGAGAGAAATTGCTCACCTCTTGATACTTCCTCCAGGTAATCTACAAATGGCCAGTTTCAAGTTGCACCTCAAGAGAGGTTATTCAAACTCCCAATCCACCACATATATGTCATTCGACTAGTCCTTACAAATATTTTTTTTCTTTTTTTTTTTTAAAACAATCTCACAATAGAAAATTTCAAACCTACCTTAAGAAGGTAAATTCGATATTCAAATTTCACCCTTTAAACCAATGAATCGAACAAACAAAAGAGATTTAGCATGCCCACAATTTTAGAATTATTTTTTTGCACAAATTAAGTGAAAATTCAAGTTTAAATTAAATATTCCCTAGCCTTTTAGTGCAAAAGCACCCTTTAACCGCATGATCACATACATAAAAAAATGATTCTACAAATGAACACAATTCTTGATGACATTATGGTGGTGTTTGGGAAGTGGGACTACAGAGTGTCAAAAAAACTTTTAGCCTCAATAGCTAGGTTTGGGAAGAAAAAAAATAGCATAATTTAGGTTAAAATTCACAAAAAGACAAAATAGGCTAAAACAGTTAATAAGACAAAATATCACATCAAATCCATAATCATTTCACTTTTTCTCTCATAAACATCACATCCAACCATAAAAAAAATTCAATCATCTTCCTAAACACAAAAATTTTAGCCTACTAAAATAGCCAAAAACTAAAATAGCCTGCTAAAATAGCAACTTCCCAAACGAAGCCATTGATTTTTAAAAAAAAAAAAAAAACACAACAAACAAACCAATCGGCAGCCAATGACAGTGTAGGCACAGTGTTTTGCCAGCCTACTCTCATAGGCAAAAATGGCAATTTTGTCCTTGTAGACCAATTTTGGAAAAAGTGAGTTTAGGAGTAAATTTGTCATTTTAATTTCAAACATCATTTTAAACACATTTTTTAATATAACAACTCAAATAAAAATCTATCATATCTTCTCAAACACAATTAAAATCCATCCTATCTTCTCAAACACAAAAACTAAAATAACCTATTAAAATAGTCAAAAAACTTCTAAAATAGCCACTTCCCAAACATCCACTATACAAGAAAATGTTGACTTTTGTGTGAAGAAATTTTCTAGTGAACTACCACCACAAGATTCTTTTGATTTATTTTTATTTTTTGTATTCCTACCCACCCCTCAATTATATGTTCATAGACCAAACTTTCTTACTTCTGTTGGTAGCAACGTCGCAATTTTCTTCGAGTTAATCATGAAAAACACGCCTCTGTATGATAAGTGGGTTTTGGGTTTTTTTTTTTTTTTTTTTTTTTAAAATTTATAAAAAAAATTAAATAGGTTAAAATAATGAATAAAACAAAACGTTACATCAAATCCATAATCATTTTATTTTTTCTCTTACAAACATCACATTCAATTACAAAAAATTCAATCATTTTCCTAAACACAAAAACTTTAGCCTATTAAAATAGCCAAAAACTAAAATAATCTAGTAAAATAATAACTTTCCAAATACCCACTATGTATCCATGGAAATTAAAATAATAAAAAAAATCATTTACTCTTCTTAAATTTTTTAATAATAACTAGAAAATCAACAATCAGTAAACTCACATATCATAGTCCGACAACAAATAAAAAACCAACAATCATCAAGTCTAAGCGCAAACCTAACCACACATATTGCCCCTGGAGGAGAAATAAATAACATAAAAAATATAAACTCTTCTCTATAATAATTGAATCATAATAGTACACAACCACAAAGCGAAATTATCTTCATTCGGAGGTGTATCTTTTTAACTTTCCGTAGCAATCTCACAATTTTGTTCCACAAAGTCTTCATGGATTCTTAATTTTAAAATTCATATTGAAGTTTAAGTTGTTGAAATTTGGATTGAAACTATATGTTAATGATTGAAAAATGAATCTCCCGTGATCCAAACAAATAGTCTTCCCTCAATCGTTGGGTCAGTACAATTAGTAAATTGGATAGAAATTAATTTCTTTAGACTGTGTTTGAATTATTGATTTGAATAAAAATTTAAAAATAAAAATGAAAAATGTGAGTGACATATAGTTGAAACGGATGATCCAAACACACAATTTTCTTTTCATTTTTTCAAATTCTAATCGAAATTATGATACAAGCAAACCCTTAGTAATAAGAGAAGCTTCCGTTTCTCTAATTCATCGACTGTATTGAAGAGCATGAGCTATGGGCCTACTTTAAAAAAATTAAATGAATCGAATGTAGATAACTATATATTAGACTATATTTGTTTTAAAATAAATAAATGATATATAATTAAAATTATATGTAATGTTCATTTTTAAAAAATATCTGTAATATAACAATATAATAATCAATATCTACATTTTTTTTTTCTTACGTGAATAATTTACTCAAAATGTAATAAAACTTAAATAATTAAAAACATCAAAATGATTTCGAAATGAAGGAGGATTCCTTCCGATCCAGATTTTGGACTGGATCTGAACTGGAGGACTGGAGGGCATTGTTTAGGCCTATGGGGCCCATTACGAGTCCCGTTTCGATGATTCGAACCGTTCATTTTATTAAGTACTTCATGTATTTCATACATAAAAAAAGTCGAGTTGATCCGACTACTATAATTTGTTCAATTTTTCGCTAAAAAAATAGACAACAATTATATTTTTAAAAATAAGCTATACATTTTTTCAGTGAGAAACGTAATAAATTGAACAAGTTATAGTTATCGGATCAACCTAACGTTTATATGTATGAAATACACGAAGTGCCTAACAAAATGAATGATTCGAGTCATCAAAATGAGACTTGTGGTAGATTTTGACCTGAAGGGTACTGATTGAGCTTGTGGAGTCCACCACGGGTCTGATTTGGATGATCTAAACTATTCATTTTGTCGGACAATTCGTATAGTTCATCCACATAAAAAATTAGATTGACTCGATAACTATAACTTGTTTAATTTTTCACTAAAAAAATAGATAACAATTATATTTTTAAAAATAAACTATACCTTTCCATCCCAATTCATGAACTGGACCAACCAGTCCACTAAGACCCAAGGAAATCTGAAATAATACATTCCATCTTGTTATGGGGAAATTATGTAATAGTCTTTAAAGAAATTTATATGATGGCTTAGTTTTTTTTTTATTGATTAAAATAATAATCCCATCACTTTCATATTTATATTTGAATTTATCAAGTGACTAAAATAAATAGTGTGGTGCAGTGTTTTAAATTCATTAAATAATTTCTCATTATGAAGCGTACAAATATGAGGATTTTTTTTAAGTTCTGTGTTTAAGTCGTTTGTTATTAGTGTTTAAATTCAAGGTGCAATGCATTTAATTATGAGTAAATAATAATTTAGTGATACTTTTAAAAACTTGTTATAATGTCAAATTTTATAAATTTTAATGATTATTAAAGTCATAATTTTTTTCATAAATTTATAAAAAAAAAATTGGGCAAAAGTACGACCGTCTTGTAATTTCCCCTTTAATTATTACTTCAAAAATACTAGAGGTCTCAAAAATTCTACCAAAATTTTTACCAAATGTCTTATGTAGGTCCCACACCCATGTGAGACATTTAGTAAAACTTTTGATAGAATATTTTGGATCTCTAGCATTACTCTTATTATTTTTTTAACATCAAGTCAGTGTATATTTAAAATATTAAAAAAAAATCAAATTAATTATAAACATTTATTTTTTCACTGATTTCGTCAAAAAATTGCTTATGTGCAATTTCCCCTTCTATTAAAACCATAGGGATAAATTACAAACACATCTTTTAAAATTTACTTAAATTATAAATTATTTTTTGGTTTTAAAAATTACATTGACTCCGTTTGGCAAGGAAGTTTGGGAGTATTTTAGCCACAAAAGATAAAATAGGCTATTTTAGCTATAACAAACAAAACATCACATTCAACTCATAATCATTACATTCTTCTCTCACAAAAAAAAGTCAAAAAATCCTTCCCAAATCAAGCTTTTTAGCCCATGTTAAAATAGCTAAAAAAGTCAAAAAGTCAACCCACTTCCCAAACAGAAGCTTTATGTTCTTTAAGTTTTCTAATTTCATAACAAATATGTTCTTTTATTAATAAATCATCAAGTTAATTAATAGTTTTTAATAATATTAAACTTCTATTTCAATTAATAATTTAAATAATTTTATTATTATATAAGTGAACAGTTAAAAATTTTAATTTTTTAATTAATTCTGTAAAATAAAAATTTTGACAAGAAAATATTTAAAGGAACAATTTATATTTTAAATAAATTTTAAAAAATGTGTTTATAATTTATCCAATTCAAAGGGTCAAATATAATGGCGTAAGGTAAACTTGTCCAGACGCGCACGCCACGTCGTTCAGACCACGTCGAATGAGACCCACCAGAGCGGCAA
Source organism: Camellia sinensis (assembly GCF_055761805.1). Lineage (NCBI taxonomy): Eukaryota > Viridiplantae > Streptophyta > Magnoliopsida > Ericales > Theaceae > Camellia > Camellia sinensis. Next base: position 134,212,050 of record NC_138961.1, on the reverse strand, counting down.
CGCTTCCCCTGCGCATTGTCGGAACGTGCTCGTGGAAACGCGCTCAAAGGCGCGTCAGTCTAACCCCTCTTCGCCCACTGAATATTAAGCCAAGTTTAGCAAGTTAAAAAAAAATCAAAACATTAAAAAATTACTCAAAAAATTAAAAAGTTAACGCTATTCATCAAAAGTTAAAAATAACGACTACATAACTCTCAATTCTAATTTTTTCTTATACACTAATTTATATAATCTTTTAATACATATTTTTCCATAAAAAATCAAAAAAATAATTCCAATGTCCATATTTTTTTTTTCAAATTTTTAATCTAAAAAAATAAAAAAATACACTTATTCAAAACACCGCAAACAACCCATACTTACCCAAAACAGGCCACAAAATTCTCCTCCTCCTCTTTCTCTCTCTCTCTCTCAAATCAAAGAATGGCAACTACAGTAAGCTCTAGGGCACACTCAACAACAGGTTAATAAACTATTGGCCATAATTGAAATATGTATGTGAAGTCATCATAGTGTTCAATGCATTCATCCATTCCCAATTTTCTCATTGAAGGTGACTCCTAGATCCTCATCCAATTCCATTATTTTTCTCATTCTCCTCATTATCTGACTGTTGATTTTGCCTTCAAAGATTTTATTTTAATTGGGTTTAGGTTTGTTTTCTTGGATCTTCTTCTTCTTCTCTCTATACCAATTCTGTCTCTGTCGAACCCATTTGTGTTTTTTTTTTTTTTTTTTTTTCTCTCTCAAAACCCTATTAGCTCAATTGGAATCTTTTACGCAATCATTATATTCTAATTTTGTCTAACCTTGCACGCTAACGCTCTATGTTCTTTCTTTATCTTTTTGTGCAGAGTTTTGGGTCATTACTAGCTTGATTGTAGGTGAAGCAATTTACTGCTCTTTTTCCCTATTTCCTGTTCATATCTTCGTTTCATAGTGTTTTGTAACTCGGATTCTCAATTGGGTTTTGATTATGGATTCTGATTATGTTTGATATATGGCTGTATTGATTTTGTGGGTTGTTTGTTTTTTTGGAAGCAGTGAAGTGTTTGGAGCTGAATTTGTAGGTTTAATGGCAGAAGAATTGGTTGGGCCTCGCTTGTACAGCTGTTATAATTGTCGAAATCATGTTTCGCTTCACGACGATATAATTTCTAAGGCTTTTCAGGTGAAACTCTTTAATCCATGAAGTATGAACCATTGTTGAATTATGGTTATCAGTTTTAGAAATTGACAATGCCCTGTTTGTCATTTAATTTGTAATTTAGGCTCCGATTGGATGAGTGGATTTTAAATATGAGGGAGTGGTTATGATAGATAAATTGAGAAACTAAAGGGGAAGATAGAGTAGAGTTAGGAAAAAGTATGTTCTTAGTATTTTTGTATGCAACTATAGTTGTTTCTATGAAGGATTTGAAATAACTATTTGACATTGGTGTTTCAAATCAATCCTTGTAAAGCTCTCAAATTCAAGATTGTAAATCCATATCTAAACTATCAAATCCAAAATTTTAGCTTTTCTCCTTTAATAATTAGTGGCAAAACCTTTCGTTTCAAATCCATTCCAAACACGACCTTAATGTTTAATCTTGTTCACATGATCATTTGATTGGAAGGACTCGACTGAGGGAAAACACAACTGGTGACTTGTGTTGCTATTAGAAGTATGTGAACTACTCTTCTTGAGGTGGTATTATTGTTTATATACAACTGACTTTTGAGTGGAACTGTTTAAAGTCTTCTGAGAGGAAAGATTGTAATTTCGTTTTTCTTATAACAGACTGGTTTCTGATTAAATTTAATCTGATTTGATTATTTTAAGTTTGTTCTTTCTTGTTAGAGCTTTTATTTTTGTTTCAGTTTTGGTGTGAGAAAAAGTTCTGGGCAATTTTGTTTATGACATTATTTGATTATCTTGTTTTTAGGGAAGAAATGGTCGAGCCTTTCTGTTCTCTCATGCTATGAACATTGTTGTGGGGCCTAAAGAAGATAGGAATCTCATGACTGGTCTTCACACCGTTGCCGACATCTATTGTGCGGATTGCCGTGAGGTGTTGGGCTGGAAGTATGAACGGGCTTATGAGGCATCACAAAAGTACAAGGAAGGGAAGTTCATACTCGAGAAGTCAAAAATTGTGAAGGAGAATTGGTAGAGCCTTCTATAGGGGTCCTTATATCATTCACCCCATTGTCAATGTAAGTGTGCAATCAATCTTCCTAATGTTCATTTTGTACAGAAACTCCTCACCCCAATTGAAAATTTGTCACTCTCCCAAACTCTCCACTATTAGTGTCTGGTTCGTCTGCAAGTTTCTTAAACCAATTGTTTCGTTGTCAATAAAATTGTGTTACCGTTCACATTTTCGAAATCCTTATGTGATGATTGTATTTGTTGCAAGTCCTTTGATATGCTTTGTCTGAAGGTTGTGCTATGATGCCAGTACCATGGTTCTCTCAGTCATAATCACCACAAGTAGGGACATCGATAGCAGCTAAATAACCAACAGTAGTGATTTTACTTAGATTCTTTCAAGTAGAACTATAGGTATCTTGAAGATAAAAGGAGTCATAGGTGCCTTTTCATTTGAAGGAGATGGCAAAATTAACGAGGCACCATTTTAATGTGAGGATGCACTATTGTGACATTAGCATGTATAATGTATTAAGTTGCCTTAAAAGTTGGAGGTGGCGGTAAGAAATTCGAGGGTTACAATTTTTAGGGTTTATTGGTTGTTTTAAGATTGAAAAACTTGTCTTCCTCCATCCTTTTGCAGTCAGAGGCAACATATGCAATCATTTGGGCAGAACGGAACTGATTGCCCAGTCATGAGGCATGTGTTCCTATTTATGGTCATCCTTATAAGTGCAGCAATTTGTTTGTATCCTCTATCATGGAACTAGGTTTTTGAGAAATTGTGGTGATTTAAAGGTTGTTGCGTTCAGTGCCCTACTAGAACCTGTTACCCTCTTTTGATGTTTTGAAAACCAAATTTGGAGAATTGGAGATTGAGTTTTTCCTAATGGTAATGGAATATGGTTTTTTAGTCAGTATGGCAAAATTTGCAGTCTCCTATCTCACACTGACAAGGTATTACTGTAATTTGTGAGGCAGAGACATTTATAACCATTTACTCAAAAGGGTTCAACGGCACACATTATTGTTTTATCAATGGATAACTTTGGGACTTTGGCCATTTTCTGGTTCTCATTTTCTGTGTGCTTGTGGGAGTTATTTACCAAAACCCATGCCATTTTTAAACAATTTCTGAAACACGACTTCAAAGAACAACTTAGGTAGTTCAAAACAACTTGCATTTGGGAAGTTTGTTTCAAAATAACATGGGTGTGGTAAAAAACTTGTCAGCACACAGCTAGTGAAAACTTGGTTGTTACTATCTAAGGTAATGATAGTTGAGCTTCTTAAGAAGATTGCAGGGAATATAAACTGAAAGTTGTTTGGAGTGTTTGGAGTGTTTGTTAAAAGGCAAGGGTGGGGGTTTCTTAGGTTGTCGTGCTATGAAAATGAATTGAAATTGCAGGAAAAACCTAACTACAGGCAAGACTGGTCTGCTGGGGGGGAAAAATAAGTAATGTCCTTATATGACATGATTCATGGAGAAATTGCAACGGCCCTAAAAATTAGTTGTATTAGTTCAATTAGCCACTTTTGTACATTCCTATATGGGATGTACGTCAATCGATGTCAGAGACAAATATTGATTAGTTCTCTTTACTGTGGATATTCTTTGTAGTATTGAGTTGTTTATATCTTCCCTATTATAGGTTATTTCCAATTGGGCATCTAAGTATTTGTGAAGCCTCTTGGAAAGTTCAGAGCCCATGGATTGCCTTGCTCCATCGTCGTTGGCCAGGCCCGGTCCTAAAAATATGGACTGACCCAATTAACTTTTCAAAGCTAGACCCAAGCTCCTGCCTATAACTCCATCTGAAATGCCTGTGTTAGACCCATATATACTAAATAATGGATACTATTTTTTTTTTTTTTTTTTTTTGGTATGTATGCATTTTTAGTAAACACAAGAAGATCATAATTGACAAACTGTGGTATGCCAACTATGAAACTAGGAACTACATTTCCACAAGATTAAAGATGCATAAAATTTATAGAGATGGCAAACGGGCTGGTTTGAGCGAGACACAACAGGTTATGCATCAAAACAACTCAATCTAAACGGCCCGATCACCAGATTTATGTTTTACACATGGAATTGAGAGATCACCAATTATGAAATATATAGAGATGGACAGGTATGTTAGAAAATAAAATCAATTTGATGGATAAATTTATGAATTTATTTTTTAATCTTGCAAAATTTTTGATTAATATGAAAATAGTTTTCCTAACTTCAAGTGAAATGGTATTTTACCAAAGGTAATCGGCCATGAAGTAAATATATATAATTGGGCCGACACCTTGTAAAATAAATAATTGATGCAAAATAGGAAAAATAGTCACCCAAGAATTGCACACTATCTCCAAAGGCTTTTTAACTCCATCCAACTAGAGTTGTAAACCAAACAATTTTATTTGAGTTTCACTTGTGTTTATCTAATTAAAAATTTATTCAGAAATACTCTTTCTATAAGTAAGTTAAACATGAATTTATTTTTAAATTTGTTAAATTTTCAAATTAAGTTTAAACAATCTACTATCAAACTCGATAAACATAATTACTTTTCTAACCCATCTAATGCAGAATGATGTAAAAAATAAAAACAAAAAAATCCAAAAACCAAAAAGTCAAAAAAGTCTATTCATTTTGGCTTTCTGTCTTTAATGAGTTTTTTTCAATTTTTTTTTTTTTTTTTTTTTTTTTTTTTTTTTTTTGTGGTTTGTCCAATCAAGTAAAATATAAAATATATAATTTTTATTTTCATTTTTTTTTTACAAAAATCCACAGAAACAAAAAAATATTAGTAAAAAAATCACTAAATTACAATTAGCAAGAAAATTATATAGGGTTGCAACTTTGGCGGATTTAACTCGAGCAACTGGAGCTTAGTTCGAATTTTTTTAAGACATGGCAAAATATTTTTAAATTCGGTGCGAGCTTGGGCAAAATTCAAAATTCGAATTAAATTTGGGTAAACTTGGACAAATATACCAAAGAACCCTAAATCCAAATTATATAGATGTAAATATATAAAAATATTAAATATATATGTAAATTATTAGTCATTGGATGATATTAAAATAATTTAAATTGTTAAATCATATTAAATATATGTTATAAATACAAATAACACAACACAAATACCTTTTCCTTTTCTCACCGAAAAATTGTAAAGTTCGCTGTAGCGACATATAGGCTTTTTAATTTTTATAGCTCTTGCATTATATAAATTATTTACTTTGATATTATTAATGATTTTACAAAAAACAAAAACAAAACAAAACAAAACAAAAAAAACAAAAACAAAAACAAAAAACAAAAAAATTAATAGAGCCTAATTTTAACAAATTAATTGAGTTAGTTGCACACAATTTTTTTTTCTTTTTAAATTCAAACTTAACTCGGGTTGGGCTTAGATAGACAACCTTGGGTTACAAATTAGACTTGGGTGAGCCTAAGCAGCTCTCAGTACAACTCAATCTAGGTTTGGATAACCTCTCAACCCGCTCGAAACTACCCGAGTCGCACCTTTATATGGGTCAACAAAGTGGGTTGCAACTTGGTAAGTTTTTTTTTTTTTTTTTGGGGGAGGGGAAGGTTAGTTACAGGCCGATTCTTTGAACCGAACTTAATACTCAAGCGATCCCGTTCCATAACCCACACATTTTGACTTCTCTACTTTGTGCATGTCACTGCCATGATCCACCATCGCCCATTCCAGCCATTGTCAATCATTTCCGATCATCAGCGATACCCTTTGGTGACCTCTGATGATCACCTCCGGCAACCTCCACTGTTGCCACTATCCTCTGACCTCCGACAATATTTTTTTTTATCCATTTTTCATCTCAAGTACGTCACTACTACCACCATCTCCTTCTTCGATGTAGTGGCAACGAAAAAAAATGATGAAGAGAATGAAGGAGAAAGACGAGAAGCCATTACCAGAAAATAGTTCTCATTATTTTCACATTCACAGATTAAGACAAATAATCAAAAATCAGATTTAGTGATAAATTTATTATTGTTTATTTTGTAAAAAAATTATAGTAGGAAAATCAAGAAATCACCATTATAAACCAACACAAGAATCAAAGATACATTCAGTGATAAATTTATCACTAATTGTTTGCAAAAAAAAAAGAAAATGTTGAAGCAAAATTAAATCATCACCATTACAAAATGATAAATTTATGGAGGAAGATGGTGGCAATGATGATGTTAGATTCAATGATAAATTTATCACTAACTGTTTGTAAAAAAAAAAAATTACAAAAGGAAAATTATTATTACAAATAATAAATTTATCACCGTTTAATTTATCAAGTTTTATACAAAAACAAACATATTCAACAAATTTACTAATAAACTTATCACTGGTTTAAAAAGATAGAAGCTCCGATCAGCATTGAAAATACCTAGATGAACCAATCACCGTTCTAATCTAACACTCTGAACGCCTCAATTATGTTTTCTTTTTCGTCTCGCTTGTCCATTATTAACGGGTACAGAGCTGCGAACTCGTCAATGTCAACACACCCATCACCGTTCATGTCGATTTCTTGATCTCTCTTAGATCTACCTCCTATCTCTCTGAAATCTAAGAGCCACAGAGGCAGCTCTCATGTTCACCAACACCAACGAATAACCGTTCGATTGCTGAGTCTTCATCACAAACTTCCTCACCGCCATCGACGCCGTGACCCCTTCATCTCCGTCCAATATTATAATGGCGCAATCAATGGCTCTTGGAACACACCAGTGCATGAAATACCTTCTCATACTGATTACGATTTCTATACGCAAATCTTTCGTTGCCTCCCTTTTCAAAACCTAGATCCTTCAGGTGAGAGAGGGAGAAAAAAAAAAATTTAAATAGAACCACATAACTCAAACCAAACCCGCGAAGCATAATAACAGAGGTAAAATCGGGATAAAAAAATACAATAAGACTTATTGATGTATGAGATAGACACTTAGGGCATGTTTGATTGACAGGATTAGAGTATGAAATTTAGATTATTAATCCGTAGGCCTAATAATCATGTATTTGTTTTGAAATTTTGTTTCAGGATTATTAATCCAATAAATAATTAATCCAACAAATTTGTAAGATTGTTAGTAATGGGATACGGGTGAAATTATATATCATGAGTTGGGAAATAAAATAAAAAAACTCTTTTATCTTCATATGTTTTCTTATCCAATACAAATCAAACTATGGATAGGGAGATAATTTATCCTACTAATCTAATTGAATAGTTAATATCACACTAATTTGATAATATTATTAATACCTTAATTGTTAATCTTGTAAATCAAATATAGGCTTAAGACCTAATAAATAATAGATTCAAGGACCGGCTAGTAAAAAAATCTTCAAAAAAGACTGTATCGTGTCTTAAAAAAAAAAAGTCTGCATCGTTCTGGGTTTTGTAAGATTTGGCCCATTAGTCCGGACCCAAACACAGGCCCAATTACTCTGTTCTCTCTGAAGATTGAGAGGGGTCAGAGAGGCGGAGAGGAGAGGAGAGGAGAGTGGGGGGAGAGAGAGAGAGAGCGAGAGATGTACCTGAAGAAGGCGTTTTGGAGCGACGCTCTGAACTCGGAATCGCAGACTCAGTCACCGTCGGCAGTCGGAGATCTGGTGAAGTCGCTTGATAAGCAGAGGGTGTACAGAGAAGTCACGCTTGCACTCCGGACCGGACTCAGGGACGCCCGTGCCGAGTTCTCCTTCCTCCGGGTCCGCGGGCTTCGCAGCATCCTCAAGTTCCTCCGATCCGTCGCCCACTCTGACTCCACCATCAATCTCTTCTGCCACAGTCAATCCATTCCCGATCTCCAAGGTCCCTTCTCTTTCATTCATTCATTCCTATATATATATGTATCTATAAGATCACGATTTTCACATGTATACCTGTGTGTGTTTTTCAAATTCAATGCATTCGATTTATCTGTTTAATTCCTTTTTTTGTATTAAGGATTTGTTACGGCTGGATCGCTGTCGTGTTCTTGTTTGGTTGCCGAGAAAAGACGAACTTGAAATAATTGAAAACACAAATTAGAGAGCCCTAGAAAAAAGTAAGGGAGTTGAATATATCCTATCTTGTGGCTTATTTGGTTTAATTTCTGAAAATAAATAATAAAGAAAAGCGAAAATTTTGACAATTGCTAAGTTAGATAAATTGAATTAGGCTCAGTCTTTAAGGCTCGGTTGAGTTGAAAAGTTTGAAATATTGGATTTATATGCTTTCCTTATTTTCTCCGCAACTAAACTCAGCATTGTTTTAATTTGATATTATATATATATATATATATATATTAGATTTGGAAAAGATTTTACACTCTATTATCATGACCATTCATTTGTCAAAGGTTCAAAATTGGTAATTTCATGGTTTCTGTTGTGATTTGAAATTGAAATGTGGTTGATGTTAAAGTTTTTATTTTTTTGTTATGATTTACCAGTTGTTCCAGTTCTGTTTCAACATTCATTAAAAGAGCTAGAGGAGCAGAAGGTAGCAAATTTGGATCATATATTTGGCACTGAACCTATAAAAATAGTTACTCCTTCAACAGATTCTGAAGTGGCACTTGCACTTCGAGTTTTGGAAGGATGTTGTTTGCTCCACAGAGAGAGCACGGTGCTGGCTCATCAACACAAGGCAATCCCGGTATGCATATTCCTTGTTTAATCTATTTCTCTGGTCTACGTGGTTTGATCATCAGCTCATTTGTTTTTCTGAAAACATTGTTGATTTAGGACCTATAACAATGCCTAACCCCAATTTAGCTACGTGAAAATGCTTTGGTTCGTGGATAGAAATCACATTGTAGTAAGAGTAATCACTTACATATCATACACCTGTTGAATGTTCATCCCCCAACCCTTCATCATCCCCTTGTATATAAATTTGGAGCAGACCTAACCCAATACACACCGGGAAGCCGAGTGTTTCTGGGTTCAAAAATGCCGAATCTTGTCTCAATCATAATTTGTAGGACTCTTTAAGTAAGTTCCTTTGCTTGGATGGCCCATTTAGTGCATGCCGCTATTCCTAGATCTAGAGGAGAGTATGTCCGTTGGAATAATTTCTTAGATGTATTACCATATCCCCAAATGTTAGGCACTCTTTTTACAGGTCAGTGGAATCTTTATGCTTAGCACCTCTACTCAAGTAGTCATTTATCTGGTACCTCCCAAGGAGCAGGAATTGCCATTCTAAACCTTCTTGGGGGATTCCATCCATGAATTATGGGTGACTGATATTGCTCGTCATCATTTAGCTATTGCATTTACTTTTTTTTATTTTTTATTTTATTGGTTGTTGTTCATATGTATAGACTAAACCTTATTGGGGGATTGGGTGTAGTGTGAAAGATATTTTAGATGTCCACATTTCTCTGGTTGGAGGATTGGAACGTGGCCGATAGGGTCTTTTATGACACAATCAATAAATCATTTTTTTTTTTTTTTTTTCAGTTAGGTCTTGGTCTGGCTTCTTTAGGGGTTTGGCAATTAGTCTTTAACTTTTAAGTTCTTTCCTTTTCTTTTGAAGCTTTGCTGCTGAAATTTTCCTTTCACACTATGTTCAGAATGTCAGATTTTAGCTTCATATGTTGCAGGTATTGATGAATATATTATCAACTCAAGGAGTACTTGAGCAAGGTGCATGCTTGGATGCTTTAATCTCAATAATGTTGGATTCATCAGCCAACCAAATGGTATTTTATTTTTTATTCAGTTGTTTGTTATGGTTGCTATGGATTTTTTGATATCTATTAACTTCTTGGCCAATCAAGCTGTATCATTTTTTATTTGCTTGGTGGTTATAGTTAATATTGTACCTTATTTCATACTTTTCTCTAGGTCTTCTTCAATTTAACTCATTGTTTTGGTACTTCTCTTTCATGGTTATATACTTGTATTATATTTGGCACAGGCTGGTTCACACGCACACACAAATTCTGAGAATAAGTTCTAGATGAAGGTCTTCAGTATCAGTTGTGGTGCTATCCTTGGTGAAACTATACCAAGAAAAATGCCCTCTATATGTGAAGTTCTGAGGGGATTCTGTAATCATGCTACCACATTCTCCATCTATTTCGTTGTACATCAAGTGATATTCAATGTTGGCTTTAACGTAATTGTTTACCTACAGCACTCTATTGAAGTGCATCTTGTTGTAAAAAAGCCACTATTCAGTTGAAAAATTGCAACTTTTTAGAGAAGCAAATAAGTGTCCAGCAGAACAAGTAACTGTACGAGGATGATGGTAGAAATTTGCATTGCTAACTTCCAAAGTGGATTAGGAGTAAAGAACACTGGTCAAATGCCATATCAGATTTGAAAATTTAAGTAAAACAATTGAACAGAATGAATGAACTATTTTCTCTGTATTTCAACTTTTACAATTCGAAAGGTCTTAGCTAGTCTTGAATGATTAAAAGGCTCCTTGGTCTTCATGATATGCAAAATCAAGGGACTGTAGGAAAGAAGCTACTTGGGGAGCAAGAATGTAAACAGAACACTTTAAAAGTCAACTTGAATTTGAACTGCCCCAGCTTGGCCAAACTTTTTCAATCCACAAAACTTTCCTGCAGTCCCATATTTCTTTTATGAGCTCTATGTTACACGGATTCTTCAAAATAAATCAAATATCCATGTCGGACACCCGACACTTGGACAAGGGTATGGGATGTGTTGAATACTTTTCGACGGATACTTCTTATATAATTGTATATAACACTATTATTATATGTATATATTGTTGTATAATTACTGTAAATGTCTTTTTGACATTGTAAGTTACGTATAGCACTATTTTATCTCACATAATTACAAATATAAAAAAATTACATTTTTTTGCCGAGTCCGCGTACACTAAAATTTATAGTTTGATGAGTCTAACTTCTAGATACATACTCATGCCCGGCACCCGACACTCCGTACCCGAGTTTGTGTAACATAGAGCTCATCAAAAGAAATGATAGCATCTGGCAACAGGGGTACTACAAGTACATATTTTCAGCTTGATGGGAGATGATTGTAACCAGTTGTGTGCTTTACTAGATTACCTAATATACCACATTCCAATTGCTTTTCTCACCTTGAACCAAAGTTATTAATCCTGTACCGGTCATCATACCCTTTTTATTAGTGGTACGGTATGTATCACTACCGGTATATTTCTGCTTACCGTTTCAGACTTATCATTATAAATATTATGTATTTATATACTATTATATATACACAAGTATTTTAAGGGGAAAAAAAAAACATGCAAGACTTAGGGTTGGTTTGGGATGTCCTAAAAAAGTGCACTTTTTGACTTATTGGTGGGTTTGGGTTGGGTTTGGGTTGGGTTTGATGTGATGTGTTAGAGAGGTGATGTGATTTAAATAAGATGATGTGACTTAAATAAGATAGTGACTTTTTGACTTTTTGGCTTATTTAGTACATGCCAAACTAGCCCTTAAACCTACCAATATTTTTTAGAATTTTTTTATTCAAAACAATAAATACATTAGCAAATAGCCGTGTGAGAGAAGGAATATTCCACACTATGTCAAATTGATTTGATTTGACATTTGCTTTTCGTAACATCAAAGAAGGTGTTGAATTGGATTTGAATCGTGTATTTGGTACTCTTCGGAATGTTGCGGAATGGCAGTATTAAGACAAAACAACTGGTAAACACCGGAACAATCTGAAATTTTAAGCGAGACGAAACACAAATATAATAATACCGTATTTTGGCTTAAATGGAATATTCAGGGTCGTACCGGGTGGTATAGAACGGATTTGACAACCATCCCTTGAACTCCCTTCAAGTCTCCTTTTGAAGCACAGTAGCTTTGCCTCTGCTGAGAATCTCAAAATAAAATAAGTAGGCCTTTAAGATTTTTGTTATCTCAAATACTTGATTATTATATCTTTTGTGTCCCCAATTTTTAATGCATATTTGGCAATAATGTATAGGATTTTGAGGAATGCAATGGGATTGAGGAAGTTGCAGTACTCATAAGAGACAAGCAAGTAGATGAGAATTTGAGGTATTTTTTTGCCTGGTCTTTTCTCTTTCCCTGTCTTGTTAAATGTTGATTTCCATATTTGCCACCTGATGCCCTTATACTTGATGGTGAGTTAAAACGTTTACTTCCATGGTGCTCTATCTTGCATGTCTGTTTGTAAAATGTTTTGGACTAAATAATGTGGGAGCCGGCCTTTTATGGAATCAGTGGTTATATGAGAATGTAATATGATGCTCAGGGAACAGTCTTGTCCATCTATCCATTTGTATTGTTTGCCCTTTTCTGGGGAGTTGGGATGTAACAATTAATGCATAGTATTTACTAATTTGACGATTTCAATTTTATCTGGAAACAGTCAAAAGGATACTTTTAGACGATGTATCTCTCACATGCAATTTGTTTATTTTGATTAGCATTAGAAATCTTGTTATGCCCTAGCAATAAGCGTTGCAACTTGTTTCCAACTCTGCTAGTTGGATATATCATGCATCATTGCAGACCTTTTTATTTCTTCATGCAGATCCTTATGACCCAAATTCATTGATGCATTGGGTTCTCACCTTTGTCTAAAATTGGTATTTTAGAGGCTATTTCAATCATCCAAAAAAGTTAAAACTTCCATACACATTTCACATATTCCCATACGCGTTCATATATTTCTATACATTTTTCACATATTTCAATACATTTTTTAACACACCTACCAATATTATTGACAAGCCCAAAGTGCTAGTTTATTTGACTTGCTAAACAGGCAGAAGTCAACTTTTGTTAATATTGTGAGGGTGGTTTAGCCCCTAGCTTTTGATATAGAGATGAAACACAGCTCCATATTGCTCTTATTTCAACAAAGCACTGATCGGAAACTACTAACTTTCTTCTGATTAGGCTAAAATGTGGGGAATTTTTGTTGCTACTTATTGGGCATGTAAATGGGCGGGAAATACCTCCAATGGCAACAGTACATGATGATATCAGGCGGCTTTTGGGTGAGAAATCTGCCTCTTTGATTTGGGCAGCTAGTCAATTTGGCTCAACCCTTGATCCAGATCAGAGACTCATGGCTCTACACATCCAAGCTCGCAGAGTGCTTGAGTCACTTGACCTTTACTGAACCAAATCATAGGATTTTGTCGGTTGAGCACTGCTATTTACCCTCACAGGCAATTCCTAGTTTGGATGATATATAATCCTGGAGGTGCCACATTAGCTCCTGTTGGTTCTTTTTCTTGTGAGTCGGAGTTATTGGGAAACAATGAATTAGAAATCTAGATAGGAGAGAGATTGTATGATTTTGTGAATTTGTACAAATACAAGAGAGATCTTTCTGCTAATCCTGTTAATTGCATGCATGTTCTAAGTGCTGTTCTTGTGTGAATTTCTGTGAGACAGCATTTATTCTTCCGCCTTTTTTAATTCGTTTAGACTGTGTTTGGATCGTATATTCGAGTAGGGGTTTAGAAAGAAAAAAGGTGAGTGAAATGTGAATGAAATATAGTTATATTTTATTTATGTTTTTTTTCTTTTTTTGTCCAAATTTCGATTCAAGTTCATGATCCAAACACAATTTTAACATAAATATGTTTCTCTTTGATGTGAAAAAAAGATAAGCTCTCTTGGCAAAAATAATAAATAAAATTTAAAAAAGAGAGAGCTTTATTTGTTTGTCAGTAATGCTACGTAGCTCGAATCTTTCCTTTTCCAAATCCCTCCGAATTCAAAACGACGCCGTTTCATCGTTTTGATTTTGATTTTGATTTATTTATTTATTTATTTTTCAATAACGCAGAAGAAGAAAAATCAAAAAAGAAGAAGAAGAAAGAAGGAGGAGGATGAGGAGAGTAGCAGAGAGAGAGAGAAAAAATCATCAACAACGTCATCATCATCATCTTCAGATTTTCATCAACATCATCATCAACAACCATTTATCTTTAGATCTAGAAAAAAAAAATAATAAATAAATAATCAGATCCAGAACATCTTCATCATCAACAACATTTTCATCAATATCACCATCACCATCACCACATTTTTAGGAAAAAAAAAAAAAAAAAAAACTGCAATCGATCTGAAATCAGAGGCGAAGGTGGAGGCGGCGGCAATCGGCGACGGCCTCGACCCTCTCTCTCCATTCCCTCTTCTCCTCTCCTCTCTTTCTCTTTCTCTTTCTCTCCCTCTCCCTCTCTCTCTTCCTCTTCCTCTCTGCGTTTCAGACATAAAAGAGGGAAGAGGAAGAGGGAGAAAGAGAGAAAGAGAAAAGAGGGGAAGAGAGAATGAAGAGAGAGAGAGGGTCGAGGCCGTCGCCGATCGCCGCCGCTTCCGCCTCCGATTTCAGATCAATCGCAGTTTTTTTTTTTTTTCTTTTGAAAATGTGTTGATGATGATGATGGTGATGTAGATGAAGATGTTATTGATGATGAAGATGTTCTAGATCTGATTATTTTTTTATTTTTATTTTTTTTTCTGGATCTGAAGATGAATGGTTGTTGATGATGATGTTGATGAAGATCTGAAGATGATGATGATGATTTTGTTGTTGATGATTTTTTTTTTTTCTCTATCTGCTACTTTCCTCTTCCTCCTCCTTTCTTCTTCTTCTTCTTTTATTTTTCTTCTTCTGCGTTATTGAAAAAAAAAAAAAAAATCAAAACGGCAAAATGACGTCGTTTTGAATTCGGGGGGATTCGGGGAAGGGAAGATTCGAACTACATAGCATTACTGAAAAATAAGGGATAGTTACGAGTTAGTTTTATTGATTAGATTTACTTACTGATAAGTCTTATTTATTTTATTTTATTTTATTATTTATTTATAAATATCTCTAAAATATCCTTCATTCACCTTTTTTATTCTTATTATGACTCCTTCCTCCCCTGCCAGTGACCACTTTCAGTTGTTGTCTTTGGCTGCTTGCGAACACCTTCAGTGATAGTTTATGGTGACCACCTTCGGTGATGGTTTCCGGCCACATTTCTCCAAGCATTTTTTAAAAAAAGAAATGACATCTATCGTCACCAAGTCATTATTATCACCACTCAGTCACTCATTGTCATACACACTCACATTTACATATATACACACGCTTACTCCTTCATTCACTGACATTTACTTATATGTTTATTCATTCACAAAAACACAACTACAGGCACAAAAGAAGTAATAGAAATTAGTTTAATAAATTTATCAAAAATATATTCAATGATAAATTTATCACTGAACAAATTACTAATAAAATCATTAATAATTTATCAATGATAAATTTTATCATTGACTGATTTATAAAAAAATTACAAATGAGAAATTTGATTCACATACTCTTACTTATGTTCATTCATTCATTTATGAAAACTCATCCTCGTCTTCAACACACAGAATAAAAGAGACTGATAAATTTATCATTGAAAAATAAATTTAAATCTGAGTCTAGTTTGTAATAGATTGGATTTGAGAGAGAGAGAGAGAGAGAGAGAGGGTGAGATCTCGTGAATCACCATTATTTAGTGTCATTTGGAATCAATTGCATCTCTAGAACAACTAGATCAGTGTAGATCTAGATGCGGTTGCCAAAAAATAGTAGCTAATGAGGACGATGATGATGGAGAATGGTGGCAGCAACATAGGAGGTGGTGGTAATGTGGTGGTTGTGTAGATTGGTGACAGTAAAAGTAGATCGACGATAGTGGAGATGGTGAATGATGGCGACGGCCAAATAACGATGGTAATGGTGGCGAGTGGACACCACTGACACCATCAACGGTGATAGTGAATAGTGATGGTGTGAAACTTTTGAATTAATGGTAGAGAGCGTGCTGTCTTTTGGTTTTAAAAAAATAATGAGGGTAAAATAAATATTTTAAGATTTTTTGGTGTGTATAGGAGTTCAAGATAAGTAAGTCCATTAAATAAGATTTACCTGTAATTAATCCAAAAAATCACTTAGAATTTCTCATCAAATGTCTAGATTTATTCAAAGGAAAAAGGTTGAGATCTCATTTTTTTTTGGACTTCTACCGCCCTCAATATTTTGGAATTTGCTAACTTTTTGTTTTTTACTTTATTTATTTATTTATTTTTTTTTTCATACCACTTTACTGACATATGTATGTGAAAATTGTAGAAATTAAGAAAAAAGGAGTCTATCATTTCTGTTATTCAAATTATGGATCCACGACAACTTCGTCAAGTTTTTCTAAGACCATACACTTTCCATATATATATATATATATATACACCAGGCTGTCTTATGTGTAATTTCTGTGGCAACATCCAAGGCTCTAATAGCCTGTTTGATTGGTTGGAATAATAAAGGTAGGATTAGTAATTTATGAGATTAATTGTTGGGTTGACTGTCCAATTTAATTAATAGAATAAATATATATGGGATTATTAGTACGTAATATCTCATGATCATGTGAAATTAAAAGTCTCACGTGTTACAAAGTCAACCATCATTTATGCTATACAAACTCAGAAATGTGAAAATCTTAAAAATATGAAGATAGTGATTTGCAATTAAGATTCAATTTTAGAAATGAATAACAAATCATAATCAAACAATCATAGATTTAATTCAATTAAACAAGAATTGAATCATTTCTACAAATAAACAATGACAAATCGACACACCGATATAATGTGAAAAAACATCACAATTCGAGAACTTCCAATTATGATAAAAAAAATCAGTGGCCAAAACCACAAAATAATCCACTAAGAAGACACAAGAATTATATATGAGAACTCTTAATTACCTCGCGAATCCACGCTTAAATTGAACCAAACCCATTGTGCCACTTCCACCATTATCTTCACCTCAGAATTACTTTGCCCAACGTTGAGTTCACGACCATGAGTTACTCTAAAATCCACCAAAGCTTCAAACTCAAGTTCTTTGGAATTCACTGATGAACATCTCTCTTTGAATGAATTTAAATGAAAGAAATTCCTTAATGATTGTCAATATAAAGTCCGTTGATCCATCGATCACCTTTACTTCATCAAGGTAAACATTATATAAATATCATCCAATATGAAACATTTTTTCTTATGTCCTATGAGGGAAATTTGGAAGGGTTCACCGTAAAAAACGCAACTGAGGCAGTTTAAAAGATGTACAATCGCGATGAAGGCTCAAGTGATGTGTCTAAAAGATGGTGCTAACAAACTTCCTCTTATCACTTCGCTTGAATGCAAGGCTTATCATTCAAGCTGTAAAACACAACTCTCAGTATCTTTGAAATCAGACTGAGATACTGAATTATTCTAATTAGAGCTCGAGTGGTCTAAGAAGTTTGATAGGCTCAAAAACTCCTATGCTCAAGCACACATTTCCTTCAGTATAAACTCCTCTACTCAGGTACAAATTGGGTTGGATTCGTATTTAAACTCTCACAAATTTATAAATATAAAAGAGCGAATGCAATTACATTTGAATAGAATTTTGTCAACATGATTGTCAATTACAAAAAAGCTAACACACTGGATTAACAATCCAATCCTATGGTTTAATACTAGAATCAAAGAGGTCCTAAATACATTGTTGCTTTACTGATAAGTGAGATATAGGTCTAATCCGAGTAACTTGAGTTCAGTCAAAAAAAACTTAAGATAGAGAATATAATTTCAACTTGATTAAGGTTGAGATTAAAATTTGTCAATTCAAATTAGATTCGAATAGGCTTGGAAAGAGGTTTTCAAAACTTGAGCAACCTCAATGATTTGAATTTTATTATTAATATATATAAATTTTATAAAAAATTATAAATTACAGATCATATTGTAATGTAATATATTTTACTGTCTGGTATACATAACTCAAACAAATTTTCTAATTATGGTTTATGTTTGTATTTATTGAGACTTTTTTTTTTTTTTTTTGAAAATTTGGCCATAAATTCCTCAGGAGGCACTTAACTTGTCAAAAGAACAAGAATTATATGAGTATTTTGAAAAATCCTTAGTATTTTAAAACATTATTCTCATCATTCTTATAGTTACTGTTTGTCTTCACTATCTCATATGAGATTGATGATCTCAGATATGAGATTTATCACCTTAGATTTGAAAATCGATAATTCGCTCTCTCTCTTTTTGACTTTGTTTCTCTCTCTCTTTCGATCCCCCTCTCTCTATGTTTCTCTCTCATTCGATCTCTCTGTCTATCGTTCACTTCTTTCCCTGTAAACTCCTGTTTTTTGTTCATTTTTTTTTTTATATGTTCACAAGCAAAATCATAAATTTTATTCTGATTCAGAGTAAAATTTTACTGTGAATTAAAGTAAAATTTTGTCATTTTAACAAAAAATCCGAAGCTGTGAGAGAGTCTTGTAAGTATTGAATTTTTTTTTTATCCTTTTGACAGAAAATAAAAGGTGTGAGGAACTTGTGGCCAAATCATGTTTTTTTTAAATAAAAAAAAAAATTCAGAAAGTACAACACATTAGTATAGAATAACCAAAACAAATTTTTGCAATTTGAATTTTGATAAACCGAACCTAATCCCAATTCTTTGAGTTGGGGTTAAGGCAAAAGTGGAGCTCCAACTAGAACATATACCTCTATACATTCTCAACTGAGTTTAAACAGACTGGTAACATGTCGCAGTTCAATCATGATCCTTTAAAATGATTTTTCATAGAATGATCACTATACAAAATATTTAGATAGAAGAGCTAGACTTTTCTGAGTGAGTGTTTGGGAAGTGAATTTTTATGTGAATTTATTTAGTTATAGGATATTATTGGATAAATTTTTTTTAATATTTGAGAAGATAATTGAATTTTTTTTGTGATTGAATGTGATATTTGTAAGAAAAAAATTAAATAATTAGGAAGTTAGATATGATATTTTGTTTAGATTTATTTTTTTTAATTTTACAAAAATTTTATCTTTTAATAAAAAAAATCAAAAAAAAAATCCGAGGACGAAGTTTCCAAACACCACCAGAGTTACCCTTACAATTGTCAATCATAGATTTATGCTGATACCTATAGAAAAACAGGAAGCGAAAAAACAAAAAAAATTCAAAACGGTTGATATCATTTTCAAATCGTATTCACCCAAAAAAAAACATTTTCAAATCGTGATGATTAGAATGGATCCAATTGTCAAAAAGTTCTGATTCTGTTGAAAAACAACCGCCATTTTATATATTATTACTCTTAGATAGGACATTTTGTCAAATCTGTACTGCTGAGAAAATTATTGAAGAATAAAATTTTTATACATTTTCGTTGTGTGGAGTACACCGCAAGAACTACACACATGTGAAATCGTGTAAAATATCCGCCCCGTTTAATAGAGTTATAAAAAAATGGTTATAAATTATAATTTATTGGATTATAACTTTTAATTGTGAGTATAAATTATTAATTTGTTTGGTATAAATATGAGATTATAGATTTACATAGTAGAGTAATGTTTGACTAATAAGTCGTAAAATAATAATTATCCTTTCTATCCTTATATGATATAAAAATAATTATTTTGTCATTTTTTTTTCAGTTTTAATTTAAAAAAAAATATTTCATTAAAAAAAGTTAGTATAAGTAGTATTAATTAGTATCAATTAATATAAAAATTGATACATTTGCTAAAAATGTAATGGAAAAATTATTGTCACAATTATTTTTCATTATAAATTAATTAGTATCGACTAATATTAAAATTATTAATTAGTATTAATTAATGGCTTAATTAGTTTCAATTAATATTAAAATTAATAAATTAATAGTAATATTTAATTTTTATTAGTATCAATTAATATTAATAATCAACAATTGTTATTAATTAGTATCAATTAATAATTAATTCATTACAAAAGTATACAATATTAATTTATTAATAATTAATACCAATTAATATTGATTTTTTTTAATTAATATTGATTTTTTTCTTTTTCTTCAGAAATATACAATTTTTTATTTTTTAATTAATATAAAAATATACAATATGAATTTATTAATAATTAACACCAATTAATATTTATTTTTCAATTAATATTGATTTTTTTTCTTTTTCTTTAGAAATATACAATTTTTTATTTTTTTAATTAATATTAATTAATAATATTAATATTTGGATATTGGCGAGGGCATTTAAGTAATTTCAGCCCCCAACACCAGTTGCGTGCTTAAGTCAAAAATTTAAGCACCCCCTGACTAGCTTTTGAGATAAGCTGAGAAATAACTTGATTTAAGCTATAAGTTGGTTAACTTAAGCAGTACCAAACACAATATTTTAACTTAAATTAAGCTAAAAGCCGAAATAAGCAACTTATAAGGTTTACCAAACAGGTCTATCATCTATTTTTGTTGAGCAGATCTTCTTCGGTCTAGATATTTAGGAGTTGTTTGGAATGTTTTAAATAAGTGTATTTTTTTGACTTTTTATAATATATGAGTTGAGTTTGAAGTGATGTGGTAGAGAGGTAATATAACTTAAATAAGATGATGTGACTTAAATAGGATAATGACCTTTTGAACTTTTTTAGGAGATGACAAAACGGGAAAGGAGTGCCTGCTGTGCAGCAGGTACTACATTGCGGTAAAACGACACAATTTTGTGCCTTTTTTTTTTTTTTAACATAATATTTCTTTGTTTTGTTTTTTTGTTGGTGTGTGCTGCTATTGGTTAGTTTCTGGTTTGAGCACACCTATCAACATTACATTACTTTAAAAAAAATTAACAAAAATAATAAGGGAAAATTATAAAAAAATAAAATAAAATAAAAAATCTCAAAATTTAGTCTTTGTAACAAAATAAATTATGAGTTTTTAATTTTATTAATTTAAACTTAGATTTTTTATTTGTTTTTAATTTAAACTATTGACCTATTTTCGTTCGGTAAATTAATAGAAAATGATATTTTAGACATTTTATGTATATTTATATTGAGTTTAATGACTAAAAAAAAATTGTGAGTTTTACCTAACAAAAATAGATGAATTGTTGAGATTAAAAATAAATCAAAATTTTAAAGTTTAAATTGATAAAATTAAAAATTCATAATTTATTTTATTACAAGGATCACTATATGAGATTTTTTTTTATTATTTTTTTATAATTTCTTCAAATAATAATAATAATATTAATAATAACAA
Organism: Camellia sinensis; assembly: GCF_055761805.1. Lineage (NCBI taxonomy): Eukaryota > Viridiplantae > Streptophyta > Magnoliopsida > Ericales > Theaceae > Camellia > Camellia sinensis. The sequence goes on along the minus strand of NC_138961.1, from coordinate 134,190,776 downwards.
CAACAATAATAATAATATTGTACTCATTCAGACAAATCAATAAAAAAAAAAATCATAAAGCCCTCAAAAAATTACTGTTAAATTTACTTGCAACGATGTGTATTATTATATATTATTTATTGATTTGTTGAAAAATCAACCAATATACTCTGATAAATATCAATGTCAAATAAAATATAACTAGCCTCATTTAATTTTTAAAAACATTAAAACTATAATAATCAATAAGTAATAAATTTCAATTCATGTGAATTTTCAAAAATAAAATAAAAAATATGCTGGTAGATATTTCTCCTTATTACAATAAATGTCTATAAAGATTTGTAAAGTTTTATTTTGTTTTGTTTCAAACTAAAAAAAAAAAAAAAAACAATGGAAGAAGAAGAAACTGTATGGTTTGGCACGCACAGCACACCCTGCTGTGCTCTAAGCGCAGGTACCCCCTGTCCGGACAAGGCCTAAATTGGAAAGTATTATTTGGATTTGCAAGGTTTATTATAGATATTATTTTGATAATTCTAACTGTTTATTTTGTCAAGTATGTCTTATATTTCGTCTAAAAGAAAATTAATTCGATCAGATAATTATAACTTATTCAAATTTCACTAAAAAAAATAGATAACAATTGCATTTTTTTTCAAAATTAACCAAATATTTTTTAGTGACAAACGTAATAAATTAAATAAATTATAGTTATCGAATCGACTTAATATTTTTTGTAGACAATACACGAAGTGTTCGATAAAATGAACGATTTAGATTAAAATAGAGCATGTGGTGAACCCCACGGGCCCAAATAATGCCCTCCAGTCGGACTAGAGGGAATCCTCCTCATTTCCAGCTTGGATTGGAGGGGATCCTTCTCTTTTTGTTAAACAACAGTACTACAAATTCATCTTTATTAACTGAGAAATTTACACCCAAAAAAATAAAATAATTTATTAATGACTCAGATTTATTTCATATGTGGACCACACATTTCATCAATTCAATTTCTACAACACAAATATATTCAGGGTAAATTCAGGATCCATAAGGGTGGGGTTCCTAGCATTTTTCTTTTGTTAAAATCATCCATTGATTTGCATTGATCCCATCTGTTAATCGCAGATAACATTTTGAAATTTATAATTTGCTCTCAAAACTGTTCCACTCCGTTATAATTAATATATATACATATTTTTTTAATCTTTAATGAAATATCAAAGTAAAAATAAATATGAGAGATATTTAAGACGTGAAATTTGTAATAAATTAGTGATCATATATATGAAAAATATTATATTAAGGTAGTTTATGTTACGTATATGAATTAATGTTATATATTATACAAATATTTAAAATTTGTTTAAGAATATTCTTCAACAATTAGCAAATTGAAACTATCCGAAACCGCAACTTAGTTATTTGTCAATCCACCATTCACGGTTTGGTTTATGGTTTTATTCTCAAACCATCCAAATTGCACCGCTCACATCCCTATCTGTGATTACCAAAAAGTGCTTCAAGTGATAAGTCCATTTTTGAATCTTTTTGGGCCATTAGGCCCAAACTCTAATCTTAAAAAGATACCATTTGTCAAAAAAGACAACTATTTATTGAAATTAACCTATTTGTCCATATGTTGAAATCAATCTATTTGTCTATTTATTAAAATTCACCAAACTAATTATCTGTTAAAATATGACATATGTCACTTATTTAATACCCTATTTGTTGAATATCATACATTTCTCTACCTCACCACCACCACCTGTTGTTGCTATGACTTTTCCAACCGCTATGACTTTTCCAGTGTGTTCTTATTACCAAATAAAATTTTACATTAGATCTAATACCTTATACTCTTTTGGGATGAAATTTTCACAAATTTTCTCTTATCAAAATACTTTTATTTATTAAATTTAATTATTAGATTTTAAAATGTTATAATTTTTTATTTAGAAGTTTGTTTTTTGTTTTTTCTTTAAATTTTTTTTTATAGAGTCCTCTTATGAAAAGCTATCAAACAAATCTACATTGACTATCAAATTCTATTCCCCCCTCCAAAAATAATAGTTACTTTTAGGGAATTTATTTTTTTATAGTACAATTAGTTTAAAAATATTAATTTTCTAAAATTATCCTTTGATAATACATTTTTTTTAGAAAATATCAATTGTCATAATTGTACTTTTTGTGTTATTAATGAATTTAAAAGAATAAAAAAATAAAAAATTCATATTATTTTAGTCTTTAATTTTTGAAAAGAAACTAATATTTTGGAACAATAAAAAATAAAATAAAAGACTAATATTTTAAAACAAAATAAATAAGCATAATACAATAAAATCTTATCGTCCACGTTTATATAAATATATATATATATACACTTTTATCAATCATTAAAACTTACTCTAACCTAGATCTAAGCGGGCAGTAAGGGAAAAATGATGACTCCAATGCCTCAGAGGAGCTTTCTACTATTTTATTATGGAATGGAGTTATGGAGTTAAGAAAAGTTAGAGGCGAAGTTGAAAATACAAAGATGGAGAGAATTTACATTATTTTATTCATTGACTTGAATGCCAATTTATAGAATACATTTTGTATATACAGACAAAAACCAAAAGCTATTACAACATTATTGCATATTTTCTTTACGTCCAACACTTTACAACTTTTGACAAAGTCTACAAGCCTAGGCATAAGCTTATACAACATTTTCACAAAATTAAATACAAAGACAAAAAAAAGTCATAAATGAGACACCACAATTATTTGTCATCTGCATACTACATATAATTATATACATACACTGTCTACCCTCTCCGGTTTTCAAAGAGATAGACTGTTATAGATAAGCTTTGGCTGAACTGATTTGTTGTGTAGCGTCGGCTGAAAGGATTTGTCTGACCACTTTCTGCCTAATAATGCAGTTTGCTCCACGTGTCCTGGATAAGGTTGGAGTCGATTAAGAGACAACTGCATGTGATAGCGGGGTCCACTATGCTTCCATCCTATTGATGAGATTGCGATATTCTTCATCAGTTTCTGATGGAGGGGAATCAGGATCCTGGCTGTATTGCTCATTCCGAAAATGTTCTACATCATCTGCAATCATGGCTAGTTCCAACGGAAGATTCAAATTATTTCTCTTTTTGAGATTTAATAACATGTCAAGAGCTTCATTAATTTGTGTAGGAGACCTTTGATATGTTATGGGAAAATGGGTTACAAATAATATTCTACCATCTGTGACCATGAATGGCAATTTTGCTGAGCCATAGATATTGGACACTGCCTGTGAAACAGATATTAGACTGTTTATCCAATATTCTGTTAAAGAAATTTTTTGGATATTTTTCAATCGCTCTCTCCGGCGATCTTCATCTAAATAATTATCTTCAAATTCAAAATCTTCAATTTCTGTAAGATACCAAATTTGGTATAGTTGGAAAAAATGTTCTCGTTCCCGCCAACCAACGGTGCTGGAGATCCAGAAAGTAAAATATTTACTCTATCGAAAGCCTTTTACTATCCATGCGAGCATTGCTTTGATGATCATTGGATATTCTATCCATTGGAGTGGATCTAAAATTTGAAAAATATCTTGATTAGTTATTCCCCAATCTATATCTTCAAATACCACATGTCATATGTCACACCCCAAACTTGCCCCTAAAATTTCGGGCATGACCTACTCAGAAACAGACGCATACTCTGCTAAATAAAATATCCGGGGCCTGAACAGAAGCGTTAATATAATAGAATAACATGCAGACACATCCATTGAGCTGCTACAAATATGCTAGGACCACGACTTGGAATTAAACATCTAGTGAACATGTATCTGAGATTAAGTTACATACACATTTACAAGTCCAGCCCAGAGGTTGGGTATATAACAAACATTAGATACAAATAGACTTCAGCCCACAAAACATTAGTACAAAATGACAAAGGCTAGCAAAACTATACTAGCATGCAAAGGGCTTCTCCAAGTGCCTGGTTGTCCTTAGGTTGACAAAAGATAGATGATAACGATGCTAGGACTGACCTCCTAGTTGATTACCTACAGAATCAGACAAAATTACAGAGTGAGACAAGCTCAGTGAATAATAGCACTTAAGCAGTTTAATAACCAACTTTAACCACAATGCATAATAGTGCATTCACAAAAATGAAATCCAAATAGTGAGTCTGATATTGTTTTACTTTCAGAACGGCCTTGGGCCTAGTATTACAGTTATAACAGAACGACCTACTGGCCCAGAAATACAGAACGGCCTTTCGGCCCAGAAGTATACTAAACAGCCTTTCGACCCAGAAATGTACAGAACAGCCTTTCGACCCAGAAATGTACTGAACAGCCTTTCGGCCCAGAAATGCACAGAACAGCTTTTCGGCCCAGAAATATACAGAAATGTAGTCAACCTTACATCGTCACCAAGTTCTGATCAATACATATGTTAACGTCGTGTCTACCAGAAAACAGAATGGTCAAAACAGATATTAACGGTAAATAAATGTACATTCCATGTACTATTACTCACAGTGTTGTTGCGGAGCGGTGGTTCCCCCTGTGGTGTGTCCTACACACATGGATAACACATATTAGTTTCTTTCTTCTTTTAAACCATTTCTTGCATTTTTACATTTCAATTGCATGTACAATCATAAACAGGTATCAAACACAAATTCTGAAAAAGAGCTAAGGGTTAAGCACGTAAAATGGAACGAACGGAATTTCCAACCTGAGCCGCACGTGCGGCCATACCCTCCGCTCATGCGGACATGTACCGCACGTGCGGTCCCCCTCTACCGCTCGAGCGGCCAAAAACAGTATGCTTCCCCGTTTTTTTTCCTCTTCTCGGCACGTGCGGCCACGACCTCGGCACGTGCGGCCTGGCCCCTGTTTGGCAGTTCAACCTTCATACAAAGCCCCATGTTTGGTGATCATGCATGAGGTCCAAAATAGATTCTTTATATACCAAAACATGGTTCAAAAATCATTACAAACGTATGATGATGATAAATATAAACTAGATCTTCAAGCAAGAAGTGAGTTCAACTTCCTATGAATTCCATAACCAAAATATAACTCAACTCATACTTCATACACTTTAAACATATACACATGGCCATAACCACAAATTAACTTCAAACATGCTAATAGAAGGAATAAAGTATAACTTCCTACACATATAACCCCAAATTAATTTCAAAACACCAAAGTGATAAACCATGTTTCATTTTAATGCAAGAATCAAATACCCACTTCCTCTCACACTCTAAGCCTCATAAAAGGAGGAATCCTTCTCAAATTCAAAAGAAGAATCATAAATAATGAATAATTTTACCTTAGGCTTGAGTCTCTTACTTTCTTCACCTTCTTGATGATCTAGTCCCCCTACGTCTCAAACCCTTCTCTAAACTTCTCTTCCAGGAGATTTGTTTCAATGAATTTCTAAGTCAAAATATCTAAAGAGCTTTGGTACATATATATACACTTTATAAAAAGGGTGAATAAGACGAAATTCCATTGTTTACGCATTCCAAATTGAAATTTCGCAAACATGCTTAATATTACTTAAAAATTATGCTGATCACAGATATATAATCAATTTCAGATTATTAAGCTGTTAAGGCTTCCAATTTCTGAGTCAAACAGTTTAAGTGCGACAGATACTTTCCTTATTCAACAGATAGGAACTCATATTTCCAAGTTTCACTTAATTCAACGTAATTTCACATAGAGTTTCACAATGAGCATTCAAAAGCACAGAGTAGAGGGCTGAAAAGATACCAGAATCATGTACGAGGGTTGGGTTATTACATCATAATTTGCTATGATGGTTATTTTGGGAATTCCATCTTTAAAATTTAATTTATCATAAGATCGTTCTAAGATTTGTCTACTCTTTCATGATGATCCTCAACTCGATTTTTGATTAACAGAAAAATTTCTTTTGAAAGCAAAGTTCTTATTTTTTCAAAAAGACAAATTCTTTTTATTTGTTCAAAAACTGGATCAGAAAACTCATCCGATATAAGGTCTGATAGCTAAAGAAAATTGTTTTTTTTTTTCAAAATTAAAATCTTCATTCCAATTCATTTGCTTAAGGATACTGAAACAAATATTTTGCAAATCTTTTAAATTAGCTGTTTGCTCAACTAATTTGTTGGCCAGAACTTCCATGTGTTTTCGAAATTTCACTTTGTTGTCTACAATGAGAGTTTTAGTTCTGTATAAATTTCTCTGGATATACTAGGGTTAAAAAAATCTTTTATTTCGAATTCATCTGGTTTAGATATTTGAATATTAGTTGGAACTGGGTTAGTTCCCATTTGACAAAAATTCCTTTGATAAACAGGCATAGCTGGTGCACTGTAAAAAGCTTTTTTTGCTTTGGTCATGCTATCATATGATTTATGACTGGCTCTTGGAAATCCGCAAACTTGTTTATTGCATTCATTCCAGTCTGTGTAAATTCCAAGTTGTTTTCCTGAGAATACAACATAAACTCTTTCTTGTCTGGGGATTGTTGTTTTAGCAATTGTCACCCAATCTCTTTGAGCGGGTTGTTTACGATTGTCCATTGTTTTCCTCTTGGTCTAGAGGTCTTCTACAAAAATTAAAATTACTTGTTTAATAATTTAATTTTTTGAAACAATTTCTACTAAGAAAATCTGCAAGAAAATTATTAGTACCTTTAAGATGTTCTACTTAAAAAATATATTCAGAAATTTTATTATACCAAGTTAATCTTCTTCCTTGCTCAATAGGTTTTTTATTGATCAAGAAATCTCTGATTGCTTTATTATTAGTGCGTACAATAAAATTTTCTGGGGCTAAATAAATATGAAAAATTTTATTGCCAATTTTATTACAAGTAATTCTTTTTCAAAAATAATATATTTTTGTTCATTTGGTTTAAATGTTCCAGAATTATATCCACAAATTAATTTTTCTTTTTGTGACTTTATGGGTATTGAATTTTTTCTTGGTCTAATCTCATTTTCTGATAAAGGTATCTCTTTATTACGCCATAAATTACTTGGTATTGCTTTAAGAACACATCCCCAACATGCTTATGAGGCATCTATTTCTAAAATTAATTTATCACCTGTTTTAGGAAGATAAACATTTGGTAAAGTTTTAACATTTTCTTTAATTTGTTTAATTAAAGCAACATCTTCAGCTGTCCATTCAAAAATGACATTTTTCCTTAATTTGGTTAACCAAGGAATTTCTATTTTTGAAATATTTTTGATAAAATTTCGTCCATAATTTAAAATGCCTAATAAAATCTGTAATTGTGTTATATTTTCAAGAGTATTAGGAAAATCTTGTACTTTGGACAAAATATGTTCTTGTAATTTTAAACCTTTCTGGTCTAAAATTATTCCCAAAAATTCAATTGATTCTTTTTCTAGTTCAATCTTTTTTAGAGACAAAATAATTCCATGTTTTTAGAATTTTTCACAAAGTAATTTTAAATATTTTTTATGCTCCTCCTTGGTTTTAGAGAAGATAATTATATCATCAATATAAACTACACAACATTATTTAAGATCTTTAAAAATTGTATCCATCCACCGTTGAAATACCTGTGGTGTTATATTTAACCCAAAAGGCATAACATTCCAGTAGTAATGTCCTCTAGGTGTACTAAATGCTATCAATTTTTTTGACTCTTCAATTAGTTGAATATGCCAAAATCTACTCTTACAATCAAATTTGCTAAGGATTTTTAATCCTTTGGTTAAGTTAATCAAAACATCTTTTCTTGGAATAAAATATCCACCAAATTCTAAATTTTTATTTAGCCGTTTATAGTTGACTACCATTCGGGCTTTTCCTCTTTTAATTTCAACATGATTTCTTACCATAAAAGCTGGACTAGAGTGAGAGATTCTAGTTTCTTCAATTAATTTTTGTCTAAAAGTTCCTGAAGTTGAATATCAAATTCATTTATATCTTGTCTAGTATAGATCATTGGTTTTACTCTAATGATAACATCAGGGTATTTTAATTTCAAACTACAATAACGCGGATTACGTTGCCATAGTTTTAATGGATGTTCACTAAAATTTTATAAATCCAGTGTGATTTATCAATGGTTTTGATAATGGGGGTTAAATCAGAACGCGGAACGGATGCAAGCTCTTTATCACAAATATATTTATGTTGTTCTAACAAGGGAATATGAATTAAGACATGGTTAATGCTTAATGAAATGGCTTTTTCCTGTATTTGCATTGAAAGGTATTTATATATAAAATTATTTTTAGAGACGAAGTTGGAAACACAAAGATGGAGATAATTTACATTGTTTTATTCATTGGCTTGAATGCTAACTTATAGAATACATCTTGTATATACAAACAAAAACCAAAAGCTATTCTAACATTATTGCATATCTTCCTTACGTCCAACACTTTACAACTTTTGACAAAGTCTACAAGCCTAGGCATAGGCTTATACAACATTTCCACAAAATTAAATACAAAGACATAAAAAGTCATAAATGAGAGACTACAATTATTTGTCATCTTTATACTACATACAATTATATACATACATTGTCTACCCTTCCAAGTTTTCAAAGAGATAGATTGTTATAGATAAGTTTTGGCTGAACTAATTTGTCGTATAGCGTCGGCTGGAAGGATTTTTCTAACCACTTTCCCCCTAATAATGCAGGTTGCTCCATGTGTCCTAGATAAGGTTGGAGTCGATCAGGAGACAACTGCATATGATAGTGGGGTTCACTATGCTTCCATTCTATTGATGAGATTGTGATATTCTTCATCAATATTTTCTCCAATACTCCAATAATCCAATATTTCAACAATATTTTCATATTCAGTCCTAATAAGGAAATCTCCATGCATATAAGGAAAACATAAAATTTTTGGTATAATAAACTTGCCATCATTTAACCAAATAGCTATATTTTTAGCCTTGAATTGTATGGAAGTATGGTTGCCATCAATTCCAGTAACCAAAATTGGATGTTTCATTAATGTCCATTTTTCTTTGGGTAAGGCATTCTATTTACATGAGCTGATTGTGACTCCTATGTCTATGAGAACACTGATGCTATAAGGTTTATAACCTGCAAAATTAAATGTTCCTAATACATATGTATATCTTCTTTTTTCTTGGCTACGAGAAAAAATAATATCATCATTTTTTGTTTGAAAATGATACATATGTGCGGACTTAATGTGTTCAAGTTGTCTTCTTGTTTTTGGAAAAATAGGAATCTGAACATTTGTTGAAGTAATAGATTCTTGATTTGAATTATTACTCGATTCTCCAATGCTTAATTTTGAAAATGATTTGTTAGGAAAATCTTTTTCAAATACAGAAGTTGATGTTTTAATTTTTGGCACTGTATTTTCAATATATAATTTTTTTCCTGACGCTTGTATTTGTAATTGTGCATGATTTTTTTGTTTTGGAAGATTCTTCTTGTCCCACTAGGTCATGGATTAACCATTGTCAAGGGACTTCTAAATCGCTTCAATTCATTAGATGAGGTTGTATTACCATGTCAAATGGTCTTGGTTCAAAGATTTCAACGATTTTATTATCGTTTGATTTTGTGTTTGTTTCAGGAAATTTGGTCAATTCGTGAATTGTTTTCCGACGAATAGCCAAATCATGTGAATTAGATTTCATTCCTAATCCTTGTGTTTGAATTCTTATACTGACTGTATCTTCAAGATTAGGGTCATTTATGAAAATAAAGAAATTTGGTCTAACATTAAACCAAATTACTCCATTATCCAAATTAAATTGGATTTCTCCAATGATTGCTTTCATTGGGTCGGAAAATCTTTTGTCAAAAATTACTGCCAAAATAGGAGTATCTATCCCTTGGCGAAATAAGGCTGTTATAAGTTACTTGAATTAATCCAATATGAATATATTAAATTTCAGAATATTTCTTTTTCCATCTTACAACCTTTTTCTTATAAAAAAAAGGAATATCAATATTTCCTTCTTCTGACCATTTTGCTTGACTGTTACCACTGTATTGTTCAAACACTCTTGCTAAAAAGAAGTTGAATTTTGAAAGTTTATAAATTTCTGGAATATCAACTTCTTGCATTTTTTCAAATTTTGCTAATTTTTCCTCGGTAAAAGTTTTTTCTTCTCCGATTACATCTCCAAGTCAACTTGCCTGTAATTCTTCTTGAGATATACTACCTGCTTCTTGAGATGTTTTTTGACTATTAATATTTGTCATCATGAAGATTAGGTCTTCATCTGAACTTTCCTCATCACTAGAAATTTCGTATAAGATGTCTTCTTCATCAAAAATTTCTTCGTCATATATTATTTCAAAATCTTGTTCTTCAAGAACTTAAATCATTTTCTTTGCATTTTTTTTTTCCTTTTTTGGGCATTTTGGTGCATAGTGACATTATTCGTTACAAATGTAACATTTACAAGTTTTCTTTTTTGAAACACCTGTTGGTTTCTTTTTTCGAATATACTTTTTCTTTTTCGAAAAAGTTTTGTTCTTTTTCCAAGGTTTCCATTTATATTTTCTGCGTTTTTTGGAAAATTCTTTTCGTATAGGAAATGTATTACAACCAATTTTCTAATATTCTTTTAAAATTTTATCACAACATTTTTGACCGTATTGTGAGTTGGAAATTTGATTTATTTATTTATTTTTTCGCTTTTGCTTCTAGACACCAATCTACTATCAGTCTTAGAACATAATTAATGCGAAAACCAAGATTATCATATTCTTCATTCTCCATTTTTTTGAGAAAATCAGGATATGTTTTAACACATAACTCATCCCATGGATTAGAGAGTTTATGCAAAAATTGATCTAGCTAGGGTTGATTTGCTAGTGGATCAATAAGATAATAATATTTTTAAAAGTTTGAACATAGTCTTCAAAATGACAAATATTATATAGTTCTGATTTAGTCAAAATATAATTTGTATCTGTTTGCAAATTAGTATCTCCTGCAAAACCACATAAATTTTCTTTTATGATTTTTGCAAACTCAGCTAAAATTGTGTCGAGTATGAGAAAATTTGTCAACAAAGCCGTTTTTTGACTTTTTTTAATTTTAGATTTTTCCCACTGTCTTAACCATTGCAACACATCTCCCGGAGAGTTGCTGCAATATAATCAAGGAATTTTTCCTTTGACTAACTATTTTTATAATTGGTAATAATGATGGACAATGATTGTGCCCAATCATCAATTGCTTGTTCCTAATCCTTAAATGGAACATGAGACAAGTCTAAATAAGTACCATTTTGAGCTATTGGATACTTATGATTATTACCTATTCTAGATATTACTGGCTTATGTGTAGGATTAGAGGTACTTCCAGTGTTAGTATCATTTTTAACTTCATTTGTTTGAATAAAGTCAAATTTTCTCCATCTCCTCATGTGCCAATTAATTCGGGATCAATTGGCTCTTCTGCCTTTCTTTTCCCTTTATTTATTTCTGGTGAAATATCTTGATCTAATGTTTCTTCAGATGAGGATGATTGGCTATCATCATCATTATTTGACATATTAACATCATAATTAAAGTTTAGTAAAAGGGCTTCATGTTCTAGATAAGTTTATCTTATCTAGTCTAGTAGCCTATTTCTTTCATCAATACCTAAATCTGGGTCTTTATATAATTTTCTCCAATAATCCAATATTTTAACAATATTTTCATATTCAGTCCTATTATAGGTATTGGTTTGAAGTACCATAATATCTTCTGTACCATAAAATAGCCTAGGAATGTAATTATCTCTTGGACTGTTCATTCCATCATTGTTTATGAGGGATATAGTTTCTAATTTTGTCACCAAATTATTTATTTGGTTTTTTGCTTCTTTTTTTAAGTCAATATTTATTATGGAACCCAAATTGTCTATTTTAGATACTATAGACTCAACTTTGGTTTCTAGATAATTTTGATTTATTTTTTTATTTTTATCTAATTTAGAAAACCAAGAACACATAATATCCGTAATATTATTTAAACTGGAACACACTCTATTTATATTTGCAGAGTCTTTAGTAATATGCAAACTATGATCATATTTATTATTAACATTATTTTTTGTATTTCCAAAACATATTATATCTTCAGGGTTAATTGCCATTATAGATTGTTGTTGGTACCTAACACATTCCTAGTGTATTTATTCGGTGCCTAAAACCTCTCTTTATGATCTTAAAGACTTAATTATGGCCAATAGTCAAAATATTTTAATGAGTATATGGGCTTTGGCATACATTAAGCATATAAGTTTTACAACAACTATAAATGAAACAAATAATTATGAAGATATAAAATACAAAAGATACACAATTAAATACTAAACTTGACTAAGAATTATTATTATTATTATTTTTATAGCATAAAGCACACTACACACACTTATATATATCAAAAATTTAGACGTAGAGAGAAATACTTACATAGCTTGATTTTACTTTCAAAAGCTCTTCACTAAGCTCTGATACCAATTACAAAACAAAAAAAAAGGAAAGGAGCTTTCGACTATTTTATTATGGAATGGAGTTATGGAGTTAAGAGAAGTTAGAGATAACGTTGGAAACACAAAGATGGAGAGAATTTACATTGTTTTATTCATTGGCTTGAATGCCAATTTATAGAATACATCTTGTATATACAGACAAAAACCAAAAGCTATTATTATTGCATATCTTCCTTACGTCCAACACTTTACAACTTTTGACAAAGTCTACAAGCCTAGGCATAGGCTTATACAACATTTCCACAAAATTAAATACAAAGACAAAACAAAGTCATAAATGAGAGAGTGAAATAAGAGACCCACTATAGTTTTACTGCAAAACTATAGTAAAAACACAAAATAAAAAATCATGTAGTAAAAACTCACTATAGTTTTATTGCAAAACGAAATATGGAAAAGTTATTTTGTGAGAGTGAAATAGAAGACCCACTTGATCTGTTGCGTGGACTATAAAAGTTTTGGCGACTTGAATATAGGTTTTAATAGGTGGACTTATTATCTAATAGGTCCTATGATAATTAATGATATTTTTATCAAACACTATTTTAAAAAATGTAAAAGACCGCTCAAGCGATGAAAGATTTGCTCGAGTGAAAAAAACATGCTCTCAAAAGTTCAGACTTCAAAATGAGATACTGGAAGGTCGATTTCACCACTCGAGCAACCAAAAGACCACTTAAGAGCAACTTGAAGGATTCATAATGGTTGACGAATCTGGACATCGCTAGAGTGTTTCTTAAATAACTACAAATATAGAAAAGCTATTCTATTTTCGAAACATGTTCTGAAAATTAGATAAAATTCTCTACGAACCATAAGAAAGCCAGGTTTGGGAAAAATCTGAAATAGTCCTTTTGATTTTAATCTTTAAGTGGTACTGAATCTGAAAATTTTGTTTTGCTTTGGTGTTTTATGCTGTTGTGATCGTGAATATGCTTATTAATATATGATCATGTCTTGGTACGATATTAAATGGAGTGGTTATATTTGGACCCTAGGTGGTTTGATGTGAGGAGGGAATGGGCAAGGCCCTATTTTACCATCTCTTTTGAGGTCTTCAGTTGGTGCTCCGTGGTATGTAACCATTGGTAGGCATCCGAGGTGAGGTCTGCAAAGAAGCAAATGATGGGACATATTGACTAATCCTCGTTTGATTCTTGTGGTTGGGAGGAAGACTACTAATAACTAACCATGTAACCATTGTTGTTTACTTGAATGTCATGTTTCTTTCCCCTATTGTTGTAATTGCTATTGTGTATTAGACTGGGAAGAAAGAACAGGGTGTGTGTGCATTTACTGGGCATTCAAAGCTATCGGCGTATCATGCCAAGTGCTGAAGAGGAGCTTACGGCAGAAAACGATGAGCCGGAAACTTTCGATGACTTTTGGCTGTCCTAGAGAAGTTAGAATTTTTTTTTTTTTTTTTGGTGTGTTTTGTATAGCCTACCTAGAATTTTATTTTTGGATGTAATATTGATAAAACTAATTTTTGTAACTAAGCAACATTCTGTATCTATTCTCTTATTATTATTATGTGCTTGTCTTTTTTAAAAACCAATATAGTTCCCTACGTTGCTTATGAGACCTTGCGTCAATGCCTTTTAAGATATGTGAAAAGGGTAACGCGCTATCTAAGAAAGCTAAACTTAGAAGGGAGGCTAGTTTGACTCCGGGGATTTGGGATCTTACTTGGTCATTGACCATAAGACACATTAGTGACTCTCTCTTGACTACGACCCAGAGTGTAGATTTTGGGACGTCACATCCCGAGGCTACAAGTTTCAAGGCTTAAGCCTAGTTACATAAAAAGGTTATTGTAGGCACCTCATATTTGACCGCCCTTATGACTTGGACGTCACTGCTTGCATACCCAATGATGAGTGTATATGCTTGTTAAGCGCTCGAAGTCCTCAGCTGAATGCCACATCTTTGAGCCTTCAAACCTTGCACCCCTGTTGCCTTGTTTTTGGACCAAAACCAGAGATTTTTCAAGCCTGCAACCTTTTGTGGCCTGCCGGTCCCTTCTATTGGCTTCCGGCCATTGCTTCTGGTTGCCGACCACTAATATGGCCTGCCGGCCACTAGTCGCTTGCCTGCCACCATTAGTGGCTTGCCAGGCACCAATGTGTTTTGCAGATATTTTTTTGCCAGCTGTAGGCACAGATGCATGCACCTTCTTACACATGTATGTCTTGATATTTCTGAGGGATTTGCTTGGTTTTCTATATATAGGAGGCCTCCCCTTCCATTTTTAAGGTTGGAATTTTTAGAGAAAAAATTCTCCCTCTCTCTCTCTACAATTCTCTCTCTCTTTATCTCACTCTCTTGTAATTTCTTAGCCTCTTACAAGCTTTTGCCTATACACTTTTCACCAAATCTCTCCATCTTTGAGCTGAGGTACCTTTGAGCCTTGTTTGAGCTCTTGATGGTGTGTTTTCCTTGATTTTTTTCCTAGAATTGGTTCTCTTCTTCAAGAGGTATAAATCTTTGCTTCTCTACTTGCTTTATTTACTATTTTTCCTACTGTTTTCCCACTGTTTTTGGGATGTATAAACTCTATATTTTTGGGCTGAAACTTGGGTTTTAAGGCTAATAAAGGTTGAGCGTTGATTACACCTTGTTTTCAAGGCCTTTACCCTTGTGTTTCCCACCACACTATCTTTTTTTTGAGATTTTAAACACTGATTTTTAGAGTTATTTCAGTGGCTAAAATCATGGTTTGAAGTCCAAAATTAGAGGGGTTAGCCTCCCCTCATGTTTTGCTTACTAGCTTAGCATGTTCTATGTTTTAGCTTATTGCTCTAGCTATTTTTGTCTTAATTCTAGCAAGTTTCAGGACTTATTTAGTACTGTTTTAGGGCTGTTTTTAAGTGTTCATTGCATTTGAGCCTTAAATTGCATGCTTGTACTGTAATTGTCCTTAGAAGTTTGGTGTTTTAGGTCTTAAACACCACCTTATTTGAGTTGATTGCATTTATTTAGTACTTTTCTTACTTGTTCTCACCTTTAATCACCTTTGCAACCTCCTCCCTTTCTTGGCTTTTACTTTGCTTTGAAAGTGGTTTCAAACTATTTGTTTGTCTAAGCATAAGATTGAGATGCCATGCTTAATGGTTTAATCCCTTTGGGGGTTCATTACCAACGGTATGATGTCTCTTTAAAGAAACACTTGGTTTGAGCCCTCTTTTTATTAGAGGACTTAAAATTCGCTTATGGACTTAATTGATTAAAGAATTGAGAGGTAATTAAAATGGAGTAATAAAATTGGTGAATAAAAAGGTGCAAGATAATAACTTGTTTGGGTTCAATCGGACGTTAATTGAACCCTTAAGTCTTGAGTCGTTTCATACTCATTAGTGATGAAAATGGTTCAAGATTCATTGTCAACTACTTCCCTTGATCATTCATGATAAGGAGGTGATTTTGAGAGTCTTATTTTTTTATTGCATTTATTGAACTTGCACACCTTGATTCGTAAGCCATCACGCAATGAAATTGCATCCATTGATGATTTGTGAATCAAACTTAATACTCCTTTGAGCTGTTCAAATGATAAAGAGAGGTAAGTTGTGCAAACAAACCCTTGAGAATACCCTATTCCTGCTTTGTTTGCTCTCTGTTGCAGCAAGACAATCCAGTCATCAGTGGTTGGTAGGCCATTATTTGTGGCCGGCAGGCCACCATCAATGGACGGCAGGCCGGCCACCTGTGCAAAATCCAGCAGTGTACTTTTGAAGCAGAACTGAGTTGGTCTGGAGGCGGAAAATAGTACAAGTGTTCTACTGTGCAACAGAGGCATTTGGCAGTGCAAATAGTGGCTTTTTCGAGTGGAAAGTCCGTACATGCATGAGCATTCCTCGTTTCCCGATAAGAACTAATTTGAATAGTTAATTTGGTTACTTGGTTTTGTAATTAATTAGTTAGCTAATTTTGTCTTGCAATAATTAGTTAGCTAGAATAGTTAATTAATTCGGTTTATAATAATTAGTTATGTAGTTTAGCTAAATTATTCATTTAGGTTTGTAATAATTACTTAATTAGCTTAGCTTTAATTAGTTAGCTAGTTAGTTCATTCGGACCCTCCTGTGCGACAGTGCAACATAGTAATAATGTGTATGGTTTCCAACCCCACGTCTTTCTCTCTTTCATTTAATTGCTTACGATGGTTAGATTAGAGCATCATATTTTGTTTAGCATAAATCATATTTGCATCCACTTGTATTGCAAGCACCAAGGCTCGGTTCATCATTCTAACTTGCATTATTAGTTTAAATACTTATTTGAATACGTACTTAGACCGCATGCTATCAAATTGATTCATATGCCATGCTAGTAACCGGGCCTAGTAATTGCATATTGCGTGCATTGCATTAGTCATATTGCATAGTTAGGATCATACATTATTCTAGCTTTATCATCTTTTTTGCTTGGAGTACTAGGTGAGCTTTTATTTGCTTTAGCATAATTGCATGAGTGTGATTGTCGCCATGTCCAAGTATGCTTGCCATGAGGTTAATTGCTTAAATGATAAACTGTTTGAATGCTTGTGGATGAAGGCTAGTTGCTTAAATCAGGATGGCTTGATTCATGTACATTTAAGCCCACTTTTTTTTTTTTTTTTCCTTCAAGTGGTACATTTACAAACTCTTTTCAAAACAAACATGAAATCAAATGTTCCAATTTTTTCAAACTGGTCTATACTTGTGTGCGCATCACCTAGTAATGCTAGCCTAATAAACGGAACAAGAGCATATAATGTAAATAAGATTCACATCATGATTAGTAGAGGCCGATATTTGATTGGGCGAGCGGGGGTGCTCAATTCATGTCCTTTTCCTCTCGTACCTAAGTTCCTGAGCCGAGACAACTTTGGTGATGACAGATAAGTGGCCTTTGGGACGAGTCCTGGGTTTCCTAAATTTTCCAAAATAAAATATTTAGGTGGCGACTCTATATTTGGCAAAGCAGTCCATTTTTGGCATTTTTTATTCAAAATCGATTTTTCAAAAGATTTTTCGGATTTGGACTCGTTGATGTTTATCTATTTCACATTGCACTTATGAGATCAGATTCAGAACCACGGGAGTCTGAACCGTAGGGCTTATCGTCTTCCAAAAGGAGCACGAAAAGTCGAGCTACAATTTCTGGCGACTCTACTGGGGAAATTATAGAACTTGACTCGAACTTCATGATGTAAAATTTTATCTACACTCATATGTTCTTTGCATTTGCATTTGCATTGGTGCGTTTAAGTCACTGTGTTTGTCATTTGCTATTCGTGGATGGCTTGCCGGAGGCTTACCCAAAAGCTCGCCAAAAGGCTAACCGGTTGTGGGCTCTGCCATGTTGGGAACACAACCCTTGGATCTGGACTATCACTGTACCGTTTGATCCTCCTTTCACTTCTCAGTGTTAGGTGTGAGAGGTATATTAGGTAGTCTTGCCAAGGCACCCTTTTTGACCATATGGCCTAGTTACATATAGAAAAGCCATAGAGACTGTTCTAAATTGGCACATGATACTCTCCCATATGCAGGATGATGTGATACCACTTGTTTGAATAGTAAAGCTATAGATCACTCCAAAACTAGGACAGGGAAACCCTAACCTCTCACAGGGGTGTTTTCAATACTTTTGTGCAAAATGTGAACTCTTTGGGAATTTATGATGTGATCCTCGGAGAGTCTTAATATTGAGGCGATTCTTTTCAAAACTTTAGGATCATATCAGAATCAGAATTTGGGTCAAAGTCTAGAGGTTTGTGTTTGATATGGGTAAATGTTCAGTAAAACCAGAACCAGGGTCCAATATTATATCTTGCTTTGTTTTGACTGGCATATTCGGTATCCTAATCTGATGAGAGGCATTTGTTTCTTAATACCAGGTTTGTCAGAGCCAGAGAAGGAGCAGTACTTGCCTTAACCCATCACAGTTTATCTAATTCCAAGAAAAAAAAAACCCACTTAGCAAAAGGTCCGGTCCATCTGATCCCCAAAAGCCAACTCAAAAAAGATCTAGCCAATGCCAAAAGACTCATTCTAAAAAACCAATCCAGTCAAACCCGTTTAGATTAATCCAGTTTAGATACATCGAGTATAACCAGGTCGAAATCCTTGTTAGTCAGCTCTCAGCTTACACCCATCCATTTTCCAGATTGCCAACTTAGCAGACCCATGATGACACAGAGTCCAGAAGAAGTTGTGGCCATGATAGCGATGTGAAACCAGGGAATTGCCATGCAAAATGAGACCAATGCTGAAATGCAATGCCCATCTGGGGGATCTACTACACATCCAATCCCGAGCCCCCAGCCAAGCATTGATCCACCTTCGCCAACTGAAGATTTGCAAGGTCCGGATCCTCAAGAAGGGTTGGCTCAAGCTCAAGCTTTCAGACCCCTGGAGTAGCCTAATAAGGGGCCTTATCCCCTTGATACTAATGATCTTGATCTGACCTTGGTAAAAATTGCTAACCTTGAGAAGCAATTAAAAAAGGCACAGGGACTTAACTCCATTCTTGACATTGAGGATGGGTACACCGAGGCTGTGATAAGACTCCCAGACAGACTCAAAATGCCACACATTGACAGTTTCAACGGGTCTGGAGATCCTATGGTACATATCTGGCTTTTCTTGGACGTCCTGAAACTGATGGGTCTGACTAAGCCTCAGAAACTCTCTCTGTATGGAAGAACCCTATCGGGCATAGCAGCCACTTGGTACGCTAAGTTACAGGATAAAGTGAAGCAGAATTGGGAAGATTTGGCTGAGGCATTTGTCAATCAGTATTCTTACAATACCCAAATTGAAATGACCACCCAAGAGCTTGAAGCAACCCACTAGAATCCTACAGAACCTTTTGTTGAATTTGTTGCAAGGTGGAGAGCAAAGGCATCACAATTGACAGATTGCTCTTCTGAGAGGGACCAAGTGCGGATAGTGGTGCAGAACCTTGAGCCTGATATGTTACAAAAGTTAATAGTCGCTCCACTATTCACTTTCAAAACTTTGCATGAATTAGGAGTTCGGATTGAGAGTGCATTCAACAAAGGGATTATTCCCAGAATAGGCGAACCAACAAGGAGGGTGTTTTCCTAGAGTACCAATGCTAGCAGTAGCACTATTCCCAAACCCACCGAAATCAATACAGTCGCCACTATCAACCTTTTTGCCAATATAAGCCCACAAACAGCCAGCCTAACCCGAGCTCAAGGCCGAACTTTCATCCCCCGTATATGAGCCTAACCAACGCACTAAAAATCCTGATGGAAAGAGGGTATCTCAAACCCCTCGATCCCTAATATCTTCCTGGCCCACACCCTGCTAGACATAACCTCATCAAGTACTGTGCGTACCATCAGCAACGCGGTCATGGCACCGATCGTTGCTACTGCCTTCGTCATGAGGTTTAGAATCTCATTGACAACTAGACAATAGTTCCACCTCAAGACCCCAATGTTACCACCAACTTACTTCCCATCCATGATCAAGTATCTCCTGCCCACCTTAACCTCATCCATACATTACACTTCCTACCTTTAACCCCAACATATACATCACCTGGCCCATTTACCCAAGCTTGAGGTGTTCATTCCAGAAAGTACCAATTCGTACATCATGGATGCACCCAATCCAGTTTGGGTACACCAAGACCATCAAATGGCTGAGCCTACTACTGCTGAGATGTTGAGAATGATTGAAAACCTTCAAGGAACAGTGGCAGACTTAACATTTAGGGTTTCAATCTTGTCAAAGGGCTCCCCAATCCTGGGGCGAGCTGCAGCTGAAAAGGGCCAATTCGAAGCTATCTCAAGTCTAGGTAATGATAAATCAACAATAAATAGGCCTCGCTTCGATATAGCCACCCAATCTCTTGGCCAAGCAGAAGCAAGTGGCAAGAACAAAGCCGGGACAAGTATTGATCCCTATGCACAACTTCGGTGGGCTATTAAGACTTTGAAGGTCAAAGGGTTGAACAATAAGCAAGTGCTCCAAGTTGTTGCAAAGACTGTGGATAACACTTTTGTCGCTCAGGATGAGAGCATTTTGAATCAGGGGGCAAACAATGGAAAGGGATGATGTACCAGAAACACCCATCCTAATTCCAGTCCTAAGCCTATGAATACCCGACCAACACCTGCCACTCCATTTGCTAATGTTTCTAAACCTGATGCTTCGTCCCAAAAACGAACCTTCGCCCAACTCCATATGAGCCTAACCTATACATTGAAGGTACTGATGGAGAAAGGGTATCTCAAACCGCTCAATCATTGGCCTCTCCCTAATCCTCTCCCACCTAAACATGACTCTACCTAGTATTGCACATTCCATCAGTAGTATGGTCACCATATTGACCGTTGCTTCCGCCTTCGCCACAAAATTCAAGACTTGATTGACAAGAAGGTCAGCACCCCGCCTGAAAATCCCAAAGCTGTCAATAACCCCCTTCCTGACTGCAATAGATTGCCACTCCATAACATAAAACCCACCCATGGCTTGCCAACAACCAACCATTACCCTAGCCAACACATCATACCCAGTGAGCCCGAACCCATTGTGTTCATTCCTGAATCTTTTGATTCCGATTTGAGCAAAAGGAACAAAATCTTTGAAGAGATGGAAAGTTACTCGATGTTGGTGAGTTCAAGCTTGATGAAGCAGTGATGCCAGCACTGGTGGTTAGAATGATGAATCTCAGTCTCAGCTAGGGTAATTGTCGAATCTCAGCTAGGGTAATTGTCAAAAGCACTTGGGAAGGACTTTCTGAACTAGGGTATGGTGTGAAAAGCAATTGTTTCAGTGAAGACAACGTAATTGTGAGGTTCAATCTGGGAGACTCAGTTTGAAAGTCTGAAATCAATCTTGCTGGGTGTGGATGTTAGTATTGTTGAATTGAAGGTAGGTCTGGACCTTCTCGTAGGCTACTTGAAGTTGTTTTTGAAATTCTACAGATGGACTTAGAGAAGGGAAATCCCCCTTTTGTCTCATAAATGCTTATTTTGTTTTGAGTTATGTCTTGCAAATAGTTATGTTGTGAGTTTTATTTTGTCTTTTCTTGCGTTGTTGCGTTAGTTGAGTCTTTTCCTTTGAGTCACTCTCGTGTACCCTCAAGTCTTCATTAGTGAGTGTGGACACACCCCGAACGCCCCGGGAAGAATCCCGTTTCGTTTATTTGGGCTTACCACATGTTTGGACTCAAATGTCACGGTTCTGAATCTAATCTCACAATGTGCGATGTGAGACCGATAAATCACCAAAGAGTCCAAATCCGACAAATCGTTTTGGAAAACTGATTTTTATAAAGAAGTGCCAAACATGGACTGCTTTGCCAGATACAGAGTTGCCACCTAAATATTTTATTTTGGGAGAATTTAGGAAACCCTGACTTGTGCCTAAGGCCATGTGTTCGTCATCACCAAAGTTCCCTCGACTCGGGAACTTGGGTACGATTGGGAAAGGTCATTTAATGAGCACCCCCGCTCGGCCGATCAAATATCGGCCTGTACTAAGCATGATATCTTGTTTTTGAAAACACATGTGCTCTTATTCCGATTAATTAGCTAATCTTACTATGTGATGCGCACAACAAACAAGTATAGACTTGATCGCTTAATTTGGAACCAAGCATCGCATATCCGTTTGTTTGGAAAATGATTTGAAGTTTGCTACTCACGAGTAGGCTAAAATGCGGATTTCAATGAATTGTCACAATTCAAGTAATCCAACATTCACCCACAGGCATTCAGGCAGTTAATCACATAAGCAAATAGCCTCATGGCGAGCATGCTTTCATGGCAACATTAACACACATGCAGTATGCTAAAGCGTAAACACTCACAGTGTACTCCGAGCCAAAACAAAGAACTAGTTAGAAATCAATGCATGATCCTAGTTCATTTTAAAATGGCTAATGCAACACATGCAAAAATGCAATTAAGATAGGCTCGGCTATCCTAAGTATGTCATGTGAGATGCAACTTGGTACACGTATTCAAATTGGAATTGAAATACAATGCAGTGAGCATGATGCGCCGAGCCCAGTGCATGTAATACAGACGAATGGATGCAAACATGCAAGCATAAGGTATGCTAAATGAAATATGCCCTAAAGCTAACCATCGTAAGCAGTTAAGTAAAAAGGAGAAAGAAATGGGGGTTGGAAGACATACATCACCCACACGCATGCTTATTACAATAATTGGCCCTCTCGAGGAAGAGACCGAATAAGGAGCTAACTAGCTAATCTAAGCTAATTAAACTAATTATTACACAACAAATTAATTAACTAATCCTAGTTAACTAATTATTACAGAACAAATTGAATAGCTAATGCATTAATTATTAAAGGTGCAGACCAAAGCAAAACCTAGCTATCTAAGCATGGCAGCTAAGGAAAGCAATAAATCAGGAGCCTCAGAGGTAGAGGAATGCATGCATGTCCGGTCGCCTCGTTCGGAAATCCAATGTGATGCCTCGATTTGCCTCTGTTTTCATTTGTTTTCAGAAACTTGCACCAAGCTCCAGAAAGATGAAAATCCACCTTGGGAATCCAGTGGGAGGGTGGCCGACCACTTTTGGTCTCTCCAGACCCCTGCCGACCACTTTTTGTTGTTGAAAACCAAGAAAAGTGGTCGGCCAGCTACTTTTTCTAGCTGGCCGACTAGTTGTTGCTGCCAGACTCTAGTTTTCTGCAACAGAGAGCAAGAAAGGGCATGGCAATGTGTTTACAAGATATGTATGCACAACCACCCTCTGTATCATGTCATGAACTCAAGGGAGTGTAGGTTCTCGACCCTCGGGCCACCAATTGTGCATTTCAATGCATGATGGCCGAGAGGCGAAGTTGCACAATTCAATATGAAAATGAATGCACAAGTAAACACATAAAGCCTAAAACTCTATCATGTATGATCAAGAGTATCGGCGACCGGGGATTAAGGCACGTTTCATCACTTTAAGTATGAAATGTCTTTCGTTTCCCGTGCTTGGACTAACACCTATTCCAAACACAATGCAAGCAAGCATGGCATACACAATGCGAATAAACTACATGGCATACTCAATGCAATGTGACATGATTAACTTAACAAAGCTAATGGCATGTGAACAATGCTAATGCGTGCATGCACAATGCAACGCTACAAGGACAAATTAGCAATGTTAGGGACATGCACATACAATGCAAATAGCAGTTAGCATGCACAATGAAATGATGTAAACTAAGCATGCATAATGGAAAGTACAAGGCATACATAATGCGATGAACAAAGTGGCATACTCAATGCAATATACATGGCATGTTCAATGGACTTAAACTAAAAGGGGTAGACCTCAGTCATGCCCAAATCAGTGGCCATTGGTGATGAAATGAAGGCACATAAAGCAAGGCATGCATGCACAATGCATTGGCCATCAAAGAGGCCAAAGAGCACAACTCTCAAGAGTGCTCGATGAGTGACAAAAGTGGAAGTATAACAACACTAAGTGCACTGAAATGAAGCAAGAAATGATGCCAAATCATTCAAACAAAATAAGTAAAGCATGCTAGGGTCCTAAGGCATGAAAGCTAGCAAAGAGCAACACAAAGGAGGCATGCAACACATGGCACAAATGCATGAACTAAGCATGGACAGAGCTTAAGTAAGTCAAAACAAGGACCTAAACATGCTGAGATGAGGGCCCAAAGGCCTAGGCATGCAAGCATGCAAGCTAAGGCCATAATAAGGCCATAATGCACAACACTTAAAGACATTCAAAGCATGAATGAAGTGGGAACATAAGCATGCTATAAGCTCTGAAATGTCATGTTACATGATGCTAAATCATGTACACAACACAAATGAAGTATGCAATGATGCTCAAAGGTTGAGGCAAACAAGGGCACTTGTACTACAAGTATGCAAAACATGAAGCATGTGATCAAGGCAACTCAAAACAGTCCTAGTACATGTTAGAATGAGTCTAAAATATGCATGGAAGTAGGCCAAAATATGCTAGCAAAAAGGGCATGAAGCATGATTCATACAAGGCAAATAAGGTGGGTTACACTACACCTATTAAGACCAAGCATGGAATGAGTTAAGCAATAAAAATCAAAGTTATATCATGGCAAAATAACCCCAAATAAACACTGAAATGGTGGCTCGCAAGCAAAGGCATGAAGGCATACGCAATGGTTCATGTTAAGACATAAAGGGAGAAACCCTCTAACGCATTGAATGAGTGATAAATGCAAGTGCATGGCCATGAAACATGGACTGAAATCACATAACAAGTGATGCCAAATCATTCAAATAAGCCAAGTAGAGCATGCTAGTGGACTTGGTGTACAAAGCTAACAAACTAGATTGAACTAGAGCTATACAAAGCAAGTCATGCATGTCCAAAACAACCAAAATCAGAGCTAAAGCATGTTAAAACATGGACAAAAGCTTCATGAAGTTAAGCCAAAAGCATGCTAGAATGACATGTTACAACATGATGCATGTTAGGCTATTTCATGGAAATGTACTACAAGTGCAAGGAGCATGCAAAGGCTAACCAAACCAAACCAAACCTAAACAGAGGTATGACATGGTAAAACAAGCCCAAGAACATGCTGACGCAACATAGGCTACAAATACATGCTACTGCATAGAGCATACAAAGCTAGTGTGTATGATTTACACTACAAGTGTATTAACCATGCATGGAGTGACCAAGACAAGTAAAAATAGTGGTATGCCTTAGCAAAATAACCACAAATACATGTTAAGAACAAGCAAACACAAGCTTAGTAAAGGTGCTCAAACATGAGGCATATTAAGGCATGTAAAGAAGACACAAGGAGAGGGGATGACCCTCTCCTTCTTAGGACCTTAAAACACCATCCCCACCACTGAAATCCCTCTAGATTTTAGTTGTGAGAAGGCCAATACAAGGTGGTCCCGAAGATCACAAAAAAGGCTAAAAAACAAGGCCAAACAAGGCCTAAGAGGGTGTAAACAACCCCAAACACAAAAGTGATCTTAAACAAACTTTTTAAGAATGCAAAAACAAAACTTTTATCAGTTATGAGCTAAGCTTAAAACAACATTCAAGAAAGGCTAAAAGCTTAAGCAAGAAAGGGGGATTTAAAGGTCAAAAGCTCACCCTTGAAGACCCTCTTTATAACTGCAACTCCAGCAGGCTTTTTGAACTTAAACCAGTTCAAGAACACCAAAAACAACCTCAAGGAGCCTCAGCAACACAAGCAAGGTGTTTAATTGTGTGTTTGTGCACAAAACTAAGACAAATCTACACTTTTGAGCACAAAAATGAAGCAAACAAGGCAATATAGATACAACATTATATCTATCCTCTTCCCTCAGATTTTCTGAACCTAGAGGAGGGAGGAGGAGCTTTCCTCTTATAGAAAAGGAAAGGCAAAGCTTGTAGAAAAAGCTGAGCACCAAGGCAATCCTACGTGTATGGAGGATGAGTCTAATGTCCTCCAGCTGTGCCAGCTGGAGGAAAATATCTCCAAAAAGGTGCCAAAAAGCAGACGACCACTTGAAGTGGTCGGCCTGCTAGTTTAAGTGATCGGCCGACCACTTTAGGTGGTCAGATAGAGCAAAAACTGGTCAGCCATAGGTAGGAGAGGTCAACACACTAAATGCAAGGTGGTGGTCTGGTGGCTGACCAGAAAAAATGGTCCAAAGACCAAGAAAGCCAGTTATCTAACAAGAAAACTAGCTGGAAAAAGGAAAAGTGGTCGGCCAGGAGAAATACTGGTCTCCTACCCTTGTACCACCTTCCAAACAAGGAAAACAAGGTTTTTACCAAAAACAAACCAAAGTAGATGCAAGACGAGAAATCGGGAGGCAAAGCACGCGGCAGAAAGCCCCGAAAACTAGTTGACGAGCACCAAAAGTGGTATGCAACCACAAAAGTGGTCTCTTGGACCACAGTGTTCCTCTAGGCAGAGGCAACAAGGTGTGGTTCAAAAACCACGCCAAACGGAGAATGTTAAGCGGTCCCAAGACAAGGCGCACGGCCAAAGGCTCCAAAAATCGAAAACTAGTCTCCAAACGGGAAAAGTGGCTTACGACCACGAAAAGTAGTCTACGACCACAGAGAGATGGTCTACAAGACCACTCCCTCCCTCTGGGAAGGGAAAACAAGACTTGGTCCGCAAACCGAGCCAAAGCACAAAGAGTTCAGAGGCCTGGAGGCAAGGCTCTCAGCCAAAACTCCGAAACCTCAAAACGAGCACCATCACCGAGCGCTCAATCGATGACGTCTGAATCTTAAGGTCGATCAAAAATAGGGTGTCTACAGTTACCCCTCTTTGACAGAACTCGAAAGTCACAAGTGATGGAAGTGAATGTCAAAGCCCAGAGACGACTCATTTTTGACAAGCCCGAAGACTTAGACAAACATGCAAGATAATAAAGAGATGTGCCCGCAGGCAGAAGCAAAATGCAAGTGGCATGCACAAAGCCGAACATAACTTATGATCATGCAAAGAAAGCTGTAACGAAGCAATTATGCAAAAATAAATGTAACAGTTTAAGCAAGCGAATACGAACCAAACTACACTACATGCATAAAGGATGTAAGAGAATTATACAATTCTCACTACGTCTCATGCGGAGAATACAATACCGTCGGGTTCACCTGATCGTGCCAGCTTCAAATGAACCGTACATACAATATCGTGCCTACAAAAGAGAGAAACTCGACAGGTGCTCCCTAGACCCTTTTCTCTCTCAGATCTGCACTTTATACGCGTTTTCCAACGCCCCACACGAAGTTGTTTCGCAAAAACTTTCAATTTTTTTCGATTTGCACCGATTAGAATTTGTTTTCGAAGCCTCTTTCTCCATTTCCACCACTTGAGGTATGTTTGTCTCAAAGTTTGGCACCTTTTCTCGGGCGTTGACTTTTGTTGACTTTTTCTCTTCCCGAGAGTTGACTCTTGTTGACTTTTCACGATTTTGGCTTATTTCGCTCGTTTTTTGCATCTTTTGTAGATTTCTTCAGATGGCCGACGATATTCCATATGGCGGAGGCTTTCCATATGCAGAGGACGAGCCCGACATCATACCGTTGCCTCTAAGGATACGGCCATTCGACCCAGAGGAGTACAACCCGCAGGAGCACGTTCTACCTCCTAGCACCTTCTATCACTTCACGGACTTCGCGCGGCGGGCACCTGAAGACCTGCTCCTGCGGGAGCCGAAGTCCCATCTATCTCATCACGCACATGATGTACGTACTACATTTGCACATTTTCTGCGATGTATTTTGCACTTCTTTGCATATTTACATACACAGTTTATACTCAGCATTCCGCTAATTTGGCACACAGCTCATTTGGGCACATAGCATATTTGAGCACACAACATATTTGGGCACACAGCTCATAACACTGCTCAATCTGAACACACAGTCCATAACACAACATTCCGTTTGGTGCTCAATCTGAACACGCAGTCCATAACACAGCATTCTGGTTGATCGGCACACAGCTCATAACACTGCTCAATCTGAACACGCACTCCATAACACAACATTCTGTTTGATTGGCACACAACTCATAACACTGCTCAATTTGAACATGCAGTCCATAACACAACATTTTGTTTGATCGGCACATAGCTCATAACACTGCTTAATCTGAACACGCAGTCCATAACACAACATTCTGTTTGATCGGCACACAGCTCATAACACAGTACACTTTTGCATTTTGAACACACAGCTCAAACTTTTGAATTTCTGAACACGCAGCTCATACTTTTCATTATGATCACGCAGCTCACATTTTTGAAATTTGAACACGCAACTCAAACTTTTTATGGTGAACACGCAGTTCACATTTTTCAAGTTTTGAACACGCAGCTCAAACTTTTTGTGGTGAACACGCAGCTCAAACTTTAGTGGTGAACACGTAGCTCACAGTTTTCAAGTTTTGAACATGCAGCTCAAACTTTAGTGGTGAACACGTAACTCACATATTTTTTGAAATTTTGAACACGCAGCTCAAACTTTTTATGGTGAACACGCAGCTCACATCATGAGTGATGTCCGGCTTCGCGTAGCGTATAAGTCCAACTTTCAAAACCGGCTTCGCGTCGCGTATAAGTCCAATCTTCAAAATCTTCTTGCACATCATTTTGCATTTTGCCCCTGCCTGCGGGCATGCCTGCGGGCACATCTTTGTCTATCTTGTATGTTTGTCTAAGTCTTCGGCCTTGTCAAAAATGGGTCGTCTCTGGGCTTTGACATTCACTCCCGTCACTTGTGACTTCCGAGTTCTGTCAAAGAGGGGCAACTGTAGACACCCCATTTTTGACCGACCTTAAGACTCAGACGTCACCAGTTGAGCGCTTGGTGATGTTGCATATCGCGCTCGTTCAGAAGTTCCAGAGTCGCGGCCGTGAGCCCTGCCTCCGGATTTCCAAACCCTCTTCTGTGCTTTGCCTCGGTTTGCGAACCAGGCTCGATTTTCTTTGTTTCTTTTCCTGAGGGGAGGGAGAGGTCCCGTAGACCATCTCTCAATGGCCGTGGGCTACATTTTGTGGTCGTAGGCCATTTTGCCCATTTCGGAGTCCGGTTCCCGATTTTCGGAGCTGTCAGGCCGTGTGCCTAGGTTCGGGACCGCTCAACCGTCTCCGTTTGCTCTGAATTTTGGCATGCATCTTATTTACTCCCTTTTGAGGGACACTGGGGTCTGAGAAACCCACTTCGTGGCCGAACGCCACTTTCGGTGTTTAACGGGCAGTTTCCGGGACCCCGAACTGCGTGTTTTGGCCCCCGAACATTCGTTTTGCATTGGTTTTCGTTCATTTTTGGCAGGTACCTCTGTTTTATCACTAGGAAGGCCGTAGAAGGGTGGGAGGCCAGCAATTGTTGCAGCAACCAGTTTTTTACTCCTCCGGCGCCCTCCGACGCCCGTTTTTCGCACTTCCGGGCCAATGTTGAACACCTTGGAGCCATTTTCTTCAAACCCAAACCACATATTTGTGATGTACACACATGGGAGGACCCTAAAAGTTCATGGCCGGCCACTAATGCTCCTTGACCCTTTTGAACCCCTGCTTCCGAGCCAATGTTGAACACCCTTGGGCCACTTTCTTGAACTTTGAACCACATATTTGTGTTGTACACATATGGGAGGACCCTAAAAGTTTATGGCCGGCCATTAATTCCTTTTGAACCTTTTGAACCCCTCCTAAAATTGGCTTGTTCTCTCTCCTGTTTTAGAATTTCCAAATTTGAACCACAGGGTTGTGAAGAAGAGACCTGGGAGGCCACCAATATGTGGTGGCCGGCCACTATTTCAAGTTGACCCTTTTGACCCCTAGCTGGCCGGCTAGGGGGGGTGGCCGGCCGGCCATTTTCAAGCCCAAAAACCAGCCGGCCATTTTCCTTGTGCCAGGAACTTTACAGCTGTGTAGCCCTTTCCCCCAGAAAATATCCCAATCCGGGGGATATTTTGTGGGGGAAAACTTGCCTATTTTCCCCCACCTTTTGCCCCTCCTTTACTCCCCTTTTCTTGTCCATATAACCAGCTGGTGGCATCACATTTAGGGGTTAGAAAATTTGGTCTTCAAGCTTCCATAGACAAATCCCTCTCTATCCCTCTCATTTCCTAAAAAACTTCCAAGTCCCTAATCACCATTTCTTCTACACCACCAAGCTCTACCATCACCACTTCATTTCCAGCAACAAGGAGAGCTTCTCAAAGGCTAAAGGAGCTGCAAATTGGTCCAAGAAGCAACAAAAGATTTAGTCTTCAAGGGTGAGTAACATTTCTCCTCTTTTGACCCTTTTCTTGATCCATTTGTAAGCCCAATATGCTTTTTGTTTCAAGCTCCAGCCCTAACTGAAAGGGGCCCTCTTTTGATCTCATCTTCACTTTTCATTAAGGGCTCAACCCTGTTTGAGCCCTCCATGATGCACTTGCTTCATTGATCCTCTTATATGTCATAATCTTGCATGCTATTTTTGGCTCATGAGCAATCTGTTTTTGAGCATGTTGTAAACTGATATTAGGCTTATTTTGAGCCCCTCTTCAACATTGAAGAAGGGCTCAACACCATTTGGGACTTCCATGTTGTACTTACCTTTATACTCCCCTTTTGGTCCCATTTTTGCATGCAATGGCGGCCTACCATGCTTTTGTTTTTGACCATTTTACAGTTCTGAAAAAGTGCTTATTTTGGTCCATTATTCATGTTTCATTTAGGTCCTTTCATGGTTTGGGATCTCCATATGCCACTTCATGTTATATCTCTCTTTTATTCCCCATTCTTGCATGTTTAGTTAGCCTATCATGCTTTTGTTTTTGGTCATTTTACAGTTCTAGAAATAGTCCTATTTTGGTCCATTATACATGTTTTATTAAGGGTCTTTGGCTGTTTGGTGATTATTTTGTATACTTCATCTTATAGCACCTTTTGAGCCTCAATCTTGTGCCTTTTTTTAGCATGTTTGTATATTGATTTGAGGTTTTCCATATACTGTAAACATTCATATTTTTGGTCCCTCTTCAATGTTGTAGAAGGAAATTGTTCAGTTTGGATTTTGCTTACATCACTTGCTTCATTACCCCTCTCTTGGCCCCTATTCTTGCATGCCATTTTTTCCCTACCTATGCTTTCTGTTTGGCCATGTTTATAACTGTGAAGGTGCCTTTTTTGGGACTGCCTAGCTTCTGTCTTTGCATTACATGTCCATATTGTGCATATTTGGCATAGCTATAGGCCATTTCGGGTGCCTAAATTCGCATTTCGGGACAATTCCATGCATTTAGTGTCATTTCGCCTCATTTCGGGACTGTTTCCCCCCATATTTTAGTGCTGAAATTCTATTAGAATGATTGCTTTCCATTTCTATGTCATTGCATCGCATTATATCATCGCCTCGGTTTGCGTGCCCGTGTGCACGCATTTCGAGGCGCCTCATTTTCATCCATCGGCATCCTATGTGAGAGTGGCTGAGGCTCACTCATGTTGGTATAAGTCCATGTTGCATTTCCATATCATTTGCATCGCATTCTGTCATTGCCTCGGTTTGCGTGCCCGTGTGCACGCATTTCGAGGCATCTCTTTTTTACAGCATTGTGCATACTAGGTTGTATCTTAGATTGCATTCTGTCATTGCCTCGGTTTGCATGCCCGTGTGCACGCATTTCGAAGCATCTCATTTTCACAGCATTGTGCATACTAGGTTGTATCTTAGATTGCATTCTGTCATTGCCTCGGTTTGCGTGCCCGTGTGCACGCATTTCGAAGCATCTCATTTTCATAGCATAGTGCATACTAGGTTGTATCTTAGATCACATTCTGTCATTTTCTCGGTTTGCGAGCCTATGTGCACGCATTTCGAGACATCTCATTTTCATAGCATTGTGCATGCTAGGCTGTATCATAGTTGCATTTCATGCATGTCATGCATATTGCATCGTGTTCGGGATAGGAGTTAGCCCGGGCACGGGAAACGAGGTGCATTTCGTACTCCGAGTGACGAAATGCGTCTCAATTCCCCAGTCACCGACACTCCGGATTATCCATGATGGAGTTAGGTTTTAGCTCTATTTTCATGTGCATCCATTCTATATTGAGTTATGCAATTCGACTCCTCGGCCATCATGCATCGATATGCGTGATTGGTGGCACGAGGATCGAGGCATGCATATATCTGTGAAAATACATTGCTATGCCCCTTTCCTGCTCTCTGTTGCAGCAAAATGAAGAATCAACAACTTTTCGGACTCTGGCACGCTTTCCAAGAATAACTGCTAAACAGAGGCTAATTGGGGCATCCCAGTGGATTTCCGCGCAAGGCAGCCCAGGCATACATCATTCATCAGAAGCAAGGCGGTCCCTGGCTTGCACTCTAGTTTTACAGCTTTCTTAGTTAATTTGTTAATTAATTAGGAATTTGTATATTATTCGGACTGTAATATTTGGACTGTAATATTCTTTTATTCGGGACTGTATATTTATTTGGACCCTCTGCGCGAGGGCATAATTGTAATAAGTGTGCGTGAGTGTGATGTATGTCTTCCAACCCCACGTCTTTCTTCCCTTTTATTTACCAGCTTACGATGGTTAGATTAGGGCATGTTTCAATTAGCATACAGTATGATAGCATGTTTGCATTCATTCATCTGTTTTGCATGCACCGGGCTCGGCGCACCATACTAACTGCATCGTACTTTCAATTCCAAATTGAATACATGTTAGTTGTAGCATTTCATATGCCATGTTTAGAATAGCCGAGCCTGCTATAGTTGCATTTTGCATGTGTTGCATTAGGCATTTCTGTATATTTAGGATCATGCATGATTTCTAATAAACTTCTTTTTTTAGCTTGGAGTACTCGGTGAGTTTTATGCTTTAGCATCCTTGCATGCGTGTGAGTGACTGCCATGAATAGCATGCTTACCATGAGGCTATATGCTTATGTGATATAACTGCCTGAATGCCTGTGGGTGGAGGCTGGGTCATCTGAATTGGAATAAATCATCAAATGTTTCAAACCTACCTGCGGGTAGCAAACCATTTTCAAAAAATGAACATAAAATGTTTTGTTCCAATTCAGGCGATCCAGTCTATACTTGTATGCTGTGCGCATCACATAGTAACCTAGGCTAATAACCGGAATAAGAACTCACAATGTTTTCAAAAATTGATATCATGGTTAGTAGAGGCCGGTCTATGACCGGGCGAGCGGGGGTGCTCACGAAGTGACCTTCCCCAATCGTACCCAAGTTCCCGAGCCGAGGCAACTTTGGTGATGACGGACACGTGGCCTTTTGGCACCGAGTCAGGGTTTCCTAAATTTCCCAAAATAAAATATTTAGGTGGCGACTCTGTATCTGGCAAAGCAGTCCATGTTTGGCACTTCTTTCAAAAATCTGTTTTCTCAAAACGATTTGCCGGATTTGGACTCTTTGGTTCAGACTTAGAACCGTGACTGACAAAAGTCGAGTCCGAGCTGTAGCGAGGTCCCCCGCGGGCTGGTTACAGTTTCTGGCGACTCTGCTGGGGATTTAGAGAACTTGACTCGAACTCATGATATCTATTTTTGACTACACTTGTGTGTTTCTTTGCATTACATTTGCATTGGTGCGCCTAGGACACCGTGTTTGCCATCTGCTATTCCTGAACGGTTTGCCGGAGGCTTGTCTTGTCAAGGCATGACCATAAGGCTGACCGGTTGTGGGCTCTGCCAGTATGGGAACACAAACCCCGGTTTTACCGGGGCACCCTCTTTGGCCATTCGACCTAGTGCATATTCGGATCCATAGTGACCATTCCAAATTAGGACAGGTTGCTTACCCATTTATAGGTTGTTTGAAACCGCTCTGTGCGTAGTAAAGCCCTAGTTCCTGACAAAATAGGACAGGGAAACCCTACCCCAACATAGGGGTGTTTTGGCTCTCACTTATCTGTTATGTGCTTTTAGGGTGTGTCCCTACAGGAATGCATATATCAGTGTACAAGTTTGGGCATTAGGCCTGCGGGCACCAGTTCAGTATTTGGGAGTCAGCTTTACCTGTGGGTATAAGACTCAGATTTTGAGGCCGAATTTTGGGGCAGAATTCAGTAGAGGGCACACTCATTCAACTATGCTCGTATCTGTTCTAAGAAATCAGGCTGAGATGCTGCATGTTTTCCCTTTTGCCAGGGGTAGTCTTGGAACCATAGCTTCAGAAGGCTCCGATATCCCCGAGGTTCATCGAACTTGTGCTGATAGACTTTGTCAGGTCAGAGACTCAGTTCAAGGGCAATCAGTGTTCCTTTGCCAGAGGCAGGGTAAAAGGGCTGGTCGGGCACAAATCACCGGTTCAGCAGTTACCAGGTCAGCGGCCCTTATCCACCCCACCAGTGAACAGTCAGGCTAAGGTCTCAGTTTCTACTGTAGGGATAGATACCAACCAGTCAGATGGATCAGCCGAACACATCAGAGATGGAGGCAATGATGCGCCAGATGCAAGAGAGTATGAAACTCATGCAGCAGGATGCTGCCTGTCAGGAGGAATTTGCCAAACGGCAGGCTGCAATCATGGCCCAGCAAGCCGAGCTCATCACCAAGCTGCAACAGCAAAGCGGCGCGTCCGCTTCACAACAAGTTCCTCCCCTAGCAGGAGTTCCAGCACCTGGGGAGGCGCCAAATGTCCAGGAAGGTACGGACATTCCGGTAGGGCCGGCTCTGCCTCCAATTTTACCTCAACTATCCAAAACACCTACCAATCTACCGGACTCTCCCTCCGAGTTCGAGGTTGACCCCACAACGTTGAAGTTGAGCAAGCTTGAAAAGCTGTTCAAGAAATCCCAGGGGGTAAAGTCCATCCCGGGCATTGAGGACGGGTACACCGACGCAGCTGTAACTCTGCCGGACAGGTTCAAGATGCCTCACATCGACCGTTTTGACGGGTCAGGAGATCCCATGGTCCACTTGAGCTTGTTTTCAGATGTTTTGCGCCCGATGGGTTTGACAAGATTACAGAAGCTCTCCCTTTTTGGCAGGACCCTGTCGGGTATTGCAGTCACCTAGTATGCCAAATTGGAGGATTCAGTGAAACAAAGCTGGGAGGAGATGGCCGAGGCCTTCGTCGCACAATATTCATACAATACCCAAATCGAGATTACGACCCGTGATCTTGAGACGATGAGGCAGGAGCCGAAGGAGAGCTTCTCAGAATTCGTGACCCGCTGGAGAACCAAAGCCTCAATGATGACCATTAGGCCAACGGATAAGGATCAAATACGGATGATTGTGCGCAATCTCCAGCCCAAGCTAATGCAGAAAATGATTGTGATCCCCTTCCCTACCTTTTCAGATTTGCATGAGATGGGAGTACAGATCGAGGACGCTATGAAGCAGGGCCTTTTTGACCAGGAGAAGGAGCAGCCAAGGAGGGTGTTTTCCCGCAGTTCGAATGCGACCACCAGTGGTGATGCAGTTGCAAGATCTTCTGATGTGGGCATGGTGGCTACCACCGTATCAAAAACAGCTACCCCATTCACCGGTGCATCCGGAAGTAGCTCACAAGGAACCAAATATCCACCCCGAGTCAAGAGGGTTTTCACCCCGCTTTATATGCCTTTGTCAAAAGCTCTAGAGGCCTTAATCCGGAAAGGGCATCTGAAACCGTTGGAACAACGGCCCCTACCCGATCCTATCCCTGCAAAACATGATCAGACTAAGTACTGTGCCTACCATCAACAAACCGGTCATGACACCGACAGTTGCTTTCGTCTGCGCCATGATGTACAAGATCTGTTTGACAACGGGGTCATCCCCGCGCCAGTCCAGCAAAGTCCATCAGCACTTGATCAGTGAACTTATGGGGGGATAATGTGATGTGATCGAGGGATGAACCACCTACGGGCAGCGCTCAGTTTACTCCAGATATGGTGGAGGACAGGCACTATTCTGAGCATTTGTGAATGCCAGTTTCTGACTTGGGTATTGGGTCAGTCTTGTTGTTTTGTTTTGAGTCTGTCTTTTTGTTTTGAGTCAGTCTCTTTTGTTTTGGGTCTGTCTTGTTGTACCGAGTCAGTCCTGTTGTATAGAAGTCGGGTGATTCCGGGGGATGTTACCTCGGGCGTCACCATTTTGTTTTATGTTTGTCTTTTCGTTTTGTTTTGAGTCTGTTTCTGCCAGGAAGCCAGTTGTACCAACAGATTTGAATGAAACAGCAGTAATTTTTGCGCTTCTGTGTTTGCCTCGGCCGTGCGCCAATTGTGCTAGAAAGTTTGAATGAAATAGCAGTGCATTCCACCTGCTCTCTTGTGCCCCAGAATCATTGCATTGACCTAAGTTTTTCAAAACTTTTTGAACACTGCAGTGAAAACGAAGAGGAAGGAATTCCTCGGGTTTTGCAAAACTTTGATCATTTGAGAGAAAGAGAGGTGTGCTAAGCCCTTAATGAATGGAATCATGCTTGTTAGCGTGAGTACTGAGAAGGACCCTGGCTTGATCCAGACTGGTTTCACACTATCTTCAGCACGAGTGATTTGTCACTTTCTTAAAAACTTTCAAAAACAAAATGTTTTGCGTGGTCCTGCGAAGACCTGTGTGGAATCGCTCCTGAGATTGTGCAGCCTAGGATCGCTCTCAGCCTCGACACTCAACCCCTTTGCTTCCAAACCTTGAAACTTGAATTCAGAAGGTTCAACGGTCAACTATGATGTGAGGCCTGTGTGGCCAGATTTGAAGCAGCCCTCGAACAAGAGGCCAGGAAAGTCAGGTCAAGAAGATCAGATCTCATCAGAAGAAGCTTGCGAAGCTAGAACAACAGCCATTCTCCTGGATTCAGATGACTTCAGGATCTCAAAACCATTTGACATGGACAAAGCTACACTTTTACCCTTGAGAGGCTCGCTGGGCCGAAAACCCGGAAGGGCGACCCAGGCAAAAGTTAGAGCAAGAGAAAAATACAAGAAAAAAGAAGCAAAAAATGCAAAAGAAAAGGAAAAAAGAGAACAAAAAGAAAGATGCAAAGAAAAGAACAAAAAAAGGAAAAGAAATGAAAAGAATTGAAGAGAAAAGAAGAACAAAGCTCGCGAGGTCGAAAACCCGCAACGGGCGCCTTGGCAAAAGTTAGAGCCTAAAAAGGAG
This sequence comes from Camellia sinensis, assembly GCF_055761805.1. Lineage (NCBI taxonomy): Eukaryota > Viridiplantae > Streptophyta > Magnoliopsida > Ericales > Theaceae > Camellia > Camellia sinensis. The sequence goes on along the minus strand of NC_138961.1, from coordinate 134,153,640 downwards.
AGGTTAATACCCGAGTGTACCTTAACCCCGAACTACGTGAGGCTTGATTCCCATCCTTGGGATACGTAGGCAACTTCGTTCTGAAGTCCAGCCCTAAAACACTTCAAATTCGATCATGTCCATGTGATGGTTCTGATAATCTTTGCTTTCTCTGTATCCGAGAGTTCGGTTGCAATCATCATTTCGAGGACTGATTATAATGCGCTGCGGTGCCATTCACACAAGGGGCAACTTTCCGTTGCCATTTAATGCGCTGCGGTGCCACTCAAATAAGGGGCAACTTTCCGTTGCCATTCAAAGCGCTGCGGTGCCGTCCAAACAAGGGGTAACTTTCCGTTGCCATTCAATGCGCCACGGTGCCTTTCAAACAAGGGGCAACTTTCCGTTGCCATGCAGTGTCCTTCAAGCAAGGGGCAATCTTCCTTCGAATCCGAGGTTGTGCATCTCAAGAGTAGGTTCCGTGCTCGTTGAGCAGTGGTCGTTTGCAAAAATAGTTTTTGAGAATTTTTACTAAGGTTGACTAATCTTCTCGAAAAGTATTCCATTTTTAAAACTGGACCATTTCTTGGACCCAAAAAAGGGAAAATTTCCAGTGCTCACAACATAACTTGCATGATTTCAAATCAGAAAATTGAACAAGCATGTTAATCTAACTCTCATTTTGGTCAAAATTTTTAGGAGAAAACTAAAAAAAAATGGTCAAAATGATGAACTAGGGGCACAGTTGAGTCAGGCTTCCTGTCTTTCCCATTGTCAACATACTTGCCAAGAAAGGCACTCTACTTGCCAAAAGGGCACTCTACCTGCCAAAAAAGGGCACAACAAAGGGCAGAAAGCTCTCTCATCCTCCAATCAGCACGAATTGGAATGGATCGAGATGCTCCATTCCCTCATCCGGCGCATCGACAGATGTCACCGAAGGAAATAGCCGCGAGCTGATTATGTTGGGTGTGAGCCCGCAACTTCCTATTCATCCATCAGCCACCCAGGGGAGGGATGAAAAATGAGAGAATGAAGAATAGAGAGATGTGTGATGAGAGGAAAAGTGAGAAAAGGGCTTTTTCAGAAAAACAGAGCTTGAGGGCCGAGTGATGTGATAATCACAAATGAGAAAGGGTGGGAAACACTACCCTGTGAAACAGGCTCCCTGTGCACGTCTGAGTGTCGTGTCTTTTTGTTTTATCTTGATTCTTGTTTCGAGTCGTTTCGAGTGTTACTCGATGTGTCTAGGTTGTGTGCCTTTTATTTCCTTGTTGAGTCGTTTTGCTGTGTTCAGTCGTAGGCTCGATACCCGGTCAAAAACTCATCTCCCAATTTTAAAAATAAAATCGTTTTGTGCTCCGAGTGCCGTGCCGTTCTCCACATCTGTGCAAAACAAGATTCGTTCTTTCATAAAACCACAGGGTTCAACCCAGGTCATGTGAAAATAATAGAACTAGGACCTATCTGAAGCTATATGGGTTCCAGACTACAAAGCAAAAGCAAAAGAGGAAATGTCGAGCATCTGAGTTTGTTTCAACTTCAGTAAGTTCCGAGACTACATTCCGTGTGTACCTCTACAGGTCTTGCCAATGCTCCGAAGTATGAGTGTGCCTCTACCTCAAGCTCAAGATCAAGTCTGTTTCAAGCCAGAATGGCGATCAAAGTGCTCTCCCTGAGTACCATTCCCTGCCAGAGGCATCTTGGCTGTGTTCGCAATGAGTTCCTAGGAGACCAACTGCGACGGTGGAAACTAGAGTTCGAATGGCTGATGCCTAGAACGTAAAGGTTCGGGATTTTCGGGACTAAAGTCTGGTTTAAATACCCAGAGGCGCGTCCTCGGCTTGAAATCTGTATGGAAGCCCCATAGGTTGAGATAGCGTGTATGCACCTCAATTCTGGATACTGAACCAACCTAGTCTGTCACCCCGTTGGAGAATAGGGAAAGTTGTGAATATGATCAGGAAGAAAGGCAACATCCAAAGTGTTCTACGTGAAGAATCCTTGTCAGTATTTCAGAGCCTTTGTACTGTGAGTTGAAGGTAAGTGTTCGAAGAGCACGAGGGGAGATCCCTGTCAGAGTAGAGCGGTTCATCGCCATTCACCCCATGAGGTGCTTTCTAAAAGCGCCGCTACGCTTGTTTATTGCGTTCCTTAAGCATCATGCATTGTATTGCACTGTACCTATCAAGTTTCTTTCTCATTCATGCACGATATTGTATGTACGGTTCATTCAAAGAAGTTCCGTTTGAGATCCTTTATTTAGTGTATCAATCACACTTCATTTATTTAGTGTATCAATCACACTTCTTTCATTTTGTGTATCTATCACATACATTCTCGTTTTGTGTATCAATCACACTTCACTTCATTCACTTTTGTGTATCTATCACACACATTCTCATTTTGTGTATTTACCATGCACATATTCACTTTAGTGTATCTATCACATACATTCTCACATTGTGCATCTATCACACTTTGTGTCCATTTTTAGTATATCAATCATACTCTGCTCACATTGTGCATCTATCACACTTTGTGTTCATTTTCAGTATATCAATCATACTCTGTTCACTAAGTGCATCTATCACACTTTGTGTCCATTTTTAGTATATCAATCATACTCTGCTCACATTGTGCATCTATCACACTTTGTGTTCATTTTCAGTATATCAATCATACTCTGTTCACTAAGTGCATCTATCACACTTTGTGTCCACTTTTAGTGTATCAATCACACTCTGTTCACATAGTGCATCTATCCCACTTTGTGTTCGCTTTTAGTGTATCAATCACACTCTGTTCACATAGTGCATCTATCACACTTTGTGTTCACTTTTAGTGTATCAATCACACTCTGTTCACATAGTGCATCTATCACACTTTGTGTCCATTTTTAGTATATCAATCACGCTCTGTTCACATAGTGCATCTATCCCACTTTGTGTCCACTTTTAGTATATCAATCACGCTCTGTTCACATAGTGCATCTATCCCACTTTGTGTTCACTTTTAGTGTATCAATCACACTCTGTTCACATAGTGCATCTATCACACTTTGTGTTCGCTTTTAGTGTGTCAATCACACTCCGTTCACATAGTGCATCTATCCCACTTTGTATTCACTTTTAGTGTATCAATCACACTCTGTTCACATAGTGCATCTATCCCACTTTGTGTTCACTTTTAGTGTATCAATCACACACTCTCGCTTTGTGTATCTATCATACGTGTTCACTTAGTGCATCCATCACACTTTGTGCTCACCTTTTTGTGTATCAATCACATGTTCGCTCTGTGTATCTATCACACATGCACACTGTATTTGCAGTGAGAATTCCATAATTTTCTTACATCCTTTCTGCACGAAGTGTAGTTTGGCTCGAGTTTACTTGCTTGCCTAGCATTCGCTTAAAATGTTGCATTTATTTCGCATAATTGCTTCATTACAGCTCTCTTTGCATGATCATGAGTGATGTCCGGCTTCGCGTAGCGTATAAGTCCAACTTTCAAAACCGGCTTCGCGTCGCGTATAAGTCCAATCTTCAAAATCTTCTTGCACATCATTTTGCATTTTGCCCCTGCCTGCGGGCATGCCTGCGGGCACATCTTTGTCTATCTTGTATGTTTGTCTAAGTCTTCGGCCTTGTCAAAAATGGGTCGTCTCTGGGCTTTGACATTCACTCCCGTCACTTGTGACTTCCGAGTTCTGTCAAAGAGGGGCAACTGTAGACACCCCATTTTTGACCGACCTTAAGACTCAGACGTCACCAGTTGAGCGCTTGGTGATGTTGCATATCGCGCTCGTTCAGAAGTTCCAGAGTCGCGGCCGTGAGCCCTGCCTCCGGATTTCCAAACCCTTTTCTGTGCTTTGCCTCGGTTTGCGAACCAGGCTCGATTTTCTTTGTTTCTTTTCCTGAGGGGAGGGAGAGGTCCCGTAGACCATCTCTCAATGGCCGTGGGCTACATTTTGTGGTCGTAGGCCATTTTGCCCATTTCGGAGTCCGATTCCCGATTTTCGGAGCTGTCAGGCCGTGTGCCTAGGTTCGGGACCGCTCAACCGTCTCCGTTTGCTCTGAATTTTGGCATGCATCTTATTTACTCCCTTTTGAGGGACACTGGGGTCTGAGAAACCCTCTTCGTGGCCGAACGCCACTTTCGGTGTTTAACGGGCAGTTTCCGGGACCCCAAACTGCGTGTTTTGGCCCCCGAACATTCGTTTTGCATTGGTTTTCGTTCATTTTTGGCAGGTACCTCTGTTTTATCACTAGGAAGGCCGTAGAAGGGTGGGAGGCCAGTAATTGTTGCAGCAACCAGTTTTTTACTCCTCCGGCGCCCTCCGACGCCCGTTTTTCGCACTTCCGGGCCAATGTTGAACACCTTGGAGCCATTTTCTTCAAACCCAAACCACATATTTGTGATGTACACACATGGGAGGACCCTAAAAGTTCATGGCCGGCCACTAATGCTCCTTGACCCTTTTGAACCCCTCCTTCCGAGCCAATGTTGAACACCCTTGGGCCACTTTCTTGAACTTTGAACCACATATTTGTGTTGTACACATATGGGAGGACCCTAAAAGTTTATGGCCGACCATTAATTCCTTTTGACCCTTTTGAACCCCTCCTAAAATTGGCTTGTTCTCTCTCCTGTTTTAGAATTTTCAAATTCGAACCACAGGGTTGTGAAGAGGAGACCTGGGAGGCCACCAATATGTGGTGGCCGGCCACTATTTCAAGTTGACCCTTTTGACCCCTAGCTGGCCGCCTAGGGGGGGTGGCCGGCCGGCCATTTTCAAGCCCAAAAACCAGCCGACCATTTTCCTTGTGCCAGGAACTTTACAGCTGTGTAGCCCTTTCCCCCAGAAAATATCCCAATCCGGGGGATATTTTGTGGGGGAAAACTTGCCTATTTTCCCCCACCTTTTGCCCCTCCTTTACTCCCCTTTTCTTGTCCATATAACCAGCTGGTGGCATCACATTTAGGGGTTAGAAAATTTGGTCTTCAAGCTTCCATAGACAAATCCCTCTCTATCCCTCTCATTTCCTAAAAAACTTCCAAGTCCCTAATCACCATTTCTTCTACACCACCAAGCTCTACCATCACCACTTCATTTCCAGCAACAAGGAGAGCTTCTCAAAGGCTAAAGGAGCTGAAAATTGGTCCAAGAAGCAACAAAAGATTTAGTCTTCAAGGGTGAGTAACATTTCTCCTCTTTTGACCCTTTTCTTGATCCATTTGTAAGCCCAATATGCTTTTTGTTTCAAGCTCCAGCCCTAACTGAAGGGGCCCTCTTTTGATCTCATCTTCACTTTTCATTAAGGGCTCAACCCTGTTTGAGCCCTCCATGATGCACTTGCTTCATTGATCCTCTTATATGTCATAATCTTGCATGCTATTTTTGGCTCATGAGCAATCTGTTTTTGAGCATGTTGTAAACTGATATTAGGCTTATTTTGAGCCCCTCTTCAACATTGAAGAAGGGCTCAACACCATTTGGGACTTCCATGTTGTACTTACCTTTATACTCCCCTTTTGGTCCCATTTTTGCATGCAATGGCGGCCTACCATGCTTTTGTTTTTGACCATTTTACAGTTCTGAAAAAGTGCTTATTTTGGTCCATTATTCATGTTTCATTTAGGTCCTTTCATGGTTTGGGATCTCCATATGCCACTTCATGTTATATCTCTCTTTTATTCCCCATTCTTGCATGTTTAGTTAGCCTATCATGCTTTTGTTTTTGGTCATTTTACAGTTCTAGAAATAGTCCTATTTTGGTCCATTCTACATGTTTTATTAAGGGTCTTTGGCTGTTTGGTGATTATTTTGTATACTTCATGTTATAGCACCTTTTGAGCCTCAATCTTGTGCCTTTTTTTTAGCATGTTTGTATATTGATTTGAGGTTTGCCATATACTGTAAACATTCATATTTTTGGTCCCTCTTCAATGTTGTAGAAGGAAAATTTTAAGTTTGGATTTTTCTTACATCACTTGCTTCATTACCCCTCTCTTGGCCCCTATTCTTGCATGCCATTTTTGCCCTACCTATGCTTGCTGTTTGGCCATGTTTATAACTGTGAAGGTGCCTTTTTTGGGACTGCCTAGCTTCTGTCTTTGCATTACATGTCCATATTGTGCATATTTGGCATAGCTATAGGCCATTTCGGGTGCCTAAATTCGCATTTCGGGACAATTCCATGCATTTAGTGTCATTTCGCCTCATTTCGGGACTGTTTTCCCCCATATTTTAGTGCTGAAATTCTATTAGAATGATTGCTTTCCATTTCTATGTCATTGCATCGCATTATATCATCGCCTCGGTTTGCGTGCCCGTGTGCACGCATTTCGAGGCGCCTCATTTTCATCCATCGGCATCCTATGTGAGAGTGGCTGAGGCTCACTCATGTTGGTATAAGTCCATGTTGCATTTCCATATCATTTGCATCGCATTCTGTCATTGCCTCGGTTTGCGTGCCCGTGTGCACGCATTTCGAGGCATCTCTTTTTTACAGCATTGTGCATACTAGGTTGTATCTTAGATTACATTCTGTCATTGCCTCGGTTTGCATGCCCGTGTATACGCATTTCGAAGCATCTCATTTTCACAGCATTGTGCATACTAGGTTGTATCTTAGATTGCATTCTGTCATTGCCTCGGTTTGCGTGCCCGTGTGCACGCATTTCGAAGCATCTCATTTTCATAGCATAGTGCATACTAGGTTGTATCTTAGATCACATTCTGTCATTTTCTCGGTTTGTGTGCCTATGTGCACGCATTTCGAGACATCTCATTTTCATAGCATTGAGCATGCTAGGCTGTATCTTAGTTGCATTTCATGCATGTCATGCATATTGCATCGTGTTCGGGATAGGAGTTAGCCCGGGCACGGGAAACGAGGTGCATTTCGTACTCCGAGTGACGAAATGCGTCTCAATTCCCCAGTCACCGACACTCCGGATTATCCATGATGGAGTTAGGTTTTAGCTGTGTTTTCATGTGCATCCATTCTATATTGAGTTATGCAATTCGACTCCTCAGCCATCATGCATCGATATGCGTGATTGGTGGCACGAGGATCGAGGCATGCATATATCTGTGAAAATACATTGCTATGCCCCTTTCCTGCTCTCTGTTGCAGCAAAATGAAGAATCAGCAACTTTTCAGACTCTGGCACGCTTTCCAAGAATAACTGCTAAACAGAGGCTAATTGGGGCATCCCAGTGGATTTCCGCGCAAGGCAGCCCAGGCATACATCATTCATCAGAAGCAAGGCGGTCCCTGGCATGCACGCCAGTTTTACAGCTTTCTTAGTTAATTTGTTAATTAATTAGGAATTTGTATATTATTCGGACTGTAATATTTGGACTGTAATATTCTTTTATTCGGGACTGTATATTTATTTGGACCCTCTGCGCGAGGGCATAATTGTAATAAGTGTGCGTGAGTGTGATGTATGTCTTCCAACCCCACGTCTTTCTTCCCTTTTATTTACCAGCTTACGATGGTTAGATTAGGGCATGTTTCAATTAGCATACAGTATGATAGCATGTTTGCATTCATTCATCTGTTTTGCATGCACCGGGCTCGGCGCACCATACTAACTGCATCGTACTTTCAATTCCAAATTGAATACATGTTAGTTGTAGCATTTCATATGCCATGTTTAGAATAGCCGAGCCTGCTATAGTTGCATTTTGCATGTGTTGCATTAGGCATTTCTGTATATTTAGGATCATGCATGATTTCTAATAAACTTCTTTTTTTAGCTTGGAGTACTCGGTGAGTTTTATGCTTTAGCATCCTTGCATGCGTGTGAGTGACTGCCATGAATAGCATGCTTACCATGAGGCTATATTCTTATGTGATATAACTGCCTGAATGCCTGTGGGTGGAGGCTGGGTCATCTGAATTGGAATAAATCATCAAATGTTTCAAACCTACCTGCGGGTAGCAAACCATTTTCAAAAAATGAACATAAAATGTTTTGTTCCAATTCAGGCGATCCAGTCTATACTTGTATGCTGTGCGCATCACATAGTAACCTAGGCTAATAACCGGAATAAGAACTCACAATGTTTTCAAAAATTGATATCATGGTTAGTAGAGGCCGGTCTATGACCGGGCGAGCGGGGGTGCTCACGAAGTGACCTTCCCCAATCGTACCCAAGTTCCCGAGCCGAGGCAACTTTGGTGATGACGGACACGTGGCCTTTTGGCACCGAGTCAGGGTTTCCTAAATTTCCCAAAATAAAATATTTAGGTGGCGACTCTGTATCTGGCAAAGCAGTCCATGTTTGGCACTTCTTTCAAAAATCTGTTTTCTCAAAACGATTTGCCGGATTTGGACTCTTTGGTTTAGACTTAGAACCGTGACTGACAAAAGTCGAGTCCGAGCTGTAGCGAGGTCCCCCGCGGGCTGGTTACAGTACACAGCTCACATTTTTCATTTGTACGCAGCCCATACATTTCAATTTGAAACCGCAGCTCATACATTTTCATTTGCACGCAGCCCATACATTTCAATCTGAAACCGCAGCTCATACATTTTCATTTGCACACAACCCATACATTTCAATCTGAAATCGCAGCTCATACATTTTCATTTGCACGCAGCCCATACATTTTAATTTGAAACCACAGCTCATACATTTTCATTCTGAAACTGAATATATCTGTTCATTCTGAATACAGGTATCTTCCCGTTTCACACGGAGTTATGGGTCCATCCTCGCGAGGGAGTGGTACATGGAGCTCCCAGACACTGCCCGCCATATTGTGGATGAGGCAAGGTTTGGCCTATTCTGTGCAGGATTGTCACGTCATCCAGCGAGTAGGACCCTCCTAGGCGCACTTGTAGAGAGGTGGTGGGACACCACCAACTCCTTCCATTTTTCAGCTACTGGGGACATGACGATGACCCCATATGACTTCTCCATGTTGATGAGCCTTGACGTGGCATGATGGCCGATCCCATACGACGCAGATATGGGCGAGTGGGAGGCCGCTTAGATTTATCTGCTCGGAGCCCGTCCACCGATTGACAGATCATCGTGTAGGGTCAGGTACACCTTATTTGCCGAGCAGTATAGGGGGACTTCGCCCCAGACCATTAAGACCATACAACAGTACGCCCAGGGATTCTTGATGTTCCTCCTCGGGACCATACTGTTCTCCGACAGGGGGAACACAGTTGGGTTTTATCTGCTCAGTGCTCTAGTGGACCTATCACGGGTCAGTCAGTATGATTGGGGTGGCGCGGGCCTTGCTACCCTTTACTGCTACGTGAGCGCGACCTCCCATGAGCGGGGGACCATAGTTGGAGGCTACTGGTGAGCTTGGGAGGCACATTCTGCCCTCTTAATTTACAGTTCTGCTTTTCATTATCTGTACACCGCACACTACACACATCACATTCTGTATTCTACATTCTACACTCAGCATTCTGTATTTCCTATATTTTCTGTATATTGTACACTGCACCCAGCATTCTGAACTCAGCATTCTGTATACTATACACTGCACACATCACATTCTGTATTCTACATTCTGCACTCAGCATTCTGTATACTGTACACTGCACACAGCATTCTGCGCTTAGCATTCTGAACTCAGCATTCTGTATACTGTACACTACAAATAGCATTCTGCGTTCAGCATTCTGCACTCAGTATTCTGTATTTTGACATTCGTTGTCTTACCTTTCACAGCTATGGGTTTATGCGTACTTCCCGACGCTGGCCCCTGAGCTAGAGGTCGAGGCATCCCTTGTGATCCCTTACTCACGCAGATTTAAGGGTCGGTGTCGGCCCAGGCCCCGGGAAACTTTGCCCTCTCCCCAGCAGTTCTTCGATACTGTACGGACGACGGAGGTAATTCAGAACTCTCAGTTCTTCATGCTTTTCGCTTTGATTTATCTTGCATATTTATGACATCTAATCAATTTATGCACTTGTTACCCGCAGGTGTCCTGGCAGCCTTGGATAGCCATGCCAGGGAATCCTCGATTTCTGTTTGCTGGGGCATAGGGCACTTTGCGATACAGGGTCCTGCATGACGGACCGGTCGGCAGAGCCTTTACGGACTGGGCCATCCAGGCCTTCTCGAGCCTGGATGACATATTTCCTCGCATTTATCATGCTTCTGATGACATATGAAAACTGAACATTTCACTGTATTGATTCATTCCATGTGTAGAGCACATCTGGCACATCGCATTCACACACTATATCTACATGCACCCACTCTATGTAATTTTTGTATCTGCATCTGATATTCATACTGGTTGACGCATTCAAATTGTCATTTTCAGGTCCCACCTTTACAAACTAGGCTATCCAGGCCTTCTCAAGCAGCTAGGAGAGGAGTCTCAGCACGCGGCCGAGGCGGACGCAGAGCACCTGTCAGTCAGGATGACGAGGAGTCTAGCGAGGAGGAGGAATCGGCCATCCTCCATCTGAGACATCTGCAGGTAGGGACGATGACTTAGGTTCAGGTTCGGAGGACGGAGGCGACATCGAGGAGGCTTTCGAGGACGGTGACTCCGATTCAGATGATGGTGCCGGTGCCGGTGGCACGGAGGCTGCTCAGCCGAAGAGGATGAAGAGGGCCTCTCAGTCTTGAGCTTGATGGCACTGATGCAGATGTTCCTGTTTTATTTTTCTTTTTACATGTAGTTGTAGCACATTGTATAACTTAGGCAGTTTTATTTTTCTTCCAAAACTTGTACCCTTTTGTAAAATGTTGTAAAAAGAAGCTATGATGGGATGAAAATGGCTTTTCGTTCAAAGAGTGTTGTATTTGTATTTTGAGCATCGCATCGCACCATTTTGCACAAAAATAAAATTTGAATGAAAATAGAACAACGTGTATTGCCAAGTCAGGTAGTGAACCGATGCAACAACCTAAACAACTCAACTCAAAAACAATTCATTAAACGAATTAACAACTCGATAAACAAATAAGCAACAACTCGATGAACAAAATGAGCAACAACTCGATAAACAAATGAGCAACAACTCGATAAACAAAGCGACAGAATGCATCCGAAACAGAGGTAAATTCGAACCTTCAGCACTCCCAGCGCACGGGGAAGTTAGAGACAAACTCCTAGAGGCAAGAAACAGGTATAAACCACTTTCATGCTCATGGCCGACCACCAGAGGAGTCTGCCGACCAGTTTTTCTGTCTGCAGCCTAAAAAAGTAGCTGGCCGACCAGAAAAAGTGGTCGACCGGCCACTTGATCTGGGAACTTCAGTTTTCTGACACTTGTCCTCCAAACAGTGTCTTATCCTTTATAAAGGTTCCAGCTTCGTGGTTCCCTCATTCCAACTCAGTTTTGCACCAAAATGAAGGCGTTTCTCATCCAAAATCTCACAAATTGGATTGATTCCTTGGATGGCTCGGAAAAGGTGAATTTTCGGGGGTTTGGCATAAATGCACTATTCATGCTGAGCCGCACCCCGCTGCGTTTTTCGTTTCTTCATGCCGCGGAAAGGTTTTGGAACCCGGTAACACACGTCTTTAGCTTTGGCGGACAAGAGATGTGTCCCACATTTGAAGACTTCCAAGATTTAATGGAATCCGAGCACGAGGAGGAAATTTTGCCGCAATTCCATTTTGGCCACATCCAAGCCTTAGGATGGATGCGTGGGCTCATTTTGCATGACGCTCGGCCATTGATTTGCGATGGAGTGCTGGATATCCCCAGCTTGATTCGTCGATTTTCTGATGCTGGTGACCGCGGCAATCATGACTGGCAGGGTTATCGGCGACATGCGCTTTGCTTGTGCATGTTATCTCATTTCTTGCTTGCCCCAGGCTCCGGTGGATTTAGCACTCATTTGATCGAAGTTGCCCAGGGCTTAAGAGAGGGCAAGAGCTACATCGCCATGACATTGGCTGAGACATTGATGAGATTGGACGCTTTCTGCCACCAAGAGACGACTAGATTCGCGGGAAGTCCACTACTGTTGCAGGTAATGTTTCCCACCCCATCTCTCATATATTGTTCACATCACTCGGCCCTCAGGCTCGATTTTTCTCTCAAAATCCTTTTCTCACTTTTTCTCTCGACGTACACCTCTCTATTCTTTAATCTCTCATTTTTAATCCCTCCCCAGATATGGTTGATGGACAAATTGAAGATTGTGGACTCCTGCCCCACATACTCAGCTCGCAGCTATTTCTTCCGACGACGTCTAGTCGATGCCCCTGACGAGGGATGGTGGTGCAACTGGATGCCCAGTTTATCCGCAGACCGCATTGCTTGGCGTTGTCCTTGGCTCAATCTGCCGGCAATGAGTTACAGTATGACTCGCCAACCAGGGATTCAGTTGATTGCCATGACACACTGTGTGTTCTATTTTTCTATCCGGTTTCGGCGTCAGTTCAGACATGATCAGACTTGCCCAGTAGAAGGGATAGAGTACCCCGCTGCATTTCCGGTCTGAGGCACTCAGCTAGCTCGGTATGCCACGGCATGGAGGACTAGAGAGCTTCTGGCCTCCGCTCCCACTTTCAGTTGTACTCTTTCTGATGAGTGTGTAGCTTGGCTTTTTGAAGAGGCGTAGACTGGGCCTACTTTAGCATCAGAGGTTTCGACCAGCTTTGAGAGTGGGCGCAGGAACACCTGAGTTATCTATGCCCCGAATTTATTGCTTTATCAGTACTTCCAAGTTTTCTTTATGAATGTAATAAAAAGCAATTTCAATTTTGTATTCAAGAGCAGGAGAACTCTGTATTGAAATCAATGAAATTGAAGGTTGTAGGTACTGAAAATTTCCCATTTGGTCCAAAAATGGTCTAAGTTGTAAAAGGATTAATTTGAACAAAATCAACTTTTATTAAAACTTTTCAAAACCCTTTTCGATATGGATCAGAATTGGACACGCCTGAGATCTGTCACTGAGATGCACAACCCCGAATTCTGGCAGTTGGAAAGTTGTCCCTAGTCTGAATAGCACTGCATCGGAGATCATAACTGAGCTCTTGAACGCAGAGTAGACAAAGATGACCAAACATAATCACATGGACAAAGTTGATCGGTGAAGTGTTTATGGCTGGACTTCAGGATGAAGTTGCCTACGTATCCCAAAAATGGGAATCAAGCCTTACATAGTTCAGCTCAGGTTCACTCGTGTATTAACACTCTCCTTTTGCACTCTAACTTTTGCCAAGGCCGCCCTTTGTGGGTTTTCAACCTTGCGAGCTCAATTTTTATAGTTTCAAATTTTTCATGCTCTAACTTTTGCCTAGGTCGCCCTTTCGGGTTTTCAGCCTAGCGAGCCACTCAAGGATAATATTTCTTCAACTTGTCCATATTGATCGGTTGGGAGAACTCTAGACCATCTAGGTCCATTAGAACGACAACTCCACCCGACTAGATAGATTTGATGATGTAAGGACCAGTCCAATTGGGTCTGAACTTGCCCCTACGGTCGTGAATGGGAGCTCGGTTGTCTTTGAGCACTAGATCCCCTTCCTTCAAATTCCTGGACTTAACCTTCTTGTTGAAAGCCCTAGAGATTCTCTATTGATAACCCTAAACATGGTACAGTGCTTTCAGCCTTCTTTCATCAAACAGCATGAGTTCTTCGAACCTGCTTTGCTACCAATCTGCCTCAACTATCTGACACTCGGCCAGTACTTGTAATGACGGAACCTCAACTTCAATAGGCAAAATAGCCTCCATCCCATAAACCAAGGAATACGGAGTTGCTCTGGTAGAAGTTCTAATTGAAGTCCGGTAGCCCCACAGAGCAAATGGCAACTTATCTGGCCAATCCCGGTAGGTTTCCACCATCTTCTGCAATATGTGCTTGATGTTTTTATTGGCGGCCTTGACTGCTCCGTTGGTTTGCGGCCGATATGTAGATGAGTTATGGAAAGTCACATTATACTTGTCCAATAAGTCGATCACCTCCTTCTTGAAGTGAGAGCCATTATCTGAAATGATCTCGTTCGGGACCCCATAGCGACAGAAGATATCGTTCCTGATGAATTTTGCAACATGCGAAGCCTTCAATACCGCGTAAGATTGGGCCTCAACCCACTTCGTGAAGTAGTCTATCGCTACTAAAATGTACTCATGCCCATTGGCCCTTTTGGAGTAACAGCTCCAATCACATCAATCCCCCAAACTGAAAATGGCCATGGCGAAGTCATGTTGTATAGCTTCGACGGCGGAATGTTCATGCGATTAGTATGGATCTGACATTTGTGGCATCGCCGAACAAAGCCAATACAATCCTCCTCCATGGTGGACCAGTAGTACCCCCGTCTAAGAATCTTCCGGGCTAGCATCACCCCGTTCATGTGCGCTCCGCACTCTCCTCCATGGATGGCCTCCATCAAGCACTTGGATTCCTCAGCATCAACACATAGTTTATGCATCCCGAGATGACCTCTATTGTACAGTTTACCCCCGCGGACGATGAACTGAGCAGCCATTCTTCGAATTGCCCTCTTATCTTTGGCATTTGCTCCTGGTGGATACGCCTCTTTTTCTAAGAAGTTCCAGACGTCGTAATACCAAGGATTCTAATCTTGTACTTCATCTATGGCAGCAAGCAGCTCGTAGGCCGGCACAAACTTCTGTTCGATGATGATCGGACGCATCCGGACTCCGAAAGGGATGTCTATCATAGAAGATAGAGTTGCTAGTGAATCTGCAAACCTGTTGTTCTCTCTTAACAGATGGGCGAAATTTAGCTTCTCAAACCGAGGAATCAGCACGTCCAGGGCTTGGTGATAGATTTTCATCTTTTCTTCTTTGACTTTCCAATCTCCTTTAGCTTGAGATACAACAAGGTTCGAGTCCCCGATGACGTCCAACCATTTTGCCCCTAGTTCTAGGGCGACTTCTAAACCGGTAATACATGCCTCATACTCTGCATCATTGTTCGACACTTTGAACCGGAGTTTGAATGCTAGGGGTATACAGGAATTGTCAGGTGCTATCAGCAACACCTCTATCCCATATCCATATTGGTTTGACACTCTGTCAAAGTACATCATCCAAGTTTCATCTTCGATATGCAGGATGGCCTCGTCTGGGAATAGGTACTCAACTGCATCATCACCTTCAACTGGGTGATCGGCTAGGAATTCTCCTACCACTCTCCCTTTTTACTGACTTGCGCGTCACATACATCAGATCGAATTCGAAAAGCAGAAGCAACCAACGGGCTAGCCTACCCGCAAGTGCTGGTTTCTCAAAAAGATATCTGATGGGATCCAATCTCGAAACCAGTATTACAAAGTGAGCTAACAGGTAGTGCCGCAACTTCCTGGTAGCCCATACCAAGGCCAAACAAGCCTTCTCCAACAGAGTGTAGCGGGTCTCATACTCCAGCATTTTCTTGCTCAGATAGTAGATAGCCTCAGACTCTTGTGCAAGCATGCAGCCCATTATAGTTTCAGTCACTGAAAGATACAAAATCAACGGTTTCCCCGCCTCAGGCGGTGACAACACGGGTGGGTTCTGTAAGTATTGCTTAATCTATTCAAAAGCAGCTTGGCATCGGCTGTCCCATTGGAACTTTGTTCCTTTCTTCAGGAGACCAAAGAGTGGTTCACAAGTCAAGGTTAATTTTGAAATAAACTGTCTTATGAATTGCACTTTACCCAGAAAGCCTCGCACCTCCTTTTCAGTCCTTGGTGGTGGCATTTCTAAGATGGCCTTGATTTTGGAAGGGTTGACCTCGATGCCTCTCTCTGTGATCAAGAACCCCAGCATTTTCCCTGCTGTGACACCGAATGTACACTTCTGAGGATTCAGGCGCAACCTATACTCTCTGATCCGTTGAAAGAACTTCTGCAAGGCGGTGTAGTGGCCCTCTCTTTCTTTGGACTTGACAATCATGTTGTCCACGTACACCTCAACCTCCTTGTGGATCATGTCGTGTAATATTGTGGTCGCGGCCCGTTGATACATGGCTCCAGCATTCTTCAGCCCAAACGGCATTACCCTATAACAATAGGTCCCCCACGGGGTGGTAAAAGTAGTCTTCTCCTGGTCTTCGGGTGCCATCAATATCTTATTGTAGCCAGAAAAGCTATCCATGAACGAGAGCAACGCATGCCCTGCAGTGAAGTCCACTAACTCATTGATATGCGACAGAGGAAAGTCGTCCTTCGGACTGGCTTTATTTAAATCCCTGAAGTCCACACATACCTGAATTCTGCCGTCTTTCTTCGGCACTGGAACTATGTTCGCCAACCAAGTTGGGTATTCAGCTACCAGCAGGAACCCTGCGTCAATTTGTTTGGTGACCTCTTCTTTGAACTTGAGAGCCCAGTCAGGGCGGATCCTTCTGAGCTTCTGTTTGACAGGTCGGGCCTCTAGGTCAAGAGGGATCCGATGCTGTACAATCTCAGGATCGATTCCAGGCATGTCTTCGTAGGACCACACGAAAACATCTTTGAAATCTTTAAATAAAGCGACTAAGCGCTTACGCTTCTCCGAAGACAACATGGACCCGATCTGGACAAGTTGCAGGTCCTTCTCAGTACCAACGTTAATTTGGGTGATTTCATCAACCAAGGGTTTAACAAATCTCTCATGCTCTTGATCAAGCAAATATTGCAAAACCGGAGGAATTTCTTCCTCATCGTTTTCATCAAAATTTTGAAAATCCCGATTCATGCAATAAATTAAGGGCACAGAAAAATAATCGAAGGCCATAGCCGCATAATTCTCATTAAGTACTTCCAAGTCACCTGGTTCCTCTGTTATAACAGACTCAAAGGAAAAAGAAAAAGACGACCTAGACAGGACTGTGGCATTCAGGTTATCACTCCTAGGAATACCGGACTTAGACTCAGACAAGCTAGAACTTGATTCCCTCTCTACAGACTCGGTGGAATCAGATTCCGGCTCACTACCTGACCCAGTGTTGCTCGATAAGAATCCTTTCTCGTACTGCCAGACGAGGGAAGGTGCAATGGACGCATCCAAGATATTTGAAGATGGGCTTGCAGCCGTTTCATTCCCAATCATGAACACTCATGTACGATCGGAGGATCTGAAAGTAGACATGCCAGTGCTACACCCGTTTTAATCTCCACTTCCTTGGAAACCTCCTCTTTACACTACTTAGCCTTAGCTATTGGGTCTGTTTGCTCCTCGGCAACGTCATCCCCAGACAATTGTAAGTCGAAGAAGATCTCAAATCTCGGCAAGCGCCACCTCTCTGTATTCAACCATGGCTCTAGGAAGCCGCAGAACGGGAAGTCCTCCCCCTCCCGGACAAAGAGTCCGTTTAGGGTACCCCGGATTGGTCGGTGGATCAACTCAAAATGCCTTCCCATCTTCTTAGCTCTGGCCCTTCCGGCCATTTCTTTACTTTTCCTCACCCAGTCCTCCTTGGTAGGCAGATAACCTAGACCAAAGGTATGTGGGTTATGCGGCACTCTGGCCGATGTTGCAACGCTTTTTCGGCTACTGCGCCCTAATCCCATCTCGGGGATGCGCTGTAACTTGTTCATGAGATACACTGATTGTGCGTTGACATAGAGCCCCTCATCAATAGCCAGAATGTTCTGTACAACCTGGGCCTCGACTAGGGTGAACCTTGACAGGAACACATCTTTCGCGCCATGTTCAATCTCCAATACTGGCGTAGACACCTCTGGCGGTGGATGGATTGACGAATTCCCAAAAACAATGGCCACTCCCTTCCCATAGGGGTATTTCAACATCTGATGGAGGGTGGAAGAGACTGCCTTCACCTGGTGCAGCCACGGTCGCCCCTAGAGTAGATTAAAGGTTGCAGGAACGTCCAAGACATGGAAGTCAATATCGTGTTGTCCTGGACTGACCTTAGTCTGAATTTGCACAGTCCCCATCACTTCTCTGCTAGTGTTGTCGTATGCCCGAATCACCTGGGTAGTGGGTACAAAGTCTGCAGGATTTAATCCGATTGCATATGTTGTCCTTGACGGGCACATGTTAATGGCGGATCCTGTGTCGACAAGAACCACCGGTATCCACTTGTCTTTACATTCCACAGAGATGTAAAGGGGTTTGTTATGGTTTGCGCCCTCGGGCGACAGTTCCTTATCAGTAAAGGTTAACATCGGGGAAGTTCCTCCAGGAAAAACCAACCCTAACAGCTATTCAGGCGTGGTGTCAATTGAAAGTTTGGCTTTGTCCATTGCAGAAAGGACAGCTTGTCTGTATACTTTTGAAACCATAAGCAGTCCCCAGATAGAGAAGTCTGTTTGTATCTTCTTCAACTGTTTCAGCACAGCCTCCTCTTCGAATAACTTTTCTTTCTGTTTCTCTGCCTCCCTGTCTTTCCCGGATGCCTCTGGTTAATCTGGGTGTGGGGACTTGAAGTACCACCCACTCCTGGTCATGTGGTCCACCTCTCCAAGATACCAGGTATCATCCGGTTGGTTGTTCCCCCAATCTTCGTCAGTGTGGGCGAGACATAGGTCGTCGTCCTCCCACCACATTCCGTCGGCCATCGACAAACAACTATTTGGTTCTATTACAACTGTTCCTGTGCCCACTGCACATTCTGTTCCCGTACTCACAGCACATTTAGTCCCCACAGGGGCTTTGGCCTTTCTAACTCTCTCCAGATCTTCGATCTTCTCTTGCTCAAACTGTTTCAGTGCAGCCTGCTGTTCAACATCCTCTATACTCAAACTGTTCTGAACCTGAGCAAAATTCTTAACACCGGTGCTCTCCGGCGGTTGCTCCTGATTCTCGGCCATTCCAGCCATTGCTGATGATATTCCAACCCCTGATTGCCCCTGGTCTGGCTGAAGTTGTTCAATAGCATCCGGCTCATCACTGAGCCACCCGGTAGCTTCTGTTGACCCATCTAAATCAAACCAGTTGACAATCACGTCCCCTGTATCCTATTCGTTGAAGAATTGAAGGTTGGCGATATCCTCTTCCAATTCTGCTAGGTCATCTAGCCCTTTATTAGGTTCATCTTCCCTAACTACATTGATCTCTGCCTCCACTGGCAATTTTATTTCTGGCTTAGGTTGATCCGTTGGTGTGATATAACCGCTCGGGTTGTACTCAAATCTCACAGACCCCTCAGGCTCTAAATCCTCATTCTTCTCTGTTTCCAAAGTGATCCCTGTTCTATCTTAGATGGCCACCACCACCGACTCGGGTTGGGTTTGGAAGGTGCTCATTATGCACAAATCCGTGCTTTCTGGAATGAGCACCTCCGGCTTGGGTAAGTGAGAAGGGGTGATATATATGCTAGGGTCGTATGACACAACCCCAGTTTGGATTAGGTTAATGCGTTTGGGAGGTGGAGCTTGGTTATGTGGTAGGAGGGGGTTGGTTGTGACATTTGGTTTCTCCGGAGGCATAATCACCCTGTTGTCGATGAGGTCCTGAATGTCATGACGTAATCGAAAACATTGGTCGGTTTCGTGACCATGTTGTTGGTGTTAGGCACAGTACTTTGCCGGGTTATGAGAGGGAGGAATCGTATTTGGCAATGGCCGCGGTTCTAGGGGCTTCAAGTGCCCTTTCTTGATCAAAACCCCCAAAGCTTTGGACAGGGGCATGTATAGTGGGGTAAAGGTTCTTTGGCCTCTGGGGGCATATTTAGCTGCCTGCGAGCTACTTTCGGACATACCGGTAAGGGGTGTAGCCACAAGGGTTTTGGGAGGGGTGGTGGTGACCATTCCTACATCTGAAGATCTGCCAACTGCAGCATTGCTTGTGCCTACATTTGTACTGCGGTTGAATGCCCTCTTGGGCTGCTGCTCTCTTTCAGGGTCAATCAGACCTTGTTTCATTGCATCCTCAATCTGCACCCCAATCTCATGTAGGTCTGCAAAGGTGGAGAGGGGAAGAACTATCATCTTCTGGATGAGCTTGGGTTGGAGGTTGCGCACAACCATCCGAATTTGATCCTTGTCAACGGGCCTGATGGTCATCATTGAGGCCTTGGCCCTCCAACGGGTTACGAAGTCGGAGAAGCTCTCCTTCGGTTCTTGCTTGGTAGTCTCGAGATCGCGAGTTGTGACCTCGATCTGTGTATTATAAGAATATTGAGCTATGAAGGCCTCAACCATCTCCTCCTAACTCCTCTTAACAGAGTCTTCCAATTTTGCGTACCAAATGGCTGCTACACCCGACAGGGTTCGGCCGAACAAAGAAAGCTTCTACAATTTGGAAAGGCCTATCGGCCTAAGGATATCTGAAAACAACCGCAGGTGTACCATGGGATCCCCAGATCCATCAAAGCGGTCGATGTGTGGCATTTTAAATCGATTTGGCAGCGTCACGGATTTGGCAGCGTCACGGCCGAGTCGGTATACCCATCCTCTATATCTGGAATGGATTTCACACCTTGAGACTTCTTGAAAAGTTTTTCTAGCTTTCTTACTTTTAACGCCGTTGGATTTACCTCAAACTCAAACGGCGAATCCACTAGGTTGGTGGGTGTTTTAGATAGATGGAGTAGGACTGGGGGCGGAGCTGGCCCTGTCGGAACGTCCGTATTTTCCTGGACATTTGGCATCTCCCCGAGTATTGGAACTCTGGTTGGGGTAGGAGGTGTGTGTGAAGCAGATGCTCTGGTTTGCTGCTGTAGTCTGGCAATTAAATCTACCTATTGGGTTACTACCTCGACTTGACGTGCAGATACTTCTGCCTAACAGGCAGCATCCTGCTGCATGGTTTTCATACTTTCCCGGAGCTAGCGCATCATCGCTTTCAAACCTGCCATATTGTCTGGATTGGACTGGACAATTGGTATATCTAACTCTGTAGTAGGAACTAAGACCTCAGCCTGACTGTTCAAAAACCACTGATCTGATAACCTTTGTACTGATACACTGCGCCTTCTTGACCTCCGCCTAGCAACCAGGGGTAAAGAAATAAACACTGCTTGTCCGTCTATCAAATTCCTGGATCGATTGAGTCTTCGACCTCCAACCCAGAGTGCTCGGGGAATATCTGCCTGGTCAGATGCAATTGTGCTAAACTACCTTGCAAAAAGATAAATAAAGAATAATAAATAAATAAACAATCAGAAAAACGGACAGCATAACGGCTTTAAATAAACACAACACACAGTTGATATTTACGAGCTGAAGTACACTGTTCTCAAACACTGATCACTGTTGCCCAAATAGCTGCCCCAAAACTGAATCTGATACTCGCAGATATAACTGATTCTCAAAATACTGATGCCCTCAGGCCTGATACCCAGACTTGCAAACTGATACGTGCAACCTGTAGAGACATACTCTTACAACAAGTAGCAAGCAAGTGAGAGCCAAAACACCCCTATATTGGGGTAGGGTTTTCCTGTCCTATTTTGTCAGGAGCTAGGGTTTCACTATGCACACAGCGGTTTCAAACAACCTATAATCGGGAAAGCAACTTGTCCTAGTTTGGAATAGTCACTATGGATTTCGAATATGCACTAGGTCGAATGGTCAAAAAGGGTGCCCCGATAAAAATCGGGGTTTGTGTTCCCGTCGTGGCAGAGCCCGTAACCGGTCAGCTTTATGGCACGCTTCTCAAAGCGAGTCTCTGGCAAACCAATCAGGAATAGCATACGGCAAACACGGTGTCCTAGGCACACCAATGCAAATGCAATGCAAAGAAACACATAAGTATGAACAAAACACAATATCATGAGTTCGAGTCAAGTTTTCTATTTCCCTAATAGAGTCGCCATAAACTATAGACGCGCCCCGAACGCCCCTGGAAGAATCCCGTTTCGTTAATTTGGGCTTACCACATGTTCGGACTCAAATGTCACGGTTCTGAATTTAATCTCACAATGTGCGATGTGAGACCGATAAATCACCAAAGAGTCCAAATTCGGAAAATCGTTTTGGAAAACTGATTTTTATAAAGAAGTGCCAAACATGGACTGCTTTGCTAGATACAGAGTCACCGCCTAAATATTTTATTTTGGGGGAATTTAGGAAACCCTAACTCGTGCCTAAAGCCACGTGTCCGTCATCACCAAAGTTGCCTCGGCTCGGGAACTTGGGTACGATTGGGGAAGGTCATTTAATGAGCACCCTCGCTCGCCCGATCAAAGATCGGCCTGTACTAAGCATGATATCTTTTTTTTGAAAACACATGTGCTCTTATTCCGGTTAATTAGCTAATCTTACTATGTGATGCGCACAGCAAACAAGTATAGACTAGATCGCCTAATTTCTAATTTGAAACCAAGCATCGTATATCCGTTTGTTTGGAAAATGGTTTGAAGTTTTCTACTCGCGAGTAGGCTAAAATGCGGATTTCAATGAATTGTCCCAATTCAAGTAATCTAACCTTCACCCACACGCATTCAGACAGTTAATCATGTAAGCAAATAGCCTCATGGCAAGCATGTTTTCATGGCAACATTAACACACATGTAGTATGCTAAAGCGTAAACACTCACAGTGTACTCCGAGCCAAAACAAAGAACTAGTTAGAAATCAATGCATGATCCTAGTTCATGTTAAATGGCTAATGCAACACATGCAAAAATGCAATTAAGATAGGCTCGGCTATCCTAAGTATGTCATGTGAGATGCAACTTGGTACACGTATTCAAATTGGAATTGAAATACAATGCAGTGAGCATGATGCGCCGAGCCCGGTGCATTCAATACAGACGAATGGATGCAAACATGCAAGCATAAGGTATGCTAAATGAAATATGCCCTAAAACTAACCATCGTAAGCGGTAAAGTAAAAGGGAGAAAGAAATGGGGGTTGGAAGACATACATCACCCACACGCATGCTTATTACAACAATTGGCCCTCTCGAGGGAGAGACCGAATAAGGAGCTAACTAGCTAATCTAAGCGAATTAAACTAATTATTACACAACAAATTAATTAACTAATCCTAGTTAACTAATTATTACAGAACAAATTGAATAGCTAACGCATTAACTATTAAAGGTATAGACCAAAGCAAAACCTAGCTATCTAAGCATGGTAGCGAAGGAAAGCAATAAATCAGGAGCCTCAGAGGTAGAGGAATGCATGCATGTCCGGTCACCTTGTTCGGAAATCAATGCGATGCCCTGATTTGCCTCTGTTTTCAGAAACTTGCACCAAGCTCCAGGAAGATGAAAATCCACCTTGGGAATCCAGTGGGAGGGTGGCCGACCACTTTTGGTCTCTCCAGACCCCTACCGACCACTTTTTGTTGTTGAAAACCAAGAAAAGTGATCGGCTAGCTACTTTTTCTGGCTGGTCGACCAGTTGTTGCTACCAGACTCCAATTTTCTGTAACAGAGAGCAAGAAAGGGCATGGCAATGTATTTGCAAGATATGTATGCACAACCACCCTCTGTATCATGTCATGAACTCAAGGGAGTGTAGGTTCTCGACCCTCGGGCCACCAATCGCGCATTTCAATGCATGATGGCCGAGAGGTGAAGTTGCACAATTCAATATGAAAATGAATGCACAAGTGAACACATAAAGTCTAAAACTCTATCATGTATGATCAAGAGCGTCGGCGACCAGAGATTAAGGCATGTTTCATCACTTTAAGTATGAAACGTCTCTCGTTTCCCGTGCTTGGACTCAAGGTTTTAAAAACTGGACCGGTGAGCGAATCGGAAAAATGATCGGGTGGACGGGTCATCGGTTCAACCGGTGGGTTGAACCGGATCGAACCGTGACGTCATAATTATGTCATAAATAATTTTTTAAAAAATATAAATTAATAATTTAAATATTAAATTTTCATTTTTTTTCAAAAAAATTCGTAAATATTTTTAGTGATGTTTTTCTATACTTAAAAAAAAAATTCCTGAATATAAGCCATAACACTTCACATACTAACAACAAATAAAATTAAAGATGAAAATTTAGCCATTAAAAACAACAACCATAGCAATAAAAATTATGAAAGCATCCAACTAAAGCAATCCATAAAACATAAGTTACAAAAAAGACAAAACTAAGTCCAAAGTTTACAGACAACACAACATAACATCACAAACAATCTTTGATTTTTGCCTAAATCTCCTAGGGACGATAATTTAGCCAATCATCATCATCATTCTCACTCGCATTTGCACTAGAGCTCGGATTGTTTGATCTATTATCAATGTTCACGTCACCAAAAGATCCCAAGTCGATATCATCTCCAAGAAGTTCTACCTCCATATCATCCTCAACATCATCTACAATAGTTAAAATAAAATCATTAAGCTATCATTTTGATAATGATAGATAATAAAAAAAAATGTTGCTTAATGATGAAACATTATTTTCTAACCATCTCGTAGACCATGACATTGCTTCTTATATCGTGGAGACTCATCTTCTTCATAAAGCATTTTTTCAAGCTCATCATAATCAAGCAATGGAGGCTCCTCTTGTTCTAGTCTTTCTTCTTCAATAATCCAAAACTCGGTTTTGTCAATGCTTTCAATGTCAATGGGATCATAATTCCTTGTTTTGTAATACTTCCTATATTAATTCAATTGTAAGACTAAATAAACGAATAAAATAAAGAATCCATTAGTTACTATATGAGAGAGATTAATTTACCTATTCTTCTATCGCAAGTTGTAATGAACATACACGAGATCATTAAGCCTATGATGTTCTAGTCTATTCCTCTTCTTTGTATGTATTCGTTCAAAGGCGCTCCAATTCCTTGCACACCCAGAAGAGCTGCTAGTTTGACTAAGAATTCGAATGGCTAACTTTTGCAAATTTGGAGTACTGTGTCCAAACATCTTCCACCATTCATCTTATTATCAAGAAAGAAAGAAAGATATTATAAAAAATAAAAAATAAAAAGAAACAAGAAATAGATAAATGAGATAAAATATTCTAATCAAAAGCATATAATAATGATAATTACTATTAAAAAAAGAGAGAGATTACCAGGTTGTGTTTTCTTTGATGTAATAATGGCAAGCTCTCTTCCAAAACTATCTTGTCGATCTCGAAACAATCTAAGTTCATTCATGAGCTTTGTTTTACTTGATGTGGCTTTAGTTTCAATCACATCAAGTACACTATTCATAACCTCTGGCTTTTTGCAAAATGAAGCTTGATCATATTGAAAAGTTGGGTTCAACCAATAAGCAGCCGCATGTATATTGTTTCGCAATTGATTATCCCAACGAGTTTTAATGATTGTTGTGTAAGGCCTATACAACCTCTTATTTCTGTTGAAAATATCTTTAATACCTTTGATTGCCCTATACATGCCTTCATAAACATATCCCATGGACGGTTTCTCATCTCCATCAACAATACGCAATAGACACATAAGTGGCTCAACAATCTTAACAATGATGAAGCAATCCTTCCAAAATTGTTTATCTAAAATGATATCAATGGCATCCTTTCCTTTCTTCTCTTTGGCAAACCTTGAACTTGCAAACTCCTTACTTGTCACCAAAGCTTGCAAATCATGCATATGCTCATAAATACTATGCAATGCAAGGAAAGTAGTGGCAAAGTGCGTTGCTCCTGGGCGCACAATTTCAGTCTAACTCTTCTTCTTTCTCAACCGAGCTAACAACCATGAACGGTTGTATATGTACCTTGTCACCTTTGATGCGTTAATAGCAAGCTCATGCACATGATTCATCTTGGAAATTTCACTTAAGATTAAGTTCAAGCACTGAGCTGCACATGGAGACCAATTTATAAATTTGTAAGTAGCATTTACAAGTTCTCCAGCTGCTTTATAATTTGCTCCATTATCTGTCACCATATGAACAACATTCGACACTCCTACCCACTCAATAACCTCTAGAAACAATTTAGAAAGAAGAGTAGCATCTTTGACAGCATCAGAGGCATCAATTGATTTCACAAAAGCAATTCCCATAGGGCTATAGACAAGAAAATTTATTAGATTTTTTTGTCTGCCATCAGTCCAACCATCACCTATAATAGTACATCCACAAGCAGCCCACGAACTCTTCAAAGTGTCAATATACAATTGAAGCTCTTTTTTTGAGTCTCTCAATAAAGGAACTCAAAGTTGATGGTACGTAGGGACCTTATATCCTGGACCAATGGCAATTGCGGCATCAAACATGGGCTGAAAATAAATGGAGTTCACAGCATTGATTGGAATACAAGTATCATAAAAGAATTTGCCAACAATCATATGTGCTCTATGTATGGCTTCTTTAGTTTGGAGGGCACTTTTGATAGTTGGTTGAGAACCCGGAGTGGTCCTTGGTGCAAAATAATCATCGATTTTTGTTGGTTCATGTCTCTTCCCCTTCCCTTTCTGTGTCATTGGTGCTCTACTCTTATTCCCACGTCCAGCTCCTTCATTGATTGAAATGCCCTTATTGTTCTAAGGAATTGTTCTCACAACCTCATCATCCTCATCATCAACATTAACATAAACATCATCACCCTCAAATTGAAAGCCACCTGGACCATAAGGATTTAATTGATCATAATTTTCTTCACTTTGCTTCTTCTTTTCATCAAATGCTTTCAAAGACTCATGCATTTGATATTGAATATCTGGGGGAACTTTTTTACATGGCCCAACCTCACCTGACTTCTTTGCAAGATGTTGCTTCATTCTATTAATCCCTCCACCTTTAATAGTTTTCCCACAATACATACATGAGTAAGTCTTCTTCCCATTGGCATCTCGTCCCTCAATAACATGTGCCCATGCAAAATCAGATTTTCCCCTTGTGGCTTGGGTGGAATTAGCTGTTGAATTCTGGCTAGATGACATCTCTTACAACTACAAGGTAGAATAAGAACAAATGAAAAAAAGAAAAAAGAAAAAAAGTAAAAAATGGTAGAATAGGAATAGCAACAGTGACAAAATTTAGTATATCATGTGACAAAATTTTTCATTCTATTCTATCTATAGCAACAACAGTAGTAGCAGGACAAATAATTTTGCATTCTATCTACAGCAACAATTAATTTAGTATATCAAGAAGGAGATCAAATAGACCCAAATTATTAGAGGAATTTTTTTTTTCTTCGTAATTTTCTGTGAGCATCCAATGATGATTGTCCAGCCTCTACTTCATATTGGGATCTAGGTAAAATTTTCCTCCTCCACTAATTTTGGACAAGCCAAATACAGTATACATTTTATTTTATTTCTTTTTGACATTCAAATCGAAAGGTGAACAACAGGTATTGTCATAAACAAAACTAGTATTGAAGAAGTAGTTGTTTGACATTGGGAAATTAGTGCACCATTTCAATTCAAAATATGTTTTCTCTATATCATTGACAGGTTAAGTTTTTTATTTCTAAAAGAGCACATGCTAATAAAACAAAACAAACATGCTCATTGGGGTTAACCCCTATTGTCAGGCCAATTTGTATGAACTGATAAAATTGCTCTGTATGTAATATGATTTTACATATATATATATATATATATATATATAATTCAAGTATAAAATCAATTCATGGAAGCATCTCAATATATTCAATAAATTTCCCTTTACATATTTCAATCATATATCTTCCTATCTAATATTATTAATTCTGACTATAATTTTTAACTGTCACTTATTTTCATATCCTGTAAAAATCATACTTTGGATCTATCTATAAAGGGGAAAAAAAATTCTGAAGAAAAAAATAGAAAATAGAAGAATAAAAAACCTGTATATATTTTTCAAAAACAGATCTAAAGATTCATCATTCTGATGCTCTAACAGAACCGTTGATAATCAATAAAAATAAATATGTATATATATATTTCTAAAGAATACATAAGTAGACCCAATAAAAAACAAATATTTTTCATTGAGGAAAAGGAAAATCAGTATGTAAGTAGACCCAATTTCTTTGAAAAACAAAGAAGGAGATTCAAAGATTCATCAAAAGAATACCTAGAGGCTGCTGGTGGCTGAGATTCTTGGCAGCAGTGGTGGTGAATCAGTGTGTAAAGTTGACAAGTTGATTCGTTAATGGCGAAAAAAAAACAAAGAGATAGATCGCATGCTCTAACAGATGGAAGGAAAGAGACCTGTGTGAAGAAGCCCTAGATGGCTGAGAAGATAAGCAATGAAAAAAAAAGCAGATCTAAATTTTTTTTTTTTATATATATAATCAAACTGCACCGGTTCAATTAACCCGGAACCAGTTCGAACGGTTCACCGGTTTCACCGGTTCTATGGAAATACACCGGTTTTTATATGTGACTGGTTTTGGAGGGCCAACCGGATCGAAACCTCACTCGGTCACCGGTTCAACCGGTTCAACCAGCCGGTCCGGTCCGGGTTTCAAAACCATGCTTGGACTAACACCTATTCCAAACACAGTGCAAGCAAGCATGGCATATACAATGCGAATAAACTACATGGCATACTCAATGCAATGTGACATGATTAACTTCACAAAGCTAATGGCATGGACAATGGAAAGTACAAGGCATACATAATGCGATGAACAATGTGGCATACTCAATGCAATATACATGGCATATTCAATGGACTTAAACTAAAAGGGGTAGACCTCAGTCATGCCCAAATCAGTGGCCATTGGTGATGAAATGAAGGCACATAAAGCAAGGCATGCATGCACAATGCATTGGCCATCAAAGAGGCCAAAGAGCACAACTCTCAAGAGTGCTCGATGAGTGACAAAAGTGGAAGTGTAACAATACTAAGTGCATTGAAATGAAGCAAGAAATGATGCCAAATCATTCAAACAACATAAGTAAAGCATGCTAGGGTCCTAAGGCATGAAAGCTAGCAAAGAGCAACACAAAGGAGGCATGCAACACATGGCACAAATGCATGAACTAAGCATGGACAGAGCTCAAGTAAGTAAAAACAAAGACCTAAACATGCTGAGATGAGGGCCCAAAGGCCTAGGCGTGCAAGCATGCAAGCTAAGGCCATAACAAGGCCATAATGCATAACACTTAAAGACATTCAAAGCATGAATGAAGTGGGAACATAAGCATGCTATAAGCTCTGAAATGTCATGTTAGATGATGCTAAATCATGTACACAACACAAATGAAGTATGCAATGATGCTCAAAGCTTGAGGCAAGCAAGGGCACTTGTACTACAAGTATGCAAAACATGAAGCATGTGATCAAGGCAACCCAAAACAGTCCTAGTACATGTTAGAATGAGTCTAAAACATGCATGGAAGTAGGCCAAAATATGCTAGCAAAAAGGGCATGAAGCATGATTCATACAAGGCAAATAAGGTGGGTTACACTACATCTATTAAGACCAAGCATGGAACGACTTAAGCAATAAAAATCAAAGTTATATCATAGCAAAATAACCCCAAATAAACACTGAAATCGTGGCTCGCAAGCAAAGGCATGAAGGCATACGCAATGGTTCATGTTAAGACATAAATGGGGAAACCCTCCAACGCATTGAATGAGTGATAAATGCAAGTGCATGGCCATGAAATATGGACTGAAATCACATAACAAGTGATGCCAAATCTTTCAAATAAGCCAAGTAAAGCATGCTAGTGGACTTGGTGTACAAAGCTAACAAGCTAGATTGAACTAGAGCTATACAAAGCAAGTCATGCATGGCCAAAACAACTAAAATCAGAGCTAAAGCATGTTAAAACATGGACAAAAGCTTCATGAAGTTAAGTCAAAAGCATGCTAGAATGACATGTCACAACATGATGCATGTTAGGCTATTTCATGGAAATGCACTACAAGTGCAAGGAGCATGCAAAGGCTAACCAAACCAAACCAAACCTAAATAGAGGTATGACATGGTGAAACAAGCCCAAGAACATGCTGAAATGGACACAACATAGGCTAGAAATACATGCTACTTCATGGAGCATACAAAGCTAGTGTGTATGATTTACACTACAAGTGTATTAACCATGCATGGATTGACCAAGACAAGTAAAAACAGTGGTATGCCTCAGCAAAATAACCACAAATACATGCTAAGAACAAGCTAACACAAGCTTAGTAAAGGTGCTCAAACATGAGGCATATTAAGGCATGTAAAGAAGACACAAGGAGAGGGTCATCCCCTCTCCTTCTTAGGACCTTAAAACACCATCCACAGGATTTCAGTTGTGAGAAGGCCAATACAAGGTGGTCCCGAAGCTCACAAAAAAAGGCTCAAAAACAAGGCCAAACAAGGCCTAAGAGGGGGTAAACAATCCCAAACACAAAAGTGATCTTAAACAAAATTTTTAAGCATGCAAAAACAAAACTTTTTATCAGTTATGAGCCAAGCTTAAAACAGTATTCAAGATAGGCTAAAAGCTTAAGTAAGAAACAGGGATTTAAAGGTCAAAAGCTCACCCTTGAAGACCCTCTTTATAACTGCAACTCCAGTAGGCTTTTTGAACTTAAACCAATCCAAGAACACCAAAAACAACCTCAAGGAGCCTCAGCAACACAAGCAAGATGTTTAAGTGTGTGTTTGTGCACAAAACTAAGACAAATCTACACTTTTGAGCACAAAAATGAAGCAAACAAGGCAATATAGATACAACACTATATCTATCCTCTTCCCTCAGATTTTCTGAACCTAGAGGAGGGAGGAGGAGCTTCCCTCTTATAGAAGAGGAAACGCAAAGCTTCTAGGAGAAGCTAAGCACCAAGGCAATCCCTCCATACACGTGTATGGAGGATGAGTCTAATGTCCTCCAGGAGGAAAATATCTCCAAAAAGGTGCCAAAAGGCAGCTGACCACTTGCTAGTTTAAGTGGTCGGCCGACCACTTTAGGTGGTCAAACAAAGCAAAAACTGGTTAGCCATAGGTGGGAGAGGTCAACACACTAAATGCAAGGTGGTGGTGTGGTGGCCGACCAGAAAAGATGGTCCAAAGACCAAGAAAACCAGTTATCTGACAAGAAAACTAGCTGGAAAAAGGAAAAGTGGTCGGCCAGGAGAAATACTGGTCTCCCACCCTTGTACCACCTTCCAAACAAGGAAAACAAGGTTTGTACTAAAAACAAACCAAATCGGATGCAAGACGAGAAAACGGGAGGCAAAGCACGCGGCCGAAAGCCCCAAAAACTAGCTAACGAGCACCAAAAGTGGTATGCAACCACAAAAGTGGTCTCCCAAACCACAGTGTTCCTTTAGGCAGAGGCAACAAGGTGTGGTTCAAAAACCACGCCAAATGGAGAATGTTAAGCGGTCCCGAGACAAGGCGCACGGCCAAAGGTTCCAAAAATCAAAAACTAGTCTTCAAATGGGAAAAGTGGCCTACGACCACGAAAAGTAGTCTACGACCATAGAGAGATAGTCTACATGACCACTCCCTCCCTCCGGGAAGGGAAAACAAGACTTGGTCCGCAAACCGAGCCAAAGCACAAAGAGTTTAGAGGCCTGGAGGCAAGGCTCTCAGCCAAAACTCCGAAACCTCAGAACGAGCATAACACGCACAATCACCGAGCGCCCAATCGATGACGTCTGAGTCTTAAGGTCGGTAAAAAATGGGGTGTCTACAGTGAGAGTCAAGTTTTTGATCATTTTGTTGTGCCCATAGTAACTTATGCGTGACCTTTTACAAATAGAAAAAACGTTGAATTTGTTTTTTGAATGAAATTCTATTAATAAGCTCGAGTGTTTAGAAGGATCCCCCCTAATGGTTTGAGTGAATTCTGACTTATCAGCGCAAAGTCATTCATGATTTCAAAAATTTTAAGTTGTTTCTTTTGCAAAATTTGCAAAGATAGGTTCAGAATTGTGCACGGTATTTTACATTATCCTGGGGATCCTCTTCACCGTTAGGCAATCATTTTGGCAAGCACGAGGCGACTTCTAGACCTACAAGTATAAAAAAGCTTTCAGACCTCACAATCGTAGAATTTCTCGCTCTGGTGTTTTAAGAAATGGACAAAAGAAACCAGAAAAGAAGAAAAGAAAGAAGAAACCTGAAAGAGAAAAGAAAAAGAACAAAAAAAGAATGAAGAAAAGAAAAAAAGGAAAAACAATCAACCATCAAGCCAAGGGAATCCATGGGAATGAAATCCAATTAATTATGAGGAAAGGAACTTTTGTTTGCATTCAGGAAAGTCGATGCGAGGAGATACCATAGTGTAAGAAAAGCCAACTTTGCAAATGGAGCGAAAGAAAGAACAAAGGCATGCATAAGAGAATGGAGAACCAAGCTCAAATCAAGGCGAAGCCAGTTCCAGTGTTAGGGCAAGGATGACTATTCATCAAATTCACCACAAGTGTTGTAACGCTATCCTTGAGAGGTTTGCTAGGCCGAAAACCTAAAAAGGCGACCTAGGCAAAAGTTAGAGCAATGAAAAATGAGAAATCAAAAAATATAGCTTGCAAGGTTGAAAACCCCCGAAGGAGCGACTTTGGCAAAAGTTAGAGTGCAAAAGGAGAGTGTTAACACCTGAGTGAACCTTAGCCATGAACTACGTTGACCTGATTCCCATTTTTGGGATACGTAGGCAACTTCATCTTGAAGTTCAGTCTCAATCATATCTATCTCATTCATCTCGATCCAATCATCATCTTGCCTAATTCACGTCGTCAGCTTCGCATAAATCCATGAGCTACATCGACTGCTGCGCATATCACATACTTGCATTGGGTAAGAAAGAACTAATTTGAATAAATAAGTGGAGAAATTTTCAATACCTGAACTTATTAGTGGAATCTCTATCTTGAGCAAAAAAGGAATCGAAACTCGAGTTGATTTCTAAAGGGAACATAAGTAATACTAGGGGCACTATGAATGATCAGTTACCTTGAGTCTTTTTCTGCTTTTGGGTCAGTTGTGAGTTCTGTTGTGTCACGTCTGGTGTTTGTTTCAGTCTGCGCTCTTTATCGAGTCACCCTAGCGAGTCTGTCGCCCAAAGTTCAACAAAGTGGCATGGTTCCATACACGAGTGTTCATTCCAAACTCAAAAACAAGTCCATGTGTGGAATTCATAAACAAACTAAGAGTGCCCATACAAGGGGAATCTTATTCATGATCGGTGTATATGAGGAATCTATCACTGCTTCAGAGGGAATTGGAGTAAGTTCTCAATATGCCAGAAGAGAAGCATGAGTCTGATTGGTTGGCAACTATTCCAGGATCTGATTATCTCCATTACATGTGTCTGCATAATGGTGAAAATAGTGGCCAATGACTGGACACTAGGGGCAATTTTCAGTTCATCTGATCGGGCCATCCATCGAACAAGGGGCATGAACCCAAAAGGTGGTTAGTGACTGGACACTAGGGGCAATTTTCAGTGTATTTGATTGAGCCATCAATTGAACAAGGGGCATGAACCCAACCTTTCTCTTAATTCGCTCAAAGCCTTTTGTTAGGCACTTTTCCCTGGATTAGGATGGGCTCACCTCCTATGATGATTCTGATATGATTCAGCTTTCGAAAGTTGTCTCCGACCATTTCAAAACTCTCTTGGGATTTCCTTATTCCCTCTAATTAATACATGTGCTTTGGATTATGCCTGCATGCTTATACACTCTGGTTGCTTTGAATTGCCTAATTGGTTGCTCTTGCTCTTGACTTTGTTTTGTACTTAACAGAGTTTTGTTGAGTTACCTTCCACAGTGTTTTTCAATTACATTTCAATGAGTTGTGGCAAGTTTCCCTACACTCATTTCATAAGGTACATGATGCACTATTCTATGTACTGCTCATTTCCCTCTACGTACCATTCAAATTGTATCACACTGTTTTGTGCAACTTGCATCGTGTGGTTTTGTGAATTCAACCCGTATCGCACTATTTTGTGAATTCATCTTATATTGCAACTTATATCGCACCGTCTTGTGCATTTCACCTTACATTGCACTGTTTTGTGCATTTCACTCAAATCGCACTAACTTGTGCACCCCGTATCACACTGTCTTGTGCACTTGCATCGCACTATCTTGTGCACCCCATTTCGCACTGTCTCGTGCATTCGCATCTATTTCGTGCATTCCACTCGCATCGCACTATCTTGTGCACTTTGTATCGCACTGTCTTGTGCATTCACCTGTATCACACTGTCGTGTGCACTTTGAATCGCACTATTTTGTGCACCTTGCATCGTACTATCTTGTGCATTCAACCATGTATGACACTGTTTTGTGCACCTTGCATTGCACTATCTTGTGCATTCTACGCTGTATCGCACTATTTTGTGCACCTTGCATCGTACTACCTTGTGCATTTCACCTTGTATCGCACTGTGCATTTAACCTACATCACACCTTCCACAACACTGTCTTGTGCATTCACTTGCGTCGCACTGTCTTGTGCACCCACCTTGCACTGTCTTGTGCACTTGTATCGTACTATCTTGTGCACCTTGTATCGCACTGTCTTGTGCACCTTGTATCGCACTGTCTTGTGCACTTGTATCACAGTATCTTGTGCACCCCGTATTGCACTATCTTGTGCACTTGCATCGCACTATCTTGTGCACCCCGTATCTCACTTTCTTGTGCATTTGCATCTATTTCGTGCATTCCACTCACATCGCACTATCTTGTGCACTTTGTATCGCACTGTCTTGTGCATTTTGAATCGCACTATTTTGTGCACCTTGCATCGAACTATCTTATGCACCTGAATCACACTATCTTGTACACCTGCATCGCACTATCTTGTGCACCCTAACTCGCACTGTCTTGTGTACTCACTGGGTCTAGGAGACCTTAAATCCTCTAATGGTGCAATTCTTTTGGTGTTTGTTGTGCCCAAATGACTTCAGGCGGTCTGGTATAGCCACCTGCCTGTGTTTGTGGTGAGTTCGTAGGAAATCAACTAAGATGGTGAAAACTAGAGTTCGAATGGCCGAGGCCTGCAACGCAAAGGTTTGGGATTTCCAAGACTAAAGTATGGTTTAAATACCCAGGGGTGTATCCTCGGCTTGACACCTGTATGGCAGCCCCATAGGTTGAGGTAGCTTGTATGCACCTCAATTCTGGATACTAAACCAACCTAGTATGTCACCCTGTTGGAGAATAAGGAAAGTTACAAGCATGGCCAGGGAGAAAAATAGTACCCATGATTAGGAAGCGTAAGCTAAAGGAAGAAGATAAAACCAAGAAGAAGAGGAAGATCCACAGCAGCATAAGGTGAGTCAGCACCAATTGCCCGTGTAACGTACTTTCACTTCCTTGCTACTACATCACATTTTTTTTATCTATTACGTCTATCGCATTGCATATACAATTTATTACATGCATCTACTGTATTATCCATTTTATCACCTACATCCTTTCCATGTTAAGCTTAGTTTAGCTTGTGCTCGCACATTTCCCTCGTTGAAACATAGTTCTGTCATGTGTAAGTACCCATGCTGCGCTGAGGCCAGTATTGAGGGTGTCAACACCTTTTCTGTGTTAAATGTGGTCTGTTTAGTGTCCATGCGTTTTCTAGGTAAGATGTGGTTCAGCCTACGCCTTATCACTTGTATTCATTGCACCCATTGCATTACTTTGTCTTGTTGCATTCAGTATATAGGATCATTATCTTTCCCCAGCAGATCATTCCTCACTTATATCATACCACCCAATTACTTGTACTCTTTCTACGAAAAATATAGTTTTGCATATGCTCGCACCCCTTTCACGTTGAAATATGGTTCTGTTATCTGTAAGCATCCATGTTGCGCTGAGGCTAGTATTGAGGATGTAGGCACTTAGCCTGTGTTAGGCATCGTTTGGCTGTGCCCACTTCTTTTCTATATAAAACGCAGTTTGATTTTTGCATCTCTATCCCTTTATGGTATTCGTGTGTTTTGCACTGCTTGTGGTTTGATTATTTTCGTTACATTGTATATCATTACATTGTTTTGTTGCATTGTGTATCATTTGCATTATGCCCCAGAACTACGCTGGTTTGATTCCTTGCAAAGGGACACGTAGGCAGCCTGCAGGTGCAACCATTTATTTCTGTCTTGATTATTTATCCAAGTCTTACAACCTTGTCAAAATGGGTCGTCTTCGGGCTTTGACATTCACTCACATCATTTAATGACTCCAAGTTCTGTCAAAGAGGGACAACAGTAGACACTCCATTTTTGACCGCCCTTAGAACTTGGACGTCACTGCTTGCACACACAATGATGAGTATATATGCTTGTTAAGTGCTCGAAGTTCTCAACGGAATGCCACAACTTTGAGCCTTCAAACCTTGTACCCCTGTTGCCTTGTTTTTGGACCAAAACCAGAGATTTTTCAAGCCTGCAACCTTTCGTGGCCTGCCGGCCCCTTCTGTTAGCTGCTGACCATTGCTTCTGGTTGCCGGCCACTGATGTGGCCTACCGACCACCAATGTGTTTTGCAGATATTTTTCTATTAGCTATGCCAGCTGTAGACACAGATGCATGCACCTTCTTACACGTGTATGTCTTGATATTTCTAAGGGAGTTGTTTGGTTTTCGATATATAGGAGGCCTCCCCTTCCATTTTTAGTGTTGGAATTTTTAGAGCAAAAATTCTCATTCTCTCTCTCTCTCTCTCTTTCTCTCTCTCTCTCTTGCAATTTCTTAGCCTCTTACAAGCTTTTTCCAATACACTCTTAACCAAAATCTCTCCATCTTTGAGCAGAGGTACCTTTGAGCCTTGTTTGAGCTCTTGAGGGTGTCTTGATTTGTTGCCTAGAATTGGTTCTTCTCTTCAAGAAGTATAAAGCTTTGTTTCTCTACTTGCTTTATTTACTCTTTTTCCTACTGTTTTCCCACTATTTTTGGGCTGTATAAACTCTGTATTTTTGGGCTAAAACTTGGGTTTTAAGGCCAATAAAGGTTGAGGGGTGGTTCACTCTTCTTTACACCTTGTTTTAAAGGCCTTTACGCCTGTGTTTCCTAACATTACACTATCTTTTTTTGAGATTCTAAACATTGATGTTCATAGTTATTTTAGTGGCTAAAATCATGGTTTGAAGTCCAAAATTAGAGGGGTTAGCCTACCCTCGTGTTTTGCTTACTAGCCTAGCATGTTCTATATTTTAGCTTGTTGTTCTAGCTATTTTTGTCTTAATTTCAGCATGTTTTGGGACTTATTTAGTACTATTTTAGGACTGTTTTTAAGTGTTCATTGCATTTGAGCCTTAAATTGCATGCTTGTAGTGTAATTGTCCTCATAAGTTTGGTGTTTTAGGTCTTAGACACCACCTTATTTGAGTTGATTGCATTTATTTAGTGCTTTTCTTACTTGTTCTCACCTTTAATCACCTCTGCAACCTCCCTCCTTTCTTGGCTTTTACTTTGCTTTGAAAGTGGTTTCAAACTATTTGTTTGTCTAAGCATGAGATTGAGGTGTCATGCTTAATGGTTTAATCCTTTTGGGGGTTCATACTCAAAGCAACACTTGGTTTGAGCCCTCTTTCCATTAGAGGACTTTAAAATTCACTTATGGACTTAATTGATTAAAGAATTGAGATGTAATTAAAATGAAGTAATAAAATTGGTGAATAAAAAGGTGCAAGATAATAATTTGTTTGGCTTCAATCGGACGCTAATTGAATCCTTGAGTCTTGAGTCGTTTCATACTCGTTAGTGATGAAAACGGTTCAAGATTCATTATCAACTACTTCCCTTGATCATTCATGATTGGGAGGTGATTTTGAGAGTTTTATTTTTTTATTGCATTTATTGAACTTGCGCACTTTGATTCCTAAGCCATTATGCAATGAAATTGCATCCATTGATGGTTTGGGAATCAAACTTACTACTCCTTTGAGCTGTTCAAATGATAAGGAGAGGTAAGTTGCACAAACAAACCCTTGAGAATACCCTGTTCTTGCTCTGTTTGCTCTCTATTGTAGCAGGACAATCCAGTCATCAGTGGCTGGCAAGCCACTATTTGTGGCCAACAGGCCACCATCAATGGATGGCAGGCCATCTGTTGGCCACCTGTGATAAATCTAGCAATGTACTTTTGAAGCAGAACAGAGTTGGTCTGGAGGTGGAAAAAAGTGCAAGTGTTCTACTATGCAATAAAGGCATTTGGTAATAGAAACAACGGTTTTTTTAGTGGAATGCCCGTGCATGCATGAACATTCCTCGTTTCCCGAGGAGGAGTAATTAGAATAGTTAATTTGGTTACTTCATTTTGTAATTAATTAGTTAGCTAATTTTGTCTTGTAATAATTAGTTAGCTAGAATAGTTAATTAATGCGGTTTGTAATAATTACTTATGTAGTTTAGCTAAATTATTCATTTGGGTTTGTAATAATTACTTAATTAGCTTTAATTAGTTGGTTAGTTAGTTCATTCAGAGCCTCCTGTGCGAGGGCGCAACGTTGTAATAATGTGTATGTCTTCCAACCCCACGTCTTTTTTCCTTTTATTTAACTGCTTACAATGGTTAGATTAGAGTATCATATTTCGTTTAGCATAACTCATGTTTGCATCCACTTGTATTGCATGCACCGAGCCTCGGTTCATCATTCTAACTTGCATTATTAGTTTAAATACTTCTTTAAATACGTGCTTAGACCGCATGCTATCAAATTGATTCATATGCCATGTTGGTAACCGAGCCTAGTAATTGCATATCGTGTGCGTTGCATTAGTCATATTGCATAGTTAGGATCATGCATTATTCTAACTTTATCATCTTTTTGGCTTGGAGTACTAGGTGAGCTTTTATTTGCTTTAGCATAATTGCATGAGTGTGATTGTCGCCATGTCCAAGTATGCTTGCCATGAGGCTAATTGCTTAAATGATAAACTGTTGGAATGCCTGTGGATGAAGGCTAGTTGCTTAAATTAGGATGGTTTGATTCATGTACATTTAAGCCCACTTTTTTTTCTTTTTCTTTTTTTTCCAAGTGGTACATTTACAAACTCTTTTCAAAACAAACATGAAATCAAATGTTCCAATTTTTACAAATTAGTCTATACTTGTGTGCGCATCACCTACTAATGCTAGCCTAATAAACAGAACAAGAGCATATAATGTAAATAAGATTCACATCATGATTAGTAGAGGCTAATCTTTGATCGGGCGAGCGGGGGTGCTCAATTCATGTCATTTCCCTCTCGTACCTAAGTTCCTGAGCCGAGACAACTTTGGTGATGACGGATAAGTGGACTTTGGGACGAGTCCCGGGTTTCCTAAATTTCCTAAAATAAAATATTTAGGAGACAACTCTGTATCTGGCAACGCAGTCCATTTTTGGCATTTTTGATTCAAAATCGATTTTCCAAAAGATTTGTCGGATTTGGACTCGTTGATGTTTATATATTTCACATTGCACTTGTGAGATCAGATTAAAAACCACGGGAGTCTGAACTGTAGGGCTTATCGTCTTCCGAAAGGAGCACAAAAAGTCAAACTACAGTTATCAAAACCCAAACATATTAAACCCTTGGCTTGTAATAACATCATACAATAAGGGAGAGCATGAGGAATCATTGCATTTTTTCCTGCACAAATCCACTAGGGTGGAACATAAGGCCTAGTAGAGACATCTTGGCAACACATATATGTTTCAAGTAATCTCATATAATTCTATGCAATGTCATATCATGTTCAAATGTCAATGTTTTTCCATTTCTGTCTAAATGCTTGCAATATTTCATTCGAGGTTCATTATCTTCATGAGTGTTAAGATTTAAACTATGAGGTGGTAAATATGACTCAAGTAACTCCACAGGGCTAGTGTTTGAAAGTAGGCATATGAGGCACTACCAAATTCTACCTTATCGACTACTAACCGGAGGACTTAGACACCTACAGGCATGTGTTTCTGGTCTTACACTAAGGACACTCAGGCCAACTTAATTTCCACTCTACACCTCCTTACCCGACTTACCAAATGTAT
The DNA here is from genome assembly GCF_055761805.1 of Camellia sinensis. Lineage (NCBI taxonomy): Eukaryota > Viridiplantae > Streptophyta > Magnoliopsida > Ericales > Theaceae > Camellia > Camellia sinensis. Next base: position 134,113,968 of record NC_138961.1, on the reverse strand, counting down.
TTATCTCGAAACGTTTTTAATAACAACAGTTGTTTTCTCAAACCAATGAATTTATTTCCAAGTCAAGATCATAAGTGAACAATATTTCAAGATAATGCAAATGAATGAAATGAGAAAAAATTACATATAAATATCTTCTTTGCAGAATATCTCCATAATTCTCACATTTATTCAAGTAAGGCCTTTATGGTTCAATAGTTCTCAACATCATCGTAATGTAAGAATCCATGTGACATATCACATTTCCTCATATTCACAATCAACATCCATTTATCAATTTTCCAAATTTCCAAACATACAAATCACATATTACTATAATTGTTCAACCGAAATTCTCATTTCCTTTCATGAGTGCCTCAACAACATAACAACCTAGGGAAGGTTTCTTTAATTTCTCAAGAGATTTAACATCAATTTCATGAATATTACACTAATTTTAGTTTTTTTCCAAATTTAAAAAAAAAAATCTAGGGTTTCATCAAAAGAGCATTTTTTCCGTCATTTTCACAATAACCACAAGCACGCATCCCCAAAGGTATCATAGTTCACAAAATGATTTATCTTGGATCAAATCATGAGAAAGAAATCATTTCTCAAACATTTCCTAGGTTCAACATTTCAAAACCCAAACCCAAACTAGAAATTGTAGTGAAAAGAACAAGATATGTTAAATCTATATATATATATATAACTAAAAAAAAATCCCTATCTCAAGACTTTGGAAAGAAAGGATGAAAAACTCTAAAATCAACTGCGTTAGAATCTGATCTCCACCGTACACAACATAGCCCTTAATGAGCTCTCCAAACTTAAAGAAGACACTAATGCCAAAATCTCAATAGATAAAGAGAGATCAAGGAGTAAATGAAGTGGGTGGAGGGTTTTCTAGAGAGAGATGAGAGAAAAGAGAGTGAGAGTTAATGTAGACAAAGAGTGTAAAGTGAAAAGTGATAGAAAAGTGTGTATGGATCAATTTTTGAAGCGATTTGATACAATTTTTAGAGCAAACTGCGGACGGACTGCTTGATTGACTAAACCTATGCTCAAACGAACAATTCAAATTTAAGAGACTGCTCGAGCAATTAATCAAGTGAAAAAATACCCACTCCCAGAATCTCCACTTCCTTCTGCAAAAGACCGCTCTAGCAATGAAAGATTCGCTTGAGCGAAGAAAGCATGCTCCCAGAAGTTCAGATTTCAAAACGAGATACTAGAAGGTCAATTTCACCGCTCAAGCGACCGAAAGACCGTTCTAGCGGTCTCAAGCTGAAGGTGAGACGAAGAAACTACAAAACATTAGCCAACCTTCTTGATTTTTCTTCAACACCCAAAAGCACAAGATGACATCTCAGAACACAATAAGATGTATCTACCAGAATTACCACAAGGAGGAATAGATAACAACAGCAGACTCAAAAGGTTCAACAATGATGGAGACAACACAAAGGGACATAAATTATCAATTAATGTACTCAATTAGCTTTAAAGGATTCGGACATCACACCGAGTCTTGGACTCGAATTGAGTGTGTTTTATCAGACTATTTGTTTTTTTTTATCCTAGAACATTGTGTAATGTCTCTTGATTTTCTTTTTCTGACTTTGTTTAACGATTCGTAATAATTTTTTAGTTAAAAATTTTGAGTTTCGAGTGTAAGGATGGAAACAGGGAGTGTAGAAATACCTTAAGAAAAAAATTTTGACCATCAAACCTTTTCGCATGTGCAATCAAGAGGGCTCGCATGTGCGGATCCTTGCAAGGAAGACATAAATTTCTGGGCATGTGTTTCGCACATGCAGTGGGAAGGCCCGCACATGTAGCTGGAATTCCCATAAGTGCAGCTAGTGGGCCAGCACATGCGAAAGGAGGCACCTCACATGTGCTGCACATGTGGCAAGGCGTACTCAATTTTTGGACCCATCAGCCTCGTTTTTTTTTTACCCATTTTCTCTCATTTTCCTCATTCTATCTCATCTCTCTATCTCTCTCTTTCTAAAGCATCTTTTTCTCTTTTCTCTTCCATTTCTCTATAAACCCTTGCCAAAAACCATCTTCTCTCTAACATCTATTAAAATCCATCAAGATTCTGGTATACATTCTTAAGGCCATGTCAAAGTGTGTGACGAAGGTTATGTTCTCACTGATTGGATCGAAACTTTATCAACCTCAAATTTAGGACTTTTCTCTCTTCTCCTCTTCTTGCTATTGAGGTAAGAATTTTCTAAACATTGTGTTTGTTGTTTAGCTTTATCATGTGCTATTTTGGTAGTTTGAATGATTTGGAAGATTAGAGTCTTGTCAAAATATGTATTTAATGCATAAAATGGGAAAATTTATCAAATGTTTTCAAGGAATTCAATTGTTGAGTGGGTTTGTTGTGTGACTCTAAGATTTTCAGTAAAACCATATTTAAATGCAAGTTTTCCCAAATTTTTGTTAAAACACTAGATTGTGTTGAGATTTAGATAATTTGTTGTGTGTTGGAAAGTTATCAAAACTCTTGTAAAATACTATGAACATTGTTTGAATTGAGAAAGAGGAGGTTGGAACATTAAATTGTTAATCCTAATTTTGGTAATATGGAATGATGCACTATTTATTACCTCTTGGAATTTACATTCTTGAATAGAGATAATTGTTTTTACAATCGATAAAGGGGTTATATTGATTGTTGTTTAAATTGCATGTGAATTAAGTAAATTGAAACACTTACAAAGCTCATGCATAATATTGAGCATCTCATATTCTCATGATTGAATTCTTACATTGAAATTGAAAAATGCTTTCGAAGTCGGTTTATTGAAATGTGTTGAGTTAATGGGATAAATACCTTAGTAAATCCAGTTAGGGGGTGTAGTTAGTTATAAATTAAGTTGGGTTTAGGCCCATGGTGAAAGTCCAAAAACATGCGCGTAGTAGGTCCCAATTTTCTTCCAGTTAGGAGTTGGTAAAATGGTCTTTAGTAGTGCTTTGAGAGCCTACTTGCAAACTCCAACCTAGGAATTACCAGTGTCACATTTACCGCCCCTCATTTTATCAAATGAATGATTCGTTGGATTTGGCTTTGAAACACTTGCATGGCATGAGATTCTTGAACTGAGAAACTTTATATTTTATCATAACATTTCGTGTGCATTCACTTCATGATATTGTTAAATTTTATGCAGCTTATTTATATTATCTTTGCTGAACTTTATGCTCATTCCTGTATGAAAATAAATTTCAGGTGTTGACAACGTGCCATCGCCAAGGTGATGGCCTAGGAGGATTTTGGAGTAAGAAGCTCATTTTGTTTATTTTATTTTATATAGCCAAGGGCTTAGTTGTATTGGGCCTTAAGTTCCACTTTTGATTCGACCAAGCAAGGCCTTAAAAAGCATTAACTTGTATTTATTTTTCTTTAATGTTCTCAATTACATGCTATAGATTCATATCATAGGGATGATGTGTGACGTCCCAAATTTTTGGAATATTAAGGGAAATTAAATAAAGGGTTAATTAACTAAAAGTCCTATTGGTAAGGTTCATGTTCCATTAAGTGCTCGTTCCTTTTTTAACCCATGTAGTCTTATTTTCAAAATATTTATGTATATATGACTATTTCACCCTTACTAAAAGGTGGAAAATTTTGAGAAGCGTCAATTCATTGAGTGTTAATATCTTGCTTGGGAGACAACACCAGAATTTTTCTCAGAATCAGTCTTTAATAGCTTGATTTGTCAAATTTGTGGAAAACCTAATCATTCTGCTATTGATTGTTGGCTTCGCCTTGATTCATTCTATTAGTCCTCCTCTCATCAATAACAACTTTTGTTGCTTCTACATCTTTTTCACCAATAACCAGCTAGTATGTTGATTCGGCTGCTGCTACTCATGTAACTCATGATTTGAATAATTGTTAACAATTTCAACCCTACTGTGGCCCCGATCAAGTAACCATTGGGAATGACCACTCTATTCCTATTCAACACACTGGATAAGGTATCCTTTACACTCTTTTTCCTTTCAAACTTAACAATGTTCTGTTGGAAAATAGCTTTGTATGGCTGTGTATAAACCTTTTTTTTTTATAGCATTAATTAAAGTAGGACCCAAGCGTTATTTTTAACGTTACTAATTGGATTCATATTTAATTCCTTGTAGTGAATAACACCGTGTATTTAGTTGCTCAAAACTATTTCCAGATGAATAAGAATTCAACACGCATTTTCGGGTTCATGGAAATGGCTTCAGGTGGGTTTCTCATACATTTGTGAAATGTGCTTGTCCCACATTGGAAAGACTTAAGGATTTGGTATATAAACTCTAGCTTGGGATTGGGATAGGCCCCAAGGGGTACCCAAGTTTGTGAAAGGGTGAGGTTATAAGTAAAGTGGGCTAGACCCATTAGACCCAAAACAAAAACAACACGTGCACGCCTCCGCGGCCGTCCATCCGATCGGGCAGGCGGGCTTGGGCGAGAGTGCGTGGTTTGAGGTGTGAGATTGGGTTGGGCTTGTCCGACCCATTGGACCCAAAACAAAAACAACACGCGCACGCCCCCACCGCTGTTCGTCCAATCGGGCGAGCGACTTGGGCGAGCGTGCGCGGTGCGAGGTGTGAGATTGTGTTGGGCTTGCCCGACCCAATACTTATCTTTTTCGACCAAAAACATTGGAATTTCATTTATTTATTATTTAATTTTGGTATCAAAATTCAAAATAAAATGGTCTAGATTTTTTCCTTCACACAAACAAGTTTAAACTCCACCTAAACAGATTGAAATTCAAACCAAATAGATCTGTTTCTATCCAAATAGGTTTTCTACCTGTTGAATTTAACAAAACAGGTTTTCTACCAGTTGAATTTGTTTGAATAGGTTTTTTTTTTTTTTTTGTTGAAACCTGTTCGGAAAAGTCACCTACTCTTTTATATAAAGCCTTCCAGTCCAGCAATTCAACAATCGAATTTTTCCCTCAATATTTCGTCTTTCTTCTTCCCTTTCCATCTTCTTGTTTTTTGTATTTGTTCTGCATTTATTTTTAGGAATAAAAAGAGAGAGTCATAATGTAGTTCTGGTTCACCAGACTTGAGTTTGTAGTGCTACAAACCAAGTAGTAGTTGTTGCATCCTGGGAAATAGACGCCGGTAAATCTTGAAGCACTAGAACAAAGGCGAAATCTACTTTAAGGAGATTGTATCCAACACAAGCCTCAACATTTAAAGTTTCTGTAAGCATTTAATTCATAATTTAATTTATTAAATTATTTTCTGGATATTTATTTTTATTTTGTTGTTTATTTTATTTAGTCGTTTAATTTACACACATACACATCCACTGTAGGAATAACAATCTTAAAGTAGATTCCTACGTTTTTTTATTTGTGTGTTAGACAGACAAACATTTTGTTTTGGAAAATTAAATAATAGTCATATACTATTTAATTTCTTAAATAGTAGTAATGTATTGTTTAATAATTTTTTTGATAACATAGTAGTCATATAGTGTTTATCATTGGAATTTTGTTATAAAACATTATTCTGTATATTTTGTGTGTAAATTCTATTCTATATAAATTTGTGCTCGATACATTATTATTTTGTCAGAAACATGAATACTGACAAATAGTATTGAGACTGTTCGTACTCCGACCCCCACACCCGTTGTGCGAATGATGACTCTGGCAGTACCGGTAAATCATAGGGAGAAGCCAGAAAAATTCAATGGAAATGACTTTCAAAGATGGAAAAAAAAGATGATGTTTTATCTTATGACGTTGAATTTGGCTCGCTTCACTCATGAAAAAGCTTCGGCACTGAACGAGGGAGAAATTAACCGACAAGTGGTTATCGCAGTCGATGTTTGGAAACATGATGATTTTCTATGTTGGAATTATATCCTCAATGGGTTAGACAATACACTGTACAATGTGTATAGTGTCAAAAGCACTTCAAAAGAACTGTAGGAATCTCTAGATCATAAATATAAGACAGAGGATGCCGGTACAAAGAAATTTGTTGTCGGCCATTTTTTGGATTTTAAAATGATAGATTTCAAGACGGTTATTATCCAGGTTCAAAATCTCCAATTAATTCTCCATGACATCCATACGGAAAGGATGGTTCTCAGTGAATCTTTCCAAGTAGCAGCAATCATTGAAAAATTGCCACCATCCTGGAAAAAATTCAAGAATTATCTCAAGCATAAGCGCAAGGAGATGAAATTGGACGAACTGATAGTGCGGCTCAGAATTGATGAGGACAACCGTGGTACCGACAAGAAGTCAAGAAACCATATCATGCAGGCTAAAGCAAATGTTGTAGAACATGGACAAAGGTCAAAATTTAATAACAAAAAGCGGAAGCAAGATGGCAATGGTCCCAAACAAGAATCCACTAGCAAGATCAACAAAGGGATCAACAAGAGGTTCAAAGGCAAGTATTTTGTGTGCAGCAAAGATGGACATCGCACTAAGGATTGTCATATTCGCAAGGACGGAGGGAGTTCAAGCAAAAAGCCAGCACAAGCCAACATAGCTGATAATTTTTATCTTTCCATAGAGTGGCAAACATCAATCTTGCTACAGTAGTCTTTGAGGCAAATTCGGTGGGCAATCCCAAGGAGTGGTGGGTGGATACTGGAGCAACCCGCCATATCTGTGCAGATAAGAAGATGTTCACAACCAACAAAGTGGTGGAAAGTGGAGAACAACTTTTTATGGTAAATGCCTTCACATCAACCGTAGAAGGATAAGGAAAGATTGTGTTGAAAATGATCTTGGGGAAAGAACTCACTCTTAACAATGTACGTCATGTGCTAGAGATTCGCAAGAATTTGTTTTCTAGGTCATTGTTGATCAAGAATAGGTTTAAATTAGTTTTTGAATCTGACAAGTTTATACTCTCCAAGAGTGGAATGTATGTGGGGTGAGGTTACATGAGTGATGGGCTTTTTAAGCTCAATGTAATAACTGTTGTACCTAATTTGGCTATTAATAATAAAAACGCATCTTCTATTTATAGTGCTAAGTCTTTTTTTTTATGGCATGGTAGATTAGGACATGCCAATTTTAATTCTTTGTGTAGACTTGTTTCTTTAGAATGTTCGACAAACTTAGAGTTTGATCCTAACCATAAATGTGAGATTTGCGTTGAGGGAAAACTCACTAAGGCATCATTTAATAAAATAGAAAGAAGTACTGAACCTCTAAGTTTAATTCACACAGATATCTGTGATTTAAAATTTGTTCAAACTAGAGGAGGTAAAAAGTACTTTATTACTTTTATTGATGATTGCACTCGATATTGCTATCTTTACTTATTGAGAAGTAAAGATGAAGCCTTAGTAGCTTTTAAGCAATATAAACTTGAGGTTGAAAATCAACTTGGCAAAACTATTAAGATAGTGAGGAATAACAGAGGTGGTGAGTATGATGCACCATTTGAGGAATTTTGTTTTGAACATGGTGTCATTCACCAAACCACTACACCATATTCTCCTTAGTCAAATGGAGTTGCTGAGAGAAAGAATCAAACTCTTAAAGAAATGATGAATTCCATGTTGATTAGTTCAGGGTTACCTCAGAACTTGTGGGAGAGAGGGCGATTTTGTCTGCTAATTTTATCTTTAATAGGGTACCCCACAAGAAAATCAATCAAACACCTTATGAAGTATGGAAAGGTCGATGACCTACCTACACTTACCTCAAAGTGTGAAGGTGTTTGGCCAAGGTGGCAATCCCTAGTCCCAAAACGACTAAGATAGGACCAAAAACTGGTGATTGTGTGTTCATTGGTTATGCAAATAATAGTAGTGCATACAAATTCTTTGTTCATAAATCTGAAAATCCTGATATGTAGGTAAATACTATTATTGAGTCTAGGAATGGATCTTTTTTTAAACACATTTTTCGTTGGAAGAAAACTGAAGAGTTTAAAACTCTCGAAACTAAAGAGACAAGTTCAAATAAAAGAACTTTTGATACTGCTATAGGTGGCAATGAAGACCACAATGATAATGAAGCAGATGAACCTAGACGAAGCAAGAGGGCTAGGATCTCTAAATCATTTGGTATAGATTTTCTGACGTACTTGTTAGAAAATGAGCCTCAAAACTTCAAGGAAGCAATGTCAAGTCCTAAAGCTCCATTGTGGGAAGAGGCTATGAGTAGTGAAATTGAATCAATTCTGCAAAATCATACTTGGAAACTGGTAGATCTTCCAACAGGTTGTAAACCTCTTGGATATAAGTGGCTATTTAAGAGAAAAATGAAAGCAGATTGTTCAATAGATAAATACAAGGCTAGGCTTATTGTTAAGGGATACAGGCAGAATGAAGGCCATGATTATTTTGACACCTATTCACCAGTGACAAGAATAACATCTATTCGCATGCTAATTGCGATTGCAGCTTTGTATAATCTGGAGATACGTCAAATGGATATTAAAACAGCATTTTTGAATGACGAGCTAAATGAGGAAATCTATATGAAACAACCGGAAGGGTTTCAAGTTCCCAGCCAAGAGAAAAAGGTTTGTAAACTTGTCAAATCCCTTTATGAATTAAAACAAGCTCCAAAACGATGGCATGAAAAGTTTGATCATGCTATAATTTCAGATGGTTTTAAGATAAACGAATGTGACAAATGCATCTATGTTAAAAGCACAGACAAAGGCTATGTCATGGTTTGTCTTCATAGGGATGACATGCTCATTATTGAAAGCAATAAAAGCATGGTTAAATCCACAAAGAAAATGTTGAACAAAAAGTTTGACATGAAAGATTTGGGAGTAGCAGATATAATTCTAGAACATCTAAAAGATATGTTTTATCTCAATCTCATTATGTTGAGAAGATTCTGGAGAAATTTGGAAAGCATGACGATTATCTTGCTAAAACACCTGTTGACATTAATCTTCATTTGTCAAAAAACACAGGTGCAGACATATCACAATTAGAGTACTTTCGGATAATCGGAAGCTTAATGTACTTAATGAATTACACTAGGCCAGATATAGCCTATGTTATAAGCAAATTGAGTAGGTACACAAGAAATCCAGAGTCCGATTATTGGAAAGCAATAATTAGGGTACTTAGGTATCTAAGACATACCTAGAATTATGGCTTACATTATACCAAATATCTAGCAATACTTGAAGGGTACAATGATGCAAATTGGATATCGGATATGAAAGACCCAAAATCCACTAGTGGATACGTCTTTACCCTGGGAAGTGCTACAGTCTCTTGGAAATCCTCCAAGCAGACATGCATAACAAGGTCGACAATGGAATATGAGTTTATCGCATTAGATAAAACAGGAAAAGAAACAGAATGGCTTCGTAATTTCTTAGAAGACATTCCAATGTGGCCTAAACCTGTGCCAGCTATATGCATTCACTGTGATAGTGAAACAGCAATAGTATGGGCATAGAATCGTATGTATAACTATAAGTCTCAACACATTCGTCGAAGACATAATATCATTAGGCATTTGCTAATTTCTAGAGACTATGTAAAGTTGAGAGAGAATATTGCGAAACCATTGACTAAAGGGCTAGGCAAAGAGCAATTGTACCATTTATCGAGGGGAATGGGATTAAAGCCTATTACTTAAAAGTTGCCATAATGGCAACCCAACCTAGTTGACTGGAGATCCTAAGATCTAGGTTCAAAGGGACAACTGAATTATGGATGACTTCACATATCACTAAGGAGAGTTTCTCCTACCCATTTCTATGATAAGAAGAGTGATACCTACCGCGTTAGTAGGATAAGATTTGCTTTTAACGATTTTTATAGCTTGGACATCCAAGTGGGGTATGGCAGGATACTCTTAATAAGAAGTCACCTATATGAGTGTGAACTGGGCTGGTTTTGTGAGAATTGAGAAGGCTAAATTCTCTAGAGCACTCATGAATTACTAGGTGTTGTTCAGGGCCAAAATGAACACAATTGTGAGAACCAAATTGTGTCTGCAGATACACTATGTGCAGTCTATTGTCTTGGCTTACAAACAGCTGAACAGTTCAAGGCATCGCATCCACTGATTAGCCAGTAAGTCCGATAGGCTTTCACTAGAGAAGGTTCAAAGCCAAAATCTACATATCTCGATGTGGTGTATTTTCTTAATGTACTCTTTCTTTGTCTACATTTTGTTGCATGTCTGTTATCATGAATTCCATCCATGTGGGGGATTATTAGAAAATGGCTTTGTATGGCTTTGTATAAACCTTATTTTTTGCTAACTTTGAGCATTAATTAAGGTAAGACTCAAGCGTTATTTTAACGTTACTAATTGGGTTCATATTTAATGTCGTGTAATGAATAACATCGTGTATTTGGTTGCTCAAAACCATTTTCGGATGAATGAGAATTCAACATGCATTTTTGGGTTCATGGAAATGGCTTTAGGTGGGTTTCCTACTCATTTGTGAAATGTGCTTGTCCCACATTAGAAAGGCTTAAGGATTTGTATGGGTATATAAACTCTAGCTTGGGATACTTAGGATGGGCCCCAAGGGGTACCCAAGTTTGTGGAAGGATGAGGTTATGGGTAAAGTGGGTAGACCCATTGGACCCAAAACAAAAACCACACGCGCGCGTTGCCAACACCATCCACCAGGTCAGTTGGGCGAGTTGGGTTGGTCTTGGGCACAAGTGCGTGGTGCGAGGTGTGAGATTGGGTTGCGCTTGTCCAACCCAATACTTATCTTTTTAGGCCAAAAATATTTGAATTTTATCTATTTATTTTTTAATTTTGGTTTCAAAATTCAAAATAAAATGGTCTGGATTTTTTCCTTCACCCAAATAGGTTTAAACTCCACCCGAACAGATTGAAATTCAAACCAAACAAATCTGTTTCTGTCCAAACAGGTTTTCTACCTGTTAAATCCAACATAATAGGTTTTCTACCTATTGAATCTGTCCGAACAGGTTTATATTTGTTGAAACCTATTTGGAAAAGCCACCTACTCTTCTATATAAAGCCTTCCAGTCTAGCAATTCAACAATCAATTTTTTTCCTAAGCATTTCATCTTTCTTCTTCCCTTTCCATCTTCCTGTTTTCTGCATATGTTCTGCATTTATTTTTAGGAAGAAAAAGAGAGAGTCACAACATAGTTTTGATTTTCCAGACTTGAGTTTGTAGTGCTGCAGACCAAGTAGCAGGCGTTGCATCTTGGGAAGTAGACGCCAATAAATCTCGAAGCACCGGAGTGAGAGCAAAATCTACTTTAAGGAGATTGTGTCCAACACAAGCCTCGGCGTTTAAAGTTTCTATAAGCATTTAATTCATAATTTAATTTATTAAATTATTTTCTAGATTATTTACTTTTATTTTGTTGTTTATTTCATTTAGTCGTTTAATTTACACACATACACATCTACTGTGGGAATAACACGCTCTTCATGTTTCTTTTATATTTTCCAATCTATTATCTATGCATCAATTGACATCTGATCACATTTGATGATCAGACCTCTGTGATTCAGGATAAGACTGCCTAGAAACCTCTCTACAGAGGTGTTCATAGTCAAGGACCTTATCAACTACCTTCTTGTTTGCAGTCTTCTAAAACCATTTCGTCTCAGTCTTTGGTTGCTCCAACTGCCTTTATTGCTACTACTCTTGTATCTTCTACTACATGGCACAACAGGCTAGGTCATCCATCATCATAAAAGCTACAAGTGTTGCTGAAGAAGTTTAGTTTGCCTACTTCTCCATCTTCTTCTTGTAATAATTATTTGTATACCCATTGTGCTGTGGCTAGAGCCGTCATTTACCGTTCAAATTGTCTAATTCAACTGTAAATAAATCCTTATCACTCATTGATAGTGATATATGGGGTCCATTTTCTTCCTCCACTTTTAGTGTTAAATACTATGGCCTTGTTTGGGAACCCAAGTTTGAGGCTAAAATAGTCTCAAACACTAAAAAAATCAAATAGTCTCAAATAGTACCCTAAACTAATAATTTATATTTATAAAAATAAATAATAAAAAAAAAATCAGCTTGGCAGTGGCAGCCTACACTGTCGCGTTAACAGTGCACTGACAGCCTACCACTGTCATGTTGGCAAGCTGTCCCATAGGTAGTAAATGACAATTTGGCCCCTTTAGACCAATTTTGGAGGTTAGGGACAAATTTGTCATTTCAACCTCAAACATCATTTCAAACACATTTTTCAATACAACAATCAACCAAAAAATTCAGCCCAACTTCCCAAATATAAAAATTAAAATAGCCTACTAAAATAGTCAAATTGCCAAAAAGCAAAAAAGGTAGCCACTTCCTAAACAAGGCCTATGTTCTCTTCATTGATGACTTTAGCAAATTCACATGGATTTATCCTATTTGCTGCAACAGTAAATTGTTTTCAAAATTTCAAGAATTCAAGGTGTTCGTAAAAAATCAATTTGAGACTAAACTTCAAATTTTCAGATCTGATGGTTATGTGTTCACAAGTAATCAACTAGAGTTGTATCTTAAACATCATGGTGTTTTGCATCAACTCTCATGTCGTCATACCCCTTCTCAAAATGGAGTTGTAGAAAGAAAACATAGGCATCTTATTAGTACAATTATTGCTCTTCTTCACCAGTCTGGTCTTCCTTTGTCTTATTGGTTTGATGCTCTAACAACTACTGTGTTTTTAATCAATCGATTACCTAGCTTTAAGCTCAATGATAAAAAAAAAAAAAAAAAAACTCCTTTTGAGGTCTTGTTCCATCAAATCCTAGATTTTGGCTTCTTTAAGTGTTTTTAGTTGCAGGTGCTTTCCATGGCTCAAACCCTACAATTCTCACAAACTTCAACCCATATCATTACCTTGTATTTTTATTGGTTATCATCCCTCTATTAAAGATTACTGTTGTCTTGATCCACTCACAAAAAAAAAAAAAAAAATTTTGTCAAAACATGTGGTATTTGATAAAAATTTGTTCCCATTAGTTTCAAATGTTCAGCCCTCCTTTTTTTTTTCTACTCCTACTCTATCCTAACTTCATTCTTTCTTTTGGTCCACTAATAAGCCTATTAGTTCTTCTATCTTAGGTCCTTATCCTAAGCCCACTTTAACTTTTCCTATGACTAGTCCATCTCCCACAGGTCATCATCCTTCTTCTGACTCTATAACTTGTCCTGTCACTTTTTGTGCCCCAGCTGTAGCCCCCAGTTTTGTCACAACCCAATCCCAGGTGCTTAGGACGGGATTCACAACTAGTTAATTTCTAAAATTACCAAGGATAAATTTTATATTAAACAAATTAGATAATGCAGTAAAATAAAATGTGCATATAAATATCTCAAGCGTACATAGGAATTATTATATATCTAACATGAGTCAAATAATAATTACAACTGAACACGAAAAAAAGAAAGAAAGAAAGAAAAAAAAAACACGATGTTTATCTCAAGTCTGGGTATTCCTCCTTAAATTTCTTTACCTAAAAGAGTTTAACAGCTATAAACACATGGCATAGTGAGGATTATTATACTAAAACCATAAGGTATACAAATTACCATGGATAATTATTTATGATAAACAATGCATAGTTTGGTCTGAATAAATCATTTTAAATGACAGAATCATAACGTAGAAATCATATAAGTAAAATAATCATAACCACAGTACATAACAAAACAGAGGGTCAATGGATCCATAACAAACAGAGGGTCATAAAATGACTAATTAGAGGGCCAATGATTATTTAAGTCCCCCAAGACATGTGACCTCCGTGGTGATACTTATAAAATAATTGTTAAAAAAATACATTTAATAAACAATTATATCCATGAATTTTCATTTTTTAAGCAAATAGGGTTCATAAAATAAATAACATAGTCGAAACGTTAACATAAATTATAAAGCATAATTTGCATAAAATAATTCATAAACAATAAAACAATTTATGGTTATTTAAGGTATAATATAACTCACTTTAACGTTGACTCCTACTATTTTCTTTCTATTTTCTTCGATCTTTGTGGGCTCCCTTTCCTTTGTTACTCCTTTCCTGATTTACCTTGCTTGCCTTAGTTTACTACCCAACTCCCCCTTATATACTTGTGCTTAGGTAGTGATTCATCACTCATGCAATCATAACCTACACATGTGGCTTACTTTGGAGCCTCCAAAATTTGCTTACCTCTCTCCCTAATTCCCTCTTGACCCAAACATTTTGATAATTTTGTGGTTGTTTTGATTTGGCCCCACACAATATATTAACCACATTTTTGGTAAAACCAAAGTCAATTAGATTACATTTTAGCGCATATAACTATGAAATGAAATATATTACTATTATGTTATTTATATATACATATATCGATTTTATTTTATTATTATTATTTAATTTGATATTAACGCAGTGTTAAAATTAATTAAGCATTTGGGGTGTTACATTACTCCCCTCCTAAATAGAAGTTTGTTCTTAAACTTGTCGTACCTTAGTTTTAGAAAAGATATGGATATCGGGCCTACATTTGATTCTCAGTTACCCACGTAGCTTCTTCGACACGATGATTTTGCCATAAGACTTTTACAAGAGGTATAGTCTTGTTTCAGAAAATTTGATCACAACGGTTGAGGATTCGTACCGGTTGCTCTTCATAAGAGAGATCATTTTGAACTTCTAAGTCTTCATGATCAATGACATGTTCTGAATCTCGAAGATATTGCCGGAGCATCGACACATGAAACACATTTTGAACATTGGATAATTCTTGTGAAAGGGTAAGACGGTATGCTACAAGGTCAATCCTTTCCAATATTTCAAATGACACGATGTAACGAGGGTTCAATTGTTCTTGTTTTCCAAATTGAATGACTTCCCTTGTTGGTGAGACCATTAAGAAAACATGCTCTCCTACTTGAAATTCCAAATCTTGTCTCTGTGTATCTGCATAGCTTTCTGGCGGCTCTAGGCAATGCGAATTCACTGTTGGATGAGTTGAATTTTGTCACTAGTCATCGGCACAATTTTTGGACCCAATAACTTTATGTCTCCTACCTCTGTCCAACATATAGGCGATTGACATTTCCTCTTATACAACGCTTCATACGGTGCCATCCCGATACTTGCTTGGTAACTGTTGTTATAAGCAAATTCTACTAATGGTAGATACTCATCCTAATTACCCTTAAGGTCTAATATGCATACTTGCAACATGTCCTCCAATATTTGCATTGTTCTTTCAGATTGTCTATCGTTTTGTAGTTCATAAGCAGTGCTAATCTTTAGTGTTGTTTCCAAAGCTGCTTATAACTTATTCCAAAATTGAGATACGAAATGCGGGTCTCGATCCAATACAATTGATACCACGGCACCATGCAATCGAATGATCTCCTTGATATATAAAGTGGCAAATTTGTACATGACTTTGACGAGCAGAAAATGTGCTGATTTCGTTAATCGATCTATTATGGCCCATATCGCATCGTTCTTTGAGGCTGATTATCACGACACAAACCAGCCCCTATAGGTTTAGACCGTAACCAGCCAGTAATCTTGGATTACCCGGCCTCAAAGACAAAATTAACAAAAATTATTAATTAATAATGGGGCCAGAAGCGGAAGCAGATTGTAAAGTTTTGTCCAATGAGCTTGTGCATAAATGGCATGGAACAAAAATAACTTTTTACTCATATTAATAATATCTCACACATTTATACAAATAAGGAATGTCATACATGTCCAAAAACATTCATAACATGATCTTCCAAGCCAAAGTGGTTATACATGACCAACAAAAGTAACCCAAGGACACAAAAGATTAAAAACAAAGCCTCTTGCATGAGGCATCTCGAGTTGACTTCACAAAACTTGGTTCTTTCACGAGATCACTAGGGCTGGGGCTGGACATCCCGCTGCTTACCTACATACATATAGATAAAGAATGAGTTAACACCCAGTGAATAATCCCAGAGTAAAGAGGTCATATGAATGAGACTCTTAAACAGGTAAATCATACTCATGAACAACACATGTAGATCATTATCAAAACAAAATGACATTAGGTCCATTCCATTATGCTCAAGGCAAATCAAAGGGGCAAAACAACCTTGGGTCCAAACATTTATTCATAATCTGGCCTCAGGTCTAATGGATCCATACACAAATGACTACTGATTCTTCATAACATATGTACTAAATGACCTCGAGTCCAACATTTCCCTATTCTTGTTCATGCGCATTCAAATTCATGATCATGTTCACATTTAATGGATCCGTACACAAAGGACCATCGGTCCTTCATAACATATGTACAAAACGACCTCGGGTCCATCATTTTCAAATTCATATTCATGCGCACGTTTATAGTCGTGATCATGTTCACATTCATATTCATATTCAAAATGACCTTTGGTCCAATCAATTCTGCGATCATTTTGATAGTCACGATCATGTTCACATTCGTATTCATACTCAAAACAACCTTTAGTCCAATCAATTCCTTATTCAAAATGACATTTGGTCCATTTAACAAACATACAAAACAACCTTCGGTTCAATTCATATATAAGGTGACCTTAGGTTTATCTTGTCAAACATTTTAAATGACCTTAGGCCCATTCCATGTTCTTTTCAAATATACCAAACGGCCTTGGGCCCATTTTGTATTCTTACTTATCAATCACTTTACAGATTCTTTTACGAATCAAACAAATAAAATACTCATTGATAATATAAATTCACTAGTCTAGAAAACTTACACGTAGGTAGTATTCAGAAACTAATATACATGAAAATATCTTTGCTAAGATATTACTCATAGTGTTCAGTTGGTTGATTCATTCTCAAAGTTGAACCTACACAATTCATAACACATACAGAAATTGGGTCACAATACAATTCAATTCATTCTTTAATTTGTTTATCTTTCATAAGCTTCTTTCTAGCTCTTTAGTTCATTTAGGATGCTTAATGTGTGCCTAAGAATGCTTAGAAATAAAATAGAACAGAAATTGAAACATAACACAACTTTTCAAAGTTTCCTGAAACAGGATATTTCGCTCGAGCGCAATATTAGTCGCTTGAGCGAACCCCTCAGTCTGCAAAAGTACTGGATGCTCTCATTTTACGCTCGAGCCAACTTCTTGGTAGCTCGAGCCAAGATTGAAAATAAAGGGTGGTCGCTCGAGCCAACCTCCAATGTCTGCAAAAGTACTAGATGCTCGAATTGTGAGCTCGAGCTACCTGTTGGTTGCTCAAAAGGTAGCTCAAACGATTTGGCGAATTTCTGAAATTTCCTGAATTCTTTTTTGAGCTTCAAACACATATCCAAGGCTCCAAATTCAAACATAACATACTCTTGACTTCATATACTCATTAATAAACATAAATATTAGCTCAAACTACAAAAATCAAAGCCCAAACTTGTGGAACTCACCATGCATGACCCAATTTGGTCCAATTTCTTTCTAAGGCTTTATATACATGAAATTGAAGTTCATAGCCTCATGAATTATGCATGCATGCTCAAAATGACCTTTCTTTTGACTTAGACAACATAGATTATACTCTAAAATGAGATTTCACAATAATTTCTTATATGCATGGATGAATTCATCTTCAATTCTTTATTCTAGACTCAATTCATGTAATTCATTTCATTGTCTTCTTGAATCCATTTAGTTATGAACTAAAACTCATGGATTGAGGTTTAATCTCTTACCTTTGAACTTTAATGAGCCTAGGTGTAGCAAACTCTTGTGCCTGGCTTCATTATCGTTTAATTTCTTGAGAAATTCTCCAAGTTCTTCTCTTTTCTCCGTTGAATTCTCACATCTCTCTCTCTCTATAGTGTATATTTTCAGCCAAATATTGAAGATGAAGTTATGAGCCTAGGCACTACTTTAACACACATATATATATAGTGAGTGATTAGCTTAAGCTAATTAACTAAGGGTCAGCCTAATTAATTAAGGCTCATTGTTTAATCTACTTAATTTGATTCAAATCAATTTTTAATTAAATTTCATCATAGGCTCTAAAAGTTATGCTAATCACAATGATATAGTCAATTTTGATTTATGTCGCCTCTACGGCCCTCAATTTCAGTTTATTACAGAATACGGAACAGATTTTCCTACGATGAATAGATATGAATTAAAAAAACATACATAATCACATGATTAGCATCCAAGATCACATAAAGCATATAATCACAAGTATAATTATGACTTAATAGTATAATACGGAACGGGGTTGTCACACTGATTGTGGTAATCCAATAATGAAATCTATAGTAACGTGTTCCCATTGCCATTCAGGAATAAATAGTGGTTGCAGTAGCCCTGCAGGTCTCTGATGCTCTACCTTAACTTGTTGACATTAGAAGCATTTGGAAACATAGCTTGCTATGTCTCTCTTCATTCCCGTCCACTAATAATGCTCTTTCAAATCATGGTACAATTTTGTATTTCCAAGATGAGTTGCGAATCTCGAGCTATGGGCTTCCATCAATATTTTCTTTTTGATTTTTGGAATGTCAGGTGCACAAATTCAGTTTCAAAACTTTAGTATGCCATTGTCTATTGTGAAATCGAAATTGGGCATACTTCCGTGCTCATCTGATCTTTTCTTCAAAAGCTTGTCCTCACATTGATGGGCCCTAATTTCACTGATTGTCACAGGTTCCATGACTACATTAGTGAGAACTCCATCATCCTTGTATGGAACCAACTCCAAGTCTAGTTTTTCTAAGTCTCCAATAAGTGATTTATTGTCAGTGAAGAAGTATGCCAAACTTTGGGTGGTCTTCCGACTTAGTGCATCAGCTACTAAATTAGTTTTTCCTAGATAGTGTTGGATCTTCACATCATAAACTTTCATAAACTCTAAACACCGTCGTTGCTTCATGTTTAGTTCCTTCTGTGTAAATAGATATTTAAGACTCTTGTGGTCGGTATAAATTTCGCATGTTACACCATAGAGGTAATGACACCAAATTTTAAGAGAAAAAATCATCGCAACCAATTCCAGATCATGAGTTGGATAGTTCCTTTCGTCAGTCATTAGTTGACGTGCGACATATGCAATAACTTCCCCATCTTGTATTAGTACGCAACCCAGTATGGGTGCTATCACAAGTCTACTTTTTAACTCTTGAAAGCAATGTTCTTGTTTGTTAGTCCACTCGAACGGCTTGTTTTTCTAGGTCAATTGTGTTAATGGTGATGCAATCTTCCAGAAATCTTGAATGAAACGTCGGTGATATCCTACCAATCCTAAGAAACTCTAAACTCCAGATACATTAGTAGGTCGCGGCCAATCCGTGATAGCTACAACCTTTTGTGGATTGACAGAGATGACATTTTTGTCAATGACATGGTCGAGGAAGTGTACACTAGTGATTCAGAATTTGAATTTCTTCAACTTGGCATAAAGTTTGTGATCATGTAGTGTCATGACCCGAACCCGCCCCTATGGGTTAAGGACATAACCGGCCAGTAATCCTGAGATTACCTACGGCCTCAGACCAAAACAAACATAAGTTGTCAGAGTAAAGGGGCCAAACGGAAGCAATAAATCAAAATTTGTCCATAGAGCCGTGCTTATATGCACATCAACAGACCATATTCAGTTATGTTAATAACCCACAGTTCAAAAGTACAGTTTCACAAAATTCGTTACAAACAGGATCATCCAAAACAAGTCAACCTATGACAGACTATTACATATTTACATAAAGTCCCTGCCGGCGAGACAAGATATAATTACATAGCAAAAGGCAAGGGTAGGTCTCAAGAGTGAGACGCAAGGCTGACTTCCCCAAAACTCGGATTTTTCCTAGCAGACTTCACTGGGGCTGGGTTTGGACTTCCCTTGGCTCACCTACAAACACATGAATGAGCGTGAGCGATAGCCCAGTGAATAATATCAAACGTGACAGTTATATAACAATACGTAGAACAACATGCACCAAACGGCCTTGGGCCCAATTCATAATTCTATTTAGCGAATATATATGTATATATCTATACAACATTCAAATCAAGTAACTGTAGTCCTAACATTCTGGCCTTTGGCCCATTCGGATTTCCATTCATGGCGAAACGGCCTTCGGCCCATTCACTTATGTCGAAACGGCCTTTGGCCCACTCTTTCATGTCAAAACGGCCTTTGGCCCACTCTTTCATATCAAAACGGCCTTTGGCCCACTCTTTCATGTCAAAACGGCCTTTGGCCCACTCTTTCATATCAAAACGGCCTTTGGCCCACTCATTCATGTCAAAACGACCTTTGGTCCATTCATTTACATCAAATCGACCTTCGGTCCATTCGTTCCTATCAAAACGACCTTCGGTCCATTTATACCAAAACGACCTTCGGTCTATTCCTATCAAAACGACCTACGGTCCATTCATTTACTCCTGTCAGACTTTTGTCCACAATCCCAATTAACAACTTATAGAGTTTATAGGGGAATAACAATTGGACATTTGACAAGCTTTCAAATATTGATATTACTCACAGTGATCGGCTTGTGGATGCGCCCTGGAGCTTGACCCTACACATTTCATGAGTACAAAAGGGTCACTAACAGTTCAATCCGTTCTTTAATTCACATATTCCTCTTTAGGCTTTATTTTTATCTCAATAACTCGTTTACAATGTTTAACATATGCCTAAGAGTGCTTACAAGTGAAAGGGAACGGAAAACGAAACACAGAACGCATAAACAAAATTCCAGGAAACAGGGTCCCCGCTCGAGCGTCAACTTATCCGCTCGAGCGGACCCTTAAGGCCTGCAAAAGCACTGGTTGCGTGAAAATTACGCTCGAGCGTTAAATAGGGCGCTCGAGCGGAAGGCCTGTCTACAAAATTCCACGCTCGAGCGTGATATGTCCCGCTCGAGCGGACATCCAACTCTGCAAAAATGCTGGGAGCACGATTTTCCCGCTCGAGCGGCCATTACCCCGCTCGAGCGGACATCAAAATTCTGGAAAACCCAGAACTGTGTTCTTGAGTTCCAACATCGAATTCAAGGGCCCCAAATGCATGATTTCGGCTCAAACTTCATATATATGTGTACTAACATGATATAGACACCAAATTACCACATATTGAAACTCAATTCCCATGAATCAATCACATGCAAACCCAAACTATACCAAACTTACTTCCAATACATTAAATTCATGCATTTAAGTTTCATATCCTCATCAATCATGCATGCATGTCAATTCTTGACTCCATTTCTATTCCAATCAATGCAAATGGTGTTCATTCTCATGGAACACAACAAAAACATGCTTGCATGTAGGATTTAACACTCATATTTCTATATTCATCCCAATACATGCTTGATTATGCAAAACCATGGTGAATCTATACATGCATGTGCATTTTAACTTCAATTCCATCAACTAGAGTACAACTCTTGTTCTTGATCACCAATTAACCTTTAATTCACAAAATCACAAGTTCAAACTCATGAATTGATAAATAATCACTTACCTAGAAGCTCAATCTATGGTCAGTTCTTGAGTTGGACTTCAAATTCGTGACCTTCGGCCAAAAATTACACAACTCTCTCCCTCACTCTCTCTAGCAGCCGACCTCCCCCCTTTCTTAGAGTTTGATCAGCCAAAAATGAAGGTATATGAGAGAATGAGAAGTGTAGTGCTCAAACACAAGAAGTCCCACTAGCCACAATTAAGATATTAAATAATTTGAGCACAATGCCATTAAATAATTCAATTTAATCTGGCCTGAATCAATTTTTCAATTAAATTTCACCGTAGGCTCTAAAAATTATGCCAATCACAATGGCGTAATCAATTCCGGGTTCTGTGGCCGATGAGGCCCTCAATTAAATTTCCAAAGTTGATTATTCAAACAGATATTCCTACGGTGAACAGATAAAACTTTAAAATCATATATATTCACATAATGGCACATAAAATCATGGTAAACACGTAATCATACTCAATTTAAGGACCAATTGGCATACTACGGAACAGGGGTATTACATGTAGTGTTTGCAAAACTAATCGTAAGTGTAGCTCATGGTCATTTGATGCTCTAGAGTATAAGAATGTCATCAATGAAGACAACAACGAACTCATCGAGATATGATTTGAACACTTGATTCATGAGGTCCATGTCGTTGGTGCGTTTGTGGCTCCAAATGGCATGGCAAGGAACTCGTAGTGCCCATAACATGTTCTGAGGGTAATCTTCTCAATGCTTCCCACTTCAACCTTCACTTGATGGTAGCTAGACCTCAAGTCAATCTTTGAAAAGACTTGAGCGCCTTGAAATTGATCAAATAAGTCATCAATTAGAGGCAAAATGTACTGATTCTTGATGGTAACCTTATTCAATTCTCGATAATCAATACATGATCTCATCATACCATCTTTTTTCTTTAAGAATAGTGCCAGAGCTCCCCATAGTAAGGTACTTGGTCGTATGAAACCCTTGTCAAGCAATTCCTGGAGTTACATTTTTAACTCTTTTAATTCCATAATCGACATGCCATAAGGGATTTTTGACATCTGTTGTGTACTGGATTGAGTTTCAATGGTGAATTCAACTTCTCGGTCGACTAAAGTACTAGGTAAGTCTTCAGGAAAGACGTCAGGAAATTCTCGAACTACGAGTATTGAATCAAGTGTTGGGCCTACTTGTTGAGTGTCAATCACATAACAAATATAACCACAACAACCTTTTCCCAAAAGTTGTTAGGCTATCACGGAGGATATTAAACATGGAGGGGTAGAAACTCTAGTTCCTTCAAAGACAAGCTAGCATTGGCCGGGTAACCAAAGAAAGACCTTTTTGGTTGTACAATCAATAGAGGTATGGTTGGTAGCAAGCCAATCCATTCCTAAGATTATATCAAACCTACTTATGCAAAGTGGAATCAGATCCACATACATGATTTCATCTTTTACAGATATGGCACAGGATTTGTATACCTCTGTACTAAGTGCGAAACCATCAAATGGAAAAGGCACAAATAATGCATATCCTAAGGGTTCAAATGTTGATGTCAATTTGGAAGTAAAATGTGGAGAAACAAAAGAATGAGTTAATCCAGAATAAATGAGAATATAGGCTGAGTGACCACATAGAGAAAGTGTACCTAACACAACATTCTCAGCAGCATCAAGGTTTCCAAGCACTAAAACAAAAGCTCTCCCTTAGCGTTTTTGTTCTTTCCTCCCTCCTATGACTGTTCCTAGTTTCTACACTAGTTCAAAAGTACCCATCACATAGTTGGTGAATTTTGGACAATCTTCACCAAATGACCAATTTGGCCACATCTATAGCATGCTCTCATTGCCCGATAGCATTGTCCCGATGAGCCTTCCCATAATTTGGACAATTCGGAATGGTGCTACCCTTGGAGATAGTAGAGCTTTCATTGGCCGAACCAATTGAGCCAATAGGTATGCTATTCATTTTCTTTGATGGTGCTAACCTAGATCCTTCGACTGGTTCCTAAAATCGCTTCTTTTGACCTATTCCACCAGAACATGAGTTTTTAATTCCTTTCTCAGCGATGTATGCTCGATCTACCATATCTGTATAGGTTGGTAGTTTCAAAACCTCAATCTTATCTTTGATTTTAGCATCCAACCCTTCTTCGAATTTCCTAGTTTTTCGGCCTTCTGTTGGAATAACATACGTTGCAAATCACACCAGTTAGGTGAACTTACTTTCGTATTCTACTACCGACATCATTCCTTGCTTCAAGTGTAGGAACTCTAACGCCTTTTGCTCCTGTAGTGAGCCTGGAAAATACTTCTCATAGAATACTTCTAGAAATCTAGCCTAAGTCACGATCTCTTCCTTTTCTAAGGTGAGAAGCCACCATTCTTACGCATCATCTTTAAGAGTGAAGGTGGCAAATGACACTTTCTGTTCTTTTGTGCAGGCTAGAGCACAAAAAATCTTCTCCATTTCTTTAACCCAAGCTTCAGCTAGCAATAGGTTCGAGTCCCCTGTGAATGTAAAAGGTTTCAAGTCTTGGAACTATTTAATCATAGTTAGCCCTTTACGATGTTCTAGTATTCCACTAGTTATGTTGTTTTGCAAGGCTTGCAAGAAACTAGCAATAGCTCGTTCTACGATTTTTTCCGTTGGATCGACTTCGCTAGATGATGATCCAGTACCATTTCCATTGTTAGCCATAGCTATAAAGTAAGAGTTTTAATGAAAGTGGTGCATAATTCCTATTTGTACATAACAATTGTTAATCATCACACACCTAATTTAGAATATTACTAACATAATCTACAAAACATAGTTCACAAAACAATATACACATTATTCACAAAAGACACCGATTTTATTTATGCATAACGATGTTGGTACATTACTCGTCCCTACGAATTAACAGTTATGTCTAGTTAGTGTCTAACCCTCTATAGCAAAACGGATTAGAACTAGGCCATGACTAGCTCATTGTACATCCAAAAAAAAAAGAAAAATAAAAAGACCTTACTCTCAAGATCTAATTTGGAAACAACCATAGGAACTACGACTGCATATGGTGTTCAAACTCCCAACCACATAGCTCAATACCAAAACATAACCAAACTACCTCCTAGTAGATGGGAATGTCTACTTTATAACCCCATAACTGACGTCCTATGATGCATACCGGCACCTCTACATATGTCATAAAATCACCAAAATCGATTGCTTGGACATTAATAATGTTTTGAGGGGGAGGGATTCCTGCTTGCAAGTTGTTACTTAAAAAAGCATTCCCTCTTCGGGCCATAAATTCTGAAGGCAAGGGCGCTACCAAGAAGCAAGGGTATCCTAGGCCTGGGATCATGCCTACCACTCTTGTTAGTCTAAGAAATCTATCTAGTGTACTGTTGCCACTGATCCTCCACCATAGCAATTCCACCTCCTTTGGGTTTGCCCATAGATACACTAGCCTACCCATTAGTTAGCTAGGGGTTGGATGTGACTGTCTAACTATATCTTCATAATCTCCCATTTCCTCTGGCAGATCTCGGGCATAGTTATTATTTTCAAAAATCCTCTCGAACTGTAGTGGCTCGGGCCTGTACCAAAGAGAATCACTAAAATTGAGTTCTGACATTTCTTGAACCACAGGATTCCCAAGCTTAACTATGAAACTAATAAGAGACTATAATCATGATGGCTAATGTCTCAAACAAACTAAACTTTTCCTTATCCTATTTTCTAATGGTATGCATATCTTATGTCTCAATGATTTACTTTTTTCTTTTTCTTTTTTTCCTTTCTTTTATCATTGCTCTGATACCACTTTTGTCATGACTCAACCCAAGTGCTTAGGGCGGGATTCGCAACTAGCTAATTTCTAAAATTACCAAGGATTAATTTTAGGTTAAACAAATTAGATAATGCAGCGGAATAAAAGGTGCATATGAATATCTAAAGCGTACATGGAATTATTATTTATGTAACATGAGGTGAATAATAATTACAACTAAACACAAAAAAAGGAAGAAAAAAAACACACGCACACACACACACAACGTTCATCTCAAGTTTGGGTCTTGATTAATGGGGTAAAACAATTCCACCTTAAGTTTCTTCACCTTAAAGGGTTTAATAGTTGTAAGCACATAGCAGAGTGAAGAATATTATACTAAGAGCATAAGGATACATAAATTACCATGGATAATTATTTAGGCTAAACAACGAATAGTTTGGTTTGAATAAATCATTTTAAATGACCGAATCATAATGCAGAAATCATATAAGTAAAATAATCATAACCATGGTATAGAACAGAACAAAGGTTCAATGGATCCATGATAGACAGAGGGTCACAAAGTGATTAATCAGAGGGCCAATGCTTATTTAAGTCCCCCAAGGTATGAGACTGTCAAAGGGTCACTAAAGTGACAATTCAGAGGGTCAATGGTTATTTAAGTCCCCCCAGGAATGAGATCTCTGTGGTGGTACTTATAAAATAATTGTTCAATTATACATATAATAAACAGTTATATCTATGGGTTTTCATTTTTTAAGCAAATAGGGTTCATAAAATAAATAACATAGTCAAAACGTTAACATAATTTATAAAGCATGATTTGCATAAAAATAATTCGTAAACAATAAAACAATTTATGATTACTCAAAGTATAATATAAGTCACCTTAACGTCTCCTACTAGTTTCTTCCTATTTTCTCCGATCTCTGCGGGGCTTCTCTTCTTTATTACTCCTTCAATTGATTTACCTTGCTTGCCTTAGTTTACTACCCAATTCCCCCTTATATACTTGTGCGTAGGTAGTGATTCATCACTCATGTAATCATAACCTACACAGCTAGCTTACTTTGGAGACTCCACAATTTGCTTACCTTTCTTCCTAATTCTTTCTTGACCCAAACATTTTGATAGTTTCATGGTTGTTTTGATTTAGCCCCACACAATATATTAATCACATTTTTGTAAAACCAATGCCAAATTAAATTATATTTTAGCACATATAACTATGAAATTAAATATATTACTATTATTATATATATATATATATATATAATTTTATTACTATTTTAATTTAGTATTAACGCAATATTAAAATTAATTAAACATTTAAGGTATCACAAGTTATGTGTGTGTATCACCCTCACTTTCTCAGTCCTATGTTGTCCTTTTTGTTAAGAAAATTACAGAAAAACTCTGCGCCCAGTTGCAGCCCCAGCTGCAGCTCTGCCTACTGCCCTCTATCCTCTACCTCGCCTGTTTTGTCTTCTGCCGCTATAGCTCCAACTGCAGTCTCATCTGTGGACCCTTCTTCTGTCTCTTCTTTAATCCCTATTGGCTTTCTTGTTGTTGATCTTAGTTCCTATACTCTTCCCACTTCCTCATCTCTCAACACCCACCCATCCCAAGCTCACTCGTTCAAAAAGCTCTCACTTTACTCTTATAGCTACTTCTTCTTTTCTGATTTGTCTCTTGTTGAACCACACTCTTTTTTCATAAGCTCTTAAAACACCTTCTTGGACTCAAGTTATGAATGAGAAATTTCAAGCCTTGCAAAAACAACTTACTTGGACTCTTGTTCTTCTTCCATCTCATAAGCAAGCCATAAGTTGTAAATGGGTGTTTCGGCTCAAAAAGAATTCTGATGGATTACTTGTCATAAAGCTAGGCTTGTTGCCAAGGGTTATTTGTAAGAGGAAGGCATTGATTATCGTGAAACCTTCAGTCTAGTGGCTAAACAACCCACCATTTGTGTGTTTCTTAGTCTTGCTCTCCATTTTAATTGGCCAATTAAACAGTTGGACATCTCGAATGCATTTTTTCATGGTGTGCTTGATGAAAAGGTCTATATGACTCAACCTCTAGGGTTTGAAGATTCAGCTTGTCCCTCTCATGTGTGTAAATTGACCAAAGCTTATATGGTCTTAAACAAGCTCCCAAAGCTTGGTATTCCATGTTCTTTTCTCCCAACGCTTGATACACCGGCCCATATCCAAATCGGCACTCCAATGGCACTCCAATTGGAGTGCCGATTTGGATATGGGCCGGTATACCGATGAGAATGAAATTCGCAGCCGTAGCGGCCAATTTCCAGTACGTATCGGCCTGAATCCGATACATGAGCGATATAGTTCCAATACACGTTTGCCATCGCCGGTACGGCTAAAATTGGAGCAAAGAACCTCCTGTAAAAGCAAAAATAATCGTTCGGTACAGATAACAATGGAGCAAAGCACCTCAAAAACAAAAGTAAATGCAAAAACAGAAGGGAATAACCCATCACACACATGTACATCACTCACTCAGACCCTTCACTTCAAGTGTTTTGTCTTCTTCAAGCAATACACGGACTCACGGACCATAAATTTGATACCAGTTACAGATTTGCAGTTCACATTTCACAATCAAACTTCCTTGTGGCTTGGCTCCATAGATCTAAGCTTCTTTCTTTAGGCTATGTGGTGGAGTTCACTTTAATCTTCAACTTGAGGAGACAACAACCTCTAAACAAAAACCCTCAATTGGACCAAACCCAAATCCATCTCCCAGTGCCATCAATCTTGTAAAGTGTTGTAGGGAGAAGCATCGAATCAAACCCAAACCCATCTCCCAGTGGCACTAGTTTCAAGCTTCTTCTTTGAAGGTTTGTTGTCATGATCTGTTTTTTTCTTGTGTTGTTTTGTTTATATATTTGTTTTGTTTTGTTTTTCTTTTTTTCTTTTTTCTGTTTCGTAGTTGCTATTTAAGCCAATGTTCTGCATTTTGTGGTTATATTATGGTATGGAATGGGAGATATATTAATATATATATTTATGATTGTTTAAATATTAATATATATATATATATATTTTTTCATCAACGTACCTGTAGAGTTTGTTTCATTCTTATTTCAGTTCTTCATTCCTTTAAGTTGATTTATTAAACTCACTGTTCATGGACCTATTAAAACCAATAAATTAAGTGGTAGTAGTGTGTAATTAGGCTCATGTATCGAATTGCTTGACTGACTTCCACTATATTTTTCAAAACTTTTGTTTGTGAACATCTTGATTGTTCATTGTTTTTTTTTTTAAGGAGGTTTAATATTTTAGATTTTTTATTTTTATTTAAAGAGGTTTAATCTATCAGATTTTTTATTTCATATTTTTTTATTATCTCAGATTTTTTAATCTTTTAATTTTTTTTTTATTTCAGATTATTTTTATGTCAGATTTTTTTTTTTAAAGAGGTTTCATCTATTAGATTTTTTTTAAAGAGGTTTAATTGTTAAGTAAAGACGTTTAATATTTTAGATTTTTTATTTTTATTTTAAAGGCATTATTATTAGTAACTAAATTAGAATTACAATATTTGTTAATTGAAAACTGTTATTGTAGATAATTGAAAGTTATAATGGTGCACGGAGGTGGTTCTAGTGGAAAACCTCCAAGTGATGATATTGGTTGGAAATTTGAAATTCCACTAGAAAATACTAGGCATAAAATTAGGTGTACATTTTCTGGAAAAGAGCTAAATGGTGGTATAACTAGGTTGAAACAACATTTGGCCCATATGAAAGGTCAAGTCGCACCTTGTGCTAATGTCAGTGGTGAAGTTCGGACACTAATGATGGATCATTTGAATAATTATAAGGGCAAAAAGCTTGACAAAAGGAAGATGAATGAGGAATTGACAGAACAAATTAGAACCAGTCAGTGTGATAATGATGAAAATGCTGAGGAGGACCTAGAAATGGTTATGGCCCGACAAATTAGGGCTAGTGATATTGAGGTTGCACCTCCTCCTGGTTTTGCTCGGCGAAGTCATAGTGTTCGTGAGGCTAGTACAGGTAGGAAATGGATTGATACATCATCTCCAGAAGTTCAATTATTAGACATAGATGTGGATCTTCATAGGACCAAAGGCAACAAACAATCCAAACTCTCCTCTAGATTCTTGAAAGAAGCAAAGAAAAAATTAGGAAGAGCAGTTAGCCAGTTTGTATTGTTCACTCCGGTGCCTACTAATGTTGTTAATTCTAAATGGCTAGAACCAATGTTGGATACTGTAAGAGAGGTTGGAAAATGAACAAAGTTACCTGGGTCTTATTAAGTCAGCCTCTAACTTAAAGTGTGAAAAAACTTGTTCTATGTTTAAAAATAAATAAATTATTAAGATGCATGTTAATAGTTTTTGTTTGTTATTTATTATTAAACAGGTAATTGAAGTGTATTTACCAATGGAGTGTGAAGCTTTACAAAATTAGATAAAATCTCATAAATCTAGTTGGGCTGAGAAAGGTGTTACAATTATGTGTGATGGATGGTCTAGGCCCACAAAAAGCACATTGTTAATTTTCTTGTGTATAGCAATCGTGGAACAATTTTTTAGAAGTCTGTGGATGTAACTGATATACCTAGTAGGACAGTGTAGACACCCTATTTTTGACCGTCCTCAAAACTTGGACGTCATCGTTTGAACACTCGATGATCATCCATTTTTGTGTTCGTTTTGAGTTCCCGAAGGTCTCGGCCGCGCGCCTTGCCTCAAGATCTCTCAACTTGACTGTTTTGTGCTTGGTTGTGGACTAAGCACTTGTGTTTTTGCTTCTGAGGGAAGAGGGTGGCTTGTTGGCCATTCCCTCAACCTATCGGCCAAGGAATGAAGCCATCGGCCTTGTTTTCTTGCCATCAGCCAAAAGTGTTGGCCGATCGGCACTCTTTTTGGTCGGTCGGCCCTTATGTTGGTCGATCGGCCATGTTTTCTCGCTGAACCCTGTTCATCTACTTTATGTAGATATTTAATGCCAGCTGTCACAGCTGGCATGCACAATTCACCCTCTCCATACACGTGGATGGGGGGATTTGCCCCTTGGCTTAGCTTCTCCTAGAAGCTTTGAATTTGGTTCTCTATAAGAGAGAACTACCTCCTCCCTCCTCAAGGGTTCTAAAAAATAGGGTTAGAGAAGTTGTATCTATCTATCTCTATATTTCCCTCTCTTTATATCTTTATGTGTGTTTTTGTGCTCTAAAGGGTGTTATGTTCTCACTATTGCACACAAACACCTAGCAATACA
Organism: Camellia sinensis; assembly: GCF_055761805.1. Lineage (NCBI taxonomy): Eukaryota > Viridiplantae > Streptophyta > Magnoliopsida > Ericales > Theaceae > Camellia > Camellia sinensis. Next base: position 134,083,478 of record NC_138961.1, on the reverse strand, counting down.
CCATCCTTGGTTGCTGAGGTGCTAGGGAGTTGGTGTTAGGGTTCTTGAGGTGATTTTGATCAGAGAAAGTTGCTGGAGTGGTGTTCTTGAAAGTGTTTTTCAAGGGTGAGCAAACTTGCTTTTAATACCCCTTTCTTGCTTAAGCTTTTAGACCTTCTTGCTTATTGTTTTAAGCTTAACTCTAAACTACAATAAGTTTTGCTTTTTGATTATCTAGATCTTTGGTTAAGGTCTCTTTTTGGTTTGGGGTTTTTTCCCCCCTCTTAGGCCTTGATTGGCCTTATTTTAGGCCATCTCTTTTGGCCCTTGCTCTTAGCTTTGCATGACCTTCCTACCACTGAAATCCAGATGATTTTTAGTGGTTAGAAGGTGGTTTTGGAGTCCTAAATAGGAGAGGGTCATCCCCTCTCCTTATTGTCATGAAGGCTAGTATAAATGGCTTATATTGGTAGCATGTTTGCTTAGCTTGTTTTAGCTCCATTTCAACAAGTATTTGGTGTTATTTTTCCATGATATACCTCTGTTTCAAGTTGGTTTAATGGCCTCTTACATGCTCCATATACTTGTCTTGCAATCCCCTCATTTGCCTTAATATGCATCATGTTGTAACATGTCATTCTAGCATGCTTTTGGCTCAACTCCATGAAGCTTTTAGTCTTATTGTAACATGCTTAAGCTCGGATTTGAGTTGTTTTTACCATATATGCCATGCTTTGTATAGCCATAAGGCAATCTAGCTTGTTAGCTTTGAGTGCCTAAGTCACTAGCATGCTTTACTTGGGCCATTTCAGTGATTTGATATCACTTGTTATGTTATTTCAGTCCATATAGTATGCTCATATACTTGAACTTATCACTCCTTTAATGCTTTAACGAGTTGATGTTTCATGCCTCTTGAATGGACCATTGTGTATACCTCCATGCTCAGGTCTTTTGGGATGCCATCTAAGTGGTTTTTTGGTCTTGTTTTACAATGCCATAACTTTTTTTTTTTATTGGTTTATGTCATGCCATGTTTGGTCTTGATAGGCGTAGTGTAACACCCCCTTTGTAGCTTTGCATGCTTCATGTTTTATGTTCATCTTTCTAGCATGTTTTGGCCTCATTCCTTGCATGTTTTAGGCTTACTTAGGCATGCTTTAGGACTGTTTTGGTTCACTTTGGTCATTTGCATCATGTTTCACATGGCCTTGGTTTGAACCCCTTGGCTAGCCTTAAGCCTTGAGCCTTCTTGCATGATTTGCTTGTTTTGTTTGATTGGTTTGGCACCTTTCCATGCATGATTTCAGAGCTTACAATATATGCCACATGTCTATGTTTGTCCTCTTTTAAGTGCTCTTGAAAGTTGTCCTCCTATGCCTAGGTGTTGGACCATTTACATGTGCATATTTGCTTTGCATTTTCATGCTTCCAATTCATGATTTTGGCCACTGATTTGGGCATGTTTAAGAGTTGTCCACTTTAGTTTAAGTCCATCTTTGCATGTTGTTGCATGCTATGCATGTTTGCATATTTAGGTTGTATGCCTATTATATGTTAGTTGCATTGCATAATCTTGTTGCATACTTGTTGCATTCTTGAGTTGCTTGCATGCTTGCTTCCATGCTTAGGTTGCATTGCATTGTGTGTGCATTCCCTTGCCTCTTGATCAAGCATGATAGAGGTTGGGGCCCCTCCCTATGTGTTTTGTGCATTTCATTTGATATTGAATTGCACACTTGGCTCCTTTGGCCATCATGCATTGGAATACGTGATTGATGGCCCGAGGGTCGAGCACTACACTCCTTTGAGTCCTAAACATGATAAGGGGTGTAGTTGCACAACATTTTCTTACAAATGTATTGCCATACCTCTGTTTGTCCTCTGCTACAGCAAAACAGCATTTTGCAGGAAGAGATGGCCGATCGGCTATTTGGTGTGCCGATCGGCTAAAAGTGTTTAGCCGATGACCTCATAAATGGTCGATGATACCTTTCCTTTGGCCGATGGCTTCACCATTTGGCCGATGGCCTCTCTGAATGTCCTTGAAGTGGTTCTAGAGCATCACAGGACTTTTCACAGTTTTCAGAGGTACAAAATAGTGCAAACAGAGGCAACATGAGGCGTGGCAACGGATTTCCGAGCGAAGCCAATCGAGCATGCATTTGTCCCTCTTGTCGAGGCCACTTTACTGTTTTTGTAGCTTAATTAATTTGTTTAATTAGTTAAGAGTTATGAAATAATTAATTAGCTTGTTAGTTGATTAATTAGTTGATTTGTATTATTCTTTCGGACCCTCCGTCGAGAGGGCCAATTGTTGTAATAAGTGTGCGTGTGTGTGATACGTGTTTTCCAACCCCACGTCTTTCTCCTTTTTACTTAACCGCTTACGATGGTTAGTTTTAGGGCATATTTCATTTAGCATCCTTATGTTATGCATGTTTGCATCATTCATCTGTATTGCATGCACCGGGCTCGGCGCATCATACTAACTGCATTGTATTTCAATTCCTACTTGAATACATGTATCGAGTTGTCGCATCTCATATGCCATCTTAGAATATCCGAGCCTATTTCTAGTTTCATTTCGCATGTGTTGCATTAGCCATCTTGACATGAATTAGGATCATGCATTAATTACTAACTAGTTCTTTGTTTTGGCTCGGAGTACACTGTGAGTGTTTATGCTTTAGCATCTTGCCTATTTGTGAGTGTTAACATGACAGCATGCTTGCCATGAGACTAATTGCTTATGTGATATAACTACCTGAATGCCTGTGGGTGAAGGTTGGATTACTTGAATTAGAACGATTCATTGAAATTCGTGTTTTAACCTACTTGCGAGTAGCAAACTTCAAAACCATTTCCAAACAAACGGACACACAATGCTTTGTTCCAAATTAGGCGATCTAGTCTATACTTGTGTGTTGTGCGCATCACATAGTAATTCTAGCTAATAACTGGATTAAGAACGCATATGTTTTCAAAAACAAGATATCATGCTTAGTACAGGCCGATCTTTGATCGGGTGAGTGGGGGTGCTCATTGCATGACCTTCCCCTCTCGTACCCAAGTTCCTGAGCCGAGGCAACTTTGGTGATGATGGATACGTGGCCTTAGGCACGAGTCAGGGTTTCCTAAATTCTCCCAAAATAAAATATTTAGGTGGCGACTCTGTATCTGGCAAAGCAGTCCATGTTTGACACTTCTTTCTTAAAAATCAGTTTTCCAAAACGATTTTTCGGATTTGGACTCTTTGGTGATTTATCAATCTCACATCGCACATTGTGAGATCAGATTAAGAATCATGGCATTTGAGTCTGAACTGTAGCATGAAGCCCAAGGGCGCGTCTACAGACAGCTGATTATTACTTGGGCCTCATGGATAAGGTAGTGGATGAAATTGGAGAAGAATATGTTGTGCAAATCGTAACTGATAACAAAGCTGCGATAAAGGCAACTAGTTACAAGCTCATGCAAAAAATTGAGAATCTGTATTGGACAGGATGTGCAGCCCCTTGTATTGATCTTATGTTAGAGGATATTGGGAAGAAAAAAAGTGTGGCAAAGGTATTGGATGTGCAAAAGTAATCACACGCTTTATTTACAACTCTAATTGAGTCATTGATTTCTTGAAGAGATTCACAGGAGATAGAGAGTTATTACGTCCTGTCATCACACGCTTTGCCACCAATTTCATTACTTTGGAAAGCATTGTTAAACATAAGACTGCTTTACAGGATATGTTTCATTCTCAAGAGTGGAAGCACAGCAAATGATCCAAAAATGATGATGCAAAAGAAGCGAAAAAAATTATACAAAGTAATGATTTTTGGACTAAGGCAGCAGATGTATTAAAAGTTCAAGAACCACTTCTAAAGGCGCTTAGACTTGTAGATGGGGATGAAAAGCCCACAATGGGTTTTATATATGAAGCCATGGATAGAGCAAAGTTGGCCATCAAACAAAATTGTCGCAATTATATAGATTATTGGAAGATAATTAATCATCGATGGGCTTTCCAACTACACACAGACTTGCATGCTACTGGTAAGTAATTTTTAATTTATTTAAATTATAAATTATGTGTTCCTTTGTCTCACTTTTATTATTATTTTATATTTGAATGGAGGTTATTTTTTAAATCCCATATTCTAATATGGGGAGCACCTTTCTAATCACTGAGAAGTGATGAGTGGAGTTAGAAATGTGATTTCGAGACTTCTACCAGATTTAAACGAGCAAATACAGGCGATAAACCAAGTTAGTCATTATTTAATATTAGTTAAACTAATAACTTATTATTTGACTTGTGAATTGTGTTTGTAAAACTGCTTATTGCCTTTTGTTCATTACAGATCTCTTTATTTTGTAACAAAGAAGATTCTTTTGGTGCTATGTTAGCACAAAGAATAGTGAAAGCAAGAAATCCTAGTAATTATTATATACTCAATCAACTATTAACTATTTTAATTACATATTATTGTTACATTGTCAACACTTCTATATCAAATTATAACATAATCACTAATGATTGATTGATTTGTATATAGCTGAATGGTGGATCCATTATGGTACATCAGTTCCAGCACAGTATTGAGCCAAACCACGTCTTCTTCTAATTGTGAGCATAATTAGGGTACATTTAGCCTGATACATACGATGACAAGGAAGCGGTTGAAGTATAAAAAATTAAATAAACTTGTTTATGTGTATTACAATATAAGGCTAAATATCAGACATGCAACATGAAAAAGCCAAGATGACAGAGAGGAATCTTTTAACCCCATCAATCTTGACTATATATTTGAAGAAGATGATCTATTAGCTCCATGGCTTCAAGAGAAAGAACATGCAGTCTTGGATGATGAAGATAACTCAGGTTGGTTGATTGTTGATGATGATGATAAGAGAGATTATGCCACTAGTAGCCAACCACCTCAACACCATCAAAGAGGAGGGTCTGCTGGAAGTAGCTCTAGTGAGGGTCACGGTTTGAGTCCACCTAGTGGTAATAGAGATGATAGTGATGGCAGTTGTCCTCCAACAAGCGGTGGTAGTGGTGGACAATGGGAGTCTGCAAGTTCTGTACATGGTAGTAAACGCAGTATTCATCATATTGATCATGATTGGAACAGGGATTCTACACAACAGCGACAACATTCTATTTCTGCTCTTGATGTAGAAGCATCAATTGGTCGTTCACGACATATTGATGATATTTATGGTCATCGTGACCTTAGAAATAAATTTGGACATCTTGGAGTTAGACAAGAAGATGGAAGGGTGTAGACACCCCATTTTTGACCGACCTTAAGACTTAAACGTCACCAATTGAGCGCTTGGTGATATTGCATATCGCGCTCGTTCAGAAGTCTCAGAGTCGCGGCCATGAGCCCTGCCTCCGGACTTCCGAACCCTCTCCTGTGCCTTGCCTCGGCTTGCGAACCAGACTCGATTTTCTCTGTTTCTTTTCCTGAGGGAAGGGAGAGGTCCCGTAGACCATCTCTCAATGTCCGTAGGCTACACATGGTGGCCATAGGCCATTTTTCCCATTTCGGAGTCCGGTTTCCGGTTTTCGGAGCCGTCAGGCCGTGTGCCTCGGTTCGGGACCGCCTAACCATCTCCGTTTGTTCTGTTTTTTTGGCATACTTCCGTTATACTCCCTTTTGAAGGACACTGGGGGCTGAGAAACCCACTTCGTGGCCGAACGCCACTTTCGGTGCTTGACAGCCCATTTTCGGGACCTCGAACTGCGCGTTTTGGTCCCCGAGCATTCGTTTTGCAACGGTTTTCGTTCATTTTTGGCAGGTACCTCTGTTTTATCACCGGGGAGGTCACTGAAGGGGGAGAGGCCAGTAATTGTTGCAGCAACCAGTTATACATCCTCCGACGCCCTTCGGCGCCCGTTTTTCACACTTCCGGGCTAATGTTGAACACCTTGGGCCCACATTCTTGAACTTTGAACCACATATTTGTGATGTACACACATGGGAGGACCCTAAAAGTTGGTGGCCGGCCATTAATGTTACTTGACCCTTTTGACCCCCTCCTTCCGGGCTAATGTTGAACACCTTGGGCCCACATTCTTGAACTTTGAACCACATATTTGTGATGTACACACATGGGAGGACCCTAAAAGTTGGTGGCCGGCCAGTAATTCCACCTGACCCTTTTGAACCCCTCTTTCCGAGCTAATGTTGAACCCCTTGGACCCACTTTCTTGGACTTTTAACCACAGGGTTGTGTTGTACACAGATAGGAGGACACCATCAGTTGGTGGCCGGCCACTAAATCTGCTTGACCCTTTTGACCCCTAGCCGGCCGACTAGGGGGTGTGGCCGGCCGGCCACCTGGAGCAAAAGTAACTGGCCGGCCGAGTTCCTTGCACTGTGCACTTTACAGCTGTGGAGCTTTATCCCCCAGAAAATATCTTTATCCGGGGGATATTTTGTGGGGGAAAGCTGCTCTCCTTTTCCCCCACCTTTACACCCCCTTTTTGGCCCTTATAACCAGCTGGTGGCTTCACTTGTAGAGGTTAGGAAAATTGTTCTTCAAGCTTCCATACACAAATCCCTTTCTATACCTCTCATTTCCTTGAAAATTCCTAAGTCCCTAAGCACCATTTCTTCTACACCACCAAGCTCTACCATCACCACTTCATTTCCAGCAACAAGGAAGGCTTCTCAAAGGCTAAAGGAGCTGCAAATTGATCCAAGAAGCAACAAAAGCTTTGATCTTCAAGGGTGAGTAACACTTCTCCTCTTTGACCCTTTTTCTTGATCTATTTGTAAGCCCCACATGCTTTTTGTTTCAAGCTCCGGCCCTAACTGAAAGGGGCCCTCTTTTGAGCTCATCTTCACTTTTCATTAAGGGCTCAACCCTGTTTGAGCCCTCCATGATGCACTTGCTTCATTGATCTTCTTATATGTCATAGTCTTGCATGCTATTTTTGGCCCATGAGTAATCTGTTTCTGAGCATGTTGTAAACTGATATTAGGCTTATTTTGAGCCCCTATTCAACATTGAAGAAGGGCTCAACACCATTTGGGACCTCCATGTTGTACTTACCTTTATACTCCCCTTTTGGTCCCATTTTTGCATGCAATGGCAGCCTACCATGCTTTTGTTTTTGGCCATTTTACAGTTCTGAAAAAGTGCTTATTTTGGTCCATTCTTCATGTTTCATTTAGATCCTTTCATGGTTTGGGACCTCCATATGCCACTTCATGTTATATCTCTCTTTTATTCCCCATTCTTGCATGTTTAGTTAGCCTATCATGCTTTTGTTTTTGGCCATTTTACAGTTCTGGAAATAGTCCTATTTTGGCCCATTCTACATGTTTTATTAAGGGTCTTTGGCTGTTTGGTGAATATTTTGCATACTTCATGTTATAGCCATTTTTGAGCCTCATTTTGCATTGCATTTTTTAGCATGTTTGTATATTGATTCGAAGCTTGCCATATACTGTAAATATTCATATTTTTGGTCCCTCTTCAATGTTGTAGAAGGAAATTTTTCAGTTTGGGTTTTGCTTATATCACTTGCTTCATTACCCCTCTCTTGGCCCCTATTCTTGCATGCTATTTTTGCCATACCTATGCTTGCTGTTTGGCCATGTTTATAACTGTGAAAGTGCCTTTTTTGGGACTGGCTAGCTTCTGTCTTTGCATTACATGTCCGTATTGTGCATGTTTGGCATAGTTATAGGCCATTTCGAGTGCCTAAATTCGCATTTCGGGACAATTCCATGCATTTGGTGTCATTTCGCCTCATTTCGGGGCTGCTTTCCCCCACTTTTCAGTGCTGAAATCCCATTACCATGTTTACATATCATTTCCCATGCCATAGTTCGCATTTTTGCATTGCCTCGGTTTGCGTGCCCGTGTGCACGCATTTCGAGGCACTTCATTTTCAACCACCGGCATCCTATGTGAGTGTGGCTGAGGCTCACTCATGTTGGTATAAGCCCATATCATGTTTTCATGTCATTACATCGCATTCTGCCATTGCCTCGGTTTGCGTGCCCGTGTGCACGCATTTCGAGGCACTTCATTTTTATCCGCCGGCATCCTATGTGAGTGTGGCTGAGGCTCACTCATGTTGGTATAAGCCCATATCATGTTTTCATGTCATTACATCGCATTCTGCCATTGCCTCGGTTTGCGTGCCGGTGTGCACGCATTTCGAGGCACTTCATTTTTATCCGCCGGCATCCTATGTGAGTGTGGCTGACGCTCACTCATGTTGGTATAGGCCCATATCATGTTTTCATGTCATTTACATCGCATTCTGCCATTGCCTCGGTTTGCGTGCCCGTGTGCACGCATTTCGAGGCACTTCATTTTTATCCGCCGGCATCCTATGTGAGTGTGGCTGAGGCTCACTCATGTTGGTATAAGCCCATATCATGTTTTCATGTCATTTACATCGCATTCTGCCATTGCCTCGGTTTGCGTGCCCGTGTGCACGCATTTCGAGGCACTTCATTTTTATCTGCCGGCATCCTATGTGAGTGTGGCTAAGGCTCACTCATGTTGGTAGAAGCCCATATCATGTTTTCATGTCATTGTATCGCATTCTGCCATTGCCTCGGTTTGCGTGCCCGTGTGCACGCATTTCGAGGCACTTCATTTTTATCCGCCGGCATCCTATGTGAGTGTGGCTGAGGCTCACTCATGTTGGTATAGGCCCATATCATGTTTTCATGTCATTTACATCGCATTCTGCCATTGTCTCGGTTTGCGTGCCCGTGTGCACGCATTTCGAGGCACTTCATTTTTATCCGCCGGCATCCTATGTGAGTGTGGCTGAGGCTCACTCATGTTGGTATAAGCCCATATCATGTTTTCATGTCATTACATCGCATTCTGCCATTGCCTCGGTTTGCGTGCCCGTGTGCACGCATTTTGAGGCACTTCATTTTTATCCGCCGGCATCCTATGTGAGTGTGGCTGAGGCTCACTCATGTTGATATAAGCCCATATCATGTTTTCATGTCATTTACATCGCATTCCGCCATTGCCTCGGTTTGCGTGTCTGTGTGCACGCATTTCGAGGCACTTCATTTTTATCCACCGGCATCCTATGTGAGTGTGGCTGAGGCTCACTCATGTTGGTATAAGCCCATATCATGTTTTCATGTCATTCACCTTGTGTATGCCATTGCCTCGGTTTGCGTGCCCATGTGCACGTATTTCGAGGCACTTCATTTTCATCATTCGGCATCCTATGTGAGTGTTGCTGAGGCTCACTCATCTTAGTATAAGTCCATGTTGCATTTTCCATGCCATTTTAGTCACTTGCATTGCATATACCATCGCCTCGGTTTGCGTGCCCGTGTGCACGCATTTCGAGGCATCTCATTTTTATAGCATAGTGCATACTAGGTTGTATCTTAGATTGCATTCTGTCATTTTCTCAGTTTGCGTGCCCGTGTGCACGCATTTCGAGGCATCTCATTTTTATAGCATAGTGCATACTAGGTTGTATCTTAGATTGCATTCTGTCATTTTCTCGGTTTGCGTGCCCGTGTGCACGTATTTCGAGACATTTCACTTTCATAGCATGGTGTATGTTAGGATTGCATCTTAGTTGCATGTCGTGCATATTGCATCGTGTTCGGAATAGGAGTTAGCCCGGGCACGGGAAACGAGGTGCATTTCGTACTCCGAGTGACGGAATGTATCTCAATTCCCCAGTCACCGACACTCCGGATTATCCATGATGGAGTTAGGTTTTAGCTGTTGTTTCATGTGCATTCATTCTATATTGAGTTGTGCATTTCGACTCCTCGGCCATCATGCCTCGGTATGCGTGATTGGTGGCACGAGGATCGAGACATGCATATATCTGTGCAAATACATTGCTATGCCCCTTTCTTGCTCTCTGTTGCAGCAAAACGAAGAATCAGCAACTTTTTTGGGGCTTGGCACGCATTTCAAGAACAGGTGTAAACAGAGGCTAATTGGGGCATTCCAGTGGATTTCCGCGCAAGGCAACCCGGACATGCATCATCCATCAGAAGCAAGGCAGTCCCTGGCTTGCACGCCAGTTTTACTTGCTTTCTTAGTTAATTCATTAATTAATTAGGATTCTGTAACATTTGGACTGTAATATTCTTTCATTCGGGACTGTAATATTCGGACTGTATTATTTATTCGGACCCTCCGAGTGAGGGCATAACTGTAATAAGTGTGCGTGAGTGTGTTGTATCTCTTCCAACCCCACGTCTTTCTTCCTTTTATTTATCCGCTTTTGATGGTTAGATTAGGGCATATTTCAATTAGCATACAGTATGATAGCATGTTTGCATCATTCATCTGTATTGCATGCACCGGGCTCGGCGCATCATACTAACTGCATTGTATTTTTAATTCCAAATTGAATACATGATAGTTGTAGCATTTCATATACCATTTTAGAATAGCCGAGCCTGCTATAGTTGCATTTTGCATGTGTTGCATTAGGCATTTCTGTATAATTAGGATCATGCATGATTTCTAATGAGGTTTCTATTTTGGCTTGGAGTACTCGGTAAGTTTTATGCTTTAGCATCCTTGCATGTGTGCGAGTGACTGCCATGAATAGCATGCTTACCATGAGGCTAAATGCTTATGTGATATATCTGCCTGAATGCCTGTGGGTGAAGGTTGGGTTACTTGGATTGGAATAAATCATCAACTGCTTGTTTTAAGCCCACTAGATAGTGGCAAAACCATCTTTACTAAGCCCACCCGAGGGTGGCAAAATCTGCATTTTAAGCCTACCTGCAGGTAGCACCTTCAAACCATTTTCAAACAAACATGAAATGTTTTGTTCCAAATCAGGCGATTCAGTCTATACTTGTATGCTGCTCATCACATAGTAACCTAGGCTAATAACCAGAATAAGAACATACAAAGTTTTCAAAAATTGATATCACGGTTAGTAGAGGCCGGTCTATGACCGGGCGAGCGGGGGTGCTCACGAAGTGACCTTCCCCAATCGTACCCAAGTTCCTGAGCCGAGGCAACTTTGGTGATGACGGACACGTGACCTTTTGGCACCGAGTCAGGGTTTCCTAAATTTCCCAAAATAAAATATTTAGGTGGCGACTCTGTATCTGGCAAAGCAGTCCATGTTTGGCACTTCTTTCAAAAATCTGTTTTCTCAAAACGATTTGCCGGATTTGGACTCTTTGGTTCAGATTTAGAACCGTGACTGACAAAGTCGAGTCCGAGCTGTAGCGAGCCCCCCCCCCCCCCCGGCGGGCTTGTCTACAAAGGGGAACTCAACATTAGCAACCAATATGCCCAGTACCATATCCTTATTACCCTCCTCCAAGTCAACCACCACCACACATCTATTAACCACCTTATATGGGGAATTGGAACTACTCTCAACAACCTCATCAATATCCATATACAGAGGGTTTCAATTATGGTACAAGGGGGCTTGCAATGACACAACAACAATCAAGTAGCAGTGGCAGCAACAACACCACTTATGATCAATGCACTTTCAATAACTACTACCAGGAATATCAATATGGAGAAATAGGCCACCCAATTCATAGTGATGATCAAAGTGATGTGAGATATGGAGATCCTTCTGTACCACCACGTAATTCTTTTTATTACTAAGTTTTAGAGTTGTTAATTTATAGTAGATTGTTTGTATGCGATTATGACTGAAGTGAATGATTTATTTTCATGTCTCTCTCTCTCTTATTAATTTGTTGTGCATTTGGAAGTATTTCATTGTTGAAAATAAGTAAAAAAATATTTCCACATCAATTTTTTTATTAAAAGTTTAACATATATGCCAAATAAAAGCTTGAGACTAAAATAAATACATATCATTTAGTTTAAAATGAATTAAAAATGCCCCTACATATCAAAATTTTGATTAACATGTGATAAATTAAGGCTAAAAGAGTAAAAAAAAAAACCGCATAAAATTGAGTTTTAAAAGGATTACTAATGATTTTTGAAATTTCACGGCCACGACGCTCGATTCCCAATATGTACCAGTCGATACTACCGATACCGATACTCCGCGATTGATACCGTTACGTTACCCGATACCGCGATTTAGCACTATGAGCTAGTGTGATTTCTCTTTATTTATTCTTCATACACCTAAGTCTATCACTCTCTTATTAGTTTATATGGATGACATCCTTATTGCTGGAAGTGATTCAGTTCAGATAGCTATCGTTATCAAGCATATGCATTCTGCCTTTTCCATGAAGGAGTTGGGGCCCATCTCTTATTTTCTTGGTATTTCTGTGCAACTAACTTCTGATGGCTTCTTTTTGTCTCAATAAAAGTATGTTTATGAGATCTTAGCCAAAGCTGACATGACTAATTGCAAATCATATTCTTCTTCAATGGCCACTAAGTGTTCCCCTCTTTCAGATACATTAGTTCCTTTTTCTCAACGATCTCTTTATCGAAGCATAGTTGGAGCTTTGTAGTACCTCACTATCACCAGGTCAGATCGCTCTTTTGCTGTCAATCATGCTTGTTAATTTATACATGCTCATACTGTAGCTCATTTCAATGCTATCAAGTGGCTCTTAAGGTATCTTCAAGGGACATTGCATTTTGGTTTACAATTTTCCTCTAGTTCTTTGGATCTTCAGATTGGACAAATAGTGTATTGGATATGTTTTTCTTGGTCCTAATCTAGTCTCTTGGACGGCAAGAAAGCAATGCACAGTTTCTCGGTCTTCCACTAAAGCCGAATATAAAGCTCTTGCTTAGGCCACGACTAAATTATCTTGGCTTCAAATGCTTTTTCATAAGTTGCACATTCCACCAACTATACCTACTTTGTGGTGTGATAATCTCTCTGCAATATCACTTGCTTCAAATCCCGTCTTCCATGCTCGATCCAAACATATTGAGGTTGATTATCATTACATTCAAGAATAGGTTGTGGCTAAGAAATTTCTTTTCAAGCATGTCTCTTTAGCTGATCAAATCACTGATATTCTTACTAAACCTTTGTCCATTGATCGATTTTCTTTTCTTCAAGACAAGCTAATGGTTCGTCCCTCTCCTATTAGCTTGAGGGAGCTTGATGAGATTATATTAAGCAATCAAGAAAAAGTGATCAACTGATAAAACAGAGCTCTAGTAATGCAGGTGCAACAGCTCAATAAGAAGTTGCATGTTAGTTAAAGTCACCAAATGGTTGTAACCATATTCTATTAGATTAGATATGGAATAGATATAGGTGGTCATTGTAGCTGAGCTTGTATATAGGTATGAACTATTGTATGTGCTAATCAATGAAGACAGATTTCTATTGAAATTGCTTTAAGAACAACATGATCTAACCAAACAAATTCTTCAAGCATATATTATGTATCATAAATTACACATGCAAGTGTAAATCTAAGACTATATCATGATTTTAATACTATTAATATATAAATAAATCTTTAAACATTTAATACATATCACCAATTTCACATGCAAATACAAACAAATGGTATATCAAGATTTTTAACTTTATCAGCACTTGAATATATTCTAAATTTGAAGAAAAGAATGAAAGGAAAGAATGAGAGGATTTTGACGATTTTCATACCACTACAAAAAAAGTCACTTTTAGCGACTAAAATATTGGTCGCCAATTGTCTGTTTTTTGGACACCAATGACATTCTGTAACCAAAAAATTTGGTCGCTACGTTTGTCGCCAAAACTCTGTCGGGAAAGGTCTTGCAGGGTTTTGCTGACCAAAAAACCTTTGGTCGGCAAAAAGCAAGTCTTTAGCTACCAAAATTTTGGTCGCCAATAATCAATTATATTTTTTTTAAATTATACATTTACTGACCAATGTTTTAGTCGCCAATAATCAAGGAATCGCAGACCAACACCTTTAATCGCCAAAAGCAACCAATTGCCGACCAACACCTTTTGTCACCAAAAGCTTCAAACGTGAAAAAAATAATAATAATAATTCATTGTACAACAATTTGATCCGCTCTTGCGGAGACTTAAACCGCTAACCCCCCACACCATAAACTTTAAACACCACACTTATCCCACTACGCCTTTATAGCACCACATGATTAGATATGTGACATATATTATTTATATAGTAGATACATCCATATTAATATAAAAGTATATGTGTAAATATAATTATTTTAATGAACATAATTTTTGTAAAATAAACTATTTAGTAGCAAAATAAAAAAAGATCACTTTTGGTGACTAAATATATTTTTTAGTTGCCAATTCTATACTTTTAGCTACTAATTATTTTTTAGTCGCTAAAAACTTAACTTTTGCCAACCAAAGTCGGACTTGGTCGCCGAAGATGCACTTTCAGCTACCAAAATTTTGGTCGCTAAAAAATTTAATTCCTGCCTTAGGATTTTCGTTCTCCCGCGCTAAAAATGACCACTTTTTGTGACTAAACTTATTTTTTTGTCGCCAATTATAGACTTTTGGCTACTAAAATTTTTTTAGTCACCAAAAAGCTTTACTTTGGGCTACTAAAATTTTTTTAGTCGGTAAAACCCATATAATCAACGACCAAACTTATTTTTAGTCGCCAATTGTAGACTTTTGGCTACTAAATTTTTGTAGTCGCCAAAAAGTTTTACTTTGGGCTACTAAAAATTTTTTAGTCACTACAGCCCATATAATCAGTGACCAAACTTAGTTTTAGTCGCCAATTGTAGAGTTTTGGCTACTAAAATTGTTTAGTCGTCAAAAAGCTTTACTTTTGGCTATTAATGCTGTTTTGGTACCTGAAAGCTATACTTTCAGCGACCAAATTTTTTTTAGTTAGGAAATTTGGTCGTCGAATGTGTTTTTTCTTGTAGTGTACTTAGCAATGAGGTGGTGAAATGATAAGAAAATTCTAGTCTACCTCCCCTTTTCTCCCTTCTCCTTACTCTAACTTGCTCTCAACTTTTTTATTTATTTTTTTATTTTTTTTGGAAGAGAGGGGTGTTCTATCTCCAATCAGCCGCGGGAGTTTAGAGCATCCCAATCAGCTTACCTAAATTTTATCCTAAACTATTATTAAAAAATTCATTCTCTATTTTGGGAATCACTTTTTCATCTAGCTTCTCCAATAAACTCCATATTCTTTCTCTATTATATTAAAATAATCTTTTAAATTATTTTTAAATTTAATATTTTTTTAATAATAAAATAATTAAACAATTTAAATAAAGTCAACAATGGAGGCTCAAAAGGCAACTCCATTTACTGAAAAAAGTAGCAGAAGTAGAAATCAGGGATTAGACGTCTAGGGAGTCGACCAGCCAAACATCTGAGTGGATGACTGGCGAAACAATTTTTGTCCAAATTATTTCATCTGGGATATTCAAGTGGACGACTATGATCAGATATAATGAAACTACAGTTATTTTTTATAATTAAGAAATGACTGTGACAATTTTAAATTTAAAAGATAACATAAAAGATATGATGGAAAAGCTTTTTTTTTTTTTTTTTAAGAATTAATCATTTATAATAACAAAAAATTATTATAAAGAATATGATAGAAATACTCTCACCATGCATATATAGGCTTACAAAACACACCTAACCATCTACTTCTCTCATCATTATGCATGAAGCATAATCTTTCATAATCATCATAACCTATCTCATAGGTTAGCGTGCAAAGCTACAAACAGTAGGGTGATTTACCCCCTCCGGTCACCTAATTACAATATATATATTGAATTGATTAATAAATTTATATAAATGTGTATTTTTGTGAATTTTTTTAAAACTTATTAAATAAAATTTTTAATTAAGATATTTAGCTTCCGGGAAACGGGTTAACTTTTTAGTTTTTTAATTTTTTTAACTATTTTAATCTGAGGTTAAAAAGTCTAGTTTGGAAAAGATTTTTATTTTTTTTAGCTTTTTTAGTTTTTTTGACTTTTTTTGTGAGAGAAAAATGTAATGATTATAGGTTGAATGTAATATTTTATCTTATTGAGCTAAAATAGCCTATTTTATCTTATATGACTATTTTAGCCCAAATTTTACTTCACAAACGGAGGCTTAGGCCTCGTTTGGCAAGAGGCTATTTTAGCCAATTAGCCAAAAAGTTACTAAATTAGCCAAAAAGTCAACAACCCATACCAAAAAGTCAAAGATTCTATTTTCTCTCTACTTTTTGCACATCTTTTCGTAATTAGCCAAAAAGTCATCCCAAACATACAAGTTTTTTTTACCTACATTTTTAGCCAAATAGCCAAAAAGTTACTAAATTAGCTTGTTCCCAAACGAGGCCTTAATGAGTTTAATTATTAAGTTGAACTTTTGTTTAATGAGTTTAATTATTAAGTTGAACTTTCATCAAAAATAATAAGCGAATTACACTAACGATCCTTATAGTTTGGATCTTATGTCATTTTAATTCCAAACTTTTTAATTGTGACAATTAGACTTTGAATTTTGAATATTGTTCTAAAAATTAATTTGGTAAATAAAAATTAATTTGGTAAATAAGTAAATAAATGTCTAAAATATTTATCAATTATACATAATTTTATCTTTGGTGGGTAAAAATTATTTTTAAAAATTTAAAAATATTTTTTGACATTTATTTTTGTCAAATTAATTTATATTTTATCAAATTGACTACTTTGCTCTTGAAATTAAATACTGATATTTTCAATTGTCCTTATTTAGAATAAGATTCAAAATTTAGAATCAAATGTATCACAATTAAAAAGTCAGGAATCAAAGTAACACGAACTCTACACTATAGGGACGGTTAGGTAACTTGCTCAAAAATATTTATAAACCAAAAATGTTAGATGCCCACTAAATTATTTTGTTAGTGACCAAATTGGGACCGTTTGTGATTAATTTATACAATATTGTATTTATTACATAATTCTTAAATAAGATAAATTTATGACTTGTTTTGGTAAGTTAGCAAAAAGATAGTTTTTAGTTTTTTTTAGCAAAAAACGTTAATTTTTTTACCTAAGTCATTACCTAAAAAGCTAATTTTTTTGACTAAAAAAATCAAAAGTTAACTTTTTATCAACTTTTCAAAATACCACTATTATACATATCTTATAATATATTTATAAAAATATTAAATACAGATTCTCACATGATGAATGCATGCGATCTCTTTTTGTAAATCTCAACAGAAAGGCATGAAAATGCAATATGAAATGGAGATTGATATTAGTTAATAAAGTACTCGAGGGGTATACGTAGCTTTTCCGTGAAAGAGTTATATTAGGAATTTTAAATAATTTATTAAATTTTTTATTAAATCTTTTATATAGATGTGAAATTTATACATATATATAAATTTGTGTAAGTTTTATATTCATGTGAGAGTTTTAATAACAAATTCAGTAAATTATTTGAGATTTATAACATTTTTTTACATATATAATTGTGAGCAATGCATTACAATTCGGGGTTCGATATTTTGGGGCATTACAATCCAACTCCTTATTATGTCATTATCGGTGAATTTAGAAATTTAAATTATTTTCTTATAAAAATATATAGATTTTGTATTTTGTTTCATTTTTTTATCTAACGTGTATTCTAATAATACTCTACTCCAAATTTTGGTTTATCTAATTTTTAAGACTTTCCAAATATATAGTCAAGAGAGGATAACACAAAATGGGTAATTCTGTTTCCACATACTAATTCCTCCCAGTATACATACTTAATGAACACCATCTCAATACACAAATTATAAAAATATAAATTCTTAATACGCATCTCTATATTCTAATATTACCCTTATTTTTAATTTTAAAACCCTAAGCCTATATTTAGTTTCAATGCTTGAATCAATTTTTTGAAATTCTTTTGAGAAAATTATAAATTAATTTGACCAAAACAAATATCAAAAAAATATTTTAAAATTTTGTTGCCCCTAGAAAGATAAAATCATATTGAAATGAGAAATTTTTATTTATTTATTTTTGAAAACATAGTCTAAAATTAGATTAAACATAACCTTTTCTTTTTTTTTTATTTTTTATTCACCCACTCCTCTTTTATTGTTGTTGCCGCCACTTTCAACCGTCCATCGCCGCAACCACCACTTCTTGCTTATCCCCCGTACATCCTAGACCTCCAATGGTTGTGATGTTTCAAAATTAGGTTTGGAGAGAAGAAGATGAGAGTATTATAATATTTTTACTCTATAACAAAATTATATTAATGAAAATTTTTATTAAGTATGTAAACTGAGAAGAATTGATATGTGAAAATAAAATTGCTCACACAAAATGCTTATTGTTTTACCTATCTTATTAGAACTTCATTCCATATGACGAAACTAGACAAAATGCTTAAAAAGTTCTAAATACCTATTTTGTTAGTAGAAGTGGTTTAACCATTAGACTACTGTCAGCCTACAAGAAATTTTTGAAAAATTCTTTATTATTTAAGGTCCCAAAATTTCAAACTCTTAGTTAGATAGGATCTCATTTTAATATTTAGTCTGAGACTTCTAAAATTTTTGAGCCGCTACTACTTGTTGGCCATCCCTATTGGTAGGTGGTGGCAGCGGGGGTGGGGTTCTAGGGAAGGGAATTGTGGTGGGGTGGAGTAGATAGCTGGCGGTGGTGGCTGAAGGTAGAGGAGGTGATGAGTTGGAAGTGAATGAGGTGAAAGAATGGAAGGGTTTTCAAATGCAAAAGGTGTAAAAAGATGATGAACCGTTAGGAATGGAAATATTGAGAATTGTGGAGTGTAATGAGCTAGAAGGATATGAGAAAGAAGGTAGTGTAATGAGAAATAGGGTGTAAGGAGATGTGCTGTAAACAAAATTACTTGGGTTATATATATATATATATATATCTGGTTCTAGCGAATGAAGTTAGTTGGTGATTTTAAAGCACTATTCTAAATTATTTATTGCGAGACATTATTTGTCCAATTCTCTCGCCAAAATAACATCAAAATAATAAATCTTAATATTTTAACCAATAAAAAGAAAATTATATATGACACCATATTAATTTAGCCCAAGAAAACTTTGGCCATGTTTAGTTTTGTTTATTGAAATTTTCACACAAAAAAATAATAATAATAATTAATTTGATAAAAATAAATATTAAAAATTTATTTTTAATTTTTTAAAAATTATTTCTGTCTTTCATAAAGATTAAATTATATAAAAATAATGAACATATTTTTTTATTTTTTAAAAAAAATCAATTTTTAATTTTTCAAAAAAAAAATTCTAAAAAACACAAACCATGTCATATGTTTTCCTTACAGAGGAGTCCGTTCATGGTGGAGTAGACAATTCTTGCGCACGCCTGCCGAGGGGAATGTTTGTGGGTCGCCCAAAAACAAAAACAAAAACAAAAAAAACAAAAAAGGATGAGGGAGTGCCAGTCAAGCTAGGGTTTCCATTCTTTTGTTTTTTGGGCAAGTGGGTTTCCATTCTTTATTTATACTGTAAACTAGAAAGTGGAATATGACATGCAAGTAAAAGTAAAGTAATGATCACTCATGAAAATGGGACACATTGTGATGAATGTGCCTTGAAAAATGGAAAGAAAATTGAGACATGAGGAATTTCATAATAATAAAAAATTTGAGGAGCTAATTGGGTGAATGCAAGTGAAACATGTGTATTAATGTAAAAGTTCTAGAATATGGTTTTCGCCACTACTCTTCTACAATTTTATTTGCAATTAATACAGTTTTTACTAGTCTTCTTTTACAACTTTATTTGCAATTAATTTTTCTTTTTTATTTATTTTATTTTATTTTATTTTGAAGGGGAAACTACAAAATAAATAAGAAGAAGAAATTAATTGTAAATAAAGACCACATTTTTATATCACCTCACATTCAACATTGCATTAAAGATAGACATGAATAATAAAATTCATTACACAGATTATGATTCTCCCGGTTGTATATTTATAATGTAATGAAAAGTTTGCATTATATTATTTAATGATGAGTGTAATGATATTTTTAATTTAAAATAATTATAAAATTATATTCATATTTCATTACACTATTAAATATAAAATGAAAATCTTCCATTACATAAATAGAATAGAAAGAATCAAAATCTCCCATTATACCAATAATATTGTAAAACTTGAAGTGACAAATGTAATATTACTCTTATTAATTTCATTTTCAATTATAAATTCAAGTAATTAATTAGAAGTAAGGTTGTCTTTTAAATTCTTGATTATTATGTGATATTGAATTCCTAAAGCAAATCTCTTATAAAAGTGATCTACCACCTGCTTCATACTTAGCTGTGTAGTGTGATTATATATATTGGTCTACATACAAATTTTAGGTGTGTTTGATTAAACGAACTAAAAAAAAAGGAATAGAATCCATTGAATTTGAATCCTGAAACTATGAATCCCCCGCTCTATTTGGTTAGATTGAATATATATCCTATATTTATTTTTTCATGGGATTAGATGTCTAGAAAGAACTATTTTTAAAGAATCTGTTGTTTGGTTGAACGGACTGAATAGGATAAATGAACAAAAAAATTTCATCCTTTTTCAATTGTTTATTAAGTAATAGCAATATTAAACATATTTTAAATGAGCAAAAGACTTTTATCCTTTTAATTATTTTTAATTAGATTAAATAAAAATTTATTTTATTTTATTTTTTACACAACTAAATAAATTTATTTTTTTTACACAATTAAATAAATTTATTTTTTTTAAATAAAATAAATAAAATATCAATAAAAATATATATTGTTTTTTTAATTAAGATTTTAAATAAATTTGTTTTTAAAAATAATAATTAAACAATAATTAAAATTTTAAATAAATTTGTTTTTAAAAATAATAATTAAACAATGAAATTAAATAAAATATAAACAAAATTTTAAAATAAAATATCGATAAAAAATTATTTTAAATAAATAAATAAATAAAATATCAATAAAAAGTTAAATAAAATTATTTTATTTTTAAATTGAAACATTTAAATTTTATTTAATTTTTACTAAATATAATACATAATTAAATAATAAATGATTAAAATAATTATTTTATCACCTAATCCCAATAATAAACAATTCCTTTAAAATTGTCCCACACCCCAGGATAATATAATCCCCCATATAAAAAATAAAGAGTCCGACCAAACATCCCAAGATAATATAATCCCCCATATAAGAAATAAAAAGTCTGACCGAACTCCATATTTAACAGACTAAAAGAACAACAAATATCAAATTCAATACTTCCTCTAAATTATAATCTGCGCAATAAATAATTTTCCTAATCCCCTAACCAAACACACCCATACTTTGCTTCATGAAGGTTGCTTTAGTTTTAATGGCTAGAAGAATCTATTCAACTCTCTCAAAGACAAAGATAGTGCTGATAAGACCTGACTGTCCTGACCTGTGTGTGTTGCCAAACAATAAGAAATTAAAAGAAAAAAAAGCACCTTTGGTGGGAAAGGATTGAAAGCCATCAATATTCCAGCTCATCTAAGACATATTCAAACAAAAAAAACCCAGTCCACACAGTTTAAGCACCAACGATCCTCTAGAGTGAAATTTCTCTAAAGTTTCTTAGAGTGTTACATTGTGTGGTTGAGATTTACTGGCAAGTCACATCAGAAAAATTGATGTGACTTGCCACAAATCTCAACCACACAATGTAACACTTTAAGAAACTTTAGGAAAAAATTACTCTAGAGGATCCTTGCTCCAGTTTAAGAGGTGTTTGAAGTGATCTAAATAAGTATTCTTTTTAATTTTTTATATATGAATTGAGTTTGAAATGATGTGATAAAGAAATAATGTAATTTAAATAAGATGATGTGACTTAAATAAGATAATGACTTTTTAACTTTTTAACTTTTTTGTATTATGCCAAACTTAACCTTAGTCCTCATTTAATTTTCATTGTGAGACTAAAAAAATATAAAAAAGATAAAATACATTATATAAATCAATAAAATAAAATATCACATTTAAATTATAATCATTATATTTTCTTTTATAAAAATAAAAAAAATTAAAAATAAAAATCAAACGAAACTAAAAAAATTCCAACATAAAATTATTAACTACCATAATCAAATACCAAACGAAAGATTAACCCCTTTCTAAGGTCTTGTTTAGCCTGTAATACTTTTAATTTAAAAATTAAAAAATTATTAAAATAACATAATCCTAACCAAATAAATATTTTGTATTCAGAATACAAGTAAAAAGATTCAAGCTATATTTGGTTTGAATTTGTAAAATGATTTTGAAAAAAAAAATTAAAAATTTTCTTTAGTTTGTAAATTTTTCAAAATAATTTTCAAAATCTCTCTTACCTATCGATCAATCATTTTTTTTCTCTTCTCTCTTATTCTCAATCACTTTTTCTTTCACACACATTTTTTTTTCTTTCTTCTCTAATTCTCAATCATTTTTTCTCTCACACATCTATTCAATTATAACAAAATATCAAATCATTCCAAACTCCCAAACTACTTTCAAAATACACAACCAAGCAAACCAAAAAAATTTCTAAACTCTCCCCAAAACAACTTTTAAAAATTACTCCTAAAACTCTCCTAAAACAAAACCAAACCAAACATACCCTCAACTTTTAAATTTATAAAAATGACATCCAAAATAAATCTAATTCACACCACAAACATGTAACATTTGATAAACACATATACTTGATTATCATTTTTCAAAAAATCATATTTTCTTATTTTTTATATTTTTTTATTTCTATTGAATTTTTTAATATTTTAAACAATTTTTTTAATTTTTAGACATACCTAACATAAATATACCTAAAAAATTTTAAAAAAAAATTTTAAAAATTTACTAAATACCAAAAATACAAAAAATACAAAAATTCAATATATTTTTTATATTTTTATATATTTATTAATTTTTAAAAATATTTTTCACAAATTTTTTAATTTTTAAAAACATCTAAAAAAATAAATAAATATATTTAAAATTTTAAAAATATTCATTAAAAATAAAAAAAAAATACGAAAATTAAAAAATTCAATTTTAAAAAAAAAAACCAAACCCTTGCTACTTCTAAAACTTAACGATTATTTTCCTCACCTATGAGCCAAATACATATACAAACTAGGTAGTACTCTTTGATTTCTTGCAAACTTGAGAGGTCATGATGGTAAGAGTCAGCAATTTTCTTGAAAATGAAGCACCTGGAGAAACAAAGATGAAGCTTTCTTGGCCTCATTACTCTTTTCCATCTCATCTCAAGACAATATTTCATGCTAACATTGTGAAGCCAACCTAAAAAAAGCTTCAAACATTCACATTGATCAAAAGAGTAGAAAGGAAAAGAAGGTACAAATATATATATATATATATATATATCAGATAGAACAACACACAAAAAAAAAAAA
The DNA here is from genome assembly GCF_055761805.1 of Camellia sinensis. Lineage (NCBI taxonomy): Eukaryota > Viridiplantae > Streptophyta > Magnoliopsida > Ericales > Theaceae > Camellia > Camellia sinensis. The sequence continues at coordinate 134,060,131 of NC_138961.1, read as the reverse complement.
AAAAACAAAAAACAAAACAACAGATTATAGAAAAAAAAAAACTCATTTATTTACCCTATCTGTTAGTTTTATGATCAAACCCCAAGGAAGTACCTTACCAGTATCGCCAAGTGGAAGTAAAAGAAACACCAAATACCAACTTTCTTTTAAGTGTTTTTGCTTGCCATTTTCAATTATTTTCTCACCAGGACCCTCCACCCAACATCCCAGTCCAATACCCACTAGTACCCTCTCCTCCTCCTCCTTGCCCTCCTCTATTCTGCTCAAATTCAGCTGTGTTTGATGTCTGCTTCAAGTCCTCAAATGGGAAAAACAGCCTCGCACTACTACCAGTCTCTTGAACCCCTTGCAAACTTCCATACCCATTTTCAAACCCATCTAGTGAAAAATTAAGGCTTGGCTTGAATTCTTGCATAGGGAACCCAGATGGGTAGATTGTATTATTCGTGTCGGCGATGGACAGAGGCAAGAACGAACTCAGCCCCCTTGAAGCAATTCCAGTGCTCTTGAGAAGCTCCATGGCTGAAACATGAGATGAATTAGCAATAGTAGCATTAGGGTTGTTGATGCTATTGTTGTAATCACTAGCAGTTGGTGGGTAAGCTAGGTTTAGGTCTTGGCCATCATGGATCTTAGGGTTTTGAGAAAAACTTGGTGGGGTCAGATCATGAATCTTCTTTGATGAAGCTGGTGATGATGATGCTGATCCCTTGTTCTTCCTTGAACCTCCACCTACCGGAACATTTCTTAGAGATCCACCTTCAGTCCAGTACCTTCTACAAGTCTTGCAGAAGTATCTTGGTTGAGTGAGACTGTAATTGTTGTAATAACAAAACTTTGTGTTAGTTGAATTGCACCTTGGACAGTTCAAAGCTTGTTCTATATGTGGCCTTGGCCTCCTTTCAGTTATGGCTGGTCTTGAGCCTCCTTCCATGGGTTTCAAATTCACCACTCCTATCCCCTGAAAATGAAAACACAAGAAACAAAATGCTAAAAACAAAAGGGGGGCAAAACAAACCCATGACTCTATAGTACTCTACATGATCAAAAACAAAAGTGCTGTCAAAAACAAATTTATGTAGAGAAAAAGGTAAGTGAAGGAAAGTAATATACTCAGCAACAAACAAACAAGATAGAGAAAACAAAAGCAACTGCTTTACAGTTTGAAGATTACAACAGCAATAAAAACAAATTCTAATTTGCTTTTTTGGATTTGGGTCCTTTTATCAGATGGTGGGAAAAAAAAAAAAAAAAAAAGAAAAGAAGGGTAAATACTTTGAAACATAAATGAAAGATCTTCTACATAAATTCAAAAGATTAGTGGGGGCTGCTCTCAACAACATCATCTCTTAGAAAAGTTGCCTTTAAAAACTAGCCATCACCAAGAAAAAAATTCTCAAAACCCAAAAGTACAAATAATTCAAAATTAGCCTTGAAATTAAACCCCAACCCAAGACCCAAGAAAGCAGATGTCATGATTTCAAAGAGAGAAAAATGCTTCTTTACCTGTGGCCACTGAGCAGTATCCATAGATCAAGAGAAAGAAAAAAAAAAGGAGAGAGAGAGAGCTTTTGAGTCTTCGAAGAGAGGAAAATTACACACTTTGCTGCAACTGGTCTACAAGCAAGAACGACACTTGAGATGGTATATATGTGTTTCTTTTGGGCATGTTTGGTGGCTCCATGTGTTGGCTAGTAGCCTACCATTGAGAGAAAGGCGCGTGTCCGTGTGCGTGTCGCAAGAGAATAAAAAATTATTATTTGATAATAAATCATTTATTTATTTATTTGTAAAAATTATTTATATAAAAAAATTAATGTATTTTTTTCTTGATCATAGAAAAGTACATAATTGAGAGGGGAATTTATGCCGTGATATAAGTTGGACTAAATCAGGCATTTATTACCGGCTAGGCTATAGATTGGATTGAAATACTCCACGACTTAGGTTGTGCATAGGTCAAACCGATCAAATGTGTTGCTTGTATTGACCTGACAAACTTCGTCCAAGACATGTGAGTGGACCGAGCTATCTAAGGAAACTGGTCAAGTGCAATTAGGTGCATGGTGTTAACCGGGCTAAGTTGAGTGCCGCGCAATGTAACAAGTTGGCGTGCTGCGTTGGGATAATACGGCGATGCGCGTTACTTAGTTAACTCAAGAACCAGCAAGGTTAAAAGAGTTATGTTGCTCGGTTGGAAGTCGGGCAAAGAATTGTTCCATATCACTTGGCTTGTAGTGATCAGAGTGTGAAAGGATAAGTCACATCTTTTTAAGAATGTGATTTCTAATAGAATTCTACTAAGGAAACTTAGAATCTTATTAGGACTCTGTCATGCGAAACTTATAAAAATTCAAAGTTAACCTAATATCAGGTATTGCAATCTTAGTTTATGAATTTACCTAGATTTTCTTTTTTTTTGCAATCTTAGTTCCTGAATTTACCTAGATTTTCCTTTTTGTTGATCCCATTTGCTGACCTAAGCATCGGAGGGATTTCCGACACACCCGCCAATTAGCTAACGTTTTTGTGATTTCAGGCCATACGACGACGTTCGGAGGAATGCAAGCTTGATCAACAGAATTATGCAAGTACCAAATATTTCGTGTTCGTACAATAATGAAATATAATTTTAACGGTTTATGTTTAAAATTAAAATAAAAAATGATTTACATAATATACTTTTTAATCTTAAATCATATTTTTCAAAAATATGTTAATTTATTTTAATTTTAAACAAGATTATTTCAAAATTACTTAACAAATTGTGTTTCTTTTGGGCATATTTGGTGACTATTTTCTATCCTATCTTAATGTTTTTGAGAGCTATGCATATGGTGTGGCTGACGTAGGTAAATATCTCGTGATTGTCAAATAACTTCTCAATAGATTGGGAACATTTTATGAATAGATAATAATTCAATAGCATGAGAGTATCATATAACATTTTTTTTTATCAATAAAGTGAAAATTTTATTAAAAATATGAAATTATAAATATAGGAAAATAAAATGTATGGAGAGAGATTTAAAAAATACAAATTATCCTTACGACTGCTACTCACATCTACACATGTGAGTGAGAGTTTGAGGGGTGGACGATCTAGATTTGTTTAGGATGTTCCTTTAGGCGTTCCTGTGTATGGGAGTTGGAGAGGTGAACTCCATTCAACTCTATGGCAGTCAGTATTTTGATCGACTAAGAAGAGGTCGGCGTTGGGTTGATAAAGAGGGAGCTGCAGTCATGGGTGGAGTAGGGTGTTTGGCTTAGGGTGTTTCATTATAGCACTAGTGTTCATCAAATTCATTCTAGAGTGAGTTGTTGTCCATAGGGGTGTTCAATGACTACATTCAAGAGCGAGTTTTGTTGTTCAAGTATCTGCAAAGAAATTGGTTTTAGATCTATGATTTTTGGCCATAGGTTTTGGTCATGGATGTATTTAGGTGTTTGGCCATGAGTGGAGGAGTTCAGCTATGATAGGTGTTCGGCCATGGAAGGAGTGTATTTCGGCCATGATACCGATACTTGATGTTTCTAACCAATGATGTAGCAAAAACTTTCGCACATAGAATAATGTTAGGTCATAAGTAATTAATAAAATAAGATTTTGTTTGGTATTTAATTAATATAACTAAAAAATCATTATAGGTTATCACATCATTCTATTTATTTTTCTATATATCTTTTTATAAAAAATTAAAAAAATTAACCAAGATAATCGCTTCTTGAATGAGTTTCACAATTTTTCATTTTTCAAAAATGTTAGATAAACAATATCAAATATTATTTTATAATCACTAAATAATTTTCCCAATTAAAATACCAACAAGTGGTTGAGACACAGGAGAACGGAAGTTTCGTGTGGTTGTTAATATTCCATTGTGATTATATTTTTGTATCCTTCAATTGAGAATATGCATATATGTGTGTATATACAAGAAGAAGTTCCTTCTTCATATGCTCTGATTTTTTCATTAGTCAATCTTGTAAATCTTGTGAGTGGCTTTCTGCGTAATGTACTGTGGACTGTAGTGGATTCTTTTCTGACTAGGGAATGACTAGGAAGGTCTCACTAAGCTTCCTTTTTCTCTTTTTTGCACTCTTCTCTATTTTTGTCCAGAATAAAGTAATAAACTCACCCTTTTAATTTATAAATTCACTTACAACAATATTGTAAAAGGATAGAGTTCTATATTATTAAATATATAATAAATTAATTAATTAACATATATAATATCATATTATTGTGAATATAATTATAATTTTTTTTTTATGTCAAACATTTTCTTTTTGTCTTTCTTCTTTTCTTAACCTTTTTAGATTTTCTCAAGTCTTCTTGTGGGGTAGTGGGCGTTGCGTTTAGTGGGCATTTAGTTTTTTATTTTTTTATTTTTGAAAGAGTTTAAAAAAAGTGAGGATAAATTATGTACGTAGTCTTATATTTTATTTTATTTTTTTTTCATTTTATTAGTCGTTGTAATTTCAATCAATTCAATTTTAATTTTTAATTTTAAATTTTGTATTAATTTAATTTAATTGATAATACTTTTAAAAAAAATTAATCACTAGATGGATATTAATTGATTGAGTTAAACAAGTTAATAATTTTTTCTATTAAAGCATAATACATGTTGCTTATCTACATATTTTCGTTTAAAAACACTAATAATTGTAATTAATTAGACCAAATTAAGACAAAATTATAAATTTAAGATCAAAATGAACCAATTAAAATTAAAAGAACTAAAATGACACAATAGCTAAAATATTTACTGGTGTAATTTGTTCAAAACTAGTTACTAAAAAAAACTTTTGTAAGTGAAAAAATTGATGGAACATTTATTTTTAGTGTGAAGCACCAATAAATCCTAAATGATGAACTTGTAGTCATGCTTCTTTTCTGTTGAACCAAAAAGTCTTGAAACGTACAAAATTGCACATTTGTCCTTAATCAGGCGTGTGTTTATGTTTTGGGATAAGGGCAATTTGGGGTTTGAGTAGTGTTAAAATTACTTTTTTGGACATAGCACATAGCAATTTGGGGTTTGGGGTTTGGGGTTTGGGTGTGTTTATAGTTTTCCCACGTTTTTGATCGAATCTTTGAATCTGTATGATGAAACATTGGTAATCAACATTTCCACATTTCAACATTGTCATATTGGTGGATTGAAACCCTAAATGTGGTATTTGGATTCCTGAAGAGATTGTACGAATTCGATGTTCGTGTTTTGGGAGAAACCCTAATCGGTCGAACGTCTGCACGACACACACCCAACAGGAGAATGTTGGACTATGCATGATGAAGCTTAGTGTCATCTTTTCCGGTGATTCGTTCAACAATGATGGACATTAGTGTTCGTTGCACCGTACACCGCCGTTTCAACCATTTCCGTCTTTGATCAGGATGACAATGAAACTCCCAAATGTGCAGTTTATGCGATTGGAATATTTGTCCATTTTATTGATTTTGAGTGTGTATTTTGTGTTTTGTATGTTGATTTTGGGTGTTGTTGTTGTCGTCACACATTTCCCCAATGTAATTCGCAACGTGCCATTAGGGGAAACTTCTCGTTTGTCTTTTCTAATTGCTAGTGTAAATGTAGTTGGTACTGTGACATTAGTGTATGTTTGTGTCAATATCCGTCATGTTTGGGGTGGTGATTGACTGTATTGGGTTGGGGTGAAAGCCAAATGTTAATGTATCGGGCTGTAGGCCGTAATGATGCCATGTTTGGGTGTTCTATTTCCCAATATTGTGATGTAACGTCGAATATGTGTCATAGATTTTTGTAGGTGTGCCAATTCATAACATTGCTATTGATATTGATGTGTTAATTTAGACCATTCACATTTTGCTGGATGTGACCGTGGTGTTGATAAGAAAAATGGAAGTTGTTTTTTGAAATTGTGAATGTGTTTTTTTGAGGTTTGGTTGTTTGGGTGTTAGTGTTGTTAATATACTATATATCGTACCCAATTTGATTATGAATGTCAGTTTTGGCATAATAGCCAATGTCAGTAATACGTATTGTGGGTTTCTTTAGTGTGGTAGTGCAATGGGAATAGAAAACTAACGAACAGTGTAATAGTGCATGAGTATTGTTCCAAAGGAAGACAAACATGGTGTAACGTTACACAATGTTTGTGTTGGACCTTAGCATCTTTTCAATGGGATAGTCGAGGGCATGCTGATGCATTTTGTTATGATTTATGTGACTGCATGGGATATAATGTTGCATCTGGTTTTTCTGGGGAAAAAAAACTGATCGTTTCCATATACATTAGCCCAAAAAAGTAGTTTGCACAAGGGTATTGCATGACAGTGACACTGGTCAATACGTTATTGTGTTTTATTTCGGCACGATGGATTGTTCACGTATTTTGTAATATTCGTTGTACTGCCTATTATAACGATGACTGTCATGTTGTTATTGTTTCATAGTTTGAGATAACACTTGTTGACCATGTAATGCCTATATAATTTTGTTTAAGCAATTATGGCAACTGTCATTATTGTCACGTACATGCTAACCATGATTTGGCAATGCGTCATGTAGAAAACTAACTAATTGACGTAAGTTTTTTTTACATGGCAGGTAAGGCTCAGCAACATACTCCCCAGAAAGTTCCAGTTGTATAGACACGAGGTTCCGGTATGAAAGACTGGATATCAACCCGGTTAGCAGTGAAGAAGCAAGCAAAGTTACTATTCAAGTGCAAATGATCAACTTCAGCCATGAAAAAAATGCCCCACGTCGACACATCGAGACTTATGTACTGTTTGAACATTGTCGGCGTGATCAAGACCATGTTAAAATTGAACCTGAACGATGGGCACATTAGATAGCTCAAGAAAACCCCATTCTAACTAATGATCGAAGCCATCCGTAAGCACAACTTGTAACCAAACACATTCAAGAAGTGTGATGAAACAGTTTGCCGAATAATACTAACATACAATTCAAGCACAACTTGTAACCAAACAATTTGGCTTCTCGGCCATCATGTATCGAGATGCATTCATTTTACATTGTCATGCCCTTTCTTGCTCTCTGTTGCAGCAAACTGGAGAAGTGCAGCAAAAACTGGCCGGCCAGCCAGAAAAACTAGCTGGCCGACCACTTTTTCTGGTCTGCAGCAACAAAAAGTGGTCGGCAGGTGGTCTCCCACATCAACAACTGGTCGGCCACCCTCCCACAGGTCCCCAAGGTGAGTTAGAAGCTTTCTGGAGCTTGGTGCAAAGTTCTGAGGATAGTTGCAAACAGAGGCAAATTGGGGCATCGCGACGGATTTCCGAACGAGAAGACCAAGCATGCATATACTTCCCCCCTTGAGGCTCCTGATTTATCGCTTTACTTAGCTGATTTGTTTAGCTAGTTTATGCTTTGGTTTTGTACTTAATTAGTTAATGCGCTTAGCTATTCAATTTGTGTTGTAATAGCTTAATTTTGTGATGTAATAATTAGTTTAATTAGCTAGTTAGCTTCTTATTCGGACCCTCCGTCGAGAGGGCCAACTGTTGTAATAAGCGTGCGTGTGTATGATGCATGTCTTCCAACCCTCATTTCTTTCTCCTTTTTACTTAATCGGCATATTTTGTTTAGCATACCTTATGCTTGCATGTGTGCATCCATTCATCTATATTGCATACACCGGGCTCGGCGCATCATACTAACTGCATTGTACTTCAATACATTTGCTTGAATACGTGTTCAATAGCATGTTATCAAGTTGCATTTCACATGACATTTTAGAATAGCCGAGCCTATTTTAGTTGCATTTTTGCATGTATTGCATTAGCTATCTTAACATGAACTAGGATCATACATGATTTCTAACTAGTTCTCTTGTTTTGGCTTGGAGTACACTGTGAGTGTTTACGCTTTAGCATACTGCATGTGTGTTAATGTTGCCATGAGGCTAACTGTTTATTTGATATAACTGCCTGAATGCCTGTGGGTGAAGGTTGGATTGCTTGAATTGGAACAATTCATCAAATCCTCGATTTAGCCTACTTGCGAGTAGCAAACTTCAAATCATTTTCACAAACGAACATACAATGTTTTGTTCCAACTCAAGTGATCTAGTCAATACTTATATGTTGTGCGCATCATATAGTAATTCTAGGTTAATAACCGGAATAAGAACACATGTGTTTTCAAAAATAAAATATCATGTTAGTAAAGACCGATCTTTGATCGGGCGAGAGGGGGTGCTCATCGCATGACTTTCCTCTCTCGTACCTAAGTTCCCGAGCCGAGGCAACTTTGGTGATGACGAACACGTGGCCTTAGGCACGAGTCAGGGTGTCACGACCCGAACCCGCCCCCATGGGTTAAGGACGTAACCGGCCAGTAATCCTAAGATTACCTATGGCCTCAAACCAAAACAGACTTAACACATCAGAGTAAAGGGGCCAAAAAGGAAGCAAAATTTAAAACTTTGTCCATAGAGCTGTGCTTACATGGCACATCAAAACAAACCATACATATGCACGTTAATAACTCACAACAGAAACATAGCGACATAGGTTCTGTACAGACAGGATCATCCAAAACTAAGTCAACCCATAAAAACTATAAGCAGACATATACAAAACTTCGCCAACCTGACAAAATGTAAATACATAACAAAAGGGCGAAGACGGGTCTCGTGCGTGAGACACAAGGGCTGACTCTCTCAAAACCTTAGTTGTTCCATACAGACTTCACTGAGACTGGGTCTGGACTTCTCTTGGCTCACCTACAAACACATGAATGAGCGTGAGCGATAGCCCAGTGAATAATATCAAATCAAATACAGAAGTTACACAACAATGTAGAACAACATGTTCCAAACGGCCTTAGGCCCAATTCATATTTCCATTTAATAGATATATAACTATACGAGATTCAAATCAAGTGACTGTAGTTCCAAACATTCTGGCCTTTGGCCCATTCAGATTTCCATTCATGTCAAAACGGCCTTCGGCCCGTTCATTTACGTCAAAACGGCCTTCGGCCCATTCATTTCTATCAAAACGACCTTCGGTCCATTCATTTACGTCAAAACGGCCTTCGGCCCATACATTCATGTCAAAACGGCCTTCGGCCCACTCATTTCTATCAAATCGACCTTCGGTCCATTCATTTCTGTCAAAACGGCCTTCAGCCCACTCATTCATGTCAAAACGACCTTCGGTCCACTCATTCCTATCAGAACGACCTTCGGTCCATACATTTCTGTCAAAACGGCCTTCGGCCCACTCATTCATGTCAAAACGACCTTCGGTCCACTCATTTCTATCATAATGACCTTTGGTCCGTTTATGTTTATCAGAACGACCTTTGGTCCATTTATGTTCATCAAAACGACCTTTGGTCCATTTATGTTTATCAGAACGACCTTTGGTCCATTTTTGTTCATCAAAACGACCTTTGGTCCATTTATGTTTATCAGAACGACCTTTGGTCCATTTATGTTTATTCATATCAGACTTACGTCCATAATCCCAATTTAGCAATTCATAAAGCGTATAAGGGAATAGACAATTGGACATTCACAAGCATTCAAATATCGATATTACTCACAGTGATCGGCTTGTGGATTCGCCCTGGAGCTTGACCCTACACATTCCATGAACACAAAAGGGTCATTAACCATTCAATCCGTTCCTTAATTCACATACTCCTCTTTAGGCTTTATTCTTATCTTATCAACTCATTTACAATGCTTAACATATGCCTAAGAGTGCTTATAAGTGAAAGAGAACGAGAAACGAAACACAGAACGCATGAACAAAATTTCAGAAAACAGGGTACCCGCTCGAGCGTGTACTTACCCGCTCGAGCGGACCCTTAAGGCCTGCAAAAGTACTGGTTGCATGAAAAATGCGCTCGAGCGTGGAATAGAGCGCTCGAGCTGAAGGCCTGTCTACAAAACTCCACGCTCGAGCGTGAGGTTTCCCGCTCGAGCGGACATCCAACTCTGCAAAAGTGCTGGGAGCACGATTTTCCCGCTCGAGCGGCCATTACCCCGCTCGAGCGGACATCAAAATTCTGGGTTTCCCAGATCGTGTTCTTGAGCTCCAAATCGGTTTTCCAGCTACATTACTTGCATACAATGGCTCAAATTACACATTTACACATGCTAACATGCTACTAATACAGAATTACAACATCAGGAAGCTCAATTTCATGATTTATCTACATGCATGTCCCATAATATCTCAAACCCATCATCAACATGCTCAAATTCAAACATTCAAGACTTATACTCCCAGGATTTGTACATGCATGTGGGAGATGCTCATCATTCTCAACTTAGATAACACAAATGGTGATCAAAACATGAGTTTCCTTTAACATTTCACATGGACTACACACATTTGTGCTCAAACATGCAATTTCAAAGTAATTTCTTACATGCATGCACATATTAAGCTTCAATTCAACAATTCCAACACAATTTCATTTCAATCTTATTCTTGATCACCAAATTAGCTTGAACACACAAAATTACGAACTATAATCCAAGAATTACTCACCTAGAAGCTTTGATCTTCTAAACTCTAGTCAATTCTTGAGCTAAATCCCCAAAATTTCCAAGCTTTAAGCCAAATTGCACAATTTCTCTCCCTTTCTCTCACTAAGGCCGGCCCTCACTCTCTCACAATTGAATCCCTCATATTCTTGAGTTCATAAGAGTTAAAGGGAAGTGTAATGCTATCATACAATAAGCCCCACTAACAAATATTTATATATAAAATAATGGGGTACTTAATTTATCAATTTAATCAGTTTAAATTGACCAGAATCAATTTTCAATTAAATTTCACCGTAGGCTCTAAAAATTATGCCAATCACAATGGCGTAATCAATTTCGGGTTTTGTGGCCGATAAGGCCCTCAATTTAATTTCCAGAGCAGATTATTCAAACAGATATTCCTACGGTGAACAGGTAGAATTCCAAAGTCGCATATATTCACATAATGGCACACAAAAAAATCATATCAAAACATATAGTCACATACGTATTAGGGACCAATTAGCATATTACGGAACAGGGGTGTTACACAGGGTTTCCTAAATTCCCCAAAATAAAATATTTAGGTGGCGACTCTGTATCTGGCAAAACAGCCCATGTTTGACACTTCTTTATAAAAATCAGTTTTCCAAAAACGATTTGCCGAATTTGGACTCTTTGGTGATTTATCGGTCTCACATTGCACTTTGTGAGATTAGATTCAGAACTGTGACATTGAATCCAAACTGTAGTAGCTAAAGAACAAAACGGATTCGGGCACGAAGCTCGGGAGTTCTCGGGGCACGTCTACAGTAACCAAACATTCCAAAAATCAGGACGCCCCCCACCAATCCAGTAAGACCAATTACATCTCCATACACTTAACTCATGTTATTCCCCACACTTACTTTGCGATTTGGCAAGTGTGATTACAGTACTCACAACATATGCAATGAACAAGAGAGTGACAAACAAAGAATAAAGGCAAAAAAATGACAGAATACACAACAAATACCATATACTGAATGCAAGGGACCCTGATAGAAAAAAAAAATCAATGGAACAATAAGACCAAATTGGATGGATCAATGGCAAATTCAAACCCATGCACTGGTGTCACTACAAAACATTAACATAATGCAGTTACAAAAAAAAAAAAATTGAGAGGTGTGTATGCACTCTTTTTTTTTTTTCTTTTTGTGAACCCCCAACATGGTACACCATACGATATTATTGTAATAAAGACATGTGCAAAACTAAAAGTAACATAGCAAACACTGAAAAATACTTGTTGTCATCAATTTAGTCTGTTAAACGAATGGAATGGGCATATGTTAACATATTGGACACATGTGTAAGATAATTTGGCGCGCTATTGCAACGTCAACAAGTTTAACATAATCTAAAAACTTGAACAATTCCATGAAAGTTTAACGGACACCCCCAAACATAAACAAAAAAATGGAATCCTCTTTCGTTTGCTCTATGATTTGACCCCTAATAACATCAACCAACTGCATAATAGGAAGATGATGGGCTTATCGAATTTAATTATTAAATGACTCGACAGCGTTTGAACACATCTCACCGTATCGGCGACCCTTGCACAAACACCGCAATCAAATGACAACAACATATAGTAACCAAAAATATTTAAAAAATACCATTACATATGCATACCTGAAATACGCATTAGCCCAATGTTTCAGGTGCAAATCTTTCAAAAATTTCCCAACAACCGCTGGACTACACAATTTGAGAACCTCAATTTTTTGATTAAACGATGTCATCATGGGTGCGTACGCACATTCGCGTAACTTGCGCATTAATCCTATTTTGTGCTCAGCATTGACATATTTCATTCGGCCTCTCAAATTCATTTGAAGATGTACCAAACAAAATGCGTGATGAGCCGACGGGAAAAACATGTGGCATAGCTTGTAACAAACCAACAAGACGATCTGATACAAATGTCAACGTCCAATCGCGATCAACAACCTCAAACAACTGATGAAGAAACCACTCCCAATTTACTGCATTTTCAGAGTCGACAATCGCAAATGCGACGGGGAACAAACCTGTGTCAGACCATTAGAACAAAGCACAACAAACACAAACCCAACAAATGTGCCAATGTTAGGTATCCCAACCAAGAATAATTTAAATGTATACATGAAACCAAAAAAAATAAACATACCAGTTGACGAGACAGGACAGAAACACAACAAACCCCACGAACCCGCAATGTTAGGCCACCCAACAAATGGGGGGGAAAAAAAACAAAACAAACAAACAAACAGCATAGCAGCAAATGTGAACACATAATTAATATAATATAAATGTCCAAAAACGCCACAACATAGACAAATACCTTGGTTTCCGTCCTTTGTTGTAACTGTAAGCAAATTACCCTTGAATCTGTCCTTCAAAAATGTACCATCTAGACATAACAGTGGTCGACAATGCTTGAACCCATTTATGCATGCACGAAAATAACTCACAAACCTTCTGGTACGTTGCTCAAACTCGAGATTTATGTAGTTGTTGGGGTTATTTTCCATCACTACATCACTATACCACCTAAGTTGGTCGAACGACACCACATGATCACCATATACTTCACATCTTGCTTTCTCAATACCAAGCCATGCCACCCGGTAGCTAATATCCAGGCCGTATTCATTTTTCAACTCAAATACGACGTCAGTGGGACGCGTCAATGGCTGAGCACACACACGATCCGCTACCAAATCGGAACCAGTGCGTAGGTTCCTAACTATTCGTACAATTGCACCACATGTGTGCAAACTATCAAACCTCTTCAAACAAAAAGTATCATTCAACGCTATCACCCTCGCATGTACCAACCACATACAGCCCATCGACTTTGTAAACTTACACACGGCTGTAACACGACCAGAATCATTTTTGACATATTTAAATTGAAACCTACACTCGATAGTGTTTGGAAAGCACAGTCCGAAATTCGTTCACTATACCCATAAAAAAAACTGACCCACATTTGTAACACCGCTTGCCCATCCAGTTGACAAGTATGTCTTCGATCTATGCTGGCAATACGACGGTAACAGATCCGTCCGGTCATCTATATCAAAAAAAAAAAAAAATCACCACTAGTACTGCTCCCATCCTCAAACATGCAAATGCCCCCACTGTGATTGACACCGTCATCCACATTCCGTTGTTGAACAAGAACATCGACGTGATCGAGTCCGAAAGACCTAGCTAGTGACAGCATATTCTAAACACCCTCATCACACATAACCTTAAACTTATTATACTTGAGTATGGCGAACAATAACACCACCATCTCAGGGGCCAACCCATCAAACTTCTCGCATATCCCATTGATCAACCTTGCGAATATCAATGCTTGATGAAGACAAATGACAACATTCACTTTCCTGTATATACACACCGAAATCGCGACTTCTACGCCTACAAACCAAAAAAAACAATATCAAAACCCCCATTGCACATCGCCAAAACCATCCAACCTCCGACCGATAGAAACACACATACCCATAATATCCACTGACCCAAAAAAGCATATATGGAAAACCACAAAACAACCCACATACAAAAATCAAAATAAACCGTTACAAACACCACCCTGTGACAATGCTTACCTTGAGGGAAAAAATACTAGATTACTGTCGGCGCCAGAAACCCAGAATAGCACCACAGACTTCCCAGACCATAAAAATCAAATCCCACAACCAGCAAACTCAAAGACCACACCCAATCACCCCACACCAACAACCTAACTAATCCCACCGTCAATCATTAAATCAATATATATATATATATATATATATATATAATGGAAATGTAACAATGCTTTACCACGGATGCATTAAAATCCACATCAGCTCCCTAAGAACCTACACAATCCCATAAAAAGGGTAAATATGTAAAGTACAACAATACCAAATCAAGCATAAAGATTCCTTACCAACTAAATAGAACTAAACGGTTTATAAGAAAAACCACATGACCAAATGGAGTAACATTCCCTGATTTAGGATTTATCAGTAATTTTCCCTTAATTTTATTAGCTGAAGACAAATAATTTAATAAATTTTTGACTTTATTTTTTTAGGTGACTACCAAACAGTGAAGACTGTGCAGTTTTGACTGATTGGTATGTACCAAATCACTAGTTAACAAACAAAATCACAAACTTCAAAATAATAAATTATGTAAACAAAATCAATAAAATAAAAACACAATAATAACCTTTATAACTCAAGTGAGAGCTAAGCAAGCTGCGCAAATCAAATTAATTCACATTACATAAGAAAATAATATGGGTAAATTATAAATACATTTTCTAAAATTTGTTTAAAATACAAATTGTCCTATGTGATTTAAAAAATTACAAACACTCTATTGTTAGAATTTTTTATTTAACAAAATTAACTACAAAAATTTCTAATTACTCTCCTATACAATAATAAAATTATTTGAATTATTAATTGAAATATATTTCTGATATCATTAAAAACTATTAATTGGCTTGATGATTAATTAATAAAATGGGCCATTTGTTATGAAATTAAAAACCTCAAAGGGGATAAGAATCACATGGGATGATTTGTATTTTAAGTTAATCTCAATTGGTGTATTTATAATTTACCTTATCTGCGGGATGCCTTTGGGGTTACTAAGCACACCCAACAGTTCAGACTTTCAATCCCTGATCTGATATCACTAGTGCAATGTGAAATAGAAAATGAGAATTCATATTTGGCAACTTTTATATAAAAAAAAAAAATCATTTTATTACAAAATATTTGCCAGAACCACCAGATTTCAGAGTCGCCACCTAATCTTTTGGGGAAATTAGGAAACTTGTGACTTGTGCCAACTGTCCATCATAACCAAAGTGTCTCGGCTCGGAAACTTAGGTATGAGTGGGGAATGCCACTAATTGAGCATCCCCATTCACCCGATCAAAAGATTGGCCTCTACTAACTCATGATGTGATTTTCATGATCAACCAATATTCATGCTCCGGTTATTTAGTAATACCAGCATTACTATGTAAGGCAACCAAATATAAACTATGTCAATGATTTTGGTTAATACTTTAATTTCATGCATTTTTTTGAAAAGCCTTTTCTTTTTATATAATCAAAAGTATAAGAATAAAATGCATTCCAATGCAAGCAACACAACCTCCATCCACTAGCATTCATGCAGATACTTCAATTAAGCATTTAGCCTCATAGTATAATGCTATATATAGTAAAATTACATATACCGGTAGCGTGTTAAAGCCATAAATACTCACCTAGTATTCCTCTGTGGTAAGCCAAAAAAATATGTCATATGCACATGCACAATCTTATATTCAGCTAACTAATGCGAGTAATCTACAATATGCAACTAAGGATTCAGTTACTACCACATGGTGTGTGTATCATTTCAAGACATGAGATAATGCATAGAACCACCTTTTAAATTGATAAATTCCACAAACACAGACGAACTAAATCCGTATGCATGAAAAATGGATGCCCAACATGGGTATGATAAATAAAACGTGATGCAATACAACATATACAGAATGCATGTAAATAAAATGGATAGAAAGACGTGGGGTTGGAAATTATTACAACAATTCAAACGAATGAGAAAAGAAATGAAGGGCGAGGAATTATTACAACAATGAATGGATTCAGCCAAATTAATGCTGAATCTAACAAATCATGTTAAATAAATAGAATAACTCAGTCAGCAGCTCCAAAATTACCTAGAAGAGCACCCCCAGAAGTTATATGCTCTGTTCTTAAAGAAATTAGCCAACTATGCATAACAGTGACTGGCCAAATAGAAAATGAACCGATCAAACTCTCCTTCTGGGCAGAATCTAGATAGGTGCAAACTTCCATAAATAGAAGCCAAAGACACTTTTTAAGGGATATTCATCCCTCCTACCTCTACTATCCACAGGAACCACTTAAAGGTGAGGTAGATGGGTTGCAACCCTCAACAATGATATAAGCAGATATCTACAATAGATATTTTTGCTTTAAAGTACCAAGTTAAATGGATTAAAACAAGAACAATCTCAAGCCCAAGAAATGGATAGAAACCTACATCATCTCTTTGTGAATAAGGGCAAGTTAATACTCAAATCTATCATATTAATTAGAGATAGTAGATTAATGCAAATCATTTCTTAGTAGAAACTTGGCTTTTCAAACAAGGGATTCATCAAAGCCACTGAAAACTTCTCTTCAATTCATAGAACAAGGATGTTTCCACCCCTTTCTATGTTCACGAATGATTGAAAAGAACGATTTCAATACCCTTTGACCAAAAATCTCTTACTTTGATTCCAAAACACTCAATGAAAGAAAAGAGCATAACTTTTCCAACATCAAATCCCATGGATCACCCAAGCAGTGCTATGAAACAATCCCTAGCACTCATTGACATTGAGTAAAGAGTTTAGACATATGGATCAAAGTTCTTAGATGAAGGGATATGCGAAGAGAAAGTATGGAGCAAGAAGAAAAAAAACTACTCTACATATTAAACTAGCGAATAGATGGCTAATTGTTACTCCCAATTCAATGGATGAGTAGCTAAATTTACTCCCTCTACATCCATGAAGACTTACAACAATTACGTGATTGTAACACCGCTTGGGGGCGCATTAACAGTTTGGACCCTCAATCTCTTTAATCTAGTTTCATAAGTGCAATATGAAACATAGATGAGAGTTCAGATTTGGCAACTTTTAGAAAATTCATTTTATTGGAAAAATCTTTGCCAGAAATAGAGTACATCACCAGATCTCAAAGTTGTCACCTAATATTTTGGAAAAATTAGCAAACCCATGACTCATGCCAATGCCACTATTCATCATAACTAAGGATGCTTGGCTTGGAACCTTAGGTATAAAGGGGGAATGTCATTAATTGAGCACATCTGTTCACCCGATCAAAAGATTGGCCTCTACTAAGCCATGATATGATTTTTATTAACTTCATATGTTCATATTCCATTTATTAATGAATCCTAAAATTTACTATGTGAAGCAAACAAATATAGATTGTGTCATTCATTTTGGAACAATTTGATTTTATTATTTCGAAAATGTTTTGAATTGTGCAATCATAAAAATTAATTTTATTCTAAATTAAATAACACAACCTTCATCCACTAGCATGCATAGAGTTATGTCAAATAAGCACATAGCCACATGGTATGATGCTAAACATAGTAAGAAAATCACACACAGGCGGGATGCTAAAGCACAAAAAATTACATATTCACTTACATCCTTCAAATAGGTACAAAACAAAGTTAGTAAAAACATGCGCGATCCTATATACAAGATCTTAATATAATTCACTCTTGAAATGAAACTAAATATTCGACTTCTAATATATATGACGTGTGAATCATCTCAAAGGCACAAAATCATATAATAATCAATTAAACCCACAAATGAAAATTTAGCCAGATCATAAGGCATAAAGCATGGTACAAAGTATGGATATGATGACAAGTAAAATAATATGCACATTTACAATATATGGAGAGCACGTAAAAGGAGTAGGGACGGGAAATTATTACAATTTTGGAATATCACAAATCTGAATGAGGGAGGAGAGGAATAAAAATATTACAAAAATATGCTTACAAATCTCTTTCAATCAAACAAAAACATCAGGGGGCCTCGAAAACCGTCGGAGACTGTTCTGCTCGACACCAGGAGGTTGCTGGGTTCTGTCCAAGAGAAAGTGGCTAGCCGGCCAATAGATGAGCCTGCCGGCCAAAAAGGTGGCCCGCTAGCCAATAAAGCCAGACCGAAAACTTTGTTTTGTTCAAACACCAGAAAAATAAATGAACAATATGCAAGTGGCTCAACAAACCACTTCCAATTAGCTTGCAACAGGTTTAAAACATGAAATTGAAGCAAGAAAAGTAATAAAGAAAGAAAATGCAAGAAAGCAAAAGAAAATGAAAAGTGTGCAAAATTTACCTTCCAATGAAGGATTTGATTTCTAAACTTCTTTTGATTACCCTCAAGTTTAGGAAGTATGTTCTCAATTCAAAATTCTAGTTAGAATGATGTTTTTGGATGGTTTAACAGTGGAGGGGGGGGAAAGAGGTACAACTCTCTGGTTTTCTCAATTTCAAGGAACACTTACTCTATTTTGGATCAAAGCTCACGAATTTGGCTATAACAGAATTTCTAAGTTTGGTTTGATATATGGAAATATGGTATATCAGTGTATCTCTAAGCATATGGCTCAAAGCTTAAGGTTTTTTTTTCTCTTTTCCTCTATATCTCTCCATTTTCCCTTAATTCATTCATCTCTTCAATTCCATTCCTTTCTCTCTCTCTCTCTCTCTCTCTCTCTCTCTATAGATAATGAATGCAAGCTCAATCAAGGAGATGGGACGCAAGGTGGGATGACAAGAGTAGTTGAAAATGAATGCCACCTTTTGAGAAGATGGAAATCTCCCTTTTGACAATGAAGGATAATAGAGGGGGTGGGTGTATATCTCGTGCACTAAATGTATCAAGAATTTTGCTGAAATTGCCTTGTTTTGGGGCAAATTAGTCGACCGGCCAATTTATTGGCTAGCCGAGCAAAAAACCTTGGTTGGTTGGCCGGCCAATTATTTGGTTGGTCAGCCAATTAAGTGGCCGACTAGCTAAAAAAGTTGGCCGTGGCCTGACTAGTTTGCACGGAACAGAATTTTTCGACATAATTGTCATCCTTTCCTCATATTTCCACACTATTCTTTGCTCGATTTCCTGAGAAAAAATTTCATTTTGAAGTTTAAAAGTAAGCCTTGGAACACTACAAAATATTCAAAACAAAGTGTGGAGAAAAGGTTTCGACAGAGAGTTTTGAACAAGACTTAAACACTTCAACCAAGACAGATTTAGGGTTGGAAATGAAGCACAAATTCCATATTTCTTACTGAGAATTATATGAGAAACACATTCTTGTTTTCATCATTGGGTAATCAGAACAAAGCACCCAAGTCTTAGGGTTAGTCAAAATGGTTTTTTGACAGAACTCGAAGTCATTTCTTGACGTGAGTGAATGTTGACAATGCCATAAGACTTAGGCAAACAAACAAGATGCAAATGTAGTTGGTTGAACCCAAAGGTTGCCTATGTATCCCCTTGTAAGGAATCAAACCAGCATAGTTCGTGGCAGAATGTAAACGATATGCTCGACATACAATTGAAAGTTGGACTTACACACTTCACGAAGTCGATTTTTTTCCTTTTTGAAAATTCATGACTTATGCAATGCAATAAGTAATATACGGTGAGGCAAACCTCGTGCAAATGATACGATGCATAACAAGGGATACAATCCTAACACATTCACATAAAAGAAGGCAATGTAACCGATGGATAGTTTTAACCTACAACCCAAAACAGTGGAGGTATTAACCCAAGGTGGTTTAAACTAACAACCCGAGAAAGGGATAGAAACATCATCATCACCCCAAAAATGGGCTGCCATTAACCAATGAAAAATGTTGTAATCAAATGTTGGTGTGAATAGATTGTAGCCAAGTGATGCAACAGTGATAGTTGTAGCCATGCAAATGATATGCTAATGCAATTGAAAGTGGAATTCTTTTTTCTTTTCTTTTTGAAAATGCATGATTTATGCAATACAATGCAACATATGGTGAGGCAAACCTCATGCAAATCAATAAAACAAAATGGTATAATCCAAACACACTCACATAAGAGAAGGAAAAAAGGGGTTTATTCAAACAACGAGACCTAGACCGTACCTCAATACGAAATAAGGGATTGATTCCAACCGGGTAAAGAGAAAAAGGGTCTTAACCGATATACATGACCTAGACCGTACCTCAATACGAAATAGGGTAATGGTTTCAACAGGGTAAAAGAGAAAAGAGTCTTAACCAATATATTAGACATAGACCATACCTCAATATGACATAAGGTGATGGTTTCAACTGGGTAAAGGAGCAAGGGGTCTTAATCAATATACAAGACCTACACCGTACCTCAATACAAATAGGGCGCAGGTTTCAACTGGGTAAAGAGGAAAAATTGTAACCAAAAAGTTTGAAGTGACGTGAATGGATTGTAACTGTGCATGACAAATATAATAGACAGTGCAAGTTTGGTGGTGAATGCAAAAATACGAAGGGGCAATGTGAGACATACGATATACAATGATGAATGCACAACAATAATATGATCAATGCACAATAGAAAAATACACAAATGATTTTTTTTTCCATTTCCAAAATTTTCCTCTCTTTTTTTTGTTGTTTTTTTTTTATTTTCTGAAGATTTTTTCTTCTTTTTTTGATTTTCTTTCAAAATTTCCATTTGATTTTTTTTTTTCTCTTGAAAATTTCTTTTTGAATTTTTTTCCTTGATTTTTTTTTTCATATATACATATATGCATACAAATAATATACAAAATATGTACTACATACACACATATATATATAGACACAAACATACGGATACATAAATATACATACACAGTACACATATGGACCTACGGATACATACACGGTACACATACACAGATATATGAATACATAAATTTACAAATACACAAACATACGAGCCCATACACACATATAGATGCGTATACAGTATACATATATATAGATTATATACATATTGTATATCGTTCCTTTTTTTTCTCTCTTTCTGCCTCTTTCGTCTTCATCGAGGGCCGCATCTGGCGCGCGATTTCAACAATCACGGCGCACCTGACCGACAACAACTAGACTGGTCTCGTTCGTTAAAGATTGCCTCGGCAATCCCTCGTCTCTTGGCTTCTTCTTCTCTTCCATTTTCTTCTTAAACCGAAACATACGACAAAGCAAAGCAGAAAGCTGCAACCCCCTCGCCATTACTCTACAAATTTCCCTCCTTAGTGGAATTACTCTCTTCTTGATATGGCCTCTTATCGCCGACCTCTCACTCTCTTCCCCGACCTTAACGATTCCCCAATCCAAATTACAAACACTATCCCTTCTGAGCCTTGACAGAGTGCCCCTACCCCTGTTCTCAGTTTCCTTGCAATGTCAGTTGAGCAAAAAAAGGCAGCATAGTCTGACGTTGATGTCAACCACTTCACATTGAAGTCTTGTGTAGAGACTGTGACTGCGGTCTCCAATTTGTCCTACCAGGTGCAGAATAGGACAAGTGAGATACATCGGTTAAACGCACAACTATCTCTGCTCCAACATATGTACAAAGGTCCTCACGAAAAGATTAACAATTTGAAAACGCAGAAACAAGTGCTGAAACGACAGCCGACCTCTATGGCCTAATTTGGAGGTCCTTGGTGCTCCTCATTTGACGACTAGTGGAAAGTAATTTCTTTCAGAAGCTCTTCTAATGCCAAGGACGAGTCGTCAAAGGATTCCCGAGAATGAAGATGTGGTAAGGCAGCTGATCGTAGAGTCAAGAGACAAAGTTGACTGCCAATGAGATCGATTTGTCTTTGCTGACGGGCTGTTACCAGAATTCAGGGAAAAAAAAAAAAAAAAAGACCCTTTGTTTTTTTTTTTTGTATTTTCAATTTTTTTTCCCCTTTTGTTCTTCTTCTTGTTCTTTTTTCTTTTCTTTTTCTTCTTTTTTATTTTTACTTAGGAAGGAGTACCAATGCTTCAGAATTTCCTTTGTTTTTGTTGTTTTTTTGAAATTTCTTCTCCTTTTTTTTTTTTTTTTTTTTGTAATGCTGATCGAGTTTCATTGTTTGCACATCATGGTGTGAATGGCACAACACTTAAGCATAAAACATTTTTCTTTTGAATTTGAATCTGAGAATGGTTGACTTAATGAATTCTAAATTAAATATCCCTTAATTGACCAAAAATCAAAGAACAAATCAATGAAAGAAAAACAGAGCAAAAGCAATCCAAGCACACCTATTTACACTTGCCGGAACAAAAGACACTCAAAACAAAACTCTAAAAAACAAACCATTGAGCCTGCACAAATTCTGTAGTTTTTCATTCTAGAATGATATCAAAATTGGCAAGCTAGCTGATTGATTGACTCCGACTGATTATTTGACGGGCTGACTAATTCATTAACTGGCCAGCTGAACGAATTGATGAACTGGCTAGAACAATTAACCGGTCGGCTAATCAAGTGGCTGGCCGATTGAAACAAACAAGAAGCAAATACAGTCAACTAATCAACTTGGACAGCCGACTGAATTGTTAGTTGGTCGGCTGAAATTTTTTTTGACATCATGCAAAGAATGGAAAAACTATCAATTCAATGGATGAGTAGCTAAATTTACTCCCTCTACATCCATGAAGACTTACAATAATTATGTGATTGTAACATCGCCCGAGGGTGCATTAACAGTTCGAACCCTCGGTCTCTTTGATCTAGTTTCACGAGTGCCATGTGAAACATATATGAGAGTTCAAATTTGGTAACTTTTAGAAAATTTATTTTATTTGGAAAAAAATCTTTGTCAGAAATGGACTACATCACCAGATCTTACAGTCACCACCTAATATTTTGGAAAAATTGGGAAACCTGTGGCTCGTGCCAAGGCCACTATTTGTCGTAACTAAGGATGCTTGGCTCGAAACCTTATGTATGAAGGGGGAAGGTCATTAATTGAACACCCCTGCTCACCCGATCAAAAAATCAGCCTCTACTAAGCCATGATATAATTTTTATTAACTTCATATGTTCATATTCTAGTTATTAATGAATCCTAAAATTTACTATGTGAAGTAAACAACTATAGATTGTGTCATTCATTTTGGAACAATTTGATTTCATTATTTCGAAAATGTTTTGAATTGTGAAATCATAAAAATCAATTTTATTCCCAATTAAATAACACAACATTCATTCACTAGCATGCATAAAGTTATATCAAATAAGCACATAACCACATAGTAGGATGTTAAACATAGTAAGAAAATCACACACAAGCAGGATGTTAAACCACAAAAACTTACATATTTATAGACATCTTACAAATAGGTACAAAACAAAGTTAGTAGAAACATGCACGATCTTATATACAAGATCCTAATACAATTCAATCATGAAATACAACTAAAGATCCGGCTTCTAATATATATGACTTGTTCTCAAAGCATGAGATAGTGCACAAAGTCATATAATAATCGATTAAACCCACAATTGCAAATTTATCCAGATCTTAAGACATAAAGCATGGATGCAAAGCATGGATATGATGACAAGAAAAATAATATGCATATTTACAGAGTATGGAAAGCACGTAAAAGAACAAGATAGAAAGGAGCAGGGGCGAGGAATTATTACAACTTTGGAATATCACAAATCCGAATGAGGGAGGAGAGGAATAAAAATATTACAACAAAATATCTTCACAAATCTCTTTTGATTAAATCAAAAACAAAACAAAAACAGAAGTTTCAAGAGGCCTCAGAGATTGTTCTACTCGACACCGAGAGGCTGCTGGATTCTGTCTAGGAGAAAGTGGCTAGTCGGCCAAAAGATGAGCTGGCCGGCCAATCAAGCTAAGCCGAAAACTCTATTTTGTTCAAACACGAGAAAAACAAACGAAAAATATGTAAGTGGCTCAGCTAACCACTTCTAGTTATCTTACAATAGGTTTATAACATGAAATTGAAGCAAGAAAATTAATGGAAGAAAGAAAATGCAAGAAAGTAAAAGAAAATGAAAAGTTTGCAAAATTTACCTTCCAAGGAAGGATTTGATTTCTAAACTTCTTTTTGATCACTCTCAAGTTTAGCAAGTATGTTTTCAATTCTTAGGTTGAAAATTTAAAATTCTAATTAAAATGGTGTTTTGGGGTGGTTTAACTGTGTGTGTGGGGAGGTGAGGGAGTTACAACTCTCAGTTTTTTTCAATTTCAAGGAACGCTTACTCTCTTTTGGATCAAAGCTCACGAATTTGGCTATAATAGAATTTATGCGTTTGGTTTGATATATGGAAATATTGTATATCAATGTATCTCTAAGCTTATGGCTCAAAGCTTAAGGTTTTTTTCTCTTTTTCTCTCGATCTCTCTCTTTTCTCTTAATTCATTCCTCTCTTTAATTCCATTCCCTTCTCTCTCTCTCTCTCTCTCTCTCTCTCTCTCTATAGATAATGAATGTAGGCTTAATCAAGGAGGTGGGAGACAAGGTTAATGGGATGACAAGAGTGGTTGAAAACGGATGTCACCTTTTGGGATAGATGACAATCTCTTTTGTGACAATAGAGGATAATGGAGGGGATGGGTGTGTATCTTGTGCACCGAATGTATCAATAATAGCTGTAATGGCATGACCCACATGCATTCAATAAGAATTCTGTCGAAAGTGCCCTGCTTCAAGGAAAATTAGTCGGTCGGCCAATTTATTGGCTAGCCAGCCAAAAACTTGGCTAGCCAGCCAACATCGGCCGGCCAAAAAATTTGGTTGTGGCCAGACTAGTTTACACGAAATAGGATTTTTCGACAGAATTATCATTCTTTCCTCCTATTTTCACACTGTTCTTTGCTTGATTTCCTCATAAAAGATTTCATTTTGAAGTTTGAAAATGAGCCTCGGAACACTACAAAAATATTCGGAACAAAGTGCGAAAAGAAATTTTCGAAAAAGAGTTTTGAATGAGACTTAAACACTTGGGCCAAAACAGGCTTAGGGTTGGAAATGAAGTACAAATTTCATATTTCTTACTGAGAATTATGCAAGAAACACATTCTTGTTTTCATCATCGGGTAATTAAAAGAAAGCGCCCAAGTCTCAGGGCCAGTCAAAATAGAATGTCTACAGTGATGAAGAATAGAGTTAGAACTGAAGAAATAGAAGGAGAAAAGTGAATGAAAGAATGAAAAAAATCACCTCTTAAAGAAGGTGAGTCCCTTTGTTCTACAAACTCTCTCTTGATTCCCTCAAGAACTTTTAAATATGTCCTAGAAGGTCTAATAGCTTGGCCAGCAACTTAGGATGAAGCTTCAATGGTTTTTTCGTTGTTAAAGTTAGAAGGTGGTAGGTAGGAATATGAGAGAGAGAGAGAGAGAGAGAGAGAGAGAGAGGGGAGAGAGAAACAAAAGAGTCAATATCCTTGTATATGCCTTGGGCAATTTTTTTCAACCCTTCGAAAGTGGTTGTCAAGTTCTATTTATAGAGCCCAGGGCGTAAATATCTGAGATATTTATGTAAAGTGAGTTGAACAAGCTGAAATTTTCAAAAATGCTCTGTACCTGTAACATTCAGCTGCTTGTTCCATATGGTGATTGGCCGAGTGCAATTTTGATCGGCCATCACATGTTGTCCGATTAATCAGAAAGTACATCGTCGAATCAACAAGGTAAGGTAG
Organism: Camellia sinensis; assembly: GCF_055761805.1. Taxonomy (NCBI): domain Eukaryota; kingdom Viridiplantae; phylum Streptophyta; class Magnoliopsida; order Ericales; family Theaceae; genus Camellia; species Camellia sinensis. The sequence continues at coordinate 134,034,264 of NC_138961.1, read as the reverse complement.
GCCTAAATTGAGAGGAGAAATAGGTATTTTAGAGGATTTCATCTCTTCCATTTATTCCATTGCATTCGTTTCTCTGTTTGTTTGAAAAAATACAACGCTTTGATCTTGAAAATATGAGTCTCAATACATACTGGGAATGTTTGGAACTGCACAACTACACTCATTTTTAAAAGGAAAAAAAAAACTACTAATCAAAAAGTATCTTGACCAAAACAGGTGTTTGGTTGGTTTAAAAAACTCAAATCTTAGACTTCTGGCCGAGCATTTTATAGGATTAGCACATCTCATTTTCATCATTAGGTACCTAAAAAAGAACTTCCAAGTCTTAAGACCGGTTCAAAATGAGGTGTCTTCACACTCCATTTTAGCAACTCACACTTTTATTGTAAGAGGTAAAGATGACAAAAATAAAGTGTGAGTGATTTAAACTAAATTGAGAATATAATTTTTCTATGTATATATTTTTATTTAAACTTGAGACATCCAAGAAATGTAAAATTAATGATAAATGGACCTTTTATTAAATGGATGACATTATTTATTTTCTTAGTTGAGTCATAACTATAGTAGCAAAAATATTGTGATAGACTAATGGGTTTGGAATTCGCTTTTTCAGTGAGTTGTTGTTGTTGTTGTTGTTGTTGTTGTTATTATTTTTTTATTTTTTTTTTTAGTTATAAAGTTATAAAAGTTAACGTATTTAAAAAGTTACTAAAAGAATTACATTTTTTTATTATAAAAAATTGATGTGATATTTTTGTAACTTAGGCTTCGTTTGATAAAAGAAGTTGGGACTAAAAAAAATATAAAAAACAAAATAAATTAAATAAATCAATAAAATAAAATATTACATTTTAATTATAATCATTTTATTTTTTCTCTTATAAAAATCAAAAAAATCAACCCAAATGAACATTTTCACCTTAAACTAAAAAAATTTCAAACTCAAAAAAAACCAACTAAAAAGCCATAACCAAACAACAACTTATTAACTTTTTGATTGGCAATGTACAACTGCGCATTTGTAATGTGTGTATACATACAAAATTATATTATTATAATTATAATTATATTTATATATCATAAAGTATTTACTATATTAATTTATCTACCACCATAACATAACATTGATAACATATATTATAAAAAGATATGTAAAAAAAAAGAGAGGTAATATGATTCAAATAAGTATATTTACCTAAATTGGTATACTTTTTTAAAGGATGCAAAATAAATATTTTTGTATGCTACACCTTTTTACAATTATATTCTAACAATTAGTACAAAAATACCATGAATTATGAAAAATGTTGTGCGAAAATCATTTTAAAGCTGTGGTCAGCCGACTAGTTGAAAAAATTTTAAACTGATCAACCATCAATTGACAAACTCAAGACAATTTTTGTGAAAAGTTTGTAATCCAAAGGTGTTTGGTAACTTGATAAAAGTTTTGGGGTTAAGACTCTAGGTCTCAAATTCAAAATCTCTTAGGTCAATCTCTTAGGCATGGCGTAATTGGTTAGAATGTTAGTCTCAAGTTATTGCTACTATAGCACTTGGTATGGGCTCAATGTTCCCCCGCTACGCAAGTCCTGATTTAAGCGGAACTTGTTTTGGAAGGTGGGGGCAAGTTCCCAAGTTAAGACACCTTGGTGATCTCTGCAATGGGCGCTGCCCTGGACCTGTAGAAGAGTTTGAGGATTTTCTTGTAAAAAAAAAAATTACCATAATTGCTGTAACTATTAGGCTATGCACTAGTTTGGCATAAGGTTACAAGGCTAAAATAATCACAAAAAATAAAATAAGTTAAAAAATTAATAAGATAAAATATCACATTTAAATCATAATCATTTCATTTTTTCTTTCACAAAAGTCAAAAAAGCCAAAAAGTTCATCCCAAACGAAATTTTTTAGCCCCAGTCTAAAATAGTCAAAAAGTCAACGCACATTCTAAACGAACTTTATGTTTGTTTAGTTATTTGAGGAGAGAGATTGGATTAATAATTCGTAAAATCTACCTAAAGAGTGTTTGGTTAGAGATATGAGTGAGGAGATTAACTATCATATTGACTAGTAATCCCCCCATTGGTAGGACTACCAACCCTATAGAGGGATTGAGATTAGAAATTGAGTGAGCAGATTAGCGAATTTTTAAATGATTTTGAGCAAAATTTATATTTTCTAGAACCAAAAAAAAAAATTATAGTATTAAAAAAATACTAAAAATTTAAAAATATTTATTTTATATATTAATACTATTTATAGTATTACTAATCCTATGGTATATAAATAAACACTTTTTATCATGCATCTCTAACTTAATATCACCACCTAATAATTCCCTTACTTAGGGCCCGTTTGGTGTAACTGTTAAAACATATTATAGATTATAACTTAATAGATTATAGATTATGAATTTAATCAAAAACTGTTAATCTGTTTGGTGTAGTTGTTGGATTATAGATTTAAGTTGCTAAGTAGTGTTTGTTAAATAAGTTGTGAAGTAGCTTTTTCAATTAATTTTTATTTTTTGTTATTCACTACTTTTCTACATTTCTAATAAATAATAATAATAATAATCTATAGTCCATTTGGGTCTTTTTATATATATATTTTTTTTTAAAAATGTAAGAGTATAACCGTAAATTAACATGTCCATAGCAGAAGCTGATAATTAGAAGCAAGGGGTGAGCAACTTCTCAGAATCAGCTTTTTTGAGTTAAAATAAGTTGTTAGAATCAGAAGCTGTTTGAAATAACTTTTCTAAAGCTAAAAGGTATAAGTTGGTTCAAAAAAGCCCAAACAAATACCACCTTAATCTCAGTATATTCTTAATCCTCTCCATCTTATGGAGCCAAATAAATGTGACCTAAAAACACTATTATAATATATATATATATATATATATATATTCTATTGTATTAAGTGAGCCCCTATATTGGTTTCTTAAAACTTTTGTCACGTGGCATTTACATAATTTTAAAAAAAAATACTCAAATTTTACTTAAATGTCAGTTACTCTCTAATGGGAACAAACAGTTACAAAACCACACCCTAAAATCACTCAACTTCCTTTCTTCCTCATCTTTGTAACTTCGTTTCACTCTCTCAATTCAAACATATACAACAATATGTTGATATATATACATACACATTTATATAGACATTATAGAGAAAGGGGTTGACTTCCCTCCCGTCCATGATCGGACTCGAGGATGCTATTGGGCCCGTGAAGGCACACCACGGGTCCCATTTCGATAATCTGTATTATTCAATGTGTAGAACTTGTCGAGTACTATATGCTTATAAAAAATCACGTCGATCGGATGTTGATAGCTACGTAATCAAATCAATTTTGTATAAAAAAAAATGAACGATGAAAAAATAAAAACGGTTGACAGAAATATGATCCAATAAGATAGCTATTGATATCTGATCAATGTGATTTTTTACAAATATATAGTATTCGACGAGTTCTACACATTGAACGGTTCGGATTATCGAAATGAGACCCGTGGTGGGCCTCCACGGACCCAATAGTATCTTCTAATCTAATCACGGACTGGAGGGAAACCCAGTCCATAGAGAAAATATTAGAGGAAGGAAAGGAGTCATAGACACATATCATAATCTATTACTGCATTAGGTGGAGAGATAGAGTTTAAAAGAAAAGAAAAAAAGAGCACATAGTATGATTTAACAATCAAATCTGCAGATTGGCTTGAGTTCTACAATAGAAAAAATGTTCGTCAAGGGAGATGCCTTGATTTGATGCACTTCTCCTATAAGGTAAAAGTATTGCAAGGCTCTTATTTGTTGGCTACATTAAGGGCATGATTTGTATATTTAAATTGGGGGCAAATTACAAACACCTCCCTCGAGGTTTGGTGAAAATATAGATTCCCCCATGAGGTTTGAGAAATTACATCCCGTCCCCTGAGGTTTATATTTCCATAACAAATTGCCCCCTAAGATTTTTATTTTCATGCAGGTTTTCCCCTAATTTTCCCTAATTTGTAATGAAAATTTGACCATCAGGGGGCAATTTGTAATTTCTTAAACCTTAGGGGGAATTTGTATTTTCACCAAATCTCGAGGGGGTGTTTGTAATTTACCCTTAAATTTGATAAAGAACATTGAGGCTATGTTTGACATGTCATTTTGGGGTTATTTTAGTCACAAAAATATAAAATTGGCTAAAAAATTAATAAAATAAAATGTCGCATCCAAATTATAATCATTTTATTTTTTTTTCTCACAAAAATAAAAAAGTCAAAAATTTCATCTCAAATGAGACTTCTTAACCCTGAGTTAAGTCAAAAAGTTAAAAAACAACCCACATTCCAAACAAAGGTTGAGTTATTTTTTTCTCTTTACAATTGGTATTTCAATTGTACTACATCTCAATACACTTTAAGTTGTTTCTTTTACTGAAATTTTAGTATAAAAATTTACTCAAACAACCATTAGCCAATAGAAAAGAAAAAAAAATCATATAATCAAATATAAAATGCTACCAAAAGAGGGGTGCAATTTATAATCCATCAAATATTAAACAAAAATTACATAAAAAATTAATCCATAAGGTATAAAAAAATTACAATTTTTGAGAAAATGAAAATAGTGAAATAACCAAATAAAATATATCAAAAAAATATATAAATTATTATTAATCAAATATTAAACAAAAATTACAAAAAATTTAATCTATAAAAAATTACGGGCACACACGTATGTTCATCCTTCTAGTATATATATTATGATAAGAATGTGTCTACTATGGATTTTTCGGTAATTGTATCATTTGAAGCACGAAATAGAGGCGGACCATTATTTTTTTTAGAAAGAAAAATGTTTTAGCCAGACAATTCTTTCCTCCACAATCCTCACAAATGAGGATTAGTAAAATTATGTTAATTTTTTTTTACTTTTAAAGTCCGTCTTAAGTAGATAAATTTAAAAAGTTCAAAAAAAAAAATAAATTGAGAAAATTTTAAAAAAATAAATTTATTAAAAATAAAAATAATTATTCTTTTAGTTTTTTGCTCTTTTTGGATATTTTTATTAAAAAAAATTACTTTGTTTATACATCTAATCAAGTAAAACTCAAATATATATATATATATATAATTCAAAAAATATTTCAAAAATTAATTAAAAAATCATAGAAAACAAATTCAACATTGAACAAGGACATGTTGGGTAATGTTTATATTTATTATTTTTTTGTTTATTTTTATAAAAAAATTTAAAAATACAAACAAAAACTCGTTTTGTTTTTGTTTTTATTTTCAAAAAATTATGAATAATTTACAAAATTTAAATTTTATAAACACAAAAAAGTTGATTTCATTTTCCGTTCAAAATTTTTTTTTTTCTTCTTTCTCCCACTATTTCCAACTATCACCCTTTACTCTCCCCGCCTTGATCCACCTTGGCTCTACCTCGATTTTATTTATTATATATTTATGTATATTAAGTATATAATTAATTTTTTTAATATAATAAAATTAAAATATTTAATATTATACTTAATATTCATTTTCACTATTTTATTTATCATATTACATCTTTTCACTCGTCAATTATAAATTATTATTTATAATTTTGTTACATAAATTTTTATTTTTGAAGTTACAAAATTAACTTATCTCCACCTTACTTTTGTTGCTGTCAGTTATCATAGCCAATGACCTCATCCGTCAACAACCTTCGACCATCACCTCTCTGAATCGCTAATCACATGTTATCACGACAAACTATCTCTTACTAGCAGTAATCACTTTCATCCACCACATTTTCTTAAAAACAATCTTCAATTATCACTTTATGTAGTTGACCAGTCATTATCTCCGACCGTCAACAATCATCTGTCATAATCCCTTATTTTTATTTTTATTTTTATTTTTATCCAAAATAAATATAAATATATTTAGTTGCCATTTGGCAATTAGTTTTTTTAGTTGAATTTTTTGCTATTTTAACTTAGGATTAAAAAGTTTGTTTGATTTTATTTTTTTTGGTTTTTTTGACTAAAATAATTATGGTTTAAATGTGACATTTTGTCTTATTAATCTAGGGTTTATTTGGAATGTGGGTTGACTTTTTGATTTTTTGATTTATTGACTTTTGGTCTAGAATTAAAAAATCTCGTTTGGGATATACTTTTTGACTTTTTTTTTTTATTTTTATGAGAGAAAAAATGTAATAATTATAGGTTAGATGTGATATTTTATCTTATTGAATTAAAAAAATCTATTTTGTTTGTTTTGTGGCAAAAATAACCAAAAAGCCCTGACTTTTTCTTCTCAAACGAATCCTTATTTAAGCTATTTTGTCTTTCATATTTTTTTTTTAGCCAAAAAGTCCTAACCAACGGCCCTTTTTTTATAAATAAAAAATAATAAATAAAGCCTCATTTTGAAAAGTGGATTGATTTTTTTGACTATTTTAGCCTGAGATAAAAAGCTTAGTTTGGGAAGGACTTTTTAATTTTTTGGCTTTTTTGATTTTTTTGGTGAGAGAATAGTGTAATGATTATGGGTTGGATGTGATATTTTATTCGTTATGGCTAAAATAACCTATTTTATTTTTTGTGACTATTTTAGCTCCAAAACCACTTGCCAAACACCACCATACTGTACTATAAACATTGCCACAACACCGTGGGCTTGTTTGGAAAGGGTGAAAGTGGCTAAATAAGTTTAAAAAAAAAAATTTAATTTAGATAAAATATCACATCTAAACTATAATTATTTTATTTTTCTTATGATCATTACATTTAAACAAAAAAAAATCAAAAAAATTTATTAAACAAAGCTAATTTAGAGTTTGTTTGGAATGTGGGTTGGTTTTTGACATTTTAATTTTCTGACTATTTTATTCTGAACTAAAAATCTTGTTTGAAGTAGTCTTTTTAATTTTTTTGAATTTTGTAATAAAAATAAAAATAATAATTTATAATTTAAATGTAATATTTTCCAATCTGAAACTAAATATTTATTTTCTTTTTTAATTATTACTTTAGTCGCAATTCATCGCAATTCAACTTTCGAAACGAGTGCTTAATCAAGTTAAACTAACAAAAAAACAATAAAGCTAAATTTTCTCCAACGATGGCCGATTTGTTTAGTTTTATTTTTTGGTTTCGTCGGTGGATGACGGAAGCTTGAAGTCGAAGCTTTTGCATTTGATTTGTATATATATATGTGGGTCCCATCAGAGTGAGAGAGCACTGCGAGCGAGGAGTCTGCGAATGTCTTGTCTCTCTCTCTCTCTTTCTATTTCTATTTCTATACTATTAATAATCTCAAACCCTCCTCCCGAAGCAAAGAATCCCCACCGACGACACGACCCTGTTATCTCAAACATGATTGAGCCTCCGTTTGGGAAGTGGGTTGGCTTTTTAGTTTTTTGGCTTTTTGGCTATTTTAGCCTGGGCTATTTTAGCCTGGTTTGGGAAGGGCTTTTTGGCTTTTTGGCTTTTTTGACTTTTTTTGTGAGAGAGAATTGTAATGATTATGGGTTGGATTTGATGTTTTGTTTTTTGTGGCTAAAATAGCCTATTTTGTTTTTTGTGGCTATTTTAGCCAAAAAAGCCTGGCTTTTTGCTTGCCAAACGAAGGCTGAGGGGTTATTTGAGTCGGGTTAGATTAGTATATTTTTTATTAATTTTTTTATAAAAAAATATAAAATATTAATTAAATTTAAAATAACGTGATAAAAAAATAATATAATTTAAATAAAATAATTATGATTTAAATAAAATAATATATTAAAAAAGCATGTATTATGCCAAACAAAACTTGAATTAATTAAATATATATATTATGTGAAACTCCATAGTATTCCTATACAGGGCAATTTTTAACTGGGTATATATATATGTCATATATATTTGTGTAAGTTATCTCACAAAGGCTTATTTTGAAAACAATAATGATTTATCCCACTAAAAACATCACTACTAATAGCACTAATGTATTAAAAAAATAAAAAAAAATAAAAAAACACAACTCCAAGACCAAAACATCACATCATTAATGACGGGACCTACTGCCACCTAATTAGTGGGAGCACTAATTAGTGCTCCCAAGCATTTTTCTTTTGAAAAATAAGTTAAAAAGTTTGTTTTTTGATTTTTTTTGGATTTTTTTTAAAAAAATGTGCAAGAAAGTAGAGAGATTATGCTTCCGTTTGGGAAGTGAGTTGACTTTTTGACTTTTAGGGTTATTTTAGCCTGGACTAAAAAACTTAGTTTGGGAAGAGCTTTTTGGCTTTTTTAACTTTTTTTGTGAGAGAATAGTGTAATGATTATGGATTGGATGTGATATTTTGTCTTTTGTGGCTAAAATAGCTTATTTTGTCTTTTGTGGCTAAAATAGCCAAAAAAGCCAAGAATAACTCTTTCCAAATGGACCCTATAATTCAAAAAAGCCAAAAAAATTACTTTTAATGTCTTTGCCAAAAAAGGCAAAATTATATAATTTTTCACAAATACACGTAAGTTAACTCATACAAATTTGATAAATCACAATATACTTATATTTGTAAGAACTTACACGATTTTGTAAAATAAATTATGTATATTTATAAAAATTTACGTAAGTACATATGATATGCATCTTAAGCCCTCGTTTGGCAATGACTTTTTTAGTTGGCTTTTTAACTTTTTTGACTTTTTTAGCTTAGGACTTTTTTGTTCGTTTGGTATTCTTGATTGGTTTTTTTTGGCTTTTTAACTTTGGAATGGTGGATTTTTTTTGTCTTTTTTGTCTTTTGTGATTTTTTGATTTTTTTTTTGTCTTTTTATGATTATTTAGCCAAAAATAAAAACCAAACCCCACCTAAAACATCTCCAATGATTTCCTATTGGAACTGCCAAAGCCAAATTATAAGAAGTGTGCACAAAACGTCTTCTCCAATGGTCTACTATACCTCTCACCAAATTATAGCAATGCCATCTTTAATGTCAAATTTGACAGGAGCTTTGGCAATTGTCAAACTTGCCAGCTCAACAACCAACTGATTCTGGATTTCCCACGAAAAACAAACAACCAACAACAAAAGAATGTCAATCCCTTCAAATTTCTACAACAAATTTTTACACATATTTTCAAAAATAAATGATATAACAAATATTTTTAGGAAAAAAAATAAAACGGCTATAGAAAAAAAATATTAAGAATAAATAAAGAAAAAAATCTAGAGGGATCACCGATATACCAAAAAGTGAAAGATGCCCAGATTGTGTGTGTGTGTGAGAGAGAGAGAGAGAGAGAGAGAGAGAGAGAGAGAGAGAAGGGATAGTAGAGGGTTTCGTTAGACTGATCTTGATTTTTGTTGGACTGATCTTCGTCAGAATGATAGATCTGATGAAGGGATAGAAGGATATGGATGATTTAGGGTTTGTTTGCGTTTCATCATCTTTGTTTTCATCTTCGATTTCATGGGTTTTAGGTTTCTCAAACGATTTAGGGTTTAGGATTTGAAGGGATATATAGGCATTGATGATTGGTGAAGATGGGTTTCTCCGATTTCGTGGTTTTCGGGTTTCAATTGAATATTTAGGGTTTAAGATTTCTCAGCATAGATGTGGAGAGAGAGAGATAAAGAGAGGAGAGAGAGAGAGAGAACTTGTTGGTTGCTTTGACATACGGGGTGAATTTTATGGTTGCTTTGACAAATAGGGTGAATTTTCTTTAATTTGTTTTTCAATCTTTTTAATATTTTTTAACTTTTTAACTTTTTTTAATTTTTTCAACTTTTTGGTAAATATTTAGGGTGTGTTTGGTTTGGTTTTCGGAGAAAAATTTTCAAAAAAAATATTAGGGAAAGAGTTTTGAAATTTTTTTAGTTTGTTTGGTTGTATATTTTGAAAATAGTTTTGGAGTATGGGTATTTGGAATGATTTGATATTTTGTTCTAGTTGAGTAGATGTGTGTGAGAGAAAAAATGATTGAGAAGGAAAGAGGAGAAAGAAAAGTGATTGATTGATGTGTAGGAGAGAAAAAGTGATTTTAAAATTGCTTTTCAACAAATTTCTAACCAAACAAAATTTTGAAAAATTATGTTTTGAGAGTTAAACTAAACAACGCCTTAATTTTTTATTAGAAAAAGTTTGAAAAAGTTCACAAGACAAAAACTAAACAATAAAAAAATTATTAAAAAAAAAAACTATTATTCAAACTCCACCTACAAAATTTGAAAGAAACTTGGTTGAAATCTGTCAAAATAATGTGTTCATTAGAGTACTTATAATTTGGCAATTTGTTACTATTCATTGCCAAATTATAACTTTGGCAATATTATTATAGCATTTGTCATTGAAAATGCTCTTATACACCCAAACACTTCCCATACATATTACTAAAAATAGGGCTGCAAACCAACCGAGTCGAGTCGAGTCGAGTTTTATTGAGTTTGAGCTCGGCTCGTTTACTTATTGAGCTCGAACTCGACTCGATAAGAAATTGGACTTGAGCTCGGCTCGGCTCGGTTCGATAATTTTTTTTAATATTATTTATATAAAAAATATTATTTATATTATTTAATATCTAAATAATAAATATATTATTTAATATATAAATAATATATTTATTATATAATTTAAATAAAGATAAACGAACCGAAATTGATGAGTCGAGCTTATGTGAGTTCGATTTCGGCTCGTTTACTAAATGAACTTAATATTCGAGCTCGAACTCGGCTCGTTTACTAAATGAACCAATCCGAGCCAACCCCTTAACGCACCAAGTCGAGCTTGTTCATGAATCACTCGGTTTATTTGCAGCCTTAACTAGGAAAAATTATTAGCTGATTTAAAGACATCACGTGACTGTACCTCTGACCAATCACAAATTACTATTTCTCTCATATTCTTTAATCATTCAATATAAAATCGTAAACCTCACTCTCTCTACGAATCATAATCCATGTGGAGTACCCATGACATTGCCGCTAGACTAATCAATAACTTCTCTACTACTGATGGGTGTGCGTGATGGCTGTGCGGTTCAACTAGGTTACATTTTAAATATATTCTTTTAGATTTTTAAAATATAAATTTTTAAATATTTTTTATCAGAATTTTTTAATTAATAAATTAATTATAAAAATAAAATTCATAACTATTTTTTATAAAATAAAAAAATTATTTGAATTAATAATTAAAATAAATTATCGACATCATTAAAAATTGTTAAATGATTTAACAATTTATTAATAAAAAGAACTATTTGCTATAAAATCAGAAATTTCGAAGGACGTGACATAGTTTTCAAAATTACATGAGACAATTTATATTTTATACAAATATCAGAAAGTGTATTTATAATTTATTCATCTATAAAATATAAATTTTTATTTTGAATTAAGGACATGTGGGCCTTGTTTGGTTTATCTCGTGAGGCAATTTTTTAGAACAAATTTCAAAATTTTGTTTGGTTAAAATTTTTTTTTCTGTCATCTCTCACATGTTATACAAGAATCAATCACTTTTTTTTTCACACTCATCTATTCAATTACCAAAAAAAAAATAATAATTTAAATTAAATTATCCCAAACTCTAAAACTCCAAATACCATGTTTGGTTCCAGAAAATTGAACCACTTTTTAGAAAATTGAGTTTTATTTTTTTTTATTTTTTGTATTTAGTGAAATTTTAAAATATTTTATGCATTTTTTTAGATACACCTAATCTAAATATATTTAAAAAGTGTAATATTTATGAATTTTTTTTAAAAAAATTCAGCAAATATAAAAAATACAAAAAAAAAAAAAACGCAAATCCAATATATTTTAGTATTTTGTTGTATTCAATGAATTTTTTAAAGATTTTTGTACAAATTTTTACTTTTTAAATATATTAAGATTAAGTGGATCTAAAAAGTTTTTTTTTTTAAAAAAAAATTGATAAAAATATTTAACACATTAAAAGTATAAAAATACGAATTGAAAACTCAAAAAATTATTTTGGAAACAAACAAATTTTTAAATTTTTTAAACTCTTTTTAAAAATTATTTTTTAAAATTGTTTCACAAAATCAAACATGACCGTAGTGTCTATTTCTTAAGTGGTAAAAGTGTTGTTTGTTAGACCAGTGGTCTTAGGTTCAACTTCTTTTTACCATCTCAATGTTTAATTTTATTTGTTATTTTTAATTTCTTTAAGAAATAAGGTTTCTAGCCTAAAATAAAAAGTCATAGAGAGATAGAGGTGAAAAATGTTTGAACCCAGGACCTTTAGTTTTATTAAGAATACTCTTACTACCTAAACAATATATATATTGAGAGGGTAATTTATAAATAAATTGGGCCGAGTTGGGTAATGGACCGTTCTATGGGCCACAGTAAGATGGGCTGAGTAAATGGGCCTTGTAGTTAGCTCGGTCACCACTGTCAGAGTGATAGCAGTTAGCTCGGCCATACCCTTCTGAGCCAAGGTATTTTGAGCTTTTCTCATGACCTTGCTATGGATTAGCTCGGTCCAAGCTCGTTATGGTTAGCACTGTCTCAGCAGGAGAAGTCGATGTACACTTAATGAAGGGAAGAACCGGGCTAGTTAAAGCTCGGTCATTTCAGCCAGTTTAGTGTGGCTATGATAGCTCGGTCATTTTGTTATACTACCGAGGTAAAACCATCTCACTTGGTTTAAGCAGTGAGGAGGGTGTTGAAGGCTAAGCATTATCTTTCAGGAGTGTGATTCTTAGGAGGAATCTACATGGAGAAATAAGAGTCCTACTAGGATTGTGCCACGTGAAACTTATAAAAGCTCATAACATCATCTAAGGAGAGGTAACACAACTTTGATTTTTGAATTCAGAAAGCTTTTGTGTCTATTGTCTATTGTGTTGACTTAGGTATCGGAGGGGTTTTCGGCACACACCCGCCAGTTAGCTCACGTTTATGTTTTCAGGTGGCAAAGCGACGATGTTTCGAGGAGCGCAAGCTTGATCAACAGGATTATTTCGTGCTCGTACAATTGGCGTCGTCTGTGGGAATTCCACAAAGAACAAAACCTCTTGATCAAGCTTTCCTCTCCTGTTGAGATCAATGGCGCACAATGAAGACTTACCCCAGTCCGCTATCGACGGACAAACCCCAGAGGGGGTGAGAGGCGTGAAGGTTTGCCTTCTATCCCTCCCATGGCGGATTTAGAGCCCTAGCGACAGAACCCCTGGAGGGATGCAAAGGGAAGGCGGGGTAATAGCCCCCGTCACTCTCAAAGCCTCGAAAGGCAGAGGCGGAGGATTGACTCTCAGGTTCTGGAGGATCGCGTGAAGGAACAGGATGATTTGATACGAAGGATGGTGGCGGACATGGAGTTGATGAAATGCCAGATAAAAGGAAAAGGGGTGGCGACAAGAGAGGGGCGCAAAGGCAGTACGCCCCCTCGCCACTCGGAAGGTCATGGTAGACACACCACGCCATCACAAGCAGAGAGTAGGAGCCTTAGAACAGGCGACACTCAAACAAGGATGTCCAGGACTTGTTATTCCAAGTCTAAGAGAACGAGAACTGAGAGGTCATATACTGAAGGAAACACCTATCGGCCCTCGCACACGAACCAGACATCATCCAGGAAGACGGAGTTGCCCAGATCGTCTGATTTGCGAACTGTGCTTGAAGAAAGGGCACAGTGGAAGGAGGATGCCAAGGCACGTGACCCGTGCAGAGTTTCAGCCCTTTAGCGGTTGGCTCCTCAGACGCACGGAAGCGTCGAGGTAGGAATGCCAATACCGCGCCTTGCCTACGAACCAACGGACAAAGCACTAGCAAGGTTGCATAGCTCGCTGTTCGTTCTGGCAATTAAGAACGCGCCGTTACCTTCCGGCTTTCTCCAGCCTAAGTTTACGACTTACGAAGGGAAGACAGATCCCTACATACATTTAAGCCACTTTCGCCAGGTTATGGCAGTATACCGGCGGAACGAGGCTTTGATGTGCATCCTATTCCCATCTAGACTTGGCGACCTAGGCTTAACCTAGTTCGAAAGGCTACCAGAAGGCAGCATCGCCTTCTGGGCGCAATTGGCCGAGGCGTTCGTGACTAGATTCAGAACGAACACCAAAACACCAATGGAGATCGATCGGTTACTCTCCATTGACATGGCCGACAAGGAGACGTTGAGATCCTACAACAGTCGTTACTCGGAGACCTTCAACCATATAGGAGATTGCCCTACCAATCTTGCCATCGCGCAGTACAAAAGGGGGCTACCAGTTGGAAACAAGTTGAGGGATTCAATAGCTATGGCGCCACTCCTCACAATAAAGGCCTTGATGGAGCGAGTGCACCAGCATATTCGGGTGGAGGAGGATAGCGCCCGTGCTAAAACAAAATCTGGCACAGCAGCGATACCAGATAAAAAGACTGCGGCAAAAGTCAATACGGTAGAACGCTCCAGCAGGAATGGGCGAGGCAGGCGGGCCAACAGAGAGGACTCAGACAAAAGATGGTTAAGAGTCCGCACTGCCATCACAACGGTGTTCAAAAAACTGATCTACTGGATTCTCAGTGAGATACGCGATGAACCTTTCGTCAGATGGCCAGCTAAGTTGGGACAAGCACAGAAGGACTATAACGAAAGGTCCCGGTGCACCTTCCATGATGAAAAGGGGCACCGCACTGAAAATTGCACACCGTTGAGACAACACTTGGAGGAGTTAATGGCAGTTGGGCACCTGGACCAGTACATAGAATGAGGGACACAGCCAGCCCCCCAGAACCACGACAACCCAAACGGAATGCCGATCAACACCCCACCTCAAGGCGTGATTAACGTCATACATGGGGTATTTGAACCTGAGCGAGTATGTGAGCTCAGGGGAATGATCAAGAAAGCTGAGCACTTAAGGGAGGTACTAAGTGCACAACCTGTCACCAAAAATGGGAGAACAAAGGCCACGAATGTCATATCTTTTTCAGACAGAGACTTTGCAAGGATATATTGCCCTTACAACGATGCACTAGTTGTCACTCTCCGCGTCAAGGATTTCGATGTCAAACGGATTTTGATTGACCAAGGGAGCTCATGTGAGATAATGTACTACAAAACCTTCAAACAATTGAAACTAGAGGATAAAGACTTGGCACCCGCCGTATCCCCCCTGATCAGATTCAATTCAATGCCAGAGTGGCCAGTTGGCAAGATAATCCTCCCAATCAAACCAGGAAGCATGACGAAACAGGTGGAATTCTAGGTATTGAAAGTCCCTTCCACTTACAACATAATCTTGGGAAGGACATGGATGCATGCCATGCGATCGGTAGCGTCAACCTACCATCAAGTAATGCGGTTCCCCAACAAAGCCGGAGTAATTGAAGAGGTCTTTGGTGATCAAATTATGTCCAAACAATGTTTCGTCACAGTAAATGGCAGTCACGCTGCCAAGGGGTATGTACAAATAGTGGAAGAACCGGAGAGTAATGAGTTGTTCGCGGATGTTGGCAAAGCCGCTGAACAGAAGACAGTGAAAGACTTGGTACAGGTAAGGATAGATGAAAAGAACCGAAAAAAGTTCTTCTTGCTCGGTTCATCTATGTCCAACACTGAAAGAATAGAGGTCATGGAATTCTTGACCTCTAACATCAAAGTGTTCGCCTGGACGCCGTATGATATGCCAGGCATTGACCCAAACTTCATCTGTCACCAATTAAATGTCCATCCATCTGCCAGACCAGTTATACAGTGCACTCATAGATCGGCACTCCACCATGCCGAGATAGTGGCGGAGGAAGTGGGAAACCTTCTAGAGGCAGGAGCTATCAGAGAAGTGCACTATCCTAAATGGATATCCAATGCAGTGGTGGTGCCAAAGAAGAATGGAAAATGGTGCGTTTGCATGGACTACAAAACAGTCAACAAGGCATGCCCAAAATATAGCTTTCCCTTACCCAAGATAGACCAACTGGTAGATTTTACAGCAGGACACAACCGGCTTAGCTTTCTTGATGCGTATAGAGGTTACTATCAGATCACTATGTATGAGCCAGACCAGGAGGTCACATCTTTTACAACTCCTAGAGAGCTATATTGTTACAAGGTC
Source organism: Camellia sinensis (assembly GCF_055761805.1). NCBI lineage: Eukaryota > Viridiplantae > Streptophyta > Magnoliopsida > Ericales > Theaceae > Camellia > Camellia sinensis. The sequence continues at coordinate 134,018,215 of NC_138961.1, read as the reverse complement.
ATGCCCTTTGGCCTAAAGAACGCAAGGGCAACATTCCAACAGATGGTCACCAAGATGTTTGAACCATTGTTAGGCAGAACAATGGAGGCTTACATCGACGGCATGGTGGTCAAGAGCAAGGATGAGAAAGACCATCTTAGGGACCTAGATAAAATGTTCCAGATCTTGAAGAAGAACAAGTTGTGCCTTAATGCATCCAAGTGTGCGTTCAGCGTAAGATCAGGAAAATTCCTTGGTTTCCTGGTGACCAACCGGGGTATAGAGGTAGACCCCTCTCAAATCAAAGCAATCTAGGATCTGGAGAGACCCAACACAGTCAAAGAGGTGCAGCATCTCACTGGCCTAGCAGTCGTACTCAATCGGTTCATAAGTCAGTCGTCAGACAGATGTCGACCATTTTTCCAAGCATTAAAGGCCAAGTTTGAGTGGGATGAAGAATGCGATCACGCCCTAGAGAGCCTGAAAAAGTACATGTCTTCTCCACCATTGCTAGTAACCCCAGTACCTAGAGAAGAGCTCTTTTTGTACTTGGCAGTTTCACAGCACGCAGTCAGCGTGGTATTGGTCAAAGCGGAAGGAATCCAACACTTGCCCATCTTTTATGTCAGCAAGACCTTGCTGGGTGCAGAAACCAGGTACTTACCTTTGGAAAAACTGGCCTTAGCCTTGATGATGACATCAAGGAAGTTGTCGCATTACTTTCATGCCTACACCATAATCATCCTCACAGTTTTTCCATTAAAAGCTTTGTTTGAGAGGGTGAACTTTTTTGGGCGAATCTTGAAGTGGGTGGTAGAACTGGGACAGTACGATATCAAGTTTCAATCCAGAACCATAATAAAAGCCCAAGGATTGGCGGACTTTGTGGCAGAATTCACCCCAGGAAACCATCACATCTGCCCAGTTGACTTGACTGGTGCAACTGAAATGGAGATGGAAAGCACCGCAGGAAGCGCGCAACCCCCAAATCAAGATGCCCAGCCACAGCCCAAAACAGATCGGAGTAATGACGAGTAGGAAGAGGTGAACCATGCTACACCAGGCAAAGACTCATCAGCAAACAAAAACTTGGTACAATCAGATAGTGAGGGGCAAACAGTAGGTGTGGACTTGGAAGAAAACATCAGCCACACTCACGACCCAAAGACATCATCCGACCCCTCAACTTGCTGGAAACTATTCGTTGGAGAGATGTGGAAGCTCTTTGTGGATGGAGCATCTAACAGGCACGGTGCAGGACTTGGCATAGTCCTCATCTCACCAGATGGCCTATTAGTAGAACAGGCAGTCAACCTTGGCTTCCCAGCATCAAACAACGAGGTGGAGTGTGAAGCGCTTTTAGCAAGCTTGAAATCAGCACTCTATATGAAGGCAACCGAGCTAATGGTTTACAGTGACTCCCAGCTAGTTGTAAACCAAATTTCAGGCGACTACGAGGCAAATGATGAAAGGGTGGCTAAGTACCAAGAGTTAGTGAGAAGGGAGATCATAAAGTTCGAAGTAGTACGGATAGAGCAGATCGGCAGAGAAGAAAACAATAGAGCAGACGAACTAGCAGGCTTTGCTTCAATGGCAGACACATCCATCCCACATTCGTTACTGATCGACTTCCTACTAAGACCAAGCGTTAAAGAACCAGAAGAAGCCGAAGTATGCTGTACCGAACTAGGCCCTTCATGGATGGATCCCATTATAGTGTTCTTAAAGGACGGCATTTTACCCAAAGAGAAGAAAGAGGCCAACAAAATAAGAGCAAAGTCACAGCGATTTTGGCTCTCTCCATCAATGGCCTTGTACAAGAAATCCTTCACAGGACCTTACTTGAAATGTGTCCATCCTAACAAGGTCGAGGCATTCTTGTTCAAGATACATGAAGGCGTATGCGGAAGCCACCAAGGAGGAAGATCATTGGCCTACAAAGCAATTTCGTAGGGATATTGGTGGCCTTACATGCAAGCAGATTCAGAAAAGTATGTCAAGAAGTGCGAGAAATGTCAGAAGTTCGCACACCAAATACATCAGCTAACCAGAGAGCTTCTACCTTTAACTAGCCCATGGCCCTTCGCAATGTGGGTCTTAGACATAGTAGGGCCACTTCCAACGGCACCCGGCAACAGAAAGTTATTTCTTACAACAACAGACTACTTCACAAAGTGGGTGGAGGCAGAACCACTCGCATCAATAAAGGAGAAAGATGTGAAGAAGTTCGTCTAGCAGAATATCATCACTCGATTTGGCATACCCAAGGCTCTAATATCTGACAACGGCACTTAGTTCGATGGCAAAATCTTCAGAGGCTTTTGTGAAGAGTACAAGATAGAATTCTATAACTCTACACCAGCATACCCCCAAGCAAACGGCCAGGCAGAGGCATCAAACAAAGTCGTCTTCGATGGATTGAAGAAAAGATTAGAGAAAGCAAAAGGAAAATGGTCTGAGGAGCTTCCTCATGTTTTATGGGCTTACCACACCACACCTCGGTGATCAACTGGCGAAACATCATTCTCCTTAGCCTACGACATTGAAGCTGTAATCCCACTGCAAATTGGCCTCTCCACCATCAAAAGCAAAAATTTTGACCCAGAGTTAAATGGAGAAGCCATAACATTGGAGCTCAACCTTGCAGAAGAAACAAGAGAAAAAGCACTGGTTCACATCGCCTCATACCAGCAAGAGTTATCCAGAAAATACAACAAGACAGTACATCCGAGGCAATTCAAGATTGGAGATTGGGTACTGCACAAAGTGATGGGAAACACCCTGGTACTAGGGGATGGCAAGTTAGGACCTAATTGGGAAGGACCTTACAAAGTGGTTGGATTAACAGGAAAAGGGGCATACCACTTGGAGGATGAAGATAGAAAGGCCATTCCCAGGCCATGGAACACTGTCAATCTCAAATTATTTTATTTTTAGCTTTTCTTTTAAGTACATGTAATTTTCATTCTTTCAATAAAACAAGTAGTTTCTTTTCAGCACAATTGTTGTCCGCTGTAAAAGTTATTTTAGTGAGCTAGGGGCATTGTAAGCAGAGTTGGCCAGAATAACGAACCTGTAGCTCTCTTCAGCTAAGATAAGGATCTGGGCTGAAGAAGTTAGCTGGACAAACCAACACCTCTCCTAAGCCGAGGATAAGGATCCAGGCTGCAAGACGTTTGGCTGGAAAAACCAAACACTTCGCTCTACGTTGGCTGGAACAACCAACCTGGAGCTCTCTTCAGCTAAGATAAGGATCTAGGCTGAAGAAGTTGGCTAGAAAAACCAACACCTCTCCTAAGCCGAGGATAAGGATCCAGGCTGCAGGACGTTTGGCTGAAAAAACCAAACACTTCGCTCTAAGTTGGCAGGAATAACCGACTTTGAGCTCTCTTCAGCCAAGATTAGGATCTGGGCTGAAGAGGTTGGCTGGAAAAACCAACACCTCTCCTAAGCCGAGGATAAGGATCCAGGCTGCAGAAAGTTTGGTTGAAAAAACCAAACACTTCGCTCTAAGTTGGCAGGAATAACCGACTTTGAGCTCTCTTCAGCAAAGTTAAGGATCTAGACTGAAAAGTGGTTGGCTGGAATAACCAACTCTTAGTACTCTTCAGCCGAGATAAGGATCTAGACTGAAGAGTGGTTAGCTGGAATAACCAACTCTTAGTACTCTTCAGCCAAGATAAGGATCTAGGCTGAAGAGTGGTTGGCTGGAAAAACCAACTTTGAGTACTCTTCAACCGAGATAAGGATCTAGGCTAAAGTGGTTGACTCGAATAACAACTTTTTGTGATCTTCAGCCAAGGTAAAAACCTAGGCTGAAGAGGTTGGTAGGTATGACCAGATAGGTCCCAAGGTTAAAGACCGAGATTGGTATCTCGGCCAGAAAATGTTATGCTGCATTCAGATAACAATTGGAAAATAAAGTGCAAGCATGAAAGCAAACCGAACAAACAGTTGAGGAAAACAAAGGAAGATTTCATTGATAGTGCAAATCAGAAATACAAAAAGTGGGCCTCAGCCTGGTTGTTAAACAAAGAAAAGAAAAATCAGAAAAATCAGGAGAAGAGGTCGTCCAAGTCGGCGTCCACAACAACTCGGTCTTCACCCAAAGGTAGCTCGGTTGTGGCAAGCACATCTAGGTTAAGCTCGGTCGATGGCGCTACAACAGTTACAACAGGTGAAGGTGGGATGGAGACCACTGGAGTAGGAGAGGTAGACTGACGACCAGACTGGGTGTTATCTTCAGGAGCAGGATCTTCATCCTCCCCTTCTTGCAGAAATTTTTGCTGAATGGCAGCAGCGTACTCCGCCATATAGCTCGGTATGAAATGCGGAGGGGGGTTGAGGAAAACCTCGGTCTCTAGGCCATGACCGAGCTGCGCCACGGCTGCCTTCCACCCACATTTGAAGAATATGTCTTTAGCAGCTTCGCATTGTTTGATATAAGTGGCCTCCCCCTCCTTGTAACCGCGGTCCTCCGGGCCCTCGACCTTCTTCTCTAGCTCGGCAATCTCCGCCTTCTTCTTTCCTTCGAGCTTGGCTAGCTCGTGCAGATATTTGTCTTTTATCACGGCTAGAGCCTTTTGCTTATCAGCATCAGCCGAGGTAACTTGACCGGTCAGACGAACCACCTCGGTCTGTAGCTCGGCCATTTGCTTCTTCGCCTCGTCCAGCTCGGCTGATTTGGCATTGGCCTCTGTCATGGCTTGCCTTGTGGTTTTTTGAAGCTCCAACACGCGCTTGTGAGCGACGTGGTTTTTTTGCAAGGCCTACAAGAAGAGAGAAACAATTTTGAGATGAACCAAGCGAAAAGATGTTGAAATTTGGAAAAGGAAAATGAGAACTTACCAACACCATTGATTTTGTAGCCGAGCGAATAGTCTTCAGCTCGGTTAGATGATCGTGGTGATCCATATCGGCTGGAAGGCAGACGTTCTTGGCCAGATTAAAGGCCAGCAAATGGTCTTTTTCCGCGACCACTGAGTCGGAGTCAGTGATAGTACGGTTCTTGAATGTGACCTTAGGCACCCACTTAGAGGAGCTAGCTCGGTCAGAACGCTCCGGTTGTGGGCTTGGTGGTGTGGATTGAGAAAGGATGGTGTCATCTTCGTCGACAAGGCGTGGCTCGGTTGAGGAAGTTTGAGCATGCTTGCTTGGGCGGGATGATGATGGCTGATGGGATGGTAGGCCTACCATGGTCTCCTGAGTCTGACCGGTTTGTGACACCTCGGGCTGGTTTGTCTTGGTGATTAGGGCCCTCACTGCTCTTTTCTTCGCCATCTCTTGCTCTGCAGTTAAAGGAATCAGGTTGATTTGAGGCAAGGTTGGATCTGGTTCTGGCGAAGGCTCCAACAGGAAGTCTGTCACTCTGGTCTTTCGCCTGCTGCTGTACCTATAGGTCGGTTCGAAATTGAGTAGATCAGCCCAATTTCTATCAGGATATCTTAGTGCAGCGCAGAAGGCATTAAGGTTGGGGTAACTGTACTGCGACTTTAGGAAGTTTAAATCTGCATAAAGAAAGAAGACAAATGGTTAGTACAGTTGAAAATTAAAACAGCGAAGTAAAGAAAAGCATGAAATTGAGCCGAGGTATTCATACCGGCTACGCCCTTGTTCCAGTTTATTTGGTTGCCCGGGATCTGGGCCTCCTGGTCTTCAAAGTTACCAGAGACCCAGAAAAAATTATTATCATTTACATCTTTGTCTGGGGTTTTCTTTATTATTTTTTCTCGGCGTCTTCTTATTGTTAAATAATAGACCCAGCCGTCTTCATTTTGGCCAAATGAATACTGGTGAAATAGCTCAGCTAAACCGAGATTAAGGCCAAGCCGGCGGTTTAGCTCGGCGATGCCATTAATTATTCGGTATGAGTTTGATGAAAGCTGGGTAGGGCAGAGATTTGTTTGTCTGAGGAATTCACAGAGAAGAGGCTGAATAGGAAAACGAAGACCGGCCTCTATGATGGAAACAACGTTGAAAGGGACGAAGCTCGATTTTCTCCATGGAATGGTATCTAGTTCGGGTAATGAGAGGTGGACGTCGTCCGAAATTTGGTAATCCTTTTGAAACTCGGCTATGGCCCCTGGAGAGTTCACTAAAAATCGATACTTCCCTATATGGCCTTAAGTTATGTATTAATTAGCTCGGCGATGAGATGACCTTCGGTATCTCGGTTGAGCGTACAATGGTGTGCCTGGCCAACCTAAGTCAGTCTGCAAAGTGAAGAAGAAAGGTGTTAAGCACAGATCGTTGGACCGTGCTAAAAGCAAAAAAGGAAAAATAAATGTTGTCTTAGCTCGGCTATGTGGTATACTGTTCATTCTCAGCTCGGTTTGAGCGAGGGACTTTAGCCCGGTTTAGTAATGAAAAGTTCGTAGCCCAGTTGTAGCTTATGGTACAACATTCTTAGTTCGGTTTTGACTAAGTCAGGGAGCTGGTTTAGCTCCAAGTTATAGCCCAGTCGGTGGTTGAGGCTTTCTAGTGCAGTGTGGCACAAACCTAAAACAGTTCGCTAGCTTGGCTAAAGTGAGGCAGAAGGTGCTGACCTATTGAAATTACAAGTACGGTATGAAGTTTTATCCCGGTTGCAGAAGGGTTGTCTAGTCAGACTAGGCTTGCACCTAAATATAAACAATATCCTAGTTCGGTTGGAGTGTGATTTTGGATCAAAGGTGTCGTTTTCCAGATTGTTCGTGAATATAGTTGTCCTATTACATGAGTTTTTTCCAGAAAAATGAAAGCAAAAATGGTATGTATTTTGAAAAACATACGAATAAGCATGCTATGTATTACAAAGCAAGTACAAAATCAACGAAAAGGAAACAGATCTGAGCAACATACCAGTCCAAAGAGGAAGGAACTAGAGATGAAAATGGCACCAGAAGAAAAACACGAGCTTTGCAGTTGCAGGTTGAAGAACAACAGAGGCTCAGAAGGTAGAAAGAGAGAAAAAAGATGAATAGTGGTTTGTTGGTTTGAAAATGAGGTTTTTCTTTTGGTAAAGAGCTTAAGTTTGGGCGGGACTGTTCAAAATACGCGAAGTACGAAGACGGTGTGACAGCTATGTTGGGCCAATGACAGTTGGCCATGTGGCCATGGAATGGGAAGCGATTCAATTACAGTACGACTGAAGAGACGTTTTGTAACCGTACCAATCGACAGCCCCGCAGCATTTTAGCTCGGTTGAAAGGCAAGAGGTTTTAGCTCAGCTGGGAACTGGTAATCACAATCATGCTGCACAGATGGAATTAAGGGACAATTGAGAGGGTAATTTATAAATAAATTGGGCCGAGCTGGGTAATGGGCTGTTCTATGGGCCACAGTAAGATGGGCTGAGTAAATGGGCCTTGTAGGTTAGCCCGGTCCAAAAGAGCCTTATAGTTAGCTCGGTCACCACTGTCAGAGTGATAGCAGTTAGCTCGGCCATACCCTTCTGAGCCAAGGTATTTTGAGCTTTTCTCATGACCTTGCTACGGATTAGCTCGGTCCAAGCTCGTTATGGTTAGCACGGTCTCAGCAGGAGAAGCCGATGTACACGCAATGAAGGGAAGAATCGAGCTAGTTAAAGCTCGGTCATTTCAGCCAGTTTAGCATGGCTATGATAGTTTGGTCGTTTTGTTATACTACCGAGGTAAAACCATCTCACATGGTTTAAGCAGTGAGGGGGTGTTGAATGATAAGCATTATCTTTCAAGAGTGTGATTCCTAGGAGGACTCTACATGGAGGAATAAGAGTCCTACTAGGATTGTGCCATGCGAAACTTATAAAAGCTCATAATATCACCTAAGGAGAGGTAACACAACTTTGATTCCTGAATTTACAAAGCTTTTGTGTCTATTGTCTATTGTTCTGACTTAGGCATCAGAGGGGTTTCCGGCACACACCCGCCGGTTAGCTCACGTTTGTGTTTTCAAGTGGTAAAGCGACGACATTTCGAGGAGCGCAAGCTTGATCAACAGGATCATACGAGAAGAATTATTTCGTGTTACATATATATATATATATATATTATAATATTAATTTTTTTATTCTTATTTATTTAAATTACATATATCACATATATCATCCTCTAATATATAGTAAGTATAGACAAACAAATAGATACATGCTTTACTTTGTTGGAAAATAAGGGGCTTGTTTGGTTTCATTCTCTTCCGGGAAAAAAAAAATCAATTTAAAAATAAAATAAAATAAAAACTAGTTTGAACAAATCAAATAGACATTTATTCATAAATCTTTCTAAACTTACTTATGTTTCACCTAGTTCAAATTATTTTTTTATATTCTAATAAGTTATATGGGTAATATAGTTACCAAAATATTCCTAATAATAATATTCACATTAACAGTGTGAATATTCCATGATGTGAACATTCACACTGTAAAATATGAATGTTTATATCACTAAATTGCTCAAAAAATATTTATAAGGATAAAATTGTTCATAAAACGTTAAATATGATGATTATGATTTGGTGGACCAAATATCCAAATATAGGACTTATTAGAAATACAAAAATATGATATGGACTAATTATGATACAAGTACTTAAAAAAAGATTTCCTAATAAATCCCCCAAAATTAAATATCAAATTTTTTTTTAAAATTTTATAAATTATTTTTTCCTAAAAATAAAAACTTTTTGGGCATTTCAAAACTATCATATTTATACCATTTTATTTTTGGATAAATTACAAATTATATTCTCTAATTAAAATACGAATTTCTTATGTAATTTCAATATTTCATTCTCTCTCTTCAAATTCCAAATCACATAACAAATGATTCTTTTTTTATTAATAAATGAATATGCATTTACACACAAGTCTCATTTTATGAACTTATATTCCATTAAGTCTTAACTATAATTTTTTAGGCCTTCAAGTCTCAATAAATTTTTAATAGTTACCTTTCAAACAATACTTGTTTATCATTTGTGATTGTCTATAAAAGAGCATGATGACATGACATTTATTTTGATTTTAAAACATCAATTTTAAAACTATAAAAAATTGATTTTTTTTTTTTTGTGTGTGTGTGTAAAATTTAAAAATTTATGTCTATAAAGGAGTATGATGATGGAACATTGTTGTGAAAAATTGAAAATTTCTCAATTTTAAAATTGAAAAAATTATTAACATTCTTAGTTTAACACTGGAAAAAAAAAAAAGAAGAGAAATTTCTCAATTTTACTAGATATTTCACAAATTAAGAAATTGTCGAATTTTGTACAGCTAAAAAATAATATTTTATTTTTATAAAATTTTATATTCAATATTAATCTTGTTTAAAAGATCTCATTGTGTAAACTTCAAAAATATAAATTTTATTAAAAATAAATATGTATAATAAAAGTTACAAAATTTTTAAGTTTTTAAACAACAAAATAAAAATAATGAGTTAGAAGATGTTATCGCTAGTGCTCCTGGGCATTGTCAAGAGCTGTGATTAATGGAGATACTGGGCCCCCAATTTTCTGTTGAGGTATAATTTATGGTAATTAGTAGATAATATTATCATGTGATACATTTGAAACACTTAATAAATTTTATTAACACTTAGGTTGTGTTTGATTAGGGGGATTAGAGGGGAGACTATTCACTATTCGGATTGCTTATCCGAAGGAATGAGTATTCCATTGTTTGTTTGTTTTTTAGTGCGCCGGACATGGTGTCCGGCCAGACTCCTTATCCCTCATATGGGAGATTGTACTATCCAGGGGGGTGTGGGACAGTTTTGGGGGTACTATATGCTGTTCGGATTAGGTGATAAAATGACCATTTTGACCCTCTACTATTTAATTATATATTATATTTAGTAAAATTCAATAAAATTTAAATGTCTCAATTCAAAAATAAAATAATTTTATTTAACTTTTTATTGATGTTTTATTTATTTAATTTTTTAAAATAATTTTCTATAGATATTTTATTGATGTTTTATTTTAAAATTTTGTTTATATTTTATTTTATTGCATTATTTAAATGTTAATAGATGTTTTATTTAATTTCATTGTTTAATTATTATTATTTTTTTTAAAAAAATTATTTAAAATTTTAATTAAAAAAATAATATATATTTTTATTGATATTTTATTTATTTAATTTTAAAAAAATAAAATAAATTTTTATTTAATCTAGCTAAAAATAATTAAAATATTAAAGAAATGTTTAATATTGCTATTACTTAATAAATAATTAAAAAAGGATAAAATAGTCTTTTGTTCATTTATTCTATCCAGTTCATCCAACCAAACGTTGGATTCACTAAAAATAGTCATTTCCAGATATGTAATCCCATGAAAAAACAAACACAAGATACATATTCAATCCAACCAAATAGTCTGTGGGATTCACAGTCCTAGGACTCAAGTCTGATGGATTCTAATCCCTCCTTACCCAGTCCGTCCAATCAAACACACCCTTAATGAATTGATACTTTTTAATTCTTCACCTTTTTACAAGGGTAAAACAGTCATACAAATAAAATAATTTTGAAAATAAGGCCTTATTGGGAGAATTTCTATGTACACAACATAGTTTGCTTCAATACCTCAATTCACACATCAGCACCATTTTCATTTTTTATTATTTTCTTAATACACAACCCTTATGATCAAAATACTCTAACCTTAACCCTAATCCTACCCGTTCCCAACTCAACCACCACCAACTCTAGTGGTACCCTTCCTCGCCATTGCTAATTTTGGCAACTTACCCTGCCTTCATCCATCCCTCCACAGCCCATTCCGGCTATTGCCGTCCCTCCCCTAGATTCCTTCAACCATTCTTTACCTCAACACCACCCCACTCCAACACCCCCATAACCACTCTTCACCATCATTGCAGCCTTGAGAACTGCCACTCCTAACCCTCATAATCGACTGAGATTGATCGATAATCGAACTAGTAGAGAGAGAGAGAAAAGAAGATGGAGGTTGCGAATGAGGGGGCACTACAGAGTTGTTGTAGAGGGGAGATGGCTCCCGAGATGGGAGGCGGTGAAACTAAGCAGGATGGGTGGCAACCGACGGTGGTGGGGTTGGAGAAGGTGGCAGCCGATGGTGGTAGGGTTGGTTGGAGATAGCAGTCAATGGTTTTGAGTTGATATGGAGGTAAAGATGTGTAAGCAATTTAATTCAATAATATAATGGTAATTAAAAAAATTGAGAAAGTAATTTAATTGAAGGGTAAATTACATTGATACCCCTTGAGGTTTGGTCTAATTATTATCCATCCCCTGATGTTTTAGAAATTACATTTCTATCTATGTGGTTAATAGTCTCATTTTACAAACTCTCTGCTTATATAAAAGGTAACAACTCCTAGTAAAAAAATAGAGAAAATTACATTAAAAAAAAAGTAAATGAAAGGGAAAAAAAAAGAGAAAATAAAGCAAAGTAAAAAAAGAGATAATACATGAGTTCAATGTCTTCATTCCGTTTAAATAATTACAATGACAGGGGAGTTAGTGTAATTTTCTAAACGTCAAGGGGTGATATATATTAAACTAAAATTTCAGGGGGTGTAAGTGTAATTTACCCTTAATTGAATGATATAATTGTAATTAAAAAAAGTTGAGATAGTGGTGTGAATTGAACATGTGTGCAAATAGAAGGCTATTGGTTAAAAAGAATGAAACATGACTTAATGGGATACCAGCGTTATAAATAGGATTTTTGAGTGATTTTCTCATAAATGAGATTCATTAAGTCAATTAATAATTTTTAATGATATTAAAAATATATTTCAATTAATAATTCTAATAATTTTATTGTTGTATAGCAGAATAGTTAATGTGTGAGTGAATTTCTGACCACACTGCCAAACTAGTATTCAACTGGAGAGCACTGACAGAATAGATTAAGCCCGAACGATCTGTCAACAAAAAGAAGAGTTTCCGGTGGTGGTTTGTCCACCCGGGGGCACTCCGACGATCAAGTCAGTTATCTCTCAAAGACAGCAAAATTGCTTAACTCACTATTCGGAATACAAAAAGCGTACCTTAGACCCATGAGGGTGCCTCTCTTTTATAGCCAACACAAACCTAGTCCTAATGGACTCTGATTACTGCTAATCTTGGACTCCCAGTATGATTGGGATAAAACTCTCTAAGAGTCTTATCTTTATCCAAACTGTAGTCTTTTCTCATTCTAGGACTATTGTCCCTTATCCGCTTATCCCGGATTCTGATATCTTCGGAGATAACCTCGGACTATCCGAGATCACCTCGGCATCATGAGTAGGACACGTGGTACCTCGGTTGACACTTCGGCGTCACTTTGGTCACGTGTTGGTACTCGAAAAATATGTCCCCACAACTGCTCCCTAGGCTCTATTACCTCGGCATCCTGAGGTGATGGAACCTATCTCTGCAAACCGTCTAGCACGTCGGCTAAGCTGGCTCTATCCTTTATTACCAAGGTCATAATTTGTTGGCGTCACACGACCAGGTCCTGTATTTTGTCTCATCAAGGCCTTAGAGCCAATAACCTAGTTTGTTCAAGTTATTTAGCCGAGATATTCCTACCAGCCGAGGTAATTGCTTCATTAGATCAAGAACTCCAAGAGTTTTATTACACGCATGAGTGTAGATGCCCCCTAAGGCCCCATGCTACAGTTCGGACTCGATTTGTGTGTCGGTTCTTAATCTGATCTCATAATGTGCAATGTGAGATTGATAAATCACCAAAGAGTCCATATCCGGCAAATCGTTTTGGAAAACAGATTTTTTAGAAAGAAGTGCCAAACATGGACTGTTTTGCCAGATACAGAGTCACCACCTAAATATTTGGTTTTGGGGGAATTTAGAAAATCCTGACACGTTGCCTAAGGCCACGTGTCCGTCATCACCAAAGTTACCTCGGCTTGGGAACTTGGGTACGATTGGGGAAGGTCAGCTATGAGCACACCGCTCGCCCGATCCGAAGATCGGCCTCTACTAACCATGATATCTAGTTTTGAAAACGTTATGTGTTCTTATTCCGGTTATTAGCCTAATCTTACTATGTGATGCGCACAACACAAAAGTATAGACTAGATCGCCTAATTTGGAACAAAGTATCGCATATCCGTTTGGTTGAAAAATAATTTGAAATTTGCTACTCGCAAGTAGGCTAAAACACAGATTCAATAAGTTGTTCTAACTCAAACAATCCAACCTTCACCCACAGGCATTCAGGCAGTTTATATCACATAAGCATATAGCCACATGGTAAGCATGCTGTCATGTTTAACATCACACTCATGTGAGATGCTAAAGCATAAAAACACTCACAGTGTACTCCAAGCCAAAACAAGAAACTAGTTAGTAATCATGCATGATCCTAGTTCATGTTAAAGTGGCTAGTGCATTGCATACAAAAATGTCACTAGAATAGGCTCGGCTAATCGATGGATGGCATGTGAAATGTGACAGATAGCATATATTCAAGTTAGATTTGAAATACTATGTAGTTAGCATGATGCGCCGAGCCCGGTGCATGCAATGCTGATGAATGATGCACGCATGCATAGCATAAGGTATGCTAAATTGAATATGCCCTAATACTAACCATCAAAAGCTGGTAAATAAAAGGGAGAAAAACGTGGGGTTGGAAGACATACACACACTCACGCACGCTTATTACACAATTGCCCTCCGTCGAAGGGTCCGAAAGAATAATACAAATTAATTAACCTACAAGCTAATTAATTAATTACAGACCAATTAACTAGTTAAGCAAATTAACTAAGCTAATAAAGCGATAAAACCGCTTCGGGAAGAGGGCCCAATGCACGTATGCTCGGCTCCGCTCGGAAACCCACCGCCATGCACAAGTTGCCTCTGTTTTCATTGTTTTCCTCCTCTGAAGACTGCACAAGTCCTAAGGTACACCCTCTGAAAACTAGGAAATGCCACTGACCATGAGGAATGGTCACCGGCCAAAGGTAAGTGCTCATCGACCATATATAAAGCCATCGGCCGGAAATGGATAGCCGGCCGGCACTGGAGATGGCCGACTGGCCATATATTCCAGCAGGAACCTGTTTTGACAGTAGCAGAGGGCAAAACAAGGCATGGCAATGCATTTCAAAGCAATGTTTGCACCACTACACCCCTTATCATATTTATGACTCAAAGGGGTATGGTACTTGATTCTCGGACCACCAATCGCGCATTTCAATGCGTGATGGTCCAAGAAACCAAGTTGTGTATTTTGGTGTGGAATGAAATGCACATAAACAAACAATGGAGGCCCAACCTCTATCATAATCAATTCAAGAGGCAAGGCATGCATGCTTAGTGAAATGCAACCTAGGCATGCAAGCTAAACATGCAACATGAGGATGCAAACAAGCATGCTAAGATGCAAATATGTAACAAGCATGCAAAGATGCAATGTGAACATGCAAAAATGCAAGACATATAACATGTTAAGCAATCAAAACAAGAGGAAATGCATGCCAAATGCAATGTGATTCAAACATGCAACACATGCGATAGGCCAAGTATGTAACAACATGCAAGGCTAGCATGCAACAACACGTGCATGAGGGTCTTAGACTAGTTTGGACAGCTCTCAAATAAGCCCAAAACAGTGGTCGAATGCTAAGGAAATGAAGGCCAAAACATACACAAATATGCATGCACACATGGTTCAAAACTTAAGCATCAAAGAGTAACTTTTAAGCACACTTAAAAGGGACAAACATGGACATATGGCATGCATACTAAGCTCTAAAAATCATGTTATAAAGGTGCCAAACCAAGTAAACAAGACAAGCCAAGCATGCAACAATGTCCAAGACTCAAGAGGGGGCTTAAACCAAAGCTATATGAAGCAAGCCCCAAAGGGCCAGGAGGACCTAAAACAGGTCCAATGCAGGTCTAAACAAGACCAAAGACGCACCTAGATGACATCTAAATGGTCTAAACATGGAAGTATACATAAAGGTCCAAACATGGAGCATAAGACACAAGCCTTTTAAAGCATTAAAGGGGCATCAAATACAAGCATACAAGCATACCACAAGGACTGAAATGATGCTATAAGTGGTTCCAAACCACTGAAACAAGCAAGTAAAGCATGCTAGAGGGGTCAACACTAAAGGCTCACAAGGGGAATTACATGGTAGCTATACAAAGCAAAGCATGGATGACCCGAGTAACCAAAAACAGACCTTGGGCACGCTAAAACATGCATAAAAGCTTCACAAAGTTAGGCCAAAACAAGTAAGCATGGTGGTCTAAATGCTAGGCACATGTTAAGGCAATTCATGGCATTACAAGACAAGTATGCTAAGCATGCATAGTGTGTCTAAACCAATTAAAAACAGTGCTATATCATGGCAAAATAAGCACAAATAACACTTAAGACATGGCCAATATGCACTTAAACAAGATGCTCACACATGAGGCTAAAATGGCCAACATTGAAGGCAACAAGGAGAGGGGATGGCCCTCTCCTTCTTAGGACCTTAAAACATCATCAGTGGTGAGGAGGCCCAAACAAGGTGGTCTCGAAGCTCACCAAAAATACACAAAATGGGGACCAAACAAGGCCTAAGAGGGGTCAAACAACCCCAAACAACAAAGTGACCTCAAACAACTATTTAGAGCACTCAAAAACAAGACTTTTATTAGTTATACATAAAGTCTAAAAACAGATGCAAGGTAGGTTAAAAGACTATGCAAAAATGGGGAATAAAGGGGCAAAGTTCTTACCCTTGAAGACTTTCTTCAAGAAGAGCACTCCAGCTGCTTCCTTAGGTCCAAACCAGCTCCAAAACTTCAAGACCAACCTATTGGCTCCTCAGCAACTAAGGTAAGGTGTAGAACTAGGTGTTTGTGCACAAAAATAAGAACAAACACACACAAAGGCAAAAGGAAAGGGAGATATAGAGATAGATAGATACACTATGCAAGCCCTAATCTCAGAGCTCTCTCTTGAACTTCTGGAACCCTTGAGGAGGGAGGAGAAGGTCTCCCTTTATAGAGGATCACTCTTGCAAAGCTTACAAAATAAGCTAGGCAAGAGTGAAATCCCTTTATACACGTGTATGGAGGGGGTGCAAAATGGGTGCCAGCTAGCACAGCTAGCACAAAATATCTGCCAAAAGTAGATACACAGTGGTCGGCCAGCCAAAAATGCCAAATTGACCAAATAAATGGCCGACCGACCAAACAGAGTGCCGACCGACCAAACATTTGGCCAATGGCAACAAAACAATGGCCGGTGGCCTCAAGCCATGGCCGGTGAGATGTGGGGATGGCCAACAAGCCATTCCCTGCTCCTCAAAAGCAAAACACAAGTGTTTGGTGCAAAACCAAACACAAAACAGGCAAGTCGAGAGGTCTTGAGGCAAGGCGCGTGGCCGAGACCTCCGAGAACTCAAGACGAACACGAACATAGATGATCACCGAGTGTTCAAACGGTGACGTCCAAGTCTTGAGGACGGTCAAAAATGGGGTGTCTACAGTTGCACCTCTTTGACAGAACTCGAAAGTCATAACAATGACAGGAGTGAATGTCAAAGCCCAGAGATGACCCATTTTTGACATGGCCAAAGACTTAGACAAACATGTAAGACAATAAAGATATGCGCCGGAAGGCAGGGGCAAAATGCAACTGACAATGCAAGAAGCCGAACATAACTCATGATCATGCAAAGAAAGCTGTAACGAAGCATAACATACAACAGTTTTAAGCAAGAACACAGCTACATTACAATGTAGAAAGGATGTAAGAGAATTATTCAATTCTCGATACGTCTCACACGGAGAATACATTACCTGTGCGGCTCGTCTGGTTGCACCAGCTTCAAATGAACTGTACATACAATATCGCGCCTGAAAGAGAAAGAGAACTTAACAGGTACGATATCGTTAGCAACATGCATAACAATGCAATCTAAGCTGCGTAACAACGCAAGTGAAGGAGTGCATGACAATGCAACCTATGTGTGACAATACATAACAATGCGGAATGGATGCAAAATGATAATGCAATATATACAAAACTATGTATAAGCAATGCAAATGATATGCAATGCAATTGAAGCATGATTAAACCATAAGCAGTTCAAAACCACACAAATATCATAAAGATGATGGAGATGTAAAGTCCGTCTACTATAGAAAAGGTGCCGACACCCTCAAACCACAATACCAGTAGTGGAATAGGCGCGTACACATGCAGAACTATGAGTGTGTAGACAGAACACAAGATACAAGTAATTGGGTAGGATGATATAAGTGAGGCACGTTCTGCTCAGAAGAGATCGTGATCCTAAATGCTGGATGCAAAACACTACACTACAATGTAATGAATGAAATGGATATGGCACGCAACCAAAACATATCTTGCCTAGGAAAGGCATGGACACAAACAAACCACGTTTAACACAGAAACAGTGTCGTCACCCTCAACACTAGGTGCGTACACATAATATCAGAACTGTGCTTCGACGTGAAAAGTATGGGCACATACCAGACCAAGCTCAACATGGGAAGGCGTAAGCCATAGATGGAGGTGATGCAGTGAATGCATGCAAGCTACAATGCAATATATACAATATGCAATGGAATGTAATATTTACAATGAGATGCATGACAATGTAAAGTAAGGAAGAATGCACTACAATACATGTAAGGAAAAATGCATGACAATGCAAGCTATGTACAATGCAATATTTACTAGCTAAAATGCAATGGATGCAGTGGATAAGGCCTGCGGCCAAACCGTATCTTGCCTAGGAAAGACATGGACACATACAGACCACGTTTAACACGGAAACGGTGCCGTCACCCTCAACACTAGGTGCGTACACATAATATCATAACCGTGCTTCAACGCGAAGAGTACGGGCACATACCAGACCAAGCTCAACATGGAAAAGCGCAAGCCGTAAATGGAGGTGATGCAATAAATGTATGCAAGCTACAATGCAATATATACAATATGCAATGGAATGTAATATTTACAATGGATAAGGCACGCGGCCAAACCGTATCTCACCTAGGAAAGGCATGGACACACACAGATCACGTTTAACACGGAAACGGTGCCATCACCCACAACACTAGGTGCGTACACATAATATCATAACCGTGCTTCAACGTGAAAAGTACGGGCACATACCAGACCAAGCTCAACATGGAAAGGCGCAAGCCGTAGATGGATGTGATGCAGTGAATGCATACGAGCTACAATGCAATATATACAATATGCAATGGAATGTATGTAAATGCAATATTTACAGTGATGCATGACATATGCACTATTTACAGTGAATGCATGACAATACATGTCTGTTTTTTTTGTTTTTTTGTTTTTGTTTGTTTTTTTTTTTTTTGAAATGCAAATGAAATGTGCATGATAATGCATGAAATTGAACGCGCGACAATGCATGTCTTTTGAAATGCATGACAATGCATATGAGCGGCGCATAACAATGCGAGCGAGGGATGCATGACAATGCAACCTAGGATAAAACCCGCCAAGAGTCGTTTGGGAACGAAAAACACCAAAGGTCTTGCACCTTCAAAGGATTTAAGGTCTCCTAGACCGAGCGTATTTAAGGTCTCACCAGACCGCTTGGAGATGCATAACAATGCAAGTCGGCGTGCGCATGACAATGCGTATATGCATGCATAATGATGCAATGCATTTAAAGTAGTTTCCGAATGTTTGCAAGATACAAAAAGGATACACCCTTGCACGCATTCGAGTGCTACGCATAGAAAACATGGTCCGAGGTCAAAACAGAGTCCGGTTGAGCTTCAAAAATGCACTCTCTTGCACTGTGTTGAGCAATGGAGGCCCCAAACCACATCAAAGACCCAAACAAAGGTGTAGGAGGTTTACCGGCCATAGGGGGAGGTCACCGGCCATCCACCGGCCACCAAAAAAGTCCCCCGGCCATCTATTTGGCCAACCGGCTAACAATGTGGCCGACTGGCCAAACATGCCTGAATCGGGGCAGTTTGGTCAAATCGGCACGGGTCTTTAAATATAGGGCTTCTAGCCCTATATTTTCACTTCCCTCTTGCTCGAAATTTCCTCCTTCTTCTCTCTAGACTATTTTTCTTACTTCGATCCACCATTTTCCTGGATTTTAGGGCCCATTTCGACGTTCAATTCGCGAATACCTTCGCGTTTCAAATATTTTGAACCGAACAAAACTTTGTTTCGGCATCTTTTTCTCGATTTTCACCACTCGAGATTTGTTTCCCTCGAGTTTACCTCGATTTCTGTGCCCTTTTCGGACTTCAATCTTTCCGGCCATTTTTACCCTCCCGGGGTTGACTTTTCGGTTGACTTTTCATATTCTTGCCCGGTTTTCACTCTTCCGGCCATTTTCGCACCATTCTCAAGATGGCAGACGACATTCCAGGCGGTGGGGCTCCCCCGGAGATAGATATGGACCCAGAAGCCAAGCTCTTGCCGCTTCACATCAGGCCATTCGATCCGGCGGCCTACAGACCGGCGATTCATGTGCTGCCTCCTGACGAACTTCGCCAGTTAGGAGTTTTGACAGGAGGGTGCCACCATAACTGCTTCTACGCGAGCCAGAGACGCACCTTTCATACGGCACTTCTGAGGTATATTCTTCCCCGTTTCATTTTCTGCAAAGTAGAATACCTAACTGCCATAGTCGATTCTGCCTTTAACTGTTTAATCCGGATACACCGATATACTATATGCTATAGTTGACTGTGAACACACCTGCATTCGGTATCTGTTTGAATTGGAACACGTGCACACACACTGTATTTGCCCTAAACCACTCAAACACCCTGACACATCATACACTGTAGTTTACTGCGAGCACACCGGCACCCAATGTCTGTTCGAATCTGAACACGTGCGCACACGCTGTATTGTTACCAATTCTGAATGCTCTTTAAAACTGTATATTGAATATTGCTTCGCAACTGTTTGCTTTTGAATACAGGGGGATTCCCATGCCTTCCGGGGGTATGAGAATGTTACTGCCCGCGAATGGTACATGGAGCTACCGGACGCAGTCCGTCACATTGTCGACCAGGCCGGCTTCGGTGCCTTCTGCAGGGGACTCTGACGCCTTACTACGAGCAGGCCTCTTCTTGCCGCTCTGGTGGAGAGGTGGTGGGACACCACCGACTCCTTCCACTTCTCTGCTACGGAAGACATGACGATGACTCCCTATGACTTCTCGATGCTCACCGGCATCGGGGTAGGGGGTGATCCGATCCCCTTTAACACAGACGTGGACGAGTGAGAGGCCGCTCAGATGTACTTGCTTGGCGACCTACCACCTCTTGCTCGTCCAGGCTTCGTCAGATACTCGTGGTTCGAGGACCACTTATGGATTCAGCCAGCTTTAGCTGAGGAGGCAACGATGGCTCAGGAGGAGGCAGAGCGGTATGCACGCGGCTTCCTCATGTTCTTATTGGGGATGACCATCTTCGCCGACCGGGCGAACACCGTGCCTCTCTGTCTGCTGAGCGCTTTAGTGGACGTCATACGGATCCTGTGCTACGACTGGGGCGGGACAGCCTTGGCCACACTCTATGGATACATGAGCTCATCCTCCCGGTGCAGCGGGCAGTTGCTCGGAGGCTACTAGCGGGCTTGGGAGGTACATTTTCTTCCTCTTTTACATTTCTATTTTACATTTTGCGTACTCTGTACATTGCACACACTGTGGTCTGCTTCACGTTGACTATATACTGCACCCACGGTACATATATAATCTGCTTTACACTGGCTGTACACTGCACACACTGTACATTCTGTACAATACACTGCACGATACACGGTTCTGTGATTTCTGCTTCATTCTGCATTCTACTTTATCTGATAAGCATACTGATATTTGCTCTGTAGTTGTGGGTCTACGCCTACTTCCCGAGGCTTGCGCCAGTGCCCGACGAGGAGACTTCCCTCGGCGTTCCATTCTCTCGACGCTTCGATGTGAGATACGTGCGGAGACCTCGGGAGACGTTCATATTCTTCCGCCGCTACTTCGATACCATTACCGCCGCCGAGGTATTTTTAACTTTAGATTTTATTTCAAGTTTCGCTTTGCACTGTATTTTCAATAACAGTAGATAACTAACTGCATATCATTTTCAGGTCACCTGGCAGCCCTGGGCTCCATTGCCAGCTGCGGTTCGGGAGCGGTTTGCCGGTGCTGAGGAGTCCGCCCGGTTCAAACTTTTGTTGGAGGGCCCGGTCTATCGGGCTTGGTACCTAGGCAAGCGCTTCCTGCGCTCGACCTTAGGTTTACCAGAGCAGATAGTTCCAGGTCCACCTCCTACCCACATGAGGGACACAGAGAGGTACATCCTGGAGGAGATGGTTGATTACACGATCAGCTGGGATGCGAAGGGCTTCAGGGGCGAGGGCGACTACACAGAGTACGTCTAGTCCTATATCATGCAGCCTCTGAGCAGTGGTCGCCGAGCTAAGAGAGGGAGGCCTGCAGCGCTGGCGGTTAGGGCAGGAGCGGGAGCAGGAGCGCCGAGGGTGGCTCGGGTTCGTGGCAGGAGTAGGGCCCGGAGAGGACGGGGGGCTAGTTGGCCAGCACTGCCCATGATGATGACATGCCGAGGGCAGGGTGGGGATACCTATCAGATCCCCTTCGCTCCCCCTCCGGCTGATCACGAGTTAGTCGGGTTCTACGACTTGCCCCCGGTATGTACTATTGCATTTTGCATCTTGCATTGTCATTCCATTTCATTTGATGTTTCGCAGAATACTGATGTTTCTAACACTTTTGCAGGCTTCCTCCGAGTACACTCGTCAGTCCCTGGAGCTGACCGCCTCTGTGATGGGGATGCTCCAGCGGAGCCTCGACCTGCTGGCCATTTACAGTATTCCGGTATGTTCTTCTGACCACAGTCTCAAACCATACATAAACTGTTTCACATAATCTGATGCATCGCACTGTCAACACAACACTCGATACATGGCCCTCACGGCATCTGATACACTGTAGCCCATAGACTGTTCACAGCATTACTCACGGCATTCATTCACTACACTCAGTTACTGCATTTTGTACCGACACACTGTTCACAGCATTCATACACTGTACTCATACACTACATTCTGTACTGATACATTGCTCACGACAGTCATACACTGTACTCACACACTGTATTCAGCATTCATACCCTACTTTGCGTAGCCTACTGATGCGTTTACCATTTGTGCTTTTTAGCCTCCATTCCAGATTCCTACTGCAGGAGGTGCTCCAGCTAGGCCTTCTATTCCTGTCCGAGATGACAGAGTATATCCCCGCACTAAAGCGGGGCGCACTCATGTTGGGAGTAGCTCACGGGCACCAGTTCCCGATGATGATGAGTCGAAAGCCGAGGCAGAGACGAAGGCAAAGTCGTCCGAGGAGGAGACCAGAGATGGCTCGGGCTCAGATGACGGTACTGATGACAATGCTCCTGGACCTTCGTCCAGGAAGAGGACGAGGACAGACCGGTAGGCCTAAGATGATCGATGGTGATCCAGACTTTTGTTGCTTTTCTTCTTTTGTTTGTACTTTTCTTTTTTTGCTGGTAGCTTGAGTACCTTGTACTGCCGCAGGTAGGTTTTGTTTTCTCCAAAGCTATGTACTTGAAAAATGGTGAAATGAAACAAACTTTTTGTCTGAAAAAGTGTTACATTGGTACATTTTGTACATTGCATCGCATTGCGTTATATTACAGCTCAATGTAAATGAGATTGATCTCCTGTCTAAAAATCAAACACTTGTATTGTAATAACCAGATAATGAACCGGCCAACAGCAAAACAACTCAAACAACCGACTCCTCATTCTGAACACTCGGCTCGTAACACAGTGCTTGGTTTAATCTGCATACAGCCCATACACACAGCTCATACAACGCGCTGCTTATTCTGAAAACTGCTCATTCTGAACTCATGGCCCATAACACAGTATTCTTAGTTCATTTTGCACACGGCAAAAATAGTCCAAATCTGAAAAGACGGAATACAAAGGTAGAATCGGCAGAAGCTGAAACACACTCAGATGCAATCTGGAACCCATATGTTCACTGTTTCCAAGTGACTCGGGTTGAACCCTTACGGTTTTACAAAAGAACCAAACCTGTTTTGCAGAAATGTGGAGAATGGCCCAGCACTCTGAGCACAAAACGATTTGAGAAAAGGGTTTTCAACCGGGTATTGAGCTTACAACTGAACACAGTGAAAAAGACTCAATAACGAAAAACAAAAGGTAAACAACCTAAACACAACGAGACACGCTCGGAACCAACTCAAAACAAGAGTTGAGGTAAACAAAACAAAAGACATGACACACAGACTTGTTACAAAGACGAGAGACCTCAGATCACGAGGAGCCAGTTTCTTTGAGTATTGTTTCGCACCCTTCCTATTTGTGATTCTCACATCACTCAGCCCTCAGGCTCGGTTTTTTCTCTCAAAACCCTTATACTCACTTTTCTTTTATCGCACATCTCTCTGATCTTCAATCTCTCATTTTCATCCCTCCCCAGATATGGTCGGTGAATAAACAAAAGGTTGTGGGTTCATGCCCAACACTGTTAGCTCGCAGCTATTTCCTCCGGTGACGTTTAGTCGATGTTCTTGATAAGGGAGTGGAGTATCTTGATCCATTCCGATTCGCGCTTCGCACTTGGCTCGATACCTCGTTGCTCGGAGGTTGAGAGAGCTTTCAACCCTTTAATGATAGTTTCAGCTGTGCCCTTTTTGGCAAGTATGCTGGCGATGGGGGAAAGACAGGAAGCCTGACTTAACTGTGCCCTTAGTTCATCATTTTGACCATTTTTTGTTTTGGTTTTCTACTAAAACAATTTTAACCAAAATGAGAGTTAGATTAACATACTTGTTCGATTTTTGATTTAAAATCATGCAAGTCAGGCTATGAGCACTGAAAATTTTCCCTTTTTTGGGTCCAAGAAATGGTCCAGTTTTGGAAGAGATAGAATAATTTTCGCGAAAATTAGTCAACCTCAGTAAAAATTCTCAAAAACCATTTTTGCAAAGGGCCACTGCACAACGAGCACGGAACCTACTCTCGAGATGCACAATCTCGGATCAGAGGCAATGAAAAATTGCCCCTTGTCTGAAAGGGCACAGCATGGCAACGGAAAGTTGCCCCTGGTTTGGATGGCGACTCATGGCAACGGAAAGTTGCCCCTTGTCTGGATAACGTCACAGCATGCTATAGTCTGTCCTCCTTAGTGATGATCGCAACCGAACTCTCGGATATAAAGAAGACGAAGATGGTCAAAACCAATATATGGACACAGTCACTTTGAAAGTGCGTGTGGTGGACTTCAGGATGAAGTTTCCTACGTATCCCAAACATGGGAATCAAGCCTTACGTAGTTCAGGTTAAGGTACACTCGTGTATTAACCCTCACTTTTTTACGCTCTAACTTTTGCCAAGGCTGCCCTTCTGGGTTTTCAACTTTGCAAGCTTTGTTTTTCTTTTCTTTTCAACTCTTCTCTTTTTGTATCTTTTCACTCCTTTTTCTTTTTTTCTTTTTTTCATCTTTTCTCTTCTCTTTTCTTTTGCATTTTTTCTCTCTTTTTTTTGTATTTTTCTCTTGCTGTAACTTTTGCTTGGGTCGCCCTTCCGGGTTTTCGGCCCAGCGAGCCTCTCAAAGGGTAAAAGTGCAACAAGTCTATGCCAAATGGTTTTAGGGTTTTGAAGCCATCCGTATCTAGGAGAGTGGCTGTTGTATTGATTTGCAAAAGGATCCATCTTCGACTCCTCGAGCACATCGGACATTTTTGCCCCTAGTTCGAGGGGCGCTTCTGATTTAGCTTCGCAAGCATCTTCTGATGAGGTCTGATCTTCTTGATCTGACTTTCTCGTCCTTCCGGGTTTTCGGCCCAGCGAGCCTCTCAAAGGGTAAAAGTGTAACAAGTCCATGCCAAATGGTTTTAGGGTTTTGAAGCCATCCGTATCTAGGAGAGTGGCTGTTGTATTGATTTGCAGAAGGATCTATCTTCGACTCCTCGAGCACATCGGACATTTTTGCCCCTAGTTCGAGGGGCGCTTCTGATGTAGCTTCGCAAGCTTCTTCTGATGAGGTCTGATCTTCTTGATCTGACTTTCTTGGCCTCTTGTTCGAGGGCTGCTTCAAATTTTGCCACGCAAGCCTCATGTTGTAGTTGACCGTTGAACATTCTGAACTAAGGTCCAAGGTTTGAAAGCGAGGGCTCAAGTCTTGAGGCTGAGAGTGATCCTAAGCTGCACAATCTCAAGAGCGATTCCACACAGGTCTTCGCAGGACTGCGCAAAACATTTTTTGAAAATTTTTAAGAAAGCGACTAATCGCTCGCACTGAAGACGGTGCGAAACCAATCTGGATCAAGCTAGGGTCCTTCTCGGTACTCACGTTAACAAACATGATCTCAATCATTAAGGGCTTAGCATGCCTCTCTTTCTCTCAATTTGATCAAATTTTGCAAAACCCGAGGAATTCCTTTCTCTTCATTTTCATCACCGCAGTGTTCAAAAAGTTTTGAAAAACTTAGGTCAATGCAATGAGTTTGGGGTGCAGAAGAGAAAGTGAGATGCTCCGCCGTTTCATTCAAATCCTCTGGCACAACTAGCTCAAGGTAGTAATAAACACAGAAAACATGATAGCCGCAGCCGTTTCATTCAGATTTCCCTGGTTGCAACTGGCTCTATAGCAGAGACAGACTCAAAAAGAAAGCAAAAACATAATTACAAAACAAAATGGTGTTCGAGGCAACAACCCCGGAATCACCTGACATTCTATACAATGGGACTGACTCGATTCAACAAGACAGACCTTTGAGCAAAGAGACTGACTCAAGACAGTGAGACAGATTCAAAACAAAAACAAAGAACTGACTCAAAACCTAAGCCAGAAATTACAAAACTGCATTCGCAAATGCTCAAAACAGTGCGTGCCAAACGCCACATTTGAAATACACCGAGCATCGCCCGCAGGTGGTCCAACCCCTGATCACATACTTGTAGTATCCTCGAAGTCCAACAGCTCAGTGGTACCAGACTTTGCTGAGGTGGGTAGGAGGATGACCTCATTGTCGATCAAATCTTGCACGTCGTGGCGAAGGTGGAAACAACCGTCGATGCTGTGACCGGTTTGCTGGTGGTACGCGCAATACAAGGCAACATCATGTGTAAGCGAAAGATTCTTCAGGAGCGGTCGAGGCTCGAGGGGTTTAAGATGCCCCTTTTTAGCCAAAATTTGAAATGCCCTAGACAAAGGCATGTAGAGGGCATGAAAGACTCTGCGCCCTCGAGGCAGATACTTCGAAGTCTGAGGATTCTTGCTAGACGCACTAGCGAAAGGGTCGCCAGGCACTGCCTTGGCTTTCTAATCTTTTCCCGGTGCAGGATTGTGTAGACACCCTATTTTTGACCGACCTTAAGACTCAGACGTCACCGATGGAGCACTTGGTGATGTTGCATAATGTGCTCGTTCAGAAGTTTCAGAGTCGCGGCCGTAAGCCCTGCCTCCGGACTTCCGAACCCTTTCTGTGCCCTGTCTCGGTTTGCGAACCAGACTCGGTTTTCTCTGTTTCTTTTCCTGAAGGGAGGGAGAGGTCTCGTAGACCATCTCTCAATGTCCGTAGGCTACATTTGGCGGCCGCAGGCCATTTTGCCCATTTCGGAGTCCGGTTCCCGGTTTTCGGAGTCGTCAGGCCGTGTGCCTCGGTTCGGGACCGCTTAACCATCTCCTATTGCTTTGATTTTTGGCATACATCTTATTTTATCCATTTTGAGGGACACTGGGGGCTAAGAAACCCACTTCGAGGTCAGATACAATTTTCGGTGCTTAACAGCCCATTTCCGGGACCCCGAACTGCGTGTTTTGGCTCCGGAACATTCGTTTTGCAACGGTTTTCGCTCATTTTTGGCAGGTACCTCTGTTTTATCACAGGGAAGGTCACTGAAGGGTGGGAGGCCAGCAATTGTTGCAGCAACCAGTTATCTCTCCTCCGGAGCCTCCCGGCGCCCGTTTTCCCAACTTCCGGGCTAATGTTGAACACCTTGGAGTTAGTGTTGCCAACTTTCGACCACATATCTGTGATCTACACACTTGGGAGGCCCCTAAAAGTTCATGGCCGGCCAGTAAGTCAACTTGACCCTTTTGACCCCCTCTTTCCGAGCCATTGTTGAACCCCTTGGGCCCACTTTCTTGAAATTTCAATTACATGGTTGTGTTGTACACACATAGGGCTACCTCCCCAATACCTGGCCGGCCAGAAAATATGGTTGACCCTTTTGACCCCTAGCCGGCCGGCTAGGGGGTGTGGCCGGCCGGCCACCTCCAGCAAAAGTGAGCGGCCGGCCGTGCTCTCCTCACTGTGCCCCTTCCAGCTGTGGGGCAATATCCCCCAGATATTTTCTGTATCCGGGGGATATTTTGGGAGAGAGAATTCCTCTCCATTTCACCCCCCTTTTACACCCCCTTTCTTGACCTTATAACCAGCTGAGGGTCTTCTTCATGAGGGTTGGAAAAATTCCTCTCCAAGCACAAACCCTAAACTCCATTGTCTTCCTCTTCAATTCTTCAAAAAACCCTAAGTCCATAACCTTCATTCCTTCTACACCACCAAGCTCTACCACCACCATCTCATTTCCAGCAGCTAGGAGGGATTCTTGAAGGCTAAAGAAGCTGCAAATCAACCCAAGAAGCAACAAAAACTTGGATCTTCAAGGGTAAGTTACACTTTGATCCTTTTGACCCTTTCCTTTGATCTATTTTTAAGCCTCATTTCTTTTTGGTTTCAAGCTTCGGCCCTAACTGAAAAGGGCCATATTTTGAGCTCATCTTCACTTCTCATTAAGGGCTCAACCTTGTTTGAGCCCTCCATAATATACTTGCTTCATTGACCATGTTGTATGTCATGATTTTGCATGCTATTTTTGACCCATGAGCAATTTATTTTCGAGCATGTTATAAACTGATATGAGGCATATTTTGAGCCCCTCTTCAACATTGGAGAAGGGCTCAACATTGTTTGGTGTTTTCATATGTCACTTGTAGTTATATCCCCTATTTGGCCCCATTTTTGCATAAATTATTAGCCCTCTTTACTTCTGTTTTTGGACCTTGGTCCGAACTGAAAGTGGTCTTATTTTGGCCTATACTTCATGTTTCATTCACACTTTTTTTCTGTTTGGTGATTATTTTATATACTTCATGTTATAGCACCTTTTGAGCCTTGTTTTGCATCACATTTTTGGCATGTTTGTATACTGATTTGAGGTCTGCCATATACTGTAAATATTCATATTTTTGGTTCATCTTCAGTGTTATAGAAGGAAATTTTTCAGTTTGGGTTTAGCTTATACCACTTGCTTCATTACCCCTATCTTGGCCCCTGTTCTTGTATGCTATTTTTGCCATGATTATACTTGCTGTTTGGCCATGTTTATAACTGGAAAAGTGCTTATTTTGGGGCTGTCTAGCTTCTGTCTTTGCATTGCATGTCCATGTTGTGCATGTTTAGCATGGCTATAGGCCATTTCGGGTGCCTAATGTTGCATTTCGGGACAATTTCATGCATTTGGTATCATTTCGCTACATTTCGGGACTGTTTTTCCCCATATTTTGTTGCTGAAATTCTGTTAGTATGCTTGCATATCATTTTTGCCATTTTCCATGTCATTTTAGCACCGCCTCGGTTTGCGTGCCCGTGTGCACGCATTTCGAGGCACCTCATTTTCTGCCATCGGCATCCTATGTGAGTGTGGCTGAGGCTCTCTCATGTTAGTATAAGTCCATGTTGCATTTTCCATGTCATTCGCATCGCTTTTGCACCGCCTCGGTTTGCGTGCCCG
Organism: Camellia sinensis; assembly: GCF_055761805.1. Taxonomy (NCBI): domain Eukaryota; kingdom Viridiplantae; phylum Streptophyta; class Magnoliopsida; order Ericales; family Theaceae; genus Camellia; species Camellia sinensis. Next base: position 133,989,412 of record NC_138961.1, on the reverse strand, counting down.
TGTGCACGCATTTCGAGGCACCTCATTTTCTGCCATCGGCATCCGATGTGAGTGTGGCTGAGGCTCACTCATGTTGGTATAAGCCCATTTGTCATTTCCATATCATTTCATCGCATTTTATCATTGCCTCGGTTTGCGTGCCCGTGTGCACGCATTTCGAGGCACTCCGTTTTTATCCGCCGGCATCTTATGTGAGTGTGGCTGAGGCTCATTCATGTTAGTATAAGTCCATTTATCATTTTCCATGTCATTCACTATCGCCTCGATTTGCGTGCCCGTGTGCACGTACTTCGAGGCATCTCATTTTCATTGCATTCACTATCGCCTCGATTTGCGTGCCCGTGTGCACGTACTTCGAGGCATCTCATTTTCATTGCATTCACTATCGCCTCGATTTGCGTGCCCGTGTGCACCTACTTCGAGGCATCTCATTTTCATTGCATTCACTATCACCTCGATTTGCGTGCCCGTGTGCACGTACTTCGAGGCATCTCATTTTCATCATATCTGTCATCGCCTCGGTTTGCGTGCCCGTGTGCACGCACTTCGAGGCATCTCATTCTCAGCATTTCGTCATTTTCTCGATTCGCGTGCCCGTGTACGCGCATTTCGAGGCATGTCATTCCATAGCATGGTGTATGTTAGAATTATATCTTAGTTGCATTTCATGCATATCATACATATTGCATCATGTCCGGAATAGGAATTAGCCCGGGCACGGGAAACGAGGTACATTTCGTACTCCGAGTGACGGAATGTGTCTCAATTCCCCAGTCACCGACACTCCGGATTATCCATGATGGAGTTAGGTTTTAGCTGTAGTTCCATGTGCATTCATCCTACATTGAGTTGTGCATTTCGATTCCTCGGCCATCATGCCTCGGTATGCGTAATTGGTGGCACGAAGATCGAGACATGCATATATTTGTGCAAATACATTGCCATGCCCCTTTCCTGCTCTCTGTTGCAGCAAAACGCAGAATCAACAACCTTTCGGGACTTGGCACGCATTTCAAGAACAGGTGTAAACAGAGGCTAATTGGGGCATTCCGGTGGATTTCCACGCAAGACGACCCGGACATGCATCATCCATCAGAAGCAAGACAGTCCCTGGCTTGCACGCCAGTTTTATCTGCTTTCTTAATTAAGTCATTAATCAATTAGAAATCTGTAATATTCTTTTATTTGGGACTGTAATATTTGGACTGTATATTTATTCGGACCCTCCGAGTAAGGGCACAACTGTAATAAGTGTGGGTGAGTGTGATGTATGTCTTCCAACCCCACGTCTTTCTTCCTTTTATTTATCCGCTTTTGATGGTTAGATTAAGGCATATTTCAATTAGCATACAGTATGACAGCATGTTTACATCATTCATCTGTATTGCATGCATCGGGCTCGGCGCATCATACTAACTGCATTGTACTTTCAATTCCAAGTTGAATACATGTTAGTTGTAGCATTTCATATGCCATCTTAGAATAGCCGAGCCTACTATAGTTGCATTTTGCATGTGTTGCATTAGGCATTTCTGTACACTTAGAATCATGCATGATTTCTAATATAGTTTCTATTTTGGCTTGGAGTACTTGGTGAGTTTTATACTTTAGCATCCTTGCATGTGTGTGAGTGAATGCCATGATAGCATGCTTACCATGAGGCTATGTGCTTATCTGATATATCTGCCTGAATGCCTGTGGGTGAAGGTTGGGTTATCTGAATTGGAATGAATCATCAAAATGTTTCAAGCCTACCTGCGGGTAGCAAACCATTTTCAAAAGCAAACATGAAATGTTTTGTTCCAATTCGGGCGACCCGGTCTATACTTATATGCTGTGAGCATCACATAGTAACCTAGGCTAATAAACCGGAATAAGAACTCACAATATTTTCAAAAATTGATATCATGGTTAGTAGAGGCCGGTCTATGACCGGGCGAGCGGGGGTGCTCACGAAGTGACCTTCCCCAATCGTCCCCAAGTTCCCGAGCCGAGGCAACTTTGGTGATGACGGACACGTGGCCTTATGGCACCGAGTCAGGGTTTCCTAAATTTCCCAAAATAAAATATTTAGGTGGCGACTCTGTATCTGGCAAAGCAGTCCATGTTTGGCACTTCTTTCAAAAAATCAGTTTTCCTAAAACAATTTGCCGGATTTGGACTCTTTGGTTCAGATTTAGAACCGTGACTGCGAAAAGTCGAGTCCGAGCTGTAGCGAGGCCCCCCGCGGGCTTGTTACAGATTGGGAGCAGAAGGAACTGTTCTGGCATGACAGGCCTATCTCGATCTTCTGCCTGGCTTGAACTACCTTCGGTTGGAGTGGGAAAAGCATCATCCACAGTCTTAGCCATGACTGCGAGTACTTGTTGCTTATTTAACCCCCCGACTTTCAAAGCCTCGACTGCCCACAACAGTTGTTCAACGAGATCAACATCTGTTCCCACTTTGTTCTTACCTCTAGCCTCAGCCTGATTAAGGGTTTAGGTTGCTATAGCAGAGCGAAACCCGATTGTTGTTGGTACATCACGGTCATAGCTTGGGACAGCCTCAGGTTGGCTAAGCTCGATCATAATTCGCCCCAATAGCGGGGGCTCCTTGTAGACACCCCATTTTTGATCGACCTTAAGACTCAGACGTCACCAGTTGAGCGCTCGGTGATGTTGCATATTGTGCTCGTTCTGAAGTTGCGGAGTTTCGGCTGCGAGCCTTGCCTCCAGACTTCGGGGCTCTTTTGTGCTTTGCCTCGGTTTGCGAATTAGGTCCTGTTTTTCTCTATTTTCTCTTCTCGAAGGGAGGGAGAGGTCTCGTAGACCATCTCTCAGTGGCCGTAGGCTACGTTTCGCGGTCGTAGGCCATTTTTCTCGTTTGGAGGCCAATTTTCAGTTTTTGGAGCCATCGGCCGTGCGCCTTGGTTCGAGACCACGTAATTACCTCCGATCACTCTGGTTCTTGGCACACATCTTATTTCCTCCCTTTAGAGGGACACTGTGGCCCCGAAGACCACCTTCGTGGTCATACGCCACTTCCGGTGCCTAACAGCCTGTTTTTGGGGCCCCGAACCGCGCGTTTTGGCCCTCGAACCTTCATTTTGCATCCGTTTTGGTCCATTTTTGGTAGGGACCCTATTCTCATTGTTAGGAAGGTGGTAGGATGGTGGGAGGCCACCTTTTCTCCTAAAAAACCAGTTTTCTCATTTTCTCTCTCCAAAAGTCAATTTTTCTGACCGAAAGCTGGTTTTTTTCATTTTTGAGCCACATTTTCTGGCTTTTCATACCACCATTGTGTTGTACTCATCTGGGAGGCCACCAATATGGGTAGGCCGGCCAGAAATTCATCTTGACCCTTTTGAACCTTGCTTAAAAGCTAGTTTTTCTCTCTCCTAGGTCACTTTTTTTAATTTTTCACTACACAGCTGTGTTGCACTCATCTGGGAGGCCACCTTTTTGGGGTGGCCAGCCAGAAATTCTTCTTGAACCTTTTGACCCTTGGTCGACCAGCCGGCCACTTGAACTGGCCAGCCTGCTTCTTGCTTTTGCTCTCTCTGAGTGTAATCCAACTGTGCCCGCTGGAGGCCATTTGGTGCATCCTCCATACACGTGTATGGAGGATACTTGGAGTCCCTTTGGGATATTTTGAAGCCTCTCCTCTATAAAGGAGAGGCTTGGCTTCATGTTGAAGGGTTGAGCAATTTTGGTGAAGGCATATATCCTCCATCCTCCATAGTCACTATTCCAAGCTCCAAAACCCTAGTTTTCTTGGCCTTTTTGCACTACAACCCCTAGCACCACACCTCCATCATCCATTCCAAAACTTTGTGACTGATTTGCAAGGGTTGAAGGTTCAACAACTTGGTCCAAAAGCTCCAGCTTTGCTGCTCTTCAAGGGTAAGTGCCTATTTCCCTTAAACTTGTATTTTTTTTCTCCTTTGATTAGCCTTACTTGAAGGTATTTATGGACTTTGTCATAAACTAGAAAGTATCATATTTTGAGCTCCTTTTGAATATTGATTCAAGACACTTTTCTTTTTGAGGTCTCCTTCATCCTTGTATGCTTTATCCCTCTTTGTAGGCCTATTTTGCATCATATCTTAGTCCTACTTGTGAGAATTTTTGAGATTTGTCATAAACTAGAAAAAGTTTCATTTTGATCTTATAAACATGTTTATTTAAGATACTTTTTCTGTTTGGGGTCATCTACCCCCTTTCATGTCTTGTTTCCTCATGTTTTGAGCTATGCATGTGAGCACTTGCATTGGCCTTGATTTGGCCTTTTAGCCACTGAAATCCAGTGGATTTTCAGTGGCTTTGATGAGTTTTTGAGCTTTGAAATCATAGAGGGATGACCCTCTTACCCCTCATTCTCTTTACTAGCATGATTGGCCTTCCAAAGGGACTCTATTTTGCATGCATTGACGTCATGTTTCAGGCCTCATTTTGAGGGTTTTAAGGTGTGCCTAAGCTCTATCAAGAGCCCATTTTTCCATATTTTATGTCCCTTATGCATGTGTAAAGCAATCCCATTCAAGGCCTTTCAAAGGGACCTTTCTTTGCATGTTTCCTAGACTGATTTCAGGGCTAATTTGGTGGGTTTTAGGGCTGTTATAATCCATTTCCAGAGTTTTGTTTGCCATGCTAAGTGTTCTTGTTGTATGTTCTTAATAACCCCTTATATGTCCTTCTAAAGGAGCTCATCATTTTTGTATGCATTGGCTGCATTTCAGTGGTTATTTGGGCATATTTTGACATGTTTTGTTCACTGTTTTTGGCTGGTTTGACGAGTTCTCATACGCTTCATATACATGCCATGTAAGCCATGCTTGCTAGCCAAATTTGCATGCTATTTTAGTCCATCATGTTAGCACTTTTTGGCAATGCTTTAAACTAGAAATGTGCATGCTTTGGGACATCCTTGGCTCTGTCTTTGTACTTCATGGCCAAATAATGCTTGCTTTGCATAGTTACAATTCAATGCATGTGCCTAGCTTCGAGTTTCGGGGCTTATTTCATGCATCGGGTGCCATATTTCCATGTTTCGAGACCCTTTTGTGTCATGTTTCAGTGCTGGAAATTTCATGTTTGTATGCCATCTTTCATCCCCTACCATGCTTTGGTAGAGTGGCATTTTATGCCTTAGGTTCGGTCCTTGGAATTCGTGCATGTGTGCATGCATTTCAATTCTCTCATTTTCATCACATGGCCACTGATGTGAGTGTGGCTAAGGTCCACTCATGTTGGTGTAAGTCCATCGTGCATTGTGTATGCCATTTCAATCCATAGCATTGCGTATGCTAGGTTGCATTTTAGAGCATTGTATATACCATGTTACATCATGCGCATTGTGTATGCCATTTTAGTACAGAGCATTGCGTATGCTAGGTTGCATGTTAGTCGCATTGTGCATGCCATTCCATTTGCATGGTGCTTGGAATAGGGTTTAGTCCAAGCACGGAAAGCGATGGGCGTTTCGTACTCCAAGTGACGAAATGTGCCTCGATTCCCGGTCCCCGACGTTCTTGATTATCTATGATAGAATTGTTGGCTTCATATGTTCATACTTGCATTCATGTCTTATTAAAATGTGCAATTCGGTCTCTCAGCCATCATGCATCGAGATGCGTGATTGGTCGCTTGAGAACCGAGGGCCACACTCCCTAAAGCTTGTGCAAGGACGGGGAGGAGTGGTCGCGCACACATATGTTGAAAATACAATGCTTTCTCTTTTTTTTGCCTTTGTTGCAGAAAAACCAGAGTCCAGGGACAGAAAGTGGTCGGCCGACTAGGTTTTCTGGTAAGCCGACCACTTTTTTTGGTTTTCATCATGAGGGGTGGTCGGCAGGGGGTTTCCAAGCCAATACCTGTTCGGTGGCTTTCCCCGGGTGGAGTTTCAGCCTCCTGGAGCTTTGTGTAAGTTTCTGAAATCAGCTGCAAATAATGGCGGGACAAGACATCGCGATGGAATTTACCGACAAAGCGCATCGAGCACGCATGCATTCATTGTTATCCAAAACAGAGCCGAGGTAGTCCATTTGCATGCCAGTTTATAGCTTACTTAGCTAATTTGTTAGTTAGTTAGTGGATGTGTAATAATTAGCTATAATTCGTTATTCATTTCGGACTGTATTATTTATTCGGACCCTCCGAGCGAGGGCACAACTGTAATAAGTGTGTGTGTGTGTGATGTATGTCTTCCAACCCCATGTCTTTCTCCCTTTTATTTACCTGCTTATGATGGTTAGATTAGGGCATGTTTCAATTAGCATACTTATGCTTGCATGTTTGCATCATTCATCTGTCTTGCATGCACCGGGCTCGGCGCATCATACTAACTGTATTTGTATTTCAATTCCAAGTTGAATACTTGTTAGTTGTAGCATTTCACATGCCATCCTTAGAATAGCCGAGCCTACTATAGTTACATTTCGCATGCCTTGCATTAAGCATTTCTGTATATCTAGGATCATGCAGGATTTCTAACATAGCTTTTGTTTTGGCTTGGAGTACTCGGTAAGTTTTATGCTTTAGCATCCTTGCATGCGTGTGAGTGACTGCCATGATTGCATGCTTACCATGAGGCTATGTGCTTATGTGATATAACTGCCTGAATGCCTGTGGGTGAAGGTTGGGTTATTTGAATTAGAATAATTCATTAAAATGTGAGTTTTAAGTCCACTAGATAGTGGCAAAACCATATTTTCTAAGCACACCTGAGGGTGGCAAAATCTGCATTTTTAGCCTACTTGCGAGTAGCAAACTGCTTTAAAAAACAAACATGAAACGTTTTGTTCCAATTCAGGTGGCCCAGTCTATATTTGTATGCTGTGCGCATCACATAGTAAATCTAGGCTAATAACCAGAATAAGAATGCATAATGTTTTCAAAACTAGATATCATGGTTAGTAGAGGCAAATCTTTGATCGGGCGAGAGGGAGTGCTCATTGCTGACCTCCCCAATCGTACCCAAGTTCCCGAGTCGAGGCAACTTTGGTGATGACGGACACGTGGCCTTAGGCAACGAGTCAGGGTTTCCTAAATTTCCCCAAAATAAATATTTAGGTGGCGACTCTGTATCTGGTAAAGCAGTCCATGTTTGGCACTTCTTTCTAAAAAATCTGTTTTCCAAAACGATTTGCCGGATTTGGACTCTTTGATGAGTCATTGGTCTTACATTGCACTCTGCGAGATTAGATACAGGACCATGACACTAATTGAGTCCGAACTATAGTGAGGCCCGAGGGGACGTCTACAGTTTCTGGTGACTCTACTGGGGAGTTAGAGAACTTGACTCGAACTCATGATATCTAGTTTTTTTTACTACACTTATGTGTTTCCTTGCATTGCATGTGCATTGGTGCTCCTAGGACACCGTGTTTGCCGTACGCTATTCCTGAACGATTTGCCGGAGGCTCGCTTCGAGAAGGGTGCCATAAGGCTGACCGGTTGCGGGCTCTGCCACGACGGGAACACAAATCCCGATTTTACCGGGGCACCCATTTTGACCATTCGACCTAGTGCATATTCGAAATCCGCAGTGACCATTCTAAAGCTAGGACAGGTTATTTACCCGATTATAGGTTGTTTGAAACCGCTGCGTGCGTAGTGAAACCCTAGCTCCTAACAAAATAGGATAGGGAAACCCTACCCCCAACATAGGGGTGTTTTGGCTCTCACTTGCTTGCTATGTGCTTTTAGGGTTTGTCCTTACAGGAATGCATGTAACAGTTTGCAAGTCTAGGTATCAGGCCTGCGGGCATCAGTATTTGGGAAACAGTTTTACCTAAGGGTATCAGCTTACAAGCAGAATCTTGGACAGAATTCAGTAGAGAGCACAGTTGTTCGGCTGCTCATATCTGTTTTGGTGAAATCAGGCTGAGATGCTGCATGTTTTCTCTTTTGCTAGGGTGCAGGTCTTGGAACCGTAGCGTCAGAAGGCTCCAATATCCCCCGAGGTTCATCAGACTTGTGCTGATAGACTTTTCCAGGTCAGAGTTTCAGTTCAAGGGCAATCAGCGTTCCTTTGCCAGAGGCAGGGTAAAAAGGGCCAGTTAGGCACAGATCACCGGTTCAGCAGCTACCAGATCAGTGGCCCTTATTCACCCCACCAGTGCATAGTCAAGCTGAGGCCTTAGTTTTTATCACAGAGATAGATATACCAGTCAGTCAGCCGGAACAGCAGAACATGGCAGGGATGGAGGAAATGATGCGTCAACTCCAAGAAAGTATGAAACTCAAGCAGCAAGACGCTGCCCGCCAGACGGAATTTGCCAAACAGTAGGCTGCGATCATGGCTCACAGGCAGAGTTAATTACCCGGCTACAGCAGCAAACTGGAGCATCTGCTTCGCACCAAGCCCCTCCCCCACCAAGAGTTCCAGCACCCGAGGAGGCACCAAATATCCAGAGAGATATGGACATTCCGACAGGACCGGCTCCGCCCCCAATCCTACCCCAATTATCCAAAACACCCACCAACCTGTCGGATTCTCCCTTTGAGTCCGAGGTGAACCCCACAGCATTGAAGGTGAGCAAGCTTAAAAAGCTGTTCAAGAAATCTCAGGGCGTCAAGTCCATCCTGGACATTGAGGATGGGTATACCGATGCGGCCGTGGCGCTGCCAGACCGCTTTAAAATGCCACATATTGACCACTTCAACGGGTCCGGCGATCCCATGGTGCACTTACGGCTATTTTCAGACATATTAAGGCCGATGGGCCTCACCAGACTACAGAAGCTTTCTTTATTCGGCCGGACCCTGTTGGGTGTGGCGGCCATCTGGTATGCAAAATTGGAAGACGATGTTAAGAGGAATTGGGATGAGATGGCCGAGGCTTTTGACGCTCAGTACTCCTATAATACACAGATCGAGGTCACAACCCATGATCTCGAGACAACTAGGCAGGAGCCTAAGGAGAGTTTTTCTGACTTCGTAACCCGGTGGAGGGCCAAGGACTCAATGATGACCACTAGGCCCACTGACAAAGATTAGATTCGGATGATTGTGTGCAATCTCCGGCCCAAGCTTATGCAGAAAATGATTGTTCTCCCCTTTCCCACCTTTTCAGATTTACATGAGATGGGAGTACAGATCGAGGACGCAATGAAGCAGGGCCTTCTTGACCAGGAGAAAGAGCAGCCTAGGAAGGCGTTTTCCAGCAGTTCAAATGCGACCACCAATGGTGATGCAACTGCAAGATCTTCTGAAGTGGGCATGGTTACCACCACCGCATCAAAAACAGCTACCCCGTTCACCAGTGCGTCCGGAAGTAGCTCACAAAAAACCAAATATCCACCTCGAGTCAAGAGGCTTTTTACCCCACTTTATATGCCTTTGTCAAAGGCTCTAGAGGCCTTACTCCGGAAAGGATATCTGAAACCGTTGGAACAACGACCTCTACCTGATCCTCTCCCTCCAAAGCATGACCAGACTAGGTACTGTGCGTACCATCAACAAACTGGTCATGACACTAACAATTGCTTTCGTCTTCGCCACGATGCACAAGATTTGTTTGACAACAAGGTCATTGTTGCACCAGTCTAGCAAAGTCTATCGTCATTGGATCAGTGAACTTGTGGGGGATAATGTGATGTGATCAAGGGATGAACCACCTGCGGGCGGCGCTCAGTTTACTCCCGATGTGGCGTATGGCTCGCACTGTTTCGAGCATTTGTGAATGCTAGTTTTTGTACCTCTGACTTAGGTATTGGGTCAGTCCTGTTGTTTTGTATATAGTCAGTCTTTTTGTACTGAGTCAGTTGGGTCTGTCTTGTTGTATCGAGTCAGTCCTATTTTGTTAGAGTCAGGTGATTTCGGGGGTGTTACCTCGGACATCACTTGCTTGTTTTGTGTTTGTTTTTTTGTTTTCTTTTGAGTCTGTTTCTACCGGGAAGCCAGTAACACCAAAAGATTTGAATGAAACAACTGTGATTTTCACACTCTTGTGTTTGCTTCTGCCTTGCGCCAGTTGTCCCAGAAAGTTTGAATGAAACGACAGTACTTTTTGCCTGCTCTTCTGTGCCTTGAAATCATTGTATTGACCTAAGCTTTTCAAAACTTTTTCTAACACTGCGGTGAAAACAAAGGGGAAGGAATTCCTCGGGTTTTGCAAAAATTTGATCAATTGAGAGAAAGAGAGGCATGCTAAGCCCTTAACGAATGAGATCATGCTTGTTAATGTGAGTACTGAGAAGGATCCTGGCTTGATCCAGATTGGTTCTACATTGTCTTCAACGCGAGCGACTAGTCGCTTTCTTAAAAGATTTTAAAAAAATGTTTTGCGCAGTCCTGCAAAGACCTGTGTGGAATCGCTCTTGAGATTGTGCAGCTTAGGATCGCTCTCAGCCTCGAGACTCGACCCCTCACTTTCAAACCTTGAACTTGGATTCAGAATGTTCAACGGTCAATTACAATATGAGGCCTGTGTGGCCAGATTTGAAGCACCCCTCGAACTAGGGGCACAAAATGTCCGATTCTGCTCGAAAATCCGAAGATGGATCATTCCGCAAATCAATGAAGATTGGCAAGAATGCCAAATCCCAGAAGGGAGGAAAGAAGAAAGTATTGCTGAAGGATAACTGAGTTCCTACCCACAACACTAGGAGCAAATTCACCCTCCATTGGATGGACTTCTACATCATCAGCGAACAGTAGCCACTCTCCTGGATACGGATGGCTTCAAAACCCTAAAACCATTTGGCATGGACTTGTTACACTTTTACCCTTTGAGAGGCTCACTGGGCCGAAAACCCGGAAGGGCGACCCAGGCAAAAGTTAGAGCAAGAGAAAAATACAAAAAAAAAAATGCAAAAGAAAAGAGAAGAGAAAAGATGAAAATACTTGAAAAAGAAAAGACAAAAAAATGAAAAAAAAAAAGAGAAGAATTAAAAATAAAAGAAAAACAAAGCTCGCAAGGTTGAAAACCTAGAAGGGCGGCCTTGGCAAAAGTTAGAGTTCAAAAGGAGAGGTTAATACCCGAGTGTACCTTAACCCCGGAACTACGCAAGGCTTGATTCCCATGTTTGGGATACGTAGGCAACTTCATTCTGAAGTCCAGCTGTAAAACATTTCAAATCTGACTGTGTCCATGTGATGGTTCTGGTCATCTTTGTCTTCTCTGTATCCGAGAATTTGGTTGTAATTGTCACTGTGAGGACTGGTTGCCATGTGCTGCGGCGCTATTCAGACTAGGGGCAACTTTCCGTTGCCATACAATGTGCCGCGGTGCTATTCAAACAAGGGGCAACTTTCCGTTGCCATGCAGCTCCCCTCAAGCAAGGGGCAATTTTTCTTCGAATCGAAGGTTGTGCATCACGAGAGTGGGTTCTATGCTCGTTGAGCAGTGGCCGTTTGCAAAAACAGTTTTTGAGAATTTTTACTGAGATTGACTGATTTTCTCTCAAAAACTATTCCATTCTTCCAAAACTGGACCCATTTCTTGGACCCAAAAAGGAAAATTTTCAGTGCTTATAGCCTAACTTGCATGATTTTAAATCAGAAAATTGAACAAGCATGTTAATCTAACTCTCAAGCATGTTAATCTAACTCTCATGTTGGTCAAAATTGTTTTAGCAGAACGTCAAAAACAAAAAAATGGTCAAAATAATGAACTAGGAGCACAGTTGAGTCAGGCTTCCTGTCTTTCCCCCGTTGTCAGTGCATTTGCCAGAAAGGGCACCATACTTGCCAAGAAGGGCACTCTCCCTGCCAGAAAAGGGCACAACTGAAATTGTCAACAAAAGAGCTGAAAGCTCTCTCATCCTCCAAGCAACGAGGTATCAATCCAAGTGCGAAGCACGAACTGGAATGGATCAAGATATCTCACTCCCTCATCTAGACAGATCTAACCACGTCCAAACTCCCCGGCAGAGCATCGACAGCCGATGTCAGCTGCAGATTTGCTACGCGCCTAGTTACAGCACAACCCCTTTGTGGGAGGAACTCACTGGCTGTGAGCGGAACAAAAAGAATCTAGCAGCAAGCTAGGGACAAGAGCCCGCAATTTCTTGTTTATCCTTCAACCACCCAGGGGAGGGATAAAAAAATGAGAGATTAAAGAATAGAGAGATGTGCGCTGAGAGGAAAAGCGAGGAAAGGGTTTTGAGAGAAAAACCGAGCTTAAAGGCCGAGTGATGTGAGAATCACAAATGAGAAAGGGTGGGAAACAATACCCAGAGAAACAGGCTCCCTGTGCACGTCTGAGTGTCGTGTCTTTTTGTTTTACCTCGATTCTTGTCTTGAGTCGTTTTTTTGAGTGTCTGTGTTTGTGTTTAGGTTGTTTACCTTTTGTTTTCCGTTGTTGAGTCGTAGTGCGCTGTGTTCAGTCGTAGGCTCAATGCCCCAGTCAAAAACTCATTTCTCAATTTCAAAAATAAAAATCGTTTTGTGCTCAGAGTGCCGTGCCGTTCTCCATATTTGTGCAAAACAAGATTTTGTTTTTTCAAAAACCGCAGGGTTCAACCCGGGTCATGTGGGAATAGTAAAACTAGGACCTATCTGAAGCTATATGGGTTCCAGACTACAAAGCAAAAGAAAAGAGGGAAAATGTCGGGTATCTAAGTTTGTTTCAACTTCAGTAAGTTCCGAGACTACATTTCGTGTGTACCTCTTCAGGTCTTGCCAATGCTCCGAAGTATGAGTGTGCCTCTACCTCAAGCTCAAGATCAAGTCTACTTCAAGCTAGAATGGCGATCAAAAGTGCTCTCCCTGAGTACCATTCCCTACCAGAGGCATCTTGGCTGTGTTTGCAATGAGTTCCTAGGAGACCAACTGCGACGGTGGAAACTAGAGTTCGAATGGCTGATGCCTAGAACGCAAAGGTTCGGGATTTTCGAGACTAAAGTCTGGTTTAAATACCCAGAGGCGTGTCCTCGACTTGAAATCTGTATGGAAGCCCCATAGGTTGAGATAGCGTGTATGCACCTCAATTCTGGATACTGAACCAACCTAGTCTGTTACCCCGTTGGAGAATAAGGAAAGTTGTGAATATGATCAGGAAGAAAGGTAGCATCCAAAGTGTTCTATGTGAAGAACCCTTGTCAGTATTTCAGAGCCTTTGTACTGTAAGTTGAAGGTAAGTGTTCGAAGAGCACGATGGGAGATCCCCGTCAGAGTAGAGCGGTTCATCGCCACTCACCCCATGAGGTGCTTTCTAAAGCACCGCTACGCTTGTTTATTGTGTTCCTTAAACATCATGCATTGTATTGCATTGTACCTATCAAGTTTCTTTCTCATTCATGCACGATATTGTATGTACGGTTCATTCAAAGAAGTTCCGTTTGAGATCATTTATTTAGTGTATCAATCACACTTCATTCAGTTAGTGTATCAATCACACTTTATTTATTTAGTGTATTAATCACACTTCATTCAGTTAGTGTATCAATCACACTTCATTTATTTAGTGTACCAATCACACCTCATTTACCCTTAGTGTATCTATCACACTTTCTTCAATCACACTTCATTCATTTAGTATATCAATCACACTCTCTTCACTTAGTGTATCAATCACACTTCTTTCATTTTGTGTATCTATCATACACATTCTCATTTTCTATATCTATCACACACATTCTCATTTTCTGTATCTATCACACACATTCTCATTTTCTATATCTATCATACACATTCTCATTTTCTATATCTATCACACACAATTCTCATTTTCTATATCTATCACACACATTCTCATTTTCTGTATCTATCACACACATTCTCATTTTCTGTATCTATCACACACACCCACCTTTAGTATATCCATCACACTTGTTCACTTAGTGCATCTATCACACTTTGTGTTCATCTTTAGTGTATCCATCACACTCGTTCACATAGTGCATCTGTCACACTTTGTGTTCACCTTTAGTGTATCCATCACACTTATTCACTAAATGCATCTATCACACTTTGTGTTCACCTTTAGTGTATCCATCATACTTGTTCACTAAGTGCATTTATCACACTTTGTGTTCACCTTTAGTGTATCCATCACACTTATTCACTAAGTGCATCTATCACACTTTGTGTCCACCTTTTGTGTATCCATACACTTATTCACTAAGTGCATCTATCACACTTTGTGTTCACCTTTTGTGTATCCATCACACTATGTTCACTAAATGCATCTATCACACTTTGTGTTCACACTTTGTGTTCACCCTTTGTGTATCTATCACACGCTCGCTTTGAGTATCTATCACACGTTTACTTTGTGTATCCATCACATGCTCGCTTTGTGTATCCATCACACGTTTACTTTGTGTGTCCATCACACGCACGCCTTGTGTATCCATCACATGCTCACTTTAGTGTATCTATCACTACACTCGCTTTGTGTGTCTATCGCACATGCTTACTCACTCTGTGTATCTATTACACCTCGTCCACTTTTCTGTATCTATCGTACACGCTCGCTGAGATTGCATAATCTTTTTATATCCTTTCTACATGAAATGTAGTTGTTGCTTTGCATTCTTGCTTAAAACTGTTGCGTGTGCACTTCATTACAGCTTGCTGCTTTGCATGATCATGAGTTACGTCCGGCTTTGTGCATATCGCTTTTGCATCTTGCCCCCTGTCTGCGGGCATGCCTGCGGGCACATCTGTGTTATCTTGCCTGTTTGTCTAAGTCTTCGGCCTTGTCAAAAATGGGTCGTCTCTGGGCTTTGACATGCACACCCATCACGTATGACTTTCGAGTTCTGTCAAAGAGGGGCAACTGTAGACACCCCATTTTTGACCGATATTAAGACTCAGACGTCACCAGTTGAGCACTCGGTGATGTTGCATATTGTGCTCGTTCTGAAGTTGCGGAGTCTCGGCTACGAGCCTTGCCTCCGGACTTTGGGGCTCTTTTGTGCTTTGCCTCAGTTTGTGAACCAGGTCCTGTTTTTCTCTGTTTTCTCTTCCCTAAGGGAGGGAGAGGTCTTGTAGACCATCTCTCAGTGGCCGTAGGCTACGTTTCGCAGTCGTAGGCCATTTTTCCCGTTTGGAGGGCAGTTTTTGGTATTTGGAGCCGTCGGCCGTGCGCCTCGGTTCGGGACCGCTTAATTAACTCCGATCACTCCGATTTTTGGTACACATCTTATTTCCTCCCTTTAGAGGGACACTGTGGCCCTGGAGACCACCTTCGTGGTCATACGCCACTTCCGGTGCCTAACAGCCTGTTTTCAAGGCCCCGAACCGCGCGTTTTGGCTCCGAACCTTCATTTTGCATCCGTTTTGGTCCATTTTTGGTAGGGACCCTATTTTCATTGTTAGGAAGGTGGTAGGATGGTGGGAGGCCACCTTTTCCCTTGAAAAACTAATTTTCTCATTTTCTCTCTCCAAAAGCCGGTTTTTCTGACCGAAAGCTAGTTTTTCCCACTTTTGAGCCACATTTTCTGGCTTTTCATACCTACATTGTGTTGTGCTCATCTGGGAGGCCACCAATATGGGTAGGCCGGCCAGAAATTCATCTTGACCCTTTTGAACCTTGCTTAAAAGCAAGCTTTTCTCTCTCTTAGGTCACTTTTTCTGGTTTTTCACTACACAACTATGTTGCACTCATCTGGGAGGCCACCTTTTTGGGGTGGCCGGCCAGAAATTCTTCTTGAACCTTTTGACCCCTGGTCGGCCGACCAAGGGGAGTGGCCGGCCGGCGACTTGAACTGGCCGGCCTGCTTCTTGCTTTTGCTCTCTCTGAATGTAATCCAGCTGTGCCCGCTGGAGGCCATTTGGTGCATCCTCCATACACGTGTATATGGAGGATACTTGGGGTCCCTTTGGGATATTTTGAAGCCTCTCCTCTATAAAGGAGAGGCTTGGCTTCATGTTGAAGGGTTGAGCAATTTTGGTGAAGGCATATATCCTCCATCCTCCATAGTCACTATTCCAAGCTCCAAAACCCTAGTTTTCTTGGCCTTTTTGCACTACAACACCTAGCACCACACCTCCATCATCCATTCCAGAACTTTGGGACTGATTTGCAAGGGTTGAAGGTTCACCAACTTGGTCCAAAAGCTCCAGCTTTGCTGCTCTTCAAGGGTAAGTGCCTATTTCCCTTAAACTTGTATTTTTTTGCTCCATTGATTAGCCTTACTTGCACGTATTTTGGGACTTTGTTATAAACTATAAAGTGTCATATTTTGAGCTCCTCTTAAATATTGATTAAGGACACTTTTCTGTTTGAGGTCTCCTACATCCTTGTGTGCTTTATCCCTCTTTGTAGGCCTATTTTGCATCATATCTTAGTCCTACTTGTGAGCGTTTTCGAGATTTGTCATAAACTAAAAAAAGTTTCCTTTTGATCTTATAAACATGTTTGTTTAAGATACTTTTTCTGTTTGGGGTCATCTACCCCCTTTCATGTCTTATTTGCTCATGTTTTGAGCTATGCATGTGAGCACTTGCATTGGCCTTGATTTGGCCTTTTAGCCACTGAAATCCAGTGGATTTTCAGTGGCTTTGATGAGGTTTTGAGCTTTGAAATCATAGAGGGGTGACCCTCTCATCCCTCATTCTCTTTACTAGTATGATTGGCCTTCCAAAGGGACTCTATTTTGCATGCATTGAAGTCATGTTTCAGGCCTCATTTTGCAGGTTTTAAGGTCTGCCTAAGCTCTATCAAGAGCCCATTTTGCCATATTTTATGTCCCTTATGCATGTGTAGAGCAATCCCATTCAAGACCTTTCAAAGGGACCTTTCTTTGCATGTTTCCTAGACTAATTTCAGGGCCAATTTGGTGGGTTTTAGGGCTTTCATAATCCATTTCCAGAGTTGGTTTTGCCATGCTAAGTGTTCTTGTTGTATGTGCTTAATAACCCCTTATATGGCCTTCTAAAGGAGCTCATCATTTTTGTATGCATTGGCTGCATTTCAGTAGTTATTTGGGCATATTTTGACATGTTTTGTTCACTGGTTTTGGCTGGTTTGACGAGTTCTCATACGCTTCATATACATGCCATGTAAGCCATGCTTGCTAGCCAAATTTGCATGCTATTTTAGTCCATCATGTTAGCACTTTTTGGCCATGCTTTAAACTAGAAATGTGCATGTTTTGGGACTGCCTTGGCTCTTTCTTTGTACTTCATGGCCAAATAATGCTTGCTTTGCATAGTTACAATTCAATACATGTGCCTAGCTTCGAGTTTCGGAGCTTATTTCATGCATCGGGTGCCATATTTCCATGTTTCGAGACCATTTTGTGTCATGTTTTAGTGCTGGAAATTTCATGTTTGTATGCCATCTTTCATCCCCTACCATGCTTTGGTAGAGTGGCATTTTATGCCTTAGGTTCGGTCCTTGGAATTCGTGCATGTGTGCATGCATTTCGATTCTCTGATTTTCATCATATGGCCACTGATGTGAATGTGGCTGAGGTCCATTCATGTTGGTGTAAGTCCATCGTGCATTGTGTATGTCATTTCAATCCATAGTATTGCGTATGCTAGGTTGCATTTTAGAGCATTGTGTATGCCATGTTACATCACACGCATTGTGTATGTGTGACGCCCCGATTCTACACTATTGGTTGCAGACAAAGGAGAGTCACTAATGAGTCCTATGGTCAATAGCCAAGTAAGATCCCAGATCGCCGGAGGAGTCAAAATAGCCTCCCTTCTAAGTCCAGCTTTCTTAGGTAGCGCACTACCCTTTTGACAGATCTTAAAAGGTATTGACACAAGGTCTCATAAGCAACGATAAGGTTAATACATATATAGAACATAATAGCCACAAATATCTTTTATTACAAAGTTTGTTCCATTACATTACATCCCCAAAAGAAAACTTAAATCCTCATATGAGTCTTTACAAAACATCCAAAAAGAACTTCTAATTTTTCTAGGATAACCAAAAGTCTTCAAAAGTTTCCGGCTCATCGTTTTCCGCTGTGAGTTCCGCTTCGTCACTTGGCATGATACGCCGTGAGCTTTGAATGCCCAGTAAACACACACACACACCCTACCCCTTTTTCCCAGTCCAATACACAGTCACAACTATAACATCAAGTAATAAAGCATGATACTCCAATAAACAAATAAATACATTAAGAGTTGAGTCAGAAGTTAGTAACTAGAAATCCCCCAAAGAGATTTCGTCCTCCCGACCACAAGAATCGGATGCGGATTATTCGGTATGCCCCCTCTTTTGCTGCTTTGTTGCAGAACTAACCTCGGATGCCTACCAACGGTTATATACCGCGTAGCGCCAACCGCAGGGCCTCAAAAGAGACGGTAAAAATAGGGCCTTGCCCGAATCCCTCCTTACACCAAACCACCTAGGGTCCGAATACAACCGCTCCGTTCAAGGGTCCCGAAAACCACTTGCGCAAGACTTAAACTTTCAAATAGGGAACGCATCCCAACAATCCATATATCACATATTCTCATCTTTTCATTACTCAAGTGCTCGAAAACCCAATACCCTCCCAATTAGGTTTCCCGTTGAATTAAGTGTTTTAAGTCAAGGTTAGTCCAACTAAACAATAAAATGAAATTCACATAAGCATGCTTCCTCAAGAAG
The DNA here is from genome assembly GCF_055761805.1 of Camellia sinensis. Taxonomy (NCBI): domain Eukaryota; kingdom Viridiplantae; phylum Streptophyta; class Magnoliopsida; order Ericales; family Theaceae; genus Camellia; species Camellia sinensis. The sequence goes on along the minus strand of NC_138961.1, from coordinate 133,970,917 downwards.
ATAAATAACATGACATACCCATACAACATTCTGCCAAGATATGATAATAGGCCATTAAACATTTTCATGAATACAAGGGTAATAAACATCCAAACATAACAAATTTCCAGATTTAACATCACATGAAGGTTAATATGGAAGAACTACTTAGGTTCATCCACCAGACTCGGTTTTCCTATGGTTCGTAGAGAATTTGATCTAGTTCCTAGAACATTTTTCGGAAATGGGATTGCTTTTCCCGATTTTAAGTTATTTAGAAAATAGTCCAGCATTGTTCCAAAATCTGTCCAGAATCTGCCCAGATCTGTCGACTGTTACGAAAACTTGAGTTTCTTGCAAACCGCTCAATTTTTTTCGATGAAACCAATTTAAGTTGAAAGATAACTCCTTAAGGAAGGTTTTGACATAAAATAGAGGTTCAGAATATTTTTGTACATTTTTCTGGAATTTTTGAAAGTTGACTGAAAAAAACAGGTTTTAAGGTGGAATGCCCAAAACGAGAAAATTTATAAAAGGGGGGTTCCACCATGGAAAAGTTTCATTTCTTTTGTGAGGAAAACATGTTAACTATCCCATGTTTAACTCAGAAAATTTGTTTGAAAGAGTACCCTTGAAAAGTTGAGAGATTTGTTCAAAAAGAAGATGGTTTGTACCAAAATGAGGAAAATACAAGAGAGATGGAAACAATAGTCAAATCTTGGTATTTTTAACATGAGAACATGATAATAACAGATCTGAAACATCACTTAAAATCTTTAAAAAGAACATGCATTAGAAAAGAAAATGAAGAGAATGTTGTGTTGGTGGCTTACCTACTAAGCTTTGCACAAGAAACTCTCTTCTTCTTCCCTCTCCTCCTCTAGACTTCTCTTCCTTGCTCTCCTCCCTCTCTCTAACCAAAATGTGTGTGTGAGTGAGTGTGTTGTGTGTATTTGCAAGCTAGGGGGTGTGTCGGTATTTATAGGCAAACTTTTGAGGCAAAAAGTCCTAAAAGCCCCTTAGTTGGAAATGGATGGGAAGGTTAGGATTTGTTTGAAATTTTAAAGGAATGGAAGGGATTTGGGAGGCTTGGTCAATGATTTAGGCAACACTAGTTAGAAAGGAACTAGTTTTGGAATTAACAACCTAGGTCTAGGGTAGGTTTGGGTTTCCTAGAATATCATGATGATATATATTGAAAATTGGCTCTTCTCTTTTCCCTAGGATGATGGGGTTATTTTTTATTAATTTTAGGTACAAGGGCACATCCCTCAAGGTGTATACATATATATATATATATATTGCAAGATTGATGGTATACCAAGGTACAAGGTACAAGTACTATTTTGGGGTAAATTTAGAATTTAAATAAAGAAGTGAGGGCTTGGAATTAAACTCATGTATTGGAACCTTACTTATGTAGAATTAAATTAAATTAGGTTAGGGAACTTAATCCGGCTAGTGTAATTGAAATAATTTAAGAAACTAAGGGGTTTTAAGGAGATAATTCAAATACATTTTTCCGGGGCTTCACATTAAATGTAATGAAATGAGGAGGATTAGAACCTTAATGATGTATTTAATTATGACCTAATTAGGTCTAGGACTAATGTAAATATCTTAGAAGTACACACAAAAATATAGCAAATCTTTATAGGTACCAAAATCATTATTGCTCCAAGATTTCAAGAGATTTTAAAGTACAATGATTATAGTCTAGGGGGGTATGATGGCTAGCCATGTGATGGTGAATTGATGGACATGTTATATATATATATATATAGTACAAATCTTGGAAATTGCAAAATACATTATTACAAAAAGATTTTTGGGTATAAGTGCATATATATATATATATAAATATAATAGTATTTGTTTGGGGTCAATTTGTGATTTAATAAAAATGTGAGGGCTTGGGTTCAATCAAAGTATCTATTTCCAGTGTAAAATAATTCAGTTTGTATTATCTTGCTTTGAATTTAAAGGTAAATAACCGAACGATGACTGTAAAAATTGAAAGTTAAGGTTTAGAGCGATTAATCTAAAATTTGAGAGTTAAGTAATTAATATTAGAGTGTTAGAATTGATTTCTAAGCTTCCAGGATCGATTAGGGTTTGTATGGATTCGCCCGTGATGCGTTTTCAGTCCTAGGGCTTAATTTGCGATTAATCGACTAACTAAGGGCTTTATTATAATAATTCAAAATTTAGGGACCTAATAAGGTTTAAAAAAAAAAAGTCAGGGGCCTCACAGTATGCCATTTTAGTACAGAGCATTGCGTATGCTAGGTTGCATGTTAGTCGCATTGTGCATGCCATTCCATTTGCATGGTGCTTGGAATAGGGTTTAGTCCAAGCACGGAAAGCGATGGGCGTTTCGTACTCCAAGTGACGAAATGTGCCTCGATTCCCGGTCCCCGACGTTCTTGATTATCTATGATAGAATTGTTGGCTTCATATGTTCATACTTGCATTCATGTCTTATTAAAACGTGCAATTCGGTCTCTCGGCCATCATGCATCGAGATGCGTGATTGGTGACTTGAGAACCCAGGGCCACACTTCCTAAAGCTTGTGCAAGGACGGGGAGGAGTGGTCGCGCACACATATGTTGAAAATACATTGCTTTATCTTTTTTTTGCCTTTGTTACAGAAAAACCAGAGTCCAGGGGCAGAAAGTGGTCGGCCGACCAAGTTTCTGGTAAGCCGACCACCTTTTTTGGTTTTCACCATGATGGGTGGTCGGCAGGCGGTTTCCAAGCCAATACCTGGTCGGTGGCCTTCCTCAGGTGGAGTTTCAGCCTCCTGGAGCTTTGTGTAAGTTTCTGAAATCAGCTGCAAATAATGGTGGGACAAGACATCGCGATGGAATTTACCGACAAAGCGCATCGAGCACGCATGCATTCATTGTTATCCAAAACAGAGCCGGGGTAGTCCATTTGCATGCCAGTTTATAGCTTACTTAGCTAATTTGTTAGTTAGTTAGTGGATGTGTAATAATTAGCTATAATTCGTTATTCATTTCGGACTGTATTATTTATTCGGACCCTCCGAGCGAGGGCACAACTGTAATAAGTGTGTGTGTGTGTGTGATGTATGTCTTCCAACCCCATGTCTTTCTCCCTTTTATTTACCTGCTTATGATGGTTAGATTAGGGCATGTTTCAATTAGCATACTTATGCTTGCATGTTTGCATCATTCATCTGTCTTGCATGCACCAGGCTCGGCGCATCATACTAACTGTATTTGTATTTCAATTCCAAGTTGAATACTTGTTAGTTGTAGCATTTCACATGCCATCCTTAGAATAGCCGAGCCTACTATAGTTACATTTCGCATGTATTGCATTAAGCATTTCTGTATATCTAGGATCATGCAGGATTTCTAACATAGCTTTTGTTTTGGCTTGGAGTACTCGGTAAGTTTTATGCTTTAGCATCCTTGCATGCGTGTGAGTGATTGCCATGATTGCATGCTTACCATGAGGCTATGTGCTTATGTGATATAACTGTCTGAACGCCTGTGGGTGAAGGTTGGGTTATTTGAATTGGAATAATTCATTAAAATGTGAGTTTTAAGCCCACTAGATAGTGGCAAAATCATATTTTCTAAGCACACCTGAGGGTGGCAAAATCTGCATTTTTAGCCTACTTGCGAGCAGCAAACCGCTTTAAAAAACAAACATGAAACGTTTTGTTCCAATTCAGGTGACCCAGTCTATACTTGTATGCTGTGCGCATCACTTAGTAAATCTAGGCTAATAACTAGAATAAGAACGCATAATGTTTTCGAAACTAGATATCATGGTTAGTAGAGGCTGATCTTTGATCGGGCGAGAGGGGGTGCTCATAGCTGACCTTCCCCAATCGTACCCAAGTTCCCAAGCCGAGGCAACTTTGGTGATGACAGACACGTGGCCTTAGGCAACGAGTCAGGGTTTCCTAAATTCTCCCAAAATAAATATTTAGGTGGCGACTCTGTATCTGGCAAAGTAGTTCATGTTTGACACTTCTTTCTAAAAAATCTGTTTTCCAAAACGATTTGCCGGATTTGGACTCTTTGATAAGTCATCGGTCTTGCATTGCACTCTGTGAGATTAGATACAGGACCGTGACACTAATTGAGTCCGAACTGTATTGAGGCCCGAGGGGACGTCTACACTCCTGCGGTACAAAATTCCTAGCATATGGTGCATTTGGTGGCGGAGCTGACATTCCGTAGGCCAGATCGGCCACAGATCTCTGGAGGTCGCCGATCATTCCTATCAATTCAAACGTGGTGGGCTCACGAGCTTGAAACAACTGGGGCGTCCAGATCGGGTGTGCAACAGGCGACCTGGGCGGATGCGGTACATCAACATTGGTTTCATCCTGCAAGATGATTCCTTGCTCTAATGCGGCTGCCATAACCACAATTTCCTCTGAACTTTGCATCATCATAAGTCTGCTGGACTGAACGGTGACTAATGGATCAGATGTCTGTCTTGCCTCAGCAAAGGAGAACACTGGCTATTCTGTACTAAATCTCTGAACTAAAAGAGAAAACACACAGCATTTCGGCCCAATCAGAACAGACACAAGCATAGCTGAATAACTGTACTCTACTACTGATCACTGTTCCCCAAAATCACTGCCCCAAAAACTGAATCTGATACCTGCAGATATAACTGATTCCCCAAAACACTGATACTGATACCCTCAGGCCTGGTATTCGAACTTGCAAACTGACATGCGCATTCCTTGTAGAGATACACTCTAAAAGCACATAGCAAGTAAATGAGAGCCAAAACACCCCTATGTTGGGGTAGGGTTTCCCTGTCCTATTTTGTCAAGAGTTAGGGTTTCACTACGCACGCAGCGGTTTCAAACAACCTATAATCGGGTAAGCAACCTGTCCTAGTTTGGAATAGTCACTACGAATTCTGATATGCACTAGGTCGAATGGTCAAAGAGGGTGCCCCGGTTAAAACCGGGGTTTGTGTTCCCATCGTGGCAGAGCCCGTAACCGATCAGCCTTATGGCACGCTTTTCAAAGCGAGCCTCCGACAAACCGTTCAGGAATAGCATACAGCAAACACGGTGTCCTAGGCGCACCGATGCAAATGCAATGCAAAGAAACACATAAGTATAGTCAAAACCAGATATCATGAGTTCGAGTCAAGTTCTCCAAACTCGCCAGCGAAGTCCCCAGAAACTATAGACACGCCCTTGGGCCCCATGCTACAGTTCGGACTCGATTTGTGTGTCGGTTCTTAATCTGATCTCACAATGTGTAATGTGAGATTGATAAATCACCAAAGAGTCCAAATCCGGCAAATCGTTTTGGAAAACAGATTTTTTAGAAAGAAATGTCAAACATGGACTACTTTGCTAGATACAGAGTCGCCACCTAAATATTTTATTTTGGAGAAATTCAGGAAACCCTGACTCGTTGCCTAAGGCCACATGTCCGTCATCACCAAAGTTGCCTCGGCTCGGGAACTTGGGTATGATTGGGGAAGGTCAGCTATGAGCACCCCCGTTTGCCCGATCTGAAGATCGACCTCTACTAACCATGATATCTAGTTTTGAAAATGTTATGTGTTCTTATTCCGGTTATTAGCCTAATCTTACTATGTGATGCGCACAACACAAAAGTATAGACTAGATTGCCTAATTTGGAACAGAGCATCGCATATCCGTTTGGTTGAAAAATAATTTGAAATTTGCTACTCGCAAGTAGGCTAAAACACGGATTTCAATGAGTTGTTCCAACTCAAACAATCCAACCTTCATCCACAAGCATTCAGGCAATTTATATCACATAAGCATATAACCACATGGTAAGCATGCTGTCATGTTTAACATTCACACTCATGCGAGATGCTAAAGTATGAAAACACTCACAGTGTACTCCAAGTCAAAACAAGAAACTAGTTAGTAATCATGCATGATCCTAGTTCATGTTAAAGTGGCTAGTGCATCGCATACAAAATGTCACTAGAATAGGCTCGGTTAATCTATGGATGGCATGTGAAATGTGACAGATAGCATATATTCAAGTTAGATTTGAAATATTATGCAGTTAGCATGATGCGCCGAGCCCGGTGCATGCAATGCTGATGAATGATGCACGCATGCATAGCATAAGGTATGCTAAATTGAATATGCCCTAATACTAACCATCAAAAGCTAGTAAATAAAAGGGAGAAAGACGTGGGGTTGGAAGACATACACACACTCACGCACGCTTATTACACAATTGCCCTCGCTCGGAGGGTCCGAAAGAATAATACAAATTAATTAACCTACAAGCTAATTAATTAATTACAGACCAATTAACTACTTAAGCAAATTAACTAAGCTAATAAAGCGATAAAACTGCTTCGGGAAGAGGGCCCAATGCACGTATGCTCGGCTCCGCTCGGAAACCCACCGCCATGCACAAGTTGCCTCTGTTTTCACTGTTTTCCTTCCCTGAAGACTGCACAAGTCCCAAGGTACACCCTCTGAAAACTAGGAAATGCCACCGACCATGAGGAATGGTCACCGGCCAAAGGTAAGTGGTCATCGACAATCTATAAAGCCATCGGCCAGAAATGGATAGCCGGCCGGCACTGGAGATGGCCGACCGGCCATATCTTCCTGCAGGAACCTGTTTTGACAGCAACAGAGGGCAAAACAAGGCATGGCAATGCATTTCAAAGCAATGTTTGTACCACCACAACCCTTATCATGTTTATGACTCAAAGGGGTATGGTACTCGATTCTCGGACCACCAATCGCGCATTTCAATGCGTGATGGCCCAAAAAACCAAGTTGTGCATTTTGGTGTGGAATGAAATGCACATAAACAAACAATGGAGGCCCAACCTCTATCATAATCAATTCAAGAGGCAAGGCATGCATGCTTAGTGAAATGCAACCTAGACATGCAAGCTAAACATGCAACATGAGGATGCAAACAAGCATGCTAAGATGCAAATATGTAACAAGTATGCAAGTTAACAAGCATGCAAAGATGCAATGTGAACATGCAAACATGCTAAACATATAACATGTTAAGCAATCAAAACAAAAGGAAATGCATGCCAAATGCAATGTGATTCAAACATGCAACACATACGATAGGCCAAGTATGTAACAACATGCAAGGCTAGCATGCAACAACACGCGCATGAGGGTCTTAGACTAGTTTGGACAGCTCTCAAATAAGCGCAAAACAGTGGCCGAATGCTAAGGAAATGAAGGCCAAAACACACACAAACATACATGCACACATGGTTCAAAACTTAAGCATCAAAGAGCAACTTTTAAGCATACTTAAAAGGGACAAACATGGACATATGACATGCATACTAAGCTCTGAAAATCATGTTATAAAGGTGCCAAACCAAGTAAACAAGACAAGTCAAGCATGCAACAATGTCCAAGACTCAAGAGGGGACTTAAACCAAAGCTATATGAAGCAAGCCCCAAAGGGCCAGGAGGACCTAAAACAGGTCCAATACAGGTCTAAACAAGACCAAATACGCACCTAGATGGCATCTAAATGGTCTAAACATGGAAGCATACATAAAGGTCCAAACATGGAGCATAAGACACAAGCCTTTTAAAGCATTAAAGGGGCATCAAATGCAAGCATACAAGCATACCACAAGGACTGAAATGATGCTATACGTGGTTCCAAACCACTGAAACAAGCAAGTAAAGCATGCTAGAGGGGTCAACACTCAAGGCTCACAAGGGGGATTACATGGTAGCTATACAAAGCAAAGCATGGATGACCCGAGCAACCAAAAATAGACCTTGGGCACGCTAAAACATGCATAAAAGCTTCACAAAGCTAGGCGAAAACAAGTAAGCATGGTGGTCTAAATGCTAGGCACATGTTAAGGCAATTCATGGCATTACAAGACAAGTATGCTAAGCATGCATGTTGTGTCTAAACCAATTAAAAACAGTGCTATATCATGGCAAAATAAGCACAAATAACACTTAAGACATGGCCAATATGCACTTAAACAAGATGCTCACACATGAGGCTAAAATGGCCAACATTGAAGGCAACAAGGAGAGGGGATGGCCCTCTCATTCTTAGGACCTTAAAGCATCATCAGTGGTGAGGAGGCCCTAACAAGGTGGTCCCGGAGCTCAACAAAAATGCACAAAATGGGGACCAAACAAGGCCTAAGAGGGGTCAAACATTCCCAAACAACAAAGTGACCTTAAACAACTATTTAGAGCACTAAAAAACAAGACTTTTATTAGTTATACACAAAGTCTAAAAATAGATGCAAGGTAGGTTAAAAGACTATGCAAAAATGGGGAATAAAGGGGCAAAGTTCTTACCCTTGAAGACTTTCTTCAAGAAGAGCACTCCAGCTACTTCCTTAGGTCCAAACCAGCTCCAAAACTTCAAGACCAACCTATTGGCTCCTCAGCAACCAAGGTAAGGTGTAGAACTAGGAGTTTGCGCACAAAAATAAGAACAAACACACACAAAGGCAAAAGGAGAGGGAGATATAGAGATAGATAGATACACTATGCAAACCCTAATCTCAGAGCTCTCTCTTGAACTTCTGGAACCCTTGAGGAGGGAGGAGAAGGTCTTCCTTTATAGAGGATCACTCTTGCATAGCTTAAAAAACAAGCTAAGCAAGAGTGAAATCCCCCTAGACACATGTATGGAGGGTGTGCAAAATGGGTGCCAGCTAGAACAGCTGGCACAAAATATCTGCCAAAAGCACATGCACAGTGGTCGGGCAGCCAAAAATGCCAAATTGACCAAATAAATGGCCGACCGACCAAACAGAGTGCCGACCGACCAAACATTTGGCAGATGGCAACAAAACAGTGGCCGGTGGCCTCAAGCCATGGCCGGTGAGATGTGGGGATGGCCAACAAGCCATTCCCTGCTCCTCAAAAGCAAAACACAAGTGTTTGGTGCAAAACCAAACACAAAACAGGCAAGTCGAGAGGTCTTGAGGCAAGGCGCGTGGCCGAGACCTCCAAGAACTCAAGACGAACACGAACATGGATGATCACTGAGTGTTCAAACGGTGACGTCCAAGTCTTGAGGATGGTAAAAAATGGGGTGTCTACAATGAACTATTACGCACAATATTTCAATCATTTCTACCACGCGTCTGTCCCCCACTGGACCATGTCTGATACACGCCATTAAGTTGCCTCACGCCTGCATGCGCTGTCTGACAAATATGTCGTTCTAGGCACATCAATTGCATTTTGCCGCCTCTTCGTGTTTTTGACAAAATTTGTTCCCTCTCTCTTCGTCTTTTCACTTCACATCATCGTCTTTGTTCAAACTCTCTCTCTCTCTCTTACCTTCTAATTTCCCCATTGTTGCTTCCATCAAGTTTTTTCTGCAACCAGTCTCACTCTCTCCTCCGGCGAGGTTTCTACTGCATTTCCTTGCTTTCAGCCATCGTCTGATCCCGGTGAACTTTACTTCGGCTTCATTTCTCTTCGGTGAGTCATTGTTCCTTTCTTTGATTCAATTTCTTGTTTCACTTTATATCGTTACATTTGTATGTCGCCACTGTGATTGTATTCATGTTCTTGGATCTTTATTTGTGTTTGTAATTTCGACCCACATATTCAGTATATTTGTTCCGTGGTTCCGTTTTGCTCAATCCGCTCTAAAATATATACACATTGCTTACACATTTGTTGATTTTTGCCACTGTTCTTGGCCTTACACACCTGTGCAAACTTTTGTCTTGTGTTTCTTGATGGTTTCCTCACCATTCTCGATGCGGAAACACGTTCTTTGTTTTCTGTTTTCTGTGTCTTTTCCAGATTCGTGCCTTCAACCTTTGTTTCCATAGATCTAGGTTTGGCACTTGTTTGTAGAACCCACGGATTTTAGAAAAAATTGAAACGAATTCCCCTTAGATCCCTACAAATTTTTACCCCAGCACCTATTTAGGTTTTAGCCGAGGTCCTTCAAAACCTTTTCAAAAACATTTCTTTCTGAAATCCCACACCCTTCCCCAAGCCGACATCATGGGTATGTAGAAGCATAGGGTAGACACCCCAACCAGGCTAGAATACTTTAGGCAGGAATTTTCCATCCCAGCCAACGTTCGTCTTAGGTTGGCTGGGGAGAACGACTCCATTATGCCCACAGTTGGCTCCATGCCCTTCCCAGTCGTCGCCTTTATTGAGTGTGGACTTCGGCTTCCACTAGACATCCTTTTCCGAGAAGTCCTCCATTATTACAAATTAAACTCGATGCAGCTTGCCATTAACTCTTACCGAGTTATCAATGATATAATTGCCTTAGCACGCCAAGAAAAAGTAAGGGTAACCTTGGCCGACATTCAATATTGCTACACCATGTGTGGCCTCAAGTTAGAAAAAGGCCATATTTACTACCTCAAACCGAGGTCCACCGAGTACAAACTTGTTGCCGACCTCCTAGACTCCACCAAGGAAGCCGAGGATGATTACTTCATTGTCTCAGGCAATTGAGAGTTTTCTCCAGATGACGACCTTCACCTCTACCCTCTCAGCCGAACAGTATTCGTAGAGGGTAATGGTAAGAGCCAAGTGTTGTATTTTTTCTAAGTCTTTTAATTCTTTGTTCTTTCCATATGTTCTAACGTCTGTTTTTCTTGTAGCTCTACCACAACCACCAAAAGACTTCCGTAAGTCCTTCTTCCCCAGCAAGGATCTTAAGAAGTTACTAGATCTGCCAATTCACAAGCGGAGAGCTCTTTTACTGCTTAACTTCATCTCGACCTACAAGTCGGTGCTTCCCGACGTCCCAAGGAAGCAGAAAAGCAAGTCTCCTCCTTCCGCCACAACTCCACCATTGACTTCATCATCTTGGCCAAATCAGGGGTTAACTTCAGATCCAGTAGACCAGCCATCTACCTCGGCTCCACAGCTGATCCCTCTATCCCAACGCCAACGCCGACGTCGAACTGTAATTCCTGCCGAGATAGGTTGCAAGAAGGCAGTTGCAGAAGATCTCCTGGCCAATATCCCTGACACTATCACAGCTCAACCAGCACAATCCCAGCCTCAACTAAAGCCAAAACCCAAAAGAATAAAGAAGGCCCAGCCTAAGGCAACGGTGACTCAGATTGACACTGAGGACACCTTGCCAATTTCAAAATTGGCCGAGAGCAGGAAGACCGCCTCCGTCCCCAAGAAGAGGCCCGCTAAGGCCAAACCATCTCAATCAACTTGGTCTAAGAGGCTGAGGTCAGAGTCGGCGACAGCTTCGGGTTCTTTGAAGTCTGACTCCCCCTGGGCTCCCCCAATCACAATGGAGGATAGGCCGGTCAGAGTAAGCAACAGCACTGTCGATATTAACGTCGGCGTTGCCCTTACAACAACCTTTCTCCTTCCTGAAGATCTCAATCGTAATGCCGAGATGAGCGAGTATGAAAACTTCACTTTGATGCTGCAACATTCTGTTCAAGTAAGTTCCTTACAATTGGTATCTTTCTTTCTCTATTCTTTCATACTTTTAGAACTTCTACTAACTTCTGTTCTGTTCATTTTCTTTCAGGCGATCCAGCACACCCACTCCTTCTCAATGCAGGCTTTTGAAATGAGGAAGGAGTTAGCCGACAAGATCAGGGAGGTCTCTGGTTTGCAAAAGACCATCAAGAAGACTGAGGCCAAGATGAAAACTTTATCAGACCAAGCCGCAACAGCCATTAGATCTAAGGATCAGGCCGAGGAAAAGGCTGACGCTACCGAGGCCATTGCCAAGGTCCTTACAGCCGAAAAGAAAGAAGCCGAAGAAAAGATGGTTGAGGCCCAAAAGGAGTTTCAAAATGCCTTGGCCACCAAAGAGGCCGAGATCAAGGCTGCTGATGAAAAGGCGTACGCCGAGGGGGCGGCCGACGTCAAAGAGGACTGCAAGAAGCAAGTGAGACAAGCATGCAACAAGGGTTTTACCCTTGGTTGGATGGCTGCCCTCAAAAAGCTAGATGTCCCCGAGGACTCCCCCCTCAAGAATGCCCGCGACCTCCCCTTGCCATTCCCCCCTACTCCAAGCCAATCCGAAGACGATTCTGAGTCTGAGGAGGAAGCTTTGGTCAGGAAGACGAAGGAAACTACTGGGGCCAAATCCCCTACTTTGAATGAGCAAGTCTTGGACTTGACTCAGGATGAGGAAGGTGAGGTCTCAAAAGACGCACCCCCTGAGAAGGCAATATCGGACGCGCCTATTGCCGACAAGAGCCTCCACAAAACTCTTCACGAAATTGATGCCGAGCTTACGGCTGAGAGGATTGCCGAGATGTCTTCTCAACTGTCTTTTGAACTCCAGACTCAACCAGCTAGAGACGCCGAAGAGTCTTAGTTTGATGTTTTTCTCCTTTTGTTCTGTACCTTGTACTTTTTTCCTTCTCTTTAAAACAGTGTAAGCTTTAATTTGGCCGACATGCCACCTTTGCAATCTGAATAACTACTTTTTAATATCAGGCCGAAGTGCCTTTTTGTAATTGAACTTCCTTATCTGAATGCAGTTATCAATATACACCTTGACTGTGCAATCTCCTCGGGGTATAACACCTTCTTTAAACAAACCAACGCTTTCATCTCGGCAAGTACGCAAGTACTTTTTTACAACCTTGGCTTAAGTTGTAAATTTTTCTAAAAAATTTCAACAAGTGTTTAACCATGACCTCGGTTTAACTTCAACTTGTAAATTTTTCTTAAATTTTAACAAGTGTTAAACATGACCTCGGTTTAACTTCAACTTGTAAATTTTTCTCAAATTTCAATAAGTGTTAAGCATCATTTTCCAGCCTGCTGCCCCCTAATGTGAACCTAAGTTCCACTTGGGTTCTCATTTAAGCCTGGGGCTTTGACCTTGTTGCAGAGGTCAGGTTCAAATAAAGACTGGCTGAGGAAACCAACCTCCGCCTCTTTGTTAATCTAACTGATATGTACTTGGTTCCAATCTGAGTTTGATTCTGCCAATATGACAAGTCCAGTTTATCCCAACTTAGTTCAACTCTATTATATGCAAGTAAAAGTTCTACTCTACCATATAATAAGTCTAAGTTATTCGTCATGTTTCGCTTAGAAACATCGTCAAGTATCTGGTCAATCACATTACACAAGTTTAAAGATCAAGCTAAAACTTTATTACTTCTGCTAATAACAAGACAAAAAGAAAACTTAGAAAACAAGAAAATCTAGTGATAAAAAAAACTTCAGATTGCAAGTATTCTAGGGTCTTGGCAATTCTTTACCTTCACAGTTCACAAGCCGATATGCCCCATTGCCCAAGACCGAGATGACTCTATAGGGTCCCTCCCAATTCGGGCCAAGCTTATCCTCTCTGGGATCCTTCCTGTTGCCGACGACCTTTCTCAGGACGAGGTCACCAACTTGGAACTCTCATGGGTTCACCTTTTTATTATAAGCCCTGGCAAGCTGCTGCTGGTATGCCCCCAGCTGAATTGCTGCTTTCTCCCTTCTTTCTTCTAGCAGATCCAAATCTCGGGCTATAAATATATCATTAGTTCCATTCTCCACTCCCTGGGTTCTGATCCCTGGGATGCCGACCTCCAGAGGAATGACTGCTTCTGTGCCATAAGCCATAGCAAGTGGGGATTCTCTAGTTAATCTTCTCGGCGTAGTCCGATATACCCAGAGCACACTAGGCAGTTCATCCACCCATTTTCCCTTTGTTGCTTGTAGCCTCTTCTTAATCCCGTCCAAGATAACTTTGTTGGATGTTTCTGCTTGTCCATTGCTTTGAGGAAAACTTGGAGTGGAAAAATAATTCTTGATTTTAAACTTTGCACAGAAGCTCTTGATTAGCTTACTGCCAAACTGTGTGCCATTGTCAGCTATTATTGCTCTTGGGATTCCAAACCTGGTGATGATGTTCTTCCATATGAAGTTCTTCACATCAACGTCCCGAATCTTGGCAAGCAGTTCAGCTTCTACCCACTTGGTGAAATAATCTGTTGCTACTAACAGGTACTTTGTCCAGTTGCTTGAGGCAGTTTTCCAATAAGATCCATGCCCCATTGGGCAAATGGCCAAGGGCTGGACACTGGGTTCAAGTCTGCTGCTGGTTGATGTATTAACGGTGCAAACTTCTGGCACTTCTCACATTTTTTGACATAGGCTTCGGCATCTTTCTGCATGTAGGGCCACCAGTACCCCTGAGTAATGGCCCTATGAGCAAGTGACCTACCCCCAGCGTGGCTTCCACATACTCCTTCATGTATCTCGTACAGAAAGTCTTCAAGCTGTGCAGGATGCACACACCTCAGAAGTGGTCTAGTAAAATATCTTCTGTAGAGATGTCCTTCTTCAGTCAAACTGAATCTTGCTGACTTAAGTCTGATCTTGTGCACTTCTTTACGGTCGTCTGGCAATTTTCCTTCTTTGAGGAATACTACTATTGTATCCATCCAACTTGGTCCCATCTCCACACACATTGCTTCACGCTTTGTGCTCAGTGGTTCTATGCTTGGACCTGACAAGTAGTCAACCATTATTGTTCTTGCCTCTCCAGGCTTCATTGCACTAGCCAAGTTGGCCAAAGCATTGGCATAGTTGTTATCATCTCGGCTTACCTGTTGTAGTCAGCAATTTTGAAATAAGGCTACCAATCTGCCTACTTCCTTTGCATAGGCCGACATCCTTTCGTTTCGGGTTACAAGTTCCCTGTTGCCTGGTTGACTATAAGCTGGGAGTCACAAAAGACTATTACCTCGTCGGCTTCTATGACTGCTGCCAACTTTAATCTTGCGATTAGTGCTTCATACTCTGTCTCATTGTTTGAGGCTTTAAACCCCAAACGAATGGATTGTTCCATTATCTTCCCATCTGGTGATACTAGCACTACTCCTGCCTCCGCTCCTTGTCGGTTTGAACTCTCATCAACAAACAACCGAAAGGAGTCGCCAATGTAAATGCTGCAGGGTCTGAGTTTCTCTTCTTTCCTTTGTTCCGTTGTCCCCTGTTGGGTACTTTCTTGCTCTTTTGGACGTTGTATACCTCGGCTCAACGGAGCCCGATGTATGACGGCATCTGGTGTGAATTCTGCCATGAAGTCGGCTAAGGCTTGGCCCTTAATTGCTGTCCTGGGTCTGAATTCCAGGTCATGTTGGCCCAAGGCCACTGCCCATCTGGCTGTTCTGCCTGTCAGATCTCCCTGCTACAGTAGGGACCTTAAAGGATGTTCAGTTAATACCACAATTTTGTGGGCTTGAAAGTAATGGTTCAGCTTCTTAGAAGCCATTACTAATGCTAGTGTTAACTTCTCCAAAGGTAAATACGTGGTCTCTACATCTGCTAAGGTTTTACTTACGTAGTAAACTGCCTTTTGCTCTCCCTTTTCTTCTCTGACTATTACTGCACTCATTGCATGCTCTGAAACTACCAAGTATAAGAACAACTCCTCTCCAGATATTGAATTTGTGAGAACTGGAGTTATGGTCAAATACTTCTTCAAGTTGGCCAAGGCGGCTTCAAACTCTTTTGTCCACAAGAAGTCTGTGGCTTTTTTCACTAGGCTGAAGAAAGGTTTGCACTTGTTAGAGCTTCTGTTTATGAATCTATTCAAGGCTGCAGCCCTTCCAGTCAACATCTGCACTTGTTTTGCCGACATTGGGCTCTTCATCTCTAAGATGGCTTTGATCTGATCTGGGCTTGCCTCAATGCCCCTTCTAGTTACCAAGTATCCTAAGAACTTACCAGACCCAACTCCAAATGCATACTTCGATGCATTGAGTTGGAGCCGATATGTTCTAAGGATGTCAAAGACTGTTTTTAGGTCTTTCAGATGACCCTCAGGTTCTTTGGTCTTCACGACCATGTCATCTATGTATACCTCCACTATTTTGCCAATCAGATGTCTAAACATCTTAGTCACCAATCTCTGGTAGGTTGCTCTTGCATTTTTCAATCCAAAAGGCATCACTCTACAGCAGTATAGCCCTTTTAGGGTGATGAATGCAGTCTTTTCCTCATTTGGGGGGTACATGGCTATCTAATGGTACCCGATGAAGGCATCCAGGAAGCTCATCCTTCCATACCCTGAAGTGGCATCCACCAATTGGTCTATCTTCGGTAATGGGAAACTGTCAGTGGGACAAGCCTTGTTTAGGCTGGTAAAGTCCACGCAGACCCTCCACTTACAATTCTTTTTCTTCATCACCATTGTGTTTGATAGCCATGTCGGGTAGCTTACCTTTCTAATGGCTCTGGCTTCTAGAAGTCTATCTACTTCCTCTTCCACTGCCTCAACATGTATTAATGTCGGCCTCTTGGCTCACTGGATGACAGGTTTGGCCGACCTGTCTACATTCAGCCTGTGGTAGGTGACCTCGGGGTTAATGCCAGGCATTTCGTAGGGCGTCCATGCAAATACCTCCATATTTGCTCTTAGGAATGCCTCTAATTCTCTTTCCTCGTCTTCGGCTAAGCCCGAGTCGAGAAAGAAAAAACGTTCTTCATCCCCTTGCTGGACAAGGATTTTCTTCAGTAGTTTTTCACTCTTCTCGGCTGGCTCTTTGCCGACGTCCTCGTACTCGATCTCTGCTGTTTCTGGTTCTCGTATGCTGCAGGTGGATTTCATTGCTACCATGGAGCAATTCTTTGCCTGCAACTGATCCCCTCTGACTTCTTCTATTTCCTGTTCTATTGGGAACCGCAATAGTTGATGGAATGTTGAGGGAACAGCCCCCATTGCATGTAGCCATGGCCTTCCCAAGATAGTATTGTAAGGGGAGGGGATGTCGATTATGGTGAACTCTGTTTTTATCCTCTTGGTGCCAGCCTGCACTTCTAGACTTGCTACTCCCAGTGGCCACGTCGGCATTCAATTGAACCCAACCATTAGGCCATTGGACTGCTCCAGGTCATCTTGGTGAAGGCCAAGCTCCTTGTAACACCTGTCATACATGATGTCACAAGAGCTACCCTGGTCAACTAAGATGCGCTTCACTTGGCACTCCCCAATCTGGTGGGATATTACCAAGGCATCGTTGTGTGGATGCTGCACCATCTCCAGGTCTTCCTCAGTAAAGGACACCACTGGTCCTTGGCTCTCGCCTGCCCTAGGTCTCTTTTTCCCGACCTGATATACATGTTGCAGGTGTTTTACCTTTTGGGTTTCTCCCCTTTATCTCATTCTCATTTACCTTTGAGTGGATCACATTGATCACTCGAGGTCCGCCTTCCTGTGGTTGTGGTGCTAGTGGGGGTGGTGCTGTTGGTGCCTGGGGCAGTCTTGTCTACATTTCCCTTGTCATGGCTTCATCTACCATGTCTCTTAAATGGCCCTATCTTACCAGGTCTTCCAAATGTGTCTTTAGGGCTCTACACCCCCTGAGTCAGATGTCCAGCATTATTATGGTAAGCACAGTGTTTGTTAAGGCTTCTTCGTATAAATTTGCCTAGTACCCTTGTTGGTGCTCTGTAGTAGGGCTGATTGCGGATTTTCTCCAAGAGTTTGTAAACCGGAATTTGGAATACGGTTGTGACTGCCTGAGCAGCCCTTAATCCTATTTCTGGTTTGTTATAGCCACCATAACCTCGGCCTCACTTCGGCGAGCCGTTTTTCTTCTCTGGTTTCGGCGCCTTTGTCCTCGGCGTATCCTCCTCGACCCTGGCATACTTTTCTATCCTGGCCATAAGCTCCTCCATGTGTTTTGGCAATGTCTTTGCCAATGATTTCTAAAGCAGGCAGTCATCCTTCAAGCCATTTTTAAATGACACAACAGCCACCTCTTGGTTGCATCCTGGTATTCTATTGAATACCTCATAATACCTTTTGGCGTAGGCCCTAAGGCTTTCATCCTCGCTAATTCTCAGGGCCATTAGCGCATCCACCCTTAATGGCTGCAGCTTGTTTGTCACGAACCTAACCACAAACATCTCGGCCAGGCCTTCCCAGGTTTTCACAGTTCCTTTCGGCAACTTGTGAAACCAATCCGATGTAATTTCTCCAAAAGATGAGGGGAACACCTTGCAAAGCAACGGCTCATTCCCGGTGTCTAGCGCCATACAAGACGACATGAAAGTTGGGGTCTGACTTACCGTCATAGATCTGGAATCTCGACATGTTAAACCTCTTTGGGGCTTCGAATTTGTCCAATTCTACCAAGAACGGCGTTCTTGGCTTGACCGGGGAGGTTATCTCGGCATCTTGTTGCCTCCTCTGTAGGTAATCCCTTAGATCCTCCTTGGTCCATCCAGGAGCTCAGCTATCTCCTGACTTCAACCTTTTCGGTGCACTACTCTCAGCTTCATTGTGAGCCCTCTTCGACCTTTCTCCATAAGTTGTGTCGAAGCACAACTCCTGCCTTTGAACATGCCGATGTTCTTTGGGATCTGTTTCCTTGGTGCGATGTGTCTTTCTAGATTCTTCCCTTCTTGACTCTCCTCGCCCGACCTTCCTTGAAGGCCGGTGAGAGTGTTTTTCACTCCTAGTGTGCTAGGGAACTGTAGGGACTGTTTTCTGCCCATCTTTTTGGGCATCTTTCTTGGTCGCTGGAATTGGCATATCTTGCAGCAGGAATGGTGGCTACATGACGTTGTTCTGCATCATAAAATTGACCACCGTTTGTAGGTCCGCCAATTTGTCCACCATGGCCTTCACCTCATTGTCCCTCCGCAGGCATCTTTCTTTCCCTACTGGAGGTCGTCCTCGTTGTAATACCCGCTTTGGTCCATTTTTTTTGGCACGTCGCCCTTCTGGCCGACATCCTTTGCTCCGTGACTCCCATCACGAGTCTCTTCGTTCCAGTTGTCTTCTTCATCATCAAGGTCAACAGGTTGCCCACTCCCAATAGAAGTGTCGTCCCCAACCTTCTCGTTCTATCCGTCGTTGGCCATCTATTCTCTTTTCTTTCCCACAGACGGCGCCAAATTGTGTGAGTGAATTTCTGACCACACTACCAAACTAGTATTCAACTGGAGAGCACTAGCATAATAAATTAAGCCCGAACGACCTGTCAACAAAAAGAAGAGTTTCCAGTGGTGGTTCGTCCACCCGGGGGCACTCCGACGATCAAGTCAGTTATCTCTCAAAGATAGCAAAATTGCTTAACTCACTATTCGGAATACAAAAAGCGTACCTTAGACCCATAAGGGTGCCTCTCTTTTATAGCCAACACAAACCTAGTCCCAATGGACTCTGATTACTGCTAATCTTGGACTCCTAATAGGATTAGGATAAAACTTTCTAAGAGTCTTATCTTTATCCAAACTGTAGTCTTCTCTCATTCTAGGACTCTTGTCCATTATCCTCTTATCCCGGATTCCGATATCTTCGGAGATAACCTCGAACTATCCGAGATCACCTCGGCGCCATGACCAGGACATGTGGCACCTCGGCTGATACTTCGGTGTCACCTTGGCCACGTGTTGGTACTCGAAAAATATGTCCCCACAGTTAATAATTTCATTTCTTCTACTAATTATGTTAAATCAAATAAACTAACCAGAGGTATTTGTAATTTTTTTAACTATAAAGAGCAAGTGGTACTTTAAGCAAATTTCAGAGGGACTATTTGCAATTTATTTTTTATTTTTTGAATTAACAATTTAAATATTTTTTTTTTTTTTGGATATTATTTCATTATATCTTAAATTGTCAATAGAATTAATATTTTGAACAAAATATATTTGTCTGCATATAAAAATATTTATATATGTAATTTGCATAATTTGGTTATATTTATCAGCAATAATTTGCTACAACGATAGCATTTTATATTTTATCTAATATTTTTAAGAAATTAGTTATGTTTTGTTTCATGATATCTATATATATATATATATATACTTGTTTACTTACTTCTGTCCTAAATTGTATGAAAAAATGAGAATTTAAAAATAATATTATATTTTTGTGTCAAAATTTTTATTTATACAAATTAAAATTACTTAATGAGATTTTTCAAAGGCACTCAGAGGTCAATTTTTGAAACTGCCCAAGCTTGAATCTTTTTAGATAAAAAAGACATTATCTATCTAAAAATTTTTAGAAATGAGTTTTGGAAGTTTTGGAAAAACAGATTTTTCCTCAATTTTGGTCTATTTTTTAGGTGGGACCCATGCGCTAAAGTTGGGAGGTCTAAGTGGTAACGCGTTCTATACTGCGTTGTGATTCACGTAGTATGTTTGATTGCTCAAAACCATTATCGAATGAATGGGAAATTGAAGCCAAAGAGAGCTCCATGGAAATGGTGTTTTTGGTAAAATTTTCTAAAGGTTTGGTTTAAGGGCTGTCCCACATTGATTTGGTGGGCAAACTTTGAGTGGGTTTATAAGGCTTGAGTTTGGAATTGGGGATAGGCCCTAAGGGGTACCCAAGTTTTGTAGAGGGGGAGGTTATGGGCAAAATGGGCTAGACCCATTGGACCCAAAATAAACATATGCACATTGTCGCCATCCGTCCGATCAGTCGAGCAGGCTGGGCTTGGGCTTGGGCTTGGGCGTGGATGTGTAGTTGGGTTGAGCTTGTCCGATCCAATACCTATCTTTTTGCCCCCAAAACATTTGAATTTTATTTTTCTAAAATTAAATTCTAATTTTTTGGAATTTGAATTTCGAAAATTAATTTCAAAATCGACTCCGATTTTTTTCCCACCCAAATAGATGAATATCTGTTTGAATTTAAACCCAACAGCCACATTACCTGTTCATTCAGACCGAACAGATATAATACCTGTTCAAACAGGTTTCGCATCTATTTAATTCAAACTGTACAACCACCTTTACATCTATAAATAGGCAGTCCCTCACTTGGTTTTTTCACTCCAATTTTCGTCCCAAATTCTGCCTGCTCTCTCTACATTTTGCTGCATTATTTTCCTTGTGAGAAAGAGTGTAAACACTTAGTGTGTTCGTTGTGTGTATAGTGTGTAGTACGGCTACTATTCACTGTTGATCATTTTATCCTGGGAGATAGACGTCCACAATCTGAAAGCACCGTGAAGATGACGAATTTGTCTTAAGGACACAGTGTTAAACACTGGACTTGATCAAAACTTTGTTCGAGAAATTAATAAAGCAAGTTGTTAATTTATTTTCTGTTTTATTATTTATTTATATCATATATTGATTTTATTTTTGTAACAAAATAAATATCTGTTTTTTAATTTATTTATTTTTATTTACTGGTTTGATTTTTGTAATCAAACAATCTCTTTCATTTCCTCTATTTCTTTTGTATTCCGTTTGTTGTTAAGTACGCAAATAGAATTTAAAAAAAAAAATACAGTGAAGATTGTCCTACAAAAAATACTTATTTCTTCAAAATTTATTTATCTGGTCAAATTTTTATCTATCTATACACATGTCACATATTTGTATAATTATTTGTTCAAATATAATATATTTATATATAACTCACCTATCTATTCTTTTCTTTTTTTTGGGTACATCGGAATTGAAAGACATACAAAAAGAACTACGCCCTAGATTTCTCCCCAGAGAGGTGAACAATATCTGCAATTAGCATGTTACGGATTTCCACTGGTGGATCATTGACAATTAGTAAATCAGATGGTTGATTTTCGCCTAACTTTGCCAAAGCATCGGCACATATGTTGGCTTCCCTTCGAATGTGTTGAATTGAGCAGTTGCAGCCTCTTATGATAATACGTGTATCCTCCATAATGCCCTGAAAGGGACATCTCTCTCCAAGTTCTTCGCTTAACAATTGCACCACTTGCTCCGCATATGTTTCAATGACAACTTGATTCAGTCCACATTGGAGAATAATTGTGAGCCCTTTGTAAACAGCCCAAAGTTCTGCTTCGAGGCTGGTGCATATCTCTAGTCTTCCATAGTAGCCACTAATCCATGATCTTGTCTCATACCGGAAAAGACCACCAAAACCGCCACCCCCTCCATTGCGGCGAGTGCTGCCATCTGTGTTTAGCTTGATTGTTCTTGCACTTGGACAAGACCATACAGTTAGACTTTTATATTTGAGGGGTGTTGTAATATCTAAATTGAAAGCTTGAAAAATTTCCTTAGCAAAAGTTAATATACTTTTCACACTTTCATGAATGTTTGTATGTTTATTTTCAAAAACCATTTTATTCCGGTTCTTCCAAATAGTCCCTATGGTAATAAGGAACAGTGAGGGAAATTTGTTCATCCCTTTTACATTCCGTATGATCCATTCTTGCCAAGACAAATTAAGCATGTTAGAGTACCATTCCGGACTGAATATTTGACACCAAACTTGTACAGCGTTGGGACAAAACCGTAATAAGTGATCAATGTCCTCCAAGTTGTCACAACAGGGGCATTTTGGGTCATTGGTAAGGCCCCTCAATTGTCTCATATGATTTGTGAGGATTTTCTCATGGAGAACAAGCCATACAAAGCTCTTAAGCTTCTGGGGAACCTTAAGCTTCCATATCCAACCCCAATCCCCTCCTTGACTTTGGTGATCAACAATTAATTCATATGCACTTAATGCAGAGAATTCTCCATCAGGGGATTTAACCCATCTAGGAGTATCCTCTTCATCTCTATTACGGTGTGGTTGTATTTTCAGAATTTCCACAACCATATACATAGGTAAAATGTTATGCATATGATTCAAATCCCATTCACCATTCTCATCAAGAAGGGAATCCACTGTGATATTCCCAGAATTTGGGAGTGTGTAAGTGGGTATGCTCAATTCCTGTTCAAGGACTCCATCACCACACCACCCATCTTTTCAAACTCTAACTTTAGACCCTCTTCCAAGGTTCCATCTCACCCCTTTAACAAGTAGCTCTCTTGAATTAAGGATGCCTTTCCAAATAAGAGATATATTCTTGCCTTTTTTCTTGTGCAAGAGGGGTTGCTGCCCCAAATATTTATTTTTGAGCACAGCCACCCAAAAACAATTGTCCTCTTTTAACACTTTCCATCCCAGCTTGGACAAAAGAGCTAAATCTTGATCTCTAGCCCTCCGAATCCCAAGACCACCATCTTTTTTCATCTTGCAAACTTGATCCCAATTCACAAGATGAACTTTTTTTTTCTCTAGGGTGTCACCCCAAAGAAAATTTCGATTTATCTTGTCAATCTCATCACAAACTTTCCTTGGAATCTCCATAGTTTGCATGGCATAAGCTGGTATAGCACTGGTCACAGATTGAATCAAAGTGGCCCTCCCTGCCAAGGACAAAAGGCCAGATTTCCACCCAGCTAACTTGGTCTTAAGTTTTTCCAGGATATAGTTAAAATTATCTTTGCTCACTCTAGTATGGAGAAGAGGAACCCCGAGGTATTTCCCTAAGTTTTGAGTTAAGGGGATACCACTTATATTACTCAAAGTTCTAGCTCTTCTCCTTGCAATATTAGGAGACACAAACATATGGGATTTGTTTAAATTGATCTTTAAACCAACACTAAACTCATCCAAAACTTTCAAAATGATGGAACAATTTTGAACATTAGCTTTAGCAATCAAAATCAAATCATCCGCAAAAAATAAATGAGATAAAGTAGGACCATTCTTAGCCAAGCTAAGACCAGTCCACTCTTTTTCATGCACTTTTTTATTGATCATAACAGAAAGCCTTTCCATGCATAGCACAAAAAGGTAAGGGGATAGAGGGTCTCCTTGTCTTAAGCCCTTAGCTGATTGGAAGTCATCAAGAGGTTCACTATTCCATAAAATAGCAGTACCCACACTAGTGACGCAACTTAGGATCAAATCCACCAATTTCTCATCAAAATGGAACTCTTTTAAAGTTTGTTTTAGGAAGCTCCAAGATATGTTATCATAAGCCTTTTCAATGTCTACTTTAAAAATCATGTAACCCATTTTTTCTTTCTCAAAGTGTGTATCGCTTCCTGGGTAATGATGATGTGATCATGAGTGGATCTACCCAGAATGAAACTACTCTGATTCGGGCTAATGATATTCTCAAGGAGAGGCCTGATGCGATTGACAAGGATTTTAAATATAATTTTATAGGTTACATTGCACAAACTGATTGGCTGGAATTGTTTCACCATCTCAGGGTTAGAAACTTTAGGGATGAGAGCTATAAAGGTTCTATTTATCTCCCGGGGAATGTAACAAGAAGAAAAGCAATTTTGAATAAATTCAATCACATTCTTGCCCACAATATCCCAAAAGGTGTGATAAAAAATGGCTTGGTACCCATCGGGACCTGGGACCTTAAAGGCTTTTATGTTTTTAACCGCCCTCCAAATCTCAACATTGGAGACTTCCCTACTCATCTCAATTTGATCCTCAGGACTTATATGCTTGGTCAAATTATTCCAATGATCAAGGCAAATAGTGTGACTAAAAGCAAAAAGCTTGTGAAATGAGCAGACACGAGGTTTTTTAAATGATTAGGATCATTCACCCAAACTTCCTCATCATTTTTCAAAACTACAATTTATGTCTTCCTTCTCTTCATGATGGTAGATAGATGGAAAAACTTGGTATTTCGCTCATCCTAAGTAATCCTATTTGTATGAGATTTTTGAAACCAAAACTACTCTTCTTGATACAGGACTTTGTTAAAATCCTCAATGAGCTCATTTTCCAGTTGATGTAAATTATGAGAATAATGTTTGGCTTGAGAAATTTGGATTCCATTGATCCTACCAAGCAGCCAACGTTTTCGTCTAAAGATATTACCAAAAACATTTTTGTTCCAATCCATAGTTGCAATTGTCATGCAATCCAAATTTCTCAACAAGTTATGTTGATTATGAATAGGCCAGTTATTTTCAACCAAAGTACGGAATCCCTCATGAGTTATCCAATCAGCTTGGAATTTAAAAGAATTGTGCGAAGGGTTATAATGTTGCGTACCTTGTGTGTGTACTATGAGGGGAGAATGATCCGAATATATGCGAGGCAAGTTTCGAACATACCCCTCTGGAAATAGAGTTCTCCATTCTGTGTTATAGAGGGCCCTATCCAATCTCACCATAGTATTGGCCCACCCTTTCCTGTTGTTAGTCCAAGTGAGCCTAGGACCAACACATCACATCCTAGGTCCATAAGATTGCAGTTGTTAACTCTATCAGTGAATTTCTGACTCCTTCTTTGGCTTTGGTTTGAGCTTTGGCTTTGATTAACTGAGAAGCTCCTTTTTTCTATTGAGCTTGAGTAATCATTAAAATCCCTTGCTACTAGCCATGGTTCTTGAAGATTTTGTGCAATTGTGTCCAAACCATTCCAGAGTTCATCTCTCATCTTGGTATTTGGACTCGCATAAATGGCGGAAAGAACCCAATTCGGATAATCTTGGAGAGAAATTGTAGCAGTGATCATCTGGGAGCAAGTTTCATTTACACGAACATTGACTTGGTTAGGATTCCATAATAATCAAATGCCTCCACTTCTACCAATTAGATCTACATGTGTTGAGGCGGTATATCCCAAATTATTGAAAAACATACCCATCTTATTTAATTCCACTTTGGTCTCCATGAGTACAAGCATGTCAGGTTTATGCATTTGTACCAAATCACGCAGATTCCGCCGGAATCGATCATTACCAGCATCCTTACAGTTCCATATCAGCAGATCCATCGACGACATTGGAGTGGTGGGCCAGTTCTCTACCTCAGATAGCCCCAGAATGCTTTTCGCATTTCTCTGGTCTTCTTCCATTGCTTTCGCTGGTTTCACAAGCACCATGTATCTCACGTTGTGCGAGTCTATCTCCCACCATGGTTGGATCAGAAGCTTCACTTTTTCTAGCCACCAATCTATTCTGACGTGGTGATATACTTCTTTCTCGAGTTCTAAAAACAGCAGAGTTCTGCACTGGTCCACTTGGTGCTCTGCCATCTGGGTATTCTCGGCAAATTTCTTTTATCAGTCCTAGCCTCCAGAGACTTGAGTGGATCCAGTGGCTTCCCTTCTCTTGCTTTCAATCGATTTGCTAAGAGTTTTTCAACTGGCATTCCAGATGAGCTATGGGAAATTGTGGGTGGCTTAGAACCAGAGTTAGTATTCAATGTTACTTATCTGTTCACCTCAATACCACTAGTCGACTCTGCCAACGACTTTTAAACGTGTCCAAAAAAAAGGTTTAAACCTTAAACTAAATAACATATGATCTCATAAGAATAAACTTTTTAACAATTAACCAAGATGAAAAAATATTTTAAAATTTTAATTCAAAAATATTTTATTTTTTAAGTTCTTATTTGTTTTTTATTTTATTTTATTTTTTGTCAAATGAATAATTCAAAACGGGGGGAGTATTAGACAAAGTGAATCAATATTCCCGTGTTTGTCTTAATTATTCAAATCTTATTATATAGTTTGAAGGAACAAAATAATTTTTTTTTTGTTTTTTATTTATTGGACCTACGCTTTGATGAGAAATTATTAGTTGCATGTCTTCGTTCACACAGAGTAATATTAGAGACTCACATAATTAATTTATAAATTCACCCACAATAATGTGATAAAGAAATTAGACCCTCAATTATTGAGTGTATAATAAATCAGAAGTTAACACTTATCATAACATATCATTGTAAATAGAATTGTGAAAATAATTAAAAATCTCAAGTATTTTGCCTTCACAAAATGTCACACTTTGCTTTTTCTTTTTCTTTTTTTCTTTTTTCTTTTTTTTTTTTTTGTGTGTATGTTTAGCAAAACAATACTAGAAAGTATTCAATATCGAAATTTTCACGTGTTAGGATCCTCTAGAGCAATATTCCTAGAGTGATCTCCTACAGTGAAACGAGGGAGAGAGACTCGTGTCCTACTCAGCCTTCCAAAGGCTTAGATTCAACCTCACCAAAATGACATCCTTTTGGTGGGTAAATTGAAAAAAAAAAAAAAATCAATTTTCCTTGTTCTGGGTTTCTTTCTTTTCATTGTTCCTGAAAAAGTTGTGAGAGAAGGGCTGAGAATAAAACAAATGGTTGATGAGAGTTTCGAAGAAAAAACATGGATAATGAAAATAAATTGCAAGAAAATCAAATTCAGAGGAAATGGGTAAAAGAACCGACCTAAAGATTCCAAGTAATTCAGAAAAGAAAAAAGAAAAAAAAAGTCAATAATAAAAAGTTCACAATAACACCAAAGCGCCCCAAGAACCCAATAATCAACAACCACAAAGGCAAATTATGAAGAGAAATCTTCCAAGAAACTCAAAATCAAACAATCATATACAAACACATACCCATCAAGATTGCATTTCCAGAATCTAACATAAAAACCCAAAATCAAGCAATCATAAAACATAAACAAATACATATATACCTATCAAGATTGCATTTTCCCGAATCAAACATTAAAAACCCACAATCAAACAACACATACCCAATTGGATAAACATTTCCAGTAACAGAGAGGAGCACAAGGGACCCAATTCCATAGGAGGCCTTCGATTTTTTCTGCTTGGAAGCTCCAAAAGATCCTTGAAATGTTGCGAAAAAGACCACAAGAAACGATGAACAGAGTTCGGCGGAGGAGATCGGTCATGCCGGCGGCGGAGGGAGGAGATCGGCCACCGGAGTTTGGCGGAGGAGATTGGCCATGCCTCCTCTTCTCTCCTCTCAGTCCTTCTGTCACTAACTCTCCCAAGAACGATGAATAGTAACCCAGAACAAGAAAATTTTGAATTTTTTTTATTATTATTTTTTTTTCAATTTACCCACAAAAACAACGTCGTTTTGGTGAGGTTGAACCTTAACCCTTGGAAGACTGAGTGGGACACATGTCTCTCTCCCTCCCTTCACTGCAGGAGATCACTCTAGGGATATTACTCTAGAGGATCCTAACGCAATTTCCACACAACTTTTTTAAACTTGTAAGGTTAGATTTTCAGTTTACTACAAAATATGCAGGGATTTTTTTCTCACGATTTTCAAGATTACCATGGTTCCATCCACTCCACTTGTTTAAAACGGTTAAGGGTAACCAGGTAAGGGTCGGGTTTTTCTCCAGCTTGAGATTAAATTGAAGTGTGTTGTTAAGTTGTAGAGTTCATTACAAGTCTTATTCTGATAATTCGAATAGTTTAATATGTAGAACTCGCTGAGTACTTCATCTCTACAAAAAATCATATTAATCGGATATCGATAGCCATTTGATCAAATCATATTTCTGTCAACAGTAAATATAATTTTCAAAATAACTTATTGACAGAAATTGGATCCCATCAAGTAGCTATTGATATCTAATCAAAATGTTTTCTTTTCAAAAATGAAATACTCGACGAGTTCTACATATTAAACAATTTGGATCATCAAAACAGGACCAGTAGTGGGTCCCATGGACCTGAACAACACAGTTCAATCCACATAATGGATAGGAGAGAATTTGTTTCCATTATGCCGGGTTGGGGTGGAATGAGTGGTTTTTTATTGGCTGGACTTTATTTTGGTTAGGATTTGGTTTTGTGGTCTTTTGCACTTGTTCATTATTCCTTTTCCTTTGTATATATGGATGTTGAACAAGTTATTCAATTCCATTCTTTTAGTTGCTGATCAGTTTAGGCTTTAGCCCTGTTTAGTTGTGGTAGGTCCTGGGATATATCCCTTGAATCCTGTAAATTTTCTTATTTTATTTTATGACTTATTCATTCAAAAAAAAAAGGGGGGTAGATTACAAGCATCTTTCCAGATGTTTTTGACAATTACACTTGCCTCGTCTATTTTTTTTTTTTTTTTGAAATTACATTGACTTTCCCTGAGGTTTATTTTTTATTTCAGTAATTAATTGTTAGATTAGCAAATAGGGGAATTTCAGTTTCGTTTATATAGCATTTGAATTTTGAAGTGATTAGAACTTATATGTATGTAATGCAATAAATTATATATATATATATATATATTTATAGTTAAACCATGTAAGTATTTAGAATTAAATTAATTAATATTATTCAAATAAATACATGTGGTGTCCCAATTTGATTTTTATTAATTTAGATAGTGAGGCTCATCAATTTTATTAGTTTTTTTAAGACAACTGAACTGTAAGATGTCAAGTATTGATTAAAAATTACAAAATAATTTCTTTTATATTTATGTAATTAATTTTTTAATTTGTTTAACGATAGGTTATTCTAGATACATACCATTTTGTGTATATCATATACAAGTTATAATATTTGTGGTCTTTACGTTCTTAATAATTACACTAGTCTCCCCTTCTTTTTCTCTAAAATTACACTAACCTCTCCTGTGACTAACCCTCTCATTAACACCGTTAGTCACAAAGGAGATCAAGTATAATTTCAAAAAAAAGTAAGGGACGCTAGTGTAACTGTCATAAACCTCAGGACAAGACTGTAATTTACCCTAGATAAAAATATAAAAACTTCTTATAATTCTTTCATTTTCCAAGAAATAAAGCTAAATTTTGCATCATTTTCATGAAAATATCATATCCTAGCTCTCTTTGATTAGATAAAAGTAAATAGTGAAAAGTGAAAATGATAGAAAGTGAAGTGGGAAAAAAAATAAAAAATAAAAAAGGAAAAAGAAAAGATATATATTTTTTCTTATATGAATTTGATTAGGATGGAATTTTTCAAGAAAATGAAAATTCTAATTATAAATAACTATTTCTATAACAAATTTTAACTTTTTTGTATATATATTTTTTTTCTACAAGAAATTAGAAGTTTAGTTACCATACTATTATGAGTTGTATAAAAAAATTAACTTTCTTTTAACTTTCACCACTTTTATGATAAATAAACTCATTTCCATTTTCCCTAGTTTCCACTATTCTCATCCGAACTAAACTATTGAATGCAGGCAAGAAAATATTTCTTTCTTTTTTGTAATTTTTTTTTAAAATCATTTCATTTTACAATTTGTATAAAATTTGGAGTAAATCTAAATATACAATATGTGAAACAAGTCTCACATTGGTGAAAATTACATCTCATGTTAGACTCACTCTTCATTTTACATTTATGTCACATTCTGTAAAAATTATCTATATTTCCAGCAAAGCTAAAACTGAAAATCTAAATTTTCATACTAGTTTTTGACAAGTTTGAACTTATTAGATTGTGATCTTCTTTATTGCATATTTGTAATAGAAAGGTTTCATTACATTGTCCAATAATGAGTATATAATAATCATTTTTAATTTACAATCTTATTCGTAACCATTAGATATGTAATGGAAAAAGTTCATCACATATATAAAATGGAAAAAATCAAAATCTTATAGTTTTATACTTTTGAAGTGTTCGGTAATGCATATGAAGGCCCACTTTTAATTTGGAAAAGAATTAAAAAAAAAAAAAAATGGCCACAAGGAGGGGTTAATTTTTCAAAAACCAAAAAAACACTTGATTTACTTTCATATTAGCCAAACAGCTCCTAATTGTTTGCTTGTGCATCAAACAAGCCCTTCGCTTTGCAAGAAATTTTTCTTAAAAAAAAAAAAAAAAAAAAAAAACTATGATGGTATACCATTTCACTTCAACTCTAGGCTGTTGAACACAGGCATGAAGCTTCTCACCATTTAAGCCTCTCCAAAGTTGCATCTACATCATTCTTTTGCCTAACAACCACTTTGAGTTAATCAATAGTAGTATAATAATATTAGACCTAGTACATAAAACATTAGTGCTTTGACCAACCCACTCCAAACAAAGCATTCATTAGGCAAATTGTTCAACCGATGTTGCATTACTTTATATAACATCATCAATCACTAACAACAAAAACTTTTAGCAATCCATGCATGCCCACAAAATAAATAATGAGAAAACCTAAATGCACAACAAAAAAAATAAAAAAATAAAAATTCATAGAATGAGTCACAAATATGAACAAAAGATGAGCCATATGTAAACATCTTTATTTCATATTTGTGTCTAATTTTGTGAAAATCTTATGTGTTTCTAACATAGCTGATAAATAATATGCCAATCCGTGCAAGCAGGTTGAATGTACTTGTGAGAATATTAGTGTATCTCTATATATGGTAGTATATATTTTGTATATATGTTGAGAGGTTGTAAAGGATTGTAAATATTCTCTTTCCTTTTTAGTCTTAGGGTTAGGATTACTATATAATCAGATGTATCATTGTATTATATTCACAGTTGAATATACAATTCTTATTAAAAAATCTTACATGGTATCAAAGCCAAGTGCGAAACCCTAGTAGCAATCGTGATTAATTCTCTAGTTCGGTTCTTTGGTTGTATTCTCTAGACTTGATTGGTTCTCTGGTCCCCACTAAGTTCATCGTCTACTCCTTTGATGTGTGACCAACTAGTTTAATTCGCAACTCATCTAATTCGAATCGTGACCCATCTTTGTGACCTATCTGCTACATCATTGTGACTTATCGTCATACCCATCATCGCGATTCTCTGGTTCAACTACTTCGTTTGGTAGTCTAGTTCATCAGTCCACCTGCTCTTGAGGCCTCTCTTTCTCTGAGGAATCGATTGCAACTTCTCTTTTTAAGGCTTCGATTGTGGTCGCAATCTCCTCTTCTCACTAGACTCACATTTGTAATCTCCTCTAACTCTAGTTTGCGCGATCAAAGAGGTCTCTGCCTTTTTCTCTCTCTTTCGACTTTGGCTTTGGACTTCAGCTCAAACTTCGACTTAGGACTTCAACTTCGGTCTCTCTCTCTCTCTCTCTCTCTGTGTGTCTCTCTCTTTGTCTCTCCCTCCTTCAAGTTCTCAGTATTGGTTGTGATTCTCAGTTCTGACTCAGATTTTGCTTGGGGATTTACGCTTACAACCCTATTTTCTAGATTATTACACTAAAGTCCCTCAATTTTCTTTTTATTTTACTTTGCCCATCATTTCTTTTCTGCTTTTTTAGTTTATTACAATGTTAGAGAATCAGATTGCTAGGCTTGAAAATAGGCCATTAGTTTTAAATGAATGTGCTTTCTGTCATCAGAAAGGCCATTAAAAGTATCATTGTCCCAAGAAGGGACATCTACTTACTTCATCTTCTTAGCTGTCTCAGACCTAGTTCTAAGCTCCTCATCTAAGTACTTTTCGGCCTCCTCCCGATTCTACTACATCTAGGATTGTGCAAAATACCGTCCAATTTGTTAAAACTGTACCGATCTGCATTAATCTGCACCGCTCTGTCCACTTTAAACTTTAAAATTCATAATCCGCCTTCAAAATCGCTCTGTTCTGCTACAGTTAATACATATATATATATATTAATCTATAATGAAATATCAAAACAAAAATGAGTGTGAAAGAGATTTAATATGTAAAATTTATTACAAATTAATAGTTATATATATGAAAAATATTATGTAAAATTAGTTTATATTATATATATTAAAACATATTATGCAAATTAACGTTATATATTATGCAATGACTTGATAATTGATTAGAATATTATTCAATCCGCCAATCTGCCTAAAATCGCTTAAACCGCAATTTGCCAATCCGCTAATCTATCTTTCGATTTATAATTTTACTCTCAAATCGCCCGAACTGCACCGCGCAGACCCCTAACTGCATCTACTCCGACTTCTGATTCTAACTTGGCTTTCTTAAGTGCTTAGATAGTCAAGTTCAACATATATTGTCTACCTCATAACCCTCTTCATCTACCTCAATTGTTTCATCTCTTCATTTAGGTTTGCTTAGGTCTTCTTTATGTATCTCTTCGTTTGTTTGGATTTTTTACTCTAATATCTCTCATCATGTGACTCATTATCTCTCCTTATTTCAAAATTGTACTTTTCCTCTCTTTCCTATTACTGTTAATGTTGCCAATGGGTTTGGTATGCTTGTTATATTTGTTGGGTCTGTCTTACCATCTACTATGTCTGTAGCCACTATTTTATCTGTCATTTACGTTCCTTAGTTGTCTATCAGTTTATTATCTATTAGTTAGCTTGATCCTTCCAGTTCTGATGTTATTTTTTCTTCTTCTATCTGTTTTATGTAGGATCGGATGTCCAAGTAGCAGATTGAGATTGGTCGTAGAGTTGGAGACCTCTTCTCTGTTGAGTCCCTTTTAATTGTGACATTCTAGATTTGGGCGTTTTTCTACTAACTGCTTACGGTCTTTAGCTCAGTCAGGTTTATTGGGTAAAATTTCTTTTAATCAACTTATCGAGTGTTGGGGGTTTAAACTTGCCAAAATGGAAACTTTGCCTTCATAAAAGTACTTCAATTTCTGATACACCATTTTCTTTAGTTCATACTAATGTCTGGGGCCCTTCTCATGTTCTCACCAAACGGGGTTCTGCATACTACGTGTCATGTATTGATGACTGCTCTCGTTATACTTGAGTTTAGCTTATGACTCATAAGTTCGACTTCTACCAAATATACCGTACTTTTCAATCTATAATCACTACTCAGTTTTGGTTTACTATTAAATTGTTACCATCTGACTTGGATGGGGAATATTTTAAAACTGAATTCTGTGAGTATTTGGCCAATTTAGGCACCATTCACCAACTTCTTGTACTGATACATTCACCCAAAATGGTCAAGTTAAGAGTAAACACCATTATCTTCTTTAGACAATTAGGTATTTTCTTCTCTTTGCATCTATTCTGGCTCTATTTTGGGATAAGGCAGTTTTGATTGCTGATTTTCTTCTTAACCGCATGCTTACTCTCCTTTTTTCTGGTTGATCTCCTTATGAAGCTCTGCTTTCTCAACTTCCTAATTACTCACTCCTTCGTGTGTTTGGGTCTATTTGTTTTGTTTTTCTTTACTGTAAAAATAGGACCAAACATAGTGCTCGGTCTATCTTGTGTGTCTTTTTGGATTACAATCTTACTTAGAAAGGTTATCGATGTTACAACCTTATTTCATGTCACCTTTATGTCTCTCGCTATGTTTCTTTTCTCGAACGTCTGTCTTACTTTCAACTTCCTCTTATCACTGTCTCGATTTCCAAAGAAGATTTGATCCACATTGATCGATTTCCTTTAAAGTTACTCTTGATGAGTACATCTCTATTGTTTCCCATGAGCTTGTTCCCTCTTCTCCTCCTACCATCCCTCCTGCTGAGTCCCTCTCTACTGTCCCCTATGAGTCTATTCTTTCTTCTCCTCTACCTCTCCCTCCTTCTCCTTCTTCTCCGTTGTTGTTAGTCTATTCTCGTCACAAGGCTGTCCTTTCACCAGTTGTCTCTACCACTGCTGTTGATCCTCTTTTTTCTGACAACTCTGATCTTGCTAACCGTAAGTATTCTCTTTGCATTCATAAATAGGTAGTCAAACTTGGTTTTGCTAAAACATGTTTTTCTCCTTCATACTGCACTTTTTTGTCTGCTTTTTACTCCTTTTCATAACCCCAGTCTTACAAGGAGGCCTATTAGGATCCTAATTGGGTTCGACCTATGGAGGCTAAGTTATGTGCATTGCAAAAGACTGCTACTTGGTAGCTAGTTCATTTGCCTGCTGGCAAAAATCTGATCAGTTGCAAATGGCTCTATAAAGTTAAGATTCATTTTGATGATTCTCTAGAGCACTATAAAGCTCGCTTGGTTGCCAAAGGTTTCTCACAAGAGTATGGTATTGATTATGAGGAGACCTTTGCCCATGTTGGGAAAATGATTATTGTTCGTATTTTGATTTTTGTTGCTATTGTTTGTTATTAGCCTCTCTATCAGATGGATGTTAAGAATGTTTTTCTTAATGGTCATCTTGCTGAGGAGGTCTACATATGTCCTTTTCTTACTCTTCTTCATTCTTCTAGACAGGTGTGTCGTTTTCGTCGTGCTTTTTATGGTTTGAAGCAATCTCCCTGTGCTTGATATGACCATTTTCATATAGCAATTACTTAGGTTGGGTTTCACCCTTGTACCTAGGATTTTGCTTTGTTTCTCCTCCACACCTCTACTAATTTTGTTGTCCTTTTACTTTATGTAGATGATATGATCATCACTGGCTTTGACTCTTGTAACAACCCCGACCCATGATTAACGTTAATCCATGATTTCATATGTCTAATAAGTTATTAAGATCAAATTCTGAATTAATTATATGTGTGTTGCATTATTTGTGTTTATATCAGTTTAACGTAGGAAAATATGTTTATGTTTTTGTTTTTATTTGCAAATTGAAGGCCTTATCGGCATCCGATTTAGAAATTGACTTAAATTATGTGTTATTTAGGATTTATAGAATTTTTTGGGTAGGTTCAATTGAAATTCAATTCGGAACAATTAAATTAGAATAATTAGTGCCCAATTGATTAATTACTCAACAAATTAATTAGGCCATTAGCCAAGCCTATGTAAGGCCACCTCAACAACTCTTATACACTTTTGCACCCTAATTTCCTCTTCGTTGAGCTTAAAACGTATAGAGAGAGAGAGAGAGAGAGAGAGAGACTAAGAGAGTTGAATTCAAGCAAAAGAATTGCTAGAAAACTTGGAGATTGTCTTGGAACTTCAAACAATTACCTCCATAGAGCATAGTTGATCATCTAAGGTAAGAAATTCAACCTTCTAGTGTAGGATTGAGTCACTTAGCACATGAGTTTAAAGAGTTAAGTTGTGTAATGCTAGAAATGAGCTAAAATGAAGGAGTTTAGATCATTCTATGCATGCATGTTTATATCATGGCATCTTCAGGAAGTTTTCAAAGAATTCTCCCATGCATGTTATCATTCTACCTTAGCTTTGAGAATTCATCTTGTTTTCCATCAATGCATCTCATTTGATCATGTTTTGGAAGCTGAGAACTCAAGTGAATATATGCATGACAAGTTCATATCATGTTCTTACATTTCAAGTTGAATTCTTGTATGTTTGATAAACTTTTGGGCCTTGATTTCATGAAATGATCTTCAAATCATAATATTCTACAAGTTCTTACATGTTTTCTAGAATTTTGGCCCAAGAAGATGAGTTTTAAGGTGTGGAATTTGAGTTTTGAGCAAAGAAGAGCAATCTGAAAATTCCAGAATTTTGCTCTCCACTCGAGCGTGAGATTCTGTGCTCGAGCGGCCACCTTTGTTTTTGCATCTTCGCTCGAGCGACCAGAAGTTCACTCAAGCATGAAATGCATGCTCTCAGAAGTTTCATGTTTTTGCAGACAGCTCAAGCGGTAAGAGTTGCGCTCGAGCAGGGGCATAAGTCTCACGCTCGAGTGACCATCGAGCGTGAAAATCGCTTAAGCAGAACTTTTTCAAAGTTTACAGAACGCTCGAAAGGAGGAAGTTGCGCTCGAGCGTCCCCTCACATTTTGCATGTTCGCTCGAGCGAAGAAAGCTACGCTCGAGCGGGGACCCTGTTTTCAGAAAATTCGATCAAGTGTTTTCAAATGCATTTTTGCATCCTCATTCCATCCTAGACATTCCTAGGCCAAGTTTAAGACATAATAATGAGGGTAACATGTAGAAACACACTATGAATGGAACGTAATGAGTTAGATATATTCTATGAATGGAACGTAATGAGTTAGATATATTCCAACGTGTGTTTCAAATGTGTATTCATTATGTGTTAATGTAGGTCACATGCCGTAAACCGTTTGATTAGTCTGTTCTGCCTATCTACACCCGAAGCCAACTGTAAGTAATAACTTAGTAAAGCTATGTTTAACTTTATTTACTTTCTGTATGATAAAATAAGATCTATTTTCTGAAATACTATGTTCTATGCAATGTATGATTGTCCAATTTTTGACAATGTATTCGTGGCATCCTTAGTATTATGTGATATCTGTTAGTTGTTACCTGATATTGGAGGTTCCATTATGGAATTTAATATGTCTGCAATCTGTTACCCATACCGGAAGCTCCACTATGGAGCTCAGCATATCTGTCTGATACCCGAATCCGGAGGTTCCTTTATGGAACTGGTTACTTATAACCACCATATGTTCTGCATCTGTTCTATATCTGCTCTGTTAGCGCAAATGGATGTACCACGTATAATTGTAGACACCCCATTTTTGACCGACCTTAAGACTCAGATGTCACCGATTGAGCGCTTGGTGATGTTGCATATCGTGCTCGTTCAGAGGTTTCAGAGTCTCGGCTGCGAGCCTTGCCTCCGGACTTCCGGACCCTTTCATGCTTTGCCTCGGTTTGCGAACCAGGCTCCGTTTTCTCTGTTTTCTCTTTCCGAAGGAAGAGAGAGGTCTCGTAGATCATCTCTCAGTGGCCGTAGGCTACGTTTCATGTTCGTAGGCCATTTTGCTCGTAGGCCATTTTGCCCGTTTGGAGTCCAGTTTCTGGTTTTTCAGAGCCATTGGCCGTGTGCCTCGGTTCGGGACCGCTTAACCACCTCCGTTTGCTCCGGTTTTTGGCATGCATCTTATTTGCTCCCTTTTGAGGGACACTGTGGCTCGAGAGACCAACTTCGTGGTTGAACACCACTTCCGGTGCCTAACAGTCAGTTTTCGGGGCCTCGGGCTGCGCGTTTCGGCCCCCGAACCTTCATTTTGCATCGATTTGGGCTCATTTTTGGTGGAGACCTTATTTTCACTGCTGAGAAGGTCGTAGAAGGGTGGGAGGCCAGTAATTGTTCTGACAACCACTTTTATTCCTCCATCGCCCTCTGTCGCCCGTTTTTCTCACTTGAAAGCCAATGTTGACCATCCTAAGGCCACTTTTTCCAGCCCTAAACCACATATTTCTGTTGTATACACCTGGGAGGCCACCAATATCACATGACCGGCCAGTAATTGTGTGTGACTCTTTTGAACCCCTCCTAAAAGTGGTCTTTTCTCTCTCCTGGTTCATTCTCTCCAGTTTTTGACCACATGGTTGTGTTGTGCACACATGAGAGACCCTCTTTTTCGCATGGCCGGCCATTAATCTTCATTGACCCTTTTGACCCTTGGCCGATTGGCCATGGGGAAGGCTGACCGGCCACCTAAACCCTAGGAAACCGGCCGACCATGATCCTCTCTCCAGGTACTTTACAGAAATTCCCTCTGTTTCCCCCCAGATTTTGTATCCGGAGGGGCCAACTT
Source organism: Camellia sinensis (assembly GCF_055761805.1). NCBI lineage: Eukaryota > Viridiplantae > Streptophyta > Magnoliopsida > Ericales > Theaceae > Camellia > Camellia sinensis. Next base: position 133,933,084 of record NC_138961.1, on the reverse strand, counting down.
TTGGGGGGAAACTTGAATTCCATTCCCCCCTTTTTTCCCCCCTCTTTTGCCTATATAACCAGCACCCCCAGCTGTGTTTTAGAGGTTATAAATTTTGGTTTGGAGCTCCTATATTGTATCTCTCTCTCTCTACACTCCAACCCTCAAAACCTCCCAAACCCTACACCATTTCTACACCACCACCTAGCACCTTGCCGCCACCATCCATTCCAGCCACTTGGAGCTGTTTTCCAGAGCAAAGGAGCCACCAAACTTGGTCCAAGAGTTGTCAAAGATTTGGTCTTCAAGGGTAAGTCTTCTCCTCCCTCTTTCTTGCCTTATTTTGCTCAATATATTAGCCATACATTCTTGCATATTTGGGCTCCGACCCTAACTGAAAATAGTATTATTTTGAAGTATTTTTCATGTTTGTTTTAGGGTCCTTCCATGTTTAAGGTCTCTAGCTACCACTTGCTTCTTTACCTCTCTTGTATGCCTCTTTCTTGCATAGTATTTTAGGCCTATTTGTAAACTGTTTTGAGTTTGATTATGAACTGAAAAGTGGCTTATTTTGAGCCCTTCTTCAATATTGTTGAAGGGATTTTCACTGTTTGAGTCTTCCTTTTGTCACTTGCCTCTTTATCCCTCTTTTGGCCTTATTTTTGCATGTTTTGTTAGCCCCTTGTGCTTGTATTTTTGGGCTCTGGTCCGAACTATAAATAGCCTTATTTTGACCCCCTATTCATATTTGATCAAGGGACCCTTGCTTTTTGAAGCTCCCTTTTTGCTCTTTGTGTTTAAATCTCTTTTTAGGCCTTATTTTGCATAGTATTTTAAGCTTGCATGTGCACTGTTTTGGGTTTGGTCACAAACTGTAAAATACCATGTTTTGGGCCCCTCTTCAACTTTGTTGAAGGGCCCTCCTCTGTTTGAGGCCAGCAACCATCACTTGCTTCTTTGTCTCCCTTTTGGCCCATTTCTTGCACAGTAGTTTAGCCATACTTGTGTTTGTTTTCATGGCTTGTTGTAAACTGTAAAGTATCATGTTTTGAACTCATCTTCAACTCTATTTAAGGGCTCTCAGCCATTTAGGGCCAGAAGCTGCTACTTGCTTCATTATCTCTCTTTTGGGGCCATTTTTGCATGTTAACTTAGTCCTATTTGTGTTCACTTTTTGGCCTTGCTTAAAACTGTAAATATGCTTGTTTTGGGACTGTCTTGATTCTGTCTTCACACTTCATGTTCAAATAATGCATGCTTTGCATAGCCATAGGTCATTCCATGTACCTAATTTTATGTTTCGGGTCTCATTCCATGCATCGGGTACCATATTGCCATGTTTCGGGGCTTTTTTGCATCATATTTCGGTACTGAAATTTGCATGCTTGTATACCATATTCCATGCCTTGCCATGCTTTGGTAGAGTGGCATTCGTGCCTTAGGTTCGGTCCTCGGCTTGCATGCATGTATGCACGCATTTCGAGTGTCTCATTTTCATCTCAGGGCCTCCTATGTGAGTGTGGCTGAGGTCCACTTGTGTTGGTGTAAGTCCATTGTGTATGCCATTTTATTTCATAGCATTGCGTATGCTAGGTTGTATGTTAGAGCATTGTGTATGCCATGTTACCTCGTGCATCGTGTATGCCATCTCATAGCATTGTGCATGCTAGGTTGTATATTAGTTGCATTCATGCATGTCATGGATATTGCATTGTGCTTGGGATAGGAGTTAGCCCGAGCACGGGAAACGAGGGACGTTTCGTACTTCGAGTGACGAAACGTGTCTCAATTCCCAGTCACCGACACTCCGGATTATCCATGATGGAGTTTAGGTTTTGTTGTGTTTATATGTGCATTCCTATTGAGTCGTGCAATTCGACTCCTCGGCCATCATGCATCGATATGCGTGATTGGTGGCACGAGGATCGAGGACTACACTCCCTGAAGAGTAGTCATGCATACATATGTGAAAATACTTTGCCATGCCCCTTTGTTGCTCTCTGTTACAGCAAATCAGAAATCAGCAGCCTTCCGAAGCTTGGCACGCATCCCGAGAATAATTGCAAACAGAGGCTAATTGGGGCATCGCAGTGGATTTCCACACAAGGCAACTCAAGCATGCATCATCCATCATCCGGAGCAGAGTTGATGCAGTCCCTGGCTTGCATGCCAATTTATTGCTTTCCTAATTTAATTTATTAATTAATTAGAGTTTTGTACATATTTGGACTGTAATATTCATTCGGGACTGTATATTATTTATTCGAACCCTCTATGCGAGGGCAATGTTGTAATAAGCGTGCATGTGTGTGATGTATGTCTGCCAACCCCACGTCTTTCTTCCTTTTATTTATCCGCTTATGATGGTTAGATTAGGGCATGTTTCAATTAGCATACAGTATGATAGCATGTTTGCATTCATTCATCTGTTTTGCATGCAGCGGGCTCGGCGCATCATACTAACTGCATTGTATTTTCAATTTCAAGTTGAATACATGTTAGCTGTAGCATTTCATATGCCATGTTTAGAATAGCCGAGCCTGCTATAGTTGCATTTTTGCATGTGTTGCATTAGGCACTTCTGTATAGTTAGGATCATGCATGGATTTCTAATCAGCTTCTGTTTTGGCTTGGAGTACTCGGTAAGTTTTATGCTTTAGCATCCTTGCATGCGTGTGAATGACTACCATGACAGCATGCTTACCATGAGGCTAATTGCTTATGTGATATAACTGCCTGAATGCCTGTGGGTGAAGGTTGGGTTATTTGAATTGGAACAATTCATCAAATGTGTGTTTTAAGCCCACTAGATAGTGGCAAAATCATATTTTTCTAAGCCCACCCGAGGGTGGCAAATCCACGTCTTAGCCTACTTGCAGGTAGCACCATCCAATTTAGACGATTCAGTCTATACTTGTATGTTGTGCGCATCACATAGTAAATCTAGGCTAATAACCGGAATAAGAATGCATAATGTTTTCAAAAATAGATATCATGGTTAGTAGAGGCCGTTCTTTGATCGGGCGAGTGGGGGTGCTCACGAAGTGACCTTCCCCAATCGTACCCAAGTTCCCGAGCCGAGGCAACTTTGGTGATGACGGACACGTGGCCTTAGGCAAACGAGTCAGGGTTTTCTAAATTTCCCCAAAATAAAACATTTAGGTGGCGACTCTGTATCTGGTAAAGCAGTCCATGTTTGGCACTTCTTTTCTAAAAAAATCTGTTTTCTTAAAAACGATTTGCCGGATTTGGACTCTTTGGTTCAGACTTAGAACCGTGACAATTTGAGAGTCCGAACTGTAGTGAGCCCAATATCGAACGGAACGGGGGGGACTCGTTCCTCCCTGGGGCGTTCGGGGGACGTCTACAGTTTCTGGCGACTCTGCTAGAGAGTTAGAGAACTTGACTCGAACTCATGATATCTGGTTTTGACTACACTTATGTGTTTCTTTGCATTGCATTTGCATTGGTGCGCCTAGGACACCGTGTTTGCCATCTGCTATTCCTGAACGGTTTGCCGGAGGATTATCTTGTCAAGACATGACCATAAGGCTGACCGGTTGTGGGCTCTGCCAGTATGGGAACACAAACCCCGATTTTACCGGGGCACCCTTTTTGACCATTCGACCTAGTGCATATTCGGAATCCATAGTGACCATTCCAAACTAGGACAGGTTGCTTACCCGATCATAGGTTGTTTGAAACCGCTACATGCGTAGTGAAACCCTAGCTCCTGACAAAATAGGACAGGGAAACCCTACCCCAACATAGGGGTGTTTTGGTTCTCACTTATCTGTTATGTGCTTTTAGAGTGCGTCTCTACAGGAATGCATGTATCAGTTTATGAGTTTGGGCAACAGGCCTGCGGGCATCAGTCAGTGTTTGAGAATCAGTTATCTGCGGGTATCAGAGATTCAATTTTCGAGGACAGCGATTCAGGGATAATGATCAGTGTTTGAGGACAGTGTGTATTTAGCTTATCGACCGTGTGTTGTTATGCCCAGCCGTGTGTTGTGTATTTATTTTTAGCTGTTATGCTGTCCGTTTATCTGTTTAGTTATTTCCTTATTGCTTTATTTATCTTTTTACTAGGGAAGTTTTAGCACAATTGCTTCTAACCCAGTAGATATTCCCGAAGCACTTTGGACAAGAGGTCGTCGGCTCAATCGATCCGAGGATCTGGTTGACAGACAGCCAGTGTTTCATTCTCTACCCCTAGTTGTCAGAAGAAGGCCAAGAAGACGCAGTGTGTCTGAGCAGAGGTTACCAGAACAGTGGTCTACCCTAGCAGTGAATAGTCAGGCTGAGGTTTTAGTTTCTGCCATAGAGATACACATACCAGTCAGTCAGCAAGATCAGCAGAATACTGCCAGGATGGAAGAAATGATGCGCCAGCTCTAAGAGAGCATGAAACAAATGCAGGAGGACGCTGCCCGCCAAGCAGAGTTCTCTAAACAGCAGGCCACAGTCATGGCTCAGCAGGCCAAGCTAATCACTAGACTGCAACAGCAAAATGCAGCATCTGCCTCACATCAAGTTCCTCCTCCACCAGGGGTCCCGTTACCCGAGCAGGCACCTACTGTCCAAAATGCCCTGCCAAACACCCAGAACACCTTACCCAATGTCCAGAACATCCAAGAGGACACAGACCTTCCCACGGGGCCAGCTTCGCCCCCGCTTCCGCCTCAACTGTCCAAGACCCATACACCCAACCACCCGGACTCTCCCTTCGAGTTCGAAATAGACCATACAGCTCTGAAACTGAGCAAGCTCGAGAAGCTTTTCAAGAAATCACAAGGAGTAAAGGCTATTCCGGATATCAAGAACGGATATACCGATGTGGCCGTAACGTTGCCAGATAGATTCAAGATGCCGCAAATTGATCGTTTCGACGGATCCGGGGATCCCATGGTCCACCTCCGGTTATTCTCAGATATACTGCGGCCAATGGGCCTAACCCGACCACAAAAGCTTTCGCTGTTCGGCCGAACCCTGTCGGGTGTGGCCACTATCTGGTATGCGAAGTTGGAAGATGAGGTAAAAAGAAGTTGGGATGAAATGGCCGAGGCCTTTGTCGCACAGTACTCATACAATACCCAGATCGAGATTACAACTCGTGATCTCGAAACAACGAGGCAGGAGCCCAAAGAGACTTTCTCAGATTTCGTAACTCGGTGGAGGGCGAAGGCATCGATGATGACTTTGAGGCCTACTGATAAGGACCAAATCAGGATGATTGTGCGCAACCTCCAACCAAAATTGATGTAGAAGATGATTGTACTCCCCTTCCCCACCTTTTTGGATCTACATGAGATGGGGGTACAAATCAAGGATGCGATGAAGCAAGGTCTGATTGACCAGGACAGGGAGCAACCCCGGAGAACATTTAACCACAACAATAACACAGGCCCGAGTGGCGCTGCAACCGCAAGAGCTTCGGAAGCCAGCATGGTCGCCACCATTCCCCCTCTCTTTCCAAGGCCCATGGCAGCTACACCCTTCTCCGGTGCATCCGAAAGTAATACCCAAACCACTAAATACCAGCCCAGAGGCCAAAGAACCTTCACCCCACTGTACATGCCTTTGTCTAAGGCTCTGGGGGTCTTAATCAGAAAGGGGCATCTAAAACCCCTGGAGCCGAGGCCATTACCAAATCCACTTCCACCCTCTCACAACCCAGCCAAGTACTGTGCATATCACCAGCAGCACAGTCATGATACTGACCAATGTTTCAGGCTGCGTCACGAGATTCAAGACCTCGTTGACAAAAATGTGATTCTACCTCCAGAGAAACCTAACGTCACAACCAATCCACTCCCTACACACAACCAGGCTCCACCTCCCAAAAGAGTCAATCTTATCCAGACTGGGGTCGTGTCTTACGATCCTAGCATCTATATTACTCCTACCCATCTACCTAAGCCGGAGGTGCTCCTTCCCAACTACACTGACTTCTTGTGCATATTGGACATCTCTACAACCCAACCTGAGCCAGTGGTGGCGACTGTGGAAGACAGCGCAACAGAGGTTGCAGAGGAGGATGGAATGGTTGAGACAGGGTTTGAGCAGTCTGGAAACTTTGCTGGGGAAACCTACGACCCAAGTGAGTACATCCTGTCAGTGGGCCAATCTGAGCTAAGTGTAGGGCTGCTAGAAAAAGCAGAACTATGTGTGATTCAGGGGGACAGATTTGAACAAGGAACGGACAATCTGATGGCTGTAGAAGAGGGCCTTGCCAACCTCCAGTTCTTCAGTGACCAAGAATCAGGGGATGCAGCAATCAACTGGTTTGAATATAAGGAGTCGGCAGAAGTTACCGGATAGTTAGATGATCAACCAGACATTGTAGAATTTCAACCAGAACAAGGCCAAGCAGGGGTGAGAGTACCAGTGATGGCCGGAAGGGCCGATAGTCAGAGTGCATTGCCGGAGAGCGCCGGTACAAAGAATTTCGCTCAGGACAGAAGCATTGTGAATGCAGGGAAAGTTGAACAACAAACTGCACTGACGCAGGTAGAACAACAGGGTTCTGAGAGAACCGGGAAAGCCAAAATCTATGAGGGGATCGGAAGTGCTGTGGGCACAAGAACAGAGGATGCTGTGAGCATGCAGGCTGAAAGTACTGTGAGTACAAACATGCCCGAGCCAGACAGGTGCCTTTTGAATGCCAACGGAATGTGGTGGGAAGACGATGACTTATGTCTTGCCCACACAGACGAAGACTGGGGAAGCAATCAACCAGACGACACCTGGTACCTCGATGAGGTTGATCACATGACAAGAAGCGGGCGGTACTTCAAGCCCCCGCACCTAGACCAACCCGAGGCATCTGGGAAGGACAAATAAGCTGAGAGACAGAAAGAGAAGCAGATCGAAGAGGAAGCTGTACTGAAACAGCTAAAAAAGATACAAGCAGACATCTCCATCTGGGGACTGCTTATGGCGTCGCGAGTACACAGACAGGCTGTCTTATCTGCCATAGACAAGGCCAAACTCTCTATAGATACTACACCAGAACAGCTGGTTGGGCTGGTTTTTCCGGGAGGAGGTTCCCCGGCATTAACCTTTTCAGACAAAGAACTACCACCTGAGGGCACAAATCACAACAAACCCCTCTACGTTTTCGTGGAATGTAGAGACAAGTGGATACCGGTGGTACTTGTTGATACCGGGTCCACCATCAATGTCTGCCCAGCCAGAACAGCGTATGAAATCGGGTTGAAGCCCGCGGACTTTGTGCCGACTGCTCAGGTGATCAGAGCATATGATAATACTAGCAGGGAAGTGATGGGGACTGTCAAAATTCAGACCCAGGTTGGTCCCGGACAACACAACATTGAATTCCATGTCTTGGACGTTCCCGCAACCTTCAATCTACTCTTGGGGTGGCCGTGGTTGCACCAAGTAAAGGCAGTCTCTTCCACTTTACATCAGATGTTGAAGTACCCTCACGGGAAGGGGGTGGCTATTGTCTTCGGGAATTCATCAATCCATCCGCCGCCGGAAGTGTCCACACCAGTCTTGGAAATCGAGCATGGCACTGAGGATGTGTTCTTATCAGGGTTCACTTTGGCTGAGGCTCGAGTGGTGCAGAATATTATGGCTGTGAATGAGGGGGTGTACGTCAATGCTCAATTCGTCTACCTCATGAACAAGTTACAACACATCCCCGGGATGGGATTAGGAAAGAGCGGCCGGAAGGGCGTCGCAGCATTGGCCGAAGTGCCACACAACCCTCATACCTTTGGCTTGGGATATCTGCCCACCAAAGAGGACTGGGTGAGGAAGGGAAAGGAAATGGCCGGAAGAGCCAGAGAAAAGCAGGCTGGGAAGCTTTTCGAATTAATGCATAGGCCCATTCGGGGTACCCTGAACGGACGCTTCGTCCGGGAGGGGGAGGACTTCCCATTTTGTGGCTTCCCAGAGCCGTGGCTGAACGCGGAGAGGAAGCGCGTGCCGGGGTTCGAGATCTTCTTTGACCTGTAACTATCCGGGGATGACGTTGCCGAAGAGCAGACAAACCCATCAGCTGAGGTTGAGCAGTATAAGAAAGTGCAGTCTGAGGACGCCGAACTTGAAATGGGGGTAGCACTGGCATGTCTACTTTCAGATCCTCCGATCGACCAGGAGTGTTTGGGGGATAACTTCTCGGTATGCGTGATCGGGAATGGAACGGCTACGGGCCTACCAGCAACTATTTTGGATGTATCTATCGCACCCTCTCTCACTTGGCAGTACGAGAAGGGGTTTTGTCCAGCAACGTCGGGTCTGGTAGTGAGCCAGAATCTGATTCCACCGAATCTTGTGAGTCGGAATCAAGTTCCAGCTCGACTGAGTCTGAGTCTGGTAATCCTGGGGATGATAACCCGGATGCCACAGTTATGTCCAGGTCGTCTTTTTCTTTCTCGTTTGAGTCTGTTGTAACCGAGAATTCGGACGATTTGGATGTGCTTAATGAGAATCAAGTAACTGTGGTTTCTGAGTACTTTTCTGTGCCCTTTATTTATTGCATAAACTCAGACTTTCAAAATTTTGATGAAAACGACGATGAGGAAATTCCTCCGGTTTTGCAACGTTTAATTGAGCAGGAGCAGGAGAGATTTGTCAAACCCTTAACGGATAAAATCATTACCGTGAATATTGGTACTGAGGAGGACCGCGGCTGGTCCAGATCGGGTCCACGTTGTCTTCGGAGGAACGCAAGCGCTTAGTCGCTTTATTAAAAGATTTCAAAGATGTTTTCGCGTGGTTCTACGAAGACATGCCTGGGATCGATCCTGAGATTGTACAGCACCGGATCCCCCTTGACCCCGAGGCCCGACCTATCAAACAGAAACTCAGAAGGATCTGCCCGGACTGGGCTCTCAAGATTAAAGAAGAGGTCACCAAGCAAATCGATGCAGGCTTCCTGCTGGTGTCCGAATACCCGACTTGGTTGGCCAACATCGTTCCAGTGCCGAAGAAGGATGGCAGGATCTGGGTATGCGTGGATTTCAGGGATTTGAACAGAGCTAGTCCGAAGGACGACTTTCCCTTGCCGCATATTGATGAGTTAGTGGACTTCACAGCAGGGCATGCTTTGCTCTCATTCATGGATGGTTTCTCAAGTTACAATCAGATAGTGATGGCACCAGAAGACAGAGAAAAGACTGCTTTCACCACCCCATGGGGGACTTACTACTACAGAGTGATGCCGTTTGGGTTGAAGAATGCTGGAGCTACATATCAACGGGCCGCGACTACGATATTGCATGATATGATCCACAAAGAGGTTGAGGTGTATGTGGATGACATGATTGTCAAGTCCAAAGAAAGGGACGGCCACTACACCGCCTTGCAAAAGTTCTTTCAAAGGATCAGAGAATTTCGGTTGCGGCTGAATCCTTAGAAGTGTACGTTTGGTGTTACAGCAGGAAAAATGTTGGGATTTCTGATTACACAAAGGGGCATCAAGGTCGACCCTTCAAAGATCAAGGCCATCTTAGAAATGCCACCACCAAGGACTGAAAAGGAGGTGCGAGGCTTTCTGGGTAAAGTGCAATTCATAAGACGGTTTATCTCAAAATTAACCTTGACTTGTGAACCACTTTTTGGTCTCCTGAAGAAAGGAAAGAAATTCCAATGGGACGGCCGATGCCAAGCTGCTTTTGAACAGATCAAGAAATATTTACAGAACCCGCCCGTGTTGTCGCCACCAGAGCCGGGAAAACCGTTGATATTGTACCTTTCAGTGACTGAGACTACATTGGGCTTCATGCTCGCACAAGAATCAGAGGATATGGTGGAGAGGGCCATCTACTATCTGAGCAAGAAGATGTTGGATTACGAGACCCGCTACACTCCGCTGGAGAAGGCTTGCTTAGCTTTGGTATGGGCTACCAGGAAGTTGCGGCACTACTTGTTAGCACACTCCATAATGTTGGTTTCACGACTGGATCCCATCAAATACCTTTTCGAGAAACCGGCACTTACGGGTAGGCTAGCTCGTTGGTTGCTGTTTCTCTCCGAATTCGATTTGAAATATGTAACACGCAAGTCAGTCAAGGGGAGAGCAGTGGCAGAGTTCTTAGCTGACCATCCAGTGGAAGGGGGCGAAGTAGTCGAGTACTCATTCCCAGATGAGGCCATTTTGCACATCGACGACGAGTATTGGACGATGTACTTTGATGGAGCGTCAAATCAGTACGGATATGGGATAGGAGTGTTGCTGATAGCACCCGACAATTCCCGTATCCCTCTAGCCTTCAAACTCCGGTTCAAAGTCTCGAACAACGAAGCATAATATGAGGCATGCATTGCCGGTCTAGAAGCGGCCCTGGAACTAGGAGCAAGACGGTTGGACGTCATCGGGGATTCAAACCTTGTTGTGTCTCAAGCAAAAGGAGACTGAAAAGTCAAAGAAGAAAAGATGATGATGTACCACCAGACCTTGGACTTGTTAATTCCTCAGTTTGAAAAGCTAAACTTTGCTCATCTTCCAAGAGAGAACAACAGGTTCGCAGATTCTTTAGCAACATTTGGAATTTCTTGGAAAAGGAAGCATACCCGCTAGGGGTAAATGCCAAGGATAAAAGGGCAATCAGAAGAATGGTCATTCAGTTCATCATCTGTGGGGGTAAGCTATATAAGAGAGGTCATCTGGGAATGCATAAGCTGTGTGTTGAAGATGAGGAATCGAAGCGCCTGATGGAGGCCATCCATGGAAGAGAATGCGGTGCGCATAAGAACGGAGTAATGCTAGCACGGAAGATCCTCAGACAGGGTTACTACTGGTCCATCATGGAGGAGGATTGTATCGGTTTTGTTCGGCGATGCCACAAGTGTCAGATTCATGCAAACCGCATGAATATCCCGCCGTCGAAGCTGTACAACATGACTTCGCCATGGCCATTTTCAGTTTGGGGAATCGATGTGATCGGGGCTGTCACTCCGAAGGGGTCGAATGGGCATGAGTTCATCCTGGTTGCGATAGATTATTTCACGAAGTGGGTCGAGGCCCAATCGTATGCGGTGTTGAAGGCGTCGCATGTCGCAATGTTTATCAGAAACAACATCATCTGTCGTTATGGGGTCCCAAACGAGGTCATTTTAGATAATGGTTCCCACTTTAAGAAGGAAGTGATTGACTTGTTGGAGAAATACAACGTGGCTTTCCATAAGTCATCCACATACCGGTCGCAAACCAACGAAGCGGTCGAGGCCGCCAACAAGAATATCAAACACATACTGCAGAAAATGGTGGAAACCTACCGAGATTGGCCAAATAAGCTACCATTTGCTCTGTGGGGCTACAGGATTGCAATTAGAACTTCTACCGGAGCAACTCCGTATTCATTGGTTTATGGGATGGAGGTCGTTCTACCTATCGAGATTGAAGTTCCGTCATTACGAGTATTGGCTGAGTGTCAAATAGCCGAAGCAGATTGGTAGCAGAGCAGGTTCGAGGAACTCATGCTCTTTGATGAGAGAAGACTGAAAGCACTGTACCATGTTCAAGGTTATCAGCGCAGAATTGCCCGGGCTTTCAACAAGAAAGTTAAGTCCAGGAATCTAAAGGAAGGAGATTTGGTGCTCAAGGACAACCGAGCTCCCATCCACGACCTAAGGGGCAAGTTCAGACCTAATTGGACTGGTCCCTATATCATCAAAGCTATCTGGTCAGGTGGAGCTGTGGTTCTGATGGACCTAGATGGCCTGGAATTTTCCCAACCGATCAACATGGACAAGTTGAAGAAATATTACCCCTGAGAGGCTCGCTAGGCCGAAAACCCGAAAGGGCGACCTAGGCAAAAGTTAGAGCACAAAAAATTAGAAAATATAAAAACTGAGCTCGCAATGTTGAAAACCCGCAAAGGGCGACCTTGGCAAAAGTTAGAGCGTAAAAAGAGAGTGAAAATACTCGAGTGAACCTAAGCCTGAACTACGTAAGGCTTGATTCCCATCTTTGGGATACGTAGGCAACTTCATCCTGAAGTTCAGCCATAAACTTTTCCCTGATCAACTTTGGCCATTTTGATCATCTCAGTCATCTTTATCCATCAGCATTTATCGCAATCTCCGGTACAGTGCAATTCAGACTAGGGGCAACTTTCCGTTGCCATGCAGTGCCGCGGTACTCTTCAGACTAGGGGCAACTTTCCAGTTGCAGGGATCCGGGGTTGTGCATCTCAGTGACAGATCTTAGGCGTGTCCAGTTCTGATCCATATCGAAAATGGTTTTGAAAAGTTTTAATAAAAGTTAACTTTGTTCAAATTAATCTCTTTACAACTAAGACCATTTTTGGACCAAAGCGGAAAATTTTCAGTACCACAACCTTCAATTTCATTGATTTCAAAACAGAGTTCTCCTACTCTTGAATACAATCGAAGTTTCTTTTTATTACATTCATAAAGAAAACTTGAAGGTACTAATAAAGCAATAAATCCGGGGCATAGTCAAGTCAAGTATCCCTGCGCCCCCTCCCAGAGCTGGTCGAAGCCTCTGATGCCAAGCTGGGCCCGACCTGTGCCTCCTCATTAAGCCAGTCCCAACACTCGTCAGACAAAGTGCAACTGAAAATGGGAGCAGGGGCCAGGAGCTCTCTAGTCCTCCATGCTGTGGCATATCGGGCAAGCTATGCACCTCGGATCGGGAAAGCAGCCGGGTACTCAATCCCCTCTGGCGGGCAAATCTGATCATGACCGAACTGGCGCAGGAACCGAAACGGAAAGTAGAACACACAGTGGGTCAGACCAATCAACTGGATCCCGATCAGCCGGGACATGCTATAGCTCATTGCCGGGAGATTGAGCCAAGGACAATGCCAAGCAATGCGACCTGCAGACAAATTGCACATCCAGTCAAACCACCACCTTTCATCAGGGGCATCGACTAGGCACTGTCGAAAGAAATAGCCTCGAGCTGAGTAGGCTGGGCAAGAGTCCACAACCTGCAATTTGTCCATCAACCATACCTGGGGAGGGATGAAAAATGAGAGAATAAAGAATAGAGAGATATACGGTGAGAGAAAAGTGAGAAAAGGGTTTTTGTGAGAAAAACCGAGCCTGAGGACCGAGTGATGTGAGCAAATACATATGTAAGATTGGGTGGGAAACATTACCTGCAGCAGCAGTGGACTCCCAGCAAATCTAGTCGTCTCCCGGCAATAGATAGCATCCAAGCCCATCAGCGTCTCGGCCATGGTCATGGCGATGCAGCTCTTTCCTTCTTTCAAGTCTTGAGCAACATTAATCAGACGAATGCTAAATCCGCCAAAGCCCGGGGAAAGCAGAAAGTGAGACAGCAGGCACAAGCAAAGGGCGTATTGCCGGAAACCTTGCCAATAATGGTTGCTGCGGTCACCAGCGTCAGAAAAGCGATGAATCAAACCGAGGATATCCAGTTCCCCATTACAGATCAGAGACCCAGCGTCATGCGCGGTGAGTCCACACATCCGCCCTAAAGCTTGGGCGTGGCCAAAGCGGAACTGGGGCAAGATCTCTTCATGACATTCAGATTCCATCAAAACTTGAAAATCTTCAAAAGTTGGACATACCTCTTGCCCGCCAAAGCTAAAGACATGCGTCACCGGGTTCCAAAACCTCGCCGCGGCATGGAGGAAAGGAAGGTGCAGCGGAGTGCGACTCAGCGCGAACAGTGCATTCAAGCCGAAACCCCGGAAGTTCAACTTTTTCGAACCATCTAGAGAAGCGATCCAAGCTGTGAGATTTTCAACGAGAAACGCCTCCATTTTTGTGCAAAACTAAGATGAATTGAATGAACCACGGAGTTAAGGCTTTTAAAGAGGAAAAGACACTATTCGGGGGACAAGTGTCAGAAATTTGACGGTTGCTGAGCTGAGTGGCTGGCCGGCCACCTTTTCTGGCAGGCCGACCATTTCTTTTTTCAAAACCTGGTTGGCGGCCTCCCCTTTGCAATAAATCTGGCCGGCCGGCTCCCAAAAGTAGCCGGCCATGCTCCAATGTGTGTCTTTAGCCCTGTTTTACCCTCCAACAGAAAGTTTCAAGCATTTCCATGCAACAGGTGTGTCGAAGGCCTCTATTTCCCTCTGTTTCGGATGCGTTCCGTTGCCCAGATCGTCCGAAGTACACTTTGTTTTGTTAAGTTTTGTTTATCAAGTTGTTGTTTTGTTTATCGAGTTGTCGTTTTGCTTATCGAGTTGTTTGTCAAGCTGTCGTGTTTCGTGTTTTTGAGTTGTTACTCTTTGTTTAAGCAATTTTTGTTTGAGTCTTGTTTATTGAGCTGTCAACACTATTGTGTTTTACTTATCGAGTTGTAAACTTGCTAAGGTTTTGTTATATCTTAGAAAGCTAAGTTGTTGCGTCAGTTCACTACCTGACCGGGCAAAATGCACAATGCACATTTCCATTCAATCTCATTTTGGTGCAAAATGATGCGATATGATGCTAAGAGATTAAAATACAACACTTTTTTCAAAAAGCTGTTTCATTCCATCATGCCTCGCTTGTTACAACATTTTACGGACTAAGGCACAAGTTTTACAAAGAATAAAACTGCCCAATAATGTACAATGTGCTACAACTACTAGCAAAAAGGATAAATAAAACAGGAAACAGCCACATCTGTGCTCTCAAGAGCAGGAATAAGAGGCCCTCTTCGCCCTCTTCTGCGGAATAGACTCTCCGCCACCATCGCCATCATCATCATCTGAATCGGAGTCGTCATCCTCGGGATCCCCCTCAGCCTCGCCTCCACTCCCGGAACCAAGACCGGAGCCGTCCTCTCTGTCAGCAGATGTCTCCGACTGACGATCTGCAGCCTCTTCCTCCTCACCCTCACCGGGCTCCTCCTCTACAATGTGTGCTCTATGTCTACGAGACGCCCCCCCTTCCATCTCCTCGAAAAGGCCCGAATGGTCCACCTCCCCAAGAAGGCCCAGGTGGCCCAGCCTGCGGCTGAGCATATACCGGGGGCATCTGAGAATAAAGAGTTCAATTTAAATACATCAGTCCAAATATGTACATCAGATGCAGATACAAGAAAACTACATGAAGTGGGTACATGTAAACACAGTGTATAAGTGAGGTGTGTGTTAGATGTGCTCTACACAAGTAGCCTATCAATGCAGTAGAAATCAACATATCATCAGAAGTATGATAAACGCCAGAAAACTAAAGGGTACTTGGAAGCCCATGATGGACAACTGCGCCTCCCTCCGCAGGACCATCCCCTCGAGTGAGGCTACCATCTCGAGCACCTGATCCATGTACTCAACAGGGGCCTACAGATGCAAAGGCAAGGGTATCAGTAAAGGAATGAACGTCCAAGTATCTGAGTAATGAATCAAAGCCGTAAAACATACCGGTGGTGAGTCGGGGTCTCTGACATATCGATGGCCGGGCATCGGAGGCTCTATCGGGATCGGGATCGGAGAGGTAGTCCCATATTGCCACCCCATCAACTCGGTCGGCATGTCCAGCCATCTAGGATGAGGATAAGTCGGAGGAATCGGGGGAACCAATCCACCCCCACCTCTAGATGTACCAGCCCCGCTGGTGGAAGGGGCTTCTGCAGCCAGAGCCCGGGACTGGCTCGAAGATGGCATGCCAGCAGGCCTTATCGTCGGAGTACGAACTCCCGTCGATGGAGGCATCAGGTATATGTGACGGTAAGTAACGTAATCCCCCTCCTCAAGATGTAGCAAAGCATCAGTACCCAGCATAGCACTAACAACATCCCGAGAAGAGAGCCTATCAGCAATCCGCATATCGGCTGGGGGTGCTGAGGGAGGGTCCTGAGAAGTGTACCCCCAGACCTGACGCAAGAAGCGGTGCTCCAAAAACCAGGCCCTACCAACTGGCCCTTCGAACAGGATCCTGTACCGAGAGACACCCCACCCTCCGGCAAACTGGAATTGGAGACCTTCACCTAAAGGCGCTGTAGACACTCCATTTTTGACCGACCTTAAGACTCAGACGTCACCGATTGAGCGCTCGATGATGGTGCATATTGCCCTCGTTCAGAAGTTTCAGAGTCTCGGCTGCAAGCCTTGCCTCCGGACTTCCGAGCTCTTTCGTGTCTTGCCTCGGTTTGCGAACCAGGCTCCGTTTTCTCTATTTTCTCTTCCCGAAGGGAGGGAGAGGTCTCGTAGATCATCTCTCAGTGGCCGTAGGCTACGTTTCGTGGTCTTAGGCCATTTTTCCCGTTTGGAGCCCGGTTTCCGATTTTTCGGAGCCGATGGCCGTGTGCCTCGGTTCGGGACCGCTTAACCACCTCCGTTTGCCCCGGTTTTTGGTATACACCCCACTACCATCCATTCCAACAACTTGGAGCTATTTTTCAGAGCTTAGGAGCACCATTTCTCAGACCAAGAGCTGCTGGTCCATTGGTCTTCAAGGGTAAGCTTCTTTTCCCTCTTTTTTGTTCCTATCTTGCTCTATATCTAAGCCTTACTTGCAAGCATTTTTGGGCTCCGACCCAAACTGTTAATAGTCATATTTTGAGCTCCTTTTCATGTTTCATTAAGGACCTTTTGCTGTTTGAGGTCTCCTACTATCACTTGCCTCTTTAACTCTCTTGTAGGCCTATTTTTGCATGGTATTTTAGGCTTATTTGTGAGCTGTTTCGTGGCTTGATGTAAACTGTAAAGCATCTTGTTTTGAGCCCCTCTTCAACTTTGTTGAAGGGCTCTCTTCGGTTTGAGGCCAGCAGCTACCACTTGCCTCTTTATCTCTCTTTTAGGCCTATTTTTGGGGGGAAATTTGAATTGATTTTCCCCCCCATTTTCCCCCCTTTTCCTCCATTCCTCCCTCTATAAAACCAGCAGCTCCAACTGCATTTTGGAAGAGAAAAAAATTTTGTTTAAGCCTCCTACATTTAATTTCTCTCTCTCTATATTCCAAACATCAAAACCCTTTTATTTTTTTTTGGCCCCTTTCTACACCGCCACATAGCACCACCTCCCCACCATCCTTTCCAACACTTGGAGCTGGTTTTCCAGAGGCAAGGAGCACCTTTTCTCAAGCCAACAGTTGTTGAAGCATTGGTCTTCAAGGGTAAGTCTTCTATCCCTCTCTTTGGCCCTATTTTTGCTCAATATATTAGCTCCTCTTGCTTGCATATTTGGGCTCCGACCCTAACTGAAAATAGCATCATTTTGAGCTCCTTTTCATGTTTGTTTAAGGGCCTCTCCCTGTTTGAGGCTTCCTTTTTACACTTGCTTCTTTACCTCTCTTGTATGCCTCTTTCTTGCATAGTATTTTAGGCTCATTTTTAAATTGTTTCGAGCTTGGTTATAAACTTCAAAGTGGCTTATTTTGAGCCCTTATTCAACACTTTTGAAGGGTTCTTCACTCTTTGAGACTTCATTTTGTCACTTGCCTCTTTATCCCTCTTTTGGCCTTATTTTTGCATGTTTTGTTAGCCCCTTGTGCTTGTATTTTTGGGCTCCGACCCGAACTGAAAATAGTCATATTTTGACCCCCTCTTCATGTTTGATCAAGGGTATTTTTCTGTTTGAGGCTCCCTTTTTACACTTTGTGTTTAAACCTTCTTTTAGGCCTATTTCTTGCATAGTATTTTAAGCTTACTTGTGCACTGCTTTGGGCTCAGCCATAAACTGTAAAATACCTTGTTTTGAGCCCCTCTTAAACTTTGTTGAAGGGCTCTTCATTGTTTGGGGCCAGCAGCTGCTACTTGCTTCTTTATCTCTCTTTTGGAGCCATTTTTGCATGTTAACTTAGCCCTATTTGTGTTTGTTTTTGGGACTTGTTATAAACTGGAAATATGTATCTTTTGGGACTGCCTTGAATCCGTCTTCATGCTTCATGATCAAATAATGCATGCTTTGTATAGCTATAGGCCAATGCATATGCCTAGTTTTGTGTTTCAGGGCCATTCCATGCATCGGGTGCCATGTTTCCATGTTTCGGGTTCATTTTGCATCAAATTTCAGTGCTGAAACTTGCATATTTGTGTGCCATATTTCGTGCCTTGCCATGCCTTGTTAGAGTGGCATTTATGCCTTAGACTTGGTCCTCGATTTGCGTGCACGTGTGCACGTATTTCGAGTGTCTCATTTTCGTCTCATGGCTACAAATGTGAGTGTGGCTGAGGTCCACTCATGTTGGTGTAAGTCCATCGTGCATTGTGTATGCCATTTCATTTCATAGCATTGTGTATGCTAGGTTGCATGTTAGCGCATTGTGTATGCCATGTTACCTCGTGCATCGTGTATGCCATTTCATAGGATTGTGCATGCTAGGTTGTATATTAGTTGCATTCATGCATGTCATGCATATCGCATTGTGTTTGGGATAGGAGTTAGCCCGAACACGGGAAACGAGGGACGTTTCGTACTTCGAGTGACGGAACGTGTCTCAATTCCCAATCACCGACACTCCGGATTATCCATGATGGAGTTCAGGTCTTGTTGTGTTTATATGTGCATTCATTTCATATTGAGTCGTGCAATTCGACTCCTCGGCCATCATGCATCGATATGCGTGATTGGTGGCACGAGGATCGAGGACTACACTCCCTGAAGAGTAGTCATGCATACATATGTGAAAATACTTTGCCATGCCCCTTTGTTGCTCTCTGTTGCAGCAAATCAGAAATCAGCAACCTTCCGGAGCCTGGCACGCATCCCAAGAATAATTGCAAACAGAGGCAAACCTAGGCATCGCGAGGGATTCTCCGCACAAGGTAACCCGAGCATGCATCATCCATCATCCGGAGCAGAGTTGATGCAGTCCCTGGCTTGCATGCCAATTTATTGCTTTTCTAGTTTAATTTGTTAATTAATTAGGGTTTTATACATATTTGGACTGTAATTATTCATTTGGGACTGTATATTATTTATTCGGAGCCTCTGCGCAAGGGCAATGTTGTAATAAGTGTGCATGTGTGTGATGTATGTCTTCCAACCCCACGACTTTCTCCCTTTTATTTACCCGCTTATGATGGTTAGATTAGGGCATGTTTCAATTAGCATACAGTATGATAGCATGTTTGCATTCATTCATCTGTTTTGCATGCGCCGGGCTCGGCGCATCATACTAACTGCATTGTATTTTCAATTCCAAGTTGAATACATGTTAGCTGTAGCATTTCATATGCCATGTTTAGAATAGCCGAGCCTGCTATAGTTGCACTTTTGCATGTGTTGCATTAGGCATTTCTGTATAATTAGGATCATGCATGGATTTCTAATTAGTTTCTGTTTTGGCTTGGAGTACTCGGTAAGTTTTATGCTTTAGCATCCTTGCATGCGTGTGAGTGACTACCATGACAGCATGCTTACCATGAGGCTAATTGCTTATGTGATATAACTGCCTGAATGCCTGTGGGTGAAGGTTGGGTTATTTGAATTGGAACAATTCATCAAATGTGTGTTTTAAGCCCACTAGATAGTGGCAAAATCATGTTTTTCTAAGCCCACCCGAGGGTGGCAAATTCACGTCTTAGCCTACTTGCGGGTAGCACCGTCAAACCCCTTTAAAAAATAAACATGAAATGTTTTGTTCCAATTCAGACGATTCAGTCTATACTTGTATGCTGTGCGCATCACATAGTAAATCTAGGCTAATAACCGGAATAAGAACGCATAATGTTTTCAAAAATAGATATCATGGTTAGTAGAGGCCGATCTTTGATCGGGCGAGCGGGGGTGCTCACGAAGTGACGTTCCCCAATCGTACCCAAGTTCCCGAGCCAAGGCAACTTTGGTGATGACGGACACATAGCCTTAGGCAAACGAGTCAGGGTTTCCTAAATTTCCCCAAAATAAAACATTTAGGTGGCGACTCTGTATCTGGCAAAGCAGTCCATGTTTGGCACTTTTTTTCTAAAAAAATCTATTTTCTCAAAAACGATTTGCCGGATTTGGACTTTTTGGTTCAGACTTAGAACCGTGACAATTTGAGAGTCCGAACTGTAGTGAGCCCAATATCGAACGGAACGGGGGGGACTCGTTCCTCCCCAGGGCGTTCGGGGGACGTCTACAGTTTCTGGCGACTCTGCTAGGGAGTTAGAGAACTTGACTCGAACTCATGATATCTGGTTTTGACTACACTTATGTGTTTCTTTGCATTGCATTTGCATTGGTGCACCTAGGACACCGTGTTTGCCATCTGCTATTCCTGAACGGTTTGCCGGAGGCTTGTCTTGTCAAGACATGACCATAAGGCTGACCGGTTGTGGGCTCTGCCAGTATGGGAACACAAACCCCGGTTTTACCGGGGCACCCTTTTGACCATTCGACCTAGTGCATATTCGGAATCCATAGTGACCATTCCAAACTAGGACAGGTTGCTTACCCGATCATAGGTTGTTTGAAACTGCTGCATGCGTAGTGAAACCCTAGCTCCTGACAAAATAGGACAGGGAAACCCTACCCCAACATAAGGGTGTTTTGGCTCTCACTTATCCGTTATGTGCTTTTAGAGTGCGTCTCTACAGGAATGCATGTATCAGTTTGCAAGTTTGGGCATCAGGCCTGCGGGCACCAGTTCAGTATTTTGGGATTCAGTTTACCTGAGGGTATCGGTTTACGGGCAGAATTCTGTAGAGGCACAATCATTCAGCTCTGCTCATATGGGTTATCGTGAAATCAGGCTGCGATGCTCTCTGTTTTCCCTTTTGCTAGGTAGTCCTGGAACCATAGCTTCAGAAGGCTCTGATATCCCCCGGGTACATTGGACTACTGCTGATAGACTTTGTTAGGTCAGAAGTTCAATTCAAGGGCAACCAGTGTTCTTTCGCTAAGGCAAGGCAAAGAAGGGCCAGACAGGGCTCATTGGTTCATCTGATCCGACAGTCACCAGTCACATCATCAGCAGACCCGTGATGGCACAGGGTTCGAAAGAATTTGTGGTAGTGATAGCAGTGTTAAATCAGGGAACTGCCATGCTGGCTGAGACCAGTATTGAGACGCAGTGCCCATCTGGGGCATCTGCTTCACATCCAGCTTTGGGACCCCAACCGAACTTTGACCCACTTCCGCCAGTTGAAGATTTACAGTGTCCGAATCCTCGAGAAAGGTTGACTCAAGCTCAGGTGCTCAGACCCCTGGTGCAGCCTAATGAGATAACTCAACCCTTTCATGTTGATGAGTTCAATCTGACTGCAGTGAAAATTGCAAACCTTGAGAAGCAATTCAAAAAGACACAGGGCCTTAACTCCATTCCCGACATTGAGGATGGGTACACCGAGTCTGCCGTACGGCTCCCAGACAGATTCAAAATGCCATATATTGACCGTTTCGACGGGTCTGGGGATCCAATGGTACATATCCGGCTTTTCTTGGACGTCCTGAAGCCGATGGGTTTGACTAAGCCACAAAAACTCTCTTTGTATGGAAGAACCCTGTCAGGTGTAGCAGCCACTTGGTATGCCAAGTTGGAGGATACAGTGAAGCAAAATTGGGAAGAACTGGCTGAGACCTTTGTCGATCAGTATTCCTACAATACCCAAGTTGAAATGACCATCCAAGAGCTTGAAACAACTCGCCAGAACCCAACAGAGCCTTTTGTGGAATTCGTTGCAAGGTGGAGAGCAAAGGCAGCACAAATAACAAATCGTCGCCCTTCTGAAAGGGATCAAGTGCAGATGATGGTGCGAAACCTCGAGCATGATATGTTGCAAAAGTTGATAGTCGCTCCGCTATTCACTTTCAAAAGTTTGCATGAACTGGGTGTTCAGGTCGAGAATGCATTCAACAGTGGGATCATTCCCAGAACAAGGGAACCGACAAGGAGGATGATTTCAAGGAGTACCAATGCTGGAAGTATCACTATTCCCAAACCCACTGAAATCAATACAGTCACCACAGCCTACCCTTTTGCCAAACGAAGCCTAGAAACAACCGGCCCAGCCTGAGCTCAGGGCAGAACTTTCACCCCTCTCTATATGAGCCTGACTAGCAGACTAAAAGTCTTGATGGAAAGAGGGTATCTTAAACCCCTCGATCCTCAACCTCTGCCTGACCCACTCACAGCTAGACATAACCCCTCCAAGTACTGTATGTACCATCAGCAGCGCAGTCATGGCACCGACCATTGCTACCGCCTTCGTCATGAGGTCCAAAATCTCATCGAAAATCGGACGATAGCTCCACCTTTAGACCCCAATGACCAAACATCTCCTGCCTACCTCAATCTTATCCATATACTGCCATCCACCTATGACCCCAACATATACATCACCCCAGCCCATCTACCCAAACCTGAGGTGTTTATCCCAGAAAGCATGGACTTATGCATGATGGGTACATCTGAACCCCAATCATCTCAAACCCGTGAGCCCACTACTTCTGAGCTGAAGAGAATGATCGTAGATCTTCAGAGAACTGTGACAAATCTGGCCTCCGGGACATTGGCTCCATCATCAACCACATCACATACCAGGGAGTTCATGTCAAAAGGCTCCCCAGTCTTGGAACGGGCTGCATTTGAGGAATGCCAATCCCCTGGCAAAGTAGAGGCGAGTGGAAAGAACAAGGTAGGGGCGGGTATGGATCCCCATGAACGTCTTCTGTTCGCTGTTAAGGCTTTGAAAGCCGAAGGACTGAACAAACAGCAAGTGCTTGCAGTGGTTGCAAAAACTGTGGATAATACTTTTGCCACTCAAGTTGGGGGCAGTCTGAATCAAGGGAAAAACCAGGAAAAGGGCCATCATACCAGAAATGATCCTGTTAGCTCTAATCCTCCACTCGGAAGAGATCAGCAAACCAGGCCAGCACCTACCAATCCCTTTGCTGGTGCGCCCAGTAAAAATCCACAAGCCTTGAAGTACCAACCCCGAGGTCGGAGGGTCTTCCTTGCCCTCTATATGCCTTTGTCCAAAGCTCTCCAAATTCTTATTGGACAAGGCCATCTCAAACCCCTTGAGCCTCGGCCTCTCCCGAACCCTCTTCCGGCTACACATGATGCTACCCAGTACTGCACGTACCATCAACAAACTGGCCATACTACCGACGACTGCTTCCGTCTTCGCCATGAAGTACAGGATCTATTTGACAATGGGGCCATCCTCCCACCAAGCTCAGCAAAGTCTATCAGCACTGGATCGGTGAATTTGGGGGGATAATGTTATGTGATCGGGGGATGAACCACCTGCAGGCAGCGCTCAATTAACTCCAGAAGTGGGAATGGCATGCACTGTTCTGAGCAATATGCAAATACCAGTTTTTGTGCTTTCTGACTTGGGTATTGGGTCAGTCTTGTTGTGTCGTACAGAGTCAGTCTTTTCTTACTAAGTCAGTTAGGTTTGTCTTGTTGTACCGAGTCAGTCCTGTTTTGTTTGAGTCAGGTGATTCCAGGGGTGTTACCTCGGGCATCACTGTTTTGTTTTGTGTTTGTCTTTTTGCTTTCTTTTGAGTCTGTTTCTGTCTTGGAGCCAGTAATGCCAACAGATTTGAATGAACAGCAGTGATTTTCACATTCTTGTGTTCGCTTCTGCCTTGTGCCAGTTGTGCCAGAAGTTCTGAATGAAACGACAGTGCTTTTCACCTGCTTTTCTATGCTTTGAAAATCATTGCATTGACCTAAGTTTTTCAAAACCTTTAAACATTGTGATGAAAATAAAGGGGAAGGAATTCCTCGGGATTTGCAAAAATTTGATCAATTAAGGGAAAGAGAGGCATGCTAAGCCCTTAATGAATGAAATCATGTTTGCTAACGTGAGTACTGAGAAGGATCCTAGCTTGATCCAGATTGGTCCCACACCGTTTTCAGCGTGAGCGATTAGTCGCTTTCTTAAAAGATTTCAAAAAAAAAATGTTTTACGCGATCCTGCGAAAACCTGTGTGGAATCGCTCTTGAGATTGTGCAGCTTAGGATCGCTCTCAGCCTCGAGACTCGACTCCTCATTTTCGAACCTTGAACTTAGATTCAGAATGTTCAATGGTCAACTACAATGTAAGGCCTGTGTGGTCGGATCCAGAGCAGCCCGTGAATTAGCGGCAACAAAGTCAGATCAAGAAGCTTGCGAAGCTAGATGAGGAGCACCCCTCGAACTAGGGGCAAGAATTTCAAATGTGCTCGAAGAGTCCAAGATAAAGATCGGCAAGAATGCCAAACCCCAGAAGGGAGGAAAGAAGAAGACATTGTTGAAGGACAACCGAGTTCCTATCCACAAACACTAGGGGCAAATTCAACCTCCATTGGATGGACTCTTGCATCGTCAGCGAACAACAGCCATTCTCCTGGATTCAGATGACTACGGGATCTCAAAACCATTTGACATAGACAAAGCTATACTTTTACCCTTGAGAGGCTTGCTGGGCCGAAAACCCGGAAGGGCGGCCCAGGCAAAAGTTAGAGCAAGAAAAGAAGAAAAAGAACAAAAAAGAGAAAAGAACAAAAGAACAAAAAAAAGAAAGATGCAAAGAAAAGAACAAAACAAAAAGAAAATCAAAAAAGAAAAGAAAAGAAAAGAACACAAAAATTGAAAAGAAGAAAAACATAGCTCGCAAGGTTGAAAACCCACAAAGGGCGGCCCTGGCAGAAGTTAGAGCGCAAAAGGAGAGGTTAAATACCCGAGTGTACCTTAACCCCGAACTACGTGAGGCTTGATTCCCATCTTTGGGATACATAGGCAACTTCATTCTAAAGTCCAGCCGTAAAACACTGTGTCTATGTAATGGTTTTGATCATCTTTGCTTTCTCTGAATCCGAAAATTTGGTTGTGTTCGTCACTCTGAGGATTGACTACAATGCGCCGCGGTGCTATCCAAACAAGGGGCAACTTTCCGTTGCCATTCAATACGCTGCGGTGCCGTTCAAACAAGGGGCAACTTTCCGTTGCCAGGAAGCTCTCTTCAAGCACGGGGCAATTTTCCTTCGGATCTGAAGTTGTGCATCTCAAGAGCAGGTTCCGTGCTCGTTGAGCAGTGGTCGTTTGCAAAAATAGTTTTTGAGAATTTTTAATGAGGTTGACTAATTTTCTCTCAAAAATTATTCCATTTTTCCAAAATTGGACCATTTCTCGGACCCAAAAAAGGAAAATTTTCAGTGCTCATAACTTGACTTGCATGATTTTAAATCAGAAAATTGAACAAGCATGTTAATCGAACTCTCATTTTGGTCAAAATTGTCTTAGTAGAAAGCCAAAAACAAAAAAATGGTCGAAATGATGAACTAGGGGCACAGTTGAGTCAGGTGTTCTGTCTTTTCCCCATTACCACAATACTTGCCAAGAAAGGCACTCTACCTGCCAGAAAAGGGCACAACTGAAGTTAACAGCAAAAGGGCTGAAAGCTCTCTCACCCTCCGAGCAACGAGGTATCAAGCCAAGTGCGAAGCACGAACTGGAATGGATCAAGATATTCCACTCCCTCATCTGGACAGATCTGATCACATCCAAACTCCCCAGCAGAGCATCGTCAACCGATGTCAGTTGCAGATTTGCTACACACCCAGTTGTAGCACAGCCCCTCTGTGGGAGAAACTCACTAGCCGCGTGCAGAAAAAGAAGAATCTAGCGGAATGCTAGGGGCAAGAGCCCACAACTTTCTATTTTTCCATCAACCGCCCAGAGGAGGGATTTAAAATGAGAGATTGAAGAATAGAGAAGTGTGCACTGAGAGAAAAAGTGAGGAAAGGGCTTTTTCAGAAAAACAGAGCTTGAGGGCCGAGTGATGTGAGAATCACAAATGAGAAAGGGTGGGAAATAATACCCGGAGAAACTGGCTCCTCGCGTACTGAGAGGTCTCTCGTCTTTGTAACGCGTCTGAGTGTTGTGTCTTTTGTTTTGTCTCGATTCTTGCTTTGAGTCAGTCCGAGTGTGTCTCGATGTGTTTAGGTTGTTTACCTTTTGTTTTCCATTATTGAGTCTTTTCGCTGTGTTCAGTTGTAGGCTCAATACTCGGTCGAGAACTCATTTCTCAATTTCAAAAAAAATCATCTTGTGCTCAGAGTGCTGTGCCATTCTCCACATTTGTGCAAAATAGGATTTGTTCTTTCATAAAACTGCAGGGTCCACCCCCGATAAGTGTGAACGGTAAAACAAGGACCTATCTGAAGCTATATAAGTTCCGGACTGCAAAGCAAAATAAAAGAGGGAAAATTTTGAGCATCTGAGTGTGTTTCACCTTCAGAAAATTTTGAGATTGCATTCCATATGTATCTCTTCAGGCCTTGTCAGTGCTCCGAAGAATGAGTGTGCCTCTATTCCAAGCTTATGCATGCTTCAAGTCAGAATGGCAATTAAAGCAGCAGCAGATGTTATCTCTCGCCAATATGAACAGGATGTACCCTTTTTTAGCTGAGTATGTTGCAAAGCCCTCTAAGAGGCAAATCAGAGGCACCAGAGTACATATTTGATGCTCCTCTATTGCATAGAATAAGAACTTTCATATACGCTGTTGTTGCATGCGTGCCGCGCATCGTTATGATTCATGCATAGAATATGCTTACTTTCGATTCCACATAGAATATACTTTGCTTGTTTCATGCATAGAATATGCTTACTTTCAATATTGCATAGAATGTGCTTCCATACTTGCATAAGAAAATGCTTGTATCTTTTGCATAGAAAATGCCCCCATACTTGCATAGAAGATGCATTTTATCGCACTTTCTTGTGCATTTTATCTCACTTGCACTGTCTTGTGCACTTACACTTTGTATCTCACTTGCACTGTCTTGTGCATCTTGTGGTCGTATCTCACTCGCACTATCTTGTGCATTTCAAATCACTCACGCTGTTTAGCGTATCGCGCTGTTTAGCGTATCGCGCTGTTTTGTGAATTTCTAATCACTCGCGCTATTTAGCGTATCACACTGTTTTGTGCATTTCTAATCATTCGCGCTATTTTGCGCACCTCAATTGCACTGTTTTGTGCAGTTTATCATTCGCGCTATTTTGCGCACCTCCGTCGCACTATTTTGCGCACCTCCGTCGCACTATTCTGTGCAGTTTATCACTCGCGCTATTTTGCGCACCACAATCGCACTGTTTTGTGCAGTTTATCATTCGCGCTATTTTGCGCACCTCAATCGCACTGTTTTGTGCAGTTTATCATTCGCACTATCTTGTGCATTTCAAATCAATCGCGCTGTTTAGCGTATCGCACTGTTTTGTGCATTGTATCATTCGCGCTATCTTGCGCGTCCCACCTGCACTTGTTAGTGCATTACATTTCACTCGCGCTATTTTGCGCATCGCACTATTTTATGCACATTACTTGCATTGTGCATGCATTTCATCGCGCTATCTTGTGCATTTCACCTATACTTGTTAGTGTATTACATCGCGCTATCTTGCGCCGTGACCATTACTTGCATTGTGCATACATTGCATCGTGCTATCTTGCGCACCTTATCTGTATCGCACTGTTTTGTGCATTCACCCTGCTCGTACTGTTTTGTACACCTTTAGCATTGCACTATTTTGTGCATCTGTTTAGCACTGTTTTGTGTATTCACTCTGCATCGCACTGTCTTGTGCACATTGTTTTTTTGCATCACTCGCACTGTCTTGTGCACTCACCTGGTCCAGGAGACCTTAAATCCTCTGGTTTAAGGAGACCTTAAATCCTGCAGCATCACTCGCACTGTTTTACGCATCGCACTTGTATTACCGTCTTGTGCACTTTCCGGTCTAGGAGACCTTAAATCCTCTAAATGTGTAATTCCTTTGGTGTTTGTCGTGCCCGAACGACTCCTCGTGGTCTGGTATAGCCACCTGCCTATGTTTGCGGTGAGTTCCTAGGAGACCAACTGAGACGGTGGAAACTAGAGTTCGAATGGCTCATGCCTAGAACACAAAGGTTCGGGATTTCCGAGACTAAAGTGTGGTTTAAATACCCAGAGGTATATCCTCGGCTTGAAATCTGTATGGCAGCCCCATAGATTGAGATAGCATGTGTATGCGCCTCAATTCTGGATACTAAACCAACCTAGTCTGTCACCCTATTGGAGAATAGGGAAAGCTGCGACCATAGTCATGGAGAAAAGTAGTACCTGCAGTTCAACCAAGAAGAAGCGAAAGATCCCCAGCAGCATGAGGTAAGTCATTACCAATCGCCCCTGTGAGGTACCTTTACCTCTTAGCTATTACATTACATTTTAGCCACTACATTACAGTGCATTGTATGAATCCTCAATTATCAAACCTGGCTTCGCGTAGCGTATAAGTCCAATTATCAAACCGGCTTCGTGTAGCGTATAAGTCCAACTTTCAAAACCGGCTTCGCGTAGCGTATAAGTCCAATTATCAAACCGGCTTCGCGTAGCGTATAAGTCCAATTATCAAACCGGCTTCGCGTAGCGTATAAGTCCAACTTTCAAAACCGGCTTCGCGTAGCGTATAAGTCCAATTTTCAAACCGGCTTCACGTAGCGTATAAGTCCAACTTTCAAAACCGGCTTCGCGTAGCGTATAAGTCCAATTTTCAAACCGGCTTCGCGTAGCGTATAAGTCCAACTTTCAAAACCGGCTTCGCGTAGCGTATAAATCCAATTATCAAACCGGCTTCGCGTAGCGTATAAGTCCAATTATCAAAGTCTTCCTGCATATCATCTGCATCCTGCCCCTGAACTACGCTAGTTTGATTCCTTACAAAGGGATACGTAGGCAGCCTGCGGGCACAACCATTTATTTATCGGTATTTTGTTTGTTTGTCCAAGTCTTCGGCCTTGTCAAAAATGGGTCGCCTCTGGGCTTTGACATTCACTCCCGTCACTTATGACTTTCAAGTTCTGTCAAAGAGGGGCAACTGTAGACACCCCATTTTTGACCGACCTTAAGACTCAGACGTCACCGATTGAGCGCTCGGTGATGGTGCATATTGTGCTCGTTCAGAAGTTTTAGAGTCTCGGCTGCGAGCCTTGCCTCCGGACTTCCGGGCTCTTTCGTGTCTTGCCTCAGTTTGCGAACCAGGCTCCGTTTTCTCTGTTTTCTCTTCCCGAAGGGAGGGAGAGGTCTCGTAGATCATCTCTCAGTGGCCGTAGGCTACGTTTCGTGGTCGTAGGCCATTTTTCCCGTTTGGAGCCCGGTTTCTGATTTTTCGAAGCCGATGGCCGTGTGCCTCGGTTCGGGACCGCTTAACCACCTCCGTTTGCCCTGGTTTTTGGTATACACCCCACTACCATCCATTCCAACAACTTGGAGCTATTTTTCAGAGCTTAGGAGCACCATTTCTCAGACCAAGAGCTGCTGGTCCATTGGTCTTCAAGGGTAAGCTTCTTTTCCCTCTTTTTTGTTCCTATCTTGCTCTATATCTAAGCCTTACTTGCAAGCATTTTTGGGCTCGGACCCAAACTGTAAATAGTCATATTTTGAGCTCCTTTTTCATGTTTGATTAAGGACCTTTTTCTGTTTGAGGTCTCCTACTATCACTTGCCTCTTTAACTCTCTTTTAGGCCTATTTTTGCATGGTATTTTAGGCTTATTTGTGAGTTGTTTCGTGGCTTGATGTAAACTGTAAAGCATCTTGTTTTGAGCCCCTCTTCAACTTTGTTGAAGGGCTCTCTTCGGTTTGAGGCCAGCAGCTACCACTTGCCTCTTTATCTCTCTTTTCGGCCTATTTTTGGGGGGAAATTTGAATTGATTTTCCCCCCCATTTTTCCCTCCTTTTCCTCCATTCCTCCCTCTATAAAACCA
This sequence comes from Camellia sinensis, assembly GCF_055761805.1. Classification (NCBI taxonomy): domain Eukaryota; kingdom Viridiplantae; phylum Streptophyta; class Magnoliopsida; order Ericales; family Theaceae; genus Camellia; species Camellia sinensis. The sequence goes on along the minus strand of NC_138961.1, from coordinate 133,903,537 downwards.
GCAGCTCCAGCTACATTTTGGAAGAGAAAAAAATTTTGTTTAAGCCTCCTACATTTAATTTCTCTCTCTCTATATTCCAAGCATCAAAACCTTTTTGTTTTTTTTTGGCCCCTTTCTACACCGCCACATAGCACCACCTCCCTACCATCCTTTCCAACACTTGGAGCTGGTTTTCCAGAAGCAAGGAGCACCTTTTCTCAAGCCAACAGTTGTTGAAGCATTGGTCTTCAAGGGTAAGTCTTATATCCCTCTCTTTGGCCCTATTTTTGCTCAATATATTAGCTCCTCTTGCTTGCATATTTGGGCTCCGACCCTAACTGAAAATAGCATCATTTTGAGCTCCTTTTCATGTTTGTTTAAGGGCCTCTCTCTGTTTGAGGCTTCCTTTTTAAACTTGCTTCTTTACCTCTCTTGTATACCTCTTTCTTGCATAGTATTTTAGGCTCATTTTTAAATTGTTTCGAGCTTGGTTATAAACTTCAAAGTGGCTTATTTTGAGCCCTTCTTCAACATTGTTGAAGGGTTCTTCACTCTTTGAGACTTCATTTTGTCACTTGCCTCTTTATCCCTCTTTTGGCCTTATTTTTGCATGTTTTGTTAGCCCCTTGTGCTTGTATTTTTGGGCTCCAACCTAAACTGAAAATAGTCATATTTTGACCCCCTCTTCATGTTTGATCAAGGGTATTTTTCTGTTTGAGGCTCCCTTTTTACACTTTGTGTTTAAACCTTCTTTTAGGCCTATTTCTTGCATAGTATTTTAAGCTTACTTGTGCACTGCTTTGGGCTCGGCCATAAACTGTAAAATACCTTGTTTTGAGCCCCTCTTAAACTTTGTTGAAGGGCTCTTCATTGTTTGGGGCCAGCAGCTTCTACTTGCTTCTTTATCTCTCTTTTGGGGCCATTTTTGCATGTTAACTTAGCCCTATTTGTGTTTATTTTTGGGACTTGTTATAAACTGGAAATATGTATATTTTGGGACTTCCTTGAATCTGTCTTCATGCTTCATGATCAAATAATGCATGCTTTGTATAGCTATAGGCCAATGCATATGCCTAGTTTTGTGTTTCGGGGCCATTCCATGCATCGGGTGCCATGTTTCCATGTTTCAGGTTCATTTTGCATCAAATTTCAGTGCTGAAACTTGCATATTTGTGTGCCATATTTCGTGCCTTGCCATGCCTTGTTAGAGTGGCATTTATGCCTTAGACTTGGTCCTCGGTTTGCGTGCACGTGTGCACGCATTTCGAGTGTCTCATTTTCATCTCATGGCTACTAATGTGAGTGTGGCTGAGGTCCACTCATGTTGGTGTAAGTCCATCGTGCATTGTGTATGCCATTTCATTTCATAGCATTGTGTATGCTAGGTTGCATGTTAGCGCATTGTGTATGCCATGTTACCTCGTGCATCGTGTATGCCATTTCATAGGATTGTGCATGCTAGGTTGTATATTAGTTGCATTCATGCATGTCATGCATATCGCATTGTGTTTGAGATAGGAGTTAGCCCGAACACGGGAAACGAGGGACGTTTCGTACTTCGAGTGACGGAACGTGTCTCAATTCCCAGTCACCGACACTCCGGATTATCCATGATGGAGTTCAGGTCTTATTGTGTTTATATGTGCATTCATTTCATATTGAGTCGTGCAATTCGACTCCTCGGCCATCATGCATCGATATGCGTGATTGGTGGCACAAGGATCGAGGACTACACTCCCTGAAGAGTAGTCATGCATACATATGTGAAAATACTTTGCCATGCCCCTTTGTTGCTCTCTGTTGCAGCAAATCAGAAATCAGCAACCTTTCGGAGCCTAGCACGCATCCCAAGAATAATTGCAAACAGAGGCAAACCGGGGCATCGCGAGGGATTCTCCGCACAAGGTAACCCGAGCATGCATCATCCATCATCCGGAGCAGAGTTGAGGCAGTCCCTGGCTTGCATGCCAATTTATTGCTTTCCTAATTTAATTTGTTAATTAATTAGGGTTTTATACATATTTGGACTGTAATTATTCATTTGGGACTGTATATTATTTATTCGGAGCCTCTGCGCGAGGGCAATGTTGTAATAAGTGTGCGTGTGTGTGATGTATGTCTTCCAACCCCACGTCTTTCTCCCTTTTATTTACCCGCTTATGATGGTTAGATTAGGGCATGTTTCAATTAGCATACAGTATGATAGCATGTTTGCATTCATTCATCTGTTTTGCATGCACCGGGCTCGGCGCATCATACTAACTGCATTGTATTTTCAATTCTAAGTTGAATACATGTTAGCTGTAGCATTTCATATGCCATGTTTAGAATAGCCGAGCCTGCTATAGTTGCACTTTTGCATGTGTTGCATTAGGCATTTCTGTATAATTAGGATCATGCATGGATTTCTAATTAGTTTCTGTTTTGGCTTGGAGTACTCGGTAAGTTTTATGCTTTAGCATCCTTGCATGCGTGTGAGTGACTGCCATGAATAGCATGCTTACCATGATGCTATATGCTTATGTAATATAACTGCCTGAATGCCTGTGGATGAAGGTTGGGTTATTTGAATTGGAACAATTCATCAAATGTGTGTTTTAAGCCCACTAGATAGTGGCAAAATCATGTTTTTCTAAGCCCACCCGAGGGTGGCAAATCCACGTCTTAGCCTACTTGCGGGTAGCACCGTCAAACCACTTTAAAAAATAAACATGAAATGTTTTGTTCCAATTCAGACGATTCAATCTATACTTGTATGCTGTGCGCATCACATAGTAAATCTAGGCTAATAACCGGAATAAGAACGCATAATGTTTTCAAAAATAGATATCATGGTTAGAAGAGGCCGATCTTTGATCGGGCGAGCGGGGGTGCTCACGAAGTGACCTTCCCCAATCGTACCCAAGTTCCCGAGCCGAGGCAACTTTGGTGATGACGGACACGTGGCCTTAGGCAAACGAGTCAGGGTTTCCTAAATTTTCCCAAAATAAAACATTTAGGTGGCGACTCTGTATCTGGCAAAGCAGCACTTCTTTTCTAAAAAAATCTGTTTTCTCAAAAACGATTTGTCGGATTTGGACTCTTTGGTTCAGACTTAGAACCATGACAATTTGAGAGTCCGAACTGTAGTGAGCCCAATATCGAACGGAACGGGGGGGACTCGTTCCTCCCCGGGGCGTTCGGGGGACGTCTACAGGCGCCCATGGCTGCCACGTAATCTACGGATAACAGACGCATAAACCAAGCAGAAATCGAAAATGTACAGGACAAATCAAAGATGAAAATAGAAAGAACTGAGAGTTCTGAAATACCTCTGTCGACCGCACTGTGTCGAAGTATTGCCGCAGATAAAGGAGAGACTCCTGAGGCCTTGGCTGGTGCTGGCCTTCAAATACAAGTGAGTACGGGGTCACGAGAGGTCCCTCCACCACCAACTCCGGGGCCAATATCGAGAAATACACATAGACCCACAACTGTGGAAAACAAAGAAGAATACGAAGTGCTGAGGGCAAAGTGCACGATACAGAGTATAAAGTGCGCTGTGTGTGCAATATGCAAGTAATGAGTAGCAAAAATGTATATCAAGAGGACAGAAAGTACCTCCTAAGCTCTCCAATAGCCGCCAAGTAAGTCCCCCCATCCGCGGGAGGTCGCGCTCATGTAGCAATAAAGGGTAGCCAAGCCGGCGCCACCCCAGTCATACCGTCTGACCTGTGACAGGTCCACCAAAGCACTCAACAGATAAAGCCCAACAGTGTTCCCCCTGTCGGCAAACAAAGTGGTCCCGAAGAGGAACATCAGAAAGTCGCGGGCATACTGTGCTGCCTCCTCAGGAGTCCCGGGCTCCATCTCCACCCGCCGGAAATGGAAAGAGAACCAGGTGTATCGGACTCCCCCCGAAGGTCTATCAACAGGCGGGCGAACCCCCAGCAAATATATCCAAGCAGCCTCCCACTGGCCCATGTCCTCGTCGTAAGGGATGGGCCAACCTCCCACGTCAAGGCCAGTCAGTACGGCAAAGTCAAACGGGGTCATAGTCAAGTCCCCCGTGGCAGAAAAATGGAAGGAGTTGGTGGTGTCCCACCATCTCTCCACCAAGGCGGCCATCAACGTCCTCATGGCAGGACAACGAGATAGCCCAGTACAAAAGGGCCCAAACCCCGCCAAGTCAACCAAATCCCGAACAGCCTCCGGGAGCTCGGCGTACCAATCTCTCGCCGCGGTAGAGCCATATCCCCGCACAGTGCGAGAAGTCACCTGCATTTAGAATGAATATATGTTTCAGCATAAAATGAATAAGCTGCGTGCAAATAAAATGAATAGGCTGCGTGCAAAGTAAAGTAAGTGAGCCGCGTGTTTAGAATCGGTGTGTGCTGCGTGTTCGCCTTCAATTTGGGCTGTGTGTTCAACTCTCAATCAGTGTGTGCTGCGTGTTCACCTTCAATTTGGGCTGTGTGTTCAGAAAATCAGTATTTGGGCTGTGTGTTCAACTCTCAATCAGTGTGTGCTACGTGTTCACCTTCAATTTGGGCTGTGTGTTCAGAAAATCAGTGTTTGGGCTGCGTGTTCAACTCTCAATCAGTGTGTGCTGCGTGTTCATCTTCAATTTGGGCTGTGTGTTCAGAAAATCAGTGTTTGGGCTGCGTGTTCAACTCTCAATCAGTGTGTGCTGCGTGTTCACCTTCAATTTAGGCTGTGTGTTCAGAAAATCAGTGTTTTGGGCTGCGTGTTCAACTCTCAATCAGTGTGTGCTGCGTGTTCACCTTCAATTTGGGCTGTGTGTTCAGAAAATCAGTGTTTGGGCTGCATGTTCAACTCTCAATCAGTGTGTGCTGCGTGTTCACCTTCAATTTGGGCTGTGTGTTCAGAAAATTAGTGTTTTGGGCTGCGTGTTCAACTCTCAATCAGTGTGTGCTGCATGTTCACCTTCAATTTAGGCTGTGTGTTCAGAAAATCAGTGTTTTGGGCTGCGTGTTCAACTCTCAATCAGTGTGTGGGCTGCGTGTTCAATCCTAAACCGATGTGTGCCGTGTGTTCACAATCAATTTATGGGCTGAGTGTTCAGGAATTCAAATGATTAAACCATGTGTTCAGAGTGCAAACAGAATGCATGAAAAATTCATAATATGTTATAGAAAAGGTAAAAACGAAGTAAATACCTCTCGTGCCTCATGGGAGAGGTGATACTCTGGCTCCCGCAGAAGGAGATCCCCGGGTGCTCGCTCGTCGAAATCGGTGAAGTGATAGAAAACAGCCCGCGGAAAAATATGTGCCGGTGGGTTGTACCTCTCGGGTATGAAGGGTCGAACCCTCGGAGGCAGAGCCATGATATCGGGATCACCTCCGACGTCTGGAGGACCTCCATCGTGGGGGAAATGACCAGCCATTTCAGAAAATCTGCAAAAGGGGCGAAAATGAGCAAAAATAAGCCAAAATTGAAAAAAGTCAACAAAAGTCAACTCTCGGGAAATGAAAAAGTCAACAAAAGTCAACTCCCGAGAAAATCTTCCAAATATTGAGACAAACTCACCTCAAGTGGCAAAAATGAGAAAAGAAGCCCCGAAATCAAAATTTAATCGGTTCAAAGTGCTTAAAACTGAAAGATTTCGCGAAAACAACTTGCGTGGGACGTTGGAAAACGCGTATAGAGCACAGATCTAAGGGAGAAAATGGGTTGGGAAGCTAGAGGAGATGATTTCGGAGCTTCACTTGTGAGCACAAAGTGTTTGGATGAGTGTATTTAAAGAAAGGAGGCTGAAAAGACAAAATTGCCCTGAATCTGGGCTAGGTGGCCGACCGGCCACCTTTTCTGGCAGGCCGGCCATTCCCTTTTCAAAAACTAGTCGGTGGCCTCCCTCTCCCAATAAAGATGGCCGGTGGTGTTCCCCACATGCCCCCTAAGGTCCCTGCAAATTTTGGGGAGGATTGGAGTCCCCGGGACCTGAAAAAGTACAAGAAAAGTGCACTTTCTGTCGCGAAATCGCTCCGCCGGAACCTCAGCTTCAACTTCCGATGCGTGTCTCATCATTACTGATCGAAAGTGAGATATATCCTTTTGAACATGTTGTAACCTCTCCGGGAGGTGAACCGGAGGCTGCGATCAAGTCGCCCTCGCCGAAACGCGCATTTCCTTGCTCGTTGTTTTGTGACAAACATACATCCTGGTTTACGCTTGTTCTGCGTTATCATGCACGTGACTTGCATTCTCATGCACATACTTGCATTATTATGAACGTCTCTTTGATATCACCGAGCCTCCGTGCTTAAACTCGCGTCGTCACGCGCGTTCCTTTTCGCATTGCGACGCACTTTTCCATCGGCACCGCGATTGTCTACATTCGATATCACATTGAACCTATGTTGTTAGATCGGTTGTGCTTGTTGAGTTTCTTTCTTTTGCAAGCACGATATTGTATGTACGGTTCATTTGAGGCTGGTGCGACCAGACGAATCGCACAGGTACCATATCTTCTCCATGTGAGACGCAACGAGAATTGAATAAATTCTCTGCATTCCTAACTGTATGAAATGTAGTTGTTGCTTTGCATTCTTGCTTAAAACTGTTGCATCTATTTGCGAATACTTGCCTCATTACAGCTTGCTGCATTTGCATGATCATGAGCTATATTCGGCTTTGTGCATATCATTTTGCATTTTGCCCCTGCCTGCGGGCACGCCTGCGGGCACATCTCTGTTTATCTCACCTGTTTGTCTAAGTCTTCGGCCTTGTCAAAAATGAGTCGTCTCTGGGCTTTGACATTCACTCCCGTCACTTATGACTTTCGAGTTCTGTCAAAGAGGGGCAACTGTAGACACTCCATTTTTGACCGACCTTAAGACTCAGACGTCACCGATTGAGCGTTTGGTGATGTTGCATATCGTGCTCGTTCAGAGGTTTCAGAGTCTCAGCTGCGAGCCTTGCCTCCGGACTTCTGGACCCTTTCATGCTTTGCCTCGGTGTGCGAACCAGGCTCTGTTTTCTCTGTTTTCTCTTCCCGAATGGAGAGAGAGATCTCATAGATCATCTCTCAGTGGCCGTAGGCTACGTTTCGTGGTCGTAAGCCATTTTGCCCGTTTGGAGTCCAGTTTCCGATTTTTCGGAGCCATTGGCCGTGTGCCTCGGTTCGGGACCGCTTAACCACCTCTGTTTGCTCTGGTTTTTGGCATGCATCTTATTTGCTCCCTTTTGAGGGACACTGTTGCTCGAGAGACCAACTTCGTGGTCGAACACCACTTCCGGTGCCTAACAGTCAGTTTTCGGGGCCTCGGGCTGCGTATTTCGGCCCCCGAACCTTCATTTTGCATCGGTTTGGGCTCATTTTTGGTGGAGACCTTATTTTCACTGCTGAGAAGGTCGTAGAAGGGTGGGAGGCCAGTAATTGTTCTGACAACCAGTTTTATTCCTCCATCGCCCTCCGTCGCCCGTTTTTCTCACTTGAAAGCCAATGTTGACCACCCTAAGGCCACTTTTTCCAGCCCTAAACCACATATTTTTGTTGTACACACCTGGGAGGCCACCAATATCACATGGCCGGCCAGTAATTGTGTGTGACTCTTTTGAACCCCTCCTAAAAGTGGTCTTTTCTCTCTCCTGATTCATTCTCTCCAGTTTTTGACTACATGGTTGTGTTGTGCACACATGAGAGGCCCTCTTTTTGGCATGGCCGGCCATTAATCTTCATTGACCCTTTTGACCCTTGGCCGACTGGCCATGGGGAAGGCCGACCGGCCACCTAAACCCTAGGAAACCGGCCGGCCATAATCCTCTCTCCAGGTACTTTACAGAAATGCCCTCTATTTCCCTCCAGATTTTGTATCCGGAGGGGCCAACTTTTGGGGGGAAACTTGAATTCCATTCCCCCCCCCCCTTTTTTCAACCAGCACCCCCAGCTGTGTTTTAGAGGTTAGAAATGTTGGTTTGGAGCTCCTACATTGTATCTCTCTCTCTCTACACTCCAACCCTCAAAACCTCCCAAACCCTACACCATTTCTACACCACCACCTAGCACCTTGCCACCACCATCCATTCCAGCCACTTGGAGCTGTTTTCCAGAGCTAAGGAGCCACCAAACTTGGTCCAAGAGTTGTCAAAGATTTGGTCTTCAAGGGTAAGTCTTCTCCTCCCTCTTTCTTGCCTTATTTTGCTCAATATATTAGCCATACTTGCTTGCATATTTGGGCTCTGACCCTAACTGAAAATAGCATTATTTTGAGGTATTTTTCATGTTTGTTTTAGGGTCCTTCCATGTTTAAGGTCTCTAGCTACCACTTGCTTCTTTACCTCTCTTGTATGCCTCTTTCTTGCATAGTATTTAAGGCCTATTTGTAAACTGTTTTGAGTTTGATTATGAACTGGAAATTGGCTTATTTTGAGCCCTTCTTCAACATTGTTGAAGGGATCTTCACTATTTGAGGCTTCCTTTTGTCACTTGCCTCTTTATCCCTCTTTTGGCCTTATTTTTGCATGTTTTGTTAGCCCCTTGTGCTTGTATTTTTGGGCTCTGGTCCGAACTATAAATAGCCTTATTTTGACCCCCTCTTCATGTTTGATCAAGAGACCCTTGCTGTTTGAAGCTCCCTTTTTGCTCTTTGTGTTTAAACCTCTTTTTAGGCCTTATTTTGCATAGTATTTTAAGCTTGCATGTGCACTGTTTTGGGCTTGGTCACTAACTGTAAAATACCATGTTTTGGACCCCTCTTTAACTTTGTTGAAGGGCCCTCCTCTGTTTGAGGCCAGCAACCATCACTTGCTTCTTTGTCTCCCTTTTGGCCCATTTCTTGCACAGTAGTTTAGCCATACTTGTGTTTGTTTTCGTGGCTTGTTGTAAACTGTAAAGTATCATGTTTTGAACCCCTCTTCAACTCTGTTGAAGGACTCTCGGCCATTTAGGGCCAGAAGCTGCTACTTGCTTCATTATCTCTCTTTTGGGGCCATTTTTGCATGTTAACTTAGTCCTATTTGTGTTCACTTTTTGGCCTTGCTTAAAACTATAAATATGCTTGTTTTGGGACTATCTTGATTCTGTCTTCACACTTCATGTTCAAATAATGCATGCTTTGCATAGCCATAGGTCATTCCATGTACCTAATTTCATGTTTCGGATCTCATTCCATGCATCGGGTACCATATTGCCATGTTTCGGGGCTGTTTTGCATCATATTTCAGTACAGAAATTTGCATGCTTGTATACCATATTCCATGCCTTGCCATGCTTTGGTAGAGTGGCATTCGTGCCTTAGGTTCGGTCCTCGGTTTGCGTGCATGTGTGCACGCATTTCGAGTGTCTCATTTTCATCTCATGGCCTCCTATGTGAGTGTGGCTGAGGTCCACTTGTGTTGGTGTAAGTCCATTGTGCATTGTGTATGTCATTTTATTTCATAGCATTGTGTATGCTAGGTTGTATGTTAGAGCATTGTGTATGCCATGTTACCTCGTGCATCGTGTATGCCATCTCATAGTATTGTGCATGCTAGGTTGTATATTAGTTGCATTCATGCATGTCATGCATATTGCATTGTGCTTGGGATAGGAATTAGCCCGAGCATGGGAAACGAGGGACGTTTCGTACTTCAAGTGATGAAACGTGTCTCAGTTCCCAGTCACCGACACTCCGGATTATCCATGATGGAGTTTAGGTTTTGTTGTGTTTATATGTGCATTCATTTCATATTGAGTCATGCAATTCGACTCCTCGGCCATCATCCATCGATATGCGTGATTGGTGGCACGAGGATCGAGGACTACACTCCCTGAAGAGTAGTCATGCATATATATGTGAAAATACTTTGCCATGCTCCTTTGTTGCTCTCTGTTGCAGCAAATCAGAAATCAGCAGCCTTCCGAAGCTTGGCACGCATCCCGAGAATAATTGCAAACAGAGGCTAATTGGGGCATCGCAGTGGATTTCCGCACAAGGCAACTCAAGCATGCATCATCCATCATCCGGAGCAGAGTTGATGCAGTCCCTGGCTTGCATGCCAATTTATTACTTTCCTAATTTAATTTATTAATTAATTAGGGTTTTGTACATATTTGGACTGTAATATTCATTCGAGACTGTATATTATTTATTCGGACCCTCTATGCGAGGGCAATGTTGTAATAAGCGTGCGTGTGTGTGATGTATGTCTGCCAACCCCACGTCTTTCTCCCTTTTATTTACCCGCTTATGATGGTTAGATTAGGGCATGTTTCAATTAGCATACAGTATGATAGCATGTTTGCATTCATTCATCTGTTTTGCATGCACTGGGCTCGGCGCATCATAGTAACTGCATTGTATTTTCAATTCCAAGTTGAATACATGTTAGCTGTAGCATTTCATATGTCATGTTTAGAATAGCCGAGCCTGCTATAGTTGTATTTTTGCATGTGTTGCATTAGGCACTTCTGTATAGTTAGGATCATGCATGGATTTCTAATCAACTTATGTTTTGGCTTGGAGTACTCGGTAAGTTTTATGCTTTAGCATCCTTGCATGCGTGTGAATGACTACCATGACAGCATGCTTACCATGAGGCTAATTGCTTATGTGATATAACTGTCTGAATGCCTATGGATGAAGGTTGGGTTATTTGAATTGGAACAATTCATCAAATGTATGTTTTAAAGCCCACTAGATAGTGGCAAAATCATGTTTTCTAAACCCACCCGAGGGTGGCAAATCCACGTCTTAGCCTACTTGCGAGTAGTACCATCAAACCATTTTCAAACAAACAAACATGAAATGTTTTGTTCCAATTCAGGCGATCCAGTCTATACTTGTATGCTGTGCGCATCACATAGTAAATCTAGGCTAATAACCGGAATAAGAACGCATAATGTTTTCAAAAATAGATATCATGGTTAGTAGAGGCCGATCTTTGATCGGGCGAGCGGGCGTACTCACGAAGTGACCTTCCCCAATCGTACCCAAGTTCCCGAGCCGAGGCAACTTTGGTGATGACGGACACGTGTCCTTAGGCAAACGAGTCAGGGTTTCCTAAATTTCTCCAAAATAAAACATTTAGGTGGCGACTCTGTATCTGGCAAAGCTGTCCATGTTTGGCACTTCTTTCAAAATCTGTTTTCTCAAAACGATTTGTCGGATTTGGACTCTTTGGTTCAGATTTAGAACCATGACAATTTGAGAGTTCGAACTGTAGTGAACCCCAAATGAGCAGAACGGGACTCATCCCTCCCGGGGCGTTCGGGGACGTCTACAATAATTAAGTATGAACTCTGACTTCTGTGTATGATTTGAGCAAGGATATGAATATGAATCTGTTTATGAATCTGAATTATGATTTCTGAATCTGGTATGGATTTCATTCATTAAATCCTTTACTCCGTTATTATTCACTCGGCTTCCGCTCACTATTTATATTATGTATGTAGGTGATCAGGCACATGACCAGACTCAGAGTTGAGGACTTGGAGTCTCAATTTTTGTCAACCAACCTTTGTGCCTCCCAAGAAAGTTCCAGATCAAGTCAAGTTTAGTGGCTGTTTTTGTGAATGTACTAGACTTTGTTTCTTTTGATTTTCGGGCAAGATCTTTGATAATATGTTCATGGAGTGACGTGTAAATACTGTATCTTTTGATGTCACTCGCAAGTTTATAAAATTTTTATATTTTTTTTTTGTTTTAAAATTATCTGTCACATATATGTTTTCACAGCTCAATGGACTACGTATATTTTGTATATTTGCTTCCGCAGCCCCTAACTATATGTTATTCTGTTAAGAGGCCTTTGGTAATCCAAGGATTACTGGCCGGTTACGGCGCTAAGCCTATAGGGACGGGTTTGGGTCGTGACAACTCTTCTGCTATCTCTGAGGTTAAACAGCATCTCTTCTGCACCTTCAAAATGAAGGATATGGGCTCATTGCAGTATTTTCTTGGTATTGAGATAGGGCTATTTTCTATCTCAAGCCAAGTATGTAAATAAGGTTATTCGTCGTGTCAGTCTTAATAACACTAAGATTTATGATATCCCAATTGAGCTTAATGTGAAACTTAACACTACTAATGGTGTCCCTCTTGATGATCATACTTTATATCAAGAGCTTGTGGGTTGCTTAGTCTATTTGCCGATTACTCATCCAGATCTTGCCTATGTTATTCATGTGGTTAGCTAGTTCGTTTTGCTCCTTGTTGTACACATTGGGTTAGTTTGGTTCGATTTTTTTGCTATCTTCAGAGTACTATATTTCAGAACTTATTGTTGTTTTCTACTTTCTCTTCAGACTTGGTGGCTTATGCTGATTTTGATTGAGCTGGTGATGTTAATGATCACAAGTCCACTTTTGGTTTCTGTATATTTCTTGGTGATTCCTTGATCTCTTGGAAAAGTAAGAAACAAACTGTTGTTGCTCAGTCTACTGTCAAAACTGAGTACCGTGCTATGGTTCATACTACTGCTGAGATTGTTTGGTTTCATTGTCTCTTGTCTGTTTTGGATGTCCCTCAGTCTTCTCCAAATTCTCTCTTTACTATGACAACCGCAATACTATTCAGATAGCCCATAACATTGTCCTCTATGAGCGGACGAAACACATTAAAATTAATTGTCACTTTATCCGTCAACATCTGCAGTCTGCCTCTATCTTACTTCCTTTCGTTTCTTTAGCTCTACAACTTATTGATTTTTTTACCAAGACTCACACCACTGTGCAGTTTCAATTTCTTCTTAACAAACTCAGTGTTTTTTACTCAAACACCGTGAGTTTGAGCGAGGTGTGAGAACATTAGTGTATCTCTATATATCGCAGTATATATTTTGTATATATGTTAAGAGATTGTGAGGTAATGTAAATAATCTCTTTCCTTTTTAGGCCAAGTTTGGCATCTACTAAATAATACAAAAAGTCAAAAAGTCACTATCCTATTTAAGTCACATCATCTTATTTAAATCACATCACCTCTCTAACACATCACATCAAACTCAACCCAAACCCAACCCAATCCATATAAACTAATAAGTCAAAAAGTACACTTTTTTAGAACATTTCAAACCAACCCTTAATCTTAGTGCTATGATTACTATATAATCAAATATATCCTTGTATTACATTCACAGTTAAATATACCGCTCTCATTCAGAAATCTTACAGCAATAGGCATCTTGCTTTTTTGTGAAACCACAATTCCAGCAAGACAATGTACAAATAATGGATGTGATGCTGCAAGAAAGACTTAAAAAAAAAAAAACACACACACACAAGTTCCTGAAGCGTTTGTTAGACAAACCATCCATTCCATGGCACCTGTCCCGCGAGCCAATAAAATCTGTAGTTTGACAAAGCGTTCAGAAAGATAAGCCAGTCGATGAAACAGACGTGAAATACCTTTGATTCCGGTCAACAAACACGAGTTATCGAGTTACGTGACTCCTTACTTGATGGGTCATTGTGCCTATTTTTTAGTTCAATTTCGATGATTCGAACCGTTTATATTTTAAAATTTATCGAGTATATCATACCTGTAAAAAATTAAGTTGATCGGATATCAAAAACTACGTGTTCAAATCATCAAACTAAAAATTGTTTATTAAAAAAAATTTAATAAACAATTTTATTTTTTAGTAAAACGATATTTAATTCGATGATCCGAACACGTGATTTCCGATATTCAATCGACTTGATTTTTTACAAGTATAATATACTCAACAAATCTTAAAATGTAAACGATTTGAATTATTAAAATTGAGTCTAAAAGTGAACCCAACGGCCTACCAAGTACGGAGCCATGTAGAGATCTTCCAAGGAGAGGATCTGGACTCTGAGTTATCAAGGGTTTGAGTCTTGGCTGTTGCAAAACACCTCTCATCCAAGCAATTAGCAACAGAAGAATCTGAGCTTCATTCATGAACCAAAACTCGACTGAATATTTATTACAGGAACAGAAAGTGATGGCATTGTACATTTCTTCAACAGGAGCAAATACAACATAATTACAATATTTGAAATAAAATCACTCAATGTAACTGTTACAATTCTCCATTACCAATACCGACAATGACTATGGCATTCAAGTTACTCATTTAGCTTGCAAACATCGATGAACTTCTGTACTGCATTGTGGTATTGGGTTCCCTGAAACAATATTACACGTTAACAACATACTCCATCCTGAATCACAACAAAAATTACAAGTTGTGACAAGTTCGATGTGAGTTTCCATAAACAAAAATGCCAACAGAACATAAATCAACCCTTGTCATATTAGGGGTTATTGAGGCCAAGATAGACATAAACATGCACAATTAGGAACTGGAGAAAATGATTGTTTAAGTGGATTTCCTTACAGGCTCTAATACAACAAATAAAGTAAGAAACAAACTGTTCCACCTCATAGGAAAGGTTTGGATCCCATTTCCCCCACAAGAGAATCATATAATAAATTGGCAAAAGTTTTTGCTTTACACAGATTAATTAACATTTGTGCATTCTTTTTATTCTATTGACTACATACTGCTTCCATGTTGGCTTGGCAAAACAAACAGCATCTCATGACGTATGAGGGTCACGCAAAACAGTCTGGTGAAATGGTTTGCAATCCTTTGCATATTAAACATACCTCACATTACCCCATTCTCCCCATTGCTTGTAGAAATGCATGCCAAGCTTGTAAACATTATTTAAGCCAGTAGGAATCTGCTCCCAGATCAAGGACCAAATTTGGTCCTTACATGACACATTCTCTTTCTTCACAAGGAAATTGCCGCACACGGCAAACTTGTCATTCTTAAACACATTAAGCACTAGATGGACCATTCTTAAATAACAAATCAAGAAGAAAAACTTTGAGTATCAATCTTCTTTGGGCCTGTTTGGTAGCACTTACAAGTCAACTTATTTAGTTTATTTACTTAAAAAAATTGATTAATGGTATTTGATTGCAATTTTCAATTATAACTTACTTTACTTTTTCAGCTTATTTGATCAAAGAAAATTCATATTTTCTTAAGTTACAATTTGTTGCTTTTTTAGCTTATTTGAAATCTTTAAATACATATGGACAAAAGAGCCCCATCTTTTTTGTCATAATTACAACTTTTGAGGGCATTCTGGCCATTTGCACAAAAAAAAAAAAACTATGTTACAACTTATTTAACTAAACAAGGTTAATTTTTTCATAGATTATCAAAAGTTGCACCAAATTGACTTGCAACTTATTTTAAATCTTTCAAGCTAATAATCTAAAAGGCTATAGTCATAAAAACTACATAACTTATAAGTGATACCAAACGGAACCTTTATTATCATTCTCAAAAATATCACATCAGCATGGCCACATAGTCAACCCATCTCCCTCAAGGAGTCGTTAAATAATTAGGGTTTGATGACATTGAATTGATGATTTGATCTTCAAAAACAAGTAGTAAAACCACAAAGAAAAAAATTATTTGAAAACTACCTCCCAGTAAAGTTGGTTGCAGTCCATGCACTGCCAAAACTGTAAATTCTTGTCAAACAAGCAGTTGGGAATCACTTGGAATCCCTTTGCAGCTTCAACAGCCTCCTCCGTTGATAGTGGTTTTTGAATAAACTTACCATTGCATTTGGTGCACCTTGACATCAGTTGATCCTCACTAACTTTCAATTGGAAAGTTTCAATTACCTGCAAGGATTCCTCAATTTTAGCTTCCACAATACCAGAGGATTAGTTTGATGACAAGCTCAAAGATACATTTTGGGTAGACAAATAATGTGGTAACAACTTTGAGAAGTATTAAAAAGCAAAATTGGCATGCAAGGGGAACAGATGAAAGTAATGGAGGGAAATATTTATCGACCAATGTTCGTATACCATGGGAATTTCCTATGCAAAATTTTACCTGCAGTGTCACAAATAACCTTACGACTAAACTTTCTGTTTTCATTTATTTATTGATTTACCATACATAAAAGGTTAAACATTGGCAGAAAAAACAAGTTCAACTTAGTAGATAACAATATCAATCTCCCCTCCCCTGAAATGTATTGAATAAATACCTCAAGCAGCTGTTCATTTTTCAGAAGATTCTTCACTCTGTATATTTGATTTTTTATTAGATATTCATGTCTTAAAAGCTTCGCATCTCGTGTCAAAAGCACCCTCTTCTCTCTGTGTGCTTGATCTATTAAGTCCCTAATGAAACAAAAAAAAAAATTGACAAATGAAGTAATATTTCTAATAGCAAATGCACATTATAGAAAGTGTTCCAAAACAAAAATGATATTAACACAAACGATACCTAGTTTCAGGTTTTTTAGAATGTGGGACTGCAGCATCTATCCCAACACACCGTAAATGTTTTGCCAAGCCTTCTACCTGAGTGCATGTAATATTAGCATCCATCCACACTATGAACATAATCTATAAAATTTCACATCAAATCAATTTGGAAAGTATATAGAGCATTCTAATTTTATAACAATGATCCTAGCAATTAGGAAACAGAGCATTTTATTTAAGCCATTAACAAGAGTAGAAATTCTAAAAGAAGTAGCAGATGTAAATGGCATCACAAAAGTATCTCCAAGCACCAATTATGTACAATAAAGTACCACCACTTACCATCACATCACATAGAAACTTCGGGAATCCATTACCACCCAAGGACAGATCCCATGGTGGCGGGCCTTGCCAATCATCAATGCTTTCTAACCGCCTTTCTTTGCATATCAACACCTCAGAGGATTTTCTTTTCCCTTTCTTTTTGGACGTTTTAGGTTTTCGATCAGATTCCTTTAATACAATTTTATCACCATATTTCCTAACGATGTACAAGAGGGAATCATCCAAGGGAATGGTATTCATATATGACAGTGTAGATACTTTTTTCCTTACAGTAGGTATCCTTTGAGATAATTCACAAGTAGTAGCACGGACAATCTCTGAAGCTTCACAAAATTTGGTCCTCACAATTTTATCACAATTACTAGGCTTCTCAAGAATCTCTTTCAACCCAAGATCCATATAAGAGAAACCAAGTTCAGTAACATTGTGAAAAGAAGTCCCTGCATTAAACAATCCAAGAAATTTACAGTAATCTTCCCAAAGATTATATTAGAACTACATAAGCCAAAATTAGCAAACCATAAGAAGTTTCTTTAAATTTCATTGTCAAACAAGCAATGTGCAGGAGTCATATATATATTTTATGGTTCACAATTTAATCAATTTGTAGGCTTTCATGGCTTCATGCAGCACAAACAAACACAAGGCCGATATTTATATCAGGAAAAATAGAAATTCAAACTGTTCATAATGATCTAGAGTTTCAATTGTAAAGCTTACAAAAGTTGGACTTCCATCATCCCTAGCTCCAATTGTGATCATGTTTTGACTCTTTTAGATTACTTTAGGCTAAATAACAAAATCCTAGTCAAAATATAATTCTAAAATCATAAAAATTTAAATATAAAAAATTCTAAAAATCTTGTTCTACATCATTAGTATCTTTTGGTGTCCATCATGTGGTTTAGCCTCCCTTTAACTTAAAATACAGGACAAAAACTTGTTATACTCAATATACATCACATAGAACATGTTCATGAAACAACAATTAACTTTCTATTCAATCCCTATTATAATCTAAATAATTCATATGTGCAGATGCTGATTTTCTGTTACATATGTATCAGGGAAGGGGCCAGAGGGGGGCCAGAGTGAGGCAGAATCCAAACTGGGTCAGATGGCTTTTAACAGGCGGTTTACCAAATGTATATGCACGTTCCTTCACTGAAGAAGCTAGTGAATAAAATGATATAATTTATGTACTTCTTTAAATTTTTTATCTCATTCAAAATCCTAAGTGATCCAAGTGACTTACACAATCAAAGCAATTGAACGTTAGTGACATGCATGGTTGTGATTCAGTAACTTTTAAACACAGTCCCATTAAATTTCTTAAGAACTTGTGGACACCGCTTCTGATCCTTCAACTGCAAAGGTGTTTAGAAAAGCAAAGTGCTCATACCAAATTTTCAGTGGACACTCATCCCTTAGTCCCACATCACTCACATTATAAATCTCTGTACACTATTTATTTAAGTGTGGTGCAACCGTTTCAATTCTATGTGGTGCTGCACTAGAACAAGTTATAAATTTTGGTTGGAGGGGACAATAGTGTGTCACCATGAAGAGAATGGCATTTGACATAACATAACCAGTATGTTTTATTTGTTTTGGGAGGCCACAAAGTTTAATAAGTTTCAATTATTAAGCATCACAAACCTTCTTTGATAACGTTGATCTGGAAGACATTGAATATTTCAAGCAAACAATGTGCATCTGCAGCTGCATATGCTTTTTGCTCTTCTGTAAGAGGACGATGTGACCAATCACTACATTGAAGCTCCTAACAGAATATAGTTGTGTTGGAAATTTATTAGATGTACTTTTTTAAAATGTAATTCAATTTCAAGCACCCCCCACCCCCCAACAAAAAGAAACACAGACGACTCCAAGAAGAACCGCCATAAGGTAGAACCGTAATTCAGGTCAAACTCTTCAAATGAAGAAAATGCAGGCGTTTAAAACCCAAACCTTCGAGAGAGAAATCCCCAACACTTCCTCACAAATTGTTGCCAAGCTCTTGTTTTGCTTCGGTATCTTTCTTCCTTGTTGCTTGTGTTGAAGATAATTGTATATGCTTGTAATGTCCAAAAAGGGTTCCACCTATTTACCATTTTCCAGCAAATTACGATCTGATGTTATCGCCGGAAGACGAATACGTTAATATGTATAAATTACTCATAATTCAGCTTAGAGAGAATGAAAAACTAATCCAGTTCAAGGTAAGCTACATTAATCTCATTCCAAATTCAATTGAACAAAAACCCAAGCCCCAATTACTTAAACTCAGCTACTTTAATCAATTTTCAACTATGTTCTGATTTAAATTGACTAACAATCTCATCTCAAACACCAAAAAATTCAATGATTTTCATCAACTATTTACTTTCCTGCGTTTTCTAAGCAACCAAACATACAAAAAAGAGAGTTTACCCGATCGAAGCCAGGATCGCAGTCTTGAGAGCAGAAAGTGGAAGACAAGTAAGCAAGATCTTGCTTGAATCGAAACCCTAATTTGAGAATACCAGGCGAGACAAACACTTCCCTTAACAGTGGGTAGATTGAGCGTAGAGGAATCGCTAACAGGTCGAGTAGAAAAACCGATGACTCGCCGTCGACGCTGAGTCGGCAAGCGATTTGGAGGAGCGAAACGGTTGGGAAAGTGGACTCGTGAGAGCGAAGGGGCTTCCATTCGGCGTCGAGTCCGATCACCGACGAACGACTCAGAGACCGAGTGAAGTGAGTGAACTCGGGCGAGTCGACGGAGTCGATGGCGAGTGAAGTTTGGTCTTCGGGTTCCATTGTTAGGTAGGTTTAAACTTCCGTGTGCCCCACCTTTTACACTAACGGCCACTGAATTTGGGGTATCAGATGGATCAAATGGGCCGGGCCTTCTTTCTAACTAGTCCAGTACCCAGCTTGCGACTTGTAGGCCTTACATTTCATTAAGGCCCGTTTGTTCGACATAAGATATTTTACATAAAAAAAATATTTTTTTATAAATTAATTTTATATAGAAAATATATTTTTATTTTTATTTTTATTTTTGACGTTTTGTTGACATTTGAAACAAAAACATTTGATTGCCTAAAAGAAAAAATTTAATTCAATAAATTGTCTGTTTATAACTTTTTATTGAGTTAAGATATTTATTTAAAAATGATAAATATATGTTGAGAAAATAGTGAGTAAAAGTCAACTTTATAAAAATTAACTTTCGAAATTTTTAAAAGTAGTCATTTTTTAGAAAATGATACATAAAAAATATTTTACTTGCTTTTTGTTCAACTAAAAAAACGAAAAATGAGTAAAACATTTTTGGCATCAAAACAAACGGGACCTAAAAGTAAAAACAAAATAAAAGAGATAAAATACCAACAGAAAATGGTAATATTTGTGAATGCATGGGACAATCACAAAATTATTACATTACAAATTAGAAAAAAAAATTGTTTTGTTTTTTTTGTGCAATTCTGACACACATGAAGAGTTGTACCAAGCACATGAATGAATTTGCACCATACACATAGAAGAGTTGCACCATCATAAAAATATAATTTTTTTACCACTGATTAGGACTAGGCATAGGGTTATTCGGCTTGTAAAAATTGCCAAACTCGAACCATCCGAGCCTATTGAGGTGGTTTCGTATAATCGTTAGGGTCGGATGCGGGTTAAGTTTTTTTTGTTTTGTGGGTTGCGGGAGGATTGCGGGTTTTACCCGTACTTGCACTCACCCGCCCACATCTGTATACAATTTTTATTTTATTTTTTTTAATCTGGACCATTATGTTTTATTGTAAGTTTTATAAGTGTGTAACCTTAATCTTCTCTTCTCTCACTCATTTCAATCTGATTAACAAACGTATAGGCTCTAATATTATAGCATTATAATAATATCATACACTGCCATATTTAAAATGTTTATTCTTTAATTTTTTACAAATCTAGTTATGTGATTTTTTTTTTTCTATGTTAGTTTTTATTTAATTTTCATTCTAATTTTTTGTAATCCAATTTTAATTGAGGATAATATTGAATATCTCGCAAGCAAAAATCTTTAAAAAATGGAAAAAAAAAATTTAAAAAAAAAGCCAAAAAATAAATTTTTAAAGGAAAAAGCTCAATCTGCAAACCACCTATACATCTGTAAATCCTATCCATACAAATAGCAACCCGCATTACGAGCGGTTGCGAATTCAATTTTTCTCAAACCGCATACATACTGATGGATCCAAACCACAAACTGAATCGCAAAAAATTGATCCACAAACACCCCTACCACTAATCCACTGAAATGAAATTTCCCAAAAAAAAATTATCTTGAATAAGTTTTATTTTTTTATTTTTACTCTTCATTTTTGTATTAGAAAAATGATGAGAAAAAAAATACTCGGACCATAAATTTAAATTTAAAACTTTCAAATCAATTGCCTAAACCTTTTTTGTTTTTTATTTATATTCAAAAAGACAACAATAAGTAAAAAAACTATTCCTACAAATTTATCCATATTTCCACCTCACTGTTCAGGTGTCCAATCGTCCGTCGTCGGTCGCGTTGGCCGCCAACAACTGTTTCGGCCATTTTTCTTTTGATGTATGTGAAAGTAGAAAGGGAGAGTGGAGAGAGATAAACTATACAAGTAAAAATAGTTTTTTTTTTTTTTATTTTTTATTCTACTTTTTAAACAATGGGTTCTATTAGAAGTGGCTATTCGAGTCCAGATCCCCTCCTTGATGTCCCTCCTTCATTTCTTATTGGCAACGGCTAAGATCAACCGTTGTAAATCCAACAACTATAAAAAAAAAAAAATCAAAATAAAAAAAAAAAATCAAAACAAATTCATTTTCGTTTTCCCGCCCAATCAAGACCACAGCTTTGATATACACTCACTCGCTCTCACTTAGCCCCCTTCTCCTCCATTCCCCCACCAAACCCACTCTCACCGGCGACCCACTCCCGACGACGGCGAGAAGCTCTTGAAACAGGACCGGCCGATGTCTCCTTACACAGGCAAACACACATACACAGAGAGAGAGAGAGAGAGAGTCTCCACCGAACCCAGCCTCACCTGCAACCGGCGACCCACTCTATATATAGACCCAGGAAGAGGAGATCACCTTTATTAGGCGACCTGTTTGGGGAAGCTTCCTGCAAAAGATGATTGAAGTTCAAAACGTCCACACCCATCACTACCAAGAACAAACAATTCCACCACCATTTGAAGTTGTATTTCAGTGGATATGTCTTGCACTATTTCATTTTCCCCTTGTTTTTTGTTGGCACAAAATAGATATAGTTGTTTGATTTCAAATCTGGGTTAGACAATGCACTGCAAATGTTTGAAGAAATGTCTAACTGGATAGTTTCATTTTGGTTAACAAATTCCTGATACTCTGTTAATTTTTGCTGATATAAAGTGCAACTTATTTTTTATTTTATTTATGTTTTGTAGTGAATGAAAATTTTCTGGTCAACTTGGATCAAATCACTCTTTCTGAATGAAGCATTAATAGAGTGTTTTCTCTAACCCATTTGGAACTATTCTTACATTTGTAAGTCTGTGGATTTGTGGTGGCTATTGATCTGTAGAATTTTGGGTTGAGTTGTTTGTGAATTTGAGATGTTTGTTTAAATGCCTCAAGGAAATGTTGATTTAGTTACATGTTCAAAAGTGTTAAAGAATTACAACTTTTGAATCCATTGCAACAGATACGATTATGATTTTATGAGACAATGCCAATTGTGTTTTCAAACTTTTTATTGTATCTTTCGTAACTCAAAAAATGAAAATTGAAAACGAAAAACATGATGCAAACACAATCCCTAAATTGTTGTTGTTAGACTTATTTATTTTGATGATTTATTTAATTATATTTTAATTTATTTGAAAGAAAAAAATAGAATCCAAAATTTATTTAATTATATTTTAATCAAAATTTATTTTGATGACTTATTTGAAAGAGAAAAATAGAATCAAAATTTATTTTGTCTCATTATTTCTCACCTAAACCTTTATCCTAAATGTTGTTAGAATATATTTAATATTTGATTAAATCAGGAGTTCAAACAGTCCAAAACAAAGGTTCAAACAGCCCAGCACAGCAACAGGCCAAAAGGTTCAAGTGAAAGATATTCAAATTAGTAATGATGGAAGTACAACGGCTATAGACGGCTATAAAGGTTTAAAAGGCCAAAAGGTTCAAAAGATTCAAGTGGAAGATATTCAAATTGGTAATGATGGAAGTACAACGGCTATAAACGGCTATAAATTCAAATGACTACAACGGCTATAAACGGCTATAAATTCAAATGAATACAACGATTATAAACGGCTATAATTTTTATTACATATACCAAAGCCTCTAATGTAAACAAGTTACAAAAAACCTGAAAATATTCTTTGATCTATAATCACTCACATCTTTTCTCAGAAATTATACACTGAGCCTTATAGCTTTAAGTCCATCTTTCCTGTGTGAGATTTACAGAAAAATCAAGTTTCATTTTATATATTTATCTTTGAGAGATATTTATTGTAAGCTTTCTTTGAAAAAAAAAATACCATTTCATCTTATAAAAGTGTTGCAAACACTGTGTTCTTGAAATCTTGAGAGTGATTATGAATCACCTAAGAATTGCAAGGGTTTGGGCTTGTGAAGTCTGTGTAAAATCTGTGGAGGATTGCTCCATTTGTAAAGAGGTTGCTAGCACCCTTGTGAAGCTAGAAGATACTGAAAAATCTCAAGTGAAGCTTGAGGAGTGGACGTAGGCCGAGTTAAAGCCGAACCACTACAAATTTGTTTGCCTCTCTCTCCCTTATTTCTTTATTTTATTTTAAATTGACATAGCTATATTTCACATTTTTACTGTGCTAAAATCATTAACTGGCATAGTTGTTAAGACACTTGTTTTAATTATTTTTATTTTATTAATTATATTTATCTATTGTACTAGTCATAATTTTTATTAGGGTATTATTAATTTTTAATTGTAAAAACCTAATTCACCCCCTTTTAGGTTGTCTTTTGGGTAACAATTGGTATCAGAGCCTAGACTCTTGCTTTAGATTTAACCATCTGAGAGTTTCGATCCATGGCAACCTTAACTAGCATTAGCACTACTGAAGGACAAGCCACCATTATTTGACGAAAACAACTATAGTCGTTGGAAACATAAAATGACCCTATACCTACAAGCCGCTGATTATGCTATGTGGATTATTGTCACCAAAGGTCCAAAAATTCTTACCAAATTAGTAGACAATATTAATGTATCTAAAACTGAAGATGAATGTGATGAGAGGGATCACAAATTATTGCAAGTCAATGCTAAAGCCAAACTCACCCTTGTTTGTGGATTAGACTCTAAGGAGTATAATAGAATTTCAAGTTGTGATTCGGCAAAACAAATTTGGGACAAACTTGAAGTAACTTATGAAGGTACAAACCAAGTAAAGGAATCTCATATTGATATGCTTGTTCATAGTTATGAATTGTTTAAAATGAACTCTAATGAATCTATTTCAAGTATGTTTACTAGATTTACTGAAATTGTAAACTCTTTGAAATCTCTTAGCAAAACTTATACTAACAGTGAGTTAGTAAGAAAAATTCTTAAGTGTTTACCAAAGAATTGGGAAGCAAAGGTCACCGCCATTATAGAAGCGAAAGATCTCTCCACACTTGGATTTGATGAGCTTATGGGTTCCCTTATGACTCATGAGATCACCATGAAAGGACATGAGGATGTTGAAAATAAAAAGAAAAGTGGAATTGCATTCAAGGCCTCATCAAATGAAGAAGAACATGAAAACTCCAGTGAGGATGAAGGCTATGTCATGTTTAGTAGAAATCTCAAAAAGCACTTCAAGAAAAACAATTATGGAGGAAGAAGACCTTTCAAGAAAGAGTATAACAAAGATAACAAGAAAGAACCTATTATTTGCTATAAGTACAAAAATCCTAGACATATAAAGGTGGATTGTCCAAAATTGAAGAATCATGGAAAAGACTACAAAATAAACAAAAAGGCCATGGTAGCAGCTTAGGGAGAAAGTGAAGATGAAAGCTGAAGTGATGAAATTGAAAATGAAGTAGCCAACTTATGACTCATGGCTCTTGAAGATGAAGACTCTACTCAAGATGAGGTAACTACTCTTTATGAAGAACTTGAAAGTGCATCCCATGAACTATCAAATGAATTTAGAAAAATTTATGCCAAAAATAATGTGCTGAAAAAATCTATTGCATCTTTATCTATTAATGTAGAAGAATTAAAGAAAGAAAAAATGATTTTGATACTATCTCTAATGAGAAAACTACTTTAAACAATAATGTTGATGATTTAACAAAAACACTCGAAAATTTTGTAAAAGGTAGAGATAATCTCAACATACTTCTTGAAAATCAAAGATGTGTTTTTGATAAAGCGAGTATTGGATATGACCCTATTAAGAAACAAAAGAATCTCAATACAATTTTTGAAAAGGCACCTCTCATAACACACCCTCATATTACTTGTCATTATTGTAGAAAGAAAGACCATTATATATCTTATTGTCCATTCAAAAAAAATATGAACATGGGAATTAAAAAGATTTGGATTATTAAGAGATCTAACAAAATTAACCAAGAAGGACCCAAGAAACTATGGGTACCAAAAACCAACACTTGATTGTCACTTTGTAGGTTTGCTTTAAGTCCAAAGCTAAAGAAGAGAAGTGGTACCTTGATAGTGGATGTTCCAGACACATGACCGGAGATAAATCATTCTTTACTAAACTATCATCGAAAGATGGAGGATTTGTTACTTTTGGAGACAGCAAGAAAGAAAAACTTATCGGTATTGGTAGCATTGGTATTTCTCCTAACCCTTGTATTGAAAATGTTTTATTTGTTGATGGACGTAAGCATAACCTACTTAGTATTAGTCAATTATGTGATAAAGGTAATCGAGTTATTTTTGATAAATCACATTGCACAATTGAAAGTACAAATGATTATAAAGCTTTAATCATTGGTAATCGCCATGATAATGTTTATATTTTTCATTTTAATGATTTCTATGCTAGTGATGTTAAATGTTTATATGTTAATAATGAAATAGTTGGTTATAGCATAGAAGACTTGGTTATGCTCATATGGATTTAATTGCTAAACCTTTGAGAAAGGATTTGGTCATTGGACTTCCAAAAATTAAATTTGAAAAAGATCATATTTGTAGTGCTTGTCAATAAGGAAAACAAACTAAAACATCATCTAAATCAAAATCTCATATTTCCACAACTAGACCTTTACAACTATTGCATATGGATTTATTTGGTCCCTCAAGGACATCTAGTCTAGGTGATAAACGTTATTGTCTTGTTATTGTTGATGATTATTCAAGATTTACATGGATTATGTTTTTAGCACGCTGTAGAGAAGTGGTTTGGAAATACTCTTTTGATCTTGGGGGGAGCTTGAGATCCGCTGATAGTCACCTGAAAATGAATAAACACTCCGGTCGGGGGTGCCAGAATTAGCACTCCGACGGACAAGTCAGTCTTCACACTCAAGAATGTTTGTATTCTATGTTTAGCACAACAATTCTCACCTATCTCTTTCTAGCTGATGTTTCTTCTATTTATATCTTTTCTTCTTTGGGCCTCGGGATTAAGTCCATTTCCCACCTCATATTCTGCACATTTTATAATAGACCGATCTTTACTCGGCCCCTTGCTTAATCGGTTATTTGGCTGAGTAGGGTTGGATTTGAGCTTTCAAGCCAATTGCTGAATGCTTCGAATCTCGACTCTCCCAGATTTGACTATCCGGAATCTCTACGACTCCCAATTCTTCGGGCCCCACAATTGCCCCCCAAACACCCCACTAGCATCAGTTAGTCAGCGTGTTTGGCTTCTAGTCTGGGCAGTCAAAAATTCGGCGGTTAACCCTCTTCCCGATACGCGTCAGAACGCGTACATGTTTTTTGGTCACTGCAATGCTTTCCCGCCTCATTCATGCTTCTCTCGCATTTATTACGATTTGAAACTTCAGTCCCTTCGAATGCATGCTTTTTCGAATATTTGAACCTCCTAGATTGCCAGTCGGTGTATCTTCTCCAACGCGTTTTCTGCGACTCTTCTCCGTCTTCTCCTTTGTCTTTCGTAAGTTTTCTTCTCTTCGCTTTACAACCCTACTTTTCGTATTTATCTTTGATTTTAGAATATCCTTGGGTCCTTACCAGGATGGCTAAGCATTTGAAAGACCGCCTTTCTAAGGGTCGAATTTATGGGTTCCGAAGACATTTCTCTATCCCCGATGATGTCCATCTATCTCTAGTAACGGATAATACCCTTGATATGGAGAGGGACGACCAAAATATAATTGTCTTTCCTCTCCTATCCATTGCGGAGGGCAGAGTTCGCTTTCCCCTACACCCATTTCTTAGGGCCGTCCTCCGCTATTGGGGTTTGATTCCTTCGCAACCCAATGTGAATTTTTTTCGAATTATAATGGGAATCGTAGAGTTGAACCAACGTCTCGGGATCAATCTTGGCATTTCGGTGATTCGGTACTGCTACACTTTAGCCAAATCCTCCGGTCGGCTCGAGCGCTATTTTCTCAGGGCTAAGGACACCGACCATCACTTGGTAACGATGCTTGCCAGCTCTAACAAACGAGTTAATGATGTAATGGTCAATGTCCGAGGCAACTGGGAATTCGGCGAAGGCGAAGATCGCCTAGACCCTATTCCCAGACGGAGCGGTGAACCAGGTTACCGTATAATTCCCTGTTTGTTGATCTTTCTTTTATTCGGCTTTCTCTCGGAGTCTAACCCTTTGTTTTTACAGGTAATAAGTTGAAGAGGATTCTGACCTCGACTGACGACAAAGTCCTTGCAGAAATTAAGACTGCACTAAAGTACTTTGGCCGTCCAAACGTACATAAGCAAGGGAGAGCCGCCCATATTTTCTTGCGGTACGAGCCTACCTATACTACATTCTCAACCACGGACGACATTCCGATCCTAACCGGTGAACAACACCTTACGGCTCTTGTCTTCCCCAGCTTCAAGGCCCTCAGACAAATTGGTCTCGAAGCTTCTGATTCGGAGCAAGACTTGAAGCCGGTGGTCGAAGCAGTTGCCGAATCAACGACGGTGTTCGCTGCGGAGGCCGAAGAGGTCGACGAAGCTCTGAAATCAGCGTTTACGGCAGCCGATCTTAACCAACCTAACTCTCTGTCCACTTCAGATCGAGCGGAGTTTTCCTTCAGAGATATTTTTACAAACTTGGGAGATCTACCTGGTGCTTTTTCTGAAGGCATGGCTGGGGAAAATCTCACGCAGATGGCGAGAAAGAGAAATGCCGAGCGAATGGCTGCCCGAAAGAAAGCCAAGGCCACCCGTTCTGAGCCTACCCCGGTTGAATCTTTACAACCAGTTACTGGAAAAGAAATGGCTCGAGTTGTTGTGGCCGAGATGGAGGGGGCTGAACAGCAGGTTACGAAAGAACGGCTGGTTTCAAAAGAGTGGGGCGAAAAATGTTCCGTCGAGGGAGAGGCCGGCTCAGAGGATAGCCCTGCTGACAAACGGCCTCACTTAGAGGAGTCTGACGTGGTTGTCTCTTTCATTGTTCAACCAAAGATCAAAGACACGCCAATCTCCTCTGACGCATCTGCCATGAAGGATCCAGCCGTGGCGTTGAGCTTGGCCGCCTCAGTTTCGCTACCGGCTAATAAGGCCACCTGTCGAGAAGAGCCGGATTTGGTAGCTATAGCGTTCGCTGCCCAGTCGGCCCTTCTGGTATGTATACGATACTTTCTTTTTTGCTCATTTGGTTTGGTGTGCATACGATATTGCTTGGTGTGGTGATCCAAACTTGTTTTGTTGACGGTTGAAAGGATAGCCGAATTAGGCCGCCGGCAGCGTGATGCCATTAAAAGAATTGGCCGCTTACAGTTTGAAGCTGAACGTGAAAGAAGCAGGGCCGAGTTCGAGGCGATGAGAGCCGCGATGGAAAGTGCTCGAGCCGAAGCTGAAAAGGAGAGGGCTCGGACTGCTGACCGGCTCAGATTTGAAGCCGAGGATAGGGCGAACGCGAGCGAGGAGGTGCTCAAGTTAGCCCAAGAGGCGCTTTCCAAGGCAGAGGCCGAGTTAGAAGAATTGAAGGCGGCCAAGGAAAAAGTCGAATCTGAAGTTTCTACGGCGCTAGAGGCTGGGAAGAGCGCCGCCTTGAAGGAATACGTAGATGAGGTCCCCAAATTCGAGAATCGGGGTTTCAAACATGGGTGGCTCAAAGCCCTTGCTGTCACTGGAGTTACATTGGCCTTGCCAATTCCATACGAGCAAGTGGATGTTGAGCCACTTGAGTCTGATGCCGAGGATTGATCTGGGAGACATTCTAGTTTTATTAGGTATCTTTAATTTCAATGCACGTTTTTGTTTAGTGGATTCTTATCAGTTCAAGGTAATTTTCATGTATAAATTAGTTACTATATGCGCTCAATTTATTAATGAAAATTTCCTTCCCGTTTCACTATTACTTGTACGCAGTTTTTGATATTAATGAAGAGTTTTGCCTTCCACTACTTTGGATAAAATGATTATTGTCCGTTGTGCTTTCTAACTATCGATTGGATAGCAGTGTAATCTTGGCAATTATATTAGTTTAAACTTTGATTTATCCGAACGAGTAAGTCGACTCTTGGTGCCGAATAAGACTAGTAAATCGATTCGTGAAGCGGCTGCGGCACTCAAGCCGAATAGATTGATGAATCTGCCCTTACCCCAGCTGGTTCATGAACGTTAAATGCCGAATCAGAAAATATTGAGGAGTCGATTCGTGAAGCGGCTGCGGCACTCAAGCCGAATAGATTGATGAATCTGCCCTTGCCCCAACTGGTTCATGTACGTTAAACGCCGAATCAGACAATATTGACGAGTCGATTCATGAAGCGGCTGCGGCACTCAAGCCGAATAGATTGATGAATCTGCCCTTGCCCCAGCTAATTCATGAACATTAAACGCCGAATCAAACAATATTGACGAGTCAATTCGTGAAGCGACTGCGGCACTTAAGTCAAATAGATTGATGAATCTGCCCTTGCAGAAGTTAAGACTGCCGAATAACAATGTTTGATGGGGGCACGACTTGGTCAGTGCTGGGCTATTGAGGTTTCGATATTAATGAGATTGCCTCGGTGGCGCTGCCCTCGTAGGGAATAAATTAATGAAGGTTCTATCTATGTGCTCAGTGAGCAACTCAGTCCAGGTCTTTGATGAAAAATAAACAAGCGCAAATGTCAAATAGACTCTTCTTTAACAGTAAAGGGGAAGCGAGGACGCTAGCTGAGCTGGGAGGAGACATGAATCGAAGTGGCGAACCTTCGCGTGTAGGAGAGAGGATTTCGAGCGATCTGGAGAGACGTGAATCTCCTCGTCGTCGAAGTAGGTCACCTAGGAGGGACAAGGAGCCACAGGGCAAATTCTCGCAACCCCGTTCTGGAAGGGAGCCCAGTGCGAACCCACGCCCACTGAGTTTTGCAGTCTTCGTGGGGAATAGACCCATGACAGATGCGGACTCGATCGTTCGAGATTCAAGTGTGGCAGTCAAATTTGCTCGACAAATTTTTCCTCTCGAGGTCCAACAGTCGATGGTAGGTCGGCAGGACTTCGAAGTGTTTCGTAAAGGCATTCACGGTGCGGTGAAGGGGCTCTACACTGCCTACGAAATCGACATGTGTATCCGTGCTGCCCGCCGAAAAATAGAGAAGAGAGATGAACGCATCCGAAGCTTGGAGGCTAGCGCGGAGGTGGCTGAAAGTGAGCTAAGGAAGGTCAAGACCGTTCAGGCACAACCCGTCAGACAAGGTAACCCAATCGTGGAAGAAAGGGTCACCCAGCGGCTTATCAGTACCACGTTCGCCGATCGCGATACGGCGAGCATGTTTGCGATGGAATCCGTGAAGGGGAGGGCCAATGAACAAGACTTCCACGAAGGCTGGAAAGTAGGGATACAGAAGACCAAGGAGAAGCTCGCCGAGGAAGTTTGTCGATGCGAAAATCATGGATTTAAGCATGGTTGGATCAAGGCGCTTCAGGCCGAAGAAGCTCTCCGAGCAGCGGGCGTCGACTCGATATTGCCACTGTACCAGCGTAACCATTTTTCGTTTTCCGCCTTTGAAGTCGAGCAGAGTGAGGATGAGGGCGACGTTGTGTAAAAACACTCAATGTAACGTTCGAACGCAGATCGCGTTCATAATTATGTAATTATTGTCTGATTGAATAAAATGTTTCATTGTGATATGCATTCGGCACACACATGTTTGCATGTGTTTCATTGTATAAACATTGAGCGGCCTAAGTCAACTAGGCATTTTAATTCCGAACGGTTATATACCGGCTTGTCATGAGCATTCTTCATTAAATATATATTTGGCATGTCACACACGGTCCATTGCGCCGATGAGGCTCCGAATTCGGAGGCGTAACTGGCGCAAAGGTGTCATGCACTTGGGGCTCCGAATCCGGAGACAGTCAGCCCATCTATAATTTTCGTTTATATAATTAGGCCATTTTAACTCCAAAAAAGTCAAAAATTAGTACGTGGAGTGACTGTGGCCAATATCGCTCGGCGTCCGTCTTTTAGGGTTGCGTTAATGAAATCGCCTCGAGGTCGCTGTAAGGATTTAGAAATAAATTGCCTCGAACTTTTTGCTCTAGTAACTTCGTTTACTGTGTTCAGACTCGATTTAAAACTATTTTGTTGCGTGGGGTTAGATAAGTGTGAATGTCAAATGGAGTTTTCTTCAGCAGCAAAGGAGAGACTTCGACTTTGGCTAAGCTTGACATTACAATGAATCGCAGTAGAGAACCCACTCGCACGAGAGGTAGGGTGTTTAAAAAATGGAAAAAACGTCAGCCCATAAGTCGTCGAAGCAGATCAGCCCAAAGGAAGAAACAGCAATGGGGGAGTTCTCTGCAACCACCACCGAGAAATGAGGCCGACGTAGCGCCGCGACCATTGAGTATTACTGTTTTCGTGAGGAATTCCTTTCTTGTCCTGGATCTTGGCCTTGACTTTGTCTATGGTGTCAAAGCTCTCCACCTCGAGAGTGATTGTCTCGTCGGTGTGAACATCGCGGATTCAAGCATGGTCAGATCAAGGCATTTCAAGTTGCGGATGCTCTCTGATCAGCGGACGTTGATTCGGCGCTGCTGCTGTACCAACGCGACGCCATATGAGAATAGATATTGTAATGCTTCGAAAGTGGATTGCGTTGTTGTAATTACTATTTAATCGAATAAAATATTTTATTTTAAAAGTTTATCTCATTCTGAATTTTTATATGCTTAATTAATCATCTTATTTTGAATGCTGGCGCGTTTTGTCTTGTTCATGTGGTTGTACTAGCTCAACCTACATATCTCTGCCTTGATATGTAAATGTTTTCATTCTGGAGGGCACTCCGAATTCGGAATACTACTTGTCTCTTGAGCTTGAAAGTTTTATCGGCCAAAGACGTCTTGTGTTGATTAGGCACCGAATCCGAAGGTTTTTTCGGCCCAAAGACGTCATGCGCCGATAGGGCTCCGAATCCGAAGGCTTAATCGGCCTAAAGACATCATACGCCGATGGGGCTCCGAATCCGGAGACTTGGTTTGGTCAATCGTGATATCCACGAAGGGTGCTCCGAATCCGGAGGCTTATTTTGGCCAATCGTGATATCCACGAAGGGCGCTCCAAATTCGGAGGCTTATTTTGGCCAATCGTGATATCCACAAAGGGCGCTCCGAATCCGGAGGCTTAATCAGCCTAAATACGTCATACGCTGATGGGGCTCCAAATCCAAAGACTTAGTTTGACCAATCGTGATATCCACGAAGAGCGCTCCGAATTTGGAGGCTTAATCGGCCCAAAGACGTCATGCGCCGATAGGGCTCCGAATCCAGAGACTTGGTTTGGCCAATCGTGATATCCACGAAGGGCGCTCCGAATCCGGAGGCTTATTTTGGCCAATCGTGATATCCACGAAGCACGAAGGGCACTCTGAATCCGGAGGCTTATTTTGGCCAATCGTGATATCCACGAAGGGCGCTCTGAATCCGGAGGCTTAATTGGCCTAAAGACGTCATATGCCGATGGGGCTCCGAATCCGGAGACTTAGTTTGACCAATCGTGATATCCACGAAGGGCGCTCCGAATCCGGAGGCTTAATCGGTCTAAAGACGTCATGCGCCGATAGGGCTCCGAATCCGAAGACTTGGTTTGGCCAATCGTGATATCCACGAAGGGCGCTCCGAATCCGGAGGCTTATTTGGGCCAATCGTGATATCCACGAAGGGCGCTCCGAATCTGGAGGCTTAATCGGCCCAAAGACGTCATGCGCCAATGGGGCTCTGAACCCGAAGACTTGGTTTGGCCAATCGTGATATCCACGAAGGGCGCTCCGAATCCGGAAGCTTATTTGGGCCAATCGTGATATCCACGAAGGGCGCTCCGAATCCGGAGGCTTAATCGGCCCAAAGACGTCATGCGCCGATGGGGTTCCGAATTCGTAGACTTGGTTGGCCAATCGTGATATCCACGAAGGGCGCTCCGAATCCGGAGGCTTATTTTGGCCAATCATGATATCCACGAAGGGCGCTTCGAATTCGGAGGCTTAATTGGCCCAAAGACGTCATGCGCCGATGGGGCTCCGAATTCGGAGACTTAGTTTAGCCAATCGTGATATCCACGAAGGGCGCTTCGAATCCGGAAGCTTAATCGGCCCAAAGACGTCATACGCCGATGGGGCTTCGAATCCGTAGACTTAGTTTGGCCAATCGTGATATCCACGAAGGGCGCTCCGAATCCGGAGGCTTAATCGACCCAAAGACGTCATACGCTGATGGGGCTCCAAATCCGGAGACTTAGTTTGGCCAATCGTGATATCCACGAAGGGTGCTCCAAATCCGGAGGCTTAATTGGCCCAAAGATGTCATACGCCGATGGGGCTCCGAATCCGGAGACTTAGTTTGGCCAATCGTGATATCCACGAAGGGCGCTCTGAATCCGGAGGCTTTTTCGTTGGAGCGCTATTTTACATAAGAATCCATCTTCTGAATAAGAATCCTTCCATTACAAAGATGGAATATGTACACGATGAATCTTTTAGAACTAGGATCATTCCCCATAAGTCGGGTTTGATGACAAAATTTTTTGTGAGTGCTTCGGGAGCAACGCCACGTACCTAATTTTCCATCAACCGATCTCCTATCATCCGGAAATACCTTCAGGAGCAACTTTCCCGGCGTGTAGCGGCGCGGCTGAACGCGTTGATCATACGTCCTGGCAAGCTGTCGCTAGTATCGCCTAGAGCTTCCATGGCTTTTCACTAGGGAGCCGTTCGACATCGTTGAGGCTGTTTCGATTCAGCACTTCAGTGGAGTTGACCTACGACTCTGTTGGTGTCTTTCTAGAAAGGAGATAACATGCTTGTGCGGATTGCCGGGAACCACAGATCTGCTCAATGTCGTGTTTGGTCGAAAAGCGTAGTAGCTGATGATAGGTGCTTGGCACGGCCTGAATATGATGCAACCAAGTTCGCCCCATGATGAGATTATACGGCGAAGGGAGCTTGACGACCAAGAATTCCACATCCGCTGTTTGGGAGCCCGTTCGAACGGGAAGTGTGATTTTCCCGAATGGGTACTCTGGATTTGCGTTGAAGCCGAATAATGGGTGAAGAGCCGGAGATAGGTCTGATTTGTTGAAGCCGAGTTTGATGAAGGTCTCGTAATACATAACCTCCAAAGTGCTCCCCTGGTCTATGAGGACGCGTTCAACGGTAATTCGGTTTACGTGTAGTTCAATAACCAATGGATCAATATGGGGGAGTGTTATGCTGATAAGATCAGAATTGTCAAAGACAATACTCGGAGCTTCGTGGGGCTGTTTTGTTGGTATGCGTTGCATCTGGGGGGCTGACTGAATTGCATGTACGGTACGTGGCGTTGGAAGGTTGTATATCATATGAATAACGCCGAGCGGAGGTGAGTCCTGCCGAATGGCAACTGTTTTGACTGCGCTCTTTCAGACATGTTACTGGAGGCGACCATCTTGGACCAATTCCTCAATATGGTCTTTCAAAGCATAGCAACTGTTCGTATCATGACCATGATCTTTGTGATATTCACACCGCCTGTCCCGCCTTCTCGTGTTAGGGGGTCCAACCATTTTGGACGGTCTTCAAAGATGTTGGATTTTGGACATAACCGAGCTGATTGGCTCTGTCAGCTTCGTATATTTCTTGTCGGCGCGCTTTGTGTGCCTGCTATCGACCTGCAGTTGTTCATTTGCTCAGTGTGAGCATTGATTGCTTGATCGACGAGAATCCCGTTTCTTGTCTCGTTTAGCTCGTTGTCGTGGTTCAGGACTCTGAGGTGATATAGAACTTATTGGCTGAGCAATTTCAAGAGGGGCCGTTTTGTTGGCCATTTGTCCAGCTTTAACCCGCAAGGCGTCGTCTTCCACTTTGCAGTATTCCTCAACTTTCTTCATCAATGCCCAGACTTTTTTGGGGGGCCTTCTTGCCAGGGAGCTGCGGAGGGCACTGTCTGGGTGTAATCCCATTTTGAAGGCGGTGGTGGCCATTGAGTCGTTGCAGGCGTCATCAAAAAGATTAAAGCACTCCCAATATCGTGCAGAATACGCCCTTAGTGTTTCTCCCGGCTGGATCTGCATTGCCTAGAGAGAGTCGGCTTGTTTCGGCTGGACCTTGTTAATGATGAATCTGGCCCTGAAGGATTTCTGTAATTGGTGAAAAGTTTTGATCGAAGCCGGCTCTAGTTTATAATACCACCTGACGGCCAATGGTGCCAAACTGCTGGGGAATATTCGGCACATGAGGGCCTCGTCATCTGCATGCAATGTCATGGCTTGCTTGTAGTGGCGGATGTGGTCGGTGGGGTCTGATTTGTCATCGTACAAGGTGAATGACGGTGCTTTGAATTTCTTGGGTAGCACCGCCTTTGCAATTTGTCATACGAAGGGATCGTGTTGATCTTCGTCTGAATTGTGCCTTTTTCGCTTGTGCCTTATACGGGGACTTTCTTCAGAAGAACTGGTAGTTTCAGGTTGCCCCTTCTTCCTGGGCTCCAGAGATAACGAGTCGAAACCGCTATCAATGTCGTCTTGTCGAGCTCGAGGTCGTCGACCACCTACCTACGAAGATCGATCCGGCTTTAGGCGTACAGCTTGTTTGGACTTCGCCACTTCCAAGGCCAAATCTTCACGAAGACGTTCGTTCTCCGCGATCATGTTCTCCAACCTTTGTTCATTTTGCTTTGCTTGTTCCATGATCGCTTGCATTGCTTCATGCTCTGGAGTCGAGGGTGAGGCGAAGTTCAAAGTGCGTCTTGTAGGGACGGTGTTCGGTCCAAGCATGTTTGATGAAGTGAGGTCGTCTCTTTGCATTGTTTCGTCAGTGGCTATTGGAGGGTCTTCTGTTGCGCCTGCCATGAATGTGTTTGAGTATTCCCACAGACGGCGCCAATTGTGGAGAAGTGGTTTGGAAATACTCTTCTGATCCTGGGGGGAGCTTGAGATCCGCTGTTAGTCACCTGAAAAGGAATAAACACTTCGGTCGGGGGTGCCGGAATTAGCACTCCGACGGACAAGTCAATCTTCACACTCAAAAATGTTTGTATTCTATGTTTAGCACAACAATTCTCACCTACCTCTTTTTGGATGATGTTTCTTCTATTTATATCTTTTCTTCTTTGGGCCTCGGGATTAGGTCTATTTTCCACCTCATATTCGGCACATTTTATAATAGACTGATCTTCACTCGGCCCCTTGCTTAATCGTTTATTTGGCCGAGTAGGGTTGGATTTGAGCTTTCGAGCCAATTGCCGAGTGCTTTGAATCTCGACTCTCCCAGATTTGACTATCCGGAACTTCTACAACTCCCAATTCTTCGGCCCCCACACACACAAAGATAAAACATTTTCTTCTTTCACAAAACTCTGTCGCAGAATTCAAAATGAAAAAGGCTTTCTTATTACTAATATTCGAACCGACCATGGTAGAGAACTTGAAAATGAGAAATTTGAATTGTTTTGTGATGAGCATGGTATTGGACATAATTTTTCAGCACCTAGAACTCCTCAACAAAATGGTATAGTAGAAAGGAAGAATAGAACTTTAGAAGAGATGAGTAGAATAATGCTTTGCGAAAATAATTTTCCTAAATATTTTTGGGCCGAAGCCGTTCACACCGCATGCTATAGTTTAAATCGTGCATTAATTAAACTTATTCTCAAAAAGACTCCTTATGAACTTTGGCATGATAGAAAGCCCAACATTAGTCACTTGTATGTTTTTGGTTGTAAATGTTTTGTGCATAATAATGGTAAGGATAACTTAGGTAAATTTGATTCAAAATCCGTTGAAGCAATTTTTCTTGGCTATTCTTTAACTAACAAAGCTTATCGTGTTTTTAATAAAAGAACTCATGTTGTGGAAAAATCTATACATGTGGCATTTGATGAAACTAACATCTCTGCTCAAAAGCAATTGTTAGTGATAATATAGATTTGGAACCAAATATGAAAGATTCAAGTATCTACAAAGAAGAGAACCAACCATGTAAGTTGAACAAAGAGATTGAACAACCTATTCTCCTACCTCAAGAAGAAGGAGGAAACAATGATGATTTGCCATGAGAATGGAAGTTTGTTTATAATCACCCTAAAGATTTAATCCTAGGTGACCCTACAAAAGGTATTGAAACTCGCTCTTCACTTAGAAACATTTGTAGTAACTTGGCTTTTCTCTCACAGATTGAGCCTAAAAACTTTCAAGAAGCCGAATTTGATGAACATTAGATGATAGCTATGCATGAAGAGCTTAACCAATTTGAGAGAAACAAAGTGTGGGAACTTGTGCCAAAACCTAAAGATCATACCATTATCGGTACCAAATGGATCTTTCAAAACAAGTTTGATGAATTTGGCACAATTATAAAAAACAAGGCAAGACTTGTTGCACAAGGATACAATCAAAAAGAAGGTATTGATTTTGATAAAACCTCTGCTCTGGTTGCTAGATTAGAAGCCATTTGCATGTTACTTGCATTTGCATGTTTTAGATATTTCAAACTTTATCAAATGGATGTAAAAAGTGTCTTTCTTAATGGTTTTATAAATGATGAAGTTTATGTTAAACAACCCCTAGGTTTTGAAGATCATGCTTTTCCAAATCATATTTTTAAACTATCAAAAGCTTTATATGGTTTGAAACAAGCACCTCGTGCATGGTATGAACTAGTGTTTTAAAAAGCGCGCTTAGGCGCGCGCCTAAGCTCAAGGCGAGGCAAGGCGCAGTTTTGCGCCTCAGTCATGGTGAGGCGAGGCGACACAGGTGAAGCGCTACCTAGGTGATGAGGCGAGCGCCTTATTACGAAGCGCAAGGCGAGCGCCTTGTGCGCCTCGGTTTTCTTCCACTCCCAGGTTCTACTCTCTTCTCCTCTTCTTCTCTTCTCTTCTCTTCTCTGCTTCTTCTCCTCTCTCTGCTTCTTCTCCTCTGCTTCGTCTTCTCTTCCCTTCTTTCTGTCTTCTTCTCGCTCCTGCTTCACGATCGCTCTCTCTCTCTTCTGCTTCGTTTCTCGTTCATGATCACTCTCTCTCTCTCTCTTGCGATCTATCTCTCCTTTTTATCTTCTGTATTCATATATATATATATAATATTATATAATACCGATTATATAATATATAATATATAATCTACAATATACTTATAATATATAAAATATAATTGATTTATATATATAATATTATACCACACCTATTATATAATATATAATATACTTATAGATAATATGTAAAATAATAATTTACTAAATTAATTATATATATATATATATACATATATTAAAAATTAATATTTTGCTTAATAGATAATAATAGATAATAAATAAATAATAGATAATAATATACATATTAATAGATAATAAATAAATTAAATAATATATATTAAAAAATTAATTATTTTTTTTTCTTATTAAAAAAATTAATAATATACATATTAAATATTTGTTTATATTGGACATTGTGCTTTATTAATATTTTGCTTAACTTCTATAACTTGTGCCTCGCTTTGGTAAGGTGCGCGCCTCGCCTCGCGTCTCGGGGCTTAGGCTCTAGGTGACCTTGGCGCCTCGATGCGCCTAGGGCTTTTTAAAAAATTGGTATGAACGATTAAGTAAATTTTTGATTGAAAATAATTTTTCTAGAGGAACGATTGATACAACACTTTTTGTTAAAACTAAAAATGATGATTTACTTATTGTGCAAATATATGTGGATGACATTATATTTGGTGCTACTAATGAAACCTTGTGTAAGGAATTTGCTAAGTGTATGCAAGGTGAGTTTGAGATAAGCATGATGGGGAAGCTAAATTATTTCCTTGGGCTTCAAATCAAATAAAATGAATTTTTATCAACCAAGCTAAGTACACAAAAGAACTACTCAAAAAGTTTGGTATGTATGACTCGAAAATAGCTGGAACACCTATGAGCACATCCATTACGCTAGACAAGGATGAAAAAGGTAAGTCCATTGATCAAACAAAATATCGAGATATGATCGGCTCACTTCTTTATTTAATTGCAAGTAGACCCGATATTATGTTTAGTGTTTGTACGTGTGCTAGATATCAATCAAATCCTAAGAAATCACATCCTAGTGCTGTTAAAAGAATTTTTAAATATCTTGTTGACACTCAAAATTTGGAACTGTTTTATCCTAGAGGTGTTGCATTTGATTTAATTAGTTACTCGAATGTCGACTTTGCCGGATGCAAACTTGATAGAAAAAGCACCAGTGGCACTTGTCACTTTCTTGGTAACTCATTAGTATCTTGGTTTAGCAAAAAGTAAAATTTTGTTGCTTTATCAACGGCCGAAGCTAAATATATAGCTTCCGGAAGTTGTTGTGCCCAAATACTTTGGATGAAACAACAATTTGAGGACTTTGATTTGCATTATGATCATATCCCTATTAAATGTGATAATACTAGTGCCATCAATTTAAGCAAAAATCCGGTTCAACACTCACGAACAAAACATATTGAAATTTGACATCATTTTTTAAGAGATCATGTTCAAAAAGGGGATATTGTACTTGAATTTATAAACACCGACAAGCAATTGGCGGATATTTTCACAAAACCCCTAAGCGAGGATCGTTTCAATTTTATTCGTGGCGAGCTTGGAATGTCGATTTTTACTTAAAAAGTTTTGTTATAACTGTGAAACTTGAATTTTTGTTAAAATGATATATGTGTATTACTACATTGATATGGAAACATTTATATCAGTTGAATGCTCTCAAGTCCTTCATACATTTATTCTCCTTAACAGTTTGCTATTCTCAACTGTGTAATTTTTTTTTGGGTTCAAACTTTGCATACATTGATCTTTTTTAAACCCTCATGATGTTTTTTTTTTTTTTTTTGCATTACCATTCCAGCAACACAAACGTCCCATTAAGTTTAATTTCTGCTGGTATTATTTATTTTTTCTTTTTTATTTTTCTATTAGGCTTAATTTCTTTTATTTTTATTTTTTTCTCATTATTATTTTTGTTTCGGCTTAATTTTCTTTTCTTTTTTTTTGCTTTTTAATTTCATTTTTCAGTACATAAACATAAAAACAAAAACAAATCAAAATATAAATATTTACATAAAAAAAAACCAAACACCCTTCATTTTTTTTACAACCACACGTCGATCAAAATAAACATAAAAAAAAACACCCTTCATTTTTTTTACGGCCACACGCCGATCAAAATAACATAAAAAAAAAAAAAACCTTCACTTTTTTTTGACCCTACACCGATCTTACTTACTTGCCTCTTCCACCGCTCTCTTCTTCTTTTTATCACCTTGGGCAACCCTTGACGCCCCTACCTTCGTGCTTTCATCGAGAGCGACGACTCCCCGTTAACTATCAAAGGCTAAGAACGACGTTGCTCCAAATCGGGCCATGGAAGTGGTCTTCCGTTTAAGCTCCTTATTTTCGGCCTTCAGTGCGCAAATCTCTGCTCGCGCATCCTTGTACATGCGCTGAAGCAAAGAGAGTTGGGCGTTGACTTGGTGAAGCTCATTCGTTCTATTCTACAGTCGATGCGCCAATTTTGTGACTGCAGTCACCGTCTCCATACAAGACGTCAGTGTGAAATGATTGGCTTCAATATTTGATTGAGCTGCCATTATTTGCTCAATCGACATCATAGGAAGGTTGGGAAGCGTAGGCGCCGGGGCACTCGGCCCAGCAGCGCTTACGGGATCGTTCAGGTCCGGAAACAGAGTGAGGGGACGGGATGAGAACGCCATGGATTAGAGGTGAGAGGTGTCAAAGATATGAGTTGTAGAGAAATAGAAGCGAACAGACTGAGGTTTGGCCTCCTCCGTTCAGTTTCTTTTTTTTTTTTCTCTTGATAAGGAAGAAGAAACAGAAGAGAGTGGTGAAGAAGAGATAGAAGAAAATGGTGAAAAAGAAAATGGACGAGTGTGTGATTAAGAAGAAGAGGCTGAAGAGAAGAAGACAAGGAGGGAGAGATAGCTGAGGTGAGCGGAAATCGAGGAGAGTTGCTTTTGTCGGCCAATGAAGCAAAAGCCAAGCCGCGTGGCAACCGCGTTTTATGAAAAATGAGAGAGAAGCGGGAGAGTTGTATGTGTCTATATATATATGTATATATATGTTTTGAATTGTATAGATGCCATTTATCACTATCATTTTTCCCCTCCTCCTTCCCTTCCAGATTCTGAGCCATAATTTCCTTTTGATCATGTCATAGGGGGAGAAAATTATATGATGTTATGTATTATGGTATTATTTCCAAACTAATATGATGTTATGTATTTATAGTTTGATATCTTAATCTTATATCATGTTATTGATTAAATCTTATTTATTACACATGTGCTAACCTATGTATTTAGAAATGAATTCAGGGAGCATGACTTGAAGGGGAGCCCTTGTTACTCCCAAATCAAATCAAAACATTATTGTGTGTCATCATCAAAAATGAGGAGATTGTTAGACTTATTTATTTTGATGATTTATTTAATTATGTTTTAATTTATTTGAAAGAGAAAAATAGAATCCAAAATTTATTTTGATGATTTATTTAATTATATTTTAATCAAAATTTATTTTGATGATTTATTTGAAAGAGAAAAATAGAATCAAAATTTATTTTGATGATTTGTTTGAAAGAGAAAAATAGAATCAAAATTTATTTTGTCCCATTATTTCTCACCTAAACCTTTATCCTAAATGTTATTAAAATGTATTTAATATTTGATTAAATTAGGAATTCAAATAGCCCAAAACAAAGGTTCAAATAGCCCAGCATAGCAGCAAGTCAAAAGGTTCAAAAGATTCAAGTGGAAGATATTCAACTTAGTAATGATAGAAGTACAACGGCTATAAACTGCTATAAGGTTCAAAAGGCCAAGAGGTTCAAAAGATTCAAGTGGAAGATATTCAAATTAGTAATGATAGAGTGGAAGATATTCAAATTGGTAATGATGGAAGTACAACGGCTATAAACAGCTATAAATTCAAATGACTACAACGGCTATAAATTTAAATGAATACAACGGATATGAATTCAAATGAATACAACGGCTATAAACAGCTATAATTTTCATTATATATACCAAAGCCTCTAATGTAAACAAGTTACAAAAATCCTGAAAATATTCTTTGATCTACAATCACTCACATTTTTTCTCAAAAATTATACACTGAGCCTTATAGCTTTAAGCCCATCTTTCCTGTGTGAGATTTACAAAAAAATCAAAGCTTCATTTTATATATCTATCTTTGAGAGATATTTATTGTAAGCTTTCTTTGAAAGCAAAAATACCATTTCTTTTTGTAAAAGTATTGCAAACACTGTGTTCTTGAAATCTTGAGAGCAATTGTGAATCACCTAAGATTTGCAAGGGTTTGGGATTGTGAAGCCTGCATAAAATCCGTGGAGAATTGCACCATTTGTAAAGTGGTTGCTAGCACCCCTGTGAAGCTAGAAGATAGTGAAAAATCTCAAGTGAAGCTTGAGGAGTGGACGTATGCCGAGTTGAAGCCGAACCACTATAAATTTGTTTGTCTCTCTCTCCCTTATCTCTTTGTTTTATTTTAAATTGCCATAGCTATATTTCACATTTTTACTGTGCTAAAATCATTAACTGACATAGTTGTTAAGACACTTGTTTTAATTATTTTTATTTCATTAATTATATTTATCTATTGTGCTAGTCATAATTTTTATTAGGGTATCATTAATTTTTAATTGTAAAAATCTAATTCACCTCCCCTCTTAGGTTGTCATTTGAGTAACAGTTGTTGCAACTGATAGTGAGGTAGGTACTTGAAATCCTGTTTGTTTTTGTTAATAATTGACTTCTAGATTGATGTACATTGGTTTTGGTATGTGTATATGTCTCTACATAAGGATCTAGTTTATGTTGTAAAAAAAAAGTCATGGCTTAAGGTTAACTTGCTTTAGCAGATATAAAGGAAGAGTAATATGTTTTTCAAGGATCTAATTTTTGCTAATAGCATATACAATGCAACCACTATCTGTAGGATTACAATGCCATAACATGAGTCCTTCATTGCCCATACCCAATTTTCTTTTAGTTTCCTTACCTTGATGATCATTCCTTTTGCTTCTATTAATGCCCTGCAATTAAAATCCACAGCTTGGGCTCCTCTAGTTATTCCTTGATTATTAATTTATATTTAGTTTTAAGTTCAATTTGTCACAAAGCTTAGATATCATGTTATGTGTTTTTACATTAGTATGTTGAATTTGTATTATGAACTTATGCTTATGAGAGACTTCCATTTTCAATATTAAACGTCATACTTTTTTCCTTGACAAGTGGAAGTTATACAAAGTAAAGTACAGAAATTTAATACATGCAACAAAAGAAAAAATCTTTATAGCAAGTTAAAACTAGTGTAAAAATTAGCAACATCAGATTAAAAAATGTAACGCCCACAAAATTAACCCATTATATATATCATTGACATGCATTATTTAAAGAAGACAATTTATTAATTCATTCATCAGAGTATTACTAAATAAAGCATTACATGTAACATTGAATAAAATGCCTTACAGGCTTACATCTTTCCAAGCCAACACTTGGATACAAAAATATGAGTTCTAACTCAATACAAGAAAAGCCCTAGGCTTGAATGTTTACATGTACTAATAAATAAAGACAATTAACTACAGGTAGTCTTCTTCAAACCAGAAGCCAAACCCTCTCAAGCTAAGTCCTTGGAGGTAGTTTATCACCTGAACCTGAAAATGATGTTCCCATAAAGGGTGAGCCACAGCCCAGTAGAAATATTCTAAACCACATATAAGCAATGAATAAAGCAATAGCATTCAACAGATGGTTAACCAAGATAATCAATTACTTCATTTTACAGCCTCATGACACTATTGTCTAAGATATATTTTACTTTCCAATTTA
Source organism: Camellia sinensis (assembly GCF_055761805.1). NCBI lineage: Eukaryota > Viridiplantae > Streptophyta > Magnoliopsida > Ericales > Theaceae > Camellia > Camellia sinensis. Next base: position 133,859,477 of record NC_138961.1, on the reverse strand, counting down.
ATCAACATGGCCCAGAACCTGGCCGAACTTACAACAGTGAATTATATAAATCATATTCACATTCTTCCAATATCAACAAACAAATGAGACTCAAGCTCAATTCAAAACACTTCATACTTCCAGATTGATACACATTTTAGTGCTGTATCAATAAAACACTTCTATATAAATAAGCACACATAAAAGTGATGCTAATGGAGTCCATCCCCTATCTCCTCCCAAACAAAAATCCGGTTTAGAGGTCCATCCCCTATCTTCCCCTAAACCGTGGAGTACATCCCCTATCTCCTCCCACACAAAACAATGTATGCAAATGCAATGCTCCATCAATACACGTATTTTCTGTATCAATGCAATAGTCAAAATTAATGACTTAACCAATGTGATTAGTTTCAGTTATTCCTAATCCACATGCAATGTCTACAACAATCACGACTATCCTCCACCGATAGCCCAAAACAGTTATTTCTAAACTGAAAATAACTATGTCAACAATTCAATAGACAAATAATTCAAATTATCCAACTACGCCATTTAATCAATGAATTCCCCAATTCCATGAATTAAACCATCTTTTCCCAACTCCACGAATTAATTATACAAATTAATTTAATAATACAACTAGGGTTTTTCCCAGAATTTACCAAAGTATCCCCAACATATCAAAATACCAAAACTTAGAACAAAACCTATAAAATGGAGTAGGAAATCCCTACCTCAAAGAAAACAACCCAAATGGTGAAGACAGAGATGAGTGCCCAAATACCAAAGTGCTCCAAATCGCCAAATGTTCAGATTAAATGGAAGCCCTCGACTCACTCTATCTTTTTAATGAAGGATCTAGGGTAGAAACACTCCCTAAGTGGATCAAATCTAAGAGAGAAGGTGAGTAAGGAGAGAGAGAAGTCGGACCTAGGGTTTGGAATCAAAAAGAAGATGAAAAGGACTGATCAAAACCCGCTGCTGTGTATATAAACAGGACAGGCTCGCTCGAGCGAAGCCTTTGTCGCTCGAGCTACCAGACACAGAAAAGCTACGCTCGAGCCAAGGAAACCTTGCTCGAGCCAACAACCCAAAAGCTCGCTCGAGCGAAAGAAAACTCGATCGAGCGAAGAACTCAAATCTTCAGGTCTGTAATCAGACTCACGCTCGAGCGAAGGAACCATCGCTCGAGCGAAGAACAAACTAACTCGCTCGAGCGAAGAAAATCTCGCTCGAGCCAAGAATGCAGAGCTACAGGTCAATACTGGACGCCATCTCTCGCTCGAGCGACCAACTTCTCGCTCGAGCGAAGAACCAAAATCCTGGACAGCAACACTTGGTTTCTAAACCCAACCAACCTGAAACAAACCTGCCCAACACATCCAATAATTCCAAATGAGAAAATAAAGGACAACAACAACAATTATACAATAACAGAATCTACGGAACCTGAGTCCGGATACAATAATCAAATGGGAAAAGACTGGGGTCGCTATAAAAAATGTCTTCTTCTTCTATGAGTATGGTAGCAGCATTTTCAGCAGATGGCAGCAGCAGCATGGAATGCTTCTATGTGTATATTATGCTTTTATGATATACATGGTTTTGATTTTAGATGGCAGCAGCATTTTAAGCAGATGGGCAGCAGCATATACACTGAATAGATGGGTAAAGAACATATAGACCCACTCTGAAATTCATCTAATGGACTTGGTCAATACAAAACTCATCTCATTAATATAGACCCATCACCCAAACAATCATATGATACAAAGCTCCAACATTCAAACTGTTTAAGCTAGTTATATCAAACTAGTTATATCAGAAAAACCATTCAAAACCATCCGTAAAGAACATATAAAAACAAGAACAAAAACTGTAGTAAGCAGCAGTTCCATAACACACTAATTTGAGGCCAATTTCAACAACTTCTGCACAGCTTTAACTAGATTCCATACCAACCAACACAACAAAGAAGAACAAATATTATCCAACCTCATACATGTTCAAATTTTAATCAACATAAAAAATGGACAGTAACAAAATATGGCCAAGGCCAGCAACACTTGCAGCAACACATGGATAGCAGCACTACATGGGCAGCAACATACATGAAATTTATCAGCAACACATGGACAACAGTAGCAACAATGAAGTTTATCAACTGCTATGACCGAAATTTGTAGTGCGTTCCACCTAAAAAACAAACAGGAAAAATAAATGTTTATGAATCATATTAATTATTTTGGCACCAAGAACAAAGACACTATTGACTTGGATTAATATTATTCAAACAAACACTTGATTTAGATCATAGACAATCATATTCAGTTGAACCAACCAAGCTTTGGTTAAGTTCATCAAACTGGTGCAACAAGCTGGCCTTTATCTTCATCTCAGGATTGGCCCCTATATTTGTGCTGAATGGAATTTTGGGTATTACTTACAATATTCATTTAATATTTGTTGTATATATATATTTTTAATTAAACCCAAGTTGTTTTAAGAATTAATTTCCAAATGAATGTTGTTTTGAACTTATTACACCACTTAAAAAACAAAATAAAAAATTAGTGGGTTTGATTTAAAAAAAAAAAAGAAAAGAAAACCTCTATTGTATGATGTATATGTATGGATGTATTTAGTAATCTATTTTATTTTAAATGTACTTTTATATTTGTATTATATATTGAATGAATGAATCTCTATTTTGTGCTCTGTTTGAAAATAGGAAATGTCCTGTTTGGCTGAAATATGTTCCTAGCATTTCTTTTAGAACAGACAATGAGCCCTTTAAGGTTGTTCACCTTAAATCTTTCCGTTACATATTTTGAAAATACCACTGTTCTTTTTTTGCTTCTAATCCACTGTTCCAATCTCTTATTTCAACTATTTATCATTGAAATTTCAAAAATGAAAAAAGGGCAAAGAAAATCAAAAACAGGTTGAACCAAGTTCAGATCATGAAGCATTACATATCAAAAACTCATTCCTGAAACAGAAAGAGAGAGAGAGGAAGAGAGACAGAGAGAGACAGAAAGAGAGAGAACCAATGAAAGATGTCGGCCGATTGGTTTTGACGAGCTTCTCACCGTCGTTGGGGGTGGGTCGCTTGTGAGGGTGGTCGCCGGTGAAGGAGAGGTTCGGTGGAGGAAAAAGAGGCTGAGCTCGAATGGACCTGGTTGAGAATGATAGCTAAACCTGTATATACGTTTGGGCAGGAATACAAAAATTGAATTTGTTTTAATTTATTTTTTTTATATAACCGTTGGATCTGCAACGGCTGATCTCAGCCATTGCAAGGAGGAAATGAAGAAGGATCCTCAAGGAGAGGATCTGAACTCGTGGTTATCCACCTGATAGCTCGCCTATCCCGATATATTTAAGGTTTGGAAATTTTGTTTTATCTAAGAAGGTCGGGTCACACTTGAGATGAAAAGTTCTACCTCATGCCTCGTTTGGCATGTGTTTATTTTAGTTAAAAATTTATTAAAAAATTTAAAAAAATTATAATTTACATTAAAAAGTTAAAATTTTTCTTTTTTCTCTACTTTTTACACATCTTTTCGTAAAAAATTAAAAAATCGTTCCAAACATATTAATTTTTTTATCTCATATTTTAGTCAAAAAGCCAAAAAGTTACTAAAATAACTTGTTCCCAAATGAGGCCTCAATTCAATCGGGCCAACTCATTTATAAAATATTAAGTACAATTTTATATTATTTTCGTTATTTATTAAAATATTATTTTTTAAATATTTATATCTCAATTAGTTCATAATATATTATTGCATTTCAATTAGTTTTATTATTTAGGCATTTGATCTACTAAATCCTAATTCTTATAGTTAAGATATTTTATGGACATTTTACCCTTGCAACTATTTTTTTAAGGGGGATTTGGTGATAGACCTCTTACTATCTAATTTGTCTTTCAAAAGCACAAGAATTATATAAGTACTTTCAAAACTCCCTAATATTTTAAAACTTGTTTCTTTTACTGTATTACCCTCATATCTATCAGCTCTCCTATTAAGCCATCTTCACTGTGTATTTCAGAGTAAAATTTTACTCTGAATCAGAGTAAAGTTTACTATGATTTAAAGTAAAATTTTATATTGTTAAGCAAATCAACATGTTTTTAACCAAAGTAAAATTTCAAAGTAAAGTTTACTATGATTCAAAGTAAAATTTTATATTTTAAAGCAAATCAACATGTTTTTAACCAGAGTAAAATTTTACTCTGATTCAGAGTAAAATTTCTGTGTGAAATTCTTATTAGAGAGATTCTTATTAGAAAGAGAGAAATTGAATAGATCATCCATTGAACAAGCTGAGTATGAACAGATCAATTCAAAAACTAGTAAAATATTAGACTCTACACAAAAGTAAAATTTTATTCTGTATAAAAGTAAAATTTTACTCTGAAAAATGAGTAAACTGTGAGACTCTGAAGCTAAAAGTAAAATGTTACTCTGCACAAAAGTAAAAAAGTGAAGGCAGTGTTTGTGGCGGCTGAAGTGTTTGGCAATGACCACCTCTTGACAGTAAAATTTTACTGTCATTCTAACACCAGAGCAAAATTTTACTCTAATTCTCTCAAACAAAAAACAGAGCAATAGAACCACAGTAAAATTTTAGTCTCATTATCTGAAACAAAAAACAGAGCAATAGAACCAGAGTAAAATTTTACTCTGGTTCTTTCAAATGAAATTAGATAAAAAACAACAAAAATAAATCAAAAAAAACAAAAACAAAAACAAACAAAAACAAAACCAATTAATCAACAAATCAACATATCTAATTGAGAAGAAAAACTTCTAAAACTCGATTAACAATCACAAATCTCAATAAAAAGCATACATGTGTTCAACAACACTCATACACACAAATATATATATATATATACATATATTCAAAACTCAAATCTGTATTTAAAAAAATATGTATAACCAAACAACTCCACCAAACATGCCTTTGTCGCCTCCTAGAAGGAAGAGAGGAAGGAGAGAGAGAGAGAGAGAGAATTGATTTGTAACTTTGCAGGAGGTGATTTTAAGCAATCATTCAATGACTTTTCGATCGACGAGGCTATCATCAACGACAAGAACATGAACTTCATGAGAATTGGAAGGCGATACGTTGTCATCGTCGAAGCTTTCTCTGATCATCTCCGACGATCTCTTCTGTCGCGAAACAGCACCGGAGAATCGGAAGGCGATACGTCGTCGTCGTCGAAGCTTTCTCCAATCATCTCTGATGATCTCTTCCGCCGCGAAACAGCACCAGTTCTGACCATCTCTCTAATCCGAATCTCTTAACCTTTACCAACAAAAAATTGATTGCAAATTGATCAAAAATCTGACACTCCCTGATTATATATGCAGAAGTTGTCTGTGGATTTAGAAAGAAAGAGAGTGGGAAGAATTAGTTGAGGGTATAATAGTCATATAAAATATTTAAAACATAAATTTTATCCTTTATGCAGGACTTTATAATTATGAGGGGGTTTAGAAAGTATAATTTTTTTCTTAGTCCTTTTAAAAATGAAGGAAAGGTAAATGGGGTTTATAGCTAAATTTCCCTTTTTTTAAACGCTTAGCAACTTCGTTTACACTATTTTGTACTTTTAATAAACTTTAAAAATTCATAACTTTTGTTTTACATATTTTTTTGCGTAAAATTTGTATTTTTGAAACCTAATTAACAAAATTTATCAAATAAGACGTCACTTGAATATGTAATTTTATAAAATAAAAATATAAATAAATTTGACAGTATGAATATTCATATCATATGAATATTAGAGGGTTGCTATTAGCACCTGCTTAAATTCTTTGGACCCCAATTTCTTTGAGCCCCAACTATAAACCCTAAATTTAAATAATATTTCTTTGAACATTCCACTTAGTACCAAATTTACCCCATTCATAATATTATCACACCCAATGCCACACATCCTTTCCTTTTCTTCTTTTGATGTCTGTCCATCTCTTGTTCAAAAAAATGCCTATGGTCATCGCATCAATAAACACCATTGTCTCAGTGAAAAACATTGCATCGACGACCTATCATTGAAATTTCTGTCAACTCTCAACAAAATGAGGAATCGACTTGACAATGTTCAAAGAATACCATCAAAAAACTCATCGGAAATTTCTGTTTACCAAACACACAATCTGGAGTTGAAGATACAAAAATCGAACTGTTTGGCACACCAGTAACGACTATCTGCAATACTGTTCGGAACGCATATATTGAACTAAATGTTTTGTGTTTAGTACTGTGTTACCAAACATAATTTTAACAATTGGCACACTAGTACCGAACAACTCAAACAAAACAACAACAATTGAAAACGACCGAGAATATTAATGCAAGACAAATAAATTTACCAATTGAATGCCAGCCTGAATTGTTGTTATTGTCCTCCATTGCTTTACAAGGTGAAATAATTGATGAAGAGTAATACATTGGACTTGAAAAGAGTTTTTTGGTTCAAGGTTTCTAGTTTAGGAGGGTTTATAATGATGATGAAGATGATACACTTAGAGTTTAAGATTTGTTATGAAGAGTAACAAGCTTAAGGTTTATGTTGATTGGTTATGAAGAGTAGGGGTGCTCACGGATTGGATTTGTGCGGTTTGTAGTTCGGTTTTGACCCGCGTCGCACCTATGTGGTTTGGGAAAAAGTTAAACCGCAACCACCCGCAGTGCGGTTTGCGGTTTGTGCGAATAGGGTTTGTAGATATGCCGGCGGTTGCAGTTTGGATTTTTTCCTTTAAAAATTAATTTTTGAATTTTTTTTTCCCATTTTGTAAGTATTTAATTTGGGTCATTTTCTTTCAATTTTCTAAAATGCTTCAACATTGATAATTAATGAATTAAAACTTATAAAATTAAAAACACAACAAAATCAATTCATAACACAAATAAATCATTCAAAATCAAATAAATAAAAAGAGAGATATCTTACAACAATTATAAAAAAATAACAATCATCATCATCATAAAAAAACACACATGCATGCGGATCTCACTCACTCAAATTCAAAGAAAAACACATCTGAACCTTTTTTTTTTTACCTTAATCTAATCTCTCAAATTGAAAGAAAAAAAATCATTGAATGATTTTAAATCTAATCTCTTAGTTTTTTGTATTTCATCATTCATCTAATCTCTTAGTTTTTTCAGAAATATTTCATCATCGTAACAATCATCATCTCTTAGTTTCAATGCGTCTAGATTTGGGGGGGAAAAATGTGAATGCGGGGGGGGGGGGTTGGGCGGGTGCGGTTCAAACCTGCAACCCGAAAATCTGCCAAAATCTAAATCGCACCCGACCCTAATGTATTTGCGAAACCGCCCATATGCGTGCAGATCGAATCTAGTAGAGCGGTTTGGCGGGTCGGATAACCCTATGCCCAGCCCTAATGAAGAGTAACATGTTTAGAATTTAGAAAGGTGAAATACGTATAGTTGAAGGTAGAGGTGGGGGTATGGTTGGATGTACAAGATTATAGAATATTAGTGCTTATTTGATAGGTGGATGTTTCATTAAATGATGTCTTTTAATATAATTTTATTTCAGGGTATAATTGTAATAAAAAAAATTAAAAACTGGAGGGTTCAAAGAATTTAGACAAGTGCTAATAGTAGCACTCGAATATTAATGTGCATTTTACCTTATTAATATTATGAATATTTTCGTAACTATGTCACTCATAGGACTTATTAAACATTAAAAAATAATTTAAACTGAATGAAATATAAGTAGGTGAATATAAATTTATGAATAAATGTACCTAAAATAAAGTAGGAAAAAAATATAAAAGTTGAAAAAAGTATATATAGTTCTTTCTTTCTGGGGATAAAATTTAAACATCTATTAAAAATCATATTTATTTAACATTAAAGTCTGTTAATGTTCGAAATTCAGATAATAAATAAAATGATCTAAATAATTTAATATCCATTAAGAGGGTAATTTATATATAAATTGGGCCGAGCTAGGTAATGGGCCGTTCATTGGGCCACGGTAAGAAGGGCTGGATAAAACGGAGCTTGGAGTTAGCCCGGTCCAGAGAACGCCTTATTATTATCCCGGTCCAAAAGATCCTTGAAGTTATTTCGGTCTGAAGAAGCGTGGCAATTAGCCCAGTTGCCATACTCAGAGTTAGCCCGGTCATGGCATATTGTGGATAGCCCAGTCAGAACCTAGCTATTTGTTAGCTCGGTCAGGACCTTGATGTTTTGTTATCTCGGTCTAATCACGCCAGGGTTTGTGCAGAAGGAACCGGGGTAAGAGCAGTGAAAGAAAGAACCAAACTAGCTATAGTTTAGTCTACTCTACGGCTCAGCATAGCCATGCTTACCTCGGTCATATTGGAGTCCGACCATGGTAAAACCATCTCACTTGGTTCAAGCAGTGAGGAGGGTGTTGAAGGATAAGCATTATCTTTCAGGAATATGATTCCTAGGAGGACTCTACATGGAGGAGTAAAAGTCCTACTAGGATTGTGCCACACGGAACCTATAAAAGCTCATAACATCACCTATGGAGAGGTAATACCACTTTGATTCTCGAATACACAGAGTTTTTGTCTATTTGTCTATTTTGCTGACTTAGGCATCGGAGAGGTATCCGGCACACACCCGGCGGCTAGCTCACGTTTGTGTTTTTAGAGAGTAAAGTAACGACGTACGTAGGAGCGCAGACTTGATCAACAGGATTATACGAGAAGGTTTATTTCTTTCCCGTACAATTGGTGCCGTCTGTGGGAATATCAGACTAGAACAAAACCTCTTGATCAAGTTTTTCCTCTTTATAAGCAATGGTGCACAACGAAGATTTTCCACAGTCCGCCATCGACGGACAAACACCAGAGGGGGGGTGCGAGGCGTGAAGGCCTACCTTCTATCCCTCTTATGGCGGACTTGGAGCCACAGCGACAGAATCCCAGGAGGGATGCAAGGGGGAGGAGGCGAACTAACTGCCCCTGTCACTCTCGTTCACAAAGTCCTGACAGACAAAAGCGGAGGATTGATCCTCAAGTTTTGGAGGACCGCGTGAAGGAGCAAGATGAATTGATAAGGAAGATGGCGGCGGACACGGAGGCCATGAAGTGCCAGATCAAGGGAAAAGGGGTGGCGACAGGAGAGGGGCGCAAAGGCAATGCGCCTTCTTGCTACTCAGAAGATCGTAGTAGGCATACCACGACATCGCAAGCAGAGAGTAGAAGCCTCAGGACGAGCGACACTCAATCAAGGACTTCCAGAACTCGTTACTCCAGGTCTGAGAGAACGAGATCACTAAGGTCTTACACAGAGGGAAGTACCTATCGGCCCTCACACACGCACCATACATTATCCAGGCAAACAGAATTGCCTAGATCGTCCGACTTATGGACTATGCTTGAAGAAAGGGTGCGACAGAAGGAGGATGCTAGGGCGCGCGACCCACATAGAGTTTCAGCCCTTCAGCGGTTGGCCCCTCGGACACATGGAAGTGTCGAGGTTGGGATGCCAATACCGCACCTTGCCTACGAACCAACAGATAAAGCGTTGGCAAGACTCCATTGCTCGCCGTTCGTTCTGGCAATTGAGAACGCACCATTACCCTCAGGCTTTATCCAGCCTAAATTTACCACGTACGAAGGGAAGACTGACCCTTACATGCACCTAAGCCACTTTCGTCAGGTAATGGCAGTATACCGACGAAACGAAGCTTTAATGTGCATCCTCTTCCCATCAAGCCTTGGTGATCTAGGCTTGACTTGGTTCGAAAAACTTCCAGAAGGCAGCATAGCCTCTTGGGCACAATTGGCGGAGGCATTCGTTACTAGGTTTAGAACGAACACCAAAACCCCAGTGGAAATTGATCAACTGCTCTCCATCGATATGGGCAAAAAAAAGTCATTAAAATCCTACAATAGCCGCTACTGGGAGACCTTCAACTAGATTGGGGACTGCCCCACCAATCTCGCCATCGCACAGTACAAAAGAGGCATTCTAGTCGGGAACCGACTAAGGGACTCAATCACTATGACACCGCCTCTCACAATGGAGGCCTTAATGGAGAGAGTGCACCGATACATTTGGATAGAAGAAGATGGCGCTCGTGCTAAATCAAAGTCTAGCACGACCACAGTACCAGATAAAAAGACCGCGGCAAAGGTCAACGCAGTAGAACGTTTGAACAAAAATAGACGAGGCAGGCAGGACAACGGAGAAGACCAAGATAAAAGATGGTTGAGAATCCGCACTGTCATTACCATGGTATTCAAAAGACCAATCTATCGGATCCTAAGTGAGATACGCGATGAACCTTTCGTCAGATGGCTTGCCAAGCTAGGAGAAGCTCAGAAGAACTACGACGAAAGATCGCGGTGCACCTTCCATAAAGAAAAAGGGCACCGCACTGAAAATTGTACACCATTGAGACAGCATTTAGAGGAGTTGGTGGCAGCCGGTCACCTGGACAAATACATTGAAGGAGGGACGCAGCCAGCCCCCCAGATAGGGATGGCAATTTAAAATCGGCTCGACGGGGATCCCCGATCCCGACCCCGCTTAAGCGGTTTTTCCCCGAAAAATACCCCCGGCGGGGAGAAGACGGTATCTGAAAATCAATCCCCGATCTGTTTCGGGCCGGGGACGGTGATCAGTGTTTAAGCCCCGGCCCGGCCCGATCCCCGGCCCCGTCCTCAGCCCCGGTCCCATCCCCGAATTTCCCTGAAGTGAAATTACTTTTATACCCCTTATATATATATATAAACAAAACCAAACCGTATATTTAATAAACCAAATCTGTGTTTAACTTACTTTGATATATCTCTCACACTCACTCTCTATCTCTAACTCTGATATCTCTCTCTCTCTCACTCTTGTCTCTCATTCTCTCGTTTCAACTCTCTCTCTCGTTGTTCTCTCTGGCCCCGACCCCCCTCTCTATCACCGACGGCGACGTCACCACCACCGCTGGCCCCGACCCCCCCTCTCTCTCACCGACGGCGACATCACCACCACCGCTGGTCTCTCTCACCGACGGCGACATCACCACCATCGCTATCTCTCTATTAGATCTGTCTCTGTGTGTGTGTGTGATCTAATCTGTGATTACTATTTAGATCTGTAATTTTTTTTTTGTAAATTTATATCTGTCTCTCGTTGTTCATTTAGATCTGTGATTATTATTTAGATCTGTAATTTTTTTTTGTAAATTCAGATCTGTAAATTTAGATCTCTCTCTCGTTGTTCTCTCTGTAAATTTAGATTTGTAATTTTTTTTTTAAAATTTAAATCTGTGATTTGTTGTTCTGGTGTTGAAGCTCGGGGAGTTTTTGGGGCCGGGGAAACCCGATCCCCGTTAGGGGGCGGGGGTGGGGGCAGTAGTGGGTTCCCCGTCGGGGATGGGGACGGGGACGGGGGAAAGTTCTGCCATCAGGGATCGGGGACGGGAAGGGTGATCCCCGGACCCGCCCCACCCCGTTGCCATTCCTACCCCCAGAATGACGATCACCCGAACGGTATGCCAATCGACCCCCTACCTCAAGGCGTGATCAACGTGATTCATGGAGTATTCGAACCTAAGCGCGTATGCGAGCTCAGAGGCATGTTAAAGAAGGCTGAGCACTTAAGAGAGGTACTAAGCGCCCAACCTACCATCAAAAAGGGGAGAATAGAGGCCACGAACGTCATGTCTTTTTCAGACAAGCACTTGGAAAGAATATATTGCCCTCATAATGATGCACTGGTCGGCACCCTCCGCATCAAGGACTACGACGTCAAGCGAATTTTGATAGACCAAGGTAGCTCGTGTGAGATAATGTACTACGACACCTTCAAACAACTAAAATTAGAGGACAAAGACCTGGCCCCAGTTGTATCCCCCCTGATCGGATTCAACTCAATGCCAGAATGGCCAGTTGGCAAAATTATCCTGCCAGTCAGGGCAGGAAGCGTAACAAAACAAGTGGAATTTTGGGTGTTGAAGGTCCCTTCCACTTATAACATAATCTTAGGAAGAATATGGCTGCATGCCATACGAGCAGTAGCTTCATCCTACCATCAAGTAATGCGATTCCCCAACGAAATCGGGGTAATTGAAGAGGTCTTTGGAGACCAAATTATGTCCAAGCAATGCTTTGTCACGGTTAATGGCAGCCGCGCTGCCAAGGGATATGTTTATTCGGTGGAAGAACCTGAGAGCAATGAACTGTTCGCAGATGTCGGCAAAACAGCTGATCAAAAAGCGGTGGAAGACTTGGTAGAAGTAAGAATAGATGAAAAGAACCCGGATAAATTCTTTTTGCTCGGATCGTCGTTGTCCAGCACTAAGAGATTAGAGGTTTTGGAATTCTTAACCTCTAACATCGAAGTGTTCACCTGGACACCCTACGACATGCCAGGCATTGATCCAAACTTCATCTGTCACCAACTCAATGTCCACCCATCCGCCAGACCAATCATTCAGCGCACTTGCAGATCGGCACTCTACTACGCCGAAATAGTTGCGAAAGAAGTAGGAAATCTGCTGGAGGCAGGAGCTATCAGAGAGGTGCACTACCCCAAATAGATTTCTAACACAGTCGTGGTACCAAAAAAGAATGGCAAGTGGCGTGTCTGCGTCGATTATAAGACAGTCAACAAAGCATGCCCAAAGGACAGCTTTTCCCTACCACGGATAGATCAACTGGTAGACCTAACGGTAGGGCACAACCGACTTAGCTTTCTTGATGCATACAGAGGCTACCATCAGATCGCCATGTACGAACCAGACCAGGAGGTCACGTCTTTTACAACTTCAAAAGGACTGTATTGCTACAAGGTCATGCCCTTTGGCTTAAAGAACGCAGGGGCAACATTCCAAAGAATGGTCACCAAGATGTTCGAGCCGTTGTTGGGCAGAACAATGGAGGCTTACATCGACGACATGGTGGTCAAAAGCAAGGATGAGAACGACCATCTAAGGGACCTAGGTGAGATGTTCCAGATTCTGAAGAGGCACAAGTTGTGCCTTAATACATCTAAGTGCGCGTTCAGTGTAGGATCTGGCAAATTCTTGGGCTTCCTAGTGACCAACCGGGGTATTGAGGCAGACCCCTTCCAGATCAAAGCTATTCAAGATCTGGAGAGGCCTAACTCAGTAAAAGAAGTGCAACATCTCACTGGTATGGCAGCTGCACTCAACCGATTCATTAGTCGGTCGTCAGACAGACTACGACCATTTTTTCTAGCATTAAAAGCCAAGTTCGAGTGGGACGAAGAATGCGACCACGCTCTGGAAAACTTGAAGGAATACATGTCTTCTCCACCACTGCTTGTCACCCCAATACCTGGAGAAGAACTCTTCCTGTACCTGGCGGTCTCTCAGCACGCAGTCAGCGCAGTATTGGTCTGTGCGGAAAGAATCCAACATCTGCCCATTTATTATGTCAGCAAGACATTGCTGGGCGCCGAAACGAGGTACTTGCCACTGAAAAAACTGGCCTTGGCCTTATTGATGGCCTCAAGGAAGTTATCGCACTACTTCCATGCCCACACCATAGACGTCCTCACAGCTTTCCCATTAAAAGCTTTGTTTGAGAAGACAAACTTTTCTGGGCGAATCCTGAAGTAGGCAGTAGAGTTGGGACAATTCAACATCAAGTTCCAACCCAGAACCGCGATAAAGGCCCAAGCTTTGGCAGACTTTGTCGCAGAATTTACTCCTGGAAGTCATCATTTCTGCCCAGTCGACTTGACTAACGCAACCGAACTAGGGATGGAAGTTGACGCCGGAATAGCGCAACCCCTGGTGCAGGATACTCAGTCGGACCCCAAGGCAGACCAGAGTAAAGAGAGCAAGGCAGAAGTGAACCATACTACACCAAGCCAAGACTCACCAACAAATAAAGACTTGGTTCAATCAGATAGCGAGGGGCAGACAGCAAGTATGGACCTTCAAGAAAACACCAGCAACATTCTTGACCCCACGACATCATCTGATCCCTCCACTTGCTGGAAATTGTTCGTTGGAGAGATGTGGAAGCTCTTTGTGGACGGAGCATCCAACCGGCATGGTGTAGGACTTGGCATAGTCCCCATCTCACCAGACGGCCTGGTTGTAGAGCAAGCAGTCAACCTTGGATTCCCAGCATCAAACAACGAAGCGGAGTATGAAACGCTTTTTGCATGTCTCAAATTAGCATTCTACATGAAGGCCACCGAGCTAATGGTCTACAGCGACTCACAGCTGGTGGTAAACTAAATTTCTGGCGACTACGAAACGAAGGATGACAGAATGGCCAAGTACCAAGAATTGGTCAGAACAGAGATCAAGAAACTTGAAGTAGTAAGGATAGAACAAATTGGCAAGGAGAAAAACAGCAGAGCAGACGAACTAGCAGGCTTTGCATCAATGGCAGATACATCCATCCCTCACCCACTGCTAATTGACTACCTACCAAGACCAAGCATTGAAGACCCCGAAGCAGAAGAGGTATGTTGCGCCGAACTAGGCCTCTCATGGATGGATCCCATCGTACTGTTCTTAAAAGACGGCGTCTTACCGGAAGAAAAGAAAGAAGCCAACAAAATTAGAGCAAAGTCGCAGCGATTTTGGCTCTCCCCATCTATGACATTATACAAAAAGTCATTCTTAGGACCTTACCTGTAACGCCCTCAAAATAACAACAATAAACCCATCAAATAAGACATGCATTGATATGTAAAAGTTCCACATTCTTCCATTACATCAGAATTCCATTACATAAGTATTACATGTTAACAACAAAAGCAAATGCCCTATGGGCTTACAGCTTTCCAAGTTAACACTTGGTTACAACGAAAGAGTACTAACTCATTACACATTAAGCCCTTGGCTTGAATTTACATGTAATACATCAAAAAGTAAAACGACAAAAGTGTGTCCGCCTCTAGCCTCCCAAGCTATGTCCTTGGAGGTGGCATGCTACCTGTACCTGAAAATGATATTCCCATATAGGGTGAGCCACAGCCCAGTAGAAATACACTAAACCAACCATGAACAATGACTAAAAGATTAGCAATTTGATAGATGGCCAACACTGATACATTCACATAAATCACATATTTATGTCATACGACTTATGAGTCCAAGTTACTTTTCATTTTCCCCTTTTTCAACAGATCGGCTTATAAGCTCTATCCACATTCTCAACAGATATGTATAAAAACTATATCCCACATTCACAGATAAGCATATGAGCTATATCCACATTCTCAACAGATATGTATAACAACAATATCTCACATTCACAGATAAGCATATAAGCTATATCCACACTTCACAAAGATAAGCATATGAGCTCTATCTTCACTTCTCTAGACAAGCATATGAGCTGTATCTACGGAGTTCATCCCCTATCTTCTCCCAACACTATCCGGTTTAGAGGTACATCCCCTATCTTCTCCTAAACCGCGGAGTACATCCCCCATCTCCTCCTCTACACATAACGTATACAAACACATTGGTTCTATATACAATCACTCAATACATGCAGTTAATGTATTCTATCAACCGTCAAATTCCATGACACATTCTATTGATTAGTTTCCGTTTGCCTAATCATCATGCATTGTCTACAACAATCACGACTATCCTCCACCAATAGCCCAAAACAATTATTTCTAAACAGAAAATAAATGTACAAATGGATATTCAATCAACATTTCATTCTGGTGAGTGATAGATAATTCAACTACACCCTTTAACCCTTTACATTCCCAATCTCAACAATTTCATTTCATTTCCTCATCTCTTACAATTAATTATCCCAATTAATCAATCAATGTAATTAGGTCATTTTCCATAATTAACATTACAACCCTTAGGTCCCATTTTCATCAATGATTCAACATTTATTCCATTTCTCTATGCCAAACATGCATCTAGGTTTATTATGAATAAAACTCCAACTTTTGTAAAATAACACAAAAGTCCCAAACTTTCACAAAATTACCAAACCAACCCCAACATCTCAAAATACCAAAATTTAAAGACAAAATCCATAGAGAGGAGTAGGATATCCCTACCTCAAATTCGGAGCTCCAAGGGAGAAGAAGACAAAACCCAACGTGCTCCAAATCTCGAAATTTTCAGATTAAAAAGTAGCCCTCGACGATCAACAACTTTTTTGTAAAGGCCAAAGATGAACAAATCACTCCTACTAGATCAAAACCTAGAGAGAAGGTTGAGTTCTAGAGTGAGAGGCTCAACAATGGTGTTTTTGGAAAAGTAGGAGAGAGAAGAGAAAGTGAAAAAGTGATTTGAAAAGTCAAAACACGGAACTTAAACCCAGTCGACCCGCTCGAGCGTCAAACACCCCGCTCGAGCGTCACTTACAGACTCCCGCTCGAGCGCCAACAATCCCGCTCGAGCGGCGAATACACACTCCCAGAACTTTTTACAGAACCAGATCTCCGCTCGAGCTTCCAACTCCCCTCTCGAGCGGAACTCACACAACCCCGCTCGAGCAGCCAACCATATGCTCGAGCGTCCAACACTGCACAGGAAATACTGGATGGGTGCAATTCCCGCTCGAGCGCCAACACCCCCGCTCGAGCGGACAGGTCAAAATCTGGGCAACTAGTTTTGGTTTCTAAACTCAACCAACCTGTAACAAACCTGCCCAACACATCCTATAACTCAAATACAAAGTACGAAAGGATGTAAACAAGATAATAATCAACTACCAACATCCACGGACACATGTCCGGATCACTGTACAACAAGGGTAAACCCGGGATCACTATAACCTCCCCCCCTTAAAGAATTTCGTCCCTGAAATTAAGCACAAGTTTTCAAAAACAAGTTTTTCTCCATTTTAAACAATGTTACATTAACATTCAACAATTCTACCCATTACCGGTCATCCCATCTCTTTAACAAGAGGCATTTCACAATATGTAAACAACATATGTACTTTCAACATGCATCAACATTATGCATTATCTTCCCAATTTCAACAATATATTCAACATATATAGTATTACATTCAACTTCCATATGAGGCAAGTTTCAAAACATACTTCCAATAAACCAAAACATTTTCAATGTTTCACAACTTAAGACATATATAAAAGCTCTTAAGTTCAACAATAGTTCAAAATTTAAATACAAGATCACATATCAACAAACAAGTCCGGATATTTTTCGCGGACTTCCAACTCACGTTCCCAAGTGGCTTCCTCCACTCCGTGATGTTTCCACAAGACTTTCACCAAAGGAATGGTCTTGCCACGCAGGACCTGATCCTGCCTATCCAAGACCCGAACTGGTCTCTCCTCATACGAGGCATCCTCATCTACCTCTAAATCGGTCCAATCCAACACATGTGATGGATCTGGCTCATACTTCCGAAGCATACTCACATGAAACACGTCATGCACTCCGGACAACTGCGGCGGCAAAGCTAACCGATAAGCAACCTCGCCAATCCTCTCAAGGATCTCAAAAGGACCAATAAACCGAGGGGATAACTTCCCACTCTTCCCAAATCTCATCAAGCCTCGCCTAGGTGATATCTTCAGAAAGACATGATCACCTACCTCAAACACCAAAGGTCTCCTCCTACGGTCGGCATAACTCTTTTGTCGACTCTGGGCTGTAACAAGCCTCCTACGGATAAGCTCAACTTTCTCTGTCGTCTCTCTAACCAACTCCGGACCCAACAAAGGTGCATCACCCACCTCAGCCCAACAAACTGGAGACCTACACGGTCGGCCATACAAGGCCTCAAACGGTGCCATACCGATGCTAGACTGAAAACTGTTGTTGTAGGCAAACTCTACCAATGGCAAGTGCCTCTCCCACGTCCCACTGAAGTCCAGGACACAACCCCGAAGCATATCCTCGAGGATCTGAATAGTACACTCGGACTGCCCGTCAGTCTGAGGATGATAGGCCGTACTAAAGGTCAACTTAGTGCCCAAGGCACTCTGCAAACTCTGCCACAACCTGGCGGTAAAACGAGGATCTCTATCTGAGACGATCGTCACTGGGACCCCGTGCAATCTCACTATGTCCCGAATATACAAGTCGGCAAGATGATCCACCGAGTCTCTCACGCGCATAGGAATAAAGTGTGCCGACTTAGTCAACCGGTCTACAACCACCCAAATAGCATCACTACCCCGCTGAGTCCTCGGAAGACCTACAACGAAGTCCATAGTGACATGCTCCCACTTCCACTCGGCAATAGGCAAGGGTTGCAACAAACCCGCTGGCCTCTGATGCTCGGCCTTCACTTGTTGGCTAGTAAGACACTTCGATACGAAAACAGCCACATCTCTCTTCATACCTCACCACCAAAACTGGCGACCCAAATCCTGATACATCTTAGTACCTCCCGGATGCACCGCAAGGCGCGAATGATGAAACTCTCGGAGTACCTCCTCTCGGCAAGACTCCGGTACAAACAAACGGTCTCGGTATCTCACACTCAGGTCGGCATACACCGTCAAACCCTTCTCAACTTTCCCACTGGAGATCTTCTCTCGAAGGGATTCTACCTCAAGGTCACCTCTCTGTGCCTCTAACACTCTAGTCACAAGTGTAGGCTGCGCAACAACAGAAAACAAGGCCGCAGCCTCAACAGATTCGCCCAGTAGCAAATCAAACTCGCCAAGTACTCCCAACATCTCCCATTCTCGGATGGCTATACTAGCTACATCACTAATGGATTTCCTACTAAGGGCATCGGCCACAACATTGGCCTTTCCCGGATGATAATGCAACTCAAAATCATAATCCTCGATGAACTCCATCCACATCCTCTGCCTCAAATTCAAGTCTCTCTGTGTAAACAGATACTTCAAACTCTTGTGGTCCGAGAACACCTCAAACTTCTCACCATAAAGGTAGTGCCTCCAAATTTTCAAGGCAAAGATCACAGCCGCTAACTCTAGGTCGTGTGTGGGGTAATTCTTCTCGTGTATTTTCAACTGACGTGAGCCATAAGCTACCACTTTCCCCTCTTGCATCAACACACAACCCAAACCCTCTCGTGAGGCATCACAATAAACCGCATAATCCAACCCTCTCTCTGGAATAATCAACACCGGAGCGGTGGTTAATCTAACTTTCAGCTCTTGGAACGACTTTTCACAAGTCTCACTCCACACAAACTTGACTCCCTTCCGAGTCAGTCGAGTCAACGGTGACGCTAACCTGGAGAAATCTTTCACAAACCGACGGTAATACCCAGCTAATCCCAGAAAACTGCGGATCTCAAACACACTCTTAGGCTGTGCCCAATCTTGCACTGCCTCTACCTTGGATGTATCAACAGACACCCCTTCCCCGGATACCACGTGGCCTAAGAATTTGACTTCCCTCAGCCAGAACTCACACTTCTCAAATTTGGCATACAGCCTATGGGCTCTAAGTAACTCAAGCACCACTCTCAAGTGTGCCTCGTGCTCCTCCTCAGAAGGCGAATAGATAAGGATGTCGTCCACAAAAACGACTACAAACCGATCCAAGAATTCTCGGAAAATCCAGTTCATCAAGTCCATAAAGACTGCCGGTGCATTGGTAAGCCCAAATGGCATCACCAGAAGCTCATAATGGCCATACCGCGTACGGAATGCCGTTTTCGGAATATCCTCTTCCCTGACCCTCAACTGGTGGTAACCCGATCTCAAGTCTATCTTAGAGAAACAACGGGAACCCTTTAACTGGTCAAACAGGCCATCTATACGGGGCATAGGGTACTTATTCTTAACCGTAGCCCGATTCAACTTCCGGTAGTCAATACACAATCTTAAGGCACCATCTTTCTTTTTAACAAAGAGGGCCGGTGCTCCCCACGGTGAAACACTAGGGCGAACAAAGCCCTTATCGAGCAATTCCTGGAGCTGAACTTTCAACTCAACCAACTCTGCTGGAGCAAAACGGTAAGGTGCCATAGAAATCGGCGCCGTGCCAGGCACTAAATCAATAGAGAACTCTATCTCACGGTGAGGTGGCAAACTAACAAGGTCTTCGGGAAAGACATCCAAATACTCACAAACCACCCTCGGCAACACAAGCTGGGTCTCACCACTCTCACCACTCTCAAAGCTGGCCAGTAGACCACTAAGCTCACTTCCCCTCGCGAATCATACCCCGGTGGCAAAACACTACCAACCCGGTCTCCCAAGAAATGGAACCACTCCCCGCTCAAGGTACATAACGTGACCCTCTGGCGGTAGCAATCGATAACAGCCCGGTATGACGATAGCCAGTCCATACCCAAAATAACATCAAAACCCTTCATAGGCATGACAACAAACGGAAAAGGAAGCCTATAGTCGGCGACCTCTATATCACAACCTCTAACACCCTGTTTCAGGATCAACTCACCACCCAAAGGCGATACCACACAAATAGGAGATGCTAACTGTGCTAACTCCAATTCCAAAACAGATGCAAATGCAGCAGATACAAAAGAATGAGATGCACCCGTGTCTATCAACACACTAGCAACCGAGTTGCAAAACAGAAAAGTACCTATCACTACCGATGGAGCCGGTACTAAATCCTGCGCGGTAACAGCATACACGCGCCCCGTAGGCCCCTGGTCTACCTGCTCACCCCTCGGAGCAAAAGACTGCTGCACAGACTGGGACAACGAAGCTCCCAGATTGGCCCTCGAGGCCTGCACAGACTGAGCTGGCTGAAAACCCTGCGTCTGTCTAGAACCAGACGCTCCTGAAGTGGCACTCAACTGTGGGCAAAACCTCTTCAAGTGCCCAGGCTGTCCACACTGATAACAAGACAAGGGCTGCCCCCTGCCCAAACTCTGACTCTGCGGTCTAGCTAAAGAAGAAACAGCTCTCTGACCCCCACCCTTCTGCGGGCAAACAGAAACCTTGTGACCCAGCTGGCCACACTTGTAACAAGCAAACTCCCCCTGATTGCCTCTCCCCGAGCCTGCACTCGGCACTGGAAAGGTCGATCTAGAAACCGCTCCCTGAGACTGCTGAGGGTTATAACCCCTTTGTCTCCTGCCATCACCCTGACCATCCTGGCTCCTCTTGGAGCCCCTATGTTCTTCCTCCTCTTCTTGCATCATAATTTCCATATGAGCAGCAGCATCTACCAGGTGTCTATACTCTCGGATATAAGACCCACCAACTCTCAATTTGAGGCCCCGCCTCAACTTCCGCTCAAACTCATAGCAACGGCGTTCCTCAAACGCCACCAGTTCAGGTGCAAACCTGGACAGACTGGTAAAAGTAGCCTCAAACTCGGCCACTGACAAGCCCTACTGTTTAAGCCGGCTAAACTGATCCCTCAGCTTCTCCCTAGCTGCTGCAGACAAAAACCTCTCCTGAAAAGCATTCACAAACGCCTACCAAGTACCACCAACACGAGCCTTCTCGTACTTCCACCATTGACCCGCATCCCCCTTCAGTTTGAAGGATGCCAAGGTCACTTTCAGTGCTCCGTCCTCGATGCCAAGCATCTCGAACGTCTTACTCATTTGCTCTAGCCACTCATCAGCCTTCAGTGGCTCCTTCGGATCCCCGATAAACTCATCCGGATTAGACCGGAAAAACTCCCTTTTCAAGAAAGAAGGCCCTGCCTCAGCTGCCTGATTCCCAGCTCTAAGAATACCCAAAGCTCCTGCTATCTCTCTGGCCAAGGCACCCATGGCCTGCTGACCCACTGGCTCAGCCACATTGGCCTGGCCAACTCCCTCTTGCACTGCCGGAACCTCCTCCGGTAACGGTACTTCCTGCCTCGCAGGTCTACCACGCCTAGCACCTCTTCCTCGTCCTGACATCCTAATAAAGGTAACACAGAACATTAGCACATTCATAAATGTGCCGAAACTAAACACTCACGTCCTAATGCATGGACAACTGTAATTCACACCACGTAAGCACATAAACACATAAGCACTTACGAATTTCATTTCCGGATAATGATAGTCCCGAGGCGTTACTAGAGTTCCGGTTAGAAACAGCATTGATCAAGTGCTTTTCCAACAAGACTCCCAGAAATCCAAGGATCCCATCAACATCCTAGAAACTAAATCCCATACCCACATAGTCGCATAAGCATGTTATCAATTAAGCATATAGCATATGATACTACATCTAAGTCTCTATCAAGCGAGACAAACCCATTGTGATACTAATCACTTCCCACGTACCCAAAGTATTCGAACCCGGTACGCTTTGATACCAAGTTGTAACGCCCTCAAAATAACAATAATAAACCCATCAAATAAGACATGCATTGATATGTAAAAGTTCCACATTCTTCCATTACATCAGAATTCCATTACATAAGTATTACATGTTAACAACAAAAGCAAATGCCCTATGGGCTTACAGCTTTCCAAGTTAACACTTGGTTACAAACAAAGAGTACTAACTCATTACACTTTAAGCCCTTGGCTTGAATTTACATGTAATACATCAAAAAGTAAAACGACAAAAGTGTGTCCGCCTCTAGCCTCCCAAGCTATGTCCATGGAGGTGGCATGCTACCTGTACCTGAAAATGATATTCCCATATAGGGTGAGCCACAGCCCAGTAGAAATACACTAAACCAACCATGAACAATGACTAAAAGATTAGCAATTTGATAGATGGCCAACACTGATACATTCACATAAATCACATATTTATGTCATACGACTTATGAGTCCAAGTTACTTTTCATTTTCCCCTTTTTCAACAGATAGGCTTATAAGCTCTATCCACATTCTCAACAGATATGTATAAAAACTATATCCCACATTCACAGATAAGCATATGAGCTATATCCACATTCTCAACAGATATGTATAACAACAATATCTCACATTCACAGATAAGCATATAAGCTATATCCACACTTCACAAAGATAAGCATATGAGCTCTATCTTCACTTCTCTAGACAAGCATATGAGTTGTATCTATGGAGTTCATCCCCTATCTTCTCCCAACACTATCCGGTTTAGAGGTACATCCCCTATCTTCCCCTAAACCGCGGAGTACATCCCCTATCTCCTCCTCTACACATAACGTATACAAACACATTGGTTCTATATACAATCACTCAATACATGCAGTTAATGTATTCTATCAACCGTCAAATTCCATGACACATTCTATTGATTAGTTTCCGTTTGCCTAATTATCATGCATTGTCTACAACAATCACGACTATCCTCCACCGATAGCCCAAAACAATTATTTCTAAACAGAAAATAAATGCACAAATGGATATTCAATCAACATTTCATTCCGGTGAGTGATAGATAATTCAACTACACCCTTTAACCCTTTACATTCCCAATCTCAACAATTTCATTTCATTTCCTCATCTCTTACAATTAATTATCCCAATTAATCAATCAATGTAATTAGGTCATTTTCCATAATTAACATTACAACCCTTAGGTCCCATTTTCATCAATGATTCAACATTTATTCCATTTCTCTATGCCAAACATGCATCTAGGTTTATTATGAATAAAACCCCAACTTTTGTAAAATAACACAAAAGCCCCAAACTTTCACAAAATTACCAAACCAACCCCAACATCTCAAAATACCAAAATTTAAAGACAAAATCCATAGAGAGGAGTAGGATATCCCTACCTCAAATTCGGAGCTCCAAGGGAGAAGAAGACAAAACCCAACGTGCTCTAAATCTCGAAATTTTCAGATTAAAAAGTAGCCCTCGACGATCAACACCTTTTTTGTAAAGGCCAAAGATGAACAAATCACTCCTACTAGATCAAAACCTAGAGAGAAGGTTGAGTTCTAGAGTGAGAGGCTCAACAATGGTGTTTTTGGAAAAGTAGGAGAGAGAAGAGAAAGTGAAAAAGTGATTTGAAAAATCAAAACACGGAACTTAAACCCAGTCGACCCGCTCGAGTGTCAAACACCCCGCTCGAGCGTCACTCACAGACTCCCGCTCGAGCGCCAACAATCTCGCTCGAGCGGCGAATACACACTCCCATAACTTTTTACAGAACCAGATCTCCGCTCGAGCTTCCAACTCCCAGCTCGAGCGGAACTCACACAACCCCGCTCGAGCGGCCAACCATACGCTCGAGCGTCCAACACTGCACAGGAAATACTGGATGGGTGCAATTCCCGCTCGAGCGCCAACACCCCCGCTCGAGCGGACAGGTCAAAATCTGGGCAACTAGTTTTGGTTTCTAAACTCAACCAACCTGTAACAAACCTGCCCAGCACATCCTATAACTCAAATACAAAGTACAAAAGGATGTAAACAAGATAATAATCAACTACCAACATCCACGGACACATGTCCGGATCACTGTACAACAAGGGTAAACCCGGGATCGCTATATTACCTAAAGTGTGTCCACCCCAGCAAAGTGGAAGTGTTCTTGTTCGAGATACACGAAAGCATGTGCGGAAGCCACCAAGGAGGAAGATCGTTGGCCTACAGAGCCATTTCACAAGGATACTGGTGGCCATACATGCAAGCAGACTCGGAGAAGTATGTAAAGAAGTACGAGAAATGTCAGAAGTTCGCACACCAAATACATCAGCCAGCTAGAGACTCCTACCATTAACCAGCCCATGGCCCTTCGCAATGTGGGGCTTGGACATAGTAAGACCACTTCCAACAGCACCTGGTAACAGGAAGTTCTTTCTCGCAGCAACAGACTACTTCACAAAGTGGGCGGAAGCAGAAGCATTGGCATCAATCAAGGAAAAAGATGTGAAGAAGTTTGTTTGACAGAATATCATTACTCGATTTGGTATACCTAAAGCCCTAATATCAGAAAACGACACTCAGTTTGATGGCAGAATCTTTAGAGGCTTTTGTAAAGAATACAAGATAGAGTTCTACAATTCTACACCGGCATATCCCCAAGCCAACGGCCAGGCGGAAGCATTAAACAAGGTCATCTTGGATGGACTGAAGAAAAGGTTAAAAAGAGCAAAAGGCAAATAGACCAAGGAATTTCCTCACGTTTTATGGGCTTACCGTACCACACCTTGACGATCAACAGGAGAAACACCATTCTCCTTAGCCTATGGCATGGAAGCAGTAATCCCGCTAGAATTTGGCCTCCCCACAATTAGAAACGAAAATTTTGACCCAGACTTGAATGGAGAAGCCATAGCATTAGAGCTCGACCTCGTCGAAGAAAGAAGAGAAAAAGCATTGGTTCACATTACCTCATACCAACAAGAGTTATCCAGGAAATATAACAAGACAGTACATCCAAGACAATTCAAAATCGGAGATTGGGTACTGCGCAAAGTAATGGGAAACACCTTGGTCCCAGGAGATGGCAAATTAGGGCCTAATTGGGAAGGACCTTACAAAGTGGTCGGATTAGCAGGAAAAGGTGCTTACCACTTGGAAGACGAAGACAGCAAAGCAATTCCCAGACCATGGAACACTGCCAATCTCAAACTATTTTATTTTTAGCTTTACTTTAAAATACTTGTAATTTTTCTTTTCCCCAATAAAACAAGTAGTTTTCTTTTCAGCATCAATGTTTTTATTCTGTAAAAGTTGTTTTAGTAGGCTAGGGGCATTGAAAGCATAGTTGGCCGGAAAAACCAACTTAGAGGTTGGTTGGAAAAATCAACACCCTTCCTAAGCCCAGGATAAGGATCCAGGTTGCAGGACATTTGGTCGAAATAGCCAAACACTTTACTTTAGGTTGGCTGAAAAACCAATCTAAAGGTTGGCTGGAAAAACCAACACCCTTCCTAAGCCCAGGATAAGGATCCAGGCTGCAGGACGTTTGGTCGAAATAACCAAACACTTTACTTTAGGTTGGCTGAAAAACCAATCTAAAGGTTGACTGGAAAAACCAACACCCTTCCTAAGCCTAGGATAAAGATCCAGGCTGCAGGAGGTTTGGTCGGAATAACCAAACACTTTACTCTGGGTCGGCTAGAAAAACCAATCTAGAGGTTGGCTGGAAAAACCAACACCCTCCTAAGCCCATGATAAGGATCCAGGCTGCAGGACGTTTGGTCGAAATAACCAAACACTTTACTCTGGGTTGGCTGGAAAAACCAATCTAGAGGTTGGCTGGATTAAACCAACTCTTAGTACTCTTTAGCTGAAGTAAGGACATCGGTTAAAGAGTGGTTGGCTGGACTAAACCAACTCTTGGTACTCTTCAGCCGAAGTAAGGACATCGGCTAAAAAGTGGTTGGCTGGACTAAACCAACTCTCGGTACTCTTCAGCCAAAGTAAGGACATCGGCTAAAGAGTGGTTGGCTGGACTAAACCAACTCTTGGTACTCTTCAGCCGAAGTAAGGACATCGGCTAAAGAGTGGTTGGCTAAACCAACTTTTAGTATTCTCCAGCCGAGGTAGGGATCTTGGCTAAAGAGTGATTGGCAGGTATACTTATAGTTACAATGTTAAGACTGGGATAAAGTATCTCGGCAAGAGAATGCTAAACCTCATGCAAGATATCAGTTAGAAAGTAAAAGCACAAGCATAAAGATCAACCGAAATAAGAGTTTGAACAAAAAAGAAGCATTCATTCAAAGTTCACAAGTACAGAAGGATGTTACATCAGCCCGGTTACAATTATCCAAAGGTTAAAAAAAAAAAGAAAAAAAAAAAAGAGAGAGAGTACAGAATCAAGCAAAAAGGTCGTCTATTTCCGCGTCAAGTACAACTCGGAGTCCGGTTTCATCTGGTAGCCCAGTCTTATCTGGTATCTCGGTCGTCAGATCTTCAACCGGTGGCTCCAACTCAGTTGACTGAACAACAGGTTCATTACCGATCGGGGCATTATTTAGAACGACCGAAGCATTGTCTGGCTCGGTTTCTTCTTCATCATCCTCAGACTGAAGAAACTGTTGCTGAACGGACGCAGCGTACTCCGCCATCGAACCCGGGATAAAATACGGAGGAGGGTTGAAAACCTCGGTCTCTGGTCCATGACCGAGATAGGCCACAGCCACCCTCCATCCGCATTTAAAGAACAAGTCTTTGGCTGTCTCACATTGTTTAATGTAAAGAGCCTCCCCCTCCTTGAAACCTTGAGCATCTGCGTCATCTGCCTTCTTTTGCAGCTCGGCGATCTCAACGTTCTTCTTGCCTTCAAGCTTGGTCAGCTCACGCAAGTATTTATCTTTCATCACAGTCAGGGACCTTTGTTTATCAGCGTTAGCCGAGGTAACTAGTTCGGTCAGACGGGTGACCTCGGCCTCTAGCTCGGCGGTCTTCTGTTGAGATGCTTCTAGCTCGGCCATTTTGGCTTCAGCTTCTGCCATGGCCTGCCTTATTGCTTTCCTTAGTTCCAACACTCGCTTGTGAGCGATGTGGTTTTTCTGTATGGCCTGCAAAAGGATGGTAAGACACTTTTTCAGTATAACCGAGCTGAAAGTTTCTTTAGAAAAAATAAAGTAAAAGGGCAACTTACCAGCACCATGGATTTTGTGGACGAGCGAAGGGCCTTCAGCTCGGTCAGGTGGTCGTGGTGCCTCATGTCGGCTGGAAGACAAACACCTTTAGCCAAGTTAAAGGCCATCAGGTGGTCTTTTTCTGCGACCACTGAGTCTGAATCTGTGATAGCACGGTTCTGAAAGGTGATTTTTGGAGCCCACTTGGAGGAGGTAGCTCGGTCAGAGTGCTCCAGTTGTGGGCTCGGTAGAGGGCTTGGCGGAGTGGTTTGAGGAACCACGGTTTCGTCTTCATCAACCAGACGTTGCTCGATTGGAGTAGTCCGGGCACGTTTCCTTTGGCGGGATGATGAGGGTTGGTGAGGTGGAAGGGCCACCACGGTCTCTTGAGGTTGACCGGCTGGAGGTACCTCGGTTGGGTTTGTTTCGGTGAGAAGGGCTTGCACGGCTCTCTTTTTGGCCATTTCTTGTTCGGCAGTAAATGGGATAAGGTTGATTTGAGGCAAGGATGGGTCCGGTTCAGGAGAGGCTTATAGCAAGAAGTCAGTTACCCTGGTCCTTCGTTTTTCACTGTATTGGTAGGTCGGTTCAAAATTATGCAGGTCAGTCCAACTTCGGTCTGGATATCGCAACACGGCGCGAAGCACGTTCAAGTTGGGGTAGCTGTATTGGGACTTAAAAAAGTTTCTATCTGCAAGAAAGAAGACAACAATTAGTCCGGTTCACAATCAGAAAACCGAAATAACAAGAAGAATGCAGTAAAGCCGGGGTAACCCTACCGACTACACCCTTGTTCCAGTTTATTCTGTGGCCTGGGATTTGGGCTTGGAGATCTTCAAAATTCCCAGATACCTAGAAAAAATCATCATCGTTCAAGTCTTTGTCCGGCGTGTCCTTTATTATTTTTTCACGCCGGCACTTTATTCGTAAGTAGTAAACCCGGCCATCTTCGGCTGATCCTATGGAATACTGGTGGAAGAGCTCAGCAAGACCAAGGTTAAGGCCAGCCCGGCGGTTTAGCTCGGTTATTCCGTTTATTATGCGGTAAGAATTGGTGAAAAGTTGGGTAGGGCAGAGTTGGGTTTGCCTGAGGAATTCACAGAGTAAGGGCTGTACTGGGAAGTGTAGACCGCACTCCAGAATGGAAATAACATTAAAAGGGACAAAACCCTGTTTACCCTAAGAAACGATATCTAGGTCGGCTAAGGTGAGGTGAACATTGTTAGGGATGTTATAATCCTTTCGGAATTCAGCCATACCACCAGGTGTGCTTACTAAATACCTATACTTTCCCATTATGGTTTAAGTTATGAATAAATTATACTTGGGTGTTAGCTCGGTCGGAGAATGGTGCCGAGTAGCTCGGTTGAGCGCTCAAAAGAGTGTCTGGGCAACCTAAGTCTGCAAAGTGAAAAACAAAGGTTAAGCACAGATCGTTGGACCGTGCTACAAGAAACAAAGGCAAGATAAACAAAGCCCTAGCTCGGCTACGTGGTTTTAGCTCCGTTTGAGCGAAGGAATTTAGCTCGGTCGAGCCTTTGGGACAGCTTTCTTAGTCCGGTTTTAACTAAGGAAGTTGGTCTAGCCCCAACTTTTAGCTCGGTTAGCGTTAAGGCTCTATAGTGTGGCATTGCGCATATCTAGTGCGGTTCAGTAGTTCGGCTAGTTGAAACAAACGGTGGTTTGACTTAAGGAAGCTACAAGTATGGCGCAAGTTTCAGTTTGGTTGCCAGGTATGGCTAGGCTTACAACCAAGGCAAACAACTTCCTAGTTCGGTTGCATATTTATTTGGGATCAAACCCAGTGTTTCTACAGATTGTTTCGTGGGTTCAAGTGGTTCTATTGCTAAGTTTTTTCCAGAAAAACGCATGACCAAGTAGAAAATGTGTATTGCAAAAACACAAAACAATATGCCATGGATTGTAAAAAACAAAAACAAAAACAAGACAGACTTGAGTAGCTTACCAGGTCAAGAGGAGGAAACTGAAGATGGAAGCAAAGACAGTGAAGAACACGAACTCAACAAGCTCAGGGTCAAGGAATGTCAGAGACTCACAAGAGAGAGAAGTTGAATAGTAAAGTGAATGATTCAAAGCATTAGGGCTTGTTTTGTGAAAAGAGAAGGGAAAAAGGTAGGAATTGTTCAAAAAACACGAGGTACGAAGACAGCGTGATAGCTGCCTTTAGCCAATAAGAACATGTCGCGTGTCCTTGGAATGAGAAGCGATTCAGTCTCTGTGATTGAAGAGATGTTTTGACCAAACAGGTACAGCCTGGTGTAAATTTAGCCCGGCTGGAAAGGCTTAAAAATTTAGCTCGGCTGGAAAGGCTAAAGGGTTTTTAAGCTCGGCTGGAAAAGCTAAAGAGTTTAGCTCGATCGTAAGGGTAAAGTTTTTAGCTCGGCTGGTAACAAGTAATCCCTATCATGCTATGCAGATGGAATTAAGGGGCAATTGAGAGGGTAATTTATATATAAATTGGGCCGAGCTAGGTAATGGGCCGTTCATTGGGCCACGGTAAGAAGGGCTGGATAAAACGGAGCTTGGAGTTAGCTCGGTCCGGAGAACGCCTTATTATTATCCCGGTCCAAAAGATCCTTGAAGTTATTCCGGTCTAAAGAAGCGTGGCGATTAGCCCGATTGCCATACTCAGAGTTAGCCCGGTCATGGCATATTGTGGAAAGCCCGGTCAGAACCTAGCTATTTGTTAGCTCGGTCAGGACCTTGATGTTTTGTTATCTCGGTCAAATCACGCCAGGGTTTGTGCAGGAGGAACCGGGGTAAGAGCAGTGAAAGGAAGAACCAAACTAGCTATAGTTCGGTCTACTCTGCGGCTCAACATAGCTATGCTTACCTCGGTCATATTGGAGTCCGACCATGGTAAAACCATCTCACTTGGTTCAAGCAGTGAGGAGGGTGTTGAAGGATAAGCATTATCTTTCAAGAATGTGATTCCTAGGAGGACTCTACATGGAGGAGTAAAAGTCCTACTAGGATTGTGCCACACGGAACCTATAAAAGCTCATAACATCACCTATGGAGAGGTAACACTACTTTGATTCTTGAATACACAAAGCTTTTGTCTATTTGTCTATTTTACTGACTTAGGCATCGGAGAGGTATCCGGCACACACCCGCCGGCTAGCTCACGTTTGTGTTTTCAGGGAGTAAAGTAACGACGTATGTAGGAGCGCAGACTTGATCAACAGGATTATACGAGAATGTTTATTTCTTTCCCGTACATCTATTTAAGACAAAAATTAAAAATTAATAACTTATATCTGTTGGGTTAAGATTTGAAATTTAAAATTTTATTAATGTTGGACTTTCTAGGAATAGTGAAACCTGATGTTGAGCCTAATTGATGTATATTTTTTAAAAGTTTTTTTAGATAAGGAACCTAATTGAGTTTAGAATGATATCCTCTTTACTACGTGGGTGTTTGGAAAGTTGTTATTTTAGTGGTTATTTTAGCTTTTGAATATTTTAGTAGGCTAAAAGTTTTGTGTTTGGCAAGATCGTTAGAATTTTTTTATAATTGAATGCGATATTTATAAGAGAAAAAGTGAAATGATTATGAATTTGATGTAATATTTTATCTTATTAACTATTTTAACCTATTTTATCATTTTGTAAATTTTAGCCCAAAAAATCAAAAAATGCCTTTACCAAACACCCCCAAATGTAACTTGCGCCTGAACCCAGTCTCACCGAACTCAAAATTTGTCCACCCCTGATTTATACAACTCATCACTAATACTATATTTTGCTAATTATGTTCTAATAGCCAAAGAAAAATAGGTGGTAGCTTCGAAATGGGTGAGGGTCGAATGGCCCGAAATTTGAAAACCACGTCGTTTTGCGATTTTCTTCTTCTTCTTCGTTGAACACAGGAGAACAGAGGGG
Source organism: Camellia sinensis (assembly GCF_055761805.1). NCBI lineage: Eukaryota > Viridiplantae > Streptophyta > Magnoliopsida > Ericales > Theaceae > Camellia > Camellia sinensis. The sequence continues at coordinate 133,828,219 of NC_138961.1, read as the reverse complement.
AAGAGGAGGAGAGAGGGAGAAAGAGAGAGGAGAGGAGAGGAGAGAAGAGAAGAGAAGAGCTCGTCGCCTCCGCCGCCTCCGCCCGCCGTCCTCGTCATAGCTCGCAGCTCATTCGTCGCCTCCGCCTTCCGTCTCAGCTCGCAGCTCGTCGCCTCCGCCCGATCGTGCCTCCGCCCCCCGCCTCCGCCTCCAGCCCTAATAATTGGGCCTCCTCTAGTCCTCATCCTTCTCCCTCCTCCTCCTCTGATTTTCTACTTCTTCTGAAAAAAAAAAAATGACACCAAAGGGAGGGGATGAACGGAGCTGTGTGTGTGTGTGTGAGTTTTCCAGAGGAAGGGGATGAACAGAGGGAGCGTGGGTGTACAAAGAAAAGGGGTGGGTGTACAAAGTAATTCAGGCCTTTCGACCCACACCATTTCGAGCTACGAAATGGGGTTGATAGCCAAAATAATTCAATGATTAGATCCTACATCCTATACTCTTAAATTGACTTTTGCCATTGTTTCGAGCAAAAAAATATTTGTCAAATTTTAATTTTTTTACTTAGTTACTTATAAAAAATAAATACACGTGGTAGCCGAGAATTACATATTTTTATTTTTTTTTTCATTTTAATATTAAACATAAGAATTTCAAAATATATAATTTCGAAACATAGTTAAATAATTAACAGGACATTCGAAGTAACATAAAAATTTAAGAAAAGACAATCTCGTATTACAAATATTAAAAAAAAAAAAATTCAGAAACATTTTCTTGGTACGGTGCATCGAATAATTTAAAAAAAAATTAAGGGCAGATTTGGTAATTACTTGGGGAAAACCCCCGTAGATCCGCAAGACACGCGACAAAACATCATGGTTTTGGCGCCAAAATCTCACTTCCCGCGAATCCAAATAAGCGCGCCAAATTTCATCGTTTCATTTTTTGGCCCCAAAAAAAGCTTTATTATTGCAGATCCCCCCTCAATCCATCGCATTTCACTCACTCTCACTCTCACTCTCACTCTCACTCTCACTCTCACTGTCTCTGATACAATAATGGTTTGTAGTAAAACAACAGTGGTGTTGAGGAGGAGAACCCAGGCTCCAAAGCCTCTCTCTCCCAAATCAAGGGGAGATTACATGGACACTCGCTGCGAAGAATGTGGGTCCGGCGACTTCGCGGCGGAGCTTCTTCTCTGCGACAACTGCGACAGAGGGTTTCACCTCTTCTGCCTCAGACCCATCCTTGTCTCCGTCCCCAATGCCTCCTGGTTCTGCCCTTCCTGTTCTCTTCACAAGAAACCCCAAAGTATGTTTCACTTTCTCACTCTTAGACTCATCATTAATGCTTAATCAGCATCGATTTTGACCAATGTATCCCATTTCAAAAATGATATATAAGTCCACTTTTTATAGAAGAAGATGATTGGTTGATAATTAGAGAATATTTAATTATTAACTAATAATCTTCTTGACATGTCAGTTGGTCAAGAAATTGGGTTTAACTTTTGGGTCTAAATAGCAATGTTCATATGAATTTTACCCTTTTTTAATCATATTATTATCATCAGTTAATTCTGGGTATTTTGTACTGAATCAGTTAGAAATTATAGATTCATTTATGTATCAATATAATTCTGGGTATTCACTCCAATATCAGTCCCAGTAGTCGAAAGGAAAATAAAAGGAAATAAATTCCAGAAGGTACTTGTAAAATGAATTCACTATACATTTTTATTTAATTTTTTAAAACCAAATAGAGCCTATTTGAATTGTTAGGGTTTGTTGCTTGGATAAGTTTATTTTAGTTTGATTTGCTGTAGGGATTTCTTAATATTAATCTCAAAATCAAAAGAATAAGTCGGGTTATGAATCCAAACAATAAGCAACTTTTCCTAATATGCAGGTTTTCCTCTTATTCAAACAAAAATTGTTGATTTCTTTCGTATCCAAAGGTCTTCAGAACCAGCAAAGAAGCTTAGTCAAGGTAAATGGAATTTTAATGCTGCTATTTCCAGATTCTTGATGGGTTTAAAGCAGTACTGACCTGTGTGTGTGTGTGTCTTATTTACATAGATATTCGAAAAAGACGAAGGCGAACAAGTAGCTTGAGAATGTCAAAGAAGAGAAGGAAGTTGTTGCCATTCAACCCAAGTGAGGATCCTACGAGGAGATTAGAACAGATGGCATCTTTGGCCACAGCATTGATGACAACAGGGGCAGAGTTCAGCAATGAGCTTACTTACATGCGAGGCATGGCCCCAAGGTCAGCAAATTGTGCATCTTTGGAGCAGGGTGGAATGCAGGTATGATGAAATTGCAAGAATAATCTTGTGCATCTAATACAATTCACAAAGAAAACCAAAAATAGATCATTCCTAAAGTGCATGGCTTGGCTGCATAATAACAAACATTTAAGGATCTATTTTGGTATGCAAATTGGTGCATTGCAAAGTTGGATAAACCTTCTGAGTACTCTGTATGTTTGGGAATCTAGGAGAGAAAAAAGAAAAGAAATGATTAGTTAAGTTATAAATGAAAAAAAAAAAAGAAAATAAATAATTGTGATTTCTTTTTTTCTTGTTTGGATAAGTAAAAAAAAAAATGATTATGATTTTTTTTTTTATTCTTGTTTGATTAGATTTCATAAGAGAAGAAAATAAATTATTTTATGTTATATTATCAAAATAACTTTTTTATATTTTGTCAATTATTTTATTTGTTTTATTTTTATAAGGACAAAATTGATATTTTGAAAATATAATAATTTTTTAGTTTTTTTTTTCTCTTCCAATCTCTTCACTTTTGAGAAAATTAAAAATGAGGATTATAAGAGAAATATGTTTCTTTTCGTTTCTCCTCATTTCTTTTCACTTAACTTATTCAAACAAATAAGACAAATACATATCTTTCTATTTCTTTTCTTTTTTTTCCAAATCACTCAATTCAAACATAGTGGGACAGTTGGGCTAATGGATGTGGAGTAGGCTGATCGCAGCACCAGAACATGGCTGAGTAAGCCAATAGCCACACAAGGCAAAAACACAAAGCCTATCCTAAACAAAAAAACCACTCACAAGCTCAAGATATTATGCCAAAAAGGACAAAACTTTCTCACATCCCGAGAGGTATAGGCTCAAGAGTTTACCTCCCAGAGCAGCTCCAACGGGGTTGCTATTTGAGCTGTCATAGCTACATTATAGCAGTTGGGTGCTCCAATGGAGAAGACATTAAAGTTGTTACATGTTGACATTGCTAATATTGCTGCCAAATTTAGTGCAAGTCTTGGCAGATTGTTAGATTTTGGAATTGCTATCAACGGTTAGATGCATTTTATAGAGATCTGATGGTGAATGGAAAGATGATGAGATGATGATTGTGCCAAAAAATGACACAAGTATTGGAGTAAGGTTGTCAAATCTTGGGATTTTTGTACTACAAAAATTGGCAATGAAACAAAATTTGCATGTAGCATTGTAGATACTCTCATGAGGTTAAGCTTAACTAAGAAACCATCCCACCACTTTGTACATGCAACAAGTGAAGCCCCTTAAATTACGACTCCTATAGTTTGTTGTCTCTAATGGTCTATTATTGCATGTTTTAGCTGAATTTATCACAATGGTATTCTACCAAAATAATGCCAAAATATTGTTTCAACATAGTTTTCAATTCATCTTCTTTGTAATATCTGTCTGGTAACTTTTTCTGATTATGCTATTTGTAACTGAAAACGTATTTCAGGTTTTGTCTAAAGAAGACATGGAAAGCCTATACTCATGCAAGAACATGATGGAGCGAGGGGAATGGCCACCCCTTATGGTTGTTTTTGATCCTCAAGAAGGGTGAGAATTTATTGGCATTTCAAGTCTTTTTTATTTTTATTTTTTTTTTGCGTTGGTTGTAAATTAATTTTTTTTTTTTAAATCATACCTTTTGAATCTGACCTCAACTTGCTCGTCCTATATTAACAGATTCACTGTAGAGGCAGATAGATTCATTAAGGATTTAACTATAATTACAGAATATGTTGGAGATGTTGATTACTTGAAAAATCGTGAAAATGATGATGGTGATAGTATGATGACACTTATTTCTGCTGCTGATTCTTCAAAAAGCCTTGTCATATGTCCTGACAAGCGAAGTAACATAGCTCGCTTCATAAATGGCATCAATAATTACACACCGTAAGTTCATCTTTACTTTAAAACTGTGTTCTCTATTGAGCCTTGTATATAATGTGATGCACTCTCCATGAAGCCTTTTTGCATTAAGTAGACCTCTAGATGTTCAAAAAATTCAAAGCCAGATCTTTTGTGACACATAAGAGATCAAATGAAGATAAAAAGACTAGAAGATTAGATATTGAACTCGATTTATTTGTATGGTCATCTAAATTAAACAATTTAATCAATTCTTGGGCACAAAGATAAATATGTGCCTGGCTTGCAGATGTTTTATGAAATTGAATTGTTACACTTTGTTTTACTAAAAGAGTAACATGTAAAACAACCATTAACTTGCAAAAGAATATAAAACAAGATGGTCTTTTCAAGTTTAATGTAGCTTTGTTATGAATGGGGTCAGAAACAAAATGGGTTGTTTATATGCTAATTGTGTAATATTGATGCTTTTGAACTCACCAATTTTGTATAAGAAACAAATATATAATAAATTATGTGATAGAATAAGGATTAATTTAAGTACAATCTGATGACCAACATTTTCTTATGGTGCAGGGATGGAAAAAAGAAACAGAACTTAAAATGTGTGAGATTTGATGTCAACGGTGAGTGTCGGGTTCTACTGATTGCAAACAGAGACATACCAAAGGGAGAGAGATTGTACTATGACTACAATGGATATGAGCATGAATATCCGACTGAGCACTTTGTCTAGCCCTCTAGTCCTTGATATACTCATTTTAAAGCAATTGGCAACTGACTAGCTAACTGTACACCCTTTTTTGAATCCATTCTGAATTTAACTTCCATTGTATAAGAATTTTGATGCTTTGAAGAGAAAGAAATTGAAAATGTTCTATTTGTTTCTGTTGTCTAACGTAAATCCCCTTCTTTTTTAAAAAATGAATAATTTTATTTTTTGTAAAGTTCTTTGAGATTCTGAATTTACTGCTTCTGGTATTTCTTTGGAGTTCTCTTCCTATGAGCCATGGCTTTCAGAAGAATACATTATCTTAAGCCTCCGTTTGGAAATTGGGTTGATTTTTTGATTTTTTTTATTTTAGCCTGGGACTTGGTGTGGGAAGAGTTTTTTTATTTTTTTAATTTTTTTAGTGAAGGAAAGAATGTAATGATTATGGGTTAGATGTAATATTTTGTTTTATTGGATTAAAAATTTCATTTTGTTTTTTGTGAATATTTTAGTTTGAAAAACCTCCAAACCAACTTGCCTAAGTTTTATTTTATTTTATTTTCAGTGATTGATGCATCAAAGGTTATAAGATTAACATATTGAGTCAATTTAGTACTCTTTTTATTTAACCAAAAATTGTACTTATGTTAGAGTAGTGGAGAGAAAATAATATGTATTGTATTTAATGAATTTGTTTTATACAATAGAAGGTCTGTATATATAGATTAAGAAAAAGTATTTTATTAGAAACTTAATTATGAAAGAAAATATTTTATAAGAAATTTAACTATGGTTATTTTTAAATATATTTAGAAAATCAATACTTAATATACATAGGATTTCCACATATACATTAACACTCTCTTTCAAATTTAAGGAGGATAAACATCTTGAGTTTGGAGAGAAATTAAAAAATATAAAATAAAATAAAATAAAATAAAATAAAAGGTAAATAGATTGTAAAATTTGAACGGGAGTGTAAGAGCGTTTAAAATAAATCAGAGGCTGGAACTAATGTTTATGGTCGTGTCGGATTATTGTAGAAACTGGTCGAAATTAATGTTAGGACAGTTTAAGGTCATGCCGAATCGATATAGAAACTAGTTGAAACTAATGTCGAGATTAGAGGCTGGAGCTAATGTTGGGAGACAATTTATGGTCATGTTGGACCGTTGTAGGAGCTAATCGGAATCAATGTCGGGACAGTTTTGTTAGACTTGTTTATTTTGATGATTTATTTAATTATGTTTTAATTTATTTGAAAGAGAAAAATAAAATCCAAAATTTATTTTGATAATTTATTTGAGAGAGAAAAATAGAATCAAAATTTATTTTGATGATTTATTTGAAAGAGAAAAATAGAATCAAAATTAATTTTGTCCCATTATTTCTTACCTAAACTTTTATCCTAAATGTTGTTAGAATGTATTTAATATTTGATTAAATAAGGAGTTCAAACAATCCAAAACAAAGGTTCAAATAGCTTAGCACATTAGCAGGCCAAAAGGTTCAAGTGGAAGATATTCAAATTAGTAATGATGGAAGTACAACGGCTATAAAGGTTCAAAAGGCCAAAAGATTCAAAAAGTTCAAGTGAAAGATATTCAAATTGGTAATGATAGAGTGGAAGATATTCAAATTGGTAATGATGAAAGTACAACGGCTATAAATTCAAATGACTACAATGGCTATAAATTCAAATGAATACAACGGCTATAATTTTTGTTATATATACCAAAGTCTCTAATGTAAACAAGTCACAAAAACCTGAAAATATTCTTTGATCTATAATCACTCACATCTATTCTCAGAAATTATACACTGAGCCTTATAGTTTTAAGCCCATCTTTCCTGTATGAGATTTACGGAAAAATCAAAGTTTCATTTTATATATCTATCTTTGAGAGATATTTATTGTAAGCTTTCTTTGAAAGCAAAAATGTCATTTCATCTTGTAAAAGTGTTGCAAACACTGTGTTCCTGAAATCTTGAAAGTGATTGTGAATCACCTAAGATTTGCAAGGGTTTGGACTTGTGAAGTCTGTGTAAAATTCGTGGAGGATTGCTCAATTTGTAAAGAGGTTGCTAGCACCCCTGTGAAGCTAGAAGATAGTGAAAAATCTCAAGTGAAGCTTGAGGAGTGGACGTAGGTCGAGTTGAAACCGAACCACTATAAATTTGTTTGCCTCTCTCTCCCTTATCTCTTTATTTTATTTTAAATTGTCATAACTATATTTCACATTTTTACTGTGCTAAAATCATTAACTGACATAGTTGTTAAGACACTTGTTTTAGTTATTTTTATTTCATTAATTATATTTATTTATTGTACTAGTCATAATTTTTATTAGAGTATTATTAATTTTAATTGTAAAAACCTAATTCACATCTCTTCTTAGGTTGTCTTTTGGGTAACAATTGGTATCAGAGCCTGAGGCTCTTGTTTAGATTTAACAATCTTGAATTTTTGATCCATAGCAACCATGTATTCTACTTACTCTACTGTAGGAAAAGCTAGCAAAAGACCACATCTCTTTGATGGTAGTAATTATATTCATTGGAAAGAAAAAATAACTTTGTATCTTCAAACTACCAATTATGCTTTGTGGTTCATTATCACTAAAGGTTCTAAAATCCCCACCAAGGTAGTAGACCATATCAGTGTGCTTAAACTTGAGGATGAATTTGACGAGCATGATTATAAACTCTTTCAAGCTAATGCTAAAGCCAAGCTTATTCTTGTGTGTGGACTAGATACAAATGAGTACAATAGAATTTTTGGGTATATTACTTCTAAAGAGATTTGGGATAAACTTGAAATCACCTATGAAGGAACTAGCCAAATAAAAGAGTCTCGGATTGACATGCTTATTCATGATTATGAACTCTTTATTATAGAATCATTTGAATATATTTCTGAGATGTTTTATAAATTTACCAATATTATTAATACTCTAAAATCTCTTGATAAATTTTATACTAATGGTGAGTTTGTAAGAAAAATACTTAGGTCTTTGCTAAATGAATGAGAAGTTAAGGTTACAGCTATTCAAGAAGCAAAAGACTTAACAAAATTAGGCATTGAAGAACTCCTAGGCTCACTCATGGCTCATGCACTTTCAATGATGGATGACAGCAAAAAGGAAGCCATTTGAGAAGAAAATGATAGAATAACCAACTTGTGTCTCATGGCTCTTGGAGAAGAAGAATTCACTCAAGATGAGGTAATTTCTAATTATGTAGAACTTGAAAGTGCTTTCAATGAATTACATGACATATTTAGAAATGTTTGTGTTAAGAATTCTAAATTAAAGAAATTAGTTACTTCTCTTTCAAATGATGTGGATGCTTTAAAAATGGAAAATGAGAAGTTAAGGTTACAGCTATTCAAGAAGCAAAAGACTTAACAAAATTAGGCATTGAAGAACTCCTAGGCTCACTCATGGCTCATGCACTTTCAATGATGGATGACAGCAAAAAGGAAGCCATTTGAGAAGAAAATGATAGAATAACCAACTTGTGTCTCATGGCTCTTGGAGAAGAAGAATTCACTCAAGATGAGGTAATTTCTAATTATGTAGAACTTGAAAGTGCTTTCAATGAATTACATGACATATTTAGAAATGTTTGTGTTAAGAATTCTAAATTAAAGAAATTAGTTACTTCTCTTTCAAATGATGTGGATGCTTTAAAAATGGAAAATGCGACTTTGAAAAATAACTTTATGTCTATTGCCAATGCAAAAAACATTTTGAAAAACAATATTGAGGATTTAAACAAAACTCTTGAAAATTTTGTAAAAGGAAAAGAAAGCCTCAACAAGCTTCTTGAAAATAAAAGATGTGTTTTTGACAAAGTAGGCATTGGTTTTGATCCTCTTAAACCTTTTATGAGATTAAATGTTCTTGAGACTAATCTCCATGGACCCAAGAAAGTATGGGTACCAAGAAAGAAATCAAGATATTTTGTAGGTTGAATCTCAAAGAACACCAAAGACTTCGAGAGGAAATGCACAACAAGAGTGTTTAATCTAAAGAGCAAAATTAGCTCATACAAGAAGAAGAATGATGAAATGAAAATCACCAAGATAAACAATAGAGGTAATGCATGGGTGAAGATTCCAAAGAGGTAAATGAAGGTATAACTCTTAACACACATTTAACCTTAAAGTTCTATATTCTTTAAGGTGTGATTTGTGTACAATACGTTGTGTCTAATCATTGCTTCCATGTAACCTAATTGTACTAAGTTTGCTAAGTCATGTTCTGTTAGTTTCTTTCAAACATTCATTGAACTCAAAAATGAGAATTATGTTATTTTGATGAATGCCTATTAGAATATGAATGATTCAAGTATTTATTAACATTTTATATTATGTCATCCATTGCTATGAAAAAGAGATAAGAAATAATTTTTTCTGTGAGCATACTTTTCACATCTTATATATGACTTCATACTAATATATTAATTCCTTTTTGAGTCATATCTTTGTAGAATCAATTTGATGTCATAGCATGTTTTTGAGATGTATACTATCTATATTTTGAATTCTACATTTGTGATCTCAAGAATATGCTCAATATGAAAATTTCATGCTTATATGCTTTACATTGGAATATTTGAATGAGTTGTGAAATTTCTTAATTATAATCCATCAACAATGTCTAAATGAAAAGAAGTATCATACGTTTGTAGAGACATTGCATCTATCATATTGAATATCTTTTGAATATGGATTATATCGGCATACATCTCATGAAATGCTTTTGATTGATAAATTGTTGAATTAATTGTTTATAACATTCATGTTGTGTTCCATATTGAGTAAAATGTTTTATCACACTTGAGCATGTGGATTGAATTGATGAAAATGCCTCTTGATAATGTTATGTGATTAAATGAAATTATTGCATCATTTCTTAATAAAACAAAGAGTATAAAACTATTTTCTTATGCATATTATGCTATGCGTTACAATTTGAAAATTCTGAAAAATAGCATTCCAAACTCTTGTTTGATTATTGATTTATTTTTCACCTTTTTAGTTTGTGATAAGAAGTGATTTGTGTTGTATTTTTATTGAGTAATAGTGATTGTTCTATGAATGCTATATTTACACAAAATAGAAAAGGGTAGCACTAACTTAGGGGGAAAAATCATTTTGCTAACATACTTGTTAAACCCTTTTGAGATGAACTCCTCATGAAAGAAAATTGAAGATTGAAAAGCTTCCATCTTTTGAACCTAAGGTATGCCTTATATACTCTCTTAAACTTTTGAGGTAAAAATTCTATCTTATATCCCTTGAGCTAATACTGTTATTACTTTGATATGGAAAAGATTGATTATGCTTCATATGATTTGCAATGTATACTCTTTGATGATGCTCTTACCTAAAAATCATGCCTATGCTTAAATGTGTGGTACATATTGAAATTCATGATTTTTCTTGACATATGGATTGCTATACCTTGAACATGCTTCATTTTTTTTTTTTTTTGAAATTACATTAGCTCCATGAGATTATATTGAGTTTAACCTATTATGAGTAATATTTGGTATTCTACATAATGCTTGAGCTATAATTGTTAAATCTTCTAGATTGCATATTAATATTCTTGGTAGATTGCATGCTGGTATCATTTTGGCATCCTATTTGATATTATTGACGAGAACATTTCAGTTAGGAGCTTTCATTTATCATATCTCCTATTGATTTTGCCAAATGAAACAAGGGGAAGAATTTAAACTTGATTATTTTTTAAAATCCCCTCAGTTTCTATTCTGTTTTTGATATCAAACTTATGGGCTTGCACCTTTACATGTTACTGTTTTTTTTGCCCATTATTGTCAAATGGTATGAGTTTCAATTGTATGATCATTATGTGCTATCATTTTTTTGGTATCATAGAATTACTTTGATATGGATGATTATTTGTGCTATAATGAGACTTACATTCTTTCATCCTACATGTTGTACCATACTCCCTCATTGTGCTTGATTTTGTTGAAAATGTCATCGGGGGAGAAAAAGAGTGTAGACGTCCCCGAACGTCCTAGGAGGGAATCCCGTTTTGTTCATTTGGGCTCACTACAGTTCGGATTCAATGTCGCGGTCCTCTATCTAATCTCGCAAAGTGCAATGCAAGATCGATGAATCATCAAAGAGTCCAAGTCTGGCAAATCGTTTTTGGAAAACAGATTTTTTGTAAAGAAGTGCCAAACGTGGATTGCTTTGCCAGATACAGAGTCGCCACCTAAATATTTTATTTTGAGAGAATTTAGGAAACCCTGACTCGTGCCTAAGGCCATGTGTCCGTCATCACCAAAGTTGCCTTGGCTCGGGAACTTGGGTATGATTGAGGAAGGTCACTTCGTGAGCACTCCCGCTCGCCCGATCAAAGATCGGCCTCTACTAACCATGATATCGGGTTTTGAAAACATATGTGCTCTTATTCTGGTTATTAGCTTAGATTTACTATATGATGCACATAGCATACAAGTATAGACCGGATCGCCCGAATTGGAACAAAACATTTCATGTTTATTTTTGAAAGCGGTTTGCTACTCGCAAGTAGGCTAAAATGCAGATTTTGCCACCCTCGGGTGGGCTTAGGAAAGATGATTTGGCCACTAGCTAGTGGGCTTAAAACTCATAGTCAATGCATTATTCCAATTCAGATAATCCAACCTTCACCCACAGGCATTCAGGCAGTTATATTACATAAGCATATAGCCTCATGGTAAGCATGCTATCATGGAAATCACTCACACGCATGCAAGGATGCTAAAGCATAAACACTTACCGAGTACTCCGAGCCAAAACAAAAAACTAGTTAGTAATCAATGCATGATCCTAGTTCATGTTAAGATGGCTAATGCAACACATACACAATGCAACTAAGATAGTGTAGACGCGCCCGCGTGAGGCCTTCGTGCTACAGTTCGGACTCAATTTGTGTCGGTCCTTAATCTAAACCAAAGAGTCCAAATCTGGCAAATCATTTTGAGAAACAGATTTTTGAAAAGAAGTGCCAAACATGGACTGCTTTGCCAGATACAGAGTCGCCACCTAAATATTTCTTATGGGGAAATTTAGGAAACCCTGACTCAGTGCCAAAGGCCACGTGTCCGTCATCACCAAAGTTGCCTCGGCTCGGGAGCTTGGGTATGATTGGGGAAGGTCAGCTATGAGCACCCCCTCTCGCCCGATCCGAAGATCGGCCTCTACTAACCGTGATATCCATTTTTGAAAACGTTATGTGTTCTTATTCCGGTTATTAGCCTAGAATTACTATGTTATGCGCACAGCAAACAAGTATAGACCAAATCGCCTAAATTGGAACAAAACATTTCATGCTTGTTTTGAAAATGGTTTGCTACTCGCAAGTAGGCTGAAATGCAGGTTTTGCCACCCTCAAGTGGGCTTAAAACTCACAGTTTTAATGCATTATTCCAATTTAGGTAATTCGACCTCCACCCACAGGCATTCAAGCAGTTATATCACATAAGCAGCTAGCCTCATGGTAAGCATGCTGTCATGTCAACATCCACACGCATGCGGTATGCTAAAGTATAAATACTTACATAGTACTCCAAGCCAAAACAGGGAACTCGTTAGCAAATCAATGTATGATCCAAGTCCATGTTAAGTGCCTAATGTAACGCATACAGAATGCAATTAGGATAGGCTCGGCTAATCCTAAAATGGCATGTAAAGTGCGGCAAGTAGCATGTATTCAAGTCAGATATGAAATACGATGCAGTTAGCATGATGCGCCGAGCCCGGTGCATGCAATACTGATGAATGATGCACGCATGGATAGCATGAGGTATGCTAAAGTAAACATGTCCTAATACTAGCCATCAAAGCAGGTAAGTAAAAGGGAGAAAGAAACGGGGGTTGGAAGACATGCACACACACACCCACACTTATTACATGATTGCCCTCGCTCGGAGGGTTCGAAAGAATAATACAGTCCGAATAACAAACCAACTGTCCTAGCTAATTAATTATTACAGACCAACTAAATTAGTTAAGCAAATCAACTAATCTAAGAAAGCGATAAACGGCTTCGGGAAAAGAGCCTAATGCAATGCATGCTCGGTCTTGCTCGGAAGTCCACTGCCATGCACAAGCTACCTCTGTTTTCCCTGCTTTGCTCCTCTGAAGATTGCCAAAGTCTTAGGATGTGCTCATTGGATGTTGGGGAATGCCACCGGCTGGAGGGAATCATCATCGGCTGTGATTTGGTGTCGATCGGCCAAAAATGAATCCATCGGCCACCGATGGATTGCCGGTCGGCACTATGTGCAGTCGATCAGCAAAAAGTTCCTGCAGAATCTGTTTGACAGCAGTAGAGGACAGAGCTTTGCATGACAATGAAATTCAAGCAATGTATGCACCAACCATATCTCTTATCATGTTTATGACTCAAAGGGACATGGTCCTTGGTTCTCAGACCATCCATCGCGCATTTCAATGCGTGATGGCCCAAGAGACCAAGTTATGCATGTTGATTTCAAGTGCAATGCAAACCAACAAACAAAGGCCCAACTCCCATCACTAAATCAAGGAACAAGGCATGCATGCTAGATGGAGTGCAACCTAGGCATGTGAACTAGCATGCAACATGGGCATACAATGCATTTATGCAAGTATGCAAGCAAACATGCAAGGTAAGCATGCAAACAAGCAAAGAGACGGACTTAAACTAAATTAGGCCACTCTCAAACAAGTCTAAATCAGCGGCCAAAGTGCTCAAACATGAGGGCCAACACACATACACGCATGCACATGTTAAGACCTAAACACTTAAGCATAAAAGGATACCCTTTAAGCACACTTCAAGGGGAATAATGACGGACATATGGCATGCATTGGAAGCTTTAAAATCATGCTAAATATGATACCGAATCAATTAAACATGACAAGCCAAGGCATGCAACCAAGGTCCCAAAACTCAAAGTAAGCTAAGGGGCATTAAACTACCCTTGACAAAACCAAACATGGCATGCATTAAACAACTAAAATCAGATTTCTAGCATGTTAAAACAAAGCCAAAAGACTACTTAGATGATATCTAAGAGGCCTAAACATGCAAGCGCACCAAAGAGGCTAAACATGAAGCATGGAATGTCGACCTTTGAACACACTTAAGGGACATCAAATGCAACCACACGAGCATGCTAAGTGGGCTGAAATAACATGGCAAGTGGTTCCAAACCACTGAAATGAGGCAAGGATGCATGCTACACACTCACACCCTTGAAGCCTACAAGCTAAAATGCAAAGAGGCTATGCAATGCATGCTAAAGTCGACCCAAACAACTAAGGACAGACCTTAAACATGGCAAAATAAACATGAAAGCTTCACAAAGCTAAGCCTAAAGCATGCTAGAACAATGGTTTACAACCTAAGGCATGTTAAGGCAACAAAATGGCATTACAAGGCATGTATGCTAAGCAAGCATGGTGTACCAAAACCAACTTAAAATAATGCTATATCATGGCAAAATAAGCATAAAAAACAGCCAAGGCATGGTCAACATGAGCCTAAGCTAGGTGCTCCCTCAAGAGGCAAAAAAATGATCCTTTTCAAGGATAACAAGGAGAGGGGGTGGCCCTCTCCTTCTTGGGACCTCAAGGCACCATTCTCACCTCTGAAATCCCTCAAGATTTCAGTGGTGAGGAGGCCCAAACACCAAGGTCTCGGAGCTCACCCAAAATGGCACAAAATGGAGCCTTACAAAGCTTAAGAGGGGTCAAACAACCCCAAAGCTTGAAGCAACCTTAAACAACTATTTAGAGGGCCTAAAAAAAGAAATTTTTTATGTTATACACTAAGCTCAAAAATAGATGCAAGATAGGCTAAAAAGCAATGAAAAAATGGGATAAAAAGGGACAAAAGTCTTACCCTTGTAGACCCTCTTCACAAATGGTGGACCAACAGTCTCCTTAGGTCCAAACTAGCTTCAAAACTCTGAAAACAATCCCTTAGAAACTCAATAGCCAAGGGAAGGTGTAATGGTAGGTGTTTGTGTGTAATACTATGAACAAACACACCTAGAACACTCAAGAGAGAGATATAGAGATGGAATATATATATAAGCCCTAACCTAAAAACCAGAGCTCTCTAACCAGGTTTCTCTAAGTTGTCTAACTTTGTCTCACCTCTCAACAAGAGAGAAGACCCTCTCTTATGTAGACAAAAAAGGTCTTGTAAAGCTTCCAAAGGAAGCTAACAAGAGGGCAATCCCTCCATACACGTGTATGGAGGGGGTGAAAGTGTATGCCAGCTGCACAAAAATATCTGCAAAAGTAGATGCATAGTAGTCGGCCGGCCAAAAATGCAATTGACCAAAAAAATATAGCCGGCCGGCCATCTATAGTGCCGGCCGGCCAAATATTTTGCCGGTGGCAACAAAACATAGCCGGTAGCCTCAAGCCATGGCCGGTGGAGTGTGGGGATGGCTCACAAGCCATTCCCTACCCCTCCAAGGCAAAGCACAAGTGTTTGGTGCAAAACCAGACACAAAACAGTCGAGTCGAGAGGTCCTGAGGCAAGGCGTGCAGTCGAGGCCTCTGGGAACTCAAGACGAACCCAAACATGGATGATCACTGAGTGTTCAAGCGGTGACGTCCAAGTCTTGAGGACGGTCAAAAATGGGGTGTCTACAGATAGGCTCGGCTTTTCTAAGATGGCATGTGAGATGCTATAACTAACACGTATTTAACTTGGAATTGAAATACAATGCAGTTAGTATGATGCATCGAGCCCGGTGCATGCAAGACATATGAATCATGCAAACATGCATAGCATAAGGATGCTAATTGAAACATGCCCTAATTTAACCATCGTAAGCTAGTAAATAAAAGGGAGAAAGACGTGGGGTTTGAAGACGTGCACACACGCACGCACACTTATTACACAATTGCCCTCGCTCGGAGGGTCCGAATAATAATACAAACCGAATAAAAAATTAACTACCCTAGCTAATTAAATATTACAAAATCCTTAACTAATTAACAAATTAATTAAGCTACTAAAGCAGCAAAATAGCCTCGGGAAGAGGGATGAATGCATGCTCGGATTGGCTTTGCTCGGAAACCCAATGCCACTATTGCCTCTGTTTACACTGTTATGCACCTTTGAGACTTGCACAAATCCCAAGGTTACTTCTGGAACACTCCTTGAACACTGTGGGATGTCACCGACCAAGAGGAAACATCACCGGCCATGGGAAGCTGGTCATCGACCAAAAGTATGGCTCTCGGCCAAAAATATGTAGTCGGCCGACAGTCAATGTGGTTGGTTGGCTATCCATTCCTGCAGAATCCTGTTTGACAGCAGCAGAGGACAAATAGAGCATGGCAAAGCATTTACGATGCAATATTTGCACAACCAACCTCCCTATCATGTTATGAACTCAAGGAAGGATGGTCCTCGACCCTCGGGCCACCAATCACGCATTTCGATGCATGATGGCCCAAGAGGCCAAGTGTGCATTTCAATGTCAAATGTAATGCACACAAACACATAAGGCCCCCAATCTCTATCATGATTTGATCAAGAGGCAAGAGATGCATGATATGCTATGCAACCTAAGCATGCGAGCTAAGTATGCAACATAAACATGTGGACAAATATGCAAACATGCAAGCATGTGATAATATTCAAACAATGAGCATGCAAGACATGATGCAACCAAAGCATGCAAACATGAAGCAATGTAACAACATTTTAGCAACATGCAAAAGATGGACTTAAACTAATATGGACAAGCCTCAGCCATGTCTAAATCAGTGGCCATATGAGATGAGAAAAAGGCCCAAGATTCATGCAAACATGCACAATGCAAGGGCTCCAAGCCTAAGGCTCAAAATGCAACTTTCTAAGAGCAATGCAAGGATGAAACATGGCATACAATGGCATACATTCCACCTCTGAAATGGCATACTAAATGATTCCAAAATGACTCCGAAGCATGCAAACACTCATGCTATGCATGCTAGAAGGCTCAAACACCAAAGACTAGTGAAGTGCATTACACTATAGTCATGCAAACCTATGTTCAAATGATGAAACCAACCCCAAACAGACCTTATGCAGCCCTAAAACAGTGGCAAAATGATATGAGATGGTGGCTTGAAATGCATTTAAATGAAGCTCATGCAAAGGCTCATAAATGGGGCATACAAGCACAACTCTCAAACACATTTAAAGCATGGAAAATAGGGGAGTATGGCACAAGTATAAGCTCTGAAATATCATACACAATGATACTAAAACATGCAAACACCTCGATATAAGCATGCAATAGGCTTCAAAACTCAAAGCTAAGCATGACTATTACACTACAAGAATGCATGGCAAGCACCAATCGACCAAGAGACCAAATACCCACTGAAATGTGTCCAATACATGCTAGAATGAGGTGCTCCTTTGGAAGGCCATGCAAGGGGTTGTTCTACACATGCAAGAAGGACATCTAACATGGCAAAACCAACTCTGGAAAGGGATTATGCAGGCCCTAAAACTCACTAAAAAAGGCCTGAAACATGCTCAAGAAGTGTGAAAATATAGGCCCCTTTGGAAGGCCAAATATGCTAGTAAACAAGACAACAAAGGAGAGGATCACCCCTCTCCTTCTTAGCCCCTCTGGATTTCAGTGGTGAGAGGGCCAATACAAGGTGGTCCCGAAGCTCACAAAAAAGGCACAAAAATGAGGCTAAACAAGGCCTAAGAGGGGGTAAACAACCCCAAACACAAAAGTGATCTTAAACAAACTTCAAAAGCATGCAAAAACAGAACTTTTATTAGTTATAAGTTAAGCTCAAAACAGCATGCAAGATAGGCTAAAAGTCTATGCAAAAATGGGGAATAAAGAGGGTGTTTCTCACCCTTGATGCACAGCTACGAAACCCGCAGGTTCTTGGACCAAAAACCAGTCCCTTAGCCTCTAAAAATGGCCTCCAAGATGCTTAGGTTGATGATGGAGGTGTTAGGCTAAGAGTTGGTGTGCAAAGAGGCCAAGAACCAAGCAATTTGGAGCTCAAAATAGAGAGATATAGAGAGATATATATTGTTTGCCTTAGCAAAATTTTTGGAACCCTTGCAATGGAAGAAGAGCTCTTCTTTTATAGAGGAACAAAGGTCCAAGCTTCCTCAAGAAGCTAAGCAAAGGGTTCAAGCTTCTCTAAGAAGCTAAGCAAAAGGTTCAAGCTTCTCTAAGAAGCCAAAACAAAAGGGTCAAGCTTCTTGGAGAAGCTAGAGCAAAAGGGTCAATGCTTCTTGGAGAAGCTAAAAAGGTTCAAGCTTCTTGGAGAAGCTAAAACAAGGGTTCAAAAGGTTCAAGCTTCCTCAAGAAGCTAAAACCAAGGGTTCAAAAGGTTCCAGCTTCCTCAAGAAGCTAAAATCAAGGGTTCAAAGGTTCAAACTTCATCAAGAAGCTAAAGCAAGGGTTCAAAAGGTTCAAACCTCCTCAAGAAAAGGTCTCGGCCAAAAAAGGTGGCCGATTGATCAAAACAATGGCCGGCCGACCAAAACATTGCCGACCGGCCAACACCTTTGGCCGGTAGTAAGAAAATAGGGCCGGTGGCCTCAAGCCATGGCCGGTGAGGTGTGGGGATGGCCAACAAGCCATTCCCTGCCTTCAGAGGCAAAAACCCAAGTGCTTGGTCCACAACCAAGCACAAAACAGATAAGTTAAGAGATCTTGAGGCAAGGCGCGTAGTCGAGACCCCCGAGAACTCAAAATGAACACGAGCATGGATGATCATCGAGTGTTCAAACGATGACGTCCAAGTCTTGAGGACGGTCAAAAATGGGGTGTCTACAGTTGCTCCTCTTTGACAGAACTCGAAAGTCATAACAATGACGAGAGTGAATGTCAAAGCCCAGAGACGACCCATTTTTGACAAGGCCGAAGACTTAGACAAAGCATACAAGCTACAAACAAAGATATGCGCCCGAGGGCAGGGGCAAAATGCAAGACAATGCACAAGGCTGAGCATAACTTATGATCATGCAAAGAAAGCTGTAACGAAGCATAACATACAACAGTTTTAAGCAAGCAAAAACCAAACTACATCATAATGCAGAAAGGATATAAGAGAATTATACAATATTAACCATGCGCCATGTAGGAAAGACTAAGAGCGACCATTGGGGACACCCGAGGTCTCAAACAAGATTCTGACGCGTTGCACGTGAAAGGAGAAAGAGTGACATAAGCATTGGAACATGTTCCAAATGCTCTTAACCAAAGAGGGAGAAACATAGGGACATATCCCTGTGTTTCAGAAAGGTATAAGCATTGGAACGTATTCCAAATGCTCTTAACCTAAGAGGCAGAAACATAAGGACGTATCCCGGTGGTTAGGGATGTATCCCCGTGGTTAGGGACGTATCCCGGTGGTTAGGAACGAAGGAGAAACATAGGAACGTATCCCAGTGTTTCAGAATGGTATAAGCATTGGAACGTATTCTAAATGCTTTTAACCGAAGAGGGAGAAACATAAGGACGTATCCCGGTGTTTCGGCAAGGTATAAGCATTGGAACGTATTCCAAATTCTCTTAACCAAGGAGGGAGAAACATAGGGACATATCATGGTGTTTCGAAAAGGTATAAGCATTGGAACGTATTCCAAATGCTCTTAACCAAAGAGGGAGAAACATAGGGACGTATCCTGGTGTTTCGGAAAGGTATAAGCATTGGAACGTATTCCAAATGCTCTTAACCAAAGATGGAGAAACATAGGGACGTATCCTCGTGTTTCAGAATGGTTCAAGCATTGGAACGTATTCCGAATGCTCTTAACCAAAGAGGGAGAAACATAGGGACGTATCCCAGTGTTTCAGAATGGTTCAAGCATTGGAATGTATTCCGAATGCTCTTAACCAAAGAGGGAGAAACATAGGGACGTATCCCAGTGTTTCGGAAAGGTATAAGCATTGGAACGTATTCCAAATGCTCTTAACTAAAGAGGGAGAAACATAGGGACATATCCCGGTGTTTCGAAAAGGTATAAGCATTGGAACGTATTCCAAATGCTCTTAACCAAAGAGGGAGAAACATAGGGACGTATCCCGGTGTTTCGGAAAGGTATAAGCATTGGAACGTATTCCAAATGCTCTTAACCAAAGGGGGAGAAACATAGGGACATATCCCGGTGTTTCGAAAAGGTATAAGCATTAGAACGTATTCTGAATGCCCTTAATCAAAGAGGGAGAACCATAGGGACGTATCCCAGTGTTTTGGAATGGTGTGAGCATTGGAACGTATTCCAAACGCTTTTAATCGATGAGGGAGAAACAAAAGGACATATCTCGGTGTTTCGGAAAGAGAGAGAAACATAGGGACATATCCCGGTGTTTCAGAATGAGAAGAGAAAACATAGGGACGTATCCCGGTGTTTCAGGAAGGTAGGAGGAACATAGCAAAAATGCCTTAGACCCCCAGCTGGGGGTGCTGGGGGTCGGCTCCTATTGGCCCAAAAAAAACTATTTTTTTTTTTGATTTTCAGCCAACCCCAGTGCGCCACGTCACTGGGGGTTGACCCCCTCTGGGGGTCTGAAGCATAACCTGGAACATAGGGACGTATCCCGGTGTTTCGAAAGGAAGGAGAAATATAGGGACGTATCCCGGTGTTTCAAAAGGATGGAGAAACATAGGGACGTATCCCGGTGTTTCGGAAGGAAGGAGAAACATAGGGATGTATCCCGGTGTTTCGGAAAGGAAGAGATCGTGCAAAACGATGCAATTGAAAAGGTGCATAACAATGCGAGTGGAATGAGCATAACAACGCAAGTGGAACGATGCATAACAATGCAAGCGAATCATTGCATGACAATGCAGGAGGAATGTTTGCATAACAATGCAAGTGAAATGTGCGTGACAATGCAAGTAAAGAGGTGCATGACAATGCAAGTAACGTGCATGACAGCGCAGGTTAAAGAGGTGTGCAAGACAATGCAATACAGGTACACAAGACAGTGCGATGTAGATTAAATCACAAAACAGTGCGATGCAATGCACTAACAAGTACAGGTAAGGTGCGTAAGATAGCGCGACCCAATGCACTAACAAGTGCAGGTAAGATGCATAAGAAAGCGTGAACAATGCAGTGCACTAACAAGTGCAGGTAAGGTGCGCAAGACAGTGCGAATGAGGTGCACAAAAGAAGTGCGATAAAATGCATTTTCTATGTAGGTATGGGAGCATTTTCTATGCAACATGGAAAGCATATTCTATGCAATATTGAAGACATATTCTGTGCATGAGACAAGCATATTCTATGCAACATTGAAAGCAAAGCATATTCTATGCGGAATCGAAAGCAAACATATTCCATGCGGAATCGAAAGCAAGCATATTCTATACAGAATCGAACGCAAGTATATTCTATGCATGAATCATAACGATGCGCGACACGCATGTAACAAAAGTGTATATGAAAGTGCACATCCTATGCAATAGAGGGGCATCAAACATGTACTCCGGTGCCTCCGATTTACCTCTCAGAGGACTTTGCAACACACTCAGCTTGAAAAGGGCACACCCTGTTCATATTGGCAAGAGATGACATCTGCATGTGAAGACCACATGTGCTGCTTGGACTGCCATTCTGACTTGAAGCAGGCTTACACTTGAGGTAGAGGCGCACTCATACTTCGGTAGCATTAACAAGGCCTGAGGAGGTGCATCCGGAATACAATCATGGAATTTGAAACAAACTCAGATGCTTCGATTTTCCCTCTTTTCTTTTGCTTTGCAGTCTGGAACCTATATAGCTTCAGATAGGTCCTGGTTTTACTGTTCTCACATGACCTGGGTTGAACCCTATGGTTTTTATGAAAGAACAAATCTTGTTTTGCACAAATGTGGAGAATGGCACAGCACTCTGAGCACAAAATGATTCATTTTTGAAATTGAGAATGAGTTCTCGACCGGGTATTGAGCCTACAACTGACCACAGTCAAAACGACTCAAAAATGAAAACAAAGGTAAAATAACCTAAACACAACGAGACACGCTTGGAACGACTCAAAACAAGATTTGAGACAAACAAAACAAAAGACACGACATACAGACGTGCACAGGGAGCCTGTTTTTTCGGGTATTGTTTCCCACCCTTTGTCATTTGTGATTCTCACATCACTCGGCCCTCAAGCTCTGTTTTTCTGAAAAAGTCCTTTTCTTACTTTTCCTCTCATCGCACATCTCTCTATTCTTCAATCTCTCATTTTCAATCCCTCCCCTGGGTGGTAGATGGATAAATAGAAAGTTGCGGGGTCTTGTCCCTAGCATTCAGCTAGATTCTTCTTCTTGTTCACAACAGTGAGTTTCTCCCACATAGGGGCTGTGCTACAACTGGGTGTGTAGCAAATCTGCAGCTGACATCGGTTGATGATGCCCTGCTGGGGAGTTTGGACATGATCAGATCTGTCCAGATGAGGGAGTGGAATACCTTCCTCCATTCCAGTTCGTGCTTCACACTTGGCTTGATACCTCGTTGCGTGGAGGATGTGAGAGCTTTCTGCCCTTTTGCGGTCAGCTTCAGTGGTGCCTTTTTTCGACAGGTAGAGTGCCTTTTCTGGCAAGTATAGTGACAATACAGAACACCTGACTCAAATGTGCCCTAAGTTCATCATTTTGACCATTTTTTATTTTTTGCTTCTGCTAAAACAATTTTGATCAGCATAAGAGTTTGATTAACATGCTTGTTCAATTTTTTGATTTAAAATCATGCAAGTCAGGTTGTAAGCACTGAAATTTTTCTTTTTTGGGTCCAAGAAATGGTCCAGTTTTGGAAAAATAGAATAATTTGCGAGAAAATCAGTCAACCGCAGTAAAAATTCTCAAAAACTGTTTTTGCAAACGGCCACCGCTCAATGAGCATGGAACCTACTCATGAGATGCACAACCTCAGATCCAAAAACAATGGAAAATTGCCCCTTGCTTGAACGGTACTACATGGCAATGGAAAGTTACCCCTTGTTTGAATGGCGTCGCGACGCATTGGCAACGGAAAGTTACCCCTTGCTTGGATGGCACCGCAGTGCATTGTAATCAATCCTCATAGCGATGGTCACAACTGAACCCTCGGATACAGAGAAGGCGAGGATGATCAGAACCATTACATGGACATAGTCGTTTTTAGAAGTGTTTATGGCTGGACTTAAGGATGAAGTTCCCTACGTATCCCAAAGATGGGAATCAAGCCTTACGTAGTTCGGGGTAAGGTACACTCGGGTATTTAACCTCTCCTTTTGCGCTCTAACTTTTGCCAAGGCCACCCTTCCGAGTTTTCAACCTTGTGAGCTAGGTTTTTCTTTTATTTTCAATTCTTTTCAGATTTTTCGTTTCTTTTCATCTTTTCTTTTTCTTTTCTTTGTTCTTTGCATTTTTCTTTTTTTCCATTCTTTGCATTTTTTTTCCATTCTTTGCATTTTTTTTCCCTTATTTTTCTTGCTCTAACTTTTGCCTGGGTCGCCCTTTCGGGTTTTCGACCTAGCGAACCTCTTAAGGGTAAAAGTGTAGCTTTTTCCATGTCAAATGGTTTTGAGATCCTGAAGTCATCTGAATCCAGAAGAATAGCTGTTTTTGTTTGCTGATGGTGTAGGAGTCCATCCAATGGGGGTTGAGTTTGCCCCTAGTGTTGTGGATAGGAACTCGGCTGTCTTTCAGCAATGTCTTCTTCTTTCCTCCGTTCTGGGGTTTGGCATTCTTGCCGATCTTCATTGATTTGTGGAATGATCCATCTTCGGCTCTTTGAGCACAATCTGGCATCTTTTGCCCCTAGTTCGAGGAGTGTTTCTGATCTAGCTTTGCAAGCTTCTTTTGACGACGTCTGATCTTCTTGATCTGACTTCCCTGCCCTTGATTCACGAGCTGCTGCAAATCTGGCCACACAGGCCTTACATTGTGATTGACCTTTGAATATTCTGAATTAAGGTTCAAGGTTTGAAAGCAGGGGATTGGGGTCTCGAGGTTAAGAGCGATCCTAAGCTGCACAATCTCAAGAGCGATTCCACACAGGTCTTCGCAGGACTGCGCAAAAACATTTTTTGAAAACTTTTAAGAAAGTGACAAATCGCTCGTGCTGAAGATAGTGTAGAACCAATCTGGATCAAGCCAGGATCCTTTTCAGTACTCACATTAACAAACATGATTTCATTCATTAAGGGCTTAGCACGCCTCTATTTCTCTCAAGTGATCAAATTTTGCAAAACCCGAGGAATTCCTTCCTCTTCGTTTTCACCGCAGTGTTCAAAAAGTTTTGAAAAACTTAGGTCAATGCAATGAGTTCGAGGTGCAGTAGAGTAGGTGAGGTGCTCTGCCATTTCATTCAAATCCCGGCACAACTAGCACACGACAGAAACAAACACAAGAGTGCGAAAACTACTGTTGTTTCAATTAGATCTGTTGGCGCAACTGGCTCCATGACAGAAACAGACTCAAAAGAAAGCGAAACGATAAGCACAAAACAAAATAGTGATGCCCGAGGTAACACCCCCAGAATCACTTGACTCCTATACAACAGGATTGACTCGATATGACAAGACAGACCTCAACTGACTCAGTATGAAAAGACTGACTCGAAACAAAGAGACATACTCGAAACAAAACAACAGAACTGACTCAATACCCAAGCCAGAACGTACAAAAACTAGCATTCACAAATGCTCAAAACAGTGCGTGCCATATACCACATCTGAAATAAACTGAACGCCACCCGTAGGTGGTTCATCTTCCGATCACATAGTCACATTATCCCCCATAAGTTCACTGATCAAGTGCCGATAGACTTTGCAGAGCTTGGTGCGACGATGACCTCATTGTCAATCAAATTTTGTATCTCGTGACGAAGACGGACGCAACTGTCAGTGTCATGACCGGTTTGTTGATGGAAAGCACAGTACTTAGCCGGGTCATGCTTTATAGGGAGATGGTTGTGTAGAGGCCGTTGTTCTAACGGTTACAGATGTCCTTTCTTGAGTAGGACCCCTAGGGCTTTAGACAAAGGCATATAGAGTGGGGTGAAAACCCTCTTACCTCGGGGTAGATAGTCTGAAGTTCGGGGCATTGGATTGGATGCACCAACAAAGGGGGTGGCTGTTCTTGGTGTGGTGGTGGCGACCATGCCCACTTCGGAAGATCTTGCAACTGCACCACCATTGGCGGTCGCATTCGAACTGCGGGTAAACGCCCTCCTGGGCTGCTCCTTCTCCTGATCAATGAGGCCCTGCTCATAGCGTCCTCGATCTGTACTCCCATCTCATGTAAGTCTGGAAAGATGGGGAATGGGAGAACGATCATTTTCTGCATGAGTTTAGACTGGAGGTTGCGCACAACCATCCGTATTTGATCCTTGTCGGTCGGCCTAATGGTCATCATTGAGGCCTTAGCCCTCCAGCGGGTTACGAAGTCAGAAAAACTCTCCTTAGGCTCCAGCCTTGTCATCTCAAGATCATGGGTTGTAATCTCGATTTGCGTATTATAGGAGTACTGTGCAACGAAGGCCTCGGCCATCTCCTCCTAGTTCCTTTTGACGGAGTCTTCCAATTTTGCATACCAGATGGCCGCTATACCCGATAGGGTCCGGCTGAACAAAGAAAGATTCTATAACCTGGTGAGGCCCATCGGCCTTAGTATATCTGAGAACAACCGTAGATGCACCATGGAATCCCCAGATCCATCAAAACGATCAATTTGTGGCATCTTAAACCGATCTGGCAGCGTCACGGCTGAGTCGGTGTATCCGTCCTCAATGTCTGGAATGGACTTTACTCCCTGAGATTTCTTGAACATCTTTTCCAGCTTGCTCACCTTCAGCGCTGTAGGGTCTAACTCGAACTCAAAGGGTGAATCCTACAGGTTGATCGGTGCTTTAGATAACTGAGGTAGGATCGGGGGCAGAGGTGGCCCTGTCGAAATGTCCGTATCTTCCTGAACATTAGCTGTCTCCCCGAGTATTGGAACTCTGGGTGGAGGAGGAGCCTGATGTGAAGCAGATGCTCCTGTTTGCTGCCGCAGTCGGGCAATTAAGTCTGCCTGTTGGGCCATGATCTTAGCCTACTGTTTGGCAAATTCTGCTTGACGAGCAGCACCCTGCTGCATGGTTTTCATGCTCTCTTGGAGTTGACGCATCATTTCCTCCATTCCTGCCATGTTCTGCTGTTCCGGCTGACTGACTGGTATATCTATCTCTGTGGTAAAAACTGAGACCTCAGCCTGACTGTTCACTGGTGGGGTGGATAAGGACCACTGATCTGGTAACTGCTGAACTGGTGATCTGTGCCTGACTGGCCCTTTTACCCTGCCTCTGGCGAAGGAACACTGATTTGCCCTTGAATTGAATCTTCGACCTGACAAAGTCTATCAACACGGATCCAATATACCCAGGGGATATTAGAGCCCTTTGAAGCTATAGTTCCACGACTACCTTGCAAAAGAGAAAACAGACAGTATCTCAGCTTGATTTCACCAGAATAGGTATACACATAGTTGAACGACTGTGCTCTCTACTGAATTCTGCCCAAAATTCTTCCTGTAAACTGATACCCTCAGGTAAAACTGATTCCACCAAATACTAATGCCCACGGGCCTGATACCTAGACTTGTAAACTGTTACATGCATTCTCTGTAGAGATACACTCTAGAGCATATAGCAAACAAGTGAGAGCCAAAACACCCCTATGTTGGGGTAGGGTTTCCCTGTCTTATTTTGCCAGGAGCTAGGGTTTCACTACGCATGCAGTGGTTTCAAACAACCTACAATCAGGTAAGCAACTTGTCCTAGTTTGGAATGGTCACTATGGACTCCAATATGCACTAGGTCGAATGGTCAAAAAGGGTGCCTCGGTAAAAATTGGGGTTTGTGTTCCCATCGTGGCAGAGCCCGTAACCGGTCAGCCTTATGGCACGCTTTTCAAAGCGAGCCTTCGGCAAACCATTCAGGAATAGCAGACAGCAAACATTGTGTTCCTAGGCGCACCGATGCAAATGCAATGCAAAGAAACACATAAGTGTAGTCAAAACAAGATATCATGAGTTCAAGTCAAGTTCTCTAAATCCCCAGCAGAGTCGCCAGAAACTATAGACGTCCCCGAACGTCCCGTGAGGGAATCCCGTTTTGTTCATTTGGGCTCACTACAGTTCGGACTCAATGTCATGGTCTTGTATCTAATCTCGTAGAGTGCAATGCAAGACCGATGAATCATCAAAGAGTCCAAGTTTGGCAAATCGTTTTTGGAAAACAAATTTTTTGTAAAGAAGTGCCAAACATGGACTGCTTTGCCAGATACAGAGTCGCCACCTAAATATTTTATTTTGGGGGAATTTAGGAAACCCTGACTCGTGCCTAAGGCCACGTGTCCGTCATCACCAAAGTTGCCTTGGCTCGGAAACTTGGGTACGATTGGGGAAGGTCACTTCGTGAGCACCCCCGCTCGCCCGATCAAAGATCGGCCTCTACTAACCATGATATCGGGTTTTGAAAACATATGTGCTCTGATTCCGGTTATTAGCTTAGATTTACTATATGATGCATATAGCATACAAGTATAGACCAGATCGCCTGAATTGGAACAAAACATTTCATGTTTGTTTTTGAAAGCGGTTTGCTACTCGCAAGTAGGCTAAAATGCAGATTTTGCCACCCTCGGGTGGGCTTAGGAAAGATGATTTGGCCACTATCTAGTGGGCTTAAAACTCACATTCAATGCATTATTCCAATTCAGATAATCCAACCTTCACCCACAGGCATTCAGGCAGTTATATCACATAAACATATAGCCTCATGGTAAGCATGCCATCATGGTAAGCATGCCATCATGGCAATCACTCACACGCATGCAAGGATGCTAAAGCATAAACACTTACCGAGTACTCCGAGCCAAAACAAAAAACTAGTTAGTAATCAATGCATGATCCTACTTCATGTTAAGATGGCTAATGCAACACATACAAAATGTAACTAAGATAGGCTCATCTTTTCTAAGATGACGTGTGAGATGCTACAACTAACACGTATTCAACTTGGAATTGAAATACAATGCAGTTAGTATGATGCATCGAGCCGGGTGCATGCAAGACATATGAATGATGCAAACATGCATCGCATAAGGATGCTAATTGAAACATGCCCTAATCTAACCATCGTAAGCTAGTAAATAAAAGGGAGAAAGACGTGGGGTTGGAAGACGTGCACACACGCACGCACACTTATTACACAATTGCCCTTGCTCGGAGGGTCCGAATAATAATACAAACCGAATAAATAATTAACTACCCTAGCTAATTAAATATTACAAAACCCTTAACTAATTAACAAATTAATTAAGCTACTAAAGCAGTAAAACAACTTCGGGAAGAGGGATGAATGCATGCTCGGATTGGCTTCGCTCGGAAACCCAATGCCATGCCACTGTTGCCTCTGTTTACACTATTATGCGCCTCTAAGTCTTGCACAAATCCCAAGGATACTTCTGGAACACTCCCTGAACACTGTGGGATGTCACCGACCAAGAGGAAACATCACCGGCCATGAGAAACTAGTCATTGACCAAAAGTATGGCTCTCAGCCAATAATATGTAGTCGGCTGGCACTCAATGTGGTCGGTCGGCTATCCATTCCTACAGAATCCTGTTTGACAGCAGCAGAGGACAAACAGAGCATGACAAAGCATTTACGATGCAATATTTGCACAACCAACCTCTCTATCATGTTATGAACTCAAGGAAGGATGGTCCTCGACCCTCGGGCCACCAATTATGCATTTCAATGCATGATGGCCCAAGAGGCCAAGTGTGCATTTCAATGTCAAATGTAATGCACACAAACACATAAGGCCCCCAATCTCTATCATGATTTGATCAAGAGGCAAGAGATGCATGATATGCTATGCAACCTAAGCATGCGAGCTAAGTATGCAACATGAACATGTGGACAAACATGCAAACCTGCAAGCATGTGTAGACACCCCATTTTTGACTGTCCTCAAGGCTTGGACGTCATCGTTTGAACACGCGATGATTATCCATACTTGTGTTTGTTTTGAGTTTCGAAAAGTCTTGGCTGCGCGCCTTGCCTTAGAATCTCTTAACTTCTCTGTTTTGTGCTTGGTTGCACTAAGAGCTTGTGGATATGTTCCTGAAGGAAGGGGGGGAGCCTGTCGACCAAGTCTCCTGCCCACCGGCCGCCTTGTTTTTCAATCGGCCAAATGTGATGGCCGGCCGGCCAATTTGACTGCCGGTCGACCACTTTGATAGCCGGCCGGCCAAATGTGGTTTTCAACAGATATTTCTGTAGACAGCTGGCAGCTGTCATTCTAGGCCATATCCCAGCCCATGCTTGGACGTGGGTGTTCTAAGGAGCTGCAGATTGATACATATCTATATCAATCAAGCTCTCTCACATAGAGAAGAGGAGAGGAAGGGAGAGATATACAACTTTGAGAAAAAAAAATCTCTCTCTACATTTTCTGCATCTCTCTCTCTAAGGTTTAGGGCTTGTTTGTGCTCAAAAGTGCATTTTCTTTGCACTTTTGCATACAAACACCTAGTTCTCTACTCCCTTTATTGAGCTAAGGTCCTTGGAGGTGATTCTTGGAGTGATTTGAAGCCCTTTTTTGGTCCAAAAGTTGCTGATTTGATGTTGTGCTACAAGGGTAAGATTTTTGTCCCTTTTTACCCTTTTTTTCAAAGCCTTTTAGCCTATCTTGCATCTATTTTTGAGCTTATCATATAACATAGAAAAGTCTTGTTTTTGAGTACTCTAAATAGTTTGTTAAGGGTGTTTTAAGCTTTGGGGTTGTTTGACCCCTCTTAAGGCTTGTTTGGCTTTTGTTTTGTGCCATTTCGGTTGAGCTCCGAGACCATTGTGTTTGGGCCTCCTCACCACTGAAATCTTGAGGGATTTCAGAGGTGAGGATGGTGCCTTGAGGTCCTAAGAAGGAGAGGGCCATCCCCTCTCCTTGTTTGTCCTTGAAAAGGGCTATTTTTGCCTCTTGAGGGAGCATCTTGTTTAAGTGTATGTTGGCCATGCCTTGACTGATTTTCATGCTTATTATGTCATAATATAGCATTGTTGTATGTTGGTTTTGGTACACCATGCTTGCTTAGCATACATGCCTTGTAATGCCTTGTTTTAGCCTTAACATGTCCTATGCTTTGAGCCCTTATTCAAGCATGTTTAGGCCTAGCTTTGTGAAGCTTTTATGTTTGTCTTGCCATGCTTAAGGTCTGTCCTTGGCTGTTTTGGTCGACCAAGACATGCATTGCATAGTCCCTTTGCATCTTGGATTGTTAGCCTCAAGTGTGTGAGTGTGTAGTGCGCGTTGCTTGCATCATTTTCAGTGGTTTGGAACCACTTACCATGCTATTTCAGTTCTCATAACATGCTTGCATGCATGCCTTTGATGCCTCTTTGTTGCCTTAAAAGCTTGTGTCGTATGCTCCATGTTTGGCCTCTTTTGCATGTTTCCATGTTTAAGCCACTTAGATGCCATCTAGGTGTTCCCTTTGCATGGTCTAGGCCTACCTTGAACCTGTTTTAAGCCCTCTTGGCCTTGTGAGGCTTGGTTGGCTTAGCCATGGTTTAAGTCTCCTTGACTAGCCTCAAGTACTTGGACCAATTGTACGCTATGTTTGTCTTGGTTAAGTTGGTTTGGCACCATCACTAGCATGGTTTTCAGAGCTTACATTGCATGCCCTTAGTCCATGTTTAGTCTCTTCAAAGCGTGCTTGAGAGTTGCCTTTTGATGTTTAAATGTTGGCCCATTAACATGTGCATGTGTGTGTGTGTTGGTCTTCATGTTTGAGCACTTCGGCCACTGATTTTGGCATGCTTGGGAGCCATCCTAAATTAGTTTAAGCCCATCCCCTTTGCTTGATTGTGTGCTCACCTTGTATGTTTGCTTGCATACTTGCAGATTCGCATTGCATTGCCATGTTGTATGCTAGTTCACATGCTTAGGATTGCATTGCATGAGTATGCATGCTTGACCTCTTGAAGTGAGTATGATAGAGGTTGAGTTCAATTTGTTTGATTATGTGCATTGCATTCCATATCAAGATGCACACTTGATTCTTTGGGCCATCACGCATGGAAATGTAGAATTGGTGATCCGAGAATCGAGAATCATATCCCTTTGAGTCATGAATATGATAAGGGGTGTGATTGGTGCATACATTGCTTGAAATACATTGCCATGCCAAGTTCTGTCCTCTGCTGCTGTCAAAACAGATTCAGCAGGAAGATTTGGACGGCCGGCAGTTTTGGGTGCCGACTGGCAAAACAGGTTTGGCCGAGAGCATAATTTTGTGGCCGGTGACCATTCTCCATGGTCGGTGGAGTTCCCACTCAGCCGGTGGTGTTCCACAACACTCAGAGAAGCAACCTTGGGAGTTGTGCAAATTTCAGAGAAGCAGAACAGTCAAAGCAGAGGCAAACTTGTGCATGGCGTTGGATTTCCGAGCAAACCTGAGCACGCGCGCATTGGACCCGCTTCCCGAAACCTTTACTGCTTTCTTAGCTTAGTTAATTTGCTTAATTAATTAGGTGGTCTGTAATAATTAATTAGCTTGTAGGTTAGTTAATTTGTATTATTCTTTTGGACCCTCCGAGCGAGGGCAATTGTGTAATAAGTGTGCATGGGTGTGTGTATGTCTTCTAACCCCACGTCTTTCTTCCCTTTTATTTACCCGCTTATGATGGTAGACTAAGGCATATTTAAATTAGCATACCTTATGCTATGCATGCGTGCATTCATACATTTGTCTTGCATGCACCCGGCTCGGCACATCATGCTAACTGCATTGTGTTTCAATTCCAAATTGAATACGTGTTAGTTGTAGCATTTCATATGCCATGTTTAGAATAGCCGAGCCCATTTCTAGTTACATTTCGCATGTGTTGCATTAGCCATCTTAAACTAGGATCATGCATATGATTACTAACTAGTTTCTGTTTTGGCTTGGAGTCCTCGGTGAGCATTTATGCTTTAGCATACCGCATACGTGTGAGTGTTGCCATAACAACATGATTACCATGAGGCTAGCTGCTTATGTGATATAACTGCTTGAATGCCTGTGGATGGAGGTTGAATTACCTAAATTGGAATAATGCATTAAAACTGTGAGTTTTAAGCCCACTAGATAGTGGCAAAATCATGTTTTCTAAGCCCACCCGAGGGTGGCAAATCCACGTCTTAGCCTACTTGTGGGTAGCACCATCAAACCATTTTCAAAATAAACAAAAATGAAATGTTTTGTTCCAATTCAGGCGATCCAGTCTATACTTGTATGCTGTGCGCATCACATAGTAAATCTAGGCTAATAGCCGGAATAAGAACGCATAAATGTTTTCAAAAATAGATATCATGGTTAGTAGAGGCCTATCTTTGATCGGGCGAGCGGGGGTGCTCACGAAGTGACCTTCCCCAATCGTACCCAAGTTCCCGAGCCGAGGCAACTTTGGTGATAATGGACACGTGGCCTTAGGTAAACGAGTTAGGGTTTCCTAAATTTTCCCAAAATAAAACATTTAGGTGGCGACTCTGTATCTGGCAAAGCAGTTCATGTTTGACACTTCTTTTTCAAAATTTGTTTTCTCAAAATGATTTGCCGGATTTGGACTCTTTGGTTCAGATTTAGAACCGTGACAATTTGAGAGTCCTGAACTGTAGTGAGCCCAATATGAACAGCACTTGGGGACTCGTCCTCCCGGGGCGTTCGAGGACGTCTACAGCATGTGACAATATTCAAACAATGAGCATGCAAGACATGATGCAACCAAAGCATGCAAACATGAAGCAATGTAACAACATTTTAGCAATATGCAAAAGATGGACTTAAACTAATATGGACAAGCCTCAGCCATGTCTAAATCAGTGGCCATATGAGATGAGAATAAGGCCCAAGATTCATGCAAACATGCACAATGCAAGGGCTCCAAGCCTAAGGCTCAAAATGTAACTTTCCAAGAGCAATGCAAGGATAAAACATGGCATACAATGGCATACATTCCACCTCTGAAATGGCATACTAAATGATTCCAAAATGACTCCGAAGCATGCAAACACTCATGCTATGCATGCTAGAAGGCTCAAACACCAAAGACTAGTGAAGTGCATTACACTATAGTCATGCAAAGCTAAATGATGAAACCAACCCCAAACAGACCTTATGTAGCCCTAAAATAGTGGCAAAATGATATGAGATGGTGGCTCGAAATGCATTTAAATGAAGCTCATGCAAAGGCTCATAAATGGGGCATACAAGCACAACTCTCAAACACATTTAAAGCATGGAAAATAGGGGAGTATGGCACAGGTATAAGCTCTGAAATATCATACACAATGATACTAAAACATGCAAACACCTCGATATAAGCATGCAATAGGCTTCAAAACTCAAAGTTAAGCATGGCTATTACACTACAAGCATGCATGGCAAGCACCAATCGACCAAGAGGCCTAAAAACAGAGCTAAGACAGCCCAAAATATGAACAAAACATGTTTAGAGTATGGCCAAAACATGCTAGAATGGAGGGCCAAAACAACATGCAACATAGGCTAGTACGCATGGATTACACTACATGTATATGAAGCATTCAAGAGGCCACTAAACCAACCAAAAACAGATTCATGGCATGCCAAAATATGACCAAATACCCACTGAAATATGTCCAATACATGCTAGAATGAGGTGCTCCTTTGGAAGGCCATGCAAGGGCTGTGCTACACATGCAAGAAGGACATCTAACATGACAAAATCAACTCTGGAAAGGGGTTATGCAGGCCCTAGAACTCACTGAAAAAGGCTTGAAACATGCTCAAGAAGTGTACAAATATAGGCCCCTTTGGAAGGCCAAATATGCTAGTAAACAAGACAACAAAGGAGAGGATCACCCCTCTCCTTCTTAGGACCTCAAAACACCATCTCCACCACTGAAATCCAGAGGGATTTCAGTGGTGCGAGGGCCAATACAAGGTGGTCCTGAAGCTCACAAAAAAGGCACAAAAATGAGGCTAAATAAGGCCTAAGAGGGGGTAAACAACCCCAAACACAAAAGTGACCTTAAAAAAACTTCAAAAGAATGCAAAAATAGAACTTTTATCAGTTATAAGTTAATCTCAAAATAGCATGCAAGATAGGCTAAAAGTCTATGCAAAAATGGGGAATAAAGAGGGTGTTTCTCACCCTTGATGCACAGCTGCGAAACCAGCAGGTTCTTGGGCCAAAAATCAGTCCCTTAGCCTTTGAAAATGGCCTCAAAGATGCTTAGGTTGATGATGGAGGTGTTAGGCTAAGAGTTGGTGTGCAAAGGGGCCAAGAACCAAGCAATTTGGAGCTCAAAATAGAGAGATATATATTGTTTGCCTTAGCAAAATTTTTTGGAACCCTTGCAATGGAAGAGGAGATCTTCTTTTATAGAGGAACAAAGGTCCAAGCTTCCTCAAGAAGCTAAGGAAAGGGTTCAAGCTTTTCTAAGAAGCCAAAACAAAAGGGTCAAGCTTCTTGGAGAAGCTAGAGCAAAAGGGTCAATGCTTCTTGGAGAAGCTAAAAAGGTTCAAGCTTCTTGAAAAATCTAAAACAAAGGTTCAAAAGGTTCAAGCTTCCTCAAGAAGCTAAAACCAAGGGTTCAAAAGGTTCTAGCTTCCTCAGAAAGCTAAAACCAAGGGTTCAAAAGGTTCAAACTTCATCAAGAAGCTAAAGCAAGGGTTCAAAAGGTTCAAACCTCCTCAAGAAAAGGTCTCGGCCAGAAAAAGTGGTCGATTGATCAAAACAATGGCCGGCTGACCAAAACATTGCCGACCGGCCAAAGACCGGCCAACACCTTTGGCCGGTAGCAAGAAAACAGGGCCGGTGGCCTCAAGCCATGGCCGGTGAGGTGTGGGGATGGCCAACAAGCCATTCCCTGCCATCAGAGGCAAAAACCCAAGTGCTTGGTCCACAACCAAGCTCAAAACAGATAAGTTAAGAGATCTTGAGGCAAGGCGTGTAGCCGAGACCCCCGAGAACTCAAAATGAACACGAGCATGGATGATCATCGAGTGTTCAAACGATGACGTCTAAGTCTTGAGGACGGTCAAAAATGGGGTGTCTACAAAGAGACTTGATTGTTTTAATATCTCTGATTATTTTGGTATCTCTATGCTTTTGGTATCTTAATTCTTACAACATGGCCTTTGAGTTGATTAGTTGTTGATAATGTAAGAGGAAGATCGTTTTCCTCAAGGAAGAGTGACTTGAACTATAACTCCAAACTTATGCTCTTGCTTGGCAACCTTGTTTGATCTATGCACTGTTATGTCTATTATAGTCTTGAGATTGGTATGCTCTTGCTAAGAACTTGAGAATTAGATCATGCTCAAATGCTTCTCATATACTCATTAACAATTTGGTCTCTCATTATTATTTTATTTTATTTTTTTATTTTTTTTATTTTGCTATTGGGCTTAATTTCTTTTATTTTTATTTTTTTCTCATTCTCCTTTTTAATTTCATTTTTCAGTACTTAAACATAAAAATAAAAACAAATCAAAATACAAATATTTACATAAAAAAAAACACCCTTCATTTTTTTTTATGGCCACACGCTGATCAAAATAAACATACAAAAAAAAAGCTTTATTTTTTTTTTCGGCCATACGCCGATCTTACTTACTCACCTCTTCCATCGTTTTCTTCTTCTTTTTATTACCTTGGGCGACCCTTGACGCCCCTGCCCCCGTGCTTTCGTTGAAAGCGACGACTCACTGCTGACTATCAAAGGCCAAGAACGATGTTGCTCCAAATCGGGCCATTGAGGTGGCCTTCCATTTAAGCTCTTATTTTTGGGCTTCAGTGCACCTATTTCTGCTCGTGCATCCTTGTACATGCGCTGGAGCAGAGAGAGTTGGGCGTTGACCTGATGGAGCTCATTCGTTCTGTTCTGCAATCGGTGAGCCAATTTTGTGACTGCCATCACCGTCTCCATACAGGACGTCAGTGTGAAATGATTGGCTTCTATGTTAGATTGAGCTGCCATGATTTGCTCAATCGACGTCATAGGAAGGTTAGAAAGAGGAATGACAGGAAGAGTAGGAGTAGGGGCACTCGATCCAGCTGAGCTTATGGGATCGTTCAGGTCCGAAAATAGAGTGAGGGGACGGGATGAGGAAGCCATGGTTTAGAAGTAAGAGGTGTAAAAGAAATGAGTTGCAAAGAAATAGAAGAGAACAGGTTGAGGTTTGGCCTCCTCCGTTCAGGTTTTTTTGTCTCTCGATGAGGAAGACGAAATAGACAAGAGTGGTGAAGTAGAGATATAAGAGAATGGTGAAGAAGAAAATGGAGGAGTGTGTGATTTAGAAGAAGGCAGAAGAGAAGAAGACAAAGAGGACAAGATAGCCGAGGTGAGCGGCAACCGAGGAGAGCTGCTTTTGTTGGCCAATGAAGCAAAAGCTAGGCTGCATGGCAACCGCGTTTTGCGAAAAATGAGAGCGACGCGGGAAAGTTGTATATGTAATATATATATATATATATATATTTGTTGATTGACCATTGATTGATATATATATATTTTTGCTATATATATTTTTTTGATGCCATTTATCACTATTATTTTTCTCCTCCTCCAGATTTTGACCCATGATTTCCTTTTGATAATGTCATAGGGGGAGAAATTATATGATGTTATGTATTATGATATTATTTGAAAACTAATCTGATGATTATGTATTTATAGTTTGATATCTTAGTCTCACATCATGTCTCTAATTAAAACTTATTTATTACACATGTGCTAACCTATGTATTTAGAAATGAATTCAGGGAGCATGACTTGGGGGAGAGCTTTTCTTACTACCCAATCAAATCAAACCATCATTGTGTGTCATTATCAAAAAGGGGGAGATTGTTAGAATTATTTATTTTGATGATTTATTTAATTATGTTTTAACTTATTTGAAAGAGAAAAATTGAATCCAAAATTTATTTTGATGATTTATTTGAGAGAGAAAAATAGAATCAAAATTTATTTTGGAAGAGTTGGCGTCTTGTCCAACATGGTATCTTGTCCAAACTTAGCAACAACCGAGATGGATATTTCGGTGCGTGAATTTGTTTTGTTATGCTCAACTGCGTCGACCATGTTATGGACTCCGGTCGACCAAGTGTTCAAATGATAAGTCGTACCGAGATAGTTTGCTGAAGACGGAATTAATTACTACCGGGCAAACACTTGGCGAAAATTCAAAATTTTTCATTGATAAAGAAATTCATTACAAAAGGTGGGGACAAAGCCCGGTTACATCAAGTGTATTGAAAGCAAAAATACAAAGAAAAGAAACCTAAACTAAGGGGGAAAGATTGGCGAACTCATCCTCGGCAGCATCAGCATCAAGGTCAACAGCTTGGCTTGCTTCTTGAGCGCCGGGCTCATCGTTGCCGGGCTGTTCAGGCACCTCGGCCTCTTCTTCCTCAGAATCTGTGTCATCCTCTCCATCTTCAAGTCCTTCCTCGGCCTCCGCTTGAAGCGCAGTAAATACATCATTTGCATATGGCACGAGGTAGACCGGTAGTGAAGCTTTGGGAGGATTGGCAAAAACGTCGGTGTCAGAGCCCTGGCCGAGGTGTTCACAGGCAGACTTCCAACCGGCCTTGAAGTAGATGTCTTGTGTTGCAAACACCTGCTTCTTATAGCTCTCCTCGGCCTCATTGAACCCGGCCATGTTGGCAGCCCGGCAAGCCTTTTTCTTCGCCTTCTTCAAAGCGTCAACCTCGGCCTGAAGCTCACTTTGTTTTTTCTCGGCTGCGCCCAGCTGACCGAGCAGTCTATTATTGTCATGGTTGGCCATTTCGAGAGAAGCTTTAGCCCGGCCGAGCTCGGCTTGGAGGCTTTCAACATGGCTCGCAGTGTCGTTGGCTTTCTGCCTAAGCCGGTGGATGCGCTCTAGGACCAAATGTTGTTTTTGAATGGCCTGCAAAAAGAAGCAAAGTTCATCAGAAAGGGGACCGAGCAAGAAGGACCGAGCAAACACCTGTGAAATGTTAAAAAGAACGCCGACTTACCCTGGCCATCGACTTCACAGAAGATTTTACCAGCCGGGTGTCAGGGACGTGGTCACTGCCTACCACGTCGCCCGGTAGGAGAAATGCTTTGGAGAGATCGAAGGCAAGCAAATGTTCTTTGTCTGCCTTGATCGATGCAGTCGCCGGGATGTCCTGTCCCCGGTGCTTCAGCTGAGGACGCCAAGCGGGCACGGGAGCAGGAGTTTCAGCAGGATGCTCGGTTGTCAGCTCGGTGACGAGCTCGGCGGAGGGATCTGCCCTTGGCCTTTTTCCAGCCCGGCGCGCTTCTCTGGCGGATTGCACGGCAGCTGGAGCCGGAGAAGCAAGGGCTACGACGGCTGCACTCGATTGACCGGCAGCCGGGGAACGGGTGGTGACGCTCGGTATCTCGGCTGAGGTCGCGGTTAGAAGGTTTTTGATCCGAGATCTTTTGGCCATTTCTTGCTCGTCAGTTAACCGGATTAATGGGACGTCTGGTAGTGTTGGATCGGGAGGTGGCGAAGGAGCTCTGAGGAAGTCAGTTACTCTACTCCGGCGCGGAGCAGAATATCTGTAAGTCGGTGTGTAGCCGAGCAATTCGTTGCAGTCTCGGTGACGGTACCTAAGCACGGCCCGAATTGCCTCGACGTTGGGGAATTGGTAGTTGGCTTGCAAGGCCTGGATAGCTGTAAAAGAAACAAGGAAACCGGTTAGTAAAACTAAAGAATAAAGTTAACCGAGCAAGTTTGAGTGGCTTACATGAAGAACCGAAGTCCTTGCTTATGAACCAGCCCGGCACCTCGGCTGTTTCGTAGTTGCCGGACACCCAGAAGAAATCATCATCGTGCATATCTTTGTCCGGGGTGCCGGTTACGATTTTTTCCTTGCCCGGTCTTATTTTCAAGTAGTAAGCCAGGCCGTCACCGGTGTGGCCCATAGTGTATTGCCTTAATATCTCGGCTAGGCCTAAGTTGGCGCCCAGCCGTTGGTTCAATTCGTGTACGCCGTTGATTATTCTGTATGTGTTGGTGGACACCTGTGTGGGTGCCAGCCCGGTTCGGCGGAGGAACTCGGTTATGAGAGGGTTGAGTGGGAAACGAAGACCCCCTTCAACGATGGATAGCACGGTGAAGGGGCATTCCTCCCTACCCCAAGGCGTGGTCTCTTCTTCGGCCAGCTCGAGATGGACGTCGGCCGGGACGCCGTAGTCCTCTCTGAAAGTGGCTAGCGCGGCCGGAGTATCCACAAGGAAGCGGAACTTCCCCATTTGTGGCCGACTTACTATAGCCCGGTTGATGGGTTGGGCACGGTGATAAATTGCTGCAGCTCGGTCCTGAGAGGTTCAGGAATGACAGGGGTCCCCTTGGACTCTGCAGGAAAAGGATGGTAAGTGTAAGTGTGTGGTTTCGCTAAGAGAGCTAGACTTCAGCTCGGTCGGTAAGGGGGCCAAACTACCTCGGTTGTCTGATTAAGGAGCTCGGTCGCCCAAGCAGACCTGATGTTAGCCCGGTTAAGCGACCAAGCCCTTTGGTTATCTCGGTTTTTGCCATGATTGGAACAAACACGTTGTTTGCCCGGTTTGGCTAACTTTTCGGATCAAAAGAAGGCCCAGAGCCCGGTTCACCCCAGTTCTTCGATGTTCTTCAGGAAGACAAAGAACACCAAGAACAGTGGGAGGTTTAGGACGTTTTCTATGGTCTAAGCCCTAAAAGCTATGTTTTCGGGTCCTAATGTGTGCAAAATAAGAGTAAATAGCAACATAAGAGAGATTGGACATCTTACCTGTGACGGGCCGAAGGTGTTCTTCCCAAACACGAAGAATGGCAGGATGGCAGTCGAGTTTGGGTCTGAGAATCGACAGAGATGGATGCAGCAGTAGAGGAAAAATGGAACTGGGGGGGCAAGTTTGTATAGGCGTTAGAGACCGCCCAAATTCAAATTCTGGCAAAAACGGCGGGTTGGCTGCCCGATGACCAATGGCAGACCGCCACGTGTCACCATTTATGGCTTTGGCAGGACTGAAGCGACGGGTTGAAAAGACGAAGAGCCAACCGAGCTACTTTCAACGAGAAAAGGTCAGCCGAGGAATATAACCGGTCAAATCTGCGGACAATTGCGTCAACTAGCTCGGTCGAAGCTTGGCATCTTGACGACCGGATAAACGTTGTCTCGGACGAGGTGAATAATCCCAGTCACGCTTCCGCGGACGGAATTAAGGGGCAATTGAGAGGGTGATTTATACTCCGGCGTTGGGCCGAGGTATAAACCGAACAGGTTGGGGGCCCAGCAGAGCAGTGGGCCGAGATGATCGACTGTTCACCCGGAGATGGGCTACCAGAACTTGGGCCGGGCAGAGTTTGGACTATGTGCTGCCCCGAACCGTGCAGAAGGTGCTCGGCCAGGAAGTGACCGGTCAGACCAGGATGCTCGGTCTGAGGATTGTCGAGATCAGACAGACCGAGAGGCCGGCGCTCGAAAAGGCGCGGTCAGCCGAGGTAGTTGACTGACCGGCGAGAAGACCGACCAAAGGAGGATCCCGGGCTAAGCTTTGCCGAGATGCCGCCTAGCCCGGTCCTTCATTCGGTTATCCGGTCGGGCGCTTAAGGTATGAAGCATGGTATGACCGAGGTAGGGCAGCTCGGCTGCCGAGCTCCAGCTATGCTGGCAGGCAGTTGAGAGCAGGTGATGAACGACATGGTTTAAGCTGACAGATGGGATAGCAGAGCCACGTGTCAGGAGATGACAGGGAGTGGATATGGGGCACAGAAGGTATATAAGCCTGTCTGCGCCCCCCATACGAGATAGACGAACACTCTGTAAGAAAATCCTTACACTCAAACACTCTCTCCCTTCTCTCTATTCCCTCTAAGGTGTGTGCTAACTTGACCGTCGGAGGGTTTTTCCGGCCACACACCGCCGGGTAGCTCATCCTTATTGACTCGCAGGTGATCGGACATCGACGGAGCTCGGAAGAAAGGAATACGGGCACGCCGGAATATCTGCTCCCCGTACAATTGGCGCCGTCTGTGGGAATCTTGACAGACAAAACCTTGTCTTCCAGGTTCATCTGATCGCCGTCCATGGCAAACAACGACGAGTTCCCGTTGTCCGCCATCGATGGAGCCACCCCGGAGTATACCCGAAGGAGAGAGGGACCACCTGCCGTCCATCCAATGGCTGAGTTGGGGACGCCCACTGGAGGACAGTCAGGAGACGCGCGGGATAAGCGCGGAAGGAGTCATGGGCATTCACGGAGTCCAGACGGTCACCGGCGGAGAGACTCACACGCCAAGCGACTGGAAAGCAAGTTAAGGGACCAAGACGCTGTCATCAGGCGGATGGCGGCGGAGATGGAGGATCTTAAACGGCATGTCAAAGGGAAAGGTGTAGCTGGAGTGGGAGACCACAGTGAGCGCACCCTATCCCGCCGTTCAGGCGGACAGAGCCAACGACATACTCAGTCCATATCTATCACCAGAAGTTACCAGGTTGGTGATTCCGACGTGCGTGCAGAAAAGTCCAGCGCGCAAGACAGCACCTACAAACCCTCACGTCCGGCGACGACGTCGAGGTATTCTTATTCAGCTCAGTCAGAGGACTTACGGGCAGTATTAAGGGAGCGGGCTCGCCGGCGCGAAGCTCAGAGAATACCTGCTTTCCAGCGGCTCTCCTACGGGGTTCATGCCAGCGAGGAGGTCGGAATGCCTCCACCCCGCCAGGCAGTGCCGATATTCGAAGATACAGACTTGGCAAGGTTGAATGCCACTCCTTTCTCCCTGGAAATAGAAACAACGCCGCTTCCAGCGGGCTTCCATCAGCCTAAGTTCACACTTTACGACGGGAAGACTGATCCGTACATGCATGTGAGCCACTTCCGACAGGTTATGGCCGGACATCGGCGCAATGACGGACTTATGTGCCTAATCTTCCCGTCAAGTTTAGGCGAGCTGGGCTTAAAGTGGTTCGAGAGGTTGCCGGAAGGGAGTATACAAAGGTGGCATCAGTTGGCCGAGGCGTTTGTTACACGCTTCAAAACCAACACAAAAACACCAAAGGAAGTTGATCACTTGCTGAGTGTCAAGATGGAACCGTGCGATACACTGAAGGCGTACAATTCAAGGTATTGGGAAACCTTCAACGAGATCTTAGACTGCCCGGTCAACCTTGCTATCACGCAATACAAGCGCGGTCTCCCGGTCGGACATAGACTGCGGGACTCGCTTACCATGCACCAACCGACTTCCATGGGCCAGCTCATGCAGCGCATCAACGAGCACATCCGAGTAGAGGATGATGCGTCGGCTTCCACCGTGAAGGCCACTCCGGTCGGAACAGACAAGAAGACAGCAGGCAAGGTGCACGCAGTTGGGCAAGAGTCCAGCCGCTCAAATGACCGGGCAGAGGAATCAGACCGAGGTTCAAATCGAAAAAACCGGGGTAGAGGACGTCGGAATGACCGGGATGACTACCCCCGTGATGACGTTGAGGACGCAAACAGGAGAATGAAGGCAAGGACTGGCATAACCACGGTCTTTAAGATTCCAATCTATCGCATACTTAGCGAAATCCGAGACGAGGAGTATGTCCGGTTTCCTGCTAAGTTGGGCGATGGACAAAAGGGGTACAACCCGCGGTATCGTTGTACGTTTCACCGGGAGAGGGGCCACCGGACTGAGGATTGTTTGCCTTTGCGACAACATTTGGAAGAATTGGTTGCAGCCGGGCATCTGGACCTTTACATTGATGGCGGAGTGAAACCAAATCAGGCTCCGGTTGATCCCAGGGGACAGGACGACCGAGATGCACCACCACAAGGAGTCATTAATGTCATCCACGGCATCGTGGAATCGGAGCGTGTCTGCGAACTCCGGGGCATGATCAAGAAGGCAGAGCACATGAGGGAAGTTTTGTCAGTACCGCCTGCCATCAAAAGGGGGAAGACAGAGGAGAAAGACGTGATCAGTTTCGCCTCAAGGGATTTAGAGCGTATCCAGACGCCGCACAACGATGCTCTTGTCGTAACACTACGCGTCAAAGAATTTGATGTTAGACGGATCTTGATCGATCAGGGAAGCTCGGTCGAGATCATGTATTATGATGCGTTCAAACAGCTCAAACTTCGTGAGACAGACTTGGCACCGGCCACTTCGCCACTGGTTGGATTTAACTCGCAGCCGGAGTGGCCATTGGGAAAGATTATCCTGCCGGTCAAAGCGGGATCCGTGGTCCAGCAAGTGGAGTTTTGGGTGCTACAAGTGCCTTCAACATACAATCTTATCCTTGGAAGAGGATGGCTTCACGCCATGCGAGCCGTAGCATCGACCTACCACCAGGTGATGAGATTCCCCTCGGCTATGGGGGCAATCGAGGAGGTTTGGGGTGATCAGGTCATGTCCAAGCAGTGCTTCGTGGCGGTCAACGGGAGCCGGGCTGCCAAAGGATTCGTTCAAATGATCGAGGGACCGGAGGACCAGAGTGTCTTGGATGATGTTGGCACCAAAGTAGAAGACAAGGCAGTTGAAGAATTAGTTGAGGTGCGGATTGATGCCGAGCAGCCGGACAGGTTCTTCTTGCTCGGTTCAAGTCTCTCGGCCATGGAGAGAACCGAGATGATCGAGTTTTTAATGGCGAACAT
Organism: Camellia sinensis; assembly: GCF_055761805.1. Classification (NCBI taxonomy): domain Eukaryota; kingdom Viridiplantae; phylum Streptophyta; class Magnoliopsida; order Ericales; family Theaceae; genus Camellia; species Camellia sinensis. Next base: position 133,784,681 of record NC_138961.1, on the reverse strand, counting down.
CGAAGTCTTTGCATGGTCGCCCTATGACATGCCTGGTCTTGACCCAAGCTTTATCTGCCATCACCTCAATGTCTTCCCTGGAGCAAAGCCAGTCATCCAGCGAACAAGGCGATCGGCGCTGCATCACGCCGAGGTAGTAGCAGAGGAGGTAAAGAACTTGCTTGAGGCACGAGCAATACAGGAAGTGCACTACCCTCGGTGGATTTCCAACACGGTAGTGGTGCCCAAGAAAAATGGAAAGTGGCGAGTTTGTGTCGACTATAAGACAGTCAACCGAGCTTGTCCAAAAGACAGCTTCCCTTTGCCGCGCATTGACCAGCTAGTGGATTTGACGGCTGGACACAGTCGGCTCAGTTTCTTGGATGCATACCGCGGCTATCACCAGATTGCCATGCATGGGCCTGACCAAGAAATCACCTCTTTTACGACTCCAAGGGGACTCTTCTGCTATCGAGTTATGCCCTTTGGTTTGAAAAACGCCGGGGCAACCTTTCAGAGGATGGTGACCAAAATGTTCGCTCCTTTGCTCGGCCGGACAATGGAGGCTTACATCGATGATATGGTGGTAAAGAGCCGACATGAGGCACACCATCTGTCCGACTTAGCCGAGATGTTCGCCATTCTTAAGAAGCACAAGCTGCGCTTGAACGCCTCGAAGTGTACCTTTGGCGTGGGATCCGGGAAATTTTTGGGATTCTTAGTCACGAACCGAGGCATCGAAGCAGACCCTACTCAGATCAAAGCCGTGCAAGAATTGAAACAACCTAGCTCGGCTAAGGACGTACAGCATCTGGCCGGTATGGCCGCCGCGCTTAATCGATTTATAAGCCGGTCATCAGATCGCTGCCGCCCTTTCTTTCAAGCATTGAAGTCAAAATTCTCATGGGATGACGAGTGTGACCGAGCTTTGGCTGAGCTCAAGGATTATTTGTCTTCCCCGCCGCTGTTGGTTACACCAGAGCCCGGTGAGGAGCTCTACCTTTACCTTGCCGTCTCCTAGTACGCAGTAAGTGCGGTGTTAGTCCGGGCTGAAGGAATTAAGCACCTCCCAATTTTTTACGTAAGTAAGACCCTTCTGCCGGCTGAGACGCGGTACTTGCCGCTGGAAAAACTAGCGTTGGCACTGATGATGGCTTCGAGGAAATTGGCACATTATTTTCACGCCCATACCATCGTCGTACTGACCGAGTTCCCTCTCAAGGCCTTGTTTGAGCGCGCAGACTTTTCCAGCCGAATATTAAAATGGGCGGTCGAGTTGGGACAGTTTGATGTGAAGTTCCAGCCGCGCACCGCAATCAAAGCCCAAACCTTGGCCGATTTTGTTGCCGAGTTCTCACCTGGCACTCATCCGGTATGCCCGGTCGTCATTGCCGGGGCAGATGATGAGACGCCCACAATGCCAACCGAGGAACTACTATCTGCAGAAGGTCGCGCCGCGGAGTTAGCGCGCACCATCGAAATTCCCTCAGTTTGCACGGTAATACCTCCCGGTGTTGCGATGACGGAGTTGTGTATCACCAACCCATCCACTCTGTCCGGTACCGCATCACCAAGGGGGGAAGGAATGGTTCCACACAGCCCAGAACTTGATGATTCGCCTACGGACTTGGGCATTCGGAACCAACTTGCTGAGTCCGGTGCCGAATCCTCAAGGGGGGAAGGAATGGTTCCAGGCAGCTCAGAACCTGCGGCCGGCTTCACACCGCAACCTGGTGTTTCGCCTACGGACTTGGGCATTACGGACCAACTTGCTGAGTCCGGTGTCGAATCACCAAGGGGCACTGACTTTGAACCGGTCAACACCAAACTTGACACCGCACAGCCGAGCAGTTGTGATCCCATTGCCCTTCGCAACTCTCAGGACCCATCTGACTGCTGGAAGCTTTTCGTGGGGGACATGTGGAAGCTTTTTGTTGACGGAGCGTCCAACCGCCATGGTGCCGGCCTAGGTATTGTTCTTATATCCCCGGACGGCCTAACCATAGAGCATTCTATCACACTCGGCTTCCCGGCATCTAACAACGAGGCTGAGTACGAGGCGCTTCTTGCTGGGCTTAAGAGCGCAATCCAAATGAAGGCTGCCGAGCTTCTGGTATATAGTGATTCCCAGCTTGTGGTTAATCAAGTTTCCGGGATTTATGAAGCGAAGGACGACAGGATGGCGAAGTACCAAGCTCTGGTCAGGGACCATATCAAGCAGTTTGAGGCAATCAGAGTCCAGCAAATTGGCCGAGAAGAAAACAGCCGGGCTGATGAACTCGCCGGCCTCGCTTCCATGGTAGATAGCACATCTCCAAACCCCCTGTTGATTGACTTTCTTCCGCGGCCAAGCATTGAAAACGCCGGGCAGACGGATGTACTCTGCGCCGAGCTAGGTCCTTCATGGATGGACCCATTGATCTCGTTCCTCAGAGACCGGACTCTTCCAGCGGACAAGAAAGAAGCACACAAAATCCGGGTGAAGTCCGAGCGGTTTTGGCTCTCTCCATCAGGCGCGTTGTATAAGAAGTCCTTCACCGGTCCTTATCTCAAGTGCGTGCACCCGAACAGTGTGGAGGCCTTCTTGTTTGAAATTCATGAAGGCAGTTGTGGCAGCCACGTCGGGGGACGGTCCTTGGCTTACCGAGCTATTTCGCAGGGATACTGGTGGCCGTGCATGCAGGCCGACGCCCAAAAATATGTCCGCAAGTGCGAGAAATGCCAAAAATTCGCTCATCAGATCCACCAGCCTGCCAGGGAACTTCTTCCCCTCACCAGTCCTTGGCCTTTCGCCATGTGGGGGCTAGATATAGTGGGACCGTTGCCAACAGCACCGGGCAACCGGAAATTCTTCATCGCGGCCACAGATTACTTCACAAAGTGGGTTGAAGCTGAGCCCTTGGCAACCATCAAAGAAAAAGACGTGAAGCGATTTGTCTGGCAGAACATTGTCACGCGGTTTGGCGTCCCGAAGATTTTGATCTCTGACAACGGTACCCAGTTTGACGGTCGCCTATTCAGAGGATTCTGTGAAGATCTAAAGATAGAATTCTACAACTCCACCCCGGCCTACCCGCAGTCCAATGGTCAAGCCGAAGCATCAAACAAGACTATACTGGATGGGTTGAAGAAACGGTTGGAAAAGGCTAAGGGCAAGTGGGCTGAAGAATTACCGAGCGTCCTTTGGGCATATCGAACAACCCCGCGACGTTCGACCGGGGAAACTCCATTTGCTTTGGCTTATGGCATGGAGGCGGTCATACCCTTGGAAGTTGAAATGCCCACCCTCAGAACTGAGAGTTTTGAGCCCGAGCTAAATGCCGAGGCTATTGCCTTGGAGTTGGACTTAGCGGAAGAGCGCCGGGAGAAAGCCCTCATCCATGTTGCCGCTTACCAACAAGAGCTCTCCAAGAAGTATAACAAGACAGTGCACCCCAGACCGTTCAAAGTTGGGGATTGGGTTTTGAGGAAAATTATGGGCAACACCCTGGTGCCAGGAGAAGGCAAACTAGGGGCAAATTGGGAAGGACCTTACAAGATCACTGGTCTGGCGGGCAAGGGGGCTTACCACTTGGAGGATCTAGAGGGAAGAGCCATACCCCGGCCATGGAATGCGGCCAACTTGAAATTGTATTATTTTTAAGCTTTTTACTTTCCTCTTTTTTGTAAAGCAATTTTTTGGCTTGCAAAGCAGAATGTAATTCTTTTTGTCAAACTATAGAAGTCATTTTGCATTAGCACTCGGATTGTTCTTTTAATGTTTAAAACCGAGATGATTTGCTCCGGTTGGAAGAGTTGGTGTTTTGTCCAACTTAGGATCCCCAACCGAGATGATTTGCTCCGGTTGGAAGAGTTGGTGTATTGTCCAACTTAGGATCCCCAACCGAGATGATTTGCTCCGGTTGGAAGAGTTGGTGTTTTGTCCAGCTTAGGATCCCCAACCGAGATGATTTGCTCCGGTTGGAAGAGTTGGTGTTTTGTCCAACTTAGGATCCCCAACCGAGATGATTTGCTCCGGTTGGAAGAGTTGGTGTTTTGTCCAACTTAGGATCCCCAACCGAGATGATTTGCTCCGGTTGGAGGAGTTGGTGTTTTGTCCAACTTAGGATCCCCAACCGAGATGATTTGCTCCGGTTGGAAGAGTTGGTGTTTTGTCCAACTTAGGATCCCCAACCGAGATGATTTGCTCCGGTTGGAGGAGTTGGTGTTTTGTCCAACTTAGGATCCCCAACCGAGATGATTTGCTCCGGTTGGAAGAGTTGGTGTTTTGTCCAACTTAGAATCCCAACCGAGATGATGTATTCCGGTTGGAAGAGTTAGTGTTTTATCCAACTTTGGATTCCCAACCGAGATGAAGTACTCCGGTTGGAAGAGTTGGTGTTCTGTCCAACTTGGGATTCCCAACCGCGATGAAGTACTCCGGTTGGAAGAGTTGGCGTCTTGTCCAACATGGTATCTTGTCCAAACTTAGCAACAACCGAGATGGATATTTCGGTGCGTGAATTTGTTTTGTTATGCTCAACTGCGTCGACCATGTTATGGACTCCGGTCGACCAAGTGTTCAAATGATAAGTCGTACCGAGATAGTTTGCTGAAGACGGAATTAATTACTACCGGGCAAACACTTGGCGAAAATTCAAAATTTTTCATTGATAAAGAAATTCATTACAAAAGGTGGGGACAAAGCCCGGTTACATCAAGTGTATTGAAAGCAAAAATACAAAGAAAAGAAACCTAAACTAAGGGGGAAAGATTGGCGAACTCATCCTCGGCAGCATCAGCATCAAGGTCAACAGCTTGGCTTGCTTCTTGAGCGCCGGGCTCATCGTTGCCGGGCTGTTCAGGCACCTCGGCCTCTTCTTCCTCAGAATCTGTGTCATCCTCTCCATCTTCAAGTCCTTCCTCGGCCTCCGCTTGAAGCGCAGTAAATACATCATTTGCATATGGCACGAGGTAGACCGGTAGTGAAGCTTTGGGAGGATTGGCAAAAACGTCGGTGTCAGAGCCCTGGCCGAGGTGTTCACAGGCAGACTTCCAACCGGCCTTGAAGTAGATGTCTTGTGTTGCAAACACCTGCTTCTTATAGCTCTCCTCGGCCTCATTGAACCCGGCCTTGTTGGCAACCCGGCAAGCCTTTTTCTTCGCCTTCTTCAAAGCGTCAACCTCGGCCTGAAGCTCACTTTGTTTTTTCTCGGCTGCGCCCAGCTGACCGAGCAGTCTATTATTGTCATGGTTGGCCATTTCGAGAGAAGCTTTAGCCCGGCCGAGCTCGGCTTGGAGGCTTTCAACATGGCTCGCAGTGTCGTTGGCTTTCTGCCTAAGCCGGTGGATGCGCTCTAGGACCAAATGTTGTTTTTGAATGGCCTGCAAAAAGAAGCAAAGTACATCAGAAAGGGGACCGAGCAAGAAGGACCGAGCAAACACCTGTGAAATGTTAAAAAGAACGCCGACTTACCCTGGCCATCGACTTCACAGAAGATTTTACCAGCCGGGTGTCAGGGACGTGGTCACTGCCTACCACGTCGCCCGGTAGGAGAAATGCTTTGGAGAGATCGAAGGCAAGCAAATGTTCTTTGTCTGCCTTGATCGATGCAGTCGCCGGGATGTCCTGTCCCCGGTGCTTCAGCTGAGGACGCCAAGCGGGCACGGGAGCAGGAGTTTCAGCAGGATGCTCGGTTGTCAGCTCGGTGACGAGCTCGGCGGAGGGATCTGCCCTTGGCCTTTTTCCAGCCCGGCGCGCTTCTCTGGCGGATTGCACGGCAGCTGGAGCCGGAGAAGCAAGGGCTACGACGGCTGCACTCGATTGACCGGCAGCCGGGGAACGGGTGGTGACGCTCGGTATCTCGGCTGAGGTCGCGGTTAGAAGGTTTTTGATCCGAGATCTTTTGGCCATTTCTTGCTCGTCAGTTAACCGGATTAATGGGACGTCTGGTAGTGTTGGATCGGGAGGTGGCGAAGGAGCTCTGAGGAAGTCAGTTACTCTACTCCGGCGCGGAGCAGAATATCTGTAAGTCGGTGTGTAGCCGAGCAATTCGTTACAGTCTCGGTGACGGTACCTAAGCACGGCCCGAATTGCCTCGACGTTGGGGAATTGGTAGTTGGCTTGCAAGGCCTGGATAGCTGTAAAAGAAACAAGGAAACCGGTTAGTAAAACTAAAGAATAAAGTTAACCGAGCAAGTTTGAGTGGCTTACATGAAGAACCGAAGTCCTTGCTTATGAACCAGCCCGGCACCTCGGCTGTTTCGTAGTTGCCGGACACCCAGAAGAAATCATCATCGTGCATATCTTTGTCCGGGGTGCCGGTTACGATTTTTTCCTTGCCCGGTCTTATTTTCAAGTAGTAAGCCAGGCCGTCACCGGTGTGGCCCATAGTGTATTGCCTTAATATCTCGGCTAGGCCTAAGTTGGCGCCCAGCCGTTGGTTCAATTCGTGTACGCCGTTGATTATTCTGTATGTGTTGGTGGACACCTGTGTGGGTGCCAGCCCGGTTCGGCGGAGGAACTCGGTTATGAGAGGGTTGAGTGGGAAACGAAGACCCCCTTCAACGATGGATAGCACGGTGAAGGGGCATTCCTCCCTACCCCAAGGCGTGGTCTCTTCTTCGGCCAGCTCGAGATGGACGTCGGCCGGGACGCCGTAGTCCTCTCTGAAAGCGGCTAGCGCGGCCGGAGTATCCACAAGGAAGCGGAACTTCCCCATTTGTGGCCGACTTACTATAGCCCGGTTGATGGGTTGGGCACGGTGATAAATTGCTGCAGCTCGGTCCTGAGAGGTTCAGGAATGACAGGGGTCCCCTTGGACTCTGCAGGAAAAGGATGGTAAGTGTAAGTGTGTGGTTTCGCTAAGAGAGCTAGACTTCAGCTCGGTCGGTAAGGGGGCCAAACTACCTCGGTTGTCTGATTAAGGAGCTCGGTCGCCCAAGCAGACCTGATGTTAGCCCGGTTAAGCGACCAAGCCCTTTGGTTATCTCGGTTTTTGCCATGATTGGAACAAACACGTTGTTTGCCCGGTTTGGCTAACTTTTCGGATCAAAAGAAGGCCCAGAGCCCGGTTCACCCCAGTTCTTCGATGTTCTTCAGGAAGACGAAGAACACCAAGAACAGTGGGAGGTTTAGGACGTTTTCTATGGTCTAAGCCCTAAAAGCTATGTTTTCGGGTCCTAATGTGTGCAAAATAAGAGTAAATAGCAACATAAGAGAGATTGGACATCTTACCTGTGAAGGGCCGAAGGTGTTCTTCCCAAACACGAAGAATGGCAGGATGGCAGTCGAGTTTGGGTCTGAGAATCGACAGAGATGGATGCAGCAGTAGAGGAAAAATGGAACTGGGGGGGCAAGTTTGTATAGGCGTTAGAGACCGCCCAAATTCAAATTCTGGAAAAAACGGCGGGTTGGCTGCCCGATGACCAATGGCAGACCGCCACGTGTCACCATTTATGGCTTTGGCAGGACTGAAGCGACGGGTTGAAAAGACGAAGAGCCAACCGAGCTACTTTCAACGAGAAAAGGTCAGCCGAGGAATATAACCGGTCAAATCTGCGGACAATTGCGTCAACTAGCTCGGTCGAAGCTTGGCATCTTGACGACCGGATAAACGTTGTCTCGGACGAGGTGAATAATCCCAGTCACGCTTCCGCGGACGGAATTAAGGGGCAATTGAGAGGGTGATTTATACTCCGGCGTTGGGCCGAGGTATAAACCGAACAGGTTGGGGGCCCAGCAGAGCAGTGGGCCGAGATGATCGACTGTTCACCCGGAGATGGGCTACCAGAACTTGGGCCGGGCAGAGTTTGGACTATGTGCTGCCCCGAACCGTGCAGAAGGTGCTCGGCCAGGAAGTGACCGGTCAGACCAGGATGCTCGGTCTGAGGATTGTCGAGATCAGACAGACCGAGAGGCCGGCGCTCGAAAAGGCGCGGTCAGCCGAGGTAGTTGACTGACCGGCGAGAAGACCGACCAAAGGAGGATCCCGGGCTAAGCTTTGCCGAGATGCCGCCTAGCCCGGTCCTTCATTCGGTTATCCGGTCGGGCGCTTAAGGTATGAAGCATGGTATGACCGAGGTAGGGCAGCTCGGCTGCCGAGCTCCAGCTATGCTGGCAGGCAGTTGAGAGCAGGTGATGAACGGCATGGTTTAAGCTGACAGATGGGATAGCAGAGCCACGTGTCAGGAGATGACAGGGAGTGGATATGGGGCACAGAAGGTATATAAGCCTGTCTGCGCCCCCCATACGAGATAGACGAACACTCTGTAAGAAAATCCTTACACTCAAACACTCTCTCCCTTCTCTCTATTCCCTCTAAGGTGTGTGCTAACTTGACCGTCGGAGGGTTTTTCCGGCCACACACCGCCGGGTAGCTCATCCTTATTGACTCGCAGGTGATCGGACATCGACGGAGCTCGGAAGAAAGGAATACGGGCACGCCGGAATATCTGCTCCCCGTACAGTTGGCCAATGAAGCAAAAGCTAGGCTGCATGGCAACCGCGTTTTGCGAAAAATGAGAGCGACGCGGGAAAGTTGTATATGTAATATATATATATATATATATATATTTGTTGATTGACCATTGATTGATATATATATATTTTTGCTATATATATTTTTTTGATGCCATTTATCACTATTATTTTTCTCCTCCTCCAGATTTTGACCCATGATTTCCTTTTGATAATGTCATAGGGGGAGAAATTATATGATGTTATGTATTATGATATTATTTGAAAACTAATCTGATGATTATGTATTTATAGTTTGATATCTTAGTCTCACATCATGTCTCTAATTAAAACTTATTTATTACACATGTGCTAACCTATGTATTTAGAAATGAATTCAGGGAGCATGACTTGGGGGAGAGCTTTTCTTACTACCAAATCAAATCAAACCATCATTGTGTGTCATTATCAAAAAGGGGGAGATTGTTAGAATTATTTATTTTGATGATTTATTTAATTATGTTTTAACTTATTTGAAAGAGAAAAATTGAATCCAAAATTTATTTTGATGATTTATTTGAGAGAGAAAAATAGAATCAAAATTTATTTTGATGATTTATTTGAAAAAGAAAAATAAAATCAAAATTTATTTTGTCCCATTATTTCAAACCTAAACCTTTATCCTAAATGTTGTTCGAATGTATTTAATATTTGATTAAATCAGGAGTTCAAACAACCCAAAACAAAGGTTCAAATAGCCTAGCACATCAGCAGGCCAAAAGGTTCAAAAGGTTCAAGTGGAAGATATTCAAGTTAGTAATGATGGAAGTACAACGGCTATAAACGGTTCAAAAGGCCAAAAGGTTCAAAAGGTTTAAGTGAAAGATACTCAAATTGGTAATGATGGAGTGAAAGATATTTAAATTGGTAATGATGGAAGTACAACGACCATAAATTCAAATGACTACAACGGCTATAAATTCAAATGAATACAACGGCTATAAACGGCTATAATTTTCATTATATATACCAAAGCCTCTAATGTAAACAAGTCACAAAAACCTGAAAATATTCTTTGATCTATAATCACTCACATCTATTCGCAGAAATTATACACTGAGCCTTATAGCTTTAAGCCCATCTTTCTTGTGTGAGATTTACAGAAAAATCAAAGTTTTATTTTATATATCTATCTTTGAGAAATATTTATTGTAAGCTTTCTTTGAAAGCAAAAATATCATTTTATCTTGTAAAAGTATTGCAAACACTGTGTTCTTGAAATCTTGAGAGTGATTGTGATTCACCTAAGATTTGCAAGGGTTTGGACTTGTGAAGTCTGTGTAAAATCCGTGGAGGATTGCTCCATTTGTAAAGAGGTTGCTAGCACCCTTGTGAAGCTAGAAGATAGTGGAAAATCTCAAGTGAAGCTTGAGGAGTTAACGTAGGCCGAGTTGAAGCTGAACCACTATAAATTTGTTTGCCTCTCTCTCATTTATCTCTTTATTTTATTTTAAATTGCCATAATTACATTTCATATTTTTACTGTGCTAAAATCATTAACTGACAAAGTTGTTAAGACACTTGTTTTAGTTATTTTTATTTCATTAATTATATTTATCTATTGTGCTAGTCATAATTTTTATTAGAGTATTATTAATTTTTATTGTAAAAACCTAATTCACCCCCCTCTTAGGTTGTCTTTTGAGTAACAAGTTTACAGGGTTATGCCGGACCGTTGTAGAGATTAGCTAATCGAAATCAATGTCGGGACAGTTTACGGGGTCATACCGGACCGTTGTAGAGACTGGATGTTGAACCAGCAAGCGTGGCACACACATAACTTATGACATGGTACTGAACGATGATGGCAACAGATGACTGAGTGCGCCAGGGAGTGGCTTGGATGGTGCGCTAGGGGGCGACTTTGTTGGTTTGCCAAGATGATGGCTTGGAGAGTGCGCCAAGAGGAGACGGCTTAGAAAGTGCTCCCAAAGGAGGCGGCTTAGGAAGTGTTCCAAGGAGACGGCTTAGTTAATGTGCCAATGCGGCAGCTTAGAGAGTGCGCCAAAGGAGGTGGCTTAGGGAGTGCGCCAAGGAGGCGGCTTAGGTGGTGTGCCAATGAGACGGCTTAGAGAGTGCGCCAAAAGGAGGCGGCTTAGGTAATGTGCCAATGAGAAGGCTTAGAAAGTGCGCCAAATGAGGCCACTTTGGTGGTTTGCATGGTGTATAACCATGTTCACCATGATATAGGTATAATATCCCTCTCAAACTCAAATAGGTTTGAAGATAAAAACATATTTGAGGTTGAAGCAAAGGGAAAGACAGACTGGAGCAGAAGCACAAAAAAAAAAAAAAAAAAGGATTGCGAGTAAAAAAAATAAAAAAATGATATAGGTATAATATATATATATATATATTGGGTAGGAATAACTTAGCGGATAGAGGGAGAAATCACCAGGAAGTGATACTGAAAGAAAAATATAGCAGTAGAATGGTTTGAGGATCGACGGGAGGCGGCTTAGGTGGTGGGATAAATTTTATATTATTTTTTTTGACTTTTGTGATAAAAAAATAAAATAATTATAATTTAGATGTGACATTTTATTTTATTGATTTTTTAACATATATATATATATTTTTTAATTTTTACTAATAACCTTTTAGTCCCAAAATTTGTTATGCCAAACGTGCTAAACTCGTCTGTGCACTTTTCAACAAAACCCCCCCTCCCAAAAAAATAAAAAAAAAAATGATAAATTCGATTTAGTAGGTGTCTAAAGTCTAGTGTATCTTTTTAATTGGTAAGAAATTCACCATATATTTTCAATTTTAATCAATTTATCTGATGACTTTTTCTGACTACTTGTTTAAATTATTTTCTATCTATTCAAACTTTTTATCTACTTGTTCAAATTATTTTCTATCTGTTCAAATTTTTTGACTATCTGTTCAAATATTTTTTTATCTGTTGAATTTTTTAACCTATTGATTGAATTTTTTTACCTATTTATTCTATCTGTTTAAATTCACACCATTTTTAAACTTTCCCCCTCTATCTGTTCCTCTTTTCCCTTCTCTTTTCTATCTCTATTTGTTTCTCTCTCCATCTCTCTTTCTCTTTCTTGTTCTTTCTTCCTATCTGTTAAAATTTCCCACCACCAACAGTGAAATATAATATAGTACATACACAAATATATCTATTCATTTTTTTTTATCTGCTGAAAAAATCTCTATTCAATATGTATAGATCAGAACCTTTTATCTATACAATAACAATAACAACAACCACCACCTATCTGTAGTTCGGAGTAAAAAACACACCTATCTATCCAAAAAACACCACCACAACAACACTTTTACAGAACTAATAGCTAAATCCAACAACTATATCTGGTAAACAAAGAAAAAAAATTCATTCGGGAGGATGATCAACAAGAAAGAAAAAAAATCAACACACAGATTTATCTATGTGTTGATATATTCATCCCCTATCTCTTTCCGTGTGGCTTCACCTCGTTGAGGTAGTGGCTGTGGTCAGTGTTGATGAAGGTGATTTTTTCAACATTTTCTTAGCAACCAAATAGTAAAAGTAAAAGAAAATGAAAAAGAAAAAAAAGAATCGAATGCTACTTCAGCTTTTCTTGAAGCCAACTTCAAGTTATGCCGCTTCTTATTGGATCCTCCATTAATGCCCCCAATCTTACTCTGTAATTCAATGAAGAAACAAAATATTGGAAACCCTAATATACACAAACACATCAATGCATAAATCTATATACATTACACCCATACATGCAATAATAGAGACATAGAAAAACGTATAGATCTGAAATCACAACTATACAAATCAACTATATTTCAGAAACAACCAAAACATATAGATGTGAAACAAAATCAAACAAATCACGGCATATATACCGTAAAAACCAAGAAAAACAACACCAATGATCAGAGAATTGTAGACTTGTGTTCAAGGAGAGAGAGAGGGTTTACTTGCTTTTGGAGTCAAATCTGTCAATTTTAGTTCAGTTGTGGAACAGATATGAGAATTTGCTGTTTGGCGAGACAGGAATCGCGAGGCGGAGGAGCGACGACAGTTGTGGCAGGTTTCCGGCGGATGGCGGTGCCTAGACGGAGATTGAAGGCGCAATGCTGTAATCGAACACGCGATGGAATCTCAGAGGCCTTGATTACACACCAACACATCAATCAGGCCAGCCTCCTCTACCGCCGCCTTCAAGGCGGCGAAAGACAGCGACATCGATACCGGTAGAGAGATGGATCGTGTTAGTATATATTAGTATATATATTAGCTGTCAAACCTTTAATAATGTTGTTTGGTTTGTGCTTCTGCTTTCGGTTCTTTGGGGTTTGTAAGGTTCCTTTTGTTTTCCCTCTCCTCTATAAAGGAGAGAGTTCAACTGAACATTATATACAACATCAATATACTGAATGTATCAATATAGATTATTCTCTTTCTCTATACATTGAAATTTACATGGTATCAGAGTTGACTTAAGAACCTCATAATTTCGCTTCATCAGCGGGCGACAGCCTTGCCTTGGCCACCCGCTGGATCTCAACCCCTTTTCGGAGCTGTTCTACAACAGGTGGTCGTGTTTCATCGGCCAAAATGATCCATACCAACAACACCATAGCAACTCTCGTCATGATCGTCACGATCTGGACGACTTTGATCCTCTCCCTCTTGCTTTGATCCTCTCCCTCGGTCTCCACACCTCATTAGACAATTGTCTCATCATCGCTCTTCTCATCTTGAGCGTGTGCTCGCGGCCAACCAGCTCGCGCGGCCGACGCGCCTTACGTCCGTCACCTGCAACCTCACCACTGCTTCCAGTTGTGACAGACCAATGCCGACTATGTCGCCTATGCAACGCGGCGTCGGTCTACCCAGCAGTTTTGTCGATTTGAGGCCTGCCTTCTATTTCCACCGCCAACCTCGGCATTTGCTTACTCTGGCACCTCTCGTGTTGTTCTGCTCTCCATCCCCTTGTCTTCATTCGATTGGCTTCATCTTCTCTATAGCCCCAGATCTATGAATGAACTCTTTATGTATATATATATACGTGGGTGTTTTTGATTTTCGCTCAACTAATTCAAATCCTTTCACTGTTGATTTTTGGACTTCAAGATCTAGTCTTCAATGGCTGATTCATCTTTATTTTAAGCTCCACAAGCTGTTAAAGCTCCAAAGCACTCTCTTCCGTCTCCAATGGACACCCTGGCCTTCCATCATTTTCTTCCACCAAACACCTACCTTTATTTTAATATTTCCAACCATTTATTTTAAACTTTTCTTCTACCAACCCACTGATTTTATATTTTATTTTATCACATACCCATCATTTCCTTCCACTTTTTCTTCCCACCACTTTCAATCAACTTGTCTTGCATAGGCGGGAAGATTGATAAAGAAAAACATTCCAATACAACACGGCACACCATTGGCAATACACATCTGCTACATCACCTGGCCTGGAAACTTGATTCTTTTTCTTTTCTTTTTTTTTCCTACTCCTTTAATTACTACCCCACATCATCTCCTTTTGCTGGGCACTACCTCAGTGTGAGTGTGGATTCAAAATTTCAAAATCAAAATTTCCAAATTTCAAAATTTCAAGATTGCATTATTTTAACACTCCGAACCCCTCATCCCTTTTCTCTCTCAAGATTTCAATATTTCATTATTATACAACTCAGGTAGTGGGCATCATCCCTTTTTCCATTAACTTTTTTTATTTTTATTTTTTATACCACCAAAAAAAAAATAAAAACACTCAACACCACCCCATTGTTTTTTCTGCTCCAACAACCTTGTACCATTCTTGCCATCCGGCTTGCACAACACGCTTGTTTTATTCCCATCAGGGATCCACCCCGCTCACCGTTCTACACCAAAAAAAAAAAGAAAAAAAAAACCTTTCTAGCATTTTTTTTAACATCTTCTCTCTATGTTGAGTTGTTTTGCTCTACTTTATCAATCCCTTTGTTTCAACCTCCAATCGGTTTCTATCTTCAAACCTATTTGATTTTGAGGGGGTGTATTATATATATATATATATATATATATATATATCATGGTAAGCATGGTTATACACCATGGGAACCACCCAAGCCACCCCATGGCGCACTCCCTAAGTCGCCCCTTAGTGCACCACCAATGTCTTCTACAATGGTCAGACATGACCCCGTAAACTGTCTCGACATTGATTCCGGTTAGCTTCTACATCGGTCCGGCATGACCCCGTAAACTGTCCCGACATTGATTCCGGTTAGCTGGTACAACGGTTCGACATGACCATACAGTGTCTCCTATCCTATTTTATTTTGTTACTCTCTTCAAACTCAAGTTGGTTAATGTTTATCCTCCTTGAATTTGAGGGGGACTGTTAGTATATACTAGTATATATATTAGCTGTCAAACCTTTAATAATGTACCTTTAATAATGTTGTTTGGTTCGTGCTTTTGCTTTCGGTTCTTTGGGGTTTGTAAGGTTCCTTTTGTTTTCCCTCTCCTCTATAAAGGAGAGAGCTCAACTGAACATTATATAAAACATCAATATACTGAATGTATCAATATATATTATTCTCTTTCTCTATACATTGAAATTTACAGATCGATTGCTTCGCCTCCACGAGCTTGTCACGGTTGCGAGCGAGAATGGAGACGCGAGCGCTCTCCGTGGCGGCTTGGCGGGACATGGTGAGGTCGATGCCGCTTGATCCGCTGGTGATGACGACGTGATGGCACAACGGTGACGCTTCGGACGATGGTTGGGATTTGTGAAGATTCTCTCAGATCGATAGAGGCGGTAGGAGAGAGAAATATCTATGGTACATGAAAGTTGTTTTCATGGTACCTTCTCTCGTGATCGGATTGGAGGGTATTGTTAAATTCGTGAAGGCATACCACGGGTTCTGTTTCGATAATTTGGTCCGTTCAATATGTAGAACTCATCGAGCACTATATGCATGTAAGAAAATCACGTTGATCGAATATCGATAGCTATTTCATCAGATCAGATTTATATCAATCGTTTATTTTTTCACTTTTTTTTTATATACAAAACTAATTTGATAATAAAGCTATCGATATATGATCAATATGATTTTTTACAGGTATATAGTACTTGACGAGTTCTACATATTAAACGGTTTAGATTATCAAAACGAGACTTGTGGTGACCTCCACAGGTCCAACAGCAAGCCAAACCCTAGCTAAATACATATGAACCATTAGATCTGACTAGGAAGTTTTTCAAAAGGTAAAGGTTCTGTTTAGTTTTCATCTCAAGATATAATTTTTGAGAATTTTTTTTTTAAAATTTTGTTTGATTTAAATTTTTTGAATTTTTTTTTTCAAAATCGCTTTTTCTCTCTTATCTCTCATTTTCAATCATTTTTTTCTCTTACACACATCTACTCAATAATAATAAAATATCAAATCATCCCAAACTTTCAAACTCCAAAACTAATTTCAAAATATACAACTAAACAAACTAAAAAAATTTCTAAACTTTCCAAAATTTTTTTTTTGAAAATTTATCTCAAAACACAAACCAAACACACTCAAAGTAATCTTAGTTAATTTGGAAATGAAAAAATAGATTTAATTTATTATTTATTATAAATATACTTACTACTTATCATTAACTCATTTACTATTTGTTATAAATAAATTTATTATTTAACTATAAATAAAATACAATTCAACAATTTTATATGTTAGTCAAGTCAAATTTCTTATCTTGAAAGTTGTGTGTGTGTGTGTGTTTTTTTTTTTTTTGCATTATAAATTAATTTTAAGCACATGAAACTAATGTTTGGCATATCCATTTGGGTTAAAATAGTCATATAAGGCAAAATTGGTTATTTTAGTCAAATAGGATAAAATGTCACATCTAAATTATAATCATTTCATTTTTTCTCTCACAAAAATCAAAAAAACAAAAAAGCCTAACTAGACATTTTAGCCCTAGGCTAAATAGTCAAAAAACCAAAAAGCTAACCTATATCCCAAACGAAAGCTATATATAACTATTTTTCTACCATATTTAGTCTCTACCTCTATTTTATTTTAACATTATATGACATTTTCCATTTATGAAATTTAAGATTTTGTTGTAATAACATTTCACTTAGTTAAAGAAAAATATTCAATAGTATTAGGTTCCTTAGTTTTGTCAATCCCGTGGACAAACATGATTTACTAAGTTGTAATTTTTCTTAGTTTTTTGTCTTGCTCGCTCGAGCGAAAGCTGCATCTGTAAAAAACTTGAGAAGGATGATTGTGCGCTCTAGCGCAGGTAGCGTGGCTCGAGCGAAGCCACTTAAGAAAAACACGCATGATTGGTTCCTCGCTCGAGCGAGAGAATCTTCGTTCGAGCGAGATTCGCTGTCCCAGTTTTCTGTAAATACTAGTTTCAGTCCAAAACTAGGATTACGTTTTGAGATCTACTTTAAGGTTTTTTAAGGTTTTCTTTTGGAGTTTTTTGAGAGTTTTTCTTAATGATTTGATTGAGTATTAAATTCATGTTTTGAGAAGCACATATCAAGGAGGTTGATTGTTCATATTTAAGAGTATTATTTTTCGGTGGAATCTGGAGATTCAAAGCGTGAAGTATCAAAGGAGTTTGATACTGTACGTGGTCGTTAATTTGACAATAGAAGTTGTGGATTCAACTTCAATCTAATTAATTTCGAGGCGAAGGTTGCAGTGAGAGATATACAGAAGATTTGAAGATAAATTGGAAGCGTTTGGGTAATTTGTTTGTTATCTTTGTAATCTTTTTTTCTTTAGTAGTGGATTGATTAAGTGGCGTTTCGCCGTGATTTTTTTATTACAATTGAAGGTGCTTCAATTGTGATTTTTCCACGTAAAAATCATTTGTGTCGATTTATCGTTTTGTTTCGAAAACAGAAATCTAAATCACTCTCGTAAGTGCTTGTTGATTTAGATTGTGAGTTTTGTTTGATTGGGAACTGAAATAATTATATCTTAATCTAATCATGAATCACGTAGGTTTTTCAAGTAGTAAGTAGAGTCTTATTGAGTAGTAAGTCAAATTTAATGAAACCGCAAGTGAAGTTCCATCGAGTAGTAACTCAAGTCTAATAAAATAATAAGCGGAATCCCATTAAGGTTTCATTTGTTTTGATGTAAAATATTTTTATCATTTTTCATTGTTTGGTTAAACAAAAAGCAAGTAAAACATTTTTTAAGGAAAATATTTTTGCATCATTTTTCAATAAATAACTTACCTTTAAAAATTTCATAAATCATTTTTTTGAAAGTTGACTCTCACTCATTATCTTTTCAACATATCTATTCTTTTCAAATAAATATCTTAATTAGCTCACTAAAAAGTCATAAATGATACTCTATTGAATCAAAATTTCTTTTTTAAGTAATAAAATATTTTTGTTTCAAGTATCAACCAAATGCCGAAAAACGAAAGCATAAATATTTTTTTTGTGTAAAAGCAATGTATAATTTTTTTTTTCTGTGTAAGATATTTTATGTCGAAACAAATGGAACTTTAGTAAATGAAATCTAATGAAATAGTAAGTGAATTCTCATTGAGTAGTAGATCAAAGCTACTTACTATGATGTAGTAAGGACAGTTTTATTGAATAGTAAATGGTATTTAATTGAGTAATAAGTCAAATTTAATCAAAATTAGAATCACACTTTGGGTAAAAGCTCACTGTAAGGATTGCTGGTACACAGTGTAGGAGATTATCAATAATATTCAACATATTAGGTTTATTGCTTAGTTCTTGATTGTAGTATGCAGTAGGCTTATGGCAGCAGCTGCTTGGTGGTGGGTGTGTTATGAATTGTATTTGTGTTTGTTTGTTTTGTGTTGGTGCCTTAGCAACTCCTTGGTCTTGAGCTAGCATATGATTAAGTGATCTCTTGGTGCCAACCTAGTTAGGATTAAGATGTTTCACTATGATATATTTTGCTTTTACCCTCCCCTTTATTGATGTATCCCACTATATTTCATATGTTTTCATCAATAAAGTTTCATTTTGTACTAATAAAAAAAAAAGAGTCAAATTTAATAAAGTATTAAATGGAGTCTCATTGAGCAGTAAGTGTAGTTTAATTGAGTAGTAAGTAAAATCTAATGAAATAGTAAGTCAAGCATAATAAAATAGTAAATGGTGTCTCATTGAATAGTAAGTCAAGTCTAATAAAATACTTACTATTCATTTTCACTCATTTATTTTTTATATTACATCTTTTAACTCTCATTATCTATAATATATTATATTATTGTAAAGTACAAATTAAAAATAAAATATAATAAAATAATTTAGAAAGACCTCTCATTTGTCAATATTTATTAATGGTAATAAATGAATACATGTACAATAATTACTTTCTTTTACCTACACCCTTGAAAATATTAATTTCTATATAAGAATAGGTAATTAGGAAAATATAGAAGAACTCTTAACTCCGGAACAGGGGTCCCTGCTATGCTCAAAGCACAACAGTGACTGTGGTGCCTCCATTTGAGGTATATTATGGTTTTATTTTTATGATTTAAACCGTTCATATTGTAGGGTTTGTTGAGTACTTCATGCCAACCAAAAATCATATTAATCGGATATCAATAACTATATGATCGAATCGCATATTGTTTATGCTGTTTCTCAAAAGAAAAACTTATTATTTATTTTTTGGTTATCGATCATATAGTTGTTGATATCCGATTAATATGATTTTTGGTATGCATGAAGTACTCAACAAACCCTACAATATGAACGGTTTAAATCATAAAAATAAGACCATAATACATCTCAAATAGAAACACCACAGTCACTGCTGTGCTTTGAGCACAGTAGTTACCCCTTTTGCTTTGTATACATAATGAACAAGATTTTATTTTTTCATATTTTTTCACAAAGAATAAGTGAAATATGGTGATTTAGATTTTACAAATTGAAAACAATTTCCAGTTACTAATTTATCTACGTCTGTATCTCTCTTTTGTTTGAACATTATGTGTTATTTTTAATTTTATAAATTTTAAAATTTTGTTGGAAAATCATTTCAATTAGTTAAAGAAAAAGTGTAGTTTTAAAATTTTAAGTCAAATTTAATTAAATAATAAGTATAATTTCATTGACTAGTAACTTAAGTTTATTGAAGTAGTGTCTTATTAATTGGTAAGTCATATTTAATTAAGTAGGAAGTATAGTTTATAAATGAATACATCTACAAAAAAAAATATTTTCCTTTACCTACCACAACATAAACAACAATTATTAATGACAATAAATGAATACATGTAAATTAGTTAATTAAGAAAATATAGAAAACCTCCCATTTCATTTTCACATACTATGAATAATAGTCACTCTGTTTGGTTTTAGTTTTCATAATTCACTTTTCAGAAAATTTTATTTTTTCGTTTTCCGTATTTTTTTTTGTTTTCATTGATTTTTTTAAAAAATATTTTAAGCATTTTTTTTAAAAAAAATTTTAGACACACCTAACATAAATACACTTAAAAGGTATAATATTTATGAAAAATATCTTTAAAAAATTCACTAAATACCAAAAATACGAAAAAAAGAAAAATAAAAATTCAGTACATTTTTCTTATTTTTTTGTATTTATTAATTTTTTAAAATATTTTTTCACAAATATTTTACTATTTAGATACATCTAAGTAATGTGCATCTAAAAAAAGTAAAAAATTGCTTAAAATTTTAGAAATATTCACTAAAAAAAAAATGAAAAATAAAAAACTCAATTTCCAGAAAACTAAAACCAAACACATTAAGTGTTTTTCTCTATAATTTTTTTAACAAATGATAAGTGAAAGGGGGTGATTTTGATTTTTACAAATTCAATAAATTTTTCAGGTAAGAATCTATCTATGTCTCTATTTATGTTTTATTTTAACATTATTTGAAGCTTCTAATTTATACTAGTTATTGTGACTCTGCTTACAATTTGTTCTCGTCCTACTTACCAATCAATAGTAACAAGCTCTTATTGAGTAGTTCTCATGTATGATTGAGTTGTAAGTAAGTTTGATGGAGTCATAAGTAGAGTATTAATGAGTAGTAAGTAGAGTCTCGTTAACTAGTAAGTAGAGTTTAATTTAGTAGTAAAACAAAGTCTAATGAAGTAGTAAGCAGAGTCTCATTAAATAGTAAGTGATGTGTAATTTAGTAGTAAGTCAAGTCGAATCATTAAGTAACAAGTGACATTTAATTAAGTAGTAAATTAAGTCAAATGAAGTGGTTTCTTATTGAGTACTAAGTCAAGTCCAATAAATTTTATATTTTGTTTAGTATTTTAAAATTTGGGCAAATTACACAAATAGTCCCTGTAGTTTGCCTCGTGTGTCATTTTGGTTCCTTTCATTTCAATTTGCTCGATTTTGCCCCTTAATTTAACGGGGTGTGTCAAATTCGTCCAATAATTGATGCCCATTTGTAAAGATTGACGGAAAGCCATCTCATGTTCCACACGTGCTCCCTCTAGCAATTACTGAGGGGCATGTTTGTCTTTTCACCACAAACCCTAGGTTACAATCGTCCTTATACTTTACCCATTCCCAAATCAGCAAAACCATTCTCTCTACACAATTGATATATTTCTAGGGTTTTGATTTACCAAAATCTTACTTTGATTCTAAATCTGTTGAAGCTAAGAAGAAAACAATTGACGAGGTGAGAAGACGAACATGGTGATTGCGAGGACTGATGATGAAATACCAGATTATGGTAAGTAATAAAATAATTTACATTTTTTTTTCTTTATTTTATCTTTTTGAAAGTTGAATCAGTGGGTGGGTTAAAGAATCTACTTTTGCTTTGTTTGAAAGTGATGAGGTGAATATATGTATATATATTCACACATGTCGACACATCTGCACAAGTGCACACTAACAAACAAAAACGTAGGACTCTATAATTTATGTAGATATAATGTATTGTGGTCCCTCGTAATGTATTGTGGTTCCTACAACAAATTTGTTGTCTTCTATTACAGATCTAGATGGTGATTATTTCACCATGAAAATGCATCTTGGCGGGGTTTTTAGGCCTTTTGTATATAGGGCTTACGTAGGGGGGAAATTATCATTTTGGGACAATTGTGATGCTGACAAAATGAGGTTGACAGAGATAGAGGATATGGCTCAGAAATTAGGTTATATTGATTTCATTTCATACCATTATCGAGTGCCTGGTAGGGACTTAAATTATGGAGGATTAAGGCTACGTAGAAATGATAGTGATGTAATGGATATGGTAAAATGAGTGCATGTAAGTAGTATAATTGAAGTGTTTCTAGAACAAATCCCTGATGATCAGTTGTTTGAGGTTGAAGGGTTTGATCCCTTTCACCATACATCAGTTGTCATTGAGGAAATTGGAAGTAGCACAAGTAATGTGGAGGTTGAGGGTCAGGTTGAAGTTGAAGTTGAAAGGATGAGTGATGCTTTATCCAAATATTCTACTGGTCTTGAGGAGTTTGAGGATAATGACTATGATTTCAATGAGGATGACATAATATTTGATGCTAATGTTGATAAGAATGTTGAATGGGGTGGGTTAGGAAGGCAGAAGCCTAATAATCAAAGAGTTGAGGTACCTCATTGTCACGACCCAAACCCGTCCCTATAGGTTTAACATCGTAACTGGCCAGTAATCCTTAGATTACCGAAGGTCTCAGAATTGATTAGCAAAATTGAGGGGCTAGTGAAAGCAAATACATAAATATAGTTGTCCAATGAGCTGTGTTGACTTATATGAAACGGAATATTTAAAACTTTTTATATGTAATCAATAGTCATTCATACATTATACCCACACATATTAAAGTATCTTAAGTACAGCCAACAAAACAAACAAGTTTACATACAGAAACAATTGGGACTTTAACACATGAAACACTTCAGGAACCTCCACGTGAGGCACAATGGTTGGCTGCAACAGAACACAGATCCAGACAAAAGCTTTCAGGCTCGATTTCCAGAATGCCCACCTATACATATATATACACACAGTGAGCTAAAGCCCAGTGAATAACATTAATGTAAAAGGGTTAGTGAACGAAATCCAAACTTGTCATAAGCGTAAAACAGATCATAGCATAAACATTCTTGTATTTGAACATAATAATGATACATCCCATAGAACACATCACATATCGTCTTCCGACTAGAGTAATCGGTTCTGGATACCGATTAAACATATATCACCACAATGAAGTGGCTAACGAGATCTCGTAATCACATGTATGTCATGGGCCCGCATTTACATGCCATTCCCCATGACTTGGGACTATCTATGTATGCCATAATAGATTCCAAACATAGGACATTCGTTCACGTAAACAATCTCATTTCAGAAATTATAACTTATCACATAACAGTTGAAAGATAGTTCATATCAACATATCTTTACATAGATGTTACTCACAGTGGTTCGCGCAAACGGTCAATCAATCTCCAGACGTTGACCTACAAACACAAAGCTACATAACACCAACATATCTCATCATTATGCATTCTTGTGGCCATCACGGCTTAGCTTTCGTTACATTGGTTCTCGTTGTTTCTTATCACAATGCTTAAACACACACACACTTGAAATTTCTTAACTTAGTACATTCCTTTCTTAGTGTGTTTCTAATCCATAACCTCATTACTATGGCTTAATTAAGGCTTAGGAATGCCTAAGATGTAATGAGGATGCCAGAACGTGAATTGAAACACTTAGTCAAATTTCTGAAAACAGGGTCCCCGCTCGAGCGTAGCTTTCCTCGTTCGAGCAAACATGCAAAATGTGAGTGGTCGCTCGAGCGCGGCTTCTTTCGCTCGAGCGATCTACAAACATATGAAACTTCTGGGAGCTTGCATTTCACGCTCGAGCGTACTTCAGGTCGCTCGAGCGGAAGTGCACGCACTCAGAGTGGTCACTCGAGCGTGAACTCCTACGCTCGAGCGTAGATGCAAATTCTGGAATTTCCAGATTTGATCACCAAGCTCAAAACTCGAATTCAACTCTTCAAAACACATCTCTTGGGCCCCAAAACTTGAGATAACATAGTAAACTTGTAAAATATGAAGAATTAAGGATCATTTCATAAAATCATGGCCCAAGACTTTGCCAAAAGCTCACAATTCACCTTGCAATTCAAGAAGCAAAACATGCATGTAAAATTTTTCAAACTCTTTTCTTCAAAACTCATGAAACTAGCAAATTGAGCTCATAAGCTCCATGCATGTAAGAAATTCCTTCTCAAAACATGAATTCAAGTGATTAACATGGTAATTCTAATATGCATGTACCAAATAACTTATGGTAACAACTTAGATGCTCAAATCAAACTTAACATGTCAAAACTCCATATATTCATGCATGCATGTGAATTTCTCTTCCAAATTCTCTTTCAAGACTTCAAAAACATGGGATTGACTTACAAAACTTGATGAAATATGCATGCATGTACAATTCGACCTCCAAATTCAACACAATTGGTGAAACTCATAGCTAACTTGGTAATTTAA
Organism: Camellia sinensis; assembly: GCF_055761805.1. Taxonomy (NCBI): domain Eukaryota; kingdom Viridiplantae; phylum Streptophyta; class Magnoliopsida; order Ericales; family Theaceae; genus Camellia; species Camellia sinensis. The sequence goes on along the minus strand of NC_138961.1, from coordinate 133,760,699 downwards.
CACCTACATGAGCATGTATGTATGAATTGTAACCTAATCCTTTATCCTAAGCTCAAAGTACACATTTAAACTCGTAAACTTCATGTTAATAACTTAGATTCATACGTTAGTGGTTGAATTCATACCTATAGTCTTGAATTAACTAGATTCTTGCACAATATTGGTGAACTCAAGCAAAATCTTCAACTCTACCTTGAATTTCTTCTTCTCTCTCTCTAGAATTGCGCTCTCTCTCTCTCTCTCTAAAATAAATTCTCAGATTTTGGCACTAAGAAGTAAAAGAATTGAGCTAAAAAATGAGCTTAAGGCTCATATATATAGTTAGGATGCTAACAACACAACAATTAGAACATAAGGCTTGCCAAATACAACTTAATGAATCAAACTGAATCAATTTTTAACAACAATTGACATAGTGTTCTAAAAATTCCAAATAACACATTCATGTAACCAATTCCGATTCCAGATGCCGATAAGGCTTTCAATTTTCATATTAAAGCAGATTTCACGACAGATGTTACCACGAGTGACAGATAGAAAACCAAATAACATATAAAATACAAGATAAACACATAATTTATTTTATCCACTTAATTAACATCCTCAATTACGGGGTAGCAGCTAATCGCGGATCGGGGTTATTACACTCATATTGACTGTTTAGAGCTTGATGTTATATCTAATGACGTCAAGAGCATTGATGGATCTTTTGATGAAGAGGATGGAAGCAATAGGGTTAGATACCTAGAGTTTAATCCAAACACAAACATGGCAGACCTACAATTCAAGGTTGGCATGGTTTTTGGCACTGCAAAAATATTCAAAGTTACTGTTAAGGAGCATGGTATTAAGACTGGGAAGGCTATTAAGTTAGTCAAAATGATAGCATGAGGGTTAGGGCCATTTGTAAGCCACCATGTCAGTGGATGCTTTATGCATCCAAGATAATGACCGTGACATTTTGTTCCAGGTGACCGCTCGAGCAGTGAAAGCACCGCTCGAGCGAAGATTGCGAGCATCTAGTAGTTTTGCAGGTCAAGGTGGACCGCTCGAGCGAACTAAAGGTCGCTCAAGCGAAGATTCATGGCTCCTAGTATCTCGTTTTGTAGACAAAAGTATTGAGAGATGTTGTTCATCGCTCGAGCAATGAAAAGACCAGTCGAGCGGTCTGCACGAAATCAACTTTTTAAAAAGGGACCTTCTAGATCATTTCCTTACCTTTTTCTTTTTCTCTTCTTTCTTTTCTCTTCCCATCCGAAAACCCAAGGTTTCTTACTCCAAATATCTCTCATATCCTGAAGATCTAAGTTCAAATCACTTTAAAGAAGTGGAGTAACATAGGGATTTTCATTTCTACCGATTGGATTCCAATTACTCAAAGGGATTCTCATTGAAGTATATTTTTCTTGAGTTTGATTAAGGTAGGGTTACTTTTAACATAGTATCTCTTTGATTTGAAGATGATTATGTGGTATAATTGTAAATATAAGACTTGATTTTTATGAATGAGTGAGATTAAGCTCCTACTTGACAAATAAGGGAATTTTGTTTGATTAATGTTGGAGCTTCACCCATTCTTCCTTATGAATTGAACATTGATGTTGAAAATCTATACATATATATATATATATATATATAGAAATTGGGTGAAAGCCCCAAAAATTATTGAAACCCTAATTTTAATCTTGATTGAGAATGATGTTGTGACCTAATCTACTTTTAATTCTTGACATTTTATGAATGATTAAAGGAGGGTATTCATGAATGGCAAGTGTTGACTTGAGATTGTGATTTTGAATTGATAAAAGTAAAATCTTACTTCTTTATTCATTGCTTGTGCTATTGGACACTTGTTCATTTGAAAAATGATTGAAGGGGAAGTAAATTGAGTATGAGTCTGGGTAGAGAGTTGGGTTTGAGAACTTTGTGTTGTGTTGGTACTCGTGCGGGGAGTCAATGTGCCTAATTGCCCAGTTTGCGCATATCACCGGACGAATATGGGAAAGTGTTTTTGGGTGTCCACCGGTCCTGCCGTATAATAGTCAGCAAAAGTGAAAAAACGGATGATTTTGGGTGCCTACGTCCTGCTATATTGTAGTCGATAAATGTGGGGGATATTTTCAATTACAAATGTATATATGTGTGTGTGTGTGTGTGTGTGTGTGTGTTGGGACTCCTACAAGGGATTCAAGACTTGTTTACTCCCCTGTATTGATAAAGGTTTTCTGGCAACGAGTATATTTGTTTTTAATTATTTATCTATTTTACATGTTTAAACTTTAATCCTATGTTGATAAAGGTTATGCAGTGAATAAACTTGCCTTATTATTTATAATAAATTTTTTATTATAAACCATAAATTGCATTAGATTACAATTATGTCGTGTAAGTGTTCAAATGATTAGATACTTTGTTAAATGTATGGCATATAGCTCAGCCCTATTTGACTTTTCAGGGACTGATGATGTGCCACCTCAGCAATGTCTTGAAGTGTGCATTTTGTTGTAGTGGGAAGTTTTGGTTCAAGAAAATTTTAGTTGTGGAGGCTTAAAGCTTTTGTGTTAAGAGTTTTGACTTTGTGTTGTTGTATAAGGCAATGCCCTGAAATTTTTGTAAACCTTTCAGGCAAATTTCTTTTATGTGTCCTCTAGCTCATTGAACTTGGTAAAGGGTCATGAAATGTGGTTGAAGTATAGACATTGGAGTTGTAATTTTGAACCCTAGTTCAATAAGAAAGATGACATTATTGTATATTACTATGATTGGCTGTGGTCAGTTCAAGCATGATATTTTGGGGCATTATAAAGACATATGTCCCCACTCACAATTGTGGTAGAATTTTTTTATAATAGACAAGTGAGTTCTACGTGGCTGTCTAAGAAGTACTTGGAGACATTAAAGTCCAATCCATATATTCTAGTGTAGTCATTCAAGCAAGCTGGTAGTCTTCACTAAACCCAAGCTTTAACTTCAGAGCATTGCAAAGGGTGAACAAGCTTACTTTCAATGCTGCAACTGGTAGTCAACCAAGCTTCGTAGTCTTCACTATACCCAATCTTTAACCCAGTCCAATCCAGTACTTGGAGTTCTACTTGCTCTGATGTTCACCTCTTGCAATGCTGCTATGAGCTAAACCCATCTGAAGGTCTATATAGTGGGTTAGCAACATATGTGTGAAGGGGACAAAAGTTTGTGACCTTGTCTTCACTCCTAAAACATGGACCAAATTCAAAGGGGAAACAGTAGTTATGTATTTTGCTTAATTTCAAACATTAGTGTTTTTGTGGATTTGACCTTTATGTTGTGTTGGGATACGTTGTTAGAATTAAGGCCAGGACATTTCAATGTTTTGTTGGATTTGGCCTTTTTTTTTTTTGTTTTTGTTTTTGTTCAGACATGATAAATTGTTTGGACCATGTTTTCTTTGTTTGTAGCAATTATGTCTGCCTATGTTTGCCAATATGTCTTGTTATAGGTTGTAGCATGTTCGCCAAAATGTGTGCCAACAGTGAAACAAAACTTTATGCACCAAGTTTGCAACAATGTTTGCCAAAAGTGAAACAAAACAATGCTAACAAAACGTTATAAAACAAAACAACCACCCAAATCAACTACAAATTAACCATTATAAAATAAACTCACAATATATATTACTAGTGTGATTCAAAAAAACATTGATGCAACTTCAATAACCAAAATCCTAACATTGATATAGTTTCAATAACAAAAATCCTAACAAAAATTCCAACATTTCCAGCTTGTATTTGCATACAATTACATAGCACTGGACTTAACAAAATAAAATCCTAAGCTCCATTCCCAGTCCAGAAGCTTCAATAAAATTTAGAAACAGTATAACAAAAGGACATACCAATCTTTTTTTCTATACACTTACACCTTATTGAGGACATCCCAAAATCCTTCGTCTAGGGCTGTTCTCCGACCAAGAAGTCTTCAACTAAGCTTCTATTCTGCATCGGCATAGTATACGGTCCATCTTCTTCCTTCATCTTCCATAAATGTTGGTGTCTGTATGTATATAATGGAGATAGAGACAACAAGTATGGTTTTGTAGGGAGCAACCTAGGGTTTGTGGTGAAAAGATGAACGTGCCCCTCAATAATTGCTACAGGGAGCATGTGAGGGACATGTGATGGCTTTCCGTCCATCTTTACAAATGGGAATAAATTATTGGACGAATTTGACACACCCCGTTAAGTTAAGGGGCAAAATCGAGCAAATTAAAATGACAGGGACCAAAATGACGCACAAGTCAAACTACATGGACTATTTGTGTGATTTTCCCTTAAAATTTATATTTATTACTGACCATACATTGTGACTTTACTTACAATTTGTTTTAATTTTGTTTACCACTCAATAGTAATGAAGTCTTATTGAGTAGTAGTTATGTTTGATTGAGTTGTAAATCAACTTTGATGGAATAGTAAGTGGAGTATCAACGAATAGTAAGATGAGTCTCATTGACTAGCAAGTGAGATTTAATTGAATAGTAAGCAAAGTTTAATAAAATAGTAAGTAGAGCCTCATTAGATAGTAAGTGTGATTTAACTGAGTAGCAAGTAGAGCCTCATAGGATAGTAGGCGGTGCTTGATTGAGTAGTAAGTTAAGTCTTGTTGAGTAGTAAGAGGTTTTTGATTGAATAGTAAGTCAAGTTTGATAGAGTAGTAACTAGAGTGTCAATGAGTAGTAAATGAAATCTCATTAAATATCAATCAGTGTTTGACTGAATAGTAAGTGAGATTTGATGGAGTAGTAAGTGGAATTTGATTGAATAATAAATCAAGTTTTATGGAGTAGCTAAAATAAAATTTAATTGAGTTGTAAGTAAAGTCTAATGAAGTAGTAAGTGGAAACTCATTAAATAGTAAGTGAAGTGTAGTGAAGTAATAAGTGGAAGATTATTGAATAAGTGAAATTTAATTGAGTAATAAGTAAAGTCTAATGAAATAACAAGCAGAAGCTCATTAATAGTAAATACGATTTAATTGAATAGTAAATGAAGTCTAATAAAGTAATAAGTAGAAATTCATTGAGTAGTAAGTGGAGTCTAGCGAATTAGTGAGTAGAAGCTTATTGAGTGGTAAGTGGAGTTTAATTGAGTAATAAGTCAAGTTTGAATGAGCAGTAAGCGGAGTCAGATTGAGTAGTAAATCAAATTTAATTGAGTAGTTTGTGGAGTCTCGTTGATTAGTAATTAAGATTTAATTGAGTAGTAAGTCAAGTTTGATTAAGTAGTAAGTGAAATCTCATTGAGTAGGATACTGTTGGCTTTTTTGGCTTTCGAAGGTTAATTATGTAATTTAAAGTGGGCCAGCAAGAATCAATAAGTCCTTACAGAATTTTTAATTGCTAGCCAATTATTAGACGATTGTGTTGAAGCTCTATTAGCCTCAATGAAGAGAACTTTTACTGGTGGCTTGTTTAGGAGAAACTTACAAACAATAACAAGTACAAAGCACTGTTCAGAAACTAAATTTCATTAAGCAAGTAAGAACTTACAATGAAATGACCCAGCCTTGAAAAGGTTTATAGCAACGACTACTTGAAACTACTCCTAGGAAATGAAGTGCGGTACAGAAATTTAAGAACTGGAAATGTAAAACTAGAAAGAAAATATGAAGTAAACGACTGGTTTCTGGATATGAGTTTAGGTCGTTCTTCTGTTGGCCTTCTCTTCTATTTATGCTCTCCAACTGTAACCGTCGAAGTGGACTTCTAACTATCAAAATACCCTTCCACGATCATTGGTTATGGCCCTAAACAATCTGCTTCCACGATGCCTTCTTTGCAGTTGGGCTTCCCTCTTGAATTTGAATTTGAATTGTGAGTAACTGTTGGTCTACGTCATCTCGCGCCTTCTAACTACTTCCATGTGATGTAGACCCACCATTACCAATATGAATTGCCACGTGCCTATCGCTGATTGGAGACTTGCATTAACTCCCCAAATTACCCTTTATGAGCCACGTGTTAAGCTGCGATTGGCCTGTACAAAATATATGGCCAACATTACCCCCGTACTAACATACCCAATACTTGGTGATATTAGTGGACTAGTGCACTTTGTCCACGTCCTAGGACATGCATGGACTTGGCTGGAGTATAACCTTGTTCTTAGAAATGAGGCACTGAACTTCATTAAATTCTTCCTTACGCTTTGAACATTCCCTCTAGTATTTGCGAATATGAAGAGATTAATACATCTTCAATGGCCAATCAAGCCTTTTCCTACATTAATCGAGCATATGAGGAGGTATTTGACAATGATGACTGACCTCAAAAGAACCTTCATGCATTTATTGGCTACATTTATCCATCCCCATTTATACAAGTTATGGAAGCTTTTGCACCGTACGAGCCTCTAGACCAAGCATTTGCACAAATGGATCTTGAAAGCTCTTCCTTTTCTCAAAAACCTTTTGCATGGGATGAGGTTGCTTCCTCTTCCTCTGGAAACATTGGCTGGGATACTTGGTCAACACCAGTTCAACCTTAAATAAGGGAGCGGATTCACCACAGAATTGTTGAATTCGATGATTCTCTTCTGGTGCCTCATTCTTTCTGAAGCTTAGTAGTATATCGCTACGTACCCATTGATCACCGTCGCTGTTTGGAGGACAACCTGCTCTCGGTGTGGTACACCTCTTCCCTGCCAATGAGAATAGTATAAAAAACTCGCAACCCAATTGAAGCATTGGGATTCAGTCCGTCATTTTTGGCTAAGAAGGCAAAATATTGCTCTTCTAATTGTCTGGAGTGTGTGAATGATCCCCAATTTCTTCATTCTTTTGGGATGGATCCTTCTGCACCCTCTCTTCCTGATAATCCCAATTGGATAGGGGAATTAAAATTTACTCTCTTTGAGGGTCAACATTTTTCCTCCTATCAACCTCCAGTTCCTCCAACTGCATTTCAACAGTATAAAGCTTAACTTCTGCTTGCCCTCTTCTCCTATCTTCCTTTCAAAGTCCTTGGAGATGATGTTCCTTATAGGAACTTCTTATGGGATTGTGATATTATATCTCGAGGTCATGCTCTTAACCCCATAGCCCAAACAGAACTCCATACCTTTTTGGACCAACTTCCTCTTCTACTCAACTGGCATAAAATCTCCTAGGCCACTAGTGATTCTTTGGATGAAATTGACGCCATTCGAATTCATACTCAGTATGAAGCAGAGAACCTCCTTGAAGAATATGATGCCTTCAAGAACAAGGACTCAGTATACTGGGATAATGTAGATATGGATGAGATGGATTAGAGTTTGAAGGAGACTGAGTTTGAAGTGAAGGCTGAACAACTTTTCCACCAAATAAGAGTGCATCAGCTGCAAAAACCCAGTTTAGATAAAACTGAGGATAGGATAAAGAAAGAACACAAGTTTATAAAACACTGCTGGACTAAATTCAATGAACTTGTTACTCTCTCTATCCCTTATCATTATGAAATTGAATTTGTAGCCAAGTAGGCCCTCCAATGTAAATATTTTATATATCAATACAACTGGGTTCTTCAAATTTCATTTGCATGATCTAGTCTTGTATTCCAATTGCATGATAAACTGTATGGTTAATGTGACCTTATTCCTTATTTTGTTCACAGTCTATGAATAGCAACTTGGAAGCAACCAATCTTGCTTTGAAACCTGGTTTTAAATGCTTCGAATCATGGAATTTCTTATAGGAGTGATAGTATTTGTCTTAGGTTTTCACATTCTAATTGTATAGTTAATATAATCTGTGTAAGCAACAATTTTGACTTAACCAATCTTGCTTTGAATCATAGTTTAGGTATTTCGAAGCACGAAGTTTCTCTTAAGAATGACAATATTTGTCTTCAAAAGGATCTGTTCTAGTTGGAAAGTTCACACTAGTTTCTGGTTCCTAAATTTCCACATTACTTGACCAAGTATTAACTTTGCAGTATTTACTTACTTTGAAGTCCAAAAAATAGGCAAGAACCATTGTAGCTCAACATTTTGTGCCCCCTTTCGGAAGATGAATAAGCCTTATAGTTTGGACTCCCGTGGTTCTGAATCTGATTCCACAAGTGCAATGTGAAATAGATAAACACCAAAGAGTCCAAATCCAACAAATCTTTTGGAAAATTGATTTTGAATCAAAATGCCAAAAATGGACTGCTTTTCCAAATACAGAGTCGCCACCTAAATATTTTTTTTAGAAAATTTAGGAAACCAATGACTTGTGCCAAAGGCCACGTGTCCGTCATCACCAAGATTGTCTTGACTCGAGAACTTAGGTACGAGAGGGGAATGTCATGAATTGAGCACCCCTGCTTGCCTAATCAAAGATCGGCCTCTACTAATCATGATGTGATTCTTATTTACATTATATGCTCTTGTTCTGATTTATTAGACTAACTTACTATGTGATGCACACACAAGTATAGATTATTTTGCAAGAATTGGAACATTTGATTTCATGTTTGTTTTGAAAAGAGTTTTGTGAATGTGCCACTTGAAAAAGTGGGCTCAAATGTACGTCAATCAAACTATCCCAATTCAAGCAACCAGCTTTCATCCACAGGCATTCAAACAGTTTATCATTTAAGCAATTAGCCTCATGGCAAGCATGCTAGATATGGCAACAACCACATTCATGTGATATGCTAAAACAAATAAAAGCTCACCTAGTACTCCAAGCCAAAAAAGATAAAACAGTTAAAATAATGTATGATCCTAACTATGCAATATGACTAATACAACGCATGCGATATACAATTACTAAGCTCGGCTACTAATATGGCATATGACTCAATTTGATAGCATGCGGTCTAAGCACATATTCAAAGAAGTATTTAACTAACAATGCAAGTTAGAATGATGTGCCGAGCCCAATGCATATAAGACAATGGATGCAAGGCATAAGAGATGCTAAATAAAACATGATGCCCTAAACTAACCATCATATGTAGGTAAATAAAAGGGAGAAAGACGTGGGGTTGGAAAACATACACATTATTACAATTGTGCCATCATACAGGAGGGTCCGAATAAACTAACTAGCTAAACTAATTAACTAGCTATTACAAAACGAATTAACTAACTATGCTAGCTAGTTATTACAACATCACAACTAATTAACTATTCTAGCTAATTATTACATATTGGAACTAACTAATTAATTACGCTAATTAATTAATTACAAATTCTAATTAGCTAACTAATTAATTACACACATGAAATAAAGTAACTAAATTAACTAACCAGCCCAGGGAAGTGAGGGATGCTCATGTATGCGCGGATTTCCACCCGAAAAGCACACAGTTCTGTTGCCAGAATGCTTCTGTTACATAGTAGAACATCTTTCACCTCAGCCACTACTCTGTTTTGTTCCAAAAAAGCTGCCACTCAATTTGACAAAAGTGGCCGACAGGCCAGAAATGGTGGCCCGCCGGCCACAAACGGTAGTCTGTCGTCTAGAAATAGTGGCCTGCCGGCCACTGAAGCTTTGTTCCCCCTGCTACAACAGAAGGCATACAGAGCACAAGCAGGGTATTTCTCAAGGTATGTTTGTACACCTTACCCCTTCTTATAATCAAAATAGCTCAAAGGAGTGGCAAGCTCAATTCACAAGTCATCAATCGATGCACTTTCATTGCATGATGGCCTATGAACCAAGGTGTAGAATTTCATTAAATGCACAAGAAAAGACTCTAAAAACCCCCTATCTATCATGGATTGATCAAGGGAAGTGGTTGACATTGACTCTTGAACCGTTTACATCACTAACAAGTATGAAACAACTAAAGACTCAATGGTTTCAATTAACGTCCAATTGAACCCAAGTTGCTTATTATTGTGCATCACTTTTAGTCCTCATTTTATTTCTCGATTTTAATTACCAACCATTCCTTAGTCAATTAAGTCCAAGAGTGAGTTTTAAGTCCTCTAATGGAAAGGAGCACCAAACCAAGAGTTGCTTTAGGCATGAGAGAAGTGTCATGCCGTTGGTAATGAACCCCCAAAGGGATTAAACCATTAAGCACAATACCTAAATCTCATGCTTAAACAAACAAGTACCTTGAAACAACTTTCAAAGCAAATAAAAAGCCAAGAAAGGAGGGAGGTTGCAGAGGTAATTAAAGGTGATCACACGTATGGAAAGCAAGAAATAAATGCTATCAACTCAAATAGGTTGGTGGCTAAGGCCTAAACCACTAGACCTATGAGGAAAATTAAACTACAAGCATGCAATACAAGGCTCAAATGTAATGAACAACCAAAAACAGACCTAAAACAATGCTAAATAAGTCCTAAAATATGTTAAAATTAAGACAAAGAAAGCTAGAATAATAAGCTAAAACATAGAGCTATGTAAGCTAGTGAACAAGACACAAGGAAGGGAAGCTAACCCCTCCAATTTTTGACTTCACAACATGTTTTTAGCCACTGAAATAACTTTGAAAATCAGTGTTTAAAAGTTCAAAAAAAGATATTGTAAAGGTGGAAAACACAAGAGTAAAGGCTAGAGAAGTAAGGTGGAAAGAAAGGTGAAACACCCTTCCACCCTTTAAGGCCTTAAACCACAAGTTTCAGCCCAAAAATACAATGTTTATATAGCTCTAAAACAGTAGGAAAAGAATCAATCAAAGCAATGAAACAAGCTAAGCCTTATACCTCTTGAAGAGAAGAACACTTTTAATTAATAATTCAACACATACACACCCTCAAGAGCTCAAGTTAGGCTCAAAAGTATCTCAGCTCAAAGATGGCAAGATTTGGTTAAGAGTGTATAGGTAAAAACTCAAGAAATATCAAGAGAGAGAGAAAGTTAATTTTGCTCTAATTTTTTTAACCCTAAAAAATGGAAGGGTAGGTCCTGGCTTGGGCCATCCTCTCGAACCACATTAACCTCCGCTGCTGTCGGTAATACCACTTCGGGTTTGGCTTGATCCATTGGCACAATGTAATGGCACGGATCATATACTCCCTCAGTTAAGTCCGCAAAGCTCTCAAGAAATGGACTAACACTCTCCTTCAAGGCTAACCTCCCTTCTTCTACCACTGTCACCACCACGGGTTCAGGTTGAAGTATAGACGTGTCCATCATGCACAAGTCCGTGCTTTCAGGAATGAACACAACCGGTTTGGGTAGGTGGGAAGGGGTAATATATAAGCTAGGGTCATATGGGATGGCCAGTGTATGTATTAAGTTTAAGTGCCGGGGTGGAGGGCCTTGGTTATGGGGTGGAAGAGGGTTGGTGGTTACATTTGGCTTTTGGGGTGGTGCTATCACCTTGTTATCGATGAGATCTTGAACCTCATGACGCAGCCTGTAACATTGGCCGGTGTCGTGACCGTGCTGCTGGTGAAAAGCGCAGTATTTGGCTGGGTTGTGTTTAGGCTGGAGAGGATCGGGTAGTGGGCGTTGTTCTAACGGCTTAAGTTGCCCCTTTTTGATCAGCACCCCTAAAGCTTTGGATAAAGGCATATAGAGCGAGGGAAAGACCCTTTGAGATCGGGCTTGGCTATTTGAGGTTTGTGGATTTGTACTGGCGAAAGGGTTAGCAGTTTTGGGTGTCGTGGTGACGACATTCAGATTAGATGGCTGTGCAGTTGTGCTTCCACTCATGGTTGCATTGGAACTGCGTGTGAAATGCCTCTTAGGCTGCTCCTTCTCATCGGTTATCAACCCCTGTTTCATTGCATCTTTAATCTGACTGATTGGTGATGAAAGTGTATTTAATCGCCAAAGGTATACACATTAGTTACTAAAAAAAATTTAGTCACCAAAGGTACACCCCTTGGCTACTTAAAAAAATTTGGCCGCCAAAGGTATAAACTTTAGCTACTAAAAAAATATTTGGTCAGCAAAGGTACATTCTTTAACTACTAAATATAATTTAGTCGGTATTTATTGTAGTTTTGGCAACTAGTTATGTTTCAGTCGTTAAGAATAGGATTTGGAGTGATTAAAAAAATAATTTGGTCCCTAATTGTACAATCTTTAGCAATTAAAACATAATTTTATTGGCATTTATTTCACTTTTGTCGACTAATTGTGTTTAGTCGTTGAAAATAAGATTTTGGGCAACTAAAAAATAATTTGGTCCCTAAATGCACAATTTTTAGCTACTAAAAATAATTTAGTCGGTAAATGTAATTAAAGTGTTTGAGGGAGGACTTAGAAGTTTGGAGGAATTTCTAAATTAATTTTATTTTTAATCTTTGACGACTAGTTAATTTGATCGATAAATATGTATTTTTCAGTGCCTAAAAAATATTTCATCAATAATAGAACTTGATTTTTTTTTTGTTTTGTTTTGTGGGAAGACAAAATATTACCACTCAAATTGAATTTTATGTTTAATTTTATCATATATATTTTTTATTTCTATGTATCTTTGCTCAGATATATACACCAAACACCAATCGAAGAAAAAAATAGAGAGTCGCTTGCTCTCTACTACCAATCAAAGATACGCGTATTAGGTTTTTGTTGGGCCAGGGGGAGCTACATATTGATGCAAACAAATACACACAAGATAGAAAAACAGAGTTTACGTGGTTCGGCAATTGCCTACATCCAGGGGCAGCGAAAATTTTATATATTTTGGAGAAATACAAATTCACTCTTGTTTCCCTACCACTCTCTTCTTTTTCAATTCAATATTTGCATATCAAAATACAATAGCTTACCTATCTATTTTTAGGCTTCCACCGAGGGTGAGATGCGTAGGCGGTGATGAAAACTTCACCGCGTTTCGAACGCGTTCGAGAAGCTTCCGTGGATGACCTTTACAGAGTTTCAATCCAAATTGAAGTTTGCTACTTGCTTTTGGATCATTTAGGAACTGCTGGTTCTTTCTTCAAGCTAGAGAAGAGAAATCATTCTTCACTTTCCTTTTTCTTTCTTCGTAGAGAAGTTTGAGCCAACTTCCTCACAATTCTCCAATCTTGGTGAAAAGATTCTCCATCCAACCTATATAGTGAGCAATCAACACTGCCATGCACCCGAAGGTGCTTACATTTGCTCCAAATGGATTAAGCCCAAACTCTGTTTGAACTTAACTCCAATTCTGTTCTTCTTTTGTTGGGTTTTCTTCTGCTAGGAGAGATGCACTGTGCTTTTGACCCTAACCCTCTCTTGGGGATTCTCCATCCCAAGACTCTTCTTTTGTGTAACCATAAAATGATTAGACTCATACCACTGCCGGGGTGATTACTTCATTTTGTAGAGAGATTTCTTCTTTCCAATGAAATTTCTTTTCTAACTACTCAAAACCTTCTAGGTTAAGATAAGAAATTTTTTTCTTTCAAATCATCATTCTTTTTAGTGAGTTTCCATTTGCAGCTGATTACCTTTTTTTGTTTGGCAATCGTTCCACATTCCAAGTCTTATTCTTGTGCAGATTCTGTATTTCTTCTTCTTCTTCTTCAGCTACATTTTCTTGCTTGGGGTTCTTCTTGGCTGCTTCAGTTGTTGAGATATCATTCGCAACTGTTGGAAATACACAAGATACCATATTTGTGTATCTTGCTGGTTATCTGGTCTCTCTATTCAACTTTCTCGTAGCAATAGACTCTGATTGCTGCGATATTGTTGTGACTGGCTCTTCTTCAATTGCACCTTTTTCAATTCGTTCTTCTGAGTCTACTGGTGCATTAAACTCCACCTATGGTGTTCCAATGGCTTTGTTTTGTTCACTAGAGTCTTCAGGCTTGAGTTGCTTAAGCATTTCAAACTCATTAAATATGACATCTCGGCTAACTATGACCTTATTTGATTCTGGGCACCAAAAGCTGTACCCTTTTACTTCATGACTAAAGCCGAAGAATACTTTTTTCTTGGCTCTAGGATCAAGCTTACTTCTTTACACACGATAGTAAGCCGGACTACCAAAGATTGCAATTAATCGTAGTCATTGGCATGAGTACCGAACCATACTTCCAAAGATGTTCTTCCTTCATTTGCAGTAGTCGGCAGACGGTTGATAAGACGGCTGGCATATGTCACAGCTTCAGCCAAAAATTGCTTGCCTAAACTAGGTTGAGCAAGCATACAATGCACCTTTTTCTAATGAAGTACTGTTAATTCGTTCTGCCATTTCATACTGTTGTGGAGTTCGTCTTTTAGTGATGTGATGTACTCTACATTTTTTTCTGACAGAGTTACTTCAATGGATCAATAATGTTCTCTCCACCATTGTCTGATCTTAAGGTCTTCAATTTTCCGTCAATGTGGTTTTCCATCATCTTCTTTCATGTTGTGAAGTTGTTCACAACTTCATTCTTATTCTTCATAGTGTACACCCAAACAAGATGAGAATATTCTTCAATAGATGTGACAAAACAGTGCTTACCTTCTTTCAATACAACTCTGGAAGGCCCCCATACATTGGTATGCACGTAGTCCATCTTTTCTTCCATACAATGTTTTACTTTCTAGAACTTGACTTTGGTCTTCGTGCAATTTGTGTCAACTTTGTCAACTTCTTCATTCTTTCTACTGTTGGTGGCTGCTCTATCCACAACTGTGCTTCCTTGCAAGAAGTATAGATTTTTATTTTTGCTCCCTTCATTATTACCTGAGTTCCTGATACCACTTCAAGATCTTCACCTTTCAAGGTAATCTTGAAACCTTTGGATGCTAAAGTGCTAAACGAGATGAGATTCTTCTTCAATTCTGGTACATACCGTAGTTCTTTCAGAGCTCGAATTGTTCTATCATCCAGCTTTAGTTGGATGCTTCCAATTCCTATTGTCTTACATGCGGCGTTGTTACCCATAAGAACTGTTCCATTATCTAACTTCTCAAAGTCAGAAAACCAGTCCTAATTGGGATAGATGTGGAAAGTACATCCATAATCCATAATCTATTCATCAGTATGGCACGAAAACGATGGATAAATACAAACACAATCTAAATCTTCATTCTCTTGAGCAAGGCTGACTATAGATGTCTCATTGTCATGATTCTTCAGACAATCAGCTTTCTAGTGTCCTTTCTTTAGACAAATGGCATATTCATCTATAGCGGGTATTTTTCTGGTTGACGGTTCCTTAGACATGGAGCAGGATCTATTTTTGCTACTTCTATATGAACCCCTCCTAGATTGCTTCTTCTTCTCTAATCTTCCTTGTACAACTAAGGCTCCACCTAATGTGTCTTGATAGTGCGCCTTCTTATCCTTTTTCCGATACTCATTTTTAACTAACGTGTTAGACACATCTTCAAACTTGATTTCTTCCTTTCCATAGAGCAGTGTGATAACCAAGTGCTCATATTCATCTGGTAAGGAATTCAGCAGCAATAAAGCCTTGTCTTCATCTTCAACTTCAACATTCAGATTGAGTAGATCGACAAGAATCTTGTTAAATTCATTCAAGTGTTCGGACATCGAACTTCCTTCTTTATACTGAAACCAGAAAAGCTTCTTCTTCAAGTATAATCGATTCTCTATGCTTTTCATCATGTGCTTGTCCTCCAACTTCTTCCAGAGATCTTTGGCATTCATCTCCTTCATGACAAAATACTTCTGATATTTTGCAAGACATAACCGGATAATACCATAGGCTAGCCGGTTGATCTTGTTCCAATTTTTGTTGAACATTTCCGCAAGTTTGTCCTCCAAAGCGATATCCAATTCTTGTTGGATGAGCACGTCTAAGACTTCGCATTGCCACATGCCCAAGTTAGTTTTTTCATCGAACTTTTTTACCTCGAACTTGGCATTGGAGATTGAACTCCTTCTTCCTTGGTTACTTGATGAAGCTATTTCTTCAACCATTCTTCTTCAAAATTCTAAAACCACTAAAATAACCCTTTTTCAAAGACAACTAAGACAGTTTGGAATATAACACCCTTGATAACCTCACGAAAATTCAAATTTGAATCTAAAGAAATGGATAACATGGTTGCATTCGGAACTGTTGATTTAGCTAAGGGCTACTCTCTCCACTTCAAAAATCGGCCTAAAAGTGCTCCCAAAACTGACCAGAACCTTTCAAGGAATATTTTGTTACAATAGAGAATATTCGGTCAGAATATTCTATCAGAGAGGGAATATACCATTTCTGATTGGGCTGCTGATGTGGCAGTCAACACTGACACGACATCTGATAGGCTGCCAGTGCTGACATGGCAAATGACATGGTGATGATGTGGTAGTGAGATAGAAGTGTGCTGGCTTAAGGTCAACGATGATGTGGCTCGGTCAACCTGGCGTGGCGTGTTGAGTGGCATGGAATATTTCATAGAATATTTTTCTTCAGCTTGGCTCGGCTTCGCGGCTTGGCTCGGTTTGTCTTCTTGGCCCGAACGGTTGACTTTTTCTAGCCAACTTTGATCGGCGATTGAGAGAGCTTCTGGTGTCCGTTTGAGGTGAATTTTTTTTTTCAAATTGCTCTACTCAACGAGATATATTCAATGGTATATTGAAAAGTTCATTTTCACAACTTTAAAATCTGGGCAGTGTTGAAAAATGCCCCTATTTTATTGAAAATTCACTCAACTAGGCTTTGATACCACTTGTTGGGCCAGGGGAACCATAGATTGATGCAAACAAACACACACAAGTTAGAAACATAGAGTTTATGTAGTTCGACAATTGCCTACGTCTATGAGGAGCAAAAATTCTATATATTTTGGAGAGATACAAATTTACTCTTGTTTCCTCACCACTCTCTTTTTCTTCAATTCAATGTTTGCATGTCAAAATACAATAGCTTACCTATCTATTTATAGACTTCCACCATGGGTGAGATGCGTAGGCGATGACGAAAATTTCATCGAGTTTCGGACGCATTTGAGAAGATTTCAAGGATGACCTTCACAGAGCTTCAATCCAAATTGAAGTTTGCTACTTGCTTCTGGATCATTCAAGAGCTTCTGGTTCCTTCTTCAAACTAGAGAAGAGAATTCATTGTTCTCTTTCCTTCTTCTTTCTTCATAGAGAAGTTTGAGCCTATTACCAATCAAAGATAAAAGAAAAATAGGTTTTCTTTATTTGTTCATATCTACCCTCTACATTGCCAGATTGAAATCGGTCTCGTCATCATTAATAGCAGTGTGGAGCACCATCTTTAATTTTCTTTGTTCATGACGCTCCTATTCCCCTAACTTCTTAGCCCAAAGATCAAACACAATTGGGTAGGCAATGCATTCTAGTAGTTCATTGCAATAGTAATCCATTTTCTCCCATGTATCCTTTCCCTATATATATATTATCAATCTTAACAAAAAAAATACACAATTTATTTATTAAATGATATATAGAACATTTACATTTATGATATTCAGTTTTATGGGTCAACGGACTGAATCAATCGATTTGTGGGTTTCCATCTTGAAAGCCTACTTTTTCATTTTCAATTACAATATCAATATCATTTAAAAGAAAAAATGTATACCATTAATAGTTTTAAAAACAGTTTTTTACCCCAAATCGATTAAATTTTGTGGAACGATGGGTTGCTTTGATCTGAAACAACAAAAAAAAAAAAAAAGAAGAAAGAAAATGTATTCACTCAGAAGAGAGATAGAGAGACATGGAAACAAAGAAATAGAGACACAGAGAGACAGAGTTTGCCTTGTTTCATCCTTTCACCATATTGAGAACCACCACTCCACCGGATTGGAGAATTATTGAGAGAGAGAGAGAGAGAGAGAGAGAGAATTCTTGCTGAGTGAGTGGTTCGTGATGTCACCTCTAGCAATTGAAGTATACTTATAGAAAGAGTTTTCGGTTAGGAACTGAGTTAGTTGGCAAAGGACGCGTAGGAAAAATGAAAAATAAAAAATATATATATACTTCTTATAATTTTACAAATTACATTTTGTCCGTTTGAGGTCAATTTTTTTTTTTTGCTTTCAAATTGCTCTACTCGATGAGAGCTATTCAATGGTGTGTTCAGAAGTTGATTTTGACAACTTCGAAATCTGGAAGTCTTGAAAAATGCCCCTATTTCACTGAAAATTCACTTAACCAAGCTCTGATAGCACTTATTGGGCTAGGGGAAGCCACAAATTGATGCAAATAAACACACAACATAGAAACACAGAGTTTATGTGGTTCAACAATTGCCTACGTCCACGAAGAGCGAAAATTCTATATATTTTGGAGGGAAACAAATTTACTCTTGTTTCTTCACCACTCTTATCTTCTTTAATTCAATGTCTGCATATCAAAACACAATAACTTACCTATCTATTTATAGGCTTCCACCGAGGCTGAGATGCGTCAGTGGTGACGGGAATTTCATCCTGTTTCAGACGTGTTTGGGAAGCTTCCATGGATGACGTTCACAGAGCTTCAATCCAAATTGAAGTTTGCTATTTGCTTCTGGATCATTTAGGAGCTTCTGGTTCCTTCTTCAAGCTAGAGAAGAGAAATCATTATTCTCTTTCCTTCTTCTTTCTTCGTAGAGAAGTTTGAGCCAATTTCCCCACAGTTTTGTCTTTACTACCAATCAAAGATAAAAGAAAAATAGGTTTTCTTTATTTGTTCACATCTACCTTCTACATTGCTGGATTGAAATCGGTCTCGTTATCATCAATTACAACGTGGAGCACCATCTTTAATTTTCTTTGTTCATGACGCTCCTGTTTCCTTAACTTCTTAGCCCACAGAGCAAACACAATTGTTTCGGCAATGCATTCCAGTAATTCATCACAATAGTCATCTGTTTTCTCTCATGTATCCTCTCCATATATATATATATATAAAATCAAAAAAATACACAATTTATTTATTAAATGGTATATAGAACACTTGCATTTCTGATATTCAGTTTTGTGGGTAGACGGACTGAATCAATCGATTTGTGGGTTTCCATCTTTGAAGCCTGCTTTTTTATTTTCAATTCGAATATCAATATCATTTAAAGAAAAAATGTATACCATTAATCCTGAAGCATTTGAATTTTGTGGAACGATGGATTGCTTTGATTTGCAACAAAAAAAAAAGAAGGAAAGAAAGAAATAAAGTGGATTTACTCAAAAGAGAGATAGAGAGACATGGAAATAGAGACACAAAGACACAAAGAAATAAAAACAGAAAGAGACAGAGTTTACCATGTTTCGTCCTTTGACCATTTTGAGAACCACCACTCCGCTGGATTGGAGAATTCTTGAGAGAGAGAGAGAGAGAGAGAGAGAGAGAGAGAGAATTCTTGCTGAGTGAGTGGTTCGTGATATCACCTCTAGCGCCTAAAGTATACTTATAGAAAGAGTTTTCGGTTAAGGATTGAGTCAGTTGGCAAAGGATTGTAGACACCCCATTTTTAACCGTTCTCAAGACTCGGACGTCACCGTTTGAACACTCGGTGATCATCCATGTTCGTGTTCGTTTTGAGATCCCGAAGGACTCGGCTGCACGCCTTGCCTTAGGATCTCTCAACTTGACTGTTTTGTGCTTGGTTGTGGACCAAGAACTTGTTTGTTTTTGCACCTGAGGGTAGGAGGTGGCTTGTTAGCCATCCCCTAAAATCCACCAGCCATGGCATGAAGCAACCGGCCTTGCTTTTTCTGCTACCGACCAAATATTTGGTCAGTCGGCACTTCTGTTAGGTGTATCGGCTCTTTGAGTGGTCGACCGACCATTTATTTGGCCGATAGTCTCTCTCTCTAACTGATACCTCCTTTTTGCCTTTTTCAGGCATTGTGCATGCCAGCTGTGCCAGCTGGAGTGCACGGACCTCTCCTCCATACACAATTTGTACCCATTGCACCTTTTTGGTCTAGCTTCTTGAGGAAGCTTGGACCTTTGTCTTAGCTTCCTCAAGAATCTTGGACCCCTGTCTCAGCTTCCTCAGGAAGCCTTGGCCCCTTAGCCTTAGCTTCTTTAAGAAGCCTTGACCCCTTTTGTTTAGCTTCTCTTGGAAGCTTAGGCCTTTGCCTTGTCTATATAAGAGGGCCCTCCGTTTCCTTTGAGGAGGTTGAACAAAAATCAGACTTATACATCTGATATATAATATATATCACTCTCTCTATATATATATATCTCTCTCTCTACGTTTGTGTGTGTTAGAGGGCTGAAAAGTGTGTTTTGGTCTTAATTTTGCACTAAGACACCTAGTGTTACACCTTGCCTTGGTTATTGCGCTATTGAGAGGTTGTTCTTGGAGCTTTTGAGTTGGTTTTGATCAGAAAAGGGGGCTGGAGTTTTGGTACTTCAAGTGTTCTTCAAGGGTGAGCACTATTGCTTTATATTCCCCATTCTTGCACTAGCTTTTAACCTACTTTGCATGCTGTTTTGAGCTTTGTGTATAACATATAAAAGTTCTATTTTTTTGTGTTTAAGATACTTCATTAAGGTCACTTTGGTGTTGGGGGTCGTCCACTCCCTCTTAGGCCTTGTTTGGCCCTTTTTGTGCTTTCTTTGTTGAGCTTCGGGAACCTTCGTGTATTGGCATCCTCACCACTGAAATCCAGAGGATTTTGGATTTTCAGTGGTGAAGAAGAGGTTTTTAGGTCTTGCATAGGGGAGAGACACCCCTCTCCCTTTGTCTCTCTTTTGCTTATGTTTTTGGCTCATAAGAGTAGCATGCATGCTTAGTTGTTTTTAGCATCATTTCAGTAGGTATTTGGTTATATTTGGTCATATTATACCTTTGTTTTTAGTTGGTTTGATGGCCCATTTCATGCATTATATGCTTGCCTTGTAATCTCATGTTTTGGCCTAACATGTATCATGTTGTGAGATGACATTTTAGCATGATTTTGGTTTGACTCCATGAAGCTTTTAGTCCTATTTCATCATGTTTAAGGTCTGTCTTGGGTCTTTAGAGTCATGTTTGCCATGTTTTGTATAGCCCCTTTGCATTCTAGCTTGTAGGCCTTGAGTGTGTGAGCCATAAGCATGTTGTGGTTGGGTTGCTTCAGTGATTTGGAGTCATTTCCCATGCTATTTCAGTCCATAATCCATGCTTGTAAGCTTGCATTCATCATCCCTTTCATGCTTTGAAGAGTCGTCCTTTCGTGCCTTGAAATGGGTCATAGTGCATGCCTTTTGTTTAAGTCATTTGGGATGCCATTCATGTGGATTTTGGGGTGTATTTTGACGCACTAAAGCTCTGTTTTTGGTTGCATAATCCATGCCATGTGTGGTCATGATAGTTGTAATGGAATGCTCCCTTTTATGCCTTAGTTTTAGGCCCATTGGTGTGCGTGTTTGCATGAGCATTTGTCCATCATTTTTAGTATGTTTGGTCACTGTTTTGGGGCATGGCTAAGGCCTCCAATTTCAGTTTAAGTCCATCCTTGTATATAAATTGCATGATTGACATGTTGCATTACATTGGTTACATGCTTACATTGTATCATGTTTGCATGTTGTTTAGCTAGTTGCATTACATAGTCTCGTTGTATGCTTGACATGTTCATATTGCATTAGTTTGGCTTGCATGGTTAGGTAGTGTCATGTTGCATTAGCTTAGCATACTCATATTGCATTGCATTAGTTGCATTACTTCGCATTGCATATAGCATACATACATAGCGTTGTGTTTGGTTTGGGTGTCAAGCCAAACATGAGGAGTGAGGTGTGTTCGTACTCAAAGTGACGAAACACGTCTCAGCCCTCGGTCGCCGATGCCCTTGATCTCAACATGATAGGGCGTGAAGCATTCATTCGTTTTGTTGTATTCATTTACATTGATTAGTAAACTTGGTGCCTTTGGCCATCATGCATCGAGATGCGTGATTGGTGGCCCAAGGACCAAGGGCCACACTCCCTTGAGTCCATAACATGATAGGGAGTGTGGCCATGCACACATTGCTTTGAAATTTCCTTGCCATGCACTGTTTGTCCACAACTGCAGTAAAAACAGGATTCTGCAGGAATATATGGCCGGTCGGCCACTTTAAGTGCCGACCGACCATCAGAGTCCAGCCGGTGACCCAATTTTTGGTCGATGATCACATTTACATGGTCGGTGGTGCTTTTAATTGGCCAGTGTCATTCCAAAATGATCAGGGAATGGTTCAGAGGTGCCTCAAGAATTTTCACATCCCTCAAAGGTGCAGAACAGTGCAAACAGAGGCAACAGTGGCATGGTAACGGGTTTCCGAGCAAGGCAAATCGAGCATGCATCATCCACGCATTCCGAGACAGAGCTGCGGCGGTCTCTTTAGTTTCATATTTAGGCTGTTTTTTGTATTTAATTTTAATTAAATAGAAGTTTTGTAATAATTAATTAGCTACGATAGTTGATTCATTATTTGGCCTGTATTATTCTTTCGGACCCTCCGAGCGAGGGCAATTGTGTAATAAGTATATGTGAGTGTGTGCTTGTCTTCCAACCCCCACTTTTTTCTCCCTTTTATTTATCTTCTTTCAATGGTTAGTATTAGGGCATATTTAAATTAGCATACCTTATGCTGTGCATGCGTGCATTCATTCATCTGTATTGCATGGATCGGGCTCGGCGCATCATACTAACTGCATGGTATTTCAATTCCAAGTTGAATACATGTTATCTGTTACATTTCATATGCCATGTTTAGAATAGCCGAGGCTATCTAGGTTGCATTTTTGCACGTGTTGCATTAAGCATTTCAGCATAGTTAGGATTCATGCATGGTCACTAACTAGTTTCTGTTTTGGCTTGGAGTACTCGGTAAGTTTTTATGCTTTAGCATGCTTGCATGCGTGTGAGTGTTGCCATGATAGCATGCTTTACCATGAGGCTATGTGCTTATGTGATATAACTGCCTGAGTGCCTGTGGGTGAAGGTTGGGTTATTTAAATTGGAACAATGCATTGATTGCGAGTTTTAAGCCCACTTGTGAGTGGCAAATCACCATGTTTTCTAAGCCCACTTGAGGGTGGCAAAATCCACCTTTTAGCCTACTTCCGAGTAGCAAACTACTTTCAGAAACAAACATGAGATGTTTTGTTCCAACTCAGGCGATCCAGTCTATACTTGTTTTGCTGTGTGCATCACATAGTAATTCTAGCTAATTAACCAGAATAAGAACACATGTGTTTTTAAAAACAAGATATCATGTTTAGTAGAGGCCGATCTTTGATCGGGCGAGCGGGGGTGCTCATAGCTGACCTTCCCCAATCGTACCCAAGTTCTCGAGCCGAGGTAACTTTGGTGATGACGGACACATGGCCTTAGGCAAACGAGTCAGGGTTTCCTAAATTCTCCCATAAAAAAATATTTAGGTGGCGACTCCATATCTGGCAAAGCAGTCTATGTTTGGCACTTCTTTCTAAAAATCAGTTTTCCAAAACGATTTGCCGGATTTGGACTCTTTGGTGATTTATCAGTCTCGCATTGCACTTTGCGAGATCAGATTAAGAACCGTGACAATTTGAGTTCGAACTGTAGTGAGCCCCAAATGAACAGAATGGGATTCCCTCCCGAGGCGTTCGGGGACATCTACAGTTTCTGGCGACTCTGCTGGGAAGTTTGGAGAACTTAACTCGAACTCATGATTTCTTGGCTTGATTACACTTATGTGTTTCTTTGCATTGCATTTGCATTGGTGCGCCTAGGACACCGTGTTTGCCATCTGCTATTCCTGAACGGTTTGCCGAAGGCTCGCTTTGTTAAGCGTGCCATAAGGCTGACCGGTTACGGGCTCTGCCACGATGGGAACACAAACCCCGATTTTTATCAGGGCACCCTTTTGACCATTCGACCTAGTGCATATTCGGAATCCATAGTGACCATTCCAAGCTAGGACAGGTTACTTACCCGATTATAGGTTGTTTGAAACCGCTGCGTGCGTAGTGAAACCCTAGCTCCTGACGAAATAGGACAGGGAAACCCTATCTCAATATAGGGGTGTTTTGGCTCCCTTTTACTTGCTATGTGCTTTTAGAGTGCGTCTCTACAGGAATGCATGTATCAGTTCACAAGTTTGGGCATCAGGCTTGCGGGCATCAGTTCAGTATCTTGAGAATCAGTTATCTGCGGGTTTTAGATTCAGTTTTGGGGGCAGTGATTTGGGGAAGAATGATCAGTATTTGAGAACAGTCTATTCAGCTTATCAATTGTGTGTTGTGATGCCCAACTACGTGCTGTGTGTTTATTTACGCTGTTGTGCTGTCTATTTGTCTGGTTATTTATTTCCTTATTATTGCTTTATTTATCTTTTTGCTAGGTAGTTTAGCACAATTGCTTCAGACCATGCAGATATTCCCCAAGCTCTCTAGATTAGAGGTCGCCGACTTAATCGATCTGAGGATCTGGTCGACGGACAACTAGTGTTTTATTCCTTACCCCCGGTTATCAGACGGAGGTCGAGAAGACGCAGTGTATCAGTACCGAAATTGCCAGATCCGTGGTCTTTGAACAGTCGGGTTGAGATTTCTGAATCTACTATAGAGGCAGATACACCAGCAATTCAGATAAATCAGGACAGTATGTCAGGGATGGAAGACATGGTGTGCCAGCTCCAGGAGAGCATGAAAGCCATGCAGGAGGACGCTATCTGCCAAGTAGAATTTTCCAAACAGCAGGCTGCAATCATGGCCTAATAGACAGAGCTAATCACCCGGTTACAACAGCAAACCGGAGCATTTGCTTCATACTAGGCTCCTCCCCCAACAATAGTCCCAATACCTGAGGAGATGACGAACGTCCAGAATGCTCAAGAGGATATAGACATCCCAACGGGGCTGGCTCCACCCCCGATTCTACCTCAACTATCCAAGGCACCTACGCTTATCAATCAACCGGACTCTCCCTTTGAGTTCGAGGTGGACCCTACAACATTGAAGTTGAGCAAGCTCGAGAAGTTGTTCAAGAAGTCCCAAGGGGTAAAGTCCATCCCAGATATCGAGGACGGGTATACCGATGCGGCTGTGACGCTGCCAGATCGGTTCAAGATGCCACAAATCGACCGCTTTGACGGGTCCGGGGATCCCATGGTGCATCTACGTTTGTTTTCGGATATACTAAGGCCGATGGGCCTCACCAGACTACAGAAGCTTTCTTTATTCGGCCGGACCTTGTCAGGTGTAGCGGCCATCTGGTATGCAAAATTGGAAGACGATGTCATGAGGAATTGGGATAAGATGGCCGAGGCTTTCGTCGTTCAATACTCCTATAATACATAGATCGAGATTACAACCCGTGATCTTGAGACAACTAGGCAGGAGCCTAAGGAGAGTTTCTCTGAATTCGTAACCCACTGGAGGGCCAAGGCCTCAATGATGACCATAAGACCGATGGATACGGATCAAATACGAATGGTTGTGCGCAACCTCCAACCCAAATTAATACAGAAAATGATCGTGCTTCCCTTCCCTACCTTTTCAGATCTGCATGAGATGGGAGTACAGATCGAGGATGCCTTGAAGCAGGGCTTGATTGACAATGACAGAGAGCAACCCAAGAGAACCTTCAACAACCGCAGTACGAATGCAGACACAAGCAGTGCTGCAGCTGCCAGATCTCAGGAAGTAAGCATGGTCACCACCAACACCCCAAGAACCATTGCAGCTATGCCATTCACCGGTGCATCTGGTAGTAGTTCGCAAACAGCTAAATACCCACCCAAAAGCCAAAGAACCTTCGCTCCATTATATATGCCCCTGTCCAAAGCACTGGGGGTTTTAATCAAAAAAGGGCACTTAAAGCCCCTAGAGCCGCAGCCATTGCCGGAAAAACTCCCCTCTTCCCATAACCTGGCCAAATACTGCTCGTTTCACCAACAGCACGGTCTTGACACTGACCAGTGCTTCCGATTACGCCATGAGATTCAGGATCTCATCAATAATGGAGTGATCGTGCCTCTAGAGAAATCCAATGTCACAACCAACCCTCTCCCGCCACACAACCAAGCTCCACCCCCCAAACGTATCAACTTTATCTAGACCGGGGTTACGACATACGACCCTAGCATATACATCACTCCTTTCCATCTACCTAAGCCAGAGGTGCTCCCTTCTGGCTGCACTGACTTGTGCATGTTGGACATCTCCAGAACCCAACCCGAACCAATGGTGGTGACTGTCGAAGACAGAACAGGGGAGACTTCAGTATAGAGTGGGATTGTTGAGTCAGAACATGAGGAATCTGGGAGTTTTGCTGAGGAGGTATACAGTCCGAGTGACTACATTCTGTCAATAGGCCAGGTTGGGCCAAATGTGGAATTGCCGGCAAGGGCAGAGCTTTGTGTGGTGCAGGGGGATGGATTTGGTCAAAGGATAGATGACTTGGCGGCTATGGAGGGGGATTTTGCTGACCTCCAGTTCTTCAATGAACAAGATCTAGAGGGCATGGCAGTCAACTGGTCTGATTTTGAAGAGTCAACAGAGGTTACCAGATGGCTTGATGACTTACCAGACGTCGTCGAAAAATCTCAGTTGGAACAAGGCCAGGCAGGGACAACGACATCAATTGTGGCCAGAAAGGCCGGAGATCAGAATACATCACCGGAGAGCGCTGGTGTCGATAATTTCGCTCGGGATTTGGGCATTTTGAATGCAGGGATTGTTGAACAACAAACTGTATTGATGGAATTAGAACAAGAAGGAATCGAAGAGTTTGAGAGAATCAGGAAAGCCAAAGCCCCTGTGGAGACTAAAAGTGCTGTATGCACAGGAACGGAGGCTGTTGCGAATGTGTGGACAGAAGGTACCATGAGTACAAGGACGGTGGTAACAGAGCCGGACAGGTGTCTGTTGGCTGCCAATGGAATGTGGTGGGAGGACGATAATCTATGTCTTGCCCACACGGATGAGGACTGGGGGAGCAATCAACCAGACGATACCTGGTACATCGGTGAAGTCGATCATATGACCAGGAGCGGGCGATATTTCAAGCCCCCGCATTAGACCAATCAGAAGCATCTGGGAAGGACAAGGAGGCAGAGAGAGAGAGAGAAGTAACTCGAAGAAGAGATTGTACTGAAGCAGTTGAAAAAGATACAAGCAGACATCTCTATCTGGGGACTGCTTATGGCTTCGCGAGTACATAGACAGGCCGTCCTATCGGCAATGGATAAGGCCAAACTCTCAATAGAAACCACACTGGAACAGTTGGTGGGATTGGTCTTTCCGGGAGGAGCTTCCCCGATGTTGACCTTCTCCGACAAAGAATTACCACCCGAGGGCGCGAATCACAACAAGCCACTTTACATCTCTGTGGAGTGTAAGAGCAAATGGATACCCATGGTACTTGTCGACACAGGGTCCGCCATCAATGTGTGCCTGGCAAGGACTGCATATGCAATCGGTTTAAAGACTGTGGGCTTTGTGCCAACAGCCCAGGTGATCCGGACATATGATAACACAAGCAGAGAAGTAATGGGGACAGTGAAAATTCAGACCAAGGTCGGGCCGGGACAACATGAGATAGACTTTCACGTCTTAGAAGTTCCTACGACCTTCAATCTACTTTTGGGGCGGCCGTGGTTGCACCAAGTAAAGGCAGTTTCGTCCACCTTGCATCAGATAGTGAAATACCCCCATGGGAAGGGAGCAGCCATCGTTTTTGGAAATTCGTCGATCCATCCACCGCCAGAAGTATCTACGCCAGTTTTGGAAATTGAGCATGGTATGGAGGATGTGTTCATGTTGGGTTTTACCCTGGCTGAGGCCCAGATCGTGCAGAATATCTTAGCTGTTAATGAGGAGGTGTATGTTAGCGCACAATCAGTATACCTTATGAACAAGCTTCAACACATCCCCGAGATGGGATTGGGAAAGAGTGGCCGGAAGGGCGTCGTTGTATCGGCCGAAGTGCTGCACAACCCGCATACCTTTGGTTTGGGTTATCTGCCCACCAAAGAAGATTGGGTACAGAAAGGTAAGGAGATGGCTGGGAAAGCCAAAGCAAAGAAGGCCGGAAAGCCTTTTGAGTTGATGCACCGGCCCATCCAGGGTACCCTAAAGGGATGCTTTGTTCGGGAGGGGGAGGACTTTCCATTTTGTGGCTTCCCAGAGCCGTGGATAAGCGCAGAGAGGAAGCGCATGCCAGGGTGTGAAATTTTCTTTGACCTATAGTTATCCGGGGATGACGTTGCCGAAGAGCAAACGGACCCATTAGTTGAGGCTGAGCAGAGCAAGAAAGTGGAGTCTGAGGATGCCGAAAGTGAAATGGGGGTAGCGCTGGCATGTCTACTTTCAGATCCTCCGATCGAACAGAAGTGCTTGGGGGATAACTTCTCGGTGTCCGTGATCGAGAATGAAATGGCTGCGGGCCTACCATCAAACATTTTGGATGCATCCATCGCAACCTCTCTCATTTGGCAGTATGAAGAGGGATTTTTGTCAAGCAGCACCGAGTCAGGTAGTGAGTCGGAATCTGATTTCGCCGAATTTGTTGAGTCAGAATCAGGTTCCAGCTCAACTGAGTCTGAGTCCGGTATTCCTGGGGGTGACAACCCAGATGCCACAGTCCTGTCTAGGTCGTCTTTTTCTTTTTCTTTTGAGTCTGTTGCAACCGAAGAATCGGACGATTTGGATGTGCTTAATGAGAGTGATGTGGCTGTGGTTTCTGAGTACTTTTTTGTGCCCTTGATTTATTGCATTAACTCAAACTTTCAAAATTTTGATGAAAACGACGAGGAAGAAATTCCTCCAGTTTTGCAGCCCTTAATTGAACAAGAGCAGGAAAGATTTGTTAAACCCTTAATGGATGAAATCACTACTGTGAATATTGGTACTGAGGAGGACCCACGGCTGGTCCAGATCAGGTCCACGTTGTCTTCAGAGGAACGTGAGCGCTTAGTCACTTTATTAAAAGATTTCAAAGATGTTTTCGCGTGGTCGTACGAAGACATGCCTGGAATCGATCCTAAGATTGTAAAGCACCGGATCCCTTTTGACCTAGAGGCCCGACCCGTTAAACAGAAACTCAGAAAGATCCGCCCGGACTGGGCTATCAAGATTAAGGAAGCGGTCACCAAGCAAATTGACGCAGGTTTCCTGCTGGTATCCGAATACCCAACGTGGTTGGCCAACATCGTTCCGATGCCGAAGAAGGATGGTAGGATCCGGGTATGCGTGGATTTCAGGGACTTGAATAGAGCTAGTCCGAAGGACGACTTCCCTTTGCTGCATATCGATGAGTTAGTGGACTTCACAGCGGGACATGCTTTGCTTTCGTTCATGGATGGTTTCTCAGGCTATAATCAGATTGTAATGGCACCCGAGGACTAGGAGAAGACTGCTTTCACCACCCTGTGGGGGACTTACTATTACAGGGTGATGCCGTTTGGGTTGAAGAACGCTGGAGCTATATATCAACGGGCCGCGACTACAATATTGCATGACATGATCCACAAAGAGGTTGAGGTGTATGTGGACGACATGATCATCAAGTCCAAAGAAAGAGAGGGCCACTACACCGCCTTGCAAAAGTTCTTCCAAAGGATCAGGGAATTTCAGTTGCGGCTGAATCCTCAAAAGTGTACGTTCGGTGTTACAGCAGGGAAAATGTTGGGGTTTCTGATTACACAGAGAGGTATCGAAGTCGACCCTTCCAAAATCAAGGCCATCTTAGAAATGCCACCACCAAGGACTGAAAAGGAGGTGCGAGGCTTTCTAGGTAAAGTGCAATTCATAAGACGATTTATCTCAAAATTAACCTTGACTTGTGAACCACTTTTTGGCCTCCTGAAGAAAGGAAAGAAGTTCCAATGGGACGGCCGATGCCAAGCTGCTTTTGAACAGATCAAGGAATACTTACAAAACCCGCCTGTGTTGTCACCGTCAGAGCTGGGGAGACCGTTGATTTTGTATCTTTCAGCGACTGAGACCACAATGGGCTGCATGCTCGCACAAGAGTTTGAGGACAAGGTGGAGAGGGCTATCTACTATCTGAGCAAGAAGATGTTGGAGTATAAAACCTGCTACACACCATTGGAAAAGGCTTGCTTAGCCTTGGTCTGGGCTACCAGGAAGTTGCGGCACTACTTGTTAGCTCACTCTGTAATGTTGGTTTCAAGATTAGATTCCATCAAATATCTCTTCGAGAAACCGGCACTTACGGGTAGGCTAGCTCGCTGGTTGCTTTTGCTTTCCGAATTTGATCTGAAATATGTGACGCGCAAGTCAGTCAAGGGAAGAGCGGTAGCGGAGTTCTTAGCCGATCATCCAGTTGAAGGAGGTGAAGCAGTTGAGTACTTATTCCCAGATGAGGCCATTTGCATATCGAAGACGAAACTTGGACGATGTACTTTGACGGAGCGTCAAACCAATACGGGTATGGGATAGGGGTGTTGCTGATAGCGCCTGACAATTCCCGTATTCCCCTAGCCTTCAAACTCCATTTCAAAGTCTCGAACAACGAAGCAGAGTATGAAGCATGCATTGTTGGTTTAGAAGCGGCCCTGGAACTAGGGGCAAGACGATTGGACGTCATTGGGGACTCGAACCTTGTGGTATCCCAAGCTAAGGGGGATTGGAAAGTTAAAGAGGAAAAGATGATAATGTACCACCAGACCTTGGACTTGCTGATTCCTCGGTTTGAGAAGCTAAACTTCACTCATCCACTAAGAGAAAACAACAGGTTCGCAGATTCACTAGCAACTCTATCTTCCATGATAGACATCCCTTCTGGAGTCCGGATGCATCCGATCATTATTGACCCGAAGTTTACACCGGCCTACAAGTCAATTGCCGCCATAGAAAAAGTTCAAGACGAGAACCCTTGGTATTACGATGTCTGGAACTTCTTGGAGAAAGAAGCATATCCGCCAGGGGCAAACGCTAAAGACAAGAGGGCAATCCGAAGGATGGCTGCCCAATTCATCATCTGTGGAGGAAAATTGTATAAGAGAGGTCATCTGGGAATGCATAAGCTGTGCGTTGAGGTTGAAGAGTCAAAGCGCCTAATGGAGGCCATCCATGGGGGAGAATGCAGAGTGCATATGAACGGGGTAATGCTGGCTCGAAAGATCCTTAGACAGGGTTACTACTAGTCCACCATGGAAGAGGATTGTGTCGGCTTTGTTCGGCGATGCCACAAATGTCAGATCCATGCAAACCGCATGAACATCCCGCCGTCGAAGCTGTACAACATGACTTCGCCATGGCCATTTTCAGTTTGGGGAATTGATGTGATCGGAGCTGTTACTCCGAAGGGGTCAAATGGGCATGAGTTCATCCTGGTCGCGATAGACTACTTTACAATGTGGGTCGAGGCCCAATCTTATGCGGTGTTAATGGCGTCGCACGTTGCAAAGCTAATCAGAAACAACATCATCTGTCGTTATGGGGTCCCGAATGAGATTATTTCAGATAACGGTTCCCACTTCAAGAAGGAAGTGATTGACTTGTTAGAAAAATACAACGTGGCTTTTCATAAGTCATCCACATACTGACCGCAAATAAGAATATCAAACACATACTGCAGAAGATGGTGGAAACCTATCGGGACTGGCCAGATAAGCTACCGTTTGCTCTGTAGGGCTACCGGACTTCAATTACAACTTCTACTGGGGCGACTCTGTATTCATTGGTTTATGGGATGGAGGCCGTTCTACCTATTGAAATTGAGGTTCCGTCTTTGCGAGTATTGGCTGAGTGTCAGATAGCCGAAGTAGATTGGCAGCAGAGCAGATTTGAAGAACTCATGCTCTTTAATGAGAGAAGACTGAAAGTACTATACCATGTTCAAGGTTATCAGCGCAGAATTGCCGGGGCTTTCAACAAGAAAGTTAAGTCCAGGAATTTGAAAGAAGGAGATTTGGTGCTCAAGGACAACCGAGCTCCCACGATCCTAGGAGCAAGTTCAGACCCAATTGGACTGACCCTTACATCATTAAGTCTATCTGGTCAGGTGGAGCTTCTGATGGACCTAGATGGCCTAGAGTTCTCCCAACCGATCGATATGGACAAATTGAAAAAATATTACCCCTGAGTGGCTCGCTAGGCTGAAAACTCGAAAGGGCGACCTAGGCAAAAGTTAGAGCACAGAAAATTTGAAATTACAAAAACTAAGCTCGCAAGGTTGAAAACCCGCAAAGGGCGGCCTTGGCAAAAGTTAGAGCGTAAAAGGAGAGTGAAAATACTCGAGTGAACCCGAGCCTGAACTACATAAGGTTTGATTCCCATTTTTGGGATACGTAGGCAACTTCATCCTAAAGTTCAGCCATAAACTTTTCCCCGATCAACTTTGTCCATTTGATCATCTCGGTCATCTTTGTCTATTCAGCATTCAAAAACTCGATTGTGATCTCCGGTGTTGTACTTTTCAGACTAGGGGCAACTTTCCAGTTGCTGGGATCCGGGGTTGTGCATCTCAGGGATAAATCTCAGGCGTGTCCAGTTCTGATCCATATCGAAAATGATTTTAAAAAGTTTTAATAAAATTTGATTTTGCTCAAATTAATCTTTTTTTACAACTTAGACCATTTTTGGACCAAAGCGGAAAATTTTCAGTACCCACAACCTTCAATTTTATTGATTTCAATACAGAGTTCTCTTGCTCTTGTATACAAATTGAAGTTGTTTTTCATTACATTCATAAAGAAAACTTGAAAGTTCTGATTAAAGCAAATAAATCTGAGGCATAGATGAGTCAGGTGTTCCTGCGTCCCCTCCCAGAGTTGGTCGAAGCCTCTGATGCCAAGCTGGGCCCAATTTGTGCCTCTTCATTAAGCCAATCTATGCACTCATCAGATAAGGTGCAACTGAAAGTGGGAGCGGGGGCCAGGAGTTCTCTAGTCCTCCATGTAACGGCATGCCGGGCAAGCTGCGCACCTCGGACCGGGAATGCGGCTGGATACTCCATTCCCTCTACTGGGCAAATCTGATCATGGCCAAACTGGCGTTGAAACCGAAACAAGAAATAGAATACATAGCGAGTCAAGCCAATCAACTAAATCCCGGTCTGCTAGGACATGCTGTAGCTCATTGCTGGTAGGTTGAGCCAGGGACATCGCCAAGCAATGCGGTCTGCAGACAAATTGCACATCCAGTTGAACCACCATCCCTCATCTAGGGCGTCAACTAGACCACATCAGAAGAAGTAGCCGCAAGCTGAGTATGCTGGGCAAGAGTCCACAACCCGTAACTTATCCATCAACCACACCTGGGGAGGGATGAAAAATGAGAGAATAAAGAATAGAGAGGTGTACGATGAGAGAAAAAGTAAGAAAAGGGTTTTTGTGAGAAAAATCGAGCCTGAGGGCCGAGTGATGTGAGCAATACATATGTGAGAAAAGGGTGAGAAACATTACCTGCAACAGTAGTGGACTCCCCCGCAAACCTGGTCGTCTCCCGGCGATGGAAACCATCCAAGCCCATCAATGTCTTGGCCAATGACATGGCAATGTAGCTTTTGCCTTCCCTTAGGCCTTGAACAACCTCGATCAGCCGGACACTAGATCCTCTGGATCTTGAGGCAAGCAAGAAATGAGATAGCATGCATAAACAAAGGGCATGTCGCCGAAAGCCTTGCCAATGATGGTTATCACGGTCACCGGCATCGGAAAACTGACAAATCAAACTCGGAATATCCAGCATTCTGTCATAAATCAAAGATCGAGCATCGTGCATAGTGAGTCCACACATTCGCCTCAAGGCTTGGGCGTAGCCGAAGCGAAGTTGGGGCAAGAATTCCTCGTTGCACACGGATTCCATCAAAGCTTGGAAATCTTCGAAGGTAGGACACACCTCTTGCCCGCCAAAGCTAAAGACATGTGTTACCGGATTCCAAAACCTTGCCGCGGCATGGAAAAATGGAAAGTGCAGCGGAGTGCGACTCAGCGTGAATAGTGCATTTACGCCAAAGGCCCGGAAATTCAGCTTTTCCGAGCCATCCAAGTTGGCAATCCAAGCTGTGAGATTTTGGGCAAGAAACTCTTCCATTTGGAGCAAATCAGTGTTGAATTGAGAAAAACTACGAAGCTGAGGCTTTTTGTAGGGGATAAGGTGTGAGTGGAAGACAGATGTCAGCATTCTGGTGGTTCTTGCCATTTATGGCCAGCCGGCCAAAAATAGTGCCGACCGACCACCATTTTTGGTTGAAGGGCCAAAAATTTGGGCCGATGGACATTTGTTGAGGCCGATGGCCTTCCCCCGTGGCCGGTGGTCTTCCTTCTTGTTCCTTGAGCTGTTTATGTGTTGAACATGCTGGGAATTTGGGACTGGCACCACTTCCAATGCCCTCCGGTGATTATTGTGACGAGGCCACGCCCATTTGCTTATCGGGTTATATGTCACATTCTTTAAGTTTTTGTTTTTCTTATTGAGTTGTACTCGCACTTGGTTAGCTTATCCAGCTCTTTGTTTTGACTATCGAGTTGTTTTTGTCCTTACTTGGTTCACAACCTGATTATTACATTGCAAATGCTTAATTTTCAAACAAAGGTTCAAATCTCTTTTACATTGTTGTGTAATGCAATGCGACGCGATGCATAAAATATAGCACTTTTTGAACAAAATAGATGTTTCATTGCCATCATGTCTTTTGTAAAAAAAAGAGAGTAAGTAAAAGTAGTTTTGAGAAAGTAAGAACCTGCCTGAGGCAGTGCAATGTGCTTAAACTACCAGTAAAAAGATAAGTAGAGCAAAAGGGGAGCAGGGCAGCAGAGTGTCCAGATTAACACTAGTAGCCTCCCCATGTGGTCGATGCACCTCCCACGCCCTTGTTCGGGTCAATTATGTGGTTTGGCACCTTCACTACTTAAGACAATGCAAGGAATTGCACTCTTGAAACCTTAGTAGAGCCTCGTGCTGACCTCGAGCCGTGTCTTCTATGAGCGATGTTCGGTATGTGCGAGGAGCATCCTTTCCCGTGTCCTTTTTGTCTCTTATAACTCCCACAAATCTCTTCGATTATGTTGTATTATGTTGCTTCACTTTGGCTTTAGTAAAGCACGCTCGTTACGTGTCTTGCGTTGAGCGCTGCCTCGCCTTGTTTCGAATTCGCATCTCAACATCATGAGTAACATGCCTTTACCATGCCTCAGTTGAATATCCACCCTTTTCGCATTGCTTTACACATTGCGTACGTTTCCACGTATGCTTTACTTACATGTGTTTATACACCCCTTCATGTTCCTTTTTATACACATTGCATGCGTTGTCGCGTATTGCTTTATGTATATGTGTTCAAGTTCCTTTTTATACACATTGCATGCGTTGTCGCGTATTGCTTTACTTATATGTGTTCAAGTTCCTTTTTATATACATTGCATGCGTTGTCGCGTATTGCTTTACTTATATGTGTTCAAGTTCCTATACGCATTGCATGCGTTGTCGTGTATTGCTTTACTTATATGTGTTCAATTTTTTATACACATTGCATGCGTTGTCACGTCGTGCTTTACTTACATGTGTACATTTCAAGTTCCTATACACATTGCATGCGTTATCGCGTCGTGCTTTACTTATATGTGTTCAAGTTCCTTTTTATACACATTGCATGCGTTGTCGCGTCGTGCTTTACTTAGATGTGTACATTTCAAGTTTCCTATACACATTGCATGCGTTGTCGCGTTATGCTTTACTTATATGTGTTCAAGTTTCTATACACATTGCATACGTTGTCGCGTTATGCTTTACTTATATGTGTTCAAGTTTCTATACATATTGCGTACGTTTCCATGTATGCTTTACTTACATGTGTACATTTCAAGTTCCCCATTATACACATGGCATGCGTTGTCGTGTATTGCTTTACTTACATGTGTACATTTCAGGTTCCTTTATTTTCACACATTGTACATGTTGTCGCATGTGCTTTACTTACATGTGTATACACTTCCTCGCCTCTACACATTGTACACGTTGTCGCGTGTACTTTACTTATATGTGTTTATGCCTTCATAGCATTGTTATGCCTATTTCCAAATTGCATTGTTATGCACACACTTGGATTGCGTTGTTATGCACCCCTCTCACCCGCATTGTCATGCACCCCTTCACTTGCGTTGTCATGCACCTTTCAATTGTATTGTTATGCATGTATCTAACAATACTGTACCTGTTAAGTTTTCTTTCTCTTACAGGCACGATATTGTATGTACAGTTCATTTGAAGTTGGACCGACGAGACGAACCAGACAGGTATTGTATTCTCCGTGTGAGACGTAGCGAGAATAACATAATTCTCTTACATTCTTTCTGCATTGTAATGTAGTTTGGCTTTCGGCTTGCTTAAAACTGTTGCATGTTATGCTTCGTTACATCTTTATTTGCATGATCATAAGTTATGCTCGGCTTTGTGCACTGTCTTGCATTTTGCCCTTGCCTTCAGGCGCATATCTTTGTTTGTAGCTTGTATGCTTGGCCTAAGTCTTCGGCCTTGTCAAAAATGGATCGTCTCTGGGCTTTGACATTCACTCCCGTCATTGTTATGACTTTCGAGTTCTGTCAAAGAGGGGCAACTGTAGACACCCTATTTTTGACCGTCCTCAACACTCGGATGTCACCGTTTGAACACTCGGTGATCATCCATGTTCGTGTTCGTTTTGAGATCCCGAAGGACTCGACTGCACGCCTTGCCTTAGGATCTCTCAACTTGACTGTTTTGTGCTTGGTTGTGGACCAAGAACTTGTTTGTTTTTGCACCTGAGGGTAGGAGGTGGCTTGTTAGCCATCCCCTAAAACCCACCGGCCGTGGCATGAAGCCACCAGCCTTGCTTTTTCTGCTACCGACCAAATATTTGGTCGGGTGGCACTTCTGTTAGGTGCATCGGCTCTTTGAGTGGTCGGCCGGCCATTTATTTGGCCGATAGTCTCTCTCTCTAACCGATACCTCCTTTTTGCCTTTTTCAGGCATTGTGCATGCCAGCTGTGCAAGCTGGAGTGCACGGACCTGTCCTCTATACACGTGTATGGAGGAATTTGCACCCTTTGCACCCTTTTGGTCTAGCTTCTTGAGAAAGCTTGGACCTTTGTCTTAGCTTCCTCAAGAAGCTTGGACCCCTGTCTCAGCTTCCTCAGGAAGCCTTGGCCCCTTAGCCTTAGCTTCTTTAAGAAGCCTTGACCCCTTTTAATTAGCTTCTCTTGGAAGCTTAGGCCTTTGCCTTGTTTATATAAGAGGGCCCTCCCTCTCCATTGAGGAGGTTGAGCAAAAATCAGACTTATACATCTGATATATAATATATATCACTCTCTCTCTATATATCTCCCTCTCTCTCTACATTTGTGTGTATTAGAGGGCCTAAAAGTGTGTTTTGGTCTTAATTTTGCACTAAGACACCTAGTGTTACACCTTGCCTTGGTTATTGAGCTGTTGAGAGGTTGTTCTTGGAGCTTTTGAGTTGGTTTTGATCAGAAAAGGGGGCTGGAGTTTTGGTACTTCAAGTGTTCTTCAAGGGTGAGCACTATTGCTTTATATTCCCCATTCTTGCACTAGCTTTTAACCTACTTTGCATGCTGTTTTGAGCTTTGTGTATAACATATAAAAGTTCTATTTTTTTTGTGTTTAAGATACTTCATTAAGGTCACTTTGGTGTTGGGGGTCGTCCACCCCCTCTTAGGCCTTATTTGGCCCTTTTTGTGCTTTCTTTGTTGAGCTTCGGGAACCTTCGCGTATTGCCCTTCTCACCACTGAAATCCAGAGGATTTTGAATTTTCAGTGGTGAAGAAGAGGTTTTGAGGTCTTGCATAGGGGAGGGACACCCCTATCCCTTTGTCTCTCTTTTGCTTATGTTTTTGGCTCATAAGAGTAGCATGCATGCTTAGTTGTTTTTAGCATCATTTCAGTAGGTATTTGGTGATATTTGGTCATATTATACCTTTGTTTTTAGTTGGTTTGATGGTCCATTTCATGCATTAAATGCTTGTCTTGTAATCTCATGTTTTGGCCTAACATGTATCATGTTGTGAGATGACATTTTAGCATGATTTTGGTTTGACTCCATGAAGCTTTTAGTCCTATTTCATCATGTTTAAGGTCTGTCTTGGGTCTTTAGAGTCATGTTTGTCATGTTTTGTATAGCCCCTTTGCATTCTAGCTTGTAGGCCTTGAGTGTGTGAGCCATAAGCATGCTGTGGTTGGGTTGCTTCAGTGATTTGGAGTCATTTCCCATGCTATTTTAGTCCATAATCCATGCTTGTAGGCTTGCATTCATCATCTCTTTCATGCTTTGAAGAGTCGTCCTTTCGTGCCTTGAAATGGGTCATAGTGCATGCCTTTTGTTTAAGTCATTTGGGATGCCATTCATGTGGATTTTGGGGTGTATTTTGATGCACTAAAACCCTGTTTTTGGTTGCATA
Organism: Camellia sinensis; assembly: GCF_055761805.1. Classification (NCBI taxonomy): domain Eukaryota; kingdom Viridiplantae; phylum Streptophyta; class Magnoliopsida; order Ericales; family Theaceae; genus Camellia; species Camellia sinensis. Next base: position 133,722,572 of record NC_138961.1, on the reverse strand, counting down.
ATCCATGCCATGTGTGGTCATGATAGTTGTAATGGAATGCTCCCTTTTATGCCTTAGTTTTAGGCCCATTGGTGTGCGTGTTTGCATGAGCATTTGTCCATCATTTTTAGTATGTTCGGCCACTGTTTTGGGGCATGGCTAAGGCCTCCCATTTCAGTTTAAGTCCATCCTTGTATATAAATTGCATGATTGACATGTTGCATTACATTGGTTACATGCTTACATTGTATTATGTTTGTATGTTGTTTAGCTAGTTGCATTACATAATCTCGTTGTATGCTTGACATGTTCATATTGCATTAGTTTGGCTTGCATGGTTAGGTAGTGTCATGTTGCATTAGCTTAGCATGCTCTTATTGCATTGCATTAGTTGCATTACTTCGCATTGCATATAGCATACATACATGGCATTGTGTTTGGTTTGGGGTGTCAAACCAAACACGAGGAGTGAGGTGTGTTTGTACTCAAAGTGACGAAACACGTCTCAGCCCTCGGTCGCCGATGCCCTTGATCTCAACATGATAGGGCGTGAAGCATTCATTCATTTTGTTGCATTCATTTACATTGATTGGCAAACTTGGTGCCTTTGGCCATCATGCATCGAGATGCGTGATTGGTGGCCTGAGGACCAAGGGCCACACTCCCTTGAGTCCATAACATGATAGGGAGTGTGGCCATGCATACATTACTTTGAAATTTCCTTGCCTTGCACTGTCTGTCCACTGCTACAGCAAAAACAGGATTCTGTAGGAATAAATGGCCGGTCGGCCACTTTAAGTGTCGACCGACCATCAGAGTCCAGCCAGTGACCCAATTTATGGTCGATGATCACATTTACATGGTCGGTGGTGCTTTTAATTGGCCGGTGTCATTCCAAAATGATCAGGGAATGATTCAGAAGTGCCTCAAGAATTTTCACATTCCTTAAAGGTGCAGAACAGTGCAAACAGAGGCAACAGTGGCATGGTAACGGGTTTCCGAGCAAGGCAAATCGAGCATGCATCATCCACGCATTCCGAGACAGAGCTGCGGCGGTCTCTTTAGTTTCATATTTAGGCTGTTTTTTGTATTTAATTTGTTAATTAATTAGAAGTTTTGTAATAACTAATTAGCTAGGATAGTTGATTCATTATTTGGCCTGTATTATTCTTTCGGACCCTCCGAGCGAGGGCAATTGTGTAATAAGTATGTGTGAGTGTGTACATGTCTTCCAACCCCTACTTCTTTCTCCTTGTTATTTATCTGCTTTCAATGGTTAGTATTAGGGCATATTTAAATTAGCATACCTTATACCATGCATACGTGCATTCATTCATCTGTATTGCATGCACTGAGCTCGGCGCATCATACTAACTGCATGGTATTTCAATTCCAAGTTGAATACATGTTATTTGTTGCATTTCATATGCCATGTTTAGAATAGCCGAGCCTATCTAGGTTGCATTTTTGCACGTGTTGCATTAAGCATTTTAGCATAGTTAGGATTCATGCATGTTCACTAACTAGTTTCTGTTTTCGCTTGGAGTACTCGGTAAGTTTTTATGCTTTAGCATGCTTGCATGTGTGTGAGTGTTGCCATGATAGCATGCTTTATCATGAGGCTATGTGCTTATGTGATATAACTGACTGAGTGCCTGTGGGTGAAGGTTGGGTTATTTAAATTGGAACAATGCATTGATTGCGAGTTTTAAGCCCACTTGTGAGTGGCAAATCACCATGTTTTCTAAGCCCACTTGAGGGTGGCAAAATCCACCGTTTAGCCTACTTACGAGTAGCAAACCGCTTTCAGAAATAAACATGAGATGTTTTGTTCCAACTTAGGCGATCCAGTCTATACTTGTTTTGCTGTGCGCATCACATAGTAATTCTAGCTAATTAACCGGAATAAGAACACATGTGTTTTCAAAAACAAGATATCATGTTTAGTAGAGGCCGATCTTTGATCGGACGAGCGGGGGTGCTCATAGTTGACCTTCCCCAATCGTACCCAAGTTCTCGAGCCGAGGAAACTTTGGTGATGACGGACACGTGACCTTAGGCAAACGAGTCAGGGTTTCCTAAATTCCCCCATAAAAAAATATTTAGGTAGTGACTCCGTATCTGGCAAAGCAGTCCATGTTTGACACTTCTTTCTAAAAATCAATTTTCCAAAATGATTTGCCGGATTTGGACTCTTTGGTGATTTATCAGTCTTGCATTGCACTTTGCGAGATCAGATTAAGAACCGTGACAATTTAAGTCCGAATTGTAGTGAGCCCCAAATGAACAGAACGGGATTCCCTCCCGGGGCATTCGGGGACGTCTACAAGGATGCGTGGGAAAAATAACATATATATACTTCTTATAATTTTAAAAATTACATTTTTTCTTTATAATTTCATAATGAATGACGGTTGACTTTTCAAGCCTACTTTGGCTAGCGATTGGGAGAGCTTTCGGTGTCCGTTTGAGGTGAATGTTTTCTTTCAAATTGTTCTACTGGACGAGAGCTATTCAATGGTGTGTTCAGAAGTTGATTTTAACAACTTCGAAATGTGGGCAGTGTTGAAAAATGCCCCTATTTCACTGAAAATTCGCTCAACCAAGCTCTAATACCACTTGTTGGGTCAGAGGGAGCCACAAATTGATGCAAACAAACACACACAAAATAGAAACACAAATTTTATGTAGTTCGACAATTGCCTACATCCACAGGGAGCGAAAATCCTATATATTTTGGAGAGATACAAATTTACTCTTGTTTTCTCACCACTCTCTTCTTTTTCAATTCAATGTCTGCATATAAAAATACAATAGCGTACCTATCTATTTATAGGCTTCCACCGAGGGTGACATGCGTAGGCGGTGATAGAAATTTCACTACATTTCAGACGCATTTGGAAAGCTTCCATGGATGACTTTCACAGAGCGTCAATCCAAATTGAAATTTGTTACTTGCTTCTGGATCATTCAGGAGCTTCTGGTTCCTTCTTCAAGCTAGAGAAGAGAAATCATTATTCTCTTTCCTTCTTCTTTCTTCGTAGAGAAGTTTGAGCCAATATCCCCATAGTTTTGTCTCTACTACCAATCAAAGATAAAAGAAAAACAGGTTTTCTTTGTTTGTTCACATCTACCCTCTACATTGTCGTATTGAAATCGATCTCATCATCATCAATAGCAGCGTGGAGCACCATCTTTAATTTTCTTTGTTCATGACACTCCTATTCCCTTAACGTTTTTGCCCACATATCAAACGCAATTGTTTGGGCAATGCATTCCTGTAGTTCATCACAATAGTCATCTGTTATCTCTCATGTATCCTTTCTCAATATATATATATATTATCAATCCTAACAAAAAAATACACAATTTATTTATTAAATGATATATAGAACACTTACATTTCTGATATTCAATTTCGTGGGTCAACGGACTGAATCAATTGATTCGTGGATTTCCATCTTCAAAGACTACTTTTTCATTTTCAATTGAAATATCAATATCATTTAAAGAAAAAATGTATACCATTAATAGTGTTAAAAACAATTTTTTACCCCGGACCAATTGAATTTTATGGAACGATGGGTTGCTTTGATCTGAAATAGCAAAAAAATGAAAGAAAGATAGTGGATTCACTCAAAGAGAGACAGAGAGACATGGAAATAGAGACACAAAGACATAAAGAATCGAAGACAGAGAGAGACAGAGTTTACCTTGTTTCGTCCTTTCACCATTTTGAGGACCACCACTCCGCCGGATTAGAGAATTCTTGAGAGAGAGAGAGAGAGAGAGAGAGAGAGAATTTTTACTGAGTGAGTGGTTCGTGATGTCACCTCTAGCAACTTAAATATACTTATAGAAAGATTTTTGGTTAGGGATTAAGTCGATTGGCAAAGGATGCACGAGAAAAATAAAATATATATACCTTTTATAATTTTAAAAATTACATTTTTATTTAATATTTTCATAACAAATGATTCTTTTTATTAATAAATCATCAAGTCAATTAATAATTTTAATAATGTCAGAAATTTATTTCAATTAATAATTCAAGTAATTTTAATATTGTATAAGAAAGAAGTTACAAATTTTATTTTTTAGTTAATTTTCTTAAATATTTTTTAATAAGAGGATGTTTATAATTTTTCAAATCATAGCGGACAATCCATATTTTAAATATATCTTGGGGAGTATATTTATACATATACATCAGGGCCGGCCCTGAGTTCGATGGGGCCTAAGGCGAATTTTAAAAATGGGGGCCCTTTTATGTTGAAAAAAAATTCATGAATAAAACAATAAGTTACAATTTTTTTTATTTGTTTGTAACCATAAAAAAATTTCCTTCCACATATAATTATTAAAATTATAAATAAAACAATTTAATAAAACAAAATTAGAACAAAAAAATTAGGAAAAAATTATTCAATTAAAATTGATAAAGACCTAGGTAAAAAAATTTGAGCAAAATTATTTATTCCACTAAAATCTAATAGATAAAGAAGGTAAAAATAAAAAATAAAAAAATAGGGCCCATATGTTGTCTGTATTATTTTTCTTAAGTCCAAACACTTTTTTTTTAATATATATTTTCATTTTAATAAATATGGACCAAATTACACTTATAAATAAATATGGAGTAAATCATACATGGACCTAAAAAAATATTTTGGGGCCCTTTAAATTGATCCTAAAACCCAAGAAAAAAAACATTGAGCCTATAATATTTTGCCAATTTTAGAGGCCCTATTTTTGGGCCAAATTTAGGGGCCCTATGTTATATATGTTTATACGTTTTACCAAATTTAGGGCCCTATTGTTTTTTATTTATTTATTTATATATTTTTATTTTAATAAATATGGGCCAAACACATTTATAAATAAATATGGACTAAATTATACATGGGCCCAATAAAACATTTGGGGCCCTTTAAATTGATCTTAAAACCAAAAAAAAAAAAAAAAAAGATTGAACCTATAATAATTTTTTAAATTTTGGGGCCCTATTTTTGGGCCAAAATATGGGGCCTAAGGCACAAGCCTTACCTGCCTTAGGGCAGGGCCGGCCCTGATATACATATACATATTTTGTAGGCAGGGTAGGTATCCCATATTTAACGATGCAAAGATTTACTATCTCTACTTCATTGTCGGATCGCATATACCCATTGTTGAATTGTCTTTAAGACATCAAATCTTTGAAGGTAAACAGCATTTGCAAGGAAATCACACGATGACTAGTTATGGAAAACGGGAGACCCTTATTTAACTCATTGTATTCATACTGGAAAAATCATAGCAATCTTAGTTCCATCAAGTAAAAAATGAGTAGTATCCTATTTCTTGCTATTGTGGTTTACGCTTGGTAACAATAAGTTCTTTTAGTCAATGTTGCTGATATCTTCTCTAGTTATTAATTTTTTTGCATTATTAAATCGCTGTCCCTTCTTTATGAACTGTCTACATGCTTTAGCTGGATTTATGCCTTCTAATATTTGATCTGTGGTAGTGGCTTTTTCTCAATGGCTAGGTGGCATCCCCTACTCACCCACACACCGAAAAAGGGGGGGGGGGGGGGGTGGGACGGGGGCGGGGTGTGGTGAAAGGAGAGAAGCCTCTTCTTGTCTAGATACAATTTTTAATGTTTAGGATATCCACTTGCATAGGTTGACAACTTCCGTCTTCCATATTTTCAGATTTATGTTGCTGACTCTTTGGATCGAGAGAGAATCAGAAAAGCAAAACAAGAGTTTCAGGTCATATCTTTTATATGGTTTTTGACTAAGGAATCCAGTTGTGAGTGTGGTTACTCACTTGGCTTATTCTTCTTTCAGGCTATCATAAGAGATCCATTTATGCTTAACAGCATCATCCTGGTGTTTGCAAACAAACAGGACATGGTATGTTAGATTAGTTATTTCCAAGTCGTCTTTTCATGTTTATTGTACGGGGAGGAAATAATTCTCCTCGTATAATCCTGTTGACCAAGTCCACGCTCCTCCGTACGACGTCGCTTTGTCACCTGAAAACACAAACGTGAGCTAGCCGGCGGGTGTGTGCCGGAAACCTCTCCGATGCCTAAGTCAGAAAACTTGACAAATAGACAAAGCTCTAAGTTCTCAGAAAGATTATGTTCAATTACCCCCTCCAAGGTGATGCTTGTGAGCTTTTATAAGTTTCATATGGCACAATCCTAGTAGGACTTGTATTTCTCCATACAGAGTCCTCCTAGGATTCAATCTCTTAAGGATAATGCTTATCCTTTTACACCCTCCCCCACTGCTTAAACCAAGTGGGATGGTTTTCTTTACGGCCGAACTTCCTTTTGACCGAAGTAAACTTGGCTATACCGAGCCACAGAAGGCCGAACTATCCTTAGTTCGGTCTTCTCCTCCAACTCTTTACTTCGGCTGCCCTGTTCGACCTTGATGCGCTTAGATCAAACTTCCAGATAACAAGTTCGGACCGACCTAACCAATGTAAGTCACGACCGGACTAATTCCGACACCGGTCTTCTCAGAACATACTGCGACCGGACTAACTCTGAGTTGCCTCCAGACCGGAGTAATTTTACTCTTCCTTGGGCCGAAGTAACATTTATTTCTCCCAGCCGGAGTAACTACGCTTCTCCTGGACCGAAGTAACATTGCTCTCTAGGCCGGAGTATCCTTTACGGCCTTCTTACTTAGTCCTTCGCGTTTTGGGCCTCAAAGCTCAACTTGCAGCTCGGCCCAATCTTTCCCAAAAATTACCCTCTCATTTATGAAGTAATATGTCTGTATATTTAGATCCATCGAATGAGGATGCAAAACTGGTGCATGGATTTGAACTCTGAAGAATCTGAAACGCTACCTGCAAAAAAATAAGTCATGCTAAATCATATATTGGGGATAACAGTTTTATACTTGGTGTTTGATCAATTTTGTCATAGATATATATATATATACACACTAGTTTAAAAAGCCTATGCAAGGCACGGGCTATTATTATAGTATATTTAAGTTTTGTATTTTGACAATTCTTTAAAAATTAAAATATTGTTCTATAAAACTGAATAGAATAAATCATTAAATATATGATAGAATTATGTGATATGATATGTATTATTTTTTGATTTGTTATACACCTAATGATGTAGACTCTAATTCTATTACCATACTATTTTGGGTAAATTTATGAGTCTTTAATATTTCTTTCGAATTTATAATTTTTTTTTTATAGTGTGTAGATTTTCTCAACAGATAAATATGAAACAAATAGATAATTTTTCCATCTAAAAAAAACTACTAAGATAATTCACTGAACTAATAAAGAAGCAAAAGAAAATAAATATATATACAAATGACTAATTTTATTAATACATAAATCATACTCGCATAACAAATGACCAATTCTATTAATAAGTAAATCATTAAGTAAATTAACAATTTTTAATCATATGAAAAATATTTTCTAGTTAACCATGTTGTTAATAAATAAATCATTAAGTCAATTAATAGTTTTTAATGATATGAGAAATATTTTTTAATAAAATTTTTTGATGATTTATTATTGCATAGGAGAATAGTTTTTTTTTTTTCTTTCCCCTGAGTATTGTGTTAAATGAAAATTTATAACAAACAATGGTTGCAATTTCTAATATTATAGGACCGATTCATATTTGAAACAAACCTTATGGGTGTATTTGTAATTTGTTAAAAAATAAAAGATTTATGTTTTATAGTTGACCAAAAATGTTTGCGTAATTATAAAAAAATCTATTTCATAATTGATCAAGAATATTTGCGTAATTACGAAAAAACCTTCACTAAACATATAGGCCACCATTAGTAAATTATTCAAAATGAAAGAGTAAAGTCAGATAGAAAAGACGAATCTCAAGCAGCTAAGCGGTTTTTATATATATAGATAGATTAATATAATTGTTGTGTTTCCTTCTGTTAGCAACAAGGCTTATTTGTTAAAAAATGAAATTTAGGAGTATGGTGTATAGGTACTCTTATGATTGAGACTAAGATACCCATTTTTGTATATTTCCAAATTAGAGTAGAATGGAGATGTGGAGAAAAAATGGAACCTTGAATGCAACTGTATAGTCATTCTGCACTACTACAAATATCTGAAATTGTGGTCTCAATTTGTCATTATTGTGTTGAATCAATGTTGTGTTCACATCCATGCTACATGGAATCAGATGCAGTGGAACACGTATAACCATCCAGTGAACCCAACAGCCCTGATGAAAGCATTTATATGGAACATGTGCTTGTGTTAAATGTCATTAGTGATGGTGCCATTAATCTCCTTGCTTCTTTGTAGATATCCATTGGTGATAATGTCTTGTTCCTTGTAATGTCCTTGTAATGTTATGCTCATATGATCTATATATGCATTTTACCTGAATTGAAATGCTCATAGTTAGTTTTTTCCAAACTTTATATTGATCTTTTCCCTTTTTTTTTTTTTTTTTTTTTTTTTTTCTGAGTATATGTATCCTTTCTTTTAACATGTATACACAAAAAAAATAACTAAAAGACTCTCTTAAAGTTTATCCCCTTAAAGAGGAATCTCATGTGAATTTGGAAGTAAACATGAGAAGTCTTTCCCTTTGTATAGGGGAGGGTTTTCTTCAAAGTTGCCAAGTTCCCTATGTGGGATGCAACAAGACATTTTCTCCCCAAGTTGACAGGACAAGGTTTCAGTTTCCCTCCTAAATTATCTTTTCACTTAGTGGTATACCACGTGTTTTATAACAGGTCAATAGACACACGAGTTTAAGTTATTGGAAGTACATATTTGTTTTGCCCCACACCAGAGAGAAACCAACTTCAATGTGTACGAAAAAATGTGACCAAGCACGAGCAGTTCAAGGAGTAACAGCACTATTAACAGAGGGTAAGTTAGTTAAAAACATTGGAACATGAAGAATGGATGAGAGAAATTTATGAGGATCAGTGAATAGAACCCTTCCCTGATACAGAGGACAAAAACCATCAGCAACTCTAATCTTATCCTTACCAGAACAAGGAATGTAATGTAGAAATAGAAAAGACCAGAAGAACCTATTAGAATAGGTACCACGTACACTAACAAGAATACTTGTGTAAGCAAAGTTGGAAGAGGAAGTAGAAGCTATAGGAGTCGAGTGTTAAATCGAGCTATTAGATGCCGGAGGGTTAGCACCTCATCCTGAGAAAGGGCATCAGTGTTACTAGAAGTGCTAGCAGAGGTCCACCACCTCAACCCCCAAGTGCGGTGACCATTTAACTTCCAGTAATGCTGCTTATCATGCCGCTCTTTCCTACTATAATCACACTTCAACAAATCACAATCAATTGAGCACCCCTTACTCCCTGACTTAGTCTAACCTGGTTTTTATTCGATGGAGTAGTAATAACAACCAAAGTAGAGTAGTCCTTACTAGAGAGATGCATCATAGCACTATGCCAACTCTCCTTCTACTGAACCATGGCATAGGGCCTCTCTAAGGGTGGAAAAGGCTCTCGACTCAACCAATGAGAAAATCATAAACTCATTCATTTTTCACCTTTGCTGAAATATGACCGCATCTGCGGAACAAACAGCCTAAAATCTCTGGTAATAGTCAAGCCCCTGCCCCAAGTTACTCAACTTGGAAGAGTACACAGCAAGAGACCAATCCTTCGTATCCAACTCGCAATTTTTTCCCCATAAAATTCACATGCCTATTACCCTTCTGAAAGTAGTTTTGTGTTGCTGTTGTTTAAATCTTATGTGCTATGTCCATCAACAAAAAAGTATGACTAATAGTGGGATGTATGGAGCTAATCAACCAGGTCATGACAAGAGCATTCTTTGAAGGCCACTTATTTCATGCAGGTCCATCTTCAACAGGTTCCTTGAGGGCCCCAGTATGAACCAGTCAAGAGATGAGCGATAGTAGGCAGACAACAAAAGAACAAGACCTTACAAAATAAGTAGGATCATCCAACTTAATAGGGATAATCTGAATAGATTGGCTATTACCAAGAGTCCCAACACAATTCAACCCGCTCTCCCCGACAATTGATTCCTTTTCCGGAATTTTACACTTCCGCTGCTTGTGGAGACCTTTTTTTTTTTTTTTTTGATCAGCAAAAGAAGCTTTATTGATGTAAAATTAGCACAAGGTACAAAAACAATACACCAATAAAGAGAGTTGGTGAGAAACCAACAAGGAAGAAGGAAACCAAAACAAAGAGAAAAAAGGCACCAGCTGCAAACTCCACTTCTCTCACAAACAACCATACCACAGAGAGCATAAGACTCCAAAGCAGGACAAAGACCAGCAAACAGGACAAAAAACCAGCAGCAGACCACTGGGCCATTCCTAATGCAAAATTATACTGCAGAAACCTTGATCCACATCTTGACAGCCGAAACACCAAACCAGGACAGGTTCATCTGGATGATCTTCTAAGGCACAAACCAGATGTGACTCCAGATACACCTACAGCCAACACCTACAGCCAGCCCAACAGCATCATCAAAGGCACAAACCAGCAGCCTACCAGCAACATAACTTCTAGCTAGAGACCTGACCACACACAGCATAACAGTGCACCAACCTGCAGCTGCCACTCACCCTTGCTTCAAGGCACAAACCAGCAGCCAGCAGACCTTCTAAACAGAGCAGACAGGAAGCATACAGATCAAACCACCAGCAGCATACCAGCAGACTACCCATTTCCAACCCGAATCTCCTGAATGTTGCAGATAATCTGCTGCACTGAGTAGCAGCAATCCTGGTTGTACAATTTGGCCCACAATGCAATCCTTGTCTTGATTAACTCACACAGCTCCTCCAATTGCATTTGGCTATCACAGAATAGTTTCTCATTCCTGAATTTCCATAATGACCACAACACCGCAAATGGTATAATTCGCCAGATCTTATTGAGGTTTTTTCTCCACTTGAAGCCCCTCCACCAATCAAGAATCCCTTCCACTGTTTGTGGAATTACCCAAGTCAATCCCCACCACTGTAGCAGATCACACCAAATTCTCCAAGCAAATGGGCACCAAATAAGAAGGTGAAAAACAGATTCTAGCCCGTCATTACAAAACACACACAAAGCAGAGGCTTCCGGCTCCAACACACCAATCCTCTGAAGAAAACTAGCTGTTTTTAGTCTCCCCTTCCATGCTAGCCACACTAGAAATTGAACCCTTGGAGGAGAAAAATTATTCCAGATGAACTTAGTTACTACTAGTCTAGTTGAAGGCACAGCCAGAGAATATAAAGATGACACCGAAAACTCAGCAGATGGAGAGGCCAACCACCCAAGTCGATCCTCCCTATCCGAGAGGCCAACCATATTCTGGTCCACAAAGGTACTCAATCTTCTAAGCTCATCATTCTCCCAACCCATTAACCTTCTTCTAAACTTGAAAGTCCACCTAGGAGAAGCTTCCTTCCTCTGAAGCACCAACCTCAAAGACACCTCCTTTTCAGTTGTAAGACTATACAACCTAGGAAACTCATTCTTGACACAGCAAGCCCCCAGCCAGTAATCAGTCCAAAACTGAATTCTAAACCCATTTCCCACCACCACCCGACAATTGTCCAGAAAAACACTCAAAAGCTGTGGGTTAGATTGACCTAAGCTAATAATACCATTCCAGATTTTTGAATAGGGGCCAGAGAATGAAGTATTAGGCAACCAATTACCACCCACTGACCCGTACCTACTACACAACACTCTTTTCCACACAGTATTTGATTCAGCCCCAAACCTCCACCACCATTTAGTCAGCAAGCACTCATTAACCATCTTGACTCTTCTAATACCCAAACCTCCATTATCTTTACTTTTGGTTGCTTCCACCCAACTGACCAGATGAACTTTTCTCTTCAAGTCAGACCCTCCCCAAAGAAAATTTGCTTGGATACTTTCTATATCCTTAGCCACAGATACAGGAATCTTGAAAATAGATAAATAATAGATAGGCAGACTAGATAACACAGATTTTATAAGGACCAACCTCCCACCAAAGGATAGGAATCGTCTTTTCCAAGAAGCTAATCTACCTCTGCATTTTTCTATGACTGGTTTCCATGTTTTTCTTAACCTGGGATTAGCCCCCAAAGGCAGACCAAGATACGTCATCGGAAGCTTCTGGCTGGCACAATGGAGTCTTAAGGCAAACTCCTTCACCTCTTCATCTGACACACCAAGACCACAAAGGGAACTCTTATGAAAGTTAATCTTCAACCCTGAAACCAGTTCAAAACACCTCAGAATTCGTTTAATAACCATGACCTCCTCCATATTGGCTTCACAGAAAATTATTGTATCATCCGCAAATTGGAGATGTGAAACCACCACATTATCTTTGCCCACTACAGCTCCCTTGACCAGCCCCAGAGATCTGGCTCGATCCATTAACATATTCAGCCCTTCAGCTACCAAATTGAAAAGGAATGGAGACAACGGATCACCTTGCCTAAGGCCTTTTTCAGGAAAGAACTCAACCGTAGGGGAGCCATTCACTAACACAGACACTCTGGCCGATGTTACACATTCCTTGATCCACCCTCTCCACCTAGCCCCGAACCCAAAATTTTCCATCATAGATACAAGACACTCCCAGCTGACAGAGTCATATGCCTTCTGAAAATCCAGCTTGAGAATCAACCCTTTTCTCCGCCTCCCCTTCCACCAATCAACAATCTCATTCGCAATGAGTACACCATCGAAAATGTTTCTACCTCCCAAAAACGCTGATTGAACCTCTCCAACCACCCTAGGCATCACCTTCTTGATTCTATTAGACAAGACCTTAGCTACAATCTTGTATAGAGACCCAATGAGACTAATCGGCCTAAAGTCTGATAAACCAGAAGGACAGTCAATTTTTGGGATCAGAGTGATGAAAGAATTATTCACGCCAGCCCCCAATTTCCCATACTCATAGAATTCTTTGAAAAATAGAAGGACATCAGACTTCACAAAATCCCAGCACTTCTGAAAGAACAACAGGTTAAAGCCATCAGGACCGGGAGACTTATTCCCATCACAACTCCTAATAGCACTCCACACCTCATCTTCAGTAAAATCTGCTTCCAGGATTCCAGCCACTGGATCCTGACCAATGGATTTAAATTGGCCCATCAACTTTGGCCTATTCCTCCAATTTTCAGAGAACACACCTTTAAAATGCTTTAACACCTCCTGCTTCACCAAAATAGGATCCTCGAAGAGTACCCCGCCCACTGTAATTGAATTCAGCAAATTTCGATTCTGTCTAGAGGATGCAATGATATGGAAATACCTTGTATTCTTATCCCCCTTCAAGTTCCAATCTAGTCTTGATTTCTGAAGCCAAAGCCACTCATCCCTCTTCCTAAGAGACCACACCTCCTTTTTGACTTCCCTTCGTCTGGCAATCTCAGTCTCTGACAAGTCTCTCGCCTCGGCCATCAGATCAAGCTCATGAAGTTCCACTTCTGCTTTTTTGAGGGAGTGGGAAATAATACCAAACACTTCATCATTCCACTTTTTCAATTCCAACTTGAGATATCTAAGTTTTGAAGCGATGACAAATCCTGCCCACCCATAGACATTTGAAGTCTCCCAAATTTGCTTAACCACAACTAAAAAGTTAGGATGTAACAACCAAGCATTTAAGAACCTAAATGGCTTTGGCCCCCAGTCCCTCTCATCCTCCATCAATACCAATGGACAATGGTCAGACACGCCCCTTGGAAGGCCCCACAGCTTAAAATTAAACCTACTCAACCACTCAGGCGCTAGAAGAACTCTGTCAATTCTACTCCACTTACCCCCCTCTTCTGAATTACTCCAAGAAAATTGCCTGCCATGCATTGGGACATCATACAAGGCTAACCCTTCAATAAATTCGTTAAACTCTACCATCCCTTTATCCCTTCTTAAACACCCTCTTCTGTCCCCTAAATCTCTAATTTCATTAAAATCCCCTCCTACACACCAAGGATCTGGAAATCCTAGATTGAGACTAGAAATAACATTCCACACTTGCCTCCTACTGACTACATCATTAGGCGCATAAACATTAACCAAAACACACCTAAAATCTGGAAGCAGTGTACCTGACAGTAGGAGAAACCATCTTGAACCACAGCACTGAGTTAATGAGAACACTGAGGGCTTCCACAAACACAGCAGCCCACCGGCCGAACCTTCCGCATCAACATACATGTACTCCAATTCATCAACATGCCAAATCGACCGAACCAAATCCTCTGACATACTCTCTTTCTTTGTCTCTTGAAAAAATGCAAAATCAATTTTTCTCTCCTTGAGTAGAGACCTGATTCTTCTTCTCTTTTCCGGCCTTCCAATCCCCCTAATATTCCAGGACAGCAACTTCATTAAAAACCTCACAAAAAACACCTAAATCACCCATGAAAACCGTCTAAATTAAGACAGTTTCATCCATTATAGCTGCCCTCTCCACATCATTTTTTTCCAGCTCCATGATTCTGTGGACTACTTCCTTTTCCTTCCCTTGAAAACTGATGCCCAAAGCTTTACCCAACTCCACTGTCTTTCGGGCTTCCTGAGGACCTTGATCTTCTTCCTTCTCTGCCACACAAGCCGAACTTGACCGAGATAAGACAGCCGCAGCAACTCTGAATGCAGGTCCTTTATGCCACACTCCTAGAGCAGATGGTCCGCCAATTCGACCTCCCTTTCCCTCTTTCCGAGCTAGCTTACCACTGTCTCCCTTCAACCTGGGCAGCAGAGCTTTCCCCTTCCTTACTGACTTGCAATGTTGAAATTTCATCCCCCTCCGATCCACATTCTGGCCCACCTTCTGGCCTATATCCATCAAGTCCACACTCACAGCTTCTGGGTTGGGCCTAGACACAACCTCTTTGTTTTGGGCCTCCTCTAAAAGTACTTGAATTCGAATCCCAGGCCTCTCTAATCCAGATCCACTTATACTTTTCATAAACCCAGGAGTCACAATTTCCTCATCCTCTCCCTCCCTCTCATTACACCCCCTCTTATCTACCGATGCAATATCAATATCTTTTCCACTGTTGCATGCTTCTGCCACTTTTACATTTCCCATACTTGGAATGATTGTTTCTCCCACTAGCGACTGGGATGAATCGACCCCCTCCCACTCACCTGACCCGTGTATGCCATGCGTCCCAACAACCTTCTGCAAAGCTGCCATGCCATTCCTCTTCCGGACAGTCTGCTCAGCAGTATCTGCCACTGCAACATGCAACTCTCCTTCCACCTCTGCCACCTCCTCTGCTACTGGTACACCATTGTTGCCATACCTGTTCTCCATATTGTTTGAGCTACATCTTTCATGAAGGGAGCACTTACAGGTTTCTGCGATAGTTTTAGTTACCCTAACTTGTTCCTCACAAACTCGAACTGGATAATCTCTTCCAGAACACCTCACCTGAACCACTGAGTTTATATACCCCATATAAGAGGTAACAATTTTAATTCTGCCACATTTGAAGGATAACTGGTTGGTTGTCTCCTCATCCAACCTGATTACCTCCCCCCATAAACTCCCAATCTTGTTAAAAGTGTCTGGGCTCCATAGATTAAGTGGAACACCATAACAGCTCAACCAAACTCCACGTTCTTGCACTATGTGCCCGAACTTCTTCCATACTGAAACTGATTCGCACCAGTCATGCAAGCAGTCCTTTAGTATTGATGTATTCTCCTTCATATCTTCAGGTGATTTAAATGACACCACTGCCATTCTTCCTCCCCCCCTCCTAACCAGAATTTCTGCTGATCCTTTTTCCATGACTGCTTGTCGGAAATTTGAAAATGAGTAATAGCTTTTCAACTTGACAATAAAGCTATCATATAGCCATCCATTCCCTGCCTCATGGGCTACCACCGAGGGACCTGCACTTTTCTTGCTATCTCCCAGCTGCACAGCTTCTGCATATGACCGATAGCCTATGTTTGTTTGAGCTTTTTGGCCCTTTTGCCACCGAGAGCCTCCCTCCTCTCTTCCAGATCCGTTCCCTGGTTGCCCATCTTGCCGTCCTCTGCCACCTGCTGCTTTCTTTTCAAACTCTGCTTTCTTAACTCTCAAGGCTTTATCGTCACACCACAGGCCATTAGCTTTTTGGATTGCCACTTCAGCAGCTACAGGACAGTCATACCTGACAAAGCCAAACCTGGACCGCGTAGATTTCCTTAACTTATTTGGAATGAATACATCTCGAACAATTCCAAACTTCATAAACAGAGCATTGAGCCCCTTCGAGCTCAAGGATGAGGGAATATTATCTACAAAGATTGTATGAGTACCAGCTCGGCCTCCATCATGGCTCTGCGAATGCTTACCCTTGCCATATAGCACTGGTTTCCACCCTCCTCCTACCATCGCATGGATGATGCTAGCCTTAGTGGAGTTCTAGATTAAATCTACAAAAACAAAGTTGACGTGATAAGAATTTTAAAAAATGGTCTCCACCAGGGATTAGGAATTTTTATTTTTTATAAAAAGTATTGCTTGTGGTTACTGTCCCTTCTGCATGTCCATAACAAAAAAACTACTACCCAACTGATTCAAACATTAACAAATCCAACAATCCCAAGTAATCCTCACAAAAGCAGACAAATATCAACAACAAAAGGCACATTGAAACGCTTGAGGGGCCATCTAAGTTGGTAAGTGGGTATGCTTCCCATATTACTTATTACCTTCCTAGGGTGGGTTCACAGGGTCTTGTCCAAGATGGGTTCTCGATTATTTTTTTTTAAAAAAAAAGAGCCTATTGAAGGATAAACAACTTACATAACTGAAGAAACCCAGAAGAAAGAAGTACTGTCTGGCAGAGAAAAACCTCAGTCGAATCCTTTTGCGAAAAATATCATAAAACTGCAAACAGGTATGGGTACGCTCCAGAAACCCCAGGCATCACCTACTGATAGTGCTCCACAAACCTTGGTTCAACCAAAACACAACCTGATCGAAGATTTCTGAAAAAGCGTCTTTTTTCAAAAATAAAGAAAATAGAAAAGGTATATTAAATGAACTAGAAAAATTTTAAGAATGATATAGTAGAGGAGAAAGAGAGAAGACGAATAAACTATACATGGCTATTGAAAGAAAACCCAGAATTAAGGTTCCCTCCCATAAACATGTTTTCATATTAAAGAAGTCCAAAGTACATAAATACCTCTAAACAGAACATCTAACCAGAAGCAACCTAGACTGTGAAGATGCTCACTCCTTTACTGAAGCAACCTTGGTTAGTGTTTAACTGCCAGATATTACCTAATTGTTGTTTCATGCCTGTTTTATTAACATTAGATGAAAATTCCATCCATCTTCAAATGGTTTTCAAAGCTTAGTGAAACAACCTTGGTTAGTGTTTAACTGCCAGATATACCTAATTGTTGTTTCTTACCTTTTCTTTTGGGACCTGTTTGATAATTCTCATAGCTTCTTGAATTTTGTAATGCTGATCTTTGCAAGTCCTTGATGCTGTATGTTTCCCGTATTCTCGTAAGAGATAATCACACATAACAACTGCCTCTACTATGTTGTGAAAAATCTATCGTCATTTATGCTATCTTCTTATTAATGTTGTGCATTTGCATGGTGAAGGAAAAAAGTGAGTTCAAATTTTTGCGAGGAAATCAACCAATAACAAGTATCAACCAAACGCTACTCTCCTCTTTTCTTTTCTTTCTTTTCTTATTTTTTATTTTGATCATATATATAGTGACGGATGAAGCTAAAAAAAAAAAAAGTCACAGGATCTTATTATATTTCCCTCTGTATTCAGAAAGGAGCAATGACACCAATGGAAGTGTGTGAAGGACTGGGGCTTTAAGATCTTAAGAACAAAAAATGGCATATACAGGGGACTTGCGCTCTTAAAGGAGACGGACTTTATGAGGGCTTGGACTGGTTAGCAAGCACTCTCAAGGAGTTAAAAGCTACTGGATATTCATCAGTGGGCACTTCATCATTCTAATTAACCTTGTTGGAACTCCTCGTCCCTAAACTTTGCCATGTTTAACATCAAGGAATTGGAAAATCATCTGCGTCATTTCAATGTATTTCTTATTTTGATTTCTTTCACAGGCTTACTCGAAGCCCTGATGTTTGCGGATGAGCTGAAGACCAACTACGCAAGATGATTTTCTTGGGGTTATTTTTGTAAAGCTATTGAAGTCTATAAGGTGCTTACTCCTGGCCTAAGTTGGCACTTTAATCTATCACATCCTCCGGTGTATATTAGGACACGCCCCGACTACTGGGGATTAATAGGGGATTTATGGATGCTTTGGAAGTCCCTATAATACTGTTGACACATGGTCTATAAAAATATGGGTGAAATGTAATTTTGCACTCTCCTTTTTTCTCCCTCTCTCTGACACAACAGAATTATTCTCTCTCTCTCTCTCCCTCCCTCCCTTTCTCTCCATGGCTGTATTTGTGTTTGTGATTTTTTTTTTTCCTCCTGTACTAGACAAATGCTAGAGATTGCAATTCAGGAACACCCTTTTGAGAAGCAGCTAGGTGGTTGTGCAAGTAGGGGAAGATAATTGGATGAGTTTTTGCAGGAAAGAGGTCCACTAGTCCATATTGGGTAATTATTCAGTAGTGATGTTGTTCATGTATTATTCAAACTTACTGGTGGGATAATGTGAACTCACCTTTGTTAAGAAGTTGAGAGACAATGAATGATTAGTGTTTTGTAGTTTTGCATTTGTTAGAATTACTTAATAATTTTCCATATTATGGACTGACTTATATATATAGGTCAAGCTGTGGGTTTTGGACCATCAATGCTATAAACTATTATCTGGGCGCAAAAGCTAGCTTGGCAATAGCATTTGAAAATTATAAGGGTCATTTAAGAGTTGTAATTTAAGTGTCATTTCAAGGCAATACATGTTTTGAGAAGTTTGCATTTGAGAAGAAACAAGGGGAATGGAGAAACAAGTATTTATATTGCCTTCTAAATGGGAATGGGGACAAAGTCGGGCCGGTGGGTTTGTGGTGAATAATGATTGAAAAATGAAAAGAGTTGGAAGATATAAGGTGAAAAATAAAAAAATAAAATTGCATGTTAAATGTAGATTTTTAATGTTATAATCTTATTATGTTTAAAAAAATTGAATTACATATATTATATGAGTTCCAAGAAATTTAATAAATAGAGGAACGCTTGACTAGAGGTATTATTTGGCCTTTATGGGCCTATCATACGGCTCACCTTAATGATTTAAATTGTGAAGTACCAATAAATTTTACAGTGTAATTTTGTGAATGGTTTAATTTCTTTCTTTTTTTCTTATGAATTCAAAGATCCCATTAAAGTAAAAATTACACAAAAGGTAGCTACTTACATGTTTGGGTTAAATTTTTTAGAGATAAAAGTGGGTTTTTCTAAATGTAAAATTACACATTTGGACAATTTACACTTTAGAAGTTTTGGATTTTCCCTCCACATTTCTAACAAAAGCATAGCACTCTAAAGTTACACTTTAATGTAACATACTAAAAAATTCTTTGGTGTATTTTTTCTAAATGTAAAAACGCAAAACTAAAAAAAACTCCCCAGTGTATTTTTTTTCAAACATAACACTCTAATGTAATGCAAAAAAAAAAAAAAAAAAAAAAAACTCTTTCGTATACTTTTTCAAACATAACGATCAAATCAATGTAATCCCAAATGTAATACTCCAATGTAACACACACAAAAACATTAAAAAACTTAGTGTACTTTTTACAAACTTAACACTCATAGTTTGAAATTATAAATTTGCCCAAAACTTACTAATTATTTTTTTTACTCCTTTTGGAATGGTTTGAAAAAGCCCATATCCTTTTTTTGGAATGTTACATTGAAGTGTCACGTTTGAAAAAAGTACAGTAAGGGGTTTTTCTGTGTGTTAGAGTGTTACACTATGGAGGTTTTTTTTTTTTTTTTTTTTTTTTTTTTTTGAGTGTTACATTTAAGAAAAGTACACTAAGGAGTTTGTATGTTATATTAGAGTATTACACTAAAAAGTTTTTATGTATGTTACATTAGAGTGTTACACTCACTACAAGAAATTGCATTTTTGACAACTACTTTTGGTGACGACGTCAATTTTTCATAGCTAAAAGTATATTTTTGGCAACACAGTGATGAATTTCGTTGGTAAAAGTAGTCCTTTAGCGACGCAATTTACTACCGTCGCTAAAAAGCCATAGCATTCACTAAGCGTCAAAATTATTGGTTGGCGCCAAAATTTCAAAAATTTTAACTACGAGGGTTATTTTTTAGCAACACAATGAGCGTTGCTATTAGTGTGATTACTTTTGGCGACGACAAGTTGGCGTGGGCAAAGAGTTAAATATTTAGCGATGATAATGCTATTCGTTGGTAAAAGTTTTGCTAGTAAAATGAAGTGATTTAGTGGTTTGTGTTTTTATTATAACTTTTGAAAGAGTTTTAAATATTCTAGTTAAAATTAAAGTGATCATTGAATTAGATCACAAAATGAACCCATCAAACCCAATCATATTCTTATGTTGAGATGGCTAATTCGAGATAATTTAAATTTTTTCAAAGAATGTGGTTGGATTATCAATTTCAATATATTTGGTTTTATTTTCAGAAATTAGTTTCAAAATTTCTATTTCTAAAAAACTAAAAAAAAAAATTGGGTGAAAAAATAAAAAAT
The DNA here is from genome assembly GCF_055761805.1 of Camellia sinensis. Taxonomy (NCBI): domain Eukaryota; kingdom Viridiplantae; phylum Streptophyta; class Magnoliopsida; order Ericales; family Theaceae; genus Camellia; species Camellia sinensis. Next base: position 133,701,906 of record NC_138961.1, on the reverse strand, counting down.
TACTTATTACACTACTAGAAAAATGGGTATATGACATAGAACCTTTTGCGACAGCATAATTATTCGTCGCAAAAAGTAACTTTTTGCAACGATTAATATCTTGTCACCAATAGTCACTTTTTGCGACAACAATTACTGAATCAAAAAGAGGAAAAAAAGGTAGTTTTTTTTTTTGGCCATAGCCTTTGTTGTGCGGTCGCTAATGGACCAAAAAAAAAATAAATAAATAAAAATAAATAAATCCTCCTTTTTGTCAAGCCCTTGGTGCCCAAAATCCCCAAATTTTATGATATCTTGGTTCCTTTGATTTTTCTTTTCATTTTCACGCTCAACTCTCTCTCCATCTGCATCTTCTATCTTTGTGCGACTCATAATCACCCTCTCTCGCTCGATCCGAAGATCGGCCTCTACTAACCATGATATCTAATTTTGAAAACGTTATGTGTTCTTATTCCGGTTAATTAGCTAGAATTACTATGTGATGCGCACAGCAAAACAAGTATAGACTAGATCGCCTAATTTGAAACAAAACATCGCATATCCGTTTGTTTGGAAAATGTTTTGAAATTTGCTACTCGTGAGTAGGGCAAAACACAGATTTTGATGAGTTGTTCCAACTCAAGCAATCCAACCTTCACCCACAGGCATTCAGGCAGTTCATATCACATAAGCATCTAGCCACATGGTAAGCATGCTGTCATGTTAACATTCATACTCATGTGAGATGCTAAAGCACAAATATTTACATTGTACTCCGTGCCAAAACAGTGAACTAGTTAGTAATTATATGCATGATCCTAATTCATGTTAAGGTGGCTAATGTATCTCATACAAAATGTCACTAGAATAGGCTTGGCTAATCCTAGGATGGCATGTGGAATGCGCAAATAACAGATATTCAAGTTAGATTTGAAATATATTATGCAGTTAGCATGATGCGCCGAGCTCGGTGCATGCAATACTGATGAATGATGCACGCATGCATAACATAAGGATGCTAAATTAAATATTCCCTAATACTAACCATCAAAAGCAGGTAAGTAAAAGGGAGAAAGAAGTGGGGGTTGGAAGACATGCACACACGCACCCACATTTATTACAAATTTGCCCTCGCTCGGAGGGACCGAAAGAATAATACAATTTAACTAACTATCAAGCTAATTAAATATTACAGACAATTAACTAGTTAAGCAAATTAACTAAGCTAATTAAGCAGTAAAAGCAGCCTCGGGAAGAGGGCCCAATGTATGCGCCCTCGGTTCCGCTCGGAAGTCGACTACCATGCACAAGTTGCCTCTGTTTCCTCTGCTCTGCTCCTCTGAAAATTGCACAAATCCCAAGGTATGCTCCATGGACACTATGGATCACCACCGACCAAGTGGAAACCCCACCGACCATGTCCGGATGGTCATCGACCATTTGTTGAGCTCTCGGCCATCAATAATTGGTCGGTCGGTAGTATAGATGGCCGGCCGGCCAAAGCTTCCTGCAGCAACCTGTTTTGACAGCAACAGAGGACAGACAAGGCATGACAATGCATTTCAAAGCAAATGTTTGCACAACCACACTCCATATCATGTTTAAGACTCAAGGGAGCATGGTGCTCGACCCTCGGACTACCAATCGCGCATTTCATTGCGTGGTGGCCCAAGAAGCCAAAGCATGCAATTCAATATTAGAATGAAATGCATACAAACAAACAAGGGGCCCAACCTCAATCATGGTTAATCAAAAGGCAAGGCATGCATGCCAAATGCAACCTAGGCATGTTAACTAAGTATGCAGCATGGGCATGCAATGCACAATGCATACTAGGCATACAACCTATGCAAGCAAGCATGCAAGGCATGAGGCAATACAAACCAACAAGTGTGCAAGATGCAATGTGGATGTTCAAACATGCAACAACACATGGAGCAAACATGTTAAGCAACCTAAACATGTAATAACACACAAGTATGCAATCAACACACAAGGTGAGCATGCAACAACATGTCCTGAACCAAGTATCCAAACATACAATCATGCATGCAAACATGGTTCATCACTTAGGCATAAAGAAGCAACTTCTAAGCACACTTAAAAGAGGCTAAACATGGGCATATGGCAAGCAATATAAGCTCTGAAAATCATGAAAAGAGGTGCCAAACCAACTAATCAAAACAAGCAAAGCATGCATAAAAGCTTGGAATTAGCCCAATGACTTAAACCATGATCATATGACACATGAAACAAATGATCGAAGTGAATCAAAACAGTCTCAAATTATGCAAAAGTAGGCCCCAAAAACCACTTAGATGGCATCTAAATGAATTTTAGAGGCATACACAATAGCACAAACATGGAGCATGAAACACCAAACCTCTAACACATTAAAAGGGCATCAAATGCAAGCATACAAGCACACCACATGGACTGAAATGGCATGGCAAGTGGTTCCAAACCACTGAAATGATGCAAGGATGACATGCTAGAGGGGTTAATGCTTAAGGCATACAAGAGAGGTTACATGGTAGCTATACAAAGCAAGGCATGGACAACCCAAATGACCAAAAACAAACCTTTAGCATGCTAAAACAAGTATAAAAGCTTCACAAAGCTAAGCCAAAAACATGCTAGAAACAAGGCTCAAAGCACAAGGCATGTTAAGGCAATTCATGGCAATACAAGACATGTATGCTAAGCAAGCATGGTGTGTCTAAACCAAGTAAAAACAGAGGTAAAGCATGGCAAAATACTACCAATTACCTACTGAAACATGGCCAACATGAGTTCAAAAATGTGTGAAGTAAAAACAGAGGTAAAGCATGGCAAAATACTACCAAATACCTACTGAAACATGGCCAACATGAGTTCAAAAATGGTGCTCACACATGAGGCTTAAATGGCACATTTTGAAGACAACAAGGAGAGGGGGTGGCCCTCTCCTTCTTAGGACCTTAAACCACCATCCCCACCACTAAAATTCCTCAAGATTTCAGTGTGAGGAGGCCAAAACAAGGTGGTCCCGGAGCTCACCAAAATAGCACAAAAATGGGGCCAAACAAGCCCTAAGAGGGGTCAAACAACCCCAAAGGTTAAAACACTCTTAGACAACTATTTAGAGCATGCAAAAATAAGACTTTTATATGTTATATACAAAGTCTAAAAACAGTTACAAGATAAGTTAAAAATCTATGCAAAAATGGAGAATAAAGGGTGAAGTTCTTTCCCTTGTAGACTTTCTTCACAAACAATGCTCCAGCTGGTTCTTTAAGCTCAAAACCAGTCAAGAACTTCAAGAACAGCTCCCTAGCACCTCAGTAGCTAAGGTAAGGTGTAATGGTGGGTGTTTGTGTGCAATAATAAGACCAAACACACACTTATACACAAAAGAAAGAGAGATATAGAGATGGGGGATATGCAAACCCTAACCCTAATATCAGAGCCCTTTGAAAAAATGTTGTAACCCTAATGGAGGGACAAGAGGCTCCCTCTTATAGACAATCCCTCTTGTAAAGCTTTCCAAACAAGCTAGTCAAGAGGGAGATCCCTCCACACACGTGTATGGAGGGGAGCAAAGTGTATGCCAGCTAGCATAGTTGGCATAAAAATATCTGCAAAAGTAGATGAACAGTGGTTGGCCAGCCAAAAATGCAATTTGACCAAAATAGATGGCCGGTCGACCATCTAGAGTGCCGGTTGGCCAAACATTTGGCCGATGGCAACAAAACACAGCCGGTGGCCTCAAGCCATGGCCGGTGGAGTGTGGGGATGGCTAACAAGCCATTCCCTGCCATCCAAAGCAAAAACACAAGTGTTTGGTGCAAAACTAAACACAAAACAGTCGAGTCGAGAGATCCTGAGGCAAGGCGCGTAGCCGAGACTTCCGGGAATTCAAGACGAACACAAATAGGGATGATCACCGAGTATTCAAACGGTGACGTCCAAGTCTTGAGGACGGTCAAAAATGGGGTGTCTACAAATTTGGCTTTAGTCAAATTGTTCATTGTGGGTGGATAGGTGAGTGGGTGAATATGAAAATTGTAGAAAATCTTCTGGGTAGGTACAAAGAGTTTAGAAGATATGAAAATGATGGGTAGGTGAATATGAAAATTATAGAAAATCTTGTGTCATATTTATAGAGAAAATTGTGGGTGGGTGAATGATGGATGGTTGTTGGGTGGGTGGGTGGATGAATAATGGGTGGTTGTTGGGTGGGTGGATGAATGGGTGATTGTTGGGTGGGTGGTTGTTGGTGAATGAATGCTGGGTGAATAATGGATGGTTGTTGGTGAATGAATGTTGGTAGGTAATTGGTGATTGTTTATTTTTTATATGTAGTTAAAAAAAATTTATTAAATATGTAGTGATATGTTTTTTGGTGGGGTGAATTATATTTAATTTTTTTTTCCAATTTTTCAATTTTTTTCAATTTTTCTATTTGTCTAGTCGGGAATAATATAAATATATAATTTTTTTTACAAAACAGTTAAAAAAAAGTCACAAAAGACAAAAAATAAACAAAAATAAAATCACAAAAAAATGATTAAGGCCGAATTGTGCAACACTGAGGCCGTTAATTAGGATCTTTTAACTTTACTTGCTTTTCAAACTATATATGTTATGTTTGTTTAATGTCAATCAGGTTGTACACAGTGGGAGCATAAAATGAGCAAAAATACAGGACTTGTGGAGAAAAGTTCTTTTCGCATGTGCGTTGACTTTTTCCAGCACGTGTGTTGACTTTTTCCGTACGTGCGGCAGCACCTCGAAAATTGTGTCACTCTTTTAAACCTGTTTGAAAGACAACAGAGGTATAAAAAGGCAGAAAAGAGGCTGGAATAGGGTTCTGAAATATTCTAGGGAGAAAGAGGAGGCTAAGGTTTATAAAAAGGTGATTCTCAATTTTCAAAGCAAATTCCCATGGAGACTTCCATCTCTTCCACCTCTTCTTAGTCCTCCATGAGTGGCTAGGCTTTTCTTTTCTAGGGTTTTGATGATACCCTAGATATGTAATTAGGTTTTCTTTTTAGTTTTTGATTATGTAAAGGTTTGAACAATTGTATGGTGTTTTAGAAGTTTCAAATATATATTTTCCACTAATTCTTCAAGTATTTGGCTTTCTGTGATTGCTGAATGCTTTCCATACAATGGTTTTCTTCTCTTTCATATTCAAGGTATGAGACGAGCCACACTACGATGGACGAGTTATTTGCTACCCTAGTTTAGAGCGAACGACTTGTATAACTTAAGATGGTTCGTTCCCGTACATTAAACATGATAATTTTCTTGGTAAATGCTCCGAACTTGTATTTGCGAAGTATTATTCCATTTGAACCGTAGCATAATTGATTTCAAATTGAAACCTTATTTACGTAACTAGTGGTGAACTCATTGCCCTAGGTTTTTCCCCAAATCTGTAAATTCATATTTATTTATAATTGCTAGTTTATTCGCACATTCAATTTAATTATTATCAAGTTATGAACAATCAATCTTTTTTATCAAAATTAATTGAGGAATTTAACAATTAAATTAGTTTAATTTCCCAATTGTCCCTGTGGATCGATACCTGGACTTACCATTATTCTAAGGAATTTGGTATAGTTTAGTGTTTAATTTTGGTGTGTGAAATGACCCATCACCTATATCCAAACAATACCTACAAACTTGGAGAAAGTTGGTTAAGATTTGCCAAAATAACAAGTGACCATTGGAGCACCATTGCTATAATTTGGCAAGATAGCACTATTCATTGCCAAAATATAGCAATAGCAATGGCAATATAGCAACAACCATTGGAGATGCTCTTACCTATCTATTTATAGGCTTCCACCCAGGGTGAGATGCGTAGGTAGTGAAGAAAATTTCACTGCGTTTCGGACGCTTTTGGAAAGCTTCCTTGGATGACCTTCACAGAGCTTCAATCCAAATTGAAGTTTGCTACTTGCTTCTTGATTATTCAGGAGCTTTTGGTTCATTCTGCAAGCGAGAGAAGAGAAATCATTATTCTCTTTCCTTCTTCTTTCTTCGTAGAGAAGTTTGAGCCAATTTCCCCACAGCTTTGTCTCCATTACTAATCAAAGATAAAAGAAAAATAGGTTTTTTTTGTTTGTTCACCTCTACTCTCTACATTGCCGGATTGAAATTGGTCTCGTCATCATCAATAGCAGCGTAGAGCACCATCTTTAATTTTCTTTGTCCATGACACTCCTGTTCCCTTAACTTCTTAGCCCACAGATCAAACGCAATTAGCTAGGCAATGCATTCTAGTAGTTCAGCGCAATAGTCATCTGTTTTCTCATGTATCATTTCCCTATATATATATATATATATATTATCAATCCTAACAAAAACAAAAGACACAACTTATTTATTAAATGATAAATAGAACACTTACATTTCTGATATTCAGTTTCATGGGTTGGCGAACTTAATCAATCGATTCGTGGGTTTCCATCTTCAAAGACTACTTTTTCATTTTCAATTCAAATATCAATATCATTTAAAGAAAAAATGTATACCATTAATAGTGTTAAAAACAATTTTTTACATTGAACCGATTGAATTTTGTTGAATGATGGGTTGCTTTGATTTGAAACAACAAAAAAAAAAAAAAAAGGAAAGAAAGAAAGTGGATTCACTTAGAAGAGAGATAGAGAGACATGGAAACAGAGACACATAGACAAACAAATAGAGATAGAGAGAGACAGAGTTTATCATGTATCATCCTTTCATCATTTTGAGAACCACCACTCCGTCGGATTGGAGAATTCTTGAGAGAGGGAGTGAGAGAGAGAGATAAAGAGAATTCTTGCTGAGTGATTTGTTCGTGATGTCACCTCTAGCAACTGAAATATACTTATAGAAAGAGTTTTCGGTTAGGGATTGAGTCAGTTGGCAAAGGTCGTACGAGAAAAATCAAATATATATATATATATATATATGTACTTCTTATAATTTTAAAAATTACATTTTTTCTTTATAATTTCATAACAAATGATTCTTTTTATTAATAAATCATCAAGTTAATTAGTAACTTTTAATAATGTCAAAATTTTATTTCAATTAATAATTCAAGTAATTTTAATATTGTATAAGAAAGTAGCTACAAGTTTTTTTTTTCAGTTAATTTTCTTAGATATTTTTTAATAATGGGATATTTATAATTTTTCAAATCACAGCGGACAATCTATATTTTAAATAAATCTTAGGGAGTATATTTACATATATACATATATATTTTGTAGGTGGGGCAAGTATCCCATATTTAACGATGCAAAGATTTACCATCTCTATTTCACTGTCGGATCGCATATATCTATTGTTGGATTGTCTTTAAGACATCAAATCTTTGAAGGTAAAAGCATTTGCAAGGAAATCACACCATGACTAGTTAAGGAAAACAGGAGACCCTTATTTAACTCATTGTATTCATACTGGAAAAATCATAGCAATCTTAGTTCCATCAAGTGGAAAATGAGTAGTGAGAGGGTAATTTATGTGATTAAATTGGGCCGAGATTCCGATATTTGTGGCAAGTGTTTGGAAAGCGCGGTCCTAGACCGTTTAGGCACCAAGCTAGCCAGAAGTAGGTTGCTAGGGCCTTGACCTAGCTGTCCAATGCTAAACCCCGTAGAGGGCCGAGGTGTTAGTAGGGAAACGAACCGAGCTAAAGGTAGCTCTGCAGGGTGCCATCCTGTAGCAAGCACTACAAGAAAAAACACCTTTAGTGACCACCTATTTTTAGTTGGTCACAAAAAGTATAGTAATCTGCCACCAAAATTTATTTTGGTCACGGATGATGGTGTTTTAGTGACCAACATTTTTTTGGTGGCTAATAGTTAAGTATTTGTGACCAAATAGAAAATGTGGTCGCCAAACGTGATGGCGGGAGCGCGAAAAAAAAAGGCGGGACATCAAATCTTTTGGCTACCAGCAGATGTTGGTCGCGAAAAGGAAAAAAACTACGTCGTTTGAAAAAAAAATAAATAAAAAATGTTTCCTGAGCCTTGATCTTCCCTCATTGTTGCCCTCTTCCTTAATAAAAAAAAGTTTCCTATTTCCTTGAGCTTCCGATCGGTTCATCAAACCCTACCCACCATCTCCTCACTTCGTCCCTTGGGTTTGCCGCTCTTCATCTTCGCCTCCGCCTTGTACTTACCAGGTTAGTGTCTCTCTCTCTCTCAATCTCTCTCTCTGTTCATGTATATATATATATATAATCGATCGATTTATGGTCCCCTGTGTTCCTGTTTTTCGTCGTTGCAACTCCATCTTTGGTTTTTTTAACAATTCCACTTCGGTCAATTCTGAAAATCCCAAAAAATTGTGCATAATTATACATTGGTAAAAGAAAAACATTTTCAAAATTCATTTGGGGTCAATTGATCACACTCACCTCCTTGTAGCTCCGCCCATGTCTATATGTAGTCTCATTATTATCATATTATTATTTTTGGTTACTTTATGTGGTTTACAAGCAGATTAATGCTTTTACACATCCTTTAATTAGTCATATAAATATGGTAACCGTGGATGCCTGTAAGTTGCAAAATTTTCTTTTGTTGCTAAGTATTGTTTTAAACCTAGTCTGTTTATTTGTCAGCCTTAAAGGAGGCTTGTAATTGATGGTCAATCTGGTCCAGTTGAATATTCTAATGGAATTCTATTACTACTATGAGTACACAAAAGGAATTATCCACATTTTCTGCTAAATTTTGCATTGATACACAATTGTTACATTAATAGTGTTATGTAGTTGACAAGATATTATGGAAATTTTTAATAGAAAGCAACCGTAGTCTTTTTGGTCCAATGTTAAGGCTTGAGTCAGATCTTTTGAATGTATGTTTGTACTTGAACTTTTAGATTTAGCAAGACGCAATGCCATGGAAATTTATTGGTCATGCTTTATTCTCATTAATCATGGACATCTTCATTATCATTTTTTAAAATTATTGTTTCTAAAAAGTTTGTTATTAACTTATTACAGAGCTCTTGACCAGGCTTTCCTTGTAGTTGTTAAAGCTGCTGTTGTTACATGCCTTCGTTGATTTAGTTGGTTTCCCTTAGTGCCAGGACGCCCAAAATTACCTACAACTTTGGCTAGTGATTTTGGTATTCATCGGGAGCAACTTGTTTCAATTACAAGGGATCGTGATTTTTCTGTTCTGGAGCAATTTGAAGGGGCAAGTCTATTAGCAGCTCATTGTTTTCTTTTTCTTTTTTATTTTATTTTTTATTGTTAGTTCTTAGATCATTTCCTATGCTTCTTTTGCATATCTGAATGTTTGTGCTACCCCATCAGGTTAAAGGAGTTGCTGATATTTTAAAAGTAGATGAACAGAAGGGATTACTTGGAGATGATGATGATTTATTGAAACGAAGGAATGCATTTGGATCCAACACATATCCTCAAAAAAAAGGACGGAGTTTTTGGGTATACATTGCCAAGATTACAACTTTTATGGTCATTGTTATATTCTTGTTGATTTTTCACTGTGTGTGAAAATGGAAAAGGTGCTGCTATACTATTTCTGTGCCTATGTCTTGCAGAACTTTGTTTGGGATGCTTTCCATGATATAACCCTGCTCATCTTGATCATAGTGGCAGCTGCTTCTTTGTGCCTGGGTGTAAAGTCAGAGGTGAGCATAGAGTGGAGCTTATCATTATATAAAAGACTGCAATTGTAGTAAAATCTTGTACCCACTCTAGAATTCTGTGCTTCATCATACTATTTAAATTATTGATATGTGAATCCCCCATATTTCCTTGCCTTTCTCTTTTCTGCTTTAATTCACTGTGAAATCGTAAAGAAAAATGACGGCGGTGTATGTTGAACGGTATATATGCTTAGTTGTCTAAACTGGGTTTTAAGCCTTGAGACTGACAAGCAGTTGCTTGAAATTTATAGTGATTACCTAATGTATCTGCTGCATGTTTTAGATAGTTTAGTATATATAGATAATCTAAAATGAATTAAACTTAATATGGGCATGATTTTTTTTTTAAATTGCATAAATTAAGCCTTGAGACTGACAAATATGGGTTGTTTATCCATCCTTTTAGGGAAGTTTTAACTGAGTCCATTCTCAATCTTGTTTCATCGAATGCTCTCTGCAATTTGTCAACTCACTGCCCTCATTTCTATTTCTAGTGAAGAATCCATATCTATGTCTATGTCTATATCTATATCTCTATCATTTGAGTTTCATACATACTTTCTGATTTATTTTTTTTTAATATCTATCATTTGATTTTCATACATAGACTTTTAACAATTTAATAATTAGATGTTTTTAATTTATTTAACTTATTCTTACCTCCTATGTTGTAAAAAAAATTATCACTTCGATAATTTCTTTAAAAAAAAAAACAAATAATCCTATAAATTGTACATAACAAATAATTTATTTGACAAATCTATAAGATGAAGATATGGTTCATTGAATATATCTGTACACTTTATTAAAAAGCATTCCCACCATTCCTTTCTTATGTATATATTGGATATTCTCTTTTCTCTCTCCCTATTGGATATCCATAGTGTTGGTCCTAGGTGATCTATTCTCTTTTCTCTATTCTCTTTTTTCTTTTCAAATAATCCATATCTATTCTCTTTTCTCTTTTCAGTTAATATAATTTGGTTCTTTGTGCTGTAGCAGCAGCTTCAAGCTGTAACAGCAACTTCCTGTTGGTTCTTAATATTTTTTTTCTTCTTTTCTTGGCAGCAGCATTAGTGTTCAATATTATGCTTATTGAATACTAAAACAACCATAATGGAATCAATAACTATTATAGTTGAATAATATAGGAAGGAATGTGAGATTTGATGCTTGCCTAAAGCGTATAAATAACTTTTTCACCTTATAACAAAATTAACCTCCAAAATAGGAATAAAATTCATTTTTAGTTAATTGGTTTTTGCTTTATTCACCTAACATAATCTTCACTTTGTAGGTCACCAAATATGGACAAGAGTTGGATGTCAATTAGGAATAGATTGAGTTCGGAGTATAGAGAAGGGGTTAAGTCATTTCTCCAATTTGCAATGACAAATGTTGGCATAGATAATAGAATTCGTTGTCCGTGTATGGATTGCCTAAATTTTGAACATCATACCTTTAAGGATGTGGAATATCATTTGATCCGAAAAGGGATATCACTTTCATACAAGACTTGGGTGCACCATGGGGAAACTATTTCTGTCAATCAACCTTGTGTGTGGAATAATGACAATGACATTGAAGGTGTTGGTGATGAAGGGACAACCAATGAATGCCTTCACGTGGAAGATGAATTGTATGATATGTTAGATGACTGTCACATGGCGCATATTTTTGATGATGATGAAGAGGGTGAGCAGAATGATAATGAGCAAAGAGAAGATGGACGAAACTTTGATAAATTGTTAGAGGATGCTCGTCGTCCATTATACCTTGGCTGTCAGAAGTTTACTTTGTTATCATTTGTCGTTAAGATGCTTCATATAAAAGTTTTAAACAAGTGGAGCAATAAGTCTTTTGACATGTTGTTAGGCGTATTGAAAGACCTTTTACCAGAAAGTGATCAAAAGGTTCCATGGACCCTTTATGAAGCGAAGAAATTTTTACGTGATTTGGGTTTAGGATATGTGCCTATTCTGTGGGGCCTACTGAGTTGAAATTTTCTCATCTGCAATTTGCTGATGATTCAATAATATTCTGTGAGGCGGCCAGAGGTGAATTGGTGCACATTAAGAGAATTTTGCGCTGCTTTGAGGTGCTTTCCGGCTTAAAGATTAATTTCCACAAAAGCTTGTTGTGTGGTGTGGGTTTACCTGATGGTGAGGTTAACCAGTTTACCTCCATTTTCAACTGCCGTAGTCAAAAGCTCCCTTTTAGTTATTTGGGTCTACCTCTAGGGGCTAATCCCAGTAGAAAAAGTACATGGCAACCTGTGATTGAGAAGGTGAAAAAGAAGCTAGCTAACTGGAAGAGGAAAGTTTTGTCTTACGCTGGTCGTTTAACTTTGATCAGGTCAGTCCTCTCTTGTATGCCCATTTATTTTCTATCAATTTTCAAAATCCCTGTGGGAGTAGCTAAACAGATTGAGAAGATTCAGGCAGCATTCTTATGGGGCAAATCAGAACTTAAGAGGAAAGTCCACTTGGTGAAATGGGCGGATTTAACAGTGGATAAGTCACAAGGGGGTCTGGGGCTTAGAAATCTAAGAGAAGTCAATGATTGCCTCTTGTTAAAATGGTGGTGGAGGTTCGGTGTGGAGGACAAAGCTATATGGAAACAAGTAGTGAGGTGCAAATATGGACAGGGTGCTGGTGGCTGGGTACCTTCCATTCCAGAGTCTTGCTCAGTGTCAAGAATCTGGTCTGATGTTGTTCATCTTGGGGCATCTAGTCCTGAACTGATGGAGCACTATTTATCTAATTTTAAAATTCTTGTAGGAAATGGGCAAAGACTTCTTTTTTGGGAGGATAAGTGGTTAACTAATCTATGCCTCAAGGCAGAATTTCCCAGACTATACAGGCTGTCAGTGGAAAAGGGTTGTTCACTTTTACAGATGTATCATAATAGAGGGTCGGCACTTGAGTGGAAATTTCTGTTTAGTAGATCTCTGTTTGCTTGGGAGGAGGAGGAGGTCGCTAGGTTGCAAGGGGTTCTAAGGGGCACACTTGTTCTTACAGACCAAGCAGAGGACTCTTGTTTATGGATGGCAAATCCTTCAGGATCCTACTCAGTGGGTGTGTCTTGGAAGTGGTGGATGCTGTCAAAAGGTCCATTCGTAAGTGTCACCGATATGTTGTGGAAGAACTCTGCTCCACCTAAGGTGAAATTCTGCAGCTGGTTAGCTTGGAAAGAAAGACTTAAAACTTCTGTGCTTTTGAAAAGGATTGGTGTGTTGAATCCTGAAGCGAACACAGTGTGCCTGCTGTGTAAAACAGAGGAGGAGTCTTTGAATCATCTGCTGCTGTCGTGTCCTGTGGTTTGGAAATTATGGTCAGACATGGTTAAATGGTGGAATCTGGTCTGGGTGGTTCCAGGTTCAGTTGAGGGTTTGCTGCATTGGTGGGCTGGATATAAATTTAAGAAGGAGATCCAACCATTGTGGAAAGTTGTCCCCGTAGCAGTTTTGTGGTCAATCTGGAAAGCTAGGAACGATTGTCTTTTTCACCAAAAGAGTGTTGAAGGTTTTGATTTGGCTGAGTTGGTGAAAGTGAGGATAGCTTTATGGTGCAAGCATAGCTGTGGAGGTTTGCAGTACTCTGTCGAGGACATAGTTTTTAATCTCGACAGTATCAAAGTCTGAGTGTGGTTCGCAGGTTTGCAGGTTTTGTGAGTTGCAGAGTCGTAGTTTGCAGGTTCTGTGTTTGCTGGTTTGCAGTATTCTGCAATACTGTGTTTTTCTGGTTTCTATGTGCTCCAGGTTTGCAGGTCTTGTTGTGTTGCCGCAGTGTCGCTAAATGCTGGATCACTGGTTGTGGGCTGTAGTGTAGTTTTGTTATGCTCTTGTTATGCCCTGAATTTGGGAGGATTGTATTTCAACAGATCACTGGTTGTGGGCTGCAGTGTAGTTTTGTTATGCTTGTATTTCAACAGATTGTGGGTCTCAGAAGTCTGAAGTTGGAGTCTGCTACTAGGTAGCTCCTTTGCTGGACTGCTTCTGTTATGGTCCGCTTAGCTGTGTACTTGCTGGGTGTTTCATTGGGTCGAATGCCAATGTGTTAGGGTCAATGGGTTGCAAGCACATGGGTTGATTGGCAATGGGTTGAATGCCCATCAGGCTCCTACCTGGTTTTTGGTGGCAGCACCTTTTGTTTTTGTAGCAGCACCTTTTGTTTTCCTTGTTGGTTCCTCACCAGCAGGCGCTTAGAGCTTCGTGTTAGCTCTAAGCTCCTCTTTATTGATGTATCCAATCATACTTTGTATGTGTCATCAATAAAGATTTATTTGCCGATCAAAAAAAAAAGTATGATTGTGCTCTTTTTTGAAAGGAAAATGCAAATTTAGAAAATTGTTCGATTTGTAAGGAGCCTAGATACAAAATGAATGAAGGCAAAGGTAAGAAGATACCTCATAAAATTTTGAGATATTTTCCGTTGACACCAAGGTTGCAAAGATTATACATGTCGAGAAAAACAGCTGGAGATATGCGATGGCATAAAGAAAAACGTGTTGATGATGGCATCTTAAGGCATCTAGCCGATGGTGAGGCGTGGAAGGATTTTGATAGGCAACATGTTGTGTTTTCCCAAGAACCACGTAATGTGAGGTTAGGGTTGGCCACCGATGGTTTCAACCCTTTTGGAAATTTGAGCAACTCATATAGTATGTGGCCTGTGGTAGTTATGCCTTATAACCTACCACCGTGGAAGTGTATGAAGCAACCATTTTCCATGATGTCATTGCTTATTCCTGGACCGCAAGCACCCGGGAGAGATATTGATGTTTACTTGAGGCCATTAATTGACAAGTTGAAGGAGTTATGGGAAGATGGTGTAGTTACTTATGATGCCTCAACTGGGGCAAGTTTCCGAATGCATGCAACTGTTATGTGGACTATTAATGACTTCCCTGCATATGGTAACTTGTCAGGGTGGAGTACAAAAGGATATTTGGCTTGTCCCAATTGTAATGAGAATGCATTATCACAACGGTTAAGAAGTAAGATAGGATACACTGGTGCTCGCCGATACTTACCTGAAGACCATCCTTGGCGAAGAAGTAAGCTGTTTAATGGTAAGGCAGATGATCGAGCAAGACCTTCGGAGTTGTCAGGGGAACAAATTTTAAATCAATTGGATTCAGGAACATTTAAACCATTTGGGAAGCATCCAAGCAACCAAAAAAGAAAAAGGGATGAAAATATCGTCCTGAATTGGACAAAGAAAAGCATATTTTTCGAATTGCCTTACTGGAAGACACTCAAGTTACGACATAACCTCAATGTCATGCACATAGAGAAGAACATATGTGATAATTTAATTGGGACTTTGTTGAGCATTGATGGGAAGAACAAGGATACGGAAAAAGCACGCATGGATTTAGAGGATATGAAAATTAGGAAGGATTTGCACTTAAAGAGGCGCGCGGATGGGTCCTTTGAAAAGCCCATTGCATTGTTCACATTGTCCCTAAAGGAAAGACAAGGTTTTTGTGAGTTCTTAAAATCGATTAGGTATCCTGATGGGTATGCAGCAAACATCTCTATGTGTGTGAGCACAAAGGGCGGCAAGTTATCCGGTTTGAAAAGCCATGATTGCCATGTCCTTATACAACGACTTCTTCCTATTGGAATGCGTGGGTATCTTAACAAGGACATTTCTATTGCATTGTTTGAGTTGGGAAATTACTTTCAACAGTTATGTTCAAAAACAGTGAGGGTGAATGATTTGGAAAAATTACAAGAGAGCATAGTACTCATACTTTGCAAGCTAGAAAAAATTTTTCCACCTGCATTCTTTGATGTGATGGTTCACTTAGCTATTCACTTGCCTCGCGAAGCCATTCTTGGAGGGCCAGTGCAATATCGATGGATGTACCCTATCGAAAGGTATTTTTATGCTCTTTGATGTGAAATTATATTTTTTTTAATATTATAGTATACCCATATATATGGTTTATATAATAATTTCATATTATTTGTTGAAGATTACTCGGGATTTTGAAAGGGTATGTAGCAAATCGAGCTCACTTAGAACATTCAATTGCAGAAGCTTACATTGTCAAAGAATGCCTAACTTTTTGCTCTATGTATCTTGGTGGGATTGAAACCGTATTTTACAGAGAGAAAAGAAATGAAGATGGTGGTGATGTTGGCTCAGGGCATTCAGTTTTTTCACAAAAAGTCCGTACTTTTGGGCTAACTCAAAGGGCAGTTGACGTGTCTGAGAATGAAAGAAAAGTGGCTCATTGGTTTATCTTGTATAATAGTCCTGAAATTGATGAATATCTAGAGTATGTTCTCATTTAGTTAAGTCTATGCAAAATGCTTTTCATTATGATCACACTCAAGTACTAATTATTCACATTTGATTTTTCAAGTAGAGAACACAAGAATCAGTTACAAAATGCAAATGTACATGACATTACAAGACAACAACAAGAAGAATTTCCTAGGTGGTTCAAAGAGCGGGTAATATATAAGATACATAGATAATATGTAACCTCTCATCATAAACATAATTCACTGTTCGTAGATTGATATTAACATCATGCATCCTTGTCACATGTTCATGTAGATAAATCAATTACGAGCTGAAGGATCATCGGAAGCAACTGATGAGTTGTGGTCATTAGCTAATGGTCCTAGTCCAATAGTGAATATTTATTCAGGTTGTATTTGTAATGGCATTCGATTCCACACGAAAGAGCGAGACAACCGTCGTAAAAGTCAAAATAGTGGGTTGGTTGTTCAAGGGGATCATCATGGTATGTCAATTGATTTCTATGGTCAGTTGAATAAAGTTTGGGAAATGACATACATGTTCGGGCATCGAGTTGTGTTGTTTCAATGCGAATGGTTTAACACTAGTAGCAACAGAACATTTCGTACTGAAACACATTTGACAACGATTGATGTAAGAAGCCGTTGGTATCAAAATGACCCATTTGTCTTGCCAAGTCAGGTGCAACAAGTTTTTTATGTCAATGATACCAAATTAGGTGAACATTGGAAAGTCGTAGAGCGATTTCAACATCGAGGAATATGGAATGTGCCGGAGCTTGAGGATGTAGATCCCGATGATAATGAATTGCCTATTCCGAATGATGTGTTCCAGCAGGACGAGACCACTGAAATTGTCCAAATCAGCATTGCAGATTCCATTAGCAACACTTTACGTAGGACTGATATTGCACCTGATATTATTCCAAGTCAAGTGGTTCTGCAATCTAGTACAAGTGTACATGTAGAGGGTCCAAACAGAGATGATTTTATCTGTGATTATAATGATCAACATTCAAATGATCCTAGTGATGATGAAGATGAATTTCATAGTCATAGTAACTCGAATACAGATGATGATATAGAGCCTTGATTGTAATATCCTTTATTTTTTGCATTATCAAGTCATTTTCATTGTAATGCTCTTGATTGTAATGGCATGCACTTGTTAATGAAGACATGTTTAGTTACAACAAGTCTGGAATGTTGTACCTATTGCTTCATTGTGGTCCATTTGGAAACATCGGAATCTGTCTGAATCTGTTTGAAGCTGTGTTTGTTCTACTGTCTCCTCTGTGTGCTGCTGCTGAAGTGCTCTATGTTTTTTTTTTCTCTTCTGTTTGGTGATGCTGCTGAATCTGTCTGAATCTGTGTATTAATCTGAATCTGCTGAATCTGTTTTGAATCTGCTGGTTTAATGCTGAAATGCGGCTGCTGCTTGAATCTGTTTTTTATGCTTCCTGCTGGTTTCTCCTCTGTTTTCCTGTTGGTTTTCTTCTTGTTGGTTTCTCACCAACGGTTATATTACTAGCGGATGTTTGGGCTAGCTCATTGGCGCCAAGTTTGTTTGGTTTTAATAGCTATGCTCCTGATGTATTTGTGTTAATTATATATAATCTTATTTTGTTTGTTGATAAAAAAATTGAAGACATGTTTAGTGATGATTCAAATTGTAATGAATTTTTTTGTTGATAATTTCTTGACTTGTAATGTGGTTCTAATATTACAGTATTAGGTTATCTTATAATTTCATAAATTGTCATGCATTTTGAATTTTTACTTTTGGTTGCTTACAATTCATTTGTTAGATACAAAGACTACACAGATGCCACCTAGGCAAGCCACTAAGAGGAGGTCGACGACCTCAATGTCAGAGGCAAACCTGGTTGAGCTCCCAGCTGCATCTCCTGTGGATGCATTTGCAAGTCTATCTCCTGTGGATGCATCTCCATCTTCGCAAACAGTTGATATTGGTAAGTGTTTCATCCTTTGTATAGAACAATTTGTTTTTTGCTCCTAAAACTGTAATCAATGTTGAGCAGTTACTACATGCTTACTCTTTTTTGAGTGATTATGATTAAAAATTTGTTAGTATTGAAGTATGACTCTGTGAGAGACAATCTGTGAGAGACAATGAAAAAAGAGATCTTTGAAGTCACAAACGGCACCTAAAAGATAAAGTGAGAGACAATTAGTCAATAAAGAGTGCAAGGCATTTATTGTTTAGTAATCCAGACAGTGTATCTTCAACTGGTTGTCAGCTGGTGCTGTCCTTTTTGTAAATTAACGAAACTCATTTCAACTGTGTGATTGTTACAGATTTGGCTATATCAGTTTGTTTGTTATGTAAATTAAGTTATATTTATCATTCAATATTTCATTTGGATATCATGGCTAGGACTACTATGACATGTCATGAAGGAATTATAATGGGTAGTTTTATAATGATACTGTTCTGGCCTCATTCTTTGTAATCTGGAACCTTTATTTCACATTGGGACTACCATGCATGCAACATCTGGATATTAGCCCACTAGTGGTGAATATTGTTTTTAAACTTTTTCCCTTGGCACCTAAAGAATATATATATATATAATGAACTACAATTCAGTAGGTCTCTTTCCTGTAAATATATGGGCTTCCCATACTATACTCTGTGGCAAAGAATCATAACAAATCATGTTAATTGCCCAAAGATTTTAGGCTTCAAAAACTAGGAATGTCACGCCCCAAACCGCCCCTAGTAGTTTGGTGCCGTGATGGCCAGTAATCCGTAATTACCGAAGGCCAACTTTCAAAATCACACACAATCAGAGTATAAAATATGGGGCTTACAAGTGCGGAAGCAATATATATACATATACGGAATCTAAATAGTCCATGAGAGCCGTGCATAAGTCCGATGAAATGACATACATCCTTATAAAGTCTTACAACTTAAATACAATAAGGAAATGAGATACAAAACACATCTTGACCAAAAGGCTTCTCAAGCCGACATATACAAGTACAAATGAAAAAAATAAGCCGAGAAGCATGATCTTCAAGACGGCGCAAAAATGCTAATCCAAAACATGTCGGCAATGCACCCAAAACACATCGGCAATCACGTCTAGGCCTCAATGCCTTCTTGTTCATCACCTACATATATATAGAGAGGGTGAGCTTGGATACTCAGTGAATGATATTAGAAATAAAGGTTTTACATGATTGATATCCAAGATTTCTTTCAAAACAATACATAGCATACATTACGGTCAAGGGAAAAATCAAGTTCATTGTTGGCCTTTCAAGTTCTTTGGATGTTATTACATCTACTTAATACAAGAGGGTGATGACGATTTCAAGACAAGAGTGCAGTTGCATTATAGTCCCCTGCAACTAAGGACTTCCAAGACAAGAGTACAGTTGCATTATAGTCCCCTGCAGCTAAGGACTTTCAAGACAAGAGTGCAGTTGCATTATAGTCCCCTGCAGCTAAGGACTTTCAAGACAAGAGTGCAGTTGCATTATAGTCCCCTGCAACTAAGGACTTTCAAGACAAGAGTGCAGTTGCATTATAGTCCCCTGCATCTAAGGACTTTCAAGACAAGAGTGCAGTTGCATTATAGTCCCCTGCAACTAAGGACTTTCAAGAAATGTCATCAAAACAAGATAGTGTTTAATATACAAGTAGGGATAGTCATTCATGCTAGATCAAGTACTTTTCAAAACAAGGCAAGACGAGATTTATGAAAGCAAGTGTAACATAGCTTTATTAAAAATACCACTCACATAGTTTCTTCAAACGTCGGGGTCGAGACAAGCCCAAATCCTACAAACACATGGCAAAGCCTATTGAATGCACTTTCAAACAAGTCTCTTATGGATGCAAATGATCTCGGAAAAGCATGCTGGGCACTAACCAGGTCTAGGCCGAGGTTCCACACCTCCTCGCCGAGGTGTGTTCCCGAGGGCCACATGCAAGGAAAAGAGGTCGGGAAACCCTGGGTTTCCCTCTGTTGATGAACATGAAAAACATGAGTGTGAAAACATGAAAATATGAATGCTCAATCATAATCTGTCATCACAAATCTGGGATTTTCATGTTACGAGTTTGAAAACATGGACCTGGGTACCCATAGTTGAAAATCATGCAAGAACAAACACAAAACATGAGTCTAGGCAAAAAGCTTTCGGATCAAAACATGACTTTTCTTGAAGAACACATGAATGTCATTTTCTCTTTCTAAAATCGAGCTTCAAAACGATGCATGGCTTACAAATCATATCCGATCATGCAATGCAATAACATGAACATAGAGAACATCATGAGTAGATCAAGAATCTAACCTTGGAACACGGATCTAACGGTTCGATCTCTAGGAATCAAGCTTGAAGATCTACTTCCTCACTCTAAAACTCTTCTTCCTCCTAGAGTTTCTCTCTCTACAAGGTAAGGTTATGACGCCAAATGATAGTTTTCTATACCCGGTTCTGGGGTTAACCCTCTGCTGAGACACGTGGCGGCGACTGGTTGGGTTCTACCTGCAAAGGTGACTGACAGACCAGACAAAGCATGGTGGAAGGGTGTTCAACAAGCAAAGTGGTATGGGCTCTCTGACGAGGCAATGACATCGGCTAATAACAAGGCGTATTCGACAAGCTACACGGAATGGCACTCCGGCGATGGGTGACATCGGCTAACAAAGGACTTCGGCAACTAAGGTGACAATGACCTCGGCTAGGAAGGACAACACTTGACTAAGCTGTGCCACATCTTGGCCTAGATGCGCCACACCTCGGCCTAGGTCGTACCACTCCAGGACGAGATCGCTAGGGTGCAAGGTAACATCTCGGCTAATGTGGTCAAGGCAAGGACGGAGGTCAGCAAGGGGTTCCAAGATACTACTACTAGACTAAGGATGACCTCGGTTTGGAATAACATCGGCTAGCACAACTCAGGCAAGGCGCGACCTAAGTTTCACATCAAGGAAGGAACAAGACAAGCATACTACACTTAGACAAATCACAAGGCTTCAAAACAAGGCATGGATCACATTAACTCAAGCGAAACAAATCACAACATACACATGCAAGCTAAACAAGTCATAATCATACCGATGCTCATGAACATGATGAGGACATAAAATGTGGGTTCCTACAGTCTACCCTCCTTAAAGAAGTTTGGTCCCCAAACTTAAGTTACCTTGTCCTACGAATAACTCCGGGTAACGGATTTTCATCTCCTCTTCCTTTTCCCATGTGGCCTCCTCGCCATAATGCTTCTCCCATTCGATTTTCACCATTGATATCGACTTGTTTCTCAACTGTCTCACTTGTCTGTCGATAATTCTCATCGGCTTCTCTTCGTAGCCCAAGTCTTCATTAACTACAACTCCGGAGTAATCTATTACATGTAGTGGGTCTCGGATATATTTTCTCAGCATTGAAACATGGAACACGCTGTGGACTTGGCTCAAATCTGGCGGCAAAGCGAGTCTGTAAGCAACGGTGTTAACCTTCTCAAGAATTTCAAACGGCCCAATATATCGGGGTGCAAGTTTACCCTTCTTCCCAAATCTCGAAACTCCTGTCATCGGCGAGACCTTCAAAAACACATGATCCCCAATTTCAAATTCTAACTCCCTCATTCTTTGGTCGGCATAACACTTCTGTCGACTCTGTGCAGTTTTAATCCTCTGCTGAATGAGTTTGATCTTCTCAGTTGTTATCTGAACCAACTCGGGGCCAATTAGAGCTTTGTCTCCTACTTCAGTCCAACATATCGGCGATCTGCACTCCCTTCCATACAAAGCTTCATACGGCGCCATGCCTATGCTGGCTTGATAACTGTTGTTGTACGCGAACTCTACTAATGGCAAATGCGATTCCCAACTTCCCTGGAAATCCAACACGCACAGTCTGAGCATGTCTTCGAGTGTCTGAATCGTTCTTTCTGTCTGCCCGTCGGTCTGAGGGTGAAAAGCCGTGCTAAATCTCAACTCTGTTCCCAAGGCTCTTTGTAGACTCTGCCAAAATCTAGAAACGAACTTCGGATCTCGGTCTGACACAATGGACATCGGCACACCATGAAGCCTAACGATCTCATTCATGTACATTTCGGCAAGTCGGTCGGCATTGAATGTAGTCTTGACCGGCAAAAAGTGAGCTGACTTAGTAAACCTGTCGACTATGACCCAAATGGAATCCATGCCTCTCTGCGTCCTCGGCAAACCCACTACGAAATCCATGGAGATGTGCTCCCATTTCCACTCAGGAATTGACAAGGGTTGAAGAAGTCTTGCCGGTCTCTGGTGTTCTGCCTTCACTCGCTGACAACACAGACACTGAAATACGAACTCGGCTATCTCTCTTTTCATGTTTGGCCACCAAAAGGTCCGCTTCACGTCCTGATACATCTTGGTGCTCCCTGGATGAATGGCAAACTTGGAACTATGGGCCTCTTGCAAAATCTTCTTTTTCAACTCTGGTACGTCGGCTACACACAATCTCCCTTCAAATCTAAGCACTTGATTCTCCATAGTGTATCCCGGCCTCGGCTTGGTGACGAATTCATCAATTACCTTCTTGAGGAATTTATCCTCCCTCTGTCTGGTCTTCACTTCCTCAATAATGGTCGGTTCCACCGAAACCGCTGTCAGGCACGCCAAACTTCCAACTAACTTCCTACTCAATGCGTCGGCTACGGAATTTGCCTTACCTGGGTGATACTGAATCTGCATGTCATAATCCTTCAGTAGTTCGAGCCATCTTCTCTGCCTCATATTTAACTCTTTCTGAGTGAACAAGTACTTCAGACTCTTGTGGTCGGTGAAAACTTGGCAAGATGTTCCATACAAGTAATGACGCCATATCTTCAAAGCAAAAACCACGGCAGCTAGCTCCAGATCATGGGTAGGATAATTCTTTCCAATGGGCTTCAACTGACGAGACGCGTACGCTATGACTTTACCTTCTTGCATTAGCACGCAACCCAAACCCTTATGTGAAGCATCACTGTAAATCTGAAATTCCTCATTAGCCGATGGTAGTACCAAAACTGGTGCTGTAACTAACCTCGTCTTCAGCTCCTGGAAGGCTGATTCTCTTTCATTGGTCCATTCATAAGCTGCTCCCTTCTTAGTTAGTTGTGTCAAAGGCACTGCAATCCTCGAGAAATCCTTCACAAACTTCCTGTAATAACCTGCCAAACCCAGAAAACTACGAACCTCGGACACGTTGGTCGGCGTCGGCCAATTCACAATGGCTTCAATCTTACTGGGGTCAACTGATGTACCGTCTTCATTAATCACATGCCCTAGAAATGAAATGCTGGAAAGCCAAAACTCGCATTTACTTAACTTGGCGTACAACTTCTTATCTCTCAAGGTTTGCAAGGCAAGTCTCAGATGATTCTCGTGCTCGTTCGTACTCCCGGAATAGATCAATATGTCGTCGATAAAGATAATGACAAACTCATCTAGGTACGGCTTAAAGACTCTGTTCATCAAGTCCATGAATGCTGCGGGGGCATTGGTTACTCCGAAGGGCATTACCAAAAATTCGTAGTGACCATATCTTGTCCGAAAAGCAGTTTTCTCGATGTCCTCGGCTTTAACCTTCAACTGGTGGTAGCCTGACCTAAGGTCAATCTTGGAAAAGACTCGTGCTCCTCGTAGTTGATCAAGCAAATCGTCAATTCTGGGCAATGGGTACTTGTTCTTGATGGTCACCTTATTAAGCTCTCTGTAATCAATGCAAAGACGAAGTGTGCCATCCTTTTTCCTAACAAATAGAACGGGTGCTCCCCACGGTGAAGTGCTCGGCCTAACAAATCCTTTGTCCAACAATTCTTGTAACTGCGATTTCAGCTCTCTAAGTTCGGCTGGGGCCATTCTGTAGGGCGTTTTGGAGATGGGTTGTGTTCCTGACATGATGTCCACGGTAAACTCTATTTCCCTATCAACAAGGTGGCCAGGCAACTCCTTCGGAAAGACATCAGGGAATTCCTCAACAACGGGTATGTCGGCTAACTCAACATTTCCATTCAAATCACTTAGTATACTGCATAAATAACCCTTACATCCTTTTTGGATCAACTTGTAGGCCTTCATGGATGAAATTAAGTAAGGTGGGGGTACTACCCCTTTACCCTGGAAAATGACCTCGGCTAGATCTGGGGTCTTCAACGTGACGTTCTTAGTAACGCAATTAATGGATGCATGATTCGCTACTAACCAGTCCATCCCCAATATGACATCGAAATGAGTCATGCTCAAAGGCATCAAATCGACTAACAACTCTACACCCTCAATCATAACAACACACGCCCTATAAATGGATGCAACAATCATGTTTCTCCCAGATGGAATAGACACAGATAATACATAATCAAGGGGTTCTAAATCCCTATCCAACTTCTCGGCGAATAAGGTAGATACAAATGAATGCGTAGAACCCGAATCAATCAATACGTATGCATCTTGAGAACAAATCGAAATGGTACCTGACACCACTGCTTCGGCATTCTGGGCGTCTCCTGGCACCAATGCGAAAACTCTGCCCTGCCTTGCCTGTACTCCCCCGATGTTATTCTTCTGTGCAGAGCCCGAGGTGCTTCCATTCCTCTTCCCATCATCGGTCCTTGCTTTCGGGAAATCTTTCACGCGATGGCCTATCTCGCCACACTCATAGCAAGCCCCTGTCGCCCAACGGCAGACCCCAAAATGCAGCTTCCCACAACTCGTACACAACGGCTTAGCATTTCCATCCTGATTTGAGTTACTAGAACTGTCCACATTCACCTTCTTCTTGGCATTGAACGGAACTCGGCGATTGTCATAATTCTGTCTCTTCCTCTGGCCCTCACTTGAACTCTGGTATCGGTTTAAATTAGCTTCAGCCAGGATGGCCTTGTCCAGTACTCCAGCGTATGTCGGCATATTGAGCATATTGACCCTGTCTTGTATCGGTCCACGTAACCCACTTTCGAACTTTCTCGCTTTTTGGTATTCGTCGTCAACCATATATGGGGCGCATATCTCGCCAGTTCAGTAAAGGCACGATCGTATTCTGCGACTGTCTTGTTTCCTTGCATCAGATTCTGAAACTCCGTGGTTTTTCGGTCTCGAACGCTGAGGGGGAAATGCTTGTTGTAGAATAACTCCAAAAATTTTGCCCAAGTCAAACCCGGATTGCTTTCTCGGACCATCATCCACCACCTACGAGCATCGTCATCTAATGTGAATGCTGCCAGAGATACCTTCTGGGCGTCTGTACTGGGGAAGATCTCAAACAGCTTCTCCATCTCTAAAACCCATGCCTCGGCTTTCATTGGTTCTATGCCCCCTTGGAATCTTGGCGGTTTCATTTTCTTGAACTCTCTGATCAAGGTTATCGTGTCGTTCCCATACAAAGCTTGGTGCGGAGGCACTTGTGGTACTGGAGGAGGTGGAGGCGGAGCTGTATATCGGCCATTGGTCTGCTCGGCCTGGGTAGAGGTGGTACCAGTATCCTGTGGCCTCGGTTGTCTCAATTCACAAACCAAGCCTTCGACTAACCTTTCCAGTCTCTCCAACCTATCCTCGGAATGATCTCGGCCAACTGGAGGTCTACCTCTCCTCATGGTGCTGGGGGTGTGGAGGATGTGACACTTAGAACAAAATGAACAAATGAACGTGCATGCAAGTGAACATGATCATGCCGATGTAACAAAATGCTCATGCCGAGATAATGCACACCTTGTCAAGTAGCAAGCAACATGATGCAATCCTAACATTCTTCTAAGGGACATCCTATGCTCTTTAGGACTCAAGTGTGTGAACAACGTACTATAAGGAATGCGTGCTCTGATACCATTCTGTCACGCCCCAAACCGCCCCTAGTAGTTTGGTGCCGTGATGGCCAGTAATCCGTAATTACCGAAGGCCAACTTTCAAAATCACACACAATCAGAGTATAAAATATGGGGCTTACAAGTGCGGAAGCAATATATATACATATACGGAATCTAAATAGTCCATGAGAGCCGTGCATAAGTCCGATGAAATGACATACATCCTTATAAAGTCTTACAACTTAAATACAATATGGAAATGAGATACAAAACACATCTTGACCAAAAGGCTTCTCAAGCCGACATATACAAGTACAAATGAAAAAAATAAGCCGAGAAGCATGATCTTCAAGACGGCGCAAAAATGCTAATCCAAAACAAGTCGGCAATGCACCCAAAACACATCGGCAATCACGTCTAGGCCTCAATGCCTTCTTGTTCATCACCTACATATATATAGAGAGGGTGAGCTTGGATACTCAGTGAATGATATTAGAAATAAAGGTTTTGCATGATTGATATCCAAGATTTCTTTCAAAACAATACATAGCATACATTACGGTCAAGGGAAAAATCAAGTTCATTGCCGGCCTTTCAAGTTCTTTGGATGTTATTACATCTACTTAATACAAGAGGGTGATGACGATTTCAAGACAAGAGTGCAGTTGCATTATAGTCCCCTGCAACTAAGGACTTCCAAGACAAGAGTGCAGTTGCATTATAGTCCCCTGCAGCTAAGGACTTTCAAGACAAGAGTGCAGTTGCATTATAGTCCCCTGCAACTAAGGACTTTCAAGACAAGAGTGCAGTTGCATTATAGTCCCCTGCATCTAAGGACTTTCAAGACAAGAGTGCAGTTGCATTATAGTCCCCTGCAACTAAGGACTTTCAAGAAATGTCATCAAAACAAGATAGTGTTTAATATACAAGTAGGGATAGTCATTCATGCTAGATCAAGTACTTTTCAAAACAAGGCAAGACGAGATTTATGAAAGCAAGTGTAACATAGCTTTATTAAAAATACCACTCACATAGTTTCTTCAAACGTCGGGGTCGAGACAAGCCCAAATCCTACAAACACATGGCAAAGCCTATTGAATGCACTTTCAAACAAGTCTCTTATGGATGCAAATGATCTCGGAAAAGCATGCTGGGCACTAACCAGGTCTAGGCCGAGGTTCCACACCTCCTCGCCGAGGTGTGTTCCCGAGGGCCACATGCAAGGAAAAGAGGTCGGGAAACCCTGGGTTTCCCTCTGTTGATGAACATGAAAAACATGAGTGTGAAAACATGAAAATATGAATGCTCAATCATAATCTGTCATCACAAATCTGGGATTTTCATGTTACGAGTTTGAAAACATGGACCTGGGTACCCATAGTTGAAAATCATGCAAGAACAAACACAAAACATGAGTCTAGGCAAAAAGCTTTCGGATCAAAACATGACTTTTCTTGAAGAACACATGAATGTCATTTTCTCTTTCTAAAATCGAGCTTCAAAACGATGCATGGCTTACAAATCATATCCGATCATGCAATGCAATAACATGAACATAGAGAACATCATGAGTAGATCAAGAATCTAACCTTGGAACACGGATCTAACGGTTCGATCTCTAGGAATCAAGCTTGAAGATCTACTTCCTCACTCTAAAACTCTTCTTCCTCCTAGAGTTTCTCTCTCTACAAGGTAAGGTTATGACGCCAAATGATAGTTTTCTATACCCGGTTCTAGGGTTAACCCTCTGCTGAGACACGTGGCGGCGACTGGTTGGGTTCTACCTGCAAAGGTGACTGACAGACCAGACAAAGCATGGTGGAAGGGTATTCAACAAGCAAAGCGGTATGGGCTCTCTGACGAGGCAATGACATCGGCTAATAACAAGGCGTATTCGACAAGCTACACGGAATGGCACTCCGGCGATGGGTGACATCGGCTAACAAAGGACTTCGGCAACTAAGGTGACAATGACCTCGGCTAGGAAGGACAACACTTGACTAAGCTGTGCCACATCTTGGCCTAGATGCGCCACACCTCGGCCTAGGTCGTACCACTCCAGGACGAGATCGCTAGGGTGCAAGGTAACATCTCGGCTAATGTGGTCAAGGCAAGGACGGAGGTCAGCAAGGGGTTCCAAGATACTACTACTAGACTAAGGATGACCTCGGCTTGGAATAACATCGGCTAGCACAACTCAGGCAAGGCGCGACCTAAGTTTCACATCAAGGAAGGAACAAGACAAGCATACTACACTTAGACAAATCACAAGGCTTCAAAACAAGGCATGGATCACATTAACTCAAGCGAAACAAATCACAACATACACATGCAAGCTAAACAAGTCATAATCATACCGATGCTCATGAACATGATGAGGACATAAAATGTGGGTTCCTACAAGGAATGATCTTGATATTTCATCTCCAACATGAAAGATGAATTTATTAGCATCCCCAATAAATATATGGGCTGGAGAAAGATGCACTTAGTTACCTGGAGCAACATTGCCAACATTTCCTTTTATCCCAATTGAACTGATTTTATTTTGAGAACTAGTGGGTAGGCTATGATCAAATAATAGATGTGCTACTCCAAAATCACCCATGTGTGCAGTCATGTCATGATCCATCAGAATATTACTCGGCTTCAGATCACCATGAATAAGTGCTGCTTGGCAGTGATGGTGAAGATGCTGTAGCCACTCCTCGAGGCTTCCATTGGGCATGGACTCGAAAACTATCGCCTTGAAATCATCACCTTTGGAATCGATGCTCGAGCAAGTAGTGATTATCTTGATGAGGTTCCGATGTCGGATACCTCTCAAAGCATTGCATTCTTCCACAAAACTCTTGGTAGCTCCTTTCTCTGTAAGTTTCAGCCTCAATTATTTGTGTGCAAATACAATTGACCCAA
Organism: Camellia sinensis; assembly: GCF_055761805.1. Classification (NCBI taxonomy): domain Eukaryota; kingdom Viridiplantae; phylum Streptophyta; class Magnoliopsida; order Ericales; family Theaceae; genus Camellia; species Camellia sinensis. The sequence continues at coordinate 133,673,245 of NC_138961.1, read as the reverse complement.
CTGTGTTGTGTTTCCAAGATCGGCTGGAATTTCCCCTGAAATTCTATTATCAAACTGGCTAAGATCCTCTAATCTTTTGAGTTTGCCAATACCCACTGGAATTTCTCCTGTGATTGAGTTCATGGAGATTACCAACCATGTCAGGCCAATTAAATTCTTTATTCCTTCAGGGATGGATCCTGATATCTGGTTTGCTCCTGCAATCAGCTGTTGAAGAGTAGTTGAAAAATTAGCAATCAAAGTTGGTAATTCACCTTTGAACCTGTTAAGGCCTATGTCCAGTTCCTGGAGGTTGCTGCAGTTAGTTAAAGAAGTTAAGAAGCTAAATCTTGCTGCAGTTAGCCCAGAAAAATTAGCCAATAGAACAGAGCATCTACATGTTCCTAATGTTGAAATAATTTTACCATTCTATGCAGTCGAGGCTGATATAGTCAGGATTACAGGCATGCTCAGTCATCTTATCTTAGACATAGTAATCTTATAATCATGAACATGACATAATAGCAAGCTTGAATAAAGGCATATACATTCCATGATGCTTTAAACTTGAGAGTTCTTAAAATCTACAGCAACCTATATAGCAGCAGCAGCAGCAACCTATGTACATTATATGACACATAGTAATCTTCATTCACATATGCTATTTAAAGAGAGTTCTTAAAATCTGCTCTGTATATACAGCAACATAAGTTTATTTAGCAGCAGCCTATAATAGTGTTTCATTTTGTGTTTATAATATAGGTCCATCTGTAAAACGAGTACGAGGTCCAACTAGGGGTAAGAACAGTAGTAGACTCATCAGCCAACATGGTGGGAAGAAGCTTTTTGTTGGAGTTTCTATTGAGAGGAGGACATTTGTGGGGCTTAATGCCACCAAGGCCGCTAACGAATTGGGGGCACAAATTCGATTGCAAGCCCCATTGCAAGGAACAAAAAATTGGGAGGACGTTCCACCAGTCATTCGAGCAGCTATTGTACAATCCTTGCGGGTAATTTAATTTTTATAGTTGTTGAGATTGAAGTAATTAATATATAAGATGTTTAATTTTCATTTTATGTTTAATTGGGACAGGATAAGTTTGAGATTGAAGGATATGATGAGAGTCCACTTCCACAAGAAATCATTGACACAAAGGCCACACATTTGTTTAAAGGCTGGCGATATCATATGCATGAACATTACAAAGAGTTGGTGAAAGAAGGTACAGATCCTTATAGTAAACCATTTGTTGGGGTGAGCGAAGAAGATTGGAGATACATGATTGATGAAGTGTTTCTTGGTGACACACACAAGGTAATTAACTTAACAGTCATGGATGTTTCTTTTAATTGCACTACAATGAATAACTCAAAGGTCCCAAGTTTCTTTGAAATTCAAATAATATACAATTATATATGAGACAGAGTAAGGAAATTGCAGAGATGGAGGGAAAGATATAGGAACCATGCTTGGATATTGATTTTTAAGTTAATATTTCTATTGCATTGTAGAAACGGTCAACAAGAAATATAGCCAACAGGAAAAAGTTACCCTATAATCACACCATGGGTTCAAGGTCATTTTCAGCAGCAATCTCAATTGAGGTAACATATTTTTTGTTTTAAAACTTATAGTTAATGCTGCAATTTTTTATTAACAATATTACTAAGCTTGCATTTTATATGTTTCATGTAGGGAATTGAAACTGGAAAGGAGCCTCACGTTGTAGATTTTTTCAAGACCTCACATTGGAGTAAGAAAAAAAAAGATTGGATTGAACCAGTTTGTGTGGAGTTATATGTAAGTATACCTTCATTATATTTGTTATTCATAGTCCTATATAATGCTTAACTAGTTAGTGTACTTGTAAAATAGGATAACTGTTGATCCTTTTTTTTTTCTTTTTTTTTCTTTTCTTTTTTTAACACAAACAGGAAAAGATGGACCAACTTCGTGAGGAATCTTCACAGCCTGGAGCAACTCCGCTAACACAGGAGGAAATTACTGTTCAAGTCCTTGGGAAGCGTTCAGGGTATTTGAGAGGTTTCGGGGTTGGTCCAAGGCCGTCTTCTGCATTCAAGTCTACAACTAGGTCACAAGCACGTGATAAAGTGGTTAAGGGCCTTAAAGAAGAGGTAGCATCACTGAAAGGGATAATTCAATCATATGAAGGACGCTTTGAGCAGTTTGAACACTTTATGAGACAAATGCAGGGCAATGGTAGTGGATACGACTCTTTTGATGAGTAAGTACTATTGCTTTTGATGGTTTGTGAATACTTCTGGGATTTGCTTCAATTTATCAGCTCATAGATCTGATTTTGACAGTTGATCTATGACTGTCGTGTTGGCATCCATTCATATGATGGTCTAATATTGATTTGATTGGTTTCATAGGTTAATTTCATTCGGATTTAGGTACATAGTTGGATGGTTGGGGGACATAGGTTGAGGTGCCTTATTTTCAGTACATGACTTGGTATTAAATTATTGGATTTAGGTACATAGTTACATAGTTACATTTCTATGACTGTCTTGTTAGCTTGTTTGGTTCAAGAGGCTTTATCTTGTTAAAGGCTACTTTATGTAAAGGTAAAGTTAAGAGGTACTATGTGTATAAAGGAGTAGGTGGTGTTTGCAGATGATGGTGTGTTTTTCTAATATTAGTTAATTGGTTTGTGTTGCTTTGGATTGCTGGTTGTTTGTTTTTTTTTTTTCTCTGTTGGTTTCTCACCAACTATTGAAGCTTGTGTTGGGGAAAGACATGGCTGAGAATCCTGAATATCCACACACAAATAAATAAATACATTGTATCTCTCCTGAAAATTTGAGAAATTATAATTTACTCTCAATGTTTGGCAAAATTACACTATGTTTTCATAATATTTTGATTCACATTACAATTGTCCCCACAATGTTGACTTAACAGAATATTCTATTTACAATCTATACATGGATAATAATTCTATTTACATAGTTAGGGATTGAACTAGTGATGGAGGAGATAATACACGAACTGTAAGGATGGTAATAATGTGGTGGTGTTGTGGTTTTTTTTTTTATTTTTTATTTAGAAATGTAAACAAATATATTATTATTAACAACGCTTTCTTCAATTTTTTTTTTTTTTTTTTATTGCAGGTAGCTAGCTAGAGGCGTAGTCATGCATGTTTATGGATCTGAGTTTGCCAATGCATTAATTCTAAGTTGTGCATATATATATATGTGGAGTTTTTGAGATACTTTGCATCGGACAAATATGACATGCATTTGAAATCTTTGATGTTTTGTTAAATATTTTTTGATGTGGTGAATTTATTGTAAGGATGGATGGTTATTTTGGGCGTGTAATGTGTTGATATTGACAGGTGGTTGTAAATATATTAATTACTATTTTGAATTTATAATTGATGGTTTTTTTGATTTTTGATGTGGTGAATTTATTGTAAGGATGGATGGTTATTTTGGGCATGTAATATGTTGATATTGACAGGTGGTTGTAAATATATTAATTATTATTTTGACTTTATAATTGATGGTTTTTTTTTTTTTAAAGATTGGATTGGTATATTAAAATTTATTGGATGGACATGAATTATGTATTAATTGCAAATGTATTATAGGTATTACAAAAAATTTAGCATTATATTTAAAAGAATCAATTTTGAAATTAAAAGTTTTTTTGCGACCAATATGTTTTTAGTCGCAAAAAGGTTCTAGGAATTGCTAAATACACCCTTTCTGTGACCAACAAGATTCTGGTCGCCAAAAGTCCACTTTTCGCGACCAAGAACTTCGTCGCCAATGCTCACTTTCTGCGACTAGAATTATTCTGGTCGCCAAAAGTCCACTTTTCGCGACCAAGAACTTCGTCGCCAATGCTCACTTTCTGCGACTAGAATTATTCTGGTAGCTAAAAGTCTACTTTCTGCGACCAATATTTTCGTCACAAATGGTTATCTTTCAGCGACCAAAATAGATGGTCGCAGAAAGTAGACTTTTAGCGACCAAATTCTTAGTCGCAATAGGATCAATTTTGACAAATTCAAGTCCCTTCCGCGACCAAAGAATGTTGTCGCAAATGATGATTTTCCGCGACCAACTTCACTTTTGGTCTCCAAAAACCTTCAGTGACGGACTTTTGGCGACCAAATTGCGACCAACTTTTTTTGGTCGCTAAAAACTATTAGCGACCAGATTTGACCTTTTTGTGACCAGAAATGTTGGTCACGAAAAGTGTTTTTTCCTGTAGTGAAGGTTTACCTCGGTGCTGCCTAAAGCATTGCGGAGCGGTGTTGGTTCGGTTGAGTGTGATACCAGCCGAGGTAAAAGGGTTGAACCCGTTTCATTTGATTGGCAATGAAAAGGATGTTTTAAGGATAGACATTATCATAGGTGTGTGATTTTTAGGACTCTGCTAAGGAGAGTTGGAGTCCTTCCAGGATTAGGCCATACAAAATCTATAAAAGCTCATGGTTGGACCTATGCACAGGTAGCACAATTCTTACTCTCAAATACATAGAGCTTTTTGTCTATTATCTAATCACTGACTTAGGCATCGGAGGGGTTTCTGGCACACACCTGTCGGCTAGCTCATGTTTGTGCTTTCGGGTAGCAAAGCGATGATGTTTGGAGAAGTGCAAACTTGATCAACAGGATTATACGAGAAGATTATTTCATGCTTGTACAATTGGCGCCGTCCGTGGGAAGACACACAAATAACAAACCTTTTGATTGAGTTTCCTCTTTAGTTAAAATCTATGGCGCACAATGAAGACTTGCCACATTCTACTATTGATGGGCAAACCATGGAAGGTGCGAAGGTTTACCTTTTATCCTGCCCATGGCTGATTAGATCCCCAACAACGGAACCCATGGAGAGACACATGAGAAAGACAGCGCTTGAGTCATCATCACTCTTAGAGCCTTGACAGGCAGAGGTGGAGGATGGATCCTCAGGTTTTGGAGGATCGCGTAAGGAAGCAAGATGAATTGATAAGAAGGATGGCGGCAGACATGAAGACGATAAAGCGCCAGATAAAAGGCAAAGGGGTGGCAGAAGAAGAGAGATGCAAAGGCAACGCGCACTTTTGCCACTCAGAAGATCATGACAGGCAAGTCATACCATCACAAGCTGAAAGTAGAAGCCTCAGGACAGGCGGCACACAATCAAGGACTTCCAGGACTTGTTCCTCCAGGTTTGAGAGAACGAGGGCTGAAAGGTCTTGGACTGAGGGAAGCAGTTACTGTTGGGTATACCTCCTTATTGGCGTATGGGACCCAATTGGTTTATTAAAAGAGTTTAATTTGGTTTGGTATTAGTTATAATATATTTTTATATATTATATCTAATTTGTGGAGACCCAATTCAGTTTGGAAACGATTAGGGTTTTGATAAAAATCCCAATATTCAACAATATATATATATAAATATTGTTTATTTTCTTCCATGGGATATACTGTGGCAGCCAACATAGATTTGGGAGCCAACATTGATTCTTGGGTGCATAAGTTCAATTGGTGGTTCCATTGTTGCTGTGCATCTTCGGTTGGTGGGTGAAACTGATTTGGTTCGTTATTTTGGATATTCTACAACTCTGTTTTGAAGATTTTTGTTCATTTATTTGGTGAGGTTTTTCCTCTTGTTTAGTTGTGATTATTTAGAATTCACCTAAGGGTGGTTTTATGAGACCATTCGTGTCTCGTTTGTAATTATTTGGAAACTTTATGGTTGATAGTAGAATCGAATTTCGATCCCGTGGACGTATCTCACATTGAGGGAACCATGTAAAAATTCTTGTGTTGTTTTTGATTTAATTCTTCTGCATTAGTTTTTATTCCCATTGATTGATTTACTAGTGGAGAATCATATATTTTCCTTAACAACTAGTATTAGAGCTAGGTTTATTTGGGTTTATTTATTTGTGTAAATCAATGGAGGGAAATGTGGGTCGTATGTCTAGCTTCAATGGAAGTAATTGGGTAATTTGGAAAACTAAAATGGAGGACCTATTATTTTGTAAAGATTTGTATGGGCCTATTGAGGGTGATAGTGGCAAACCTGATGATATGAAAGATGATGAATGGAAGAGGCTTAATCGAAAAGCTATTGGTGTTATCCGTCAATGGATTGATGACAGTATGTTTCATTATGTTGTTACTAAAACTTCAGCACATGATTTATGGAGAAAATCAAAAGGCCTTTATGATAGGAAATCAGCCTCAAATAAAGCTTTTCTGTTTCGTAAGTTGGTTAATTTAAAATGTGAAGAGGACAACCCTATTCCAGAACATCTGAATGAAATAAAGAGTATTGTTAACCAACTTGATTCTAGGAAAATTATTTTTGATGATGAGTTGTAGGCTTTGATGCTACTTAGTTCTTTGCCCGAAAGTAAGGAGACTTTGGTTGTGACAGTTAGTAATTCGGCGCCCGATGGAGCTGTCACAATGAGCCAAGTCACTAGTAGCTTGTTGAATGAAGAAACTAGAAGAAAATCAGTAGGTTCTTCTCATTTGGAAGCATTTGTTGGGAGAGAACGAGGCAAAACAAGGGGGCGGAGTAAGACTCCTCATGGTCGTGATCAAAGTCATCACAAATCAAGAGATGGTTCGTTTTCAAATAAAGACATTGAGTGCTATTATTGCCATGAGAAAGGACACATGAAATGAGAATGCCGAAAGCTCAAGAACAAGAAGAAAATGTGTGACAGAAGAGTGGATAACAAGTAAGAAGACATAACAGTGGTTACTACCAATGGTGATCTCATGGTCGTTTGTGAAGATGATTGTATCAATTTTGTGGGCCAAGAGAGCAATTGGGTGATTGATTTCGGTGCTTCTTTTCATGTGACTTCTCGAGTTGATTTCTTCACTACCTACATCGAAGGAGATTATGGTTTTATTCGAATGGGTAATGAAGGTTTGTCCATGATTATTGGCATGGGTGATGTTTGCTTAGAAACAAATTTGGGCTGCAAGTTATTGCTTAAAGATGTGAGGCATGTTCCTGACATTCGCCTCAATTTGATCTCTACTGGGAAGCTAAATGATGAAGGCTTCAACAACAAATTTGGTGATGGAATATGGAAGCTCACAAAGGGTTCTTTGGTGATGGCTAAGTGCAAGAGGACTCATACACTTTATTCAATGCAAGGAAAAATTTGTAAAGACGTTGTCAATGCACTTGAAGATGATACTTCTACTGAATTGTAACACAAGCGACTTGGGCACATGAGTGAAAATGGGCTGCAAGTTTTGTTCAAGAAAGAGCTTCTACCCGGTTTGAAAGGTACACATCTTAAAACTTGTATTCATTGTTTGGCGGGTAAACAACATAGAGTTTCTTTTCATAAAAATGTTATTTCTAGAAAAGAAAATGTTTTGGAGATGATTCATTCGGATGTTTGTGGTCTTTTGAAAGTTAGAACACATAGTGGTGCACTTTATTTTGTTACTTTCATTGATGATTATTCAAGGAAAGTTTGGGCTTTTATACTAAAAACTAAAGATCAAGTTTTAGAAGTATTTAGGCATTTTCAGGCCATGGTTGAAAGAGAAACAGGGTAGAAATTGAAGTGCATTCGATCAAACAATGGTGGTGAATACATTCGGCCATTTGATGAGTATTGTCATAGCCAAGGTATTCGACACCATAAGACAATTAAGAAAACTCCTTAATAAAATGGCGCTGCCGAGAGGATGAACCACACCATTGTGGAAAAAACAAGGTATTTGTTTTCACAAGCTAAATTGCCAAGATCCATTTGGGGTGAGGCAATGAGGACAGCGGTTAACATGATCAATTTGTCTCCTTCCTATCCTTTGAATGGTGATGTTTTAGAAAGAGTTTGGACCGACAAAGATGTGTCTTATGAGCACATGAGAGTGTTTGGTTGTCGAGCTTTTGTTCACATTCCAAAGGATGAGAGGTCCAAGCTTGATAGTAAGTCATGACAATGTATTTTTCTTGGCCATGGGCGTGATGAATTCGGGTACAGATTGTGGGATCTGGTTGACAAGAAAGTCATTTGAAGCCGTGATGTTGTGTTTCTTGAAGACCAAATAATTGAAGACTTTGGCAAAGGTGATCAACCGAAGCCAAAAACTAGTGATCTCATTGACATGGATCCATCTCCTTCATCTTCAGTTTATGATGAAAATGGGGGAGATGTGCAGCCACCTATTGAAGATGTGGAGGATGATGCTAATCCTAATGAAGTTGAGCCAGAAATTGAGGAAGAGTATCCAACTCAAGAACCGCCACCACAACTTGAGTTGAGGAAATCTACAAGGGACTGACAACCATCAAGAAAGTGTCCTCCCAATGAATTTGTATTGATTTTTGACCAAGGGGAACCCGAGAGCTACCAAGAAGCAATTGAGCATGCAAAGAAAGATAATTAGAAAAAGGCTATGGAAGAGGAGATGAATTCCTTACTTGAAAATCACACTTATGATTTAGTAAAGTTGCCTAAGGGGAGGAAAATTCTAAAAAATAAGTGGGTTTTCAAATTGAAGAATGATAGTAAGAATCTGAGGTACAAAGCACATCTTGTTGTGAAAGGCTTTGGGCAAAAGAATTGTATTGACTTTGATGAGATTTTCTCGCTGGTTGTGAAGATGTCTTCTATTCGGGTTGTACTTGGCATGGCTGCAAGTATGAACCTTGAAGTTGAACAACTAGATGTGAAGACCGCATTTCTTCATGGTGATCTTGAAGAAGAAATTTACATGGAGTAACCGGAAAGTTTTGTGGAAAAAAGGAAAGAGAAATTTGTTTGCAAATTGAAAAAAAGTTTGTATGGCCTCAAGCAAGCCCTGCGGTAATGGTACAAAAAAATTGACTCTTTCATGATGAATAATGGTTTCTCTAAAACCACTTCGGACCATTGTGTGTTTGTGAAAAATTTTCCGAATGGCAAATTTATTATTCTTTTGCTTTATGTTCATGACATGTTAATTGTGGGTCAAGATTATACCATGATTAACAGTTTGAAATTGGAGTTAAGCAAGTCTTTTGCTCTGAAAGATTTGGAACTGGCAAAGCAAATACTGGGTATGAAAATTGTTCGTGATCGCAAAGAGGGGCTGATTTGGTTGTCTCAAGAAAGCTACATTGAAAAAGTTCTTGAGAGGTTCAATATGGATAAACCAAACCGGTTGGTTGTCTACTTGCGGGTCACTTCAAACTTAGTTCGAATCAATGTCCTACTATAGACATCCCCGAATGTCCCGGGAGGGAATCTCGTTTTGTTCATTGGGCTCACTACAGTTCAGACTCAAATGTCACGGTTCTGAATCTAATCCCGCAAAGTGCAATGCGAGACCGATAAATCACCAAAGAGTCCAAATCTGGCAAATCGTTTTGAAAAATTGATTTTTAGAAAGAAGTGCCAAACATAGACTGCTTTGCCAGATACAAAGTCGCCACCTAAATATTTTATTTTGGGGAATTTAGGAAACCATGACTCGTGCCTAAGGCCACGTGTCCGTCATCACCAAAGTTGCCTCGGCTCGGGAACTTGGGTACGATTGGGGAAGGTCACTTCGTGAGCACCTCCGCTCGCCCGATCAAAGGTCGGTCTCTACTAACCATGATATCAAATTTTGAAAACATTATGTGCTCTTATTCCGGTTATTAGCCTAGAATTACTATGTGATGCACACAGCATACAAGTATAGACTGGATCACCTAAGTTGGAACAAAACATCTCATGTTTGTTTTTTAAAGCGGTTTGCTACTCGCAAGTAGGCTAAAATGCGAATTTTGCTACCCTCAAGTGGGCTTAGAAAATATGGTGATTTGCCACTCTCAAGTGGGCTTAAAACTTGCAATCAATGAATTGTTCCAATTCAGGTAATCCAACCTTTAACCACAGGCATTCAGGCAATTATATCACATAAGCAAATAGCCTCATGGCAAGCATGCTATCATGGCAGTCACTCACACACATGCAAGGATGCTAAAGCATAAACACTCACCGAGTACTCCAAGCCAAAACAGAAGATAGTTAGTAATCATGCATGATCCTAGCTATGTCAAGAATGCCTAATGCAACACATGCAAAATGCAACTAAGATAGGCTCGGCTATTCTAAAATGTCATGTGAAATGCAACTTGATACATGTATTCAAACAGGAATTGAAATATAATGTAGTTAGTATAATGCGTCGAGCCCGGTGCATGCAAGACGGATGAATGGATGCAAACATGTGAGCATAAGGATGTTAATTGAAACATGCCTTAAAACTAACCATTGAAAACAGGTAAGTAAAAAGGAGAAAGAAGTGGGGGTTGGAAGACATGCATCACACACACGCACACTTATTTACAACATTGTCCTCTCGGAGGAGGGTCCGAATAAATAATATAGAACCAACTAGCTAATCTAAGCTAATCTAATTAAACTAGTTATTACACAACCACAATGAATAACAAATTACAGCTAATTATTACATAACTCTAACTAATTAACAAATTAGCTAAGTAAGCAATTAAACTATCATGTAAACTACATGAAATGGACTGTCTCAGCTCTGCCTTGGATGATGAAGGATGCATGCATGCCCGAGTCGCCTTGTCGGGAAATCCATCGCGATGTCTCAACTTGCCTTTGTTTGCAATTGAACTCAGAAATGTGCACAAAACTCCAGAAGGCTGAAACTCCACCCTGGGAATCTGTGGGAAGGCTGCCGACCAGCTTATGGGCATGGGAGATCACCTGCCGACCACCTTCTGTGGGAGAAACCAAAAGGGGTGGTCAACCTGCCAGAAAAGCTGGTCGGCCGACCAGTTTCTGCCTCTGGTTTCTGGATTTTCTGTAACAAAGGCAACGGAGAGAGAAAGCAAGGTATTTGCAACACATGTGTGCACGACCACTCTCCCCATCATTGCATAAGCTCTAGGGAGTGTAGTCCTCGACCCTCGGGCCACCAATCACGCATCTCGATGCATGATGGCCGAGGAGTCGAATTGCATGACTCAATGTCAAATGGATGCACAAATGAACGCAATAAGGCCTAAACTCCATCATGGGTAATCAAGAGTGTCGGCGACCGGGAATCAAAGCACGTTTTGTCACTTTGAGTACGAAACGTCCCTCGTTTCCCGTGTTTGGACTAAACCCTACTCCAAACACTATGCAACAACTAGAATGGCATGGCATGCAAACACAATGCAACAACTAGCATGCAATCCTAAACGAAATGCAACTAAGACATGCAAACATGCAAGGAATGCCATGCAAAGGTGCAACTAGCATACACAATGCTATGAACTACAAATGGCATACTCAACGCACATGATGCTTTATGGCATACACAACGCACATATGACGATGAACATACACAAAGGCATAATCAAGGCATACATAATGCGACGATCAAGTATGCAACAACATAGACATGGCATACACAATGTAAGATGGACTTAAACTAAAATGAATGGGCCTCAGCCACACTCAAATGAATGGCCATACATGATGAAATTAAGGCAACACTTATGCAAACATGCACAATGCGAGGGACCAAACCTAAGGCACAAAGTGCAACTCTACTAAGGCATGGCAAGGGATTAAATATGGCATACAATCACACACTTTCCAGCTCTGAAATGTCATACAGAGTGGCTCCAAATCATGCAAACACCTCACATAATGCATACTAGATGGCCCGGATACCGAAACTAGTGAAGTGCATTACACTAGAGGTATGCAAAGCAATGCACAAATGACCAAACCAGCCCCAAACAGTCCCTATGCAGGCCCAAAACAGTAGGAAAATGGACTAAAATGATGACTCGAAAGGCATGGAAATGAAGCTCATGCAATGGTCCATAAATGAGGTATTTAAGCATGACTCTCAAACACATTTAAAGAGTGGAAAACATGGGAATATGGCACAAGTATAGGCTTTGAAATGACATACTCAATGGCCCCAAAACATGAAAACACCTCAGTATAAGCATGCAATAGGCTTCAAAACTCAAGGCTAGACAAGGGTATTACATTACAACCATGCATAGCAAGCATCATTCGACCATGAGGCATAAAAACGGAGCTAAGGCAGTCAAAAATATGTACAAAATCAGTTTAAGGCATGGCCAAAAAGTGCTAGAATCAAAGACCAAAATAGTATGCAATACAAGCTAGTGAAGAGGGTTTACACTACAAGTATATGAAGCATTCAAGAGGTCACTAAACCAGCAAAACTCAGAGGTATGACATGCCAAATAAAGCCTAAAAACTCTCTGAAACATAGTCAATGCATGCAAGAATGGCATGCTCCTTTGATAAGCTATGAAGAGGGTTGTTCTACACATACAAGATGGACGCCCAATATGGCAAAACAAGCTCTGGATAGAGCATATGCAGGTCCTAAAACTCACCAAAAATGGCCTGAAACATGGCTCAGAAGCATGCAAATAAGGGCTCCTTTGTTAGGCCAAATATGCTAGAAATCAAAACAAGGAGAGAGAGGGTCACCCCTCTCTGATTTTGGCTCTCAAAAACACATAATAACCACTTAAAATCCGCTAGATTTCAGTGGTCAAAAGGGCAAACAAAGCTCAAAACAAAGACCTTAATGCATGGCTCAAAACAAGGTGAAATGAAGCATGCGAGGGGGTAGATGACCCCCAACAAAAAAATGATCTTAAACATACATGTTAAGTGCCTAAAAAAAAAAGACTTTTTTCAGTACCAAAGCTCAAATATGCTTGCAAGTATAGCTAAAAGATGAAGCAAAATAAAGCCTTAAAAGGGAGAAAGTGTGTTACCCTTGTAACTTCAGCAAAATAGCACACCTCTGGACCAAAACTCAACCTTTAACCTCTGAGAATGACCTCCAAGGAGCTTAGGTTGATGGTGGAAGTGTTAGGCTAGGAGGTGTAGTGTAAAAGGGCCAAGAAATATGTAGTTTTGGAGCCAAAATAGAGATATAGAGAGGAAGGTATATGTGTATGCCTTAGGGAAATTCTGAACCTTCACAAAGGAGGGGGAGACCCTCCTTTATAGCCAAGAGGGTCCAAAACTTCTCAAAGAAGCTAAAAAACAAGCTTGAAGATCCTCCATACACATGGAGGATCCAGTCTGTGCCTTCCAGCTGGCACAGCTGGCAACAACTCACAGAGACAAAGCTGAGGGAGGTAGGCCGACCAGTTCAGGTGGTCGGCCGACCACTTCCCCTGGTCGGCCGACCAGTTCAAAAGGTTCAACCCCAAAAAGTTAGTCGGCCAGCCCATTTGGTTGTCTCCCAACTGAATACAAGCTAGTGGTATGGTGGGAGACCAGCAAATGTGGCTCAAAAACCAGGGAGACTAGCTTCCTGACAAGAAAATCGGGTGGCGAGAAAAGTGGTCTCCAAGGAGAATAGGTGGTCTCCCACCCTTGTACCACCTCCCAAATAATGAAAGCAAGGTCCATGCCAAAAATGAACCAAGACAGATGCAAAATGAGGGTTCAGGGGTCAAAACGCGTAGCCGGGTGCCCCGAAAACAGGCTGTTAAGCATCGAAAGTGGCGTGCGGCCACAAAAGGGGTCTCCCGGGCCACAGTGTCCCTCTAGACAGAGGAAACAAGGTGTGTGCCAAAACGATTGTGCCAAATGGAGAATGTTAAGCGGTCCCGAACCGAGGTGCACGGCCGACGGCTCCGAAAATTGGAAACTAGTCTCCAAACGGGAACAGTGGCCTATGATCACGAAAAGTAGTCTACGACCACTGAGAGATGGTCTACAAGACCTCTTCCTCCCTCCAGGAAGAGAAAACAAGGCTTAGTCCGCAGACCGAGTGTAGACGTCCCCCGAACGTCCCGGGAGGGAAATCCCGTTTTCGTTCGTTTGGGCTCACTACGGTTTAGGACTCAAATTGCCATGGTTCTAAATCTGAACCAAAGAGTCCAAATTCGGCAAATCGTTTTTGAAAATAGATTTTTTGTAAAGAAGTGCCAAACATGGACTGGTTTACCAGATATAGAGTCGCCACCTAAATATTTTTTTGTGGGGGAATTTAGGAAACCCTGACCCGTTTGCCTAAGGCCACGTGTTCGTCATCGCCAAAGTTGCCTCTGCTCGGGAACTTGGGTACGATTGGGGAAGGTCAGCTATGAGCACCCCCATTCGCCTGATCAAAGATCGGCCTCTACTAACCATGATATTGATTTTTGAAAACATTATGTGCTCTTATTCTGGTTTATTAGCCTAGAATTACTATGTGATGCACACAACATACAAGCATAGACTAAATTCCCTGAATTGGAACAAAACATCGCATATCCGTTTGTTTTGAAAATGGATTGAAATTTGCTACTCGCAAGTAGGCTAAAACACGGGTTTCGACGAATTATTCCAATTCAAGCAACCCAACCTTCACTCACAGGCATTCAGGCAGTTATAACACATAAGCATATAGGCTCATGGTAAGCATGCTATCATGGCAACACTTACACTCATGCAAGGATGCTAAAACATAAATGCTTACCGAGTACTCCAAGCCAAAACAGAAACTAGTTAATAATCATATGCATGATCCTAGTTCATGTTAAGATGGCTAATGCAACACATGCGAGATGCAACTACAATAGGCTCGGCTATTCTAAGATGGCATATGATGATGCTACAACTAACACATATTCAACTTGGAATTGAAATACAATGCAGTTCGTATGATGCGTCGAGCCCGGTGCATGCAAGACAAATGTATGGATGCACGCATGCATAACATAAGGTATGCTAATTTAAATATGCCCTAATACTAACCATTGAAAGCAGGTAAGTAAAAGGGAGAAAGAAGTGGGGGTTGGAAGACATACACACACTCACACACACTTATTACACAATTGCCCTCGCTCGGAAGGACCAAAAGAATAATATAGGCCAAATAATGAACCAACTACCCTAGCTAATTAATTTTTACAAAACTTCTAATTAATTAACAAATTAAATACAAAAAAAAAATAGCCTAAATATGAAACTAAAGAGACCGTCGCAGCTCTGCCTCGGAATGCGTGGATGATGCATGCTTGATTTGCCTTGCCCGGAAACCCGCTGCCATGCCATTGTTGCCTCTGTTTGCACTGTCCTATACCTCTGAGGACTGTGAAAATCCTGGAGATGCCTTTGAATTGCTCCCTGAACATTGTGAGATGCCACCGACCAAGGGATAAGATTACCGGCCATTAATAAATGGTCATCGACCAATTGTTGAGCCATCGGCTAATTATTTTTGGTTGGTCGGTACTGTAGGTAGCCGGTCGGCCAAATCTCCTTGCAGAAACCTGTTTTGACAGCAGCAGAGGACAGACAAGGCATGGCATGGAATTTTCAAGCAAATGTGCGCATGTCCACTCTCTCTATCATGTTATAGACTTAAGGGAGTGTGGCCCTTGGTCCTCGGGCCACCAATCACGTATTTCGATGCATGATGGCCAAAGGCACCGAGTTTGCAAATCAATGTGAATGCATGCGACAAAACAAATGAATGCCTTACGTCCTATCATGTTGAGGTCAAGGGGATCGACGACCGAGGGTTGAGACGTGTTTCGTCACTTTGAGTACGAACACACCTCACCCCTCATGCTTGGTTTGACACCCCAAACCAAGCAAAATGTAATGCAAGTATGCAATGTGACTCAAGTATGCAACATGTCTCCAGCATACAATATGAGGCTAAGGTAATGCAAGTGCAATGTGCCAAACATGCAAGATACAATGCAATGCAACCCATCATGCAAGCTAGGATATGGAATGCTACTAGCTAAACAACATGCAAACGTGCAAAGATGAGATAATGCAAGCATGAAACCAAAGTAATGCAACATGTCAAAACAAGCAATGGTGGACTTAAACCGAAATTGGGAGACCTCAGCCCATCCCAAAATAGTGGCCGAAATGAAGGGTGAAGGCAACAAAAATGCAAAGCAAACAAGCATACTAATTGGTCCATTACTTAGACCACGATGCACAACCTTCAAGCATGAGTGAAATGCGATGAACATGAGGACATGGTGTAGACACCCCATTTTTGACCGTTCTCGAGACTTGGTTGTGCTTGTAGGTACACCCAACAACTAGTTCGATTGCTCGCTGAGTACTCGACTGTTGCGGCAGAACGTCACCGGATCGAGCTTCCCGGACCTTGTATCCTTTCTGCCCCTTTCTTGGACCTTGGCTAGGTCCTCTCGTAGTGGACCTTTTGGTTCACTGCCGGCCATGGCATGGAACTGCCGGCCACTAGTGAAGCCCTGCCGGCCATCAGTGAGCCACTGCCGGCCATTGATGATGGCCGGCACCCCCCTGTCTCAGCTGGTTTTCCTCCAGATCTTTGGAGCCAGCTGGTTTTTGTTTGCTCCCCTCCATACACGTGTATGGAGGGATGAAGCCCTTGTAAAGCTTCTTGAAGAAGCTTTGGCTTTGCATTCCTCCATATAAGCAAGAGGGCCCCCTCTTTGCCAGGGGTTCTGCAACTTTGAAGAGAAAAATCTCTCTCTCTCTCTCTCTCTCTCTATTGTTGGAGTTTTGTGCCTTGAAGTTGGATTTCCTTGCACTTTTACACTACAACCCTTAGAGATACACCACCACCATTGAACCAAGCTTTTTGGGAGGTCTTCTTGTGGTCTAAAAGCAAGCTTCCACCCCCTGAAATTGTTGGTTTCGAAGAGGGTCTTCAAGGGTGAGCATTTCCCTCATTTTTTCACTTTCTTGCACCTTGCTTTAGCCCTCTTTGCATATTGATTTAGGTTTTGCTTATAACTGGAAAAAGTCTTTTTTTTAAGTGGTTTTTAAGTTCGGTTAAGGTCATTTTGCTATTTGGGGTGTGTAGCCCCCTTGCATGCTTTGTTTGGCTTTGTTTTAAGCCATATCTTGAGGCCTCCGAGCTAACCTTAGTTTGGCCTTCCTACCATTGAAATCCAGTGGATTTCCAGTGGTAAAGGTGTGGTTTTGAGGTCCTTAATCAGAGGGGGTGGCCCCCTCTCTTTTGGTTCCTCTTTACTTGCATTTTTGGCCTTCCAAAGGACCATCCCTCTATGTATTTTTGAGGCTTGGTTCAGGCCTATTTTTGTGACTTTTAGGACCTGCCTTGGCCCTGTCCATGGCTGGTTCGGTCATATTTTGCATGCATCTAGTATGTGTAGTGTAATTCCATTCACAGCTCATCAAAGTAGCATGTGTGCTTAGCTTGTGTGGAGTCCATTTCAATTCATTTTTGGTGATGTTTTACCATGCCATGCACCTGTTTTGGGTTGGTTTTTTCATTCCATGCTTGCATGATGCACTTGTAGTGTAAATCTCCTAAACTAGCTTCATATGATCCATGCAATGCCATGTCATTTTAGCTTGTTTGGTTTACATTTCAGCATGTATTTGGTCATCATTTGGCATGTTATGACCCTATCCTTAGTTGGTTCGATCATCCTTCGCATGCTCCATATAGGTGTAGAACAAATCTTGTTTACTAGCCTTTTGTGCATTGTGTTTTGAGTCATCATCCTAGCATATTTAGGCTTCACTCTAACATGATTTTATGCTTATTTTGGGTTGCTCTAGGACTGTTTTGGTCTGCCATGGCCATATCACTCATGCTTTGTATGGCTATAGTGTAAATGCTTAGGCTAGTTTTGGGTTTTGAGGCCTCTATCACGCCATACATGTGATGTTTGCATGCCTTGCCCTCATTCCACATGCTATTTCAGTCCATGAAATGTTATCATACACTTGCATTCGACATGCCTTGAATGCTTTGTATAGCTTGTGCTTTATGCCTCAAGAATGGACTTTTGTGCATGCCACTTAGCCTAAGTCTTTGGCTCATCATTTCAGTACATTTTGGGTCCTAATATACCATGATGTAACTCTGTTTTTGGTTGCCCAAGTCATGCCATGATTGGTTCTCATAGGTGTAGTGCATTGCCTCTTTTCTAGCCTTGCATGACCTATGTTTTAGCATTGTGTGCTAGCTTGCTTTGGCTTACTTCCATGCATCTTTTAGTCTCATATCAGTATGTACTAGGACTATTTTGGGTTGCCCTTGCCATATCCTTTATGCTTCGTATAGCTGTAGTGTAATTGGCCTTGCAAGCTTCGTGTTTTGGTGATTCGCGCATGCTATCCTTGAGCTATTTAAATGATTTGGCATCATTTATCATCTCATTTCAGTGCATATAGTGTTGTTACACTTGCACATTTGTCACTTCTTAGGCACTTTTGAGAGTTGCCTTTTTAGGCCCCTTTGATGAACCTTTCGCATTTCGCATGCTTGAGTGTGTTGTGTGGCTTAATTCATCACTTTTGGCTACTGATTTGGACCTAGTTGAGAGCCGTCCATCTTTGGTGTAAGCCCATCTTACCATGTTGTCACATGCTTGTTTCATTTCGTATGTTGTCGCATACTTGTTTAGCTTTGCATACCTTGCATGCTCACATGTTCATGTTGCATTTTGTTATGTTCTCCAAGGTTATCACCTCACATCAGGCTTATATGCTTGTTGCATGCTTGGTTTAGTTTCATGTTTGCACATTTAGGTCATGTTGCATGTTTACCATGCTTATGTGTTGCATTGCTTGGATTAAGTGTTAATCCGAGCACGAGGAATGAGGGGCGTTTCATTCAAGTGATGGAACGTGTCTCAACTCTCGGTCACCGAAGCTCTTGATGATTCATGATAGAGTTCTAGGCTTTACTTGCTTTATTTGTGCATTCATTTTCATATTGATTGGCATAAGTCGGACCTTTGGCCATCATGCATCAGGATGCGTGATTGATAGTCGTGGATCCGACTAGGCCTCTCCCTTGATGTCTTGAGGTGATTTGGAGTGCCACGGTGCGTACATATCCTTGGGAAACCCTCCATTTTCTTTATTTTGTGCTTCTTTGCAGTTTGGTGTCACAGCACACCAGTGGCCGGCAGCCTGTCACTGATGGCCGGCAGTGTGCCACCCTTGGCCGGCAATGGACCACCTTTGGCCGGCAGTGATCCTTCCATGGCGGGTAGGCCACTGGTGACTTCCCTTGCAGTGTTTTGGTAAGGTCCAGCAACAAGCGCTGGAAGACACCCTGCAAACAGAGCCTCTAAAGAGCAACCGGAAGGTGTTTCGAGGCGAAGAACCAAATGCGAGCATGCACACCTCTCTTTTTCAAACAGAGCAGGAATAGCGCCGTTTACTGCTTTCCCTACCTGCTTGTTGTCATTCATTAATTAGATAATTAGTTCGTTAATTAATTAAGTTGTGTAATAATTAGTTGTAGCTAGTTATTCAATTTGGTTCTGTAATAATTAATTAGATTGTGAGTTAGTTAATTAGGTGGCTTGTATTATTTATTCAGTCCCTCCGAGTGAGGGCAAATTTGTAATACGTGTGGGTGCATGTGTGCATGTCTTCCAACCCCATTTCTTTCTCTCTTTTATTTAACCGCTTATAATGGTTAGATTTAGGGCATATTTCAATTAGCATACCTTATGCTATGCATACGTGCATTCATTCATCTGTATTGCATGCACCGGGCTCGGCGCATCATACTAACTGCATAGTATTTCAAATCTAACTTGAATATGTGTTATCTCTTGCATTTCACATGCCGTCCTAGGATTAGCCGAGCCTATTCTAGACTGCATTTTGTATGCGATACATTAGGCACTTAACATGGACTTGGATCATGCATGATTGCTAACGAGTTCTCTGTTTTGGCGCGGAGTACGGTGTAAGTATTTATGCTTTAACATCTCGCATGAGTGTGATTGTTAACATGACAGCATGCTTACCATGTGGCTATATGCTTATGTGATAAACTGCCTGAATGCTTGTGGGTGAAGGTTGGATTACTTGAATTGGGATAATTCATTGAAATCCGCATCTTAGCTACTTACGAGTAGCACCATCAAACCATTTTCAAATAAACAAACATGAGATGTTTTGTTTCAATTCAGGCGATCCAGTCTATACTTGTACGCTGTGCGTATCACATAGTAAATCTAGGCTAATAATCGGAATAAGAACGCATAATGTTTTCAAAACTCGATATCATGGTTAGTAGAGGCCGATCTTTGATCGGACGAGCGGGGGTGCTCACGAAGTGACCTTCCCCAATCGTACCCAAGTTCCCGAGCTGAGGCAACATTGGTGATGACGGACACGTGGCCTTAGGCACGAGTCAGGGTTTCCTAAATTTCCCCCAAAATAAAATATTTAGGTGGCGACTCTGTATCTGGCAAAGCAGTCCATGTTTGGCACTTCTTTCAAAAAATCTATTTTCAAAAGCGATTTGCCGGATTTGGACTCTTTGGTGATTTCATCGGTCTTGCATTGCACTCCGCGAGATTAGATACAGGACCGTGACATTGTGTCCTGAACTGTAATGAGCCCATACGAACAAAACGGGGGGGATTTCCCTCCCGGGACGTTCGGGGACGTCTACAGTTTCTAGCGACTTTGCTTGGGAGTTAGAGAACTTGACTCGAACTCATGATATCTTGTTTTGACTACACTTGTGTGTTTCTTTGCATTGCATGTGCATTGGTGCGCCTAGGACATCGTGTTTGTCGTATGCTATTCCTGAACGGTTTGTCGGAGGCTTGCTTTGAGAAGCGTGCCATAAGGCTGACCGGTTGCGGGCTCTGCCACGACGGGAACACAAACCCCGATTTTACTGGGGCACCCTTTTTAACCATTCGACCTAGTGCATATCGAAATCCATAGTGACCATTCCAAACTAGGGCAGGTTGCTTACCCGATCATAGGTTGTTTGAAACCGTTGTATGCGTAGTGAAACCCTAGCTCCTAACAAAATAGGACAGGGAAACCCTACCCAACATAGGGGTGTTTTGGCTCTCACTTGCTTGCTATGTACTTTTAGGGTGTGTCCCTACAGGAATGCATGTAACTGTTTGCAAGCCTGGGTATCAAGCCTGGGGGTATCAGTATTTGGGAATCAGTTTTACCTAAGGGTATCAGTTTACAGGTGGACTTTTGGGCAGAATTTGGTAGAGAGCACGGTCATTCAGCTGCGCTCATATCTGTTTTGGTGAAATCAGGCTGAGATGCTGCATGTTTTCCCTTTTGCTAGGTAGTCTTGGAACCATAGCTTCAGAGGGTTCCAATATTCCCCGAGGTTTATCGGACTTGTGCTGATAGACTTTGTCAGGTCAGAGATTCAGTTCAAGGGCAATCTGTATTCCTTTGCCAGAGGCAGGGTAAAAGGGCCAGTCAGGCACAGATCACCGGTTCAGCAGTTACCAGATCGGTGGCCCTTATCCACCCCACCAGTGAATAGTCAGGCTGAGGCCTCAGTTTTTATCACAGAGATAGATATACCAGTCAGTCAGCCGGAATAGCAGAACATGGCAGGGATGGAGGAAATGATGCGTCAACTCCAAGAAAGTATAAAACTCATGCAGCAAGACGCTGCCTGCCAGACGGAATTTGCCAAACAGTAGGCTGCGATCATGGCCTAACAGGCTGAGCTAATCACCAGGCTGCAATAGCAAACCGGAGCATCTGCTTCGCACCAAGCCCCTCCCCCACCAGGAGTTCCAGCACCTGAGGAGGCACCAAATGTCCAGGGAGATACGGACATTCTGACAGGACCGGCTCTGCCCCCAATCCTACCCCAATTATCCAAAACACCCATCAACCTGCCGAATTCTCCCTTTGAGTCCGAGGTGGACCCCACAGCATTGAAATTGAGCAAGCTTGAGAAGTTGTTCAAGAAATTGCAGGGGGTGAAGTCCATTCCAGACATCGAGGATGGATATACCGATGTGGCTGTGACGCTGCCAGATAGGTTCAAAATGCCACAAATCGACCGTTTCGACGGATCCGGGGATCCCATGGTCTCTCTTTGGTTCTTCTCAGATATACTGCGACCGATGGGCCTCACCAGACCACAGAAGCTTTCATTATTCGGCCAGACCTTGTCAGGGGTGGCCGCTATCTGGTATGCAAAGTTAGAAGATGATGTTAAGAGGAATTGGGATGAGATGGCCGAGGCTTTTGTCACTCAGTACTCCTATAATACATAGATTGAGGTAACAACCCGTGATCTCGAGATGACTAGGCAGGAGTCTAAGGAGAGCTTTTTTGAGTTCGTAACCCGGTGGAGGGCCAAGGCCTCAATAATGACCCTAAGGCCCACTGATAAAGATCAAATTCGGATGATTGTGTGCAATCTCCAGCCCAGGCTCATGCAGAAAATGATTGTTCTCCCCTTTCCCACCTTTCCAGATTTACATGAGATGGGGGTACAAATTGAAGATGCTATGAAGCAGGGCCTCATTGACTAGGAGAAGGAGTAGCCCAGGAGGGCGTTTTCCCGTAGTTAGAATGCAACCACTAGTGGTGATGCAGTTGCAAGATCTTCTGAAGTAGGTATGGTCACCACCGTCGTATCAAAAACCGCTACCCCATTCACCGGCGCGTCCTGAAGTAGCTCACAAAAATTGAAATATCCACCTCGAGTCAAGAGGGTTTTTACCCCACTTTATATGCCTTTGTCAAAGGCTCTAGAGGCCTTACTCCGGAAGGGATATCTGAAACCATTGAAACAACGACCTTTACCTGATCCTCTCCCTCCAAAGCATGACCAGACTAAGTACTGCACCTACCATCAACAAACCGGTCATGACACTGACAGTTGCTTTCGTCTGCGCCATGATGTGCAGGATCTGTTTGACAACAAGGTCATCGCCGCACCAGCTCAGCAAAGTCTATCGCCACTGGATCAGTGAACTTGAGGGATAGTGCGAATATGTGATCAGCGGATGAAGCACCTGCGGGCGGCACTCAGTTTACTCCAGATGTGGCGTGTGGCATGCACTGTTTTGAGCATTTGCAAATGCTGGTTTTTGTAGCTTCTAACTTAGGTGTTGAGTCAGTTCTGTGGTTTTGTTTTGAGTCTGTCTCTTTGTTTTGAGTCAGCCTTTTTGATTAAGGGTCTGTCTTGTTGTATCGAGTCAGTCCTGTTGTACAGAAGTCGGGTGATTCCGGAGGTGTTACTTCGGATATCACTATTTTGTTTTGTGTTTGTCCTTTTGTTTTCTTTTGAGTCTATTTCTGCCGGGAAGCCAGTTGTGCTAACAGATTTGAATGAAACAGCAGTGATGTTCACACCCTTGTGTTTGCTTTTGCCTTGCGCCAGTTGTGCCAAAAAATTTGAATGAAACGACAGTATTTTTTGCCTGCTCTTCTGTGCCTTGAAATCATTGTATTGACCTAAGCTTTTCAAAACTTTTTCTAACACTGCGGTGAAAACAAAGAGGAAGGAATTCCTCGAGTTTTGCAAAAATCTGATCAATTGAAAGAAAGAGGGGCATGCTAAGCCCTTAATGAACGAGATCATGCTTGTTAGTGTGAGTATTGGGAAGGATCCTGACTTGATCCAGATTGGTTCTACACTGTATTCAGCGCGAGCGATTTGTCGCTTTCTTAAAAGATTTCAAAAAAATATTTTGTGCGGTCCTGCGAAGACCTGTGTGGAATCGCTCTTGAGATTGTGCAGCCTAGGATCGCTTTCAGCCTTGAAACTCGACCCCTCACCTTCAAACCTTGAACTTGGATTCAGAAGGTTCAATGGTCAACCACCATGTAAAGCCCGTGTGGCTAGATTAGAAGCAGTCCTCGAACTAGGGGCAAGTCAGATCAAGAAGATCAGATGTCGTCAAAAGGAGCTTGCAAAGCTAGATCAGAAGCACCCCTCGAACTAGGGGCAAAAATGTCAGATGTGCTTGAAGAGTCAAAGATGAAGACTGACAAGAATGCCAAATCCTAGAAGGGAGAAAAGAAGAAAACATTGCTGAAGGACAATTGAGCTCCTATCGACAACACTGGGGGCAAACTTAGCCCCCATCGGATGGACTCCTACATCAGCAGCGAACAGCAGCCATTCTCCTGGATTCAGATGACTTCAGGATCTCAAACCATTCAACATGGACAAAGCTACACTTTTACCCTTGAGAGGCTCGCTGGGCGGAAAACCCGGAAGGGCGACCCAGGCAAAAGTTAGAGCAAAGAAAAGAACAAGAGAAAAAGAAAAGAAAAGAAAAAAAAAGAGAAAAAGAGAAAAAAAGAAGAAAAGAAATGAAAAGAATTGAAAAGAAAAGAAGAACAAAGCTCGCAAGGTTAAAAACCCAAAAAGGGTGGCCTTGGCAAAAGTTAGAGCGCAAAAGGAGAGGTTAATAATCGAGTATATCTTAATCTCGAACTACGTAAGGCTTGATTCCCATCTTCAGGATACGTAGGCAACTTCATTCTGAAGTCCAGCCACAAACACTTCCAAATCAATTGTGTCTATGTAATGGTTTTGACCATCTTTGCCTTCTCTGTATCCGAGAATTTGGTTGTGTTCATCACTCTGAGGACTGACTACAATGCGCTGCGGTGACATTCAAACAAGGGCCAACTTTCCGTTGCCATGCAGTGTCCTTCAGACAAAGGGCAATTTTCCTTCGGATCCAAGGTTGTGCATCTCAAGGGTAGGTTCCGTGCTCATTGAGCATTGGCCATTTGCAAAAATAGTTTTTGAGAATTTTTACTGAGGTTGACTAATTTTCTCGAAAAATTATTCCATTTTTTCAAAATTGGACCATTTCTTGGACCCCAAAAGGAAAATTTTCAGTGCTCATAACCTAATTTGCATGATTTTAAATCAAAAAATCGAACAAGCATGTCAATCTAACTCTCATGTTGGTCAAAATTGTTTTAGTGGAAAACCAAAACAAAAAATGGTCAAAATAATGAATTAGGGGCACAGTTGAGTCAGGCTTCTTGTCTTTCCCCTGTTGTCAATGCATTTGCCAGAATGGGCACCATACTTGCCAAGAAGGGCACCTTGTTCTCTAGAAAGGGCACCACTGAAGCTAACCGCAAGAGGGCTGAAAGCTCTCAACATCCTCCAAGCAATGAGGTATCAAGCCAAGTGCGAAGCACGAACTGGAATGGATCAAGATATTCCACTCCCTCATCTGGAATCTAACCACGTCCAAACTCCCTAGCAGAGCATCGTCAACCGATGTCAGTTGCAGATTTGCTACACACCCAGTTGTAACGCAACTCCTCTGTAAGGAAGTTCACTGTTGTGAACAGAAGAAGAGAATCTAGCAGCATGCTAGGGGCAGGAGCCCACAACTTCCTGTCTATCCATCAACCACCCTGGGGAGGGATAAAAAATGAGAGATTAAAGAATAGAGAGATGTGCGCTGAGAGGAAAAACAAGAAAAAGGTTTTGAGAGAAAAACCGAGCTTGAGGGCCGAGTAATGTGAGAATCATAAATAAGGAAGGGTGGGGAATAATACCCGGAGAAACAGGCTCCCTGTGCACGTCTGAGTGTCGTGTCTTTTTGTTTTATCTCGATTCTTGTTTTGAGTTGTTTCGAGTGTTACTCAATGTGTTTAGGTTGCTTACCTTTTGTTTTCCGTTGATTGAGTCGTAGTGCGCTGTGTTCAGTCGTAGGCTCAATACCCAGTTGAGAACTTATTCTCACTCTCAATTTCAAAAAACCATTTTGTGCTCAAAGTGCCCTACCATTCTCCACATCTGTGCGAAACAAGATTCGTTCTTTTTGTAAAACTACAGGGTCCACCCCTGATAAGTGTGAATAGTAGAACAAGGACCTATCTGAAGCTATTTAGGTTCCGGGCTGCAAAGCAAAAGAAAAGAGGGAAAATTTGGGGCATCTTAACATGTTTCAACTTTAGCAAAATCCAAGACTGCATTCCAGGTGCACCTTCTCAGGCCTCGCCGTTTCTTTGGACTATAAGTGTATCTCGACCCCAAGTATAAGCCTACTCCAAGTCAGAATGGCAGTCCAAGCAGCACCCGAGGGTTTCACATGCAGATGTTATCTCTCACCAATATGAACAGGGTGTGCCCTTTTTGAGGTGAGTGTGTTGCGAAGTCCTCTAAGAGGCAAATCAGTGGCACCAGAGTACATGTTTGATGCTCCTCTATTGCATAGAATGTGAACTTTCATATACACTGTTGTTGCATGCATGTCGCGCATCGTTATGATTCATGCATAGAATATGCTTGCTTTCGATTCCTCATAGAATATGCTTTGCTTGTCTCATACATAGAATATGCTTTCAATATTGCATAGAATGTGTTTCCATACTTGCATAGAAAATGCTCGTATCTTTTGCATAGAAAATGCCCCCATACTTGCATAGAAGATGCATTTTATCGTACTTTCTTGTGCATTTTATCTCACTCGCACTGCCTTGTGCACTTACACTTTGTATCTTACTTGCACTGTCTTGTGCATCTTGTGGTTGTATCTCCAGTCGCACTGTTTAGTGCATTTCAAATCAATCGCGCTATTTAGCGTATCACATTGTTTAGTGCATTTCAAATCAATCGCGCTGTTTAGCGTATCGCACTATTTAGTGCATTTCAAAACAATCGCGCTGTTTAGCGCATCGCACTGTTTAGTGCATTTCAAATCAATCGCGCTGTTTAGCGTATTGCACTGTTTTGTGCATTTCAAATCAATCGCGCTGTTTAGCGTATCGCACTATTTAGTGCATCTCAAAACAATCGCGCTATTTAGCGTATCGCACTGTTTAGTGCATTTCAAATCATTCGCGCTATTTTGCGCATCGCACTGTCTTGTGCACTTTCGCATTTGTAATCACTCGCGCTTTCTTGCGCATCGCACTATTTTGTGCAATTTACTTTCGTGCTTTCTTGCGCATCGCACTGTTTTGTGCATTACATTGTATCATTCGCGCTATCTTGCGCATCGCACTGTTTTGTGCATTACATTGTATCATTCGCGCTATTTTGCGCATCGCACTATTTTGTGCACTTTACTTGCATTGTGCATGCATTTTCTCGCACTATCTTGCGTACCTTACTTGCACTTGTTAGTGCATTGTATCGCGCTATCTTGCGCACCTTATCTGCATCGCACTGTTTTGTGCATTCACCCTACTCGCACTGTCTTGCGTACCTTACCTGCACTTGTTAGTGCATTGCATTGTTCGCGCTTTCTTGTGCATCTTACTTGCACTTGTTAGTGCATTGCATTGCGCTATCTTGCACACCTTACCTGTACTTGTTAGTGCATTGCATCGCACTGTTTTGTGCATTTAATCTACATCGCACTGTCTTGTGTACCTGTATTGCATTGTCTTGCACACCTCTTTAACATGTGCTGTCACGCACGTTACTTGCATTGTCATACACCTCTTTACTTGTGTTGTCACGCACACTTCACTTGCATTGTTATGCACCCATTCCTCCTGCATTGTCATGTACTGATTCGCTTGCATTGTTATGCATCGTTCCACCTGCATTGTTATGCACTCATCACTCGCATTGTTATGCACCCTTTCAATTGCATCGTTTTGCACGATCCCTTCCTTCCGAAACACCGGGATACATCCCTATGTTTCTCATTCCTTCCGAAACACCGGGATACGTCCCTATGTTTCTCCTTCATTCTGAAACTCTGGGATGCGTCCCTATGTTTCTCACTCAATCCAAAATAGCGGGATATGTCCCAACGTTTCTCCCTCTTTGGCTAAAAGCATTTGGAATACGTTCCAATGCTCACACCATTCCGAAACACCGGGATACGTCCCTATGTTTCTCCTTCCTTCCGAAACTCCAAGATACGTTCCTATGTTTCTCACTCAATCCGAAATATCGGGATATGTCCCAACGTTTCTCCCTCTTTGGTTAAGAGTATTTGGAATACGTTCCAATGCTCGCACCATTCTGAAAAACCGGGATACGTTCCTATGTTTCTCACTCAATCCGAAACAGCGGGATATGTCCCAATGTTTCTCCTTCTTTGGTTACGAGCATTTGGAATACGTTCCAACTCTTATACCTTTCCGAAACACCGGGATATGTCCTTACGTTTCTCTCTCTTTAGTTAAGAGTATTAGGAATACGTTCCAATGCTTATACCTTTCCGGAACACCGGGATACGTCCCTATGTTTCTCCATCTTTGGTTAAGAGCATTTGGAACATGTTCCAATGCTTATGCCACTCTTTTTCCTTTCGCGTGCAACGCGTCGGAATCTTGTTTGAGACCTCGGGTGTCCCCAGCGGTCGCCCTTAGTGTTCTCCGCGTGGGACGTAGTGAGAATTGAATAATTCTCTTACATCCTTTCTGCATTGTAATGTAGCTTGGTTTCTACTTGCTTAAAACTGTTGCATTGTTTTGCTTCATTACAGCATTCTTGGCATGATTACTAGTCATGCTCTTGCATCTTGCATATCATTTGCATTATGCCCCAGCCTCCGGGTGCATTTTCGCATGCCTATATTGATTGATTGTCTGAGTCTTCGACCTTGTCAAAAATGGGTCGTCTCTGAGCTTTGACACTCACTCTCGTCACTTTGTGACTGTTGAGTTTTGTCAAAGAGGGGCAACTGTAGAAACCCCATTTTTGACCGTCCTCGAGACTTGGTTGTGCTTGTAGGTACACCCAACAACTAGTTCGATTGCTCGCTGAGTACTCGACTGTCGCGGCAGAACGTCACCGGTTCGAGCTTCCCGGACCTTGTATCCTTTCTGCCCCTTTCTTGGACCTTGGCTAGGTCCTCTCTTAGTGGACCTTTTGGTTCACTGCCGGCCATGGCATGGAACTGCCGGCCACTAGTGGAGCCCTGCCGGCCATCAGTGAGCCACTGCCGGCCATTGATGATGGCCGGCACCCCCCCTGTCTCAGCTGGTTTTCCTCTAGATCTTTTGAGCCAGTTGGTTTTTGTTTGCTCCCCTCCATACACGTGTATGGAGGGATGAAGCCCTTGTAAAGCTTCTTGAAGAAGCTTTGGCTTTGCATTACTCTATATAAGCAAGAGGGCTTCCTCTTTGCCAGGGGTTCTGCAACTTTGAAGAGAAAAATCTCTCTCTCTCTCTCTCTCTCTATATTGTTGGAGTTTTGTGCCTTGAAGTTGGATTTCCTTGCACTTTTACACTACAACCCTTAGAGATACACCACCACCATTGAACCAAGCATCTTGGGAGGTCTTCTTGAGGTCTGAAAGCAAGCTTCCACCCCCTAAAATTGTTGGTTTCGAAGAGGGTCTTCAAGGGTGAGCATTTCCCCCATTTTTGCACTTTCTTGCACCTTGCTTTAGCCCTCTTTGCATATTGATTTAGGCTTTGCTTATAACTGGAAAAAGTTTTTTTTTTAAGTGGTTTTTAAGTTTGGTTAAGGTCATTTTGCTGTTTGGGGTGTGTAGCCCCCTTGCATGCTTTGTTTGGCTTTATTTTAAGCCATATCTTGAGGCCTCCGAGCTAACCTTGGTTTGGCCTTCCTACCACTGAAATCTAGTGGATTTTCAGTGGTAAAGGTGTGCTTTTGAGGTCCTTAATCAGAGGGGGTGGCCCCCTTTCTTTTGGTTCCTCTTTACTTGCATTTTTGGCCTTCCAAAGGACCATCCCTCTATGTATTTTTGAGGCTTGGTTCAGGCCTATTTTTGTGACTTTTAGGACCTGCCTTGGCCCTGTCCATGGCTAGTTTGGTCATATTTTGCATGCATCTAGTATGTGTAGTGTAATTCCATTCACAGCTCATCAAAGTAGCATGTGTGCTTAGCTTGTGTTGAGTCCATTTTAGTCCATTTTTGGTGATAATTTACCATGCCATGCACCTGTTTTGGGTTGGTTTTGTCACTCCATGCTTGCATGATGCACTTGTAGTGTAAATCTCCTAAACTAGCTTCATATGATCCATGCCATGCCATGCCATGTCATTTTAGCTTGTTTGGTTTATACTTCAGCATGTATTTGGTCATCATTTGGCATGTTATGACCCTATCCTTAGTTGGTTCGATCATCCTTCGCATGCTCCGTATAGGTGTAGAACAAATCTTGTTTACTAGCCTTTTGTGCATGGTGTTTTGACTCATCATCCTAGCATATTTTGGCTTCACTCTAACATGATTTTATGCTTATTTTGGGTTGCTCTAGGACTGTTTTGGTCTGCCATGGCCATATCACTCATGCTTTGTATGGCTATAGTGTAAATGCTTAGGCTAGTTTTGGGTTTTGAGGCCTCTATCACGCCGTACATGTGATGTTTGCATGCCTTGCCCTCATTCCACATGCTATTTCAGTCCATGAAATGTTGTCATACACTTGCATTTGACATGCCTTGAATGCTTTGTATAGTTTGTGCTTTATGCCTCAAGAATGGACTTTTGCACATGCCACTTAGCCTAAGTCTTTGGCTCATCATTTCAGTACATTTTGGGTCCTAATATACCATGATGTAACTCTGTTTTTGGTTGCCCAAGTCATGCCATGATTGGTTCTCATAGGTGTAGTGCATTGCCTCTTTTTTTGCCTTGCATGACCTATGTTTTGGCATTGTGTGCTAGCTTGCTTTGGCTTACTTCCATGCATGTTTTAGTCTCATATCAGTATGTACTAGGACTATTTTGGGTTGCCCTTGCCATATCCTTTATGCTTCGTATAGCTGTAGTGTAATTGGCCTTGCAAGCTTTGTGTTTCGGTGATTCGCGCATGCTATCCTTGAGCTATTTAAATGATTTGGCATCATTTATCATCTCATTTCAGTGCATATAGTGTTGTTACACTTGCACATTTGTCACTTCTTAGGCACTTTTGAGAGTTGCCCTTTTAGGCCCCTTTGATGAACCTTTCGCATTTCGCATGCTTGAGTGTGTTGTGTGGCTTAATTCATCACTTTTGGCTACTGATTTGGACCTAGTTGAGGGCCGTCCATCTTCGGTGTAAGCCCATCTTACCATGTTGTCGCATGCTTGTTTCATTTCGTATGTTGTCGCATACTTGTTTAGCTTTGCATACCTTGCATGCTCACATGTTCATGTTGCATTTTGTCATGTTCTCCAAGGTCATCACCTCACATCATGCTTATATGCTTGTTGCATGCTTGGTTTAGTTTCATGTTTGCACATTTAGGTCATGTTGCATGTTTACCATGCTTATGTGTTGCATTGCTTGGAATAAGTGTTAATCCGAGCACGAGGAACGAGGGGCATTTCATACTTCAAGTGATGGAACATGTCTCAACTCTCGGTCGCCAAAGCTCTTGATGATTCATGATAGAGTTCTAGGCTTTACTTGCTTTATTTGTGCATTCATTTTCATATTGATTGGCATAAGTCGGATCTTTGGCCATCATGCATCGGGATGCGTGATTGATGGTTGTGGATCCGACTAGGCTTCTCCCTTGATGTCTTGAGGTGATTTGGAGTGCCACGGTCCGTACATATCCTTGGGAAACCCTCCATTTTCTCTATTTTGTGCTTCGTTGCAATTTGGTGTCACAGCACACCAGTGGCCGACAGCCTGTCACTGATGGCTGGCAGTGTGCCACCATTGGCCGGCAATGGACCACCTTTGGCCGGCAGTGATCCTTCCATGGCCGAAAGGCCACTGGTGACTTCCCCTGCAGTGTTTTGGTAAGGTCCAGCAACAAGCGCTGGAAGACACCCTGCAAACAGAGCCTCTAAAGAGCAACCGAAAGGCGTTTTGAGGCAAAGAACCGAATGCGAGCATGCACACCTCCCTTTTTCAAATAGAGCAGGAATAGCGCCGTTTACTGCTTTCCCTACCTGCTTGTTGTCATTCATTAATTAGTTAATTAATTCGTTAATTAATTAAGTTGTATAATAATTAGTTGTAGCTAGTTATTCAATTTGGTTTTGTAATAATTAATTAGCTTGTGAGTTAGTTAATTAGGTGGCTTGTATTATTTATTCGGTCTCTCCGTGTGAGGGCAAATTTGTAATAAGTGTGGGTGCGTGTGTGCATGTCTTCCAACCCCATTTCTTTCTCCCTTTTATTTAACCGCTTATAATGGTTAGATTTAGGGCATATTTCAATTAGCATACCTTATGTTATGCATGCGTGCATTCATTCATCTGTATTGCATGCACCGGGCTCGGCGCATCATACTAACTGCATAGTATTTCAAATCTAACTTGAATATGTGTTATCTCTTGCATTTCACATGCCGTCCTAGGATTAGCCGAGCCTATTCTAGACTGCATTTTGTATGCGATACATTAGGCGCTTAACATGGATTTGGATCATGCATGATTGCTAACAAGTTCTCTGTTTTGGCATGGAGTACGATGTAAGTATTTATGCTTTAACATCTCGTATGAGTGTGATTGTTAACATGACAGCATGCTTACCATGTGGCTATATGCTTATGTGATAAACTGCTTGAATGCTTGTGGGTGAAGGTTGGATTACTTGAATTGGGATAATTCATTGAAATCCGTGTCTTAGCCTACTTACGAGCAGCACCATCAAACCATTTTCAAATAAACAAACATGAGATGTTTTGTTCCAATTCAGGCGATCCAGTCTATACTTGTACGTTGTGTGCATCACATAGTAAATCTAGGCTAATAACCGGAATAAGAACGCATAATGTTTTCAAAACTCGATATCATGGCTAGTAGAGGCCGATCTTTGATCGGGCGAGCGGTGGTGCTCACGAAGTGACCTTCCCCAATCGTACCCAAGTTCCCGAGCCGAGGCAACTTTGGTGATGACGGACACGTGGCCTTAGGCACGAGTCAGGGCTTTTTAAATTTCCCCGAAAATAAAATATTTAGGTGGCGACTCTGTATCTGGAAAAGCAGTCTATGTTTGGCACTTCTTTCAAAAAATCTATTTTGAAAAAGGATTTGCCGAATTTGGACTCTTTGATTATTTCATCGGTCTTGCATTGCACTCCGCGAGATTAGATACAGGACCGTGACATTGAGTCCTGAACAGTAATGAGCCCATACAAACAAAACGGGGGGGATTTCCCTCCTGGGACGTTTGGGGACGTCTACACATGGCATTATAATAAACTCTGAAATCTCATGAGGAGTGATGCCAATTCAAACAAAACATGCAAGTAAGGCATGCAATAGGGCTTCAAACTTGAGGCCAACAAGGGGGTTCAAACCATAGCTATGACAACCAAACCGCAAAGGACTAAAATGACTAAAAATAGTCCTAGGGCATTCCAAAATAAGACTAGAACATGCATGGAGCATGATCAAAACATGCCAAGAAATGGGCCTAAAACAAAAGGCATTCAAACCCCCAAAAGGGGGCATTGCCCTACACCCACCCCAACCAAACATGACATGGATTATGTGATGAAAAACAGAGTCATAATATGCCAAAATAACCCCCAAAACCCAGTTAGATGACCTCTAAATGATTTGAATAAAGACGCATACACCAAGGCCCAAACATGGAGCATAAGTCCACAACTCTTCAAGGCATTGAAAGGGTAACAAATGCAAGCATGTAAGCACAAAACATGGACTGAAATGGCATAATAAGTGATTCCAAATCACTGAAATAGCCTAGGTAATGCAAGCTAATGGCTCATACACTCAAGGCTCACAAGCCAAAATGCATGGTGGCTATACCAAACGTGGCAAATATGACCAAATCAGTACCCAACAGACCTCAAGCATGATGAAATATGACCAAAAGTTTCATGAAGTTAAGCCAAAGCATGCATGCATGGTAGTCCAAAGGTAAGATGCATTTCTAGGCAAAATGGAGGAATTCAAGGCAAGTGTATTATGCATGCAAGGGGTCAACAAACCACCATGGAACAGAGGTAAAACATGTTAAAAAAACACCAAATAACCTCTGAAATACGACCAAACAAAGCTAGGCATGCATGTTACCCTTATGAGCTAAAAACACAAATAAATGAGACACAAAGGGAGAGGGGTGTCCCTTCCCTATGCAAGACCTCAAAACCTCTTCTTCACCACTGAAAATCTTTTGGATTTCAGTGGTGAGAAGGCCAACACACGAAATTTACAAAGGCTCAACAAGGAAGGCACAAAAAAGGGCCAAACAAGGCCAAATAGGGGGAGGTCGACCCCCAACACCAAAGTGACCTTAATGAAACATCTTAAGCATGAAAAATGAGAGTTTTTATCAGCTATACACAAAGCTCAAAACAGCATGCAAAGTGGGTTAAAAGCTAGTGCAAGAATGGGGAATATAAAGTAGCTATGCTCACCCTTGAAGAACACTTGAAGAACAGCAACCTCAGGCCCCTTCTTCTGATCAAAATCAGCTCAAAACTCCAAAAACAAACTCTCAAGACCCCAATAACCCAAGCATGGTGTAATACTAGGTGTCTTAGTGCAAAACTAAGAACAAAACACCCTTTTAGGCCCTCTAACACACGCAAATGAAGAGAGAGAGAGAGAGATATAGAGAGAGAGCGGGGTATATATGCTATATAACTCTGATTTGCTGAACTTCCTCAAAGGAGAAGAGAGGTCTCCTTTTATAGAGGAAGACAAAGGCCTAAGCTTCTTAAAGAACCTAAGGCAAAAGGGTCAAAGAGGTCAAGCTTCTAAGAGAAGCTGAGGCAAAGCGTCTAAGCTTCTTGAGGAAGCTAAGGCAAAAGGTCAAGCTTCCCCAAGAAGCTTGAGCAAAAAAAGGTGCAAAGGGCGCAATTCCTCCATACACGTGTATGAAGGACAAGTCCGTGCATTCCAGTTGGCACAGCTGGCATGCACAATGCCTGAAAAAGGCAAAAAGGACGTATCGGCCAGAAAAGGAGTCAATCGGCCAAATAAACGGTTGGCCGACCACAAAAAAAGGCCGATACACCTAAGAGAATGCCAACCGACCAAACATTTGGTTGGTAGAAGAAAAACAAGGCCGGTGGCAGCATACCACGGCCGGTGGGTTTTAGGGATGGCTAACAAGCCTCTTCCCACCCTCAGAAGCACAAAACACAAGTCCTTGGTGCAAAACCAAGCACAGAACAAGCAAGTTAAGAGATCCTAAGACACGGTGCGCGGCCGAGGCCTCCGGGAACTCAAAACGAACACGAACATGGATGATCACCGAGTGTTCAAACGATGACGTCCAAGTCTTGAGGACGGTCAAAAATGGGGTGTCTACAGTTGCCCCTCTTTGACAGAACTCGAAAGTCATAACAATGACGGGAGTGAATGTCAAAGCCCAGAGACGACCCATTTTTGACAAGGCTGAAGACTTAGACCAAGCATGCAAG
This sequence comes from Camellia sinensis, assembly GCF_055761805.1. NCBI lineage: Eukaryota > Viridiplantae > Streptophyta > Magnoliopsida > Ericales > Theaceae > Camellia > Camellia sinensis. The sequence continues at coordinate 133,638,268 of NC_138961.1, read as the reverse complement.
CTACAGATAAAGATATGCACCCGAAGGCAAGGACAAAATGCAAGACAATGCACAAAGCCGAGCATAATTTATGATCATGCAAAGAAAGCTGTAACGAAGCATATACATACAATAAATGCAATAGTTTAAGCGATCTGACATAAATCCAACTACATTACAATGCAGAAAGGATTTAAGAGAATTATGTAATTGTCGCCACGTTTCACGCGGAGAATACAATACCTGTGTAGATCGTCTGGTTGCACCAGCTTCAAATGAACCGTACATACAATATCGTGCCTGAAAGAGAAAGAAAACTTAACAGGTACGATATCGTTAGCAACATGCATGACAATGCAATTGAAAGTGCGTGACAACGCAAACCGAGTGGGAAGCATAACAAGGCGACTCGGGGAAAACATAACAATACCATGAAGGTGCAAACACATGTAAGTAAAGAACATGTGACAACGTGCACGATGCGTGAAGATGTAGACACATGTAAGTAAAATACACGTGACAACGTGCACAATGTGTGAAGAAGGAACTTGAACACATGTAAGTAAAGCATAACGCAACAATGCATGCAATGTGTATAAAAGGGAACTTGAACACATGTAAGTAAGGTATAACGAGACAATGCACGCAATGTGTATAAAAGTGAACTTGAGCACATGTAAGTAAAGCAGAACGCGACAACGCATGCAATGTATATAAAAGGAACTTGAACACATGTAAGTAAAGCATAACGCGACAACGCATGCAATGTATATAAAAGGGACTTCAACACATATAAGTAAAGCATAACGTGACAACGCATGTAATGTGTATAAAAGGGAACTTGAACACATGTAAGTAAAGCATAACGCGACAACGCATGTAATGTGTATAAAAGGGAACTTGAACACATGTAAGTAAAGCATAACGTGACAACGCATGCAATGTGTATAAAAGGAACTTGAACACATGTAAGTAAAGTATAACGCGACAACGCATGCAATGTATATAGAAGAAACTTGAACACATGTAAGTAAAGCATAACACGACAATGCATGCGATGTGTATAAAAGGGAATTTGAACACATGTAAGTAAAGCATAACGCAACAACGCATGCAATGTGTATAAAAGGAACTTGAACACATGTAAGTAAAGCATAACGCGACAACGCATGCAATGTGTATAGAAGAAACTTGAACACATGTAAGTAAAGCATAACGCGACAACGCATGCAATGTGTATAAAAGGAACTTGAACACGTGTAAGTAAAGTATAATGCGACAACGTATGCAATGTGTATGAAAGAACGCGTAACGTGCGTGATAATTGCAGTCAGAACAAAGCAATGCAATACAACATAATTGAAGCGATTTGTGGAATTCGCAAGATAGAAAAAGGATACAGGAAGGGATGATCCCCGCACGCACCGAGCATCGCTCATAGAAAACATGGCTTGAGGTCAACTCGAAGGTCTACTAATGTTCCAAAAAGTGCACTTCCTTGCACTGTCTTGAGTAATGAAGGTGCCAAACCACATAATTGACCCGAACCAGGGCACGGGTTGTGCATCGTCCGCAAGGGGAGGATACCGGTATCAATCCCGATACTCTGCTGCCCTGCTCTCCTTTTGCTTTACTTTCCTTTTCTTTTTTTTTTTTTTTGGTTAGTTTTAAGCACATTGCACTGCCTCGGGCATGTTTTCAAAACTATATATTTTTGCAAAAGACATGATGGAAATGAAACAGTTATTTCGTTCAAAAAGGTGTTACATTTGTACTTTCTACGCATCACATCGCGTGGTATCACATAACAATGTGAATAAAATTGAACTTTGTTTGAAAATCAAGCGTTTGCCTCATAATAATCAGGTAGTGAACCGACTAACAACTTGATAAGTAAAACAAAGAAACTTGATAAGCTAACCAAGCGCGAGTATAACTCGATAAGCAAAACAAAAACTCGATAAGCTAACCAAGTGCGAGTATAACTCGATAAGCAAAGCAAAAACTTAAAGAAATGTGACATACAACTTGATAAGCAAATGGGCGCGACTCCGTAAGAATCAAACCTCGGAGGGCATTGGAAGTGGTGCCAGTCCCAAATTTCCAGCATGTTCAACACAAAAATAGCTTAGGGAACAAGAAGAAGACCACCGGCCACAGGGGAAAGCCATCGGCCTCAAGAAATGGCCATCGGCCAACAGCTTTGACAAACTGACCAAAAATTGTGGTCGGTCGGTACTACTTTTGGCCGGCCGGCCATGAATGGCAAGAACCACCAAAATGTTGACACTTGTCCTCCACTCACATCTTATCCCCTACAAAAAGCCTCAACTTCGTAGTTTTTCTCAATCCAACACTGATTTGCTCTAAATGGAAGAGTTTCTTGCCCAGAATCTCACAACTTGGATTGTCAACTTGGACGGCTCGAAAAAGCTGAATTTTCGGGGCTTCGATATAAACGTACTATTCACTCTAAGTCGTACTTTGCTGCACTTTCCGTTTCTCCATGCCGCGGAAAGGTTTTGGAATCCGGTAACACACGTCTTTAGCTTTGGTAGGCAAGAGGTGTGTCCTACCTTCGAAGATTTCCAAGCTTTGATCGAATCTGAGCGCAATGAAGAAGTCTTGCCTTAGCTTCGCTTTGGCCACGCCCAAGCCTTAGGGCGAATGTGTGGGCTCACAATGCACGATGCTCGCCCCTTGATTTGTGACGGAATGTTGGATGTTCCGAGTTTGATTTGCTGATTTTCTGATGCCGGTGACCGCGGTGACCATCATTGGCAAGGCTTTCGACGACATGCCCTTTGTTTGTGCATGCTATCTTATTTCTTGTTTGTCTCGGGATCGAGGTTGCCTAAGGTTTGAAGGAGGCCAAGAGCTGCATTGCCATGATATTGGCTGAAACATTGATGGGCTTGGACGCTTTCCATTGCCGAGAAACGACCAGATTTGCGGGGAGTCCACTACTGCTGCAGGTAATGTTTCCCACCCAATCTCACATATGTATTGCTCACATCACTCGGCCCTCAGGCTCGGTTTTTCTCACAAAACCCTTTTCTCACTTTTCTTTCATCGTATATCTCTCTATTCTTTATTCTCTTATTTTTCGTCCCTTCCTAGGTGTGGTTGGTGGATAAGTTGCAGGTTGTGGACTCTTGCCCAGCATACTTAGCTCACGGCTACTTTTTCCGGCAACGCCTAGTCGATGCCCTTGATGAGGGATGGTGGTTCGATTGGATGTGCAGCTTGTCTACGGACCGCATTGCTTGGCGGTGCCCTTGGCTCAACCTACCGGCAATGAGTTACAGCATGTCCCGGCAGATCGGGATTCAGTTGATTGGCTTGGCGCACTGTGTGTTCTACTTTTCTTTTCGGTTCCAGCGCCAGTTCGGCCATGATCAGATTTGCCCGCGAGAGGGAATAGAGTACCCAGCTGTATTCCCAGTCCGAGGTGCGCAGCTTGCTCAGTACTCAAGAACGTGGAGGACTAGAGAACTCCTGGCCCCCGCTCCTACTTTCAGTTGCACTTTGTCTGATGAGTGCATAGATTGGCTCAATGAAGAGGAACCGATTGGGCCCAGCTTGGCATCAGAGGCTTCGACCAGCTCTGGGAGGGGGCGCAGGAACACCTGACTTATCTATGCCCCAGATTAATTACTTTATTAGTACTTTCAAGTTTTCTTTATGAATGTAATAAACAAAGCAACTTCGATTTGTATGCAAGAGCAGGAGAACTCTGTATTGAAATCAACGAAATTGAAGGTTGTGGGTACTAAAATTTTTTCGCTTTGGTCCAAAAATGGTCTAAGTTGTAAAAAGATTAATTTGAACAAAGTCAACTTTTATTAAAACTTTTCAAAACCATTTTCGATATGGATCAGAACTGGACACACCTAAGATCTGTCACTGAGGCGCACAACCCTGGATCCCAGCAACTGGAAAGTTGCCCCTAGTCTGAATGGCACTGTACTAGAGATCACTACCGAAGCTCTTGAATGCTGAATAGACAAAGATGACCGAGGTGATCAAATGGACAAAGTTGATCGGGGAAAAAGTTTATGGCTGAACTTCAGGATGAAGTTGCCTACGTATCCCGAAGATGGGAATCAAGCCTTACGTAGTTCAGGCTCGGGTTCACTCGAGTATTTTCACTCTCCTTTTACGCTCTAACTTTTGCCAAGGCCGCCCTTTGCGGGTTTTCAACCTTGCGAGCTCAGTTTTTGTAATTCAAATTTTCTGTGCTCTAACTTTTGCCTAGGTCGCCCTTTTAGGTTTTCGGCCTAGCGAGCCGCTCAGGGGTAATATTTCTTCAACTTGTCCATGTTGATCGGTTGGGAGAACTCTAGGCCATCTAGGTCCATCAGGACGACAGCTCCACCTGACCAGATAGACTTAATGATGTAAGGGCCAGTCCAATTGGGTCTGAACTTGCCCCTAGGGTCATGGATGGGAGCTCGGTTGTCCTTGAGCACCAAATCTCCTTCTTTCAAATTCCGAGACTTAACTTTCTTATTGAAAGCCCAGGCAATTCTGTGCTGATAACCTTGAACATGGTACAGTGCTTTCAGTCTGCGCTCGTCAAAGAGCATGAGTTCCTCAAATCTACTCTACGGCCAATCTGCTTCGGCTATCTGACACTCAGCCAGTACTTGCAAAAACAGAACCTCAATTTCAATAGGTAGAACGGCCTCCATCCCATAAACCAATGAATATGGAGTCGCTCCAGTAGAAGTTCTGATTGAAGTCCGGTAACCCCACAGAGCGAATGGCAGCTTATCTGGCCAATCCCGGTAGGTTTCCACCATCTTCTGTAGTATGTGTTTGATATTCTTGTTGGCGGCCTCAACCGCTCCATTGGTTTGTGGCCGGTATGCGGATGACTTATGAAAGGCCACATTGTATTTCTCCAACAAGTCAATCACTTCCTTCTTGAAGTGGGAACCATTATCTGAAATAATCTCATTTGGGACCCCGTAGTGACAGATGATGTTGTTTCGAATGAACTTCGCAACATGTGAAGCTTTCAACACCGCATAGGATTGGGCCTCGACCCACTTTGTAAAATAATCTATCGCGACCAGGATGAACTCATGTCCATTCGACCCTTTTGGAGTGACAGTCCCGATCACATCGATTCCCCAAACTGAAAATGGCCATGGCGAAGTCATGTTGTACAGCTTCGACGACGGGATGTTCATGCGGTTTGCATGGATCTGACGTTTGTGGCATCGCCAAACAAAGCCGATGCAATCCTCCTCCATGGTGGACCAGTAGTAACCCTGTCTGAGGATCTTTCGAGCCAACATTACCCCGTTCATATGCGCTCCACATTCTCCCCCATGGATGGCCTCCATTAGGCGCTTTGATTCTTCAGCTGCAATGCATAGCTTATGCATTTCCAGATAACCTCTCTTATACAATTTACCTCCGTAGATGATGAACTGAACGGCCATTCTTTTGATTGCCCTTTTATCCTTGGTATTTACCCCTGGTGGATTTGCTTCCTTCTCCAAGAAATTCCAAATATCGTAATACCAGGGGTTCTCATCTTGGACCTCATCTATAGCAGCAATCAACTCTCAAGCCGGCATGAATTTCTGGTCGATAATGACTGGACGCATCCGGACTCCAAACGGGATGTCTATCATGGAAGATAGAGTTGCTAGTGAATCTTTGAACCTGTTATTTTCTCTAAGTAGATGAGTGAAGCTTAGCTTCTCAAACCAAGGAATTAACAAGTCCAAGGTCTGGTGATACATTATTATCTTTTCCTCTTTGATGTTCCAGTTTACTTTTTCTTGAGACACAACAAGGTTCGAGTCCCTGATGATGTCCAACCATTTTTTCCCTAGTTCCAGGGCTGTTTCTAAGCCAGCAATGCACGCGTCATATTCTGCTTCGTTGTTTGAGACTTTGAATCGGAGTTTGAACGCTAGAGGGATACAGGAATTGTCGGGTGCTATTAGCAACACTCCTATCCCATACCCATACTGGTTTGACGCTTCGTCAAAGTACATCGTCCAAGCTTCATCGTCGATATGGAAAATGGCCTCATCTAGGAATAAGTAATCAACTGCTTCACCCCCTTCCATCGGATGATCGGCTAAGAATTCTGCTACTGCTCTTCCTTTAATTGACTTGCGCGTCACATATTTCAGATTGAATTCGAAAAGCAACAACAACCAACGAGCCAGCCTACTCGTAAGTGATGGTTTCTCGAAAAGATATTTTATGGGATCCAGTTATGAAACCAACATTACGGAGTGAGCTAACAGGTAGTGCCGCAGCTTCCTGGTAGCCCATACCAAGGCTAAGCAAGCCTTCTCTAATGGTGTGTAGCGGGTCTCATACTTTAGCATCTTCTTGCTCAGGTAATAGATGGCTCTCTCCACCTTGTCCTCAGACTCTTGTGCGAGCACGCAGCCCATTGTAGTCTTAGTTACTAACAGATACAAAATCAATGGTTTCCCCGGCTTAGGCGGTGACAACACAGGTGGGTTTTGTAAGTATTCCTTGATTTGTTCAAACGTGGCTTGGCATCGGCCGTCCCATCGAAATTTCTTTCCCTTCTTCAGAAGGCCAAAAAGTGGTTTACAAGTCAAGGTTAATTTTGAGATAAATCGTCTTATGAATTGCACTTTACCCAGAAAGCCTCGCACCTCCTTTTCAGTCCTTGGTGGTGGCATTTCTAAGATGACCTTGATTTTGGAAGGGTCGACTTCAATACCTCTCTGTGTAATCAGAAACCCCAGCATTTTCCCTACTGTAACACCGAACGTACACTTCTGAGGATTTGGCCGCAACCAAAATTCTCTGATCCTTTGAAAGAACTTTTGCAAGGCGGTGTAGTGGCCCTCTCTTTCTTTGGACTTGACAATCATGTCATCCACGTACACCTCCCGGACGAAACGTCCGTTTTGGGTACCCTGAATGGGTCGGTGCATCAACTCAAAAGGCTTCCCTGCCTGTTTCACTCTGGCTCTCCCAGCTATCTCCTTACCTTTTCTCACCCAATCCTCTTTGGTGGGCAGATAACCCAAGCCAAAGGTATGTGGGTTGTGTGGCCCTTCGACCAATGCTGCAACGCCCTTCCGGCCACTCTTTCCCAATCCCATCCCGGGGATGTGTTGAAGCTTGTTCATAAGGTATACTGATTGTGTGCTAACATACACCCCCTCATTAACAGCCATGATGTTCTGCACAACCCGAGCCTCAGCTAAGGTAAAACCCGACATGAACACATCCTCCATACCGTGCTCAATTTCTAAAACTGGCGTGGATACTTCTGGCGGTGGATGGATCGACGCGTTTCCAAAGATAATGGCTACTCCCTTCCCATGGGGGTATTTCACCATCTGATGCAAGGTGGACGAAACTGCCTTTACCTGGTGCAGCCATGGTCGCCCCAAAAGCATATTGAAAGTTGCGGGAACCTCTAAGACATGGAAGTCTATCTCATGCTGTCCCGGCCCAACCTTGGTCTGAATTTTTACCGCCCCCATTACTTCTCTGCTTGTGTTATCATATGCCCGAATCACCTGGGCTATCGGCACAAAGTCTGCGGTCTTTAAACCGATTGCATATGTAGTCCTTGCCGAGCACACATTGATGGCGGACCCCGTGTCGACAAGCACCACAGGTATCCATTTGTTTCTGTACTCCACAGAGATGTAGAGTGGCTTGTTATGGTTCGCACCCTCAGGTGGCAATTCTTTGTCGGAGAAAGTCAATATCGAGGTAGCCCCTCCTGGAAAAACTAAGCCCACCAGCTGTTCGGGCGTGGTTTCTATGGAGAGCTTGGCCATGTCCATGGCCGATAAGACAGCTTGTCGATGCACTCGCGATGCCATAAGCAGTCCCCAGATGGAGATGTTGGCCTGTATCTTTTTCAGCTATTTTAGTACAGCCTCTTCTTCGAGTTGCTTCTCTTTCTGTTTCTCTGCCTCCTTATCTTTCGCAGACGCCTCTAGTTGGTCTACATACGGGGGCTTGAAATACCGACCGCTCCTGGTCATATGATCGACTTCGCCAATGTACCAGGTATCGTCTGGCTGATTGCTCCCCCAGTCCTCATCCGTGTGGGCATGACATAGATCATCGTCCTCCCACCACATTCTATCGGCGGCCGACAGACACCTGTCCGGCTCCGGTACAATTGTACTCGCAGTACTTTCTATCCACATGCTCGCAACATTCTCTATCCTCGTGCATACAGTATTTTCAGTCCCCACAGGGGCCTTAGCTTTTCTGATTCTCTCAAACTCCTCGATTCCTTTTTGCTCCAACTGTGTCAGTACAGCTGGCTGCTCTATAATTCCTTTATTCAGAATGCCTAGATCCTAAGCAAAATTCTTAGCACCGGCGCTCTCCAGCGATGCATTCTAATCTCTGACCCTTCCGGTCATGATTGATATTCTTGCCCGTGTCGGGCCCGTTCTTGTTGGAATTCTTCCATAACATCCGGTTGATCATCCAGCCACCCGGTAACCTTTGCCGATTCCTCAAAATTCGACCAGTGGACTGCCATGTCTACTGGATCTTGTTCACTGAAAAGCTGGAGGTCAGTGAAGTCCCCTTCTAAAGCTGCCAAGTCATCTGACTCCGGGTCAAATCCAGCCCCCTCTACCATACAAAACTCTGCCCTTTCTGGCAATTCCACACTTGGCTCAACCTGGCCTACGGACAAAATGTAGTCACTCGGACTATATACTTCCTTAGCAAAACTCCCGGGTTCCTCAGATTCTGACTCAATAATCCCACTCTTCTCTGAAATCTCCCCTGTTCTGTCTTTAACAGTCACCACCATTGGCTCGGGATGGGTTCTGGAGATGTCCAACATGCACAGGTCAGTGCAATCAGGAAGGATCACCTCCGGCTCGAGTAGGTGAGACGGGGTGATATAGATGCTGGGGTCGTATGACGTGACCCCGATTTGGATAAAATTGATTCGTTTAGGAGGTGGAGCTTGGTTGTGTGGTGGTAGAGGGTTGGTTGTGACGTTAGGCTTTTCGGGAGGCACAATCACCCCATTATCAATGAGATCTTGAATCTCATGACGTAATTGGAAGCATTGGTTGGTGTCATGACCGTGCTGCTGGTGAAATGCGCAATATTTGGTTGGGTTATGGGTAGGGGAAGTTTTTCCGGTAATGGCCGCGGCTCTAGGGGCTTCAAGTGCCACTTTCTGATTAAAACCCCCAGAGCTTTGGACAGGGGCATATATAGTGGGGCGAAGGTTCTTTGGTTTTTGGGTTGATATTTGGTTGTTTGTGTGTTATTTCTGGACGCATCGGAGAATGGCGTAGCTGCCATGGTTCTCGGAGGGGGGTTGGTGGTGACCATGCTCACTTCTAAGGCTCTTATAGTTGCAGCGCCGCTCAGGCCTGCATTGGTGTTTCGGTTTAAGGTCCTCCTGGGTTGCTCCCTATCATTATCAATCAAGCCCTGCTTCAAGGCATCCTCAATCTGTACTCCCATCTCTTGCAGATCTGAAAGGGTAGGGAAGGGGAGCACGATCATTTTTTACATCAGCTTAGACTGGAGATTGCGCACAATCATCCGAATTTGATCTTTATCGGTGGGCCTTAGGGTCATCATTGAGTCCTTAGCCCTCCATCTGGTTACGAACTCAGAAAAGCTCTCCTTGGGATCCTGCCTTGTCGTCTCGAGATCACAGGTTGTAATCCTGATTTGCGTGTTATATAAGTACTGTGCAATGAACGCCTCGACCATCTCATACCAGTTCCTCTTAACATCATCTTCGAATTTTGCGTTCCAGATGGCCGCCACACTCGACAGGGTCCGGCCGAATAGAGATAGCTTCTGTAATCTGGTTAGGCCCATTGGCCTTAAGATATTCGAAAAGAAGCGTAGATGCACCATACGATCCCCAGATTCGTCGAAGCAGTCAACATGTGGCATCTTGAATCGGTCCGACAGCGTCACAGTTGCGTCGGTATACCCATCTTCAATATCAGGGATGGTCTTGACTCCTTGGGATTTCTTGAACAGCTTTTCAAGCTTGCTCAACTTCAACATGGTAGGGTCCACCTCGCACTCAAAAGGTAAATCTGGCAGGTTGATTGGCGTTTTAGATAACTGGGGTAGGATCTGGGGTAGGATCGGGGGCGGATGTGGCCCTGTTAGGATGTCTGTATCCTCTTGGGCATTCTGAACATTCGCCGTCTCCTCTAGTATTGGGATTCTTGTTGGGGGAGGAGCCTGGTGTGAAGCAGATGCTCTGGTTTGCTATTGTAACCGGGTGATTAGCTCTGCCTGTTGGGCCATGATCGCAGCCTGCTGTTTGGCAAATTCCGCTTGGCGGACAGCGTCCTCCTGCATGGCTTTCATGCTCTCCTGGAGCTGGCGCACCATGTCTTCCATCCCTGACATACTGTCCTGATTTATCTAAACTGCCGGTGTATCTGCCTCTGTAGTAGATTCAGAAATCTCAACCCGACTGTTCAAAGACCACTGATTTGGCAATCTCGGTACCGATACACTTCGTCTTCTCGACTTCCGTTTGATTACCGGGGATAAGGAATAAAACACTGGTTGTCCGTCGACCAAATCCTCAGATCGATTGAGTCGACGACCTCTAGTCCAGAGTGCTTGGGGAATATCTACTGGGTCAAAAGCAATCGTGCTAAACTACCCTTGCAAAAGATAAATAAAGCAATAATAAGGAAATAAATAACCAGACAAATAGACAGCATAACGGCTTAAAATAAACACACAACACACAGTTGGACATCACAACACACGGTTGATAAGCTGAATACACTTGTAGACATCCCATTTTTGACCAACCTTAAGACTCAGACGTCACTAATTGAGCGCTCGGTGATGATGCATATTGTGCTCATTCTGGGGTTTCAGAGTCTCGGCTGCGAGCCTTGCCTCCGGACTTCGGGGCTCTTTTGTGCTTTGCCTTGATTTACGAACTAGGTCCTGTTTTCTCTTCCCGAAGGGAGGGAGAGGTCTCGTAGACCATCTCTCAGTGGCCATAAGCTACGTTTCATGGTCGTAGGCCATTTTTCCCGTTTGGTGACCAGTTTCCGGTTTTCGGAGCCATCGGCCATGTGCCTTGGTTCGGGACCGCTTAACTATCTCTGTTTGCTCCGATTTTTGGTACACACCTTGTTTCCTCTCTTTTGAGGGACACTGTGGCCCGAGAGACCACCTTCGTGGTCGCACGCCACTTCCGGTACCTAACAGCCTGTTTTCGGGGCCCCGGGCCGCGTGTTTTGGCCCCCGAACCCTCACTTTGCATTAGTTAGGGTTCATTTTTGGGATGAACCCTATTTTCATTGTTTAGAAGGTGGTAGGATGGTGGGAGACCAGCAATTCTTTCAAAAACCATTTTCTCTCTCCTCCAGCCGGTTTTCTTGACAGAAAGCTGGTTTTTCTCACTTTTGGACCTTAATTTCTGATCTCCCATACCACCATTGTGTTGTACTCATCTGGGAGGCCACCTTTTTGGTATGGCCAACCAGCATTTCACCTTGACCCTTTTGACCCCTGGTCAGTCGACCAGGGGAAGTGGTCGGCCTACCACCTTGGCTGGTCGGCCAGCCTTCTGCTTTTTGGCCTTCTTGAGTGCAATACAGCTGTGCCAGCTGTGCAGCACTTAACCCACTGTCTGAGATTTTAAACCTTTTGTTGGTATTTTTAAGTTGGTTTTGACCCTTTTGGTTAGATCCTTAGAGAAGCTTGACTCTTTTGTCAAGCTTTTTGAAGAAGCTTGACCTTTTTGGTCTAGCTTCCTCAAGAAGCTTGACCCTTTTTGGTTAAGCTTCTTTGAGAAGCTTTGACCCTCTTTTGAGTCTTCTCCAAGAAGTCTTGGCTCTTCTCCTCTATAAAACCAACACTCCCCCTCCATTTGCAAGGGTTAGAAAAAACCAGCCAAGGCATATACACTCCACCCTCCATATCTCCCTCATCCAAGCTCAAATATCCCATTGTTCTTGGCCATTACGCCACACCTCATAGCCTACCACCTCCACCATCCATTCAAGCACCTTGGAGCTGATTTTCAGAGGTTGAAGACAAACTATTTTGGTCCAGAAGCTGCTTGCCTTCTTCTCTTTAAGGGTAAGTCTCAATTTCCCTCATTTTGACATTGTTTTGCTCCATAGTTTAGCCCTATTTTCAAGCATTTTTGGACTTCAACATAAACTAAAAAAGGTCTTGTTTTGAGCTCCTCTTCAAGTTTGTTCAAGGTCATTTTTTTGTTCGGGGTCATCTACCCCCTTTCATGCTTCATTTCCTCATGCTTTGAGCCATACATTTGAGCATTTGCATTGGCCTCGGTTTGGCCTTTTAGCCACTGAAATCCAGTGGATTTTTAGTGGCTTAGATGTATTTTTGAGCCCAAAAATCAGAGAGGGGTGACCCTCTCACCCCTTGTTCTCTTTACTAGCCTTGCTGGTCTTCCAAAGGAGCTCCATTTTGCATGTTGAGAAGTCTTGTTTCAAGCCATTATTTGTGAGTTTCAAGGTTTTCCTTGACTCTTTCCAGAGCCCTTTTGGCCATATTTTGTGTCTTTGATGCATGTGTAGAACAATCCTATTCAAGGCCTTTCAAAGGGGCCTTTATTTGCATGTTTCCTAGACCCCTTTCAGGCTCTTTTTAGTGGGTTTTAGGACCCTCAGAACCTCTTCCCAGAGGTGGTTTTTCCATTGTGTGTGTACATCATGCATGTGTAGAATAACCCCCTTATTGGCCTTTCAAAGGAGCCCATCATTCTTGCATGAATTGACTGAGTTTCAGTGGTTATTTGGGCATATTTTGGCATGGAATACTTCTTTTTTTGGCTGGTTTGGTGAGCCTTCATATGCTCCATATAGTTGTAATGTAACTCATGGTACACTAGCTTTCTTTCCATGCTTTGTTGACCGTTGATTATAACACTTTTTGGCCATGCCTTAAACTGATATTGTGCTTATTTTGGACTGCCCTAGCTCTGTTTTTGGGTCTCATGGTTGAATAATGTTGGTTTTGCATGCTTGTAGTTCAATACCCATGCTTAACTTTGAGTTTCGAGGTTCATTCCATGCATATACTGAGATGTGTTCATATTTTGGGCTCATTATATATCATATTTCAGAGCTTGTTTGAATGCCATATTGCCATGTTTTGTACTCTTTAAATGTGTTTGAGAGTCGGACTTGTATGCCTTGTTTTCGGAACATTGAGTGAGCTCCATTTCGTTGCATTCCGAGCCATCATATTAGGCTATTTCGCCACTGTTTCAGACCTGCCTAGGGTCTGTTTGGGGTTGGTTTTGCCTTTGGTGCATTGCTTTGGATACCTCTAGTGTAATGCACTTCACTAGTTTCGGTACCCGTGTAGCGGCCCTAATTTTCTTAAGTCATTACTTATTATTTTTATTATCTTATTTTATATTTGGCTTTATTAATTGTGCGGTTTACATGAGAATTTAATGTGTTGTTTAGTTAATGTGATATTTAACGAATTTAAGGTTGTAATTAATAAATTTATTGTGTTATTCAATTAATTCATATATTTATATATTTATTTTTGTTATAAAAAAAAGAGGCGTTTTATATATATATATATATATATTTAATTTTATATTTATATGATAATTATGTGTATTACATAATATAGTATATTATAATAATTTATTAGGGTTAGAATGAGATTAGGCTATATTATAATATAATAATTATTAGGTTATAAACAAAAGAAAGAAAAGAGAAGTATTGTGGGGCGGCAACGCCGAGAGAGAGAGAGAGAGAGAGAGGGAGATTGATCATCCAAAAAAAAAAAAAAAAAAGAGAGAGTGCTCTTTGTGTGAGTGTGTGTGGCGTGGAAAGAAAAGAAAGAAAAAGAAAGAGAAAAAAAAGAAAGAAAGGGGGCTAGGGTTTTACTTTGGTGGTTTAATTAATCTTCTAGATATTGCTTTAATCATCAAAAATAATTGTGAGTACAAAATTCACTTTTCTTTGTTTATATTTGATTCGTTATAGTTATTTATTTGTATTTATTTAATATTGATTTGATTTTTGTATTGATATGAAGATGACAGATTGATTTTAATTGATTAATTGGATATGTAAGGTTTATGATTTTTTAATTTTAACTATGTTGATTAGACGTATATGTAAGGTTTAGAATTTTTAGATGATTAATTGATTTTAATAATTTAAATTAGTTGGGTATGTAAGGTTCGGAATTTTTTTTAGATGATTGATTAATTTTAATTATGTTGATTAGATGTATATGTAAGGTTTAAGATTTTTAGATGATTAATTGATTGTAATAATTTTAATTAGTTGAGTATGTAAGATTTAGGATTTTTTAGATGATTGATTAATTTTAATTATGTTGATTATACGTATACGGAAGGTTTAGAATTTTTAGATGATTAATTCATTGTAATAATTTTAATTAGTTGGGTATGTAAGGTTTGTGAATTTTTAAATGATTGATTAAGTTTAATTATGTTGATTAGACGTATATGTAAGGTTTAGGATTTTTTAGATGATTAATTGATTGTAATAATTTTAATTAGTTGAGTATGTAAGGTTAGGATTTTTAGATGATTGATTAATTTTAATTATGTTGATTAGATGTATATGTAAGGTTTAGGATTTTTAGATGATTGATTAATTTTAATTATGTTGATTAGATGTATATGTAAGGTTTAAGATTTTTAGATAATTAATTGATTGTAATTATTTTAATTAGTTGGGTATGTAAGGTTTAGAATTTTTAGATGATTGACTAATTTTTAATTATTTTGATTCGACGTGTATGTAAGGCTTAGAGTTTTTGTATGATTGATTGATTTTAATTATTTGCATTAGTTTGGTATGCAAGGTTTAGGGTTTTATTTTGGGTCACTTTATTAATTCTTTGAGTGATTCTTTGATCTTCAAAAATAATTGTGAGTACAAAACTCACTTCCCTTGATTTATGTTTAATTCTTGTTTTTATGTATTTGTTTGATATTAGTTTAATTTTGTGTTTACATAAAGATGATAGATTAATTTTAATTATTTTGACCAGTGGTGTATGTAAAATTTAGGGTTCTTAGATAATTGATTGATTTTAATTACTTTGATTAGTTGTGTAGGTAAAGTTTAGGGTTTTTAGATGATTGATTAATTTTAATTATTTTGTTTAGTTGTGTGAGTAAGGTTTAGGTTTTATAGATGATTGATTGATTTTAATTATTTTCATTGGTTGTTTATGTAAGGTTTAGGGTTTTTAGATGATTGATTGATTTTAATTATTTTGATTAGTTGCATGCAAGGTTTAGGGTTTTTTTATATGGATTGATTTTATGATTGTAATCACACTCATGATTATATAAAATTAAAATAAACTTAGAATCCATAGATATTGGTTAGATGATGGATTGATTCGTTGTTTTTATTTATTTATTTTTATTTGATGTTGGATTGATTTTGTATATGCATGTAAATGAACGATTGATTTTACTTATTTGGATTAGTTGTGTATGCCATGTTTATGATTTTTATATGGATTTATTTTATGGTTGTAATTACACTCATGGTCATATGAAATTAAAATTAATTATGAACCTATAGATAAATTCCTTATACTCCACTATGACTCCATGGATTGTTATTTTATTTGAGTGATGGTGAGAAAGAGTGTACAAAAAAAAAAGTGAGGATTATGAGATTTATTTGAATGCCTTAGGCTCAGAATTGTTATGTTTATTCTCATGTGTGAGATGTTGTGTATATATATATATTGTTGCCTCGTTCTCATGAGTAGATGAGTGCTTTGATTTACGCGCGTACGTATATGCTAACCATCCGGGGAGTGTGAGTCAAACTCGGGATGATATCCCTGTGCAAGTTTGGCTTCGGAGCGGTGTTAGGTATACGGGAGGCACATGGGATATATGTGTAGGCTGGAAAGGGAGGGCCGAAGTGGTGGAGTTAAGGAACAAAGAATTTAATTATGAATTTATTAGTATAGTGTGTATGGTACTGTTATGTACATGATAAAAAAAATAGTAAACGATCTTGATAAATTATGAAATTTGAGCAGAAGCATGTATTCGTGATTTTGGACAACTTTTGTGTTGTAGCTTTTTATTAAAAAGATCGATTAGAACTTATAATCGGATGACCTTGGCTATTGTCGGTTTGATTCACTCTGGTAATGCAGATTTTTGTAGGCTGTTTTAACCACTAAACGAGTTCATTTTTATTGGTTTCGCGTAAACTGAAGTAAAACATTATTTTGCACACTTTTCATGTTTTGAACTTTTTCGGGAAAAAATCATCTTATGACAGTTTTTGTTCATTTTCAGCTTCATATTTTTCGATTGAATTCCGTCTAGATTTTTAGATTAAGTTTTTCTCTTAACCTGTTCAGTTTCTGTTAAATTCGTTTACAATGTCTTTTAGGAAATTTGATTCTGTACAACTTTCGTTCTTTGAGTTTTGATCAATTCGAATTATTTAAGTATGAAACGGTGTAATTTTATATTTTTTTTTTCAACAAGTTACTTATGATTAAATTATACTAACTTTATTTGTTTTGCAGGATGGTGGGCCTTACTAACTTTTTATGCAGGGCTGACCCACCATATTTTTATTTCTATTTTGTTTATTTTATAATCAATTTATATTTCGTTGTGTACGGACAAGAAACTAAATGCCACCGTATCTTGGGAAACTACCCATTCGTCTCGGTATGGCTGGAACTACTTGTCTTGTCCCGTGGTAAGAATTAAATGTATTTTTTTCTGTGTCTGGTGGACACATGGGTGTTAAATCTTGTACTCATACCAGTATACCTGTATATTGACCCGTTTTGTCTCTTGGCAACTCGGGTGCGTTCTGTTTGAGCGCAGCTGAGCTTTTCTTTGCAGGATTAGTTGAGGCTACGGTGGTGACGAGAAGTAACTATAGTTTTTGGGCATATCTCTTAGATTTCTTTTGTTTTCTTGAGCTTAGGGTTGTAATAGTTTATGTATTTATTTATTTTTATGACTTTAGTATTGGAATAATTTGGCATGGTTTGTAACCATACTTTATTTAAGTTATTTTGACTTTGTATTGTTACTTTAATGTTGAGGTATTTGTTAGTTATGAATTTATGGTAGATGGTTTAGTTTGCGTTTAGTTTTTTGTTTCACCCCTGGGATTTGGATGATGGAATATTAATTGGGGTTTAGTCCTAATTTAATATTTAATTGTCCAAATTTTGGGGCGTGACAACCCGGGCCCCCTAGCTTGCATTGTGTGCCATATTTGCATGTTTGGGGACCATATTTTATGCCATTTTAGAGCTGTATCATGTGTCATTTTATGCCATGTTTCATCCTTTACCATGCTTTGGTAGAGTGGCATTTGATGGCTTAGGATCGGTCCCTTGCATCGTGCATGTTTGCATGTGTTTTGGTTGTCTCATTTCCATCATATGGCCACTGATTTGAGTGTGGCTGAGGTCCACTCATATTGGTTTAAATCCACCTTGCATTGTGTATGCCATGTTGCAATGTTGTGTGCATGTTATGTTGTTAGCATTGTGTATGCCATGTCATTCCTCGCATCGTGCATTCTAGGTTGTTAGTCGCATTTAGTATGCCATAGGTTGTTAGTCGCATTTAGTTCATGAGCATTATGCATGCCATGTAGTGTTAGCATTGTATATGCTAGGTGCATTTTTGCATTTTCATCCCTTGCATGTTTGCGTCATTCAGTGGCATTACATCTAGGATTGCATGTTAGAATTGCATTCATGCATATCATGCATATTGCATTGTGTCTGGAGTAGGGTTTAGTCCAAACACGGGAAACGAGGGACGTTTCGTACCCCAAGTGACGAAACGTGCCTCGATTCCCGATCGCCAACGCTCCGGATTATCCATGATGGAGTTTAGGCCTTGTTGCGTTCATATGTGCATTCATTTCACATTGAGTCGTGCAATTCGATAACTCGGCCATCATGCATCGAGATGCGTGATTGGTGGCACAAGGATCAAGGACCACACTCCTTAGAGCTTGTGCAATGACGGGGAGAGTGGTCGTGCACACATGTGTTGCAAATACCTTGTTTTCTCTTTCTCTTGCCTTTGTTGCAGAAAAACCAGAAACTAGAGGCAGGAACTGGTCGACCGACCACCTTTTCTGGTAGGCCGACCACCCCTTTTGGTTTGTCCCACATAAACTGGTCGGTGGGTGGTCTCCAAGCCCAATAGCTGGTCAGTGGCTCTCCACAGCTTCCCAGAGTGGAGTTTCAGCCTCTCGGAGCTTTGTGCAAGTTTCTGGATTCAATTGCAAACAAAAGTGAGTCAAGGCATCGTGATGGAATTTACTGACAAGGCCAATTGAGCATGCATACACCCTCCAGCATTCCGAGCAGAGCTGAGGCAATCCATTGCACGTAGCATAGCATGCTAGTTTACTTTGCTTACCTAGTTAATTTGTTAATTAAATAGGGTTTTGTAATGTTTAATCATTCATTCGGACTGTAATTATTTATTCAGACCTTTCGAACGAGGGCATAACTGTAATAAGTGTGCATGTGTGTGATGCATCTCTTCAAACCCGATGTGTAATAACCCGACCCTCGTACATGATTCTGGTATCTCTTCGGTCCTCTATTCTGTGTTTTTGAATGCTTATTGTGAAATTCTGTGTGAAAGTACATTGAATTACATGAAACTTAGAAATATGGATTCCTATCTATTGAATAAGGAAATTATCTGTCACAATAAACTATTTGAATATGAAATTAGGCAACTTAGAGGCTTAATTTTCAAAAATTGATTTGCTATTTGGAATCTGCATAATTTTTAAGCTTTAAAGGGATTTTCTGTGAAATTTCAATTTAGGACGCTTAAACGATTAAATTTTGTCTTATTATAAACATAAATATCTATCTTAAACTCTAAGATGTCTTTGACTTGAGAGTATCTCTTGTGTGCAACCAAGAAGAGGGGAAAACATGAGTGTTGGAGAGAAGCTCTCCAAGTGAAGAATTTGGGGAAATTTGTGAGGATTGTTTAGAATGAACTCAAGGTATGGAAAATTTCTTGATCTAGTCTCTCTCTCTTGATCTTGGTTGGGGATTCTTCTTTTGTTTTGGAAGGTTATGGTAGATGTGAGGATTTTAGGAGATGATTTATGCTGATAATCAAATTGAGTTATGAAGGGAAATCTATCCCTTATTTCCTTGAAATTTCATGAGATTATTCAATTATGTGTTTGAATTAGAAGCTTAGGTAGCTTTCTATGCATATGTTTATGTAAACCCAAAAATAAGGGAATTTTGGAAAGATTATGGTTGGTTTGAGTATGGATTTAGTGATTGAAAGTGTAAGGAGGGTTGTGATTGATTTGTTGTGTGATTTAGCACCTTAATTTGATGTTCGAACCATTTTGAGGCTTTGTTTTTTGTTGTAAAAGATGGATTTTCGGTATGGAATTGAGCTGCCCCAATTCAGGGCTACGGCTGCTCGAGCGGAGGCCATGGCCGCTCGAGCGGGAAAATGACCCTTTCAGCAGTTTTTCCGAAATTACCCTGTCCGCTCGAGCAGAGGAATTTCCGCTCGAGCGCAAAAATCAACCTTTCAACATTTTTTGTTAAAATTGTACAGTACGCTCGAGCGGCCAAATTGGCGCTCGAGCGGGGGGGACTTATTTTCAGAAAGAAACTATATTGGTTCAGTTTTGCGTGCTTGACTCTCTAGTATTTTTAGAATATTTTTCTGATGATTTAAGATGGTTATAATTCATTTGAAGGGTAATAACACAGGGAATGATTCCTCAATGAGTTAAGAAGAAAGAGAACTAATTTACAAGTTATGGTTGTATGCAGGGCACACTCCGGAAGGAACTAGCACGCCATCACAACGCTGTGAGTAATAGTACATTGAATGTACATTTATTTTTCGCTATATCTGTTAATAACTTTCTATTTTCTGTCAGTTAAGATTTTAGCATATGTATTGATTGGAACTTAATGAAAATGAAATACTGAAAAGATATAAGTACATATTTGTACGTTCTGTGCCGAAAGGCTGTTCTGGGCCGAAAGGCTGTTCTGGGCCGAAAGGCTGTTCTGATTATTCTGGGCCAACGGCCGTTCTGCAAGTAAAACCATATCAGACTCACTTTTGAATCTCATTTTGTGAATGCATTGTTACGCATTGTTACTAAAGCTGGTTATTAAACTGCTTAAGTATTATTATTCACTGAGCTTGTCTTACTTTGTAATTTTGTCTGATTCTGTAGGAAACCAACTTGGAGGTCAGTCCTAGCATTGTTATCATCTATCTTTTGTCAACCTAAGGACAACCAGGCACTTGGAGAAGCCTTTTGCATGCTAGGGTAGTTTTGTCAGACCATGTCATTTTGTGCTAATGTTTTGTAGACCAAACTTGTTGTATCTAATATTTTGTTGTATGCCCAACCTTTGGGCTGGACTTGTAAATGTGTATATAATGTCGTATCAGACACATGTCTACTATGAGTTTAATTCCGAGTCATGATCCTGGCATTTGTGTAGTAGCTCAATGGTTGTGTCTGTATGTTAAACTTTTATATTAACGCTTCCATTCAGGCCTCGGATATTTTATATAGCAGGTTAAATGCCTGTTTCAGATTAGGTCATGCCCAAAACTTTTAGGGGCTAGTTAGGGGTGTGACAAGTGGTATCAGAGCACGAGTTGCTGTCTCACACACGGATCTATTGAGCTTCAAGACGTCTTGAAAGACGTAGGCATCGTGTAGTAAAGGAAGATTGATAGCAACGTTAAATGTTTTCTGCTAATGCTAATGATGATGATCAATGTGTATTGTATTCTTTTGTGTATGTTGTAATTGATTGTTCTATAGACTATGGTGAGAACAAGGACTGAAGATCAGGAAGATGCTACCTCAACACGGTTGGACAGGATGGAAAGGATGATTATGGAAATGGCAGAAACACTACGACAACAACAACAGCAACAACAGCCACAGCCGCCACCACCACCAGTACCCCCACCTGTAATGCAAGATTTCCACATTGAGGACTGCACCATTACACTTACAAAGGAGTTTAAAAAGATGAAACAACCATCATATAAAGGAGGAATTGAACCAATGAAGGCTGAGGCATGGGTGTTAGGAATAGAAAAATTGTTCGAAGTTTTCCCTTGTACTGAAATCCAAAAGGTACAGCTTGCTTCTTTTACTCTTGAAGATGAAGCACGGAGGTGGTGGATGCTTACAAGAACAATGCATCAAGGGTTGACATGGGACAGGTTTTTGGTGCTGTTTTATGATAAATATTTTCCCCAGAGTATGCGAGACAAGAAGGAGACTGAATTCGAAACATTGAGACAAGGAAATAAAACGGTTGCCGAATATGAAGCTCAATTCGCGGAACTAGCCCGGTATGCACCTCACATGGTGGATACAGAATATAAGAAGGCACGAAAATTCGAAAGAGGATTGCAGGGTGCTATTCTGGACCGAGTTAATGTATTGAAGTTGCCTACCTATGTTGATGTGTTAGAACGAGCTGTTATAGCAGAAGGGAACATTGCTGCTCAGACTCGGATTTCTGAATGGAAAGGAAAGAGGCAGAACAACCAATGGATCAAGGGGTCAACTACTCCACCAAACAAGAAGCAAAATTCAGGGACTTCCAACACTACGACCTCTCCTCAAAATTCAGCTCCTGTGTGTTCAGAGTGTGGATGGAGGCATCGAGGGATTTGTCACCGATTGTTTGGGGCATGTTTTCGATATGGCAAAACGGGGCATTTGATAAAAGACTGTCCGCAAAAGAATCAACAAACTGGTAATAAGGCCGCCACAAGCTCAGCAAGGTCTACATCGGCTCCTAATGCCAAGGCAATTGCTAAACTTGCTAACAATAAGGATACTACGAGGCAAGGTAGGGTATTTGCGTTGGTTCCGGGAGATGTACAGAATGCAACAACAGTGGTGTCAGGTACATTTATGGTTCATGGTCATTCTGCTTACGTCTTATTTGATTATGGCTCTACCTGTTCCTTTGTGTCAAAATTATTTGCGAAAAACTTAGATAAACTTGAAGAAGAATTGACTTATGTGTTGTGTGTATCTTCACTTATGGGAAATTCCATGATCTGTACTTTTGTCTATTCTGCTTGTGAACTTCTCATTGGGGATATCCGTGTATATGCTAATCTATTAGCACTTGATATGACTTCTTTTGATATTATTCTGGGGATGGATTGGTTGGGTGAATATAGTGCCACTATCGACTGTCTGACAAAGAAAATCCAATTCCACCCTCCAGGGCAATTAGAATCTACTTTTCAAGGACAAGGAGTGACTCCTCCACCGTATGTGATTTCTGCGGCTAGGGCTTGTAAATTAATTCAGAAAGGGTGTCAAGGGTACTTATGTAGTGTTTTGGAAGGGCCAACAATGAATGAGAATATTGGTGCGATTCCAGTTGTCTGTGAATTTCTGGATGTCTTTCCGAAAGAATTACCAGGAGAATTAGTGAACCGTGAAATCGAATTCACGATTGAAGTGCTACCGGGAATCCAACCCATTTCTAAAATCCCGTATCGAATGGCACCAGTTGAAATGAGGGAATTGAAGACTCAGTTGCAAGACCTACTGGATAAGGGGTTTATTCGCCTGAGTGTTTCTCTGTGGGGTGCACCAGTTCTGTTTGTGAAAAAGAAATACGGAACACTCCGCTTATGTATAGACTACCGGGAGCTTAATAAAGTAACAATCAAAAATAAGTATCCTTACCGCGGATCGATGATTTATTTGATCAATTACAAGGGGCACAGGTCTTTTCCAAGATTGATTTACAATCCGGATACCACCAATTGAAAGTTAAAGCTGATGATGTTGAGAAGACAGCTTTCCGAACCCGATACAATCATTATGAATTTCTGGTTATGCCCTTTGGAGTTACTAACGCGCCAGCAGCATTTATGGATCTGATGAACCGTGTCTTCAAACCTTATCTGGATGAGTTTGTAGTGGTCTTTATTGACGACATCCTTATTTACTCCAAGAATGCAGAGGCTCATGAAGACCATCTTCGCTTAATCCTTCAAACCCTCCGAGAAAAGAAGTTGTATGCAAAGCTAAAGAAGTGTGAATTCTGGTTACATGAAGTGGCATTTCTGGGGCATGTTATAACTAAGGAAGGAGTCTCTGTTGATCCAAACAAGATTGATGCAATTGTGAACTGGCCGACTCCGACGAATGTGACTGAAGTGCGTAGTTTTATGGGGTTAGAAGCATATTATCGGAGATTTGTTTAGGATTTTTTCAAGATTGCTGTACCACTTACACAATTGACTAAAAGGGAGTTGCATTTGAATGGTCGGAACAGCGGGAATCTGCTTTTCACGAATTAAAAATGAAGTTAACTACAGCTCCGGTCCTTGCACTACCATATGGTACTGAGGGATTTGTGATTTATAGTGATGCTTCACACAAGGGACTTGGTTGTGTGCTTATGCAAAACGGAAGGGTTATCGCTTATGCCTCTCGACAGCTTAAACCTCATGAGAAGAATTATCCCACGCATGATCTTGAACTAGCCGCTGTAATTTTTGCTTTAAAGATTTGGCGGCATTATCTGTATGGGACTACTTGTGACATTTATACTGATCATAAAAGTCTCAAATACCTTTTTACCCAAAAAGAGTTGAATATGCGCCAATGGCGATGGTTAGAACTTATTAAGGATTATGATTTGCAGATCCATTATCATCCTGGTAAAGCTAACACGGTAGCAGACGCGCTTAGTCGGAAAAATATGGGAAATTTGGCAAGTTTATTGACAGAGGAAAAGGATTTGATAAGTGAGCTGAATAAGATGGGGGTCGACTTGGTGATACATAGTCAAGAAACAACAGTGGCCACAATGATGGCCCAACCAACATTACTTGAGGAGATTAAATTACGCCAAATGGAGGATGGAGCTCTAAAGAAGATATGTGATGAACTGGAGACAAAACGGAAACTGGGGTTTGCTTTGACAAATGCTGTGCTTAAATTTCAAAATCGAGTATGTGTCCCTAATGTGGTTGAACTTAAACGGAAGTTAATGGAAGAGGCACATGCCTCAAAAGTTTCAATGCATCCAGGAAGTACTAAAATGTACCGAGATTTGAAGCAAAATTTTTGGTGGCCAAGTATGAAAAAAGAAATCGCAGAATTCGTTTCTAGGTGTTTGCAGTGTCAGCAGGTAAAAGCAGAGCATCAGAAACCCGCAGGATTATTACAACCTCTTCCAATCCCAGAATGGAAATGGGAACATCTGACCATGGATTTTGTTGTAGGCTTACCACGTACACCTCGGGGGATGAATTCTATATGGGTCATTGTCGACCGATTGACAAAGTCTGCCCACTTCCTACCTGTGAAGACCCAGTATAATGCAGATAAACTTGCTGTGATCTATGTGAATGAAATTGTAAAGCTTCACAGTGTTTCGGTCTCAATTGTGTCAGATAGAGATCCAAAATTTGTTTCAAGGTTCTGGCAAAGTCTACAGGAGGCAATGGGTACAGAATTAAAGTTTAGCACAGCTTTCCACCCTCAAACAGATGGCCAATCCGAGAGGATGATTCAGACGCTAGAAGATATGCTTCAAATGTGTGTTCTGGATTTTCAGGAAAGTTGGGAAACTCATCTGTCGTTGGTTGAGTTTGCGTATAATAACAGTTACCATTCGAGTATTGAAATGGCACCCTATGAAGCTCTGTATGGAAGACCGTGTCGTTCTCCCGTGTGTTGGGCTGAGGTTGGAGATAGGCCATTGTTAGGGCCAGAAATTGTCCAGTTGACAACTGAAAAGGTTAGAATTATTCGAGAAAGATTGAAAACTGCCCAAAGTAGACAGAAGAGTTATGCAGATAACCGGCGAAGGAATTTAAAGTTTGACGTGGACAGTCATGTTTTTGTGAAAGTTACCCCAATGAAAGGACATCCAAGATTCGGAAAAAGGGGTAAACTGACACCCCGATATGTTGGTCCCTTCCAGACCTTAGAAAAAGTGGGTCCAGTAGCCTACCGAGTTGCCCTTCCGCCATATATGAGTCAAATTCATAACGTGTTCCATGTTTCTATGCTTCGAGGATACCTTCCAGATCCGTCACATGTTATTGATTATCACCAAATTGTGTTGACTGACAAATTAACATACGAGGAAAAACCAATTCGAATTCTGGATCGTCAAGTGAAACAGTTACGGAACCGAGAAATTCCAATGGTAAAAGTGGAATGGCAAGAGCACTATGGAACCGAGGCAACTTGGGAAAAGGAAGATGAAATGCAACACCAATATTCGCATCTGTTTCCGTCCAAAGGTAAAACAAGTTTGGAGGACCAAACTTATTTAAGGGGGGAAGAGTGTAATAACCCGACCCTCGTACATGATTCTAGTATCTCTTCGGTTCTCTATTCTGTGTTTTTGAATGCTTATTGTGAAATTCTGTGTGAAAGTACATTGAATTACATGAAACTTAGAAATATGGATTCCTATCTGTTGAATAAGGAAATTATCTGTCACAATAAACTATTTGAATCTGAAATTGGGCAACTTAGAGGCTTAATTTTCAAAAATTGATTTGATATTCGGAATCTACATAATTTTTAAGCTCTAATGGGATTTTCTGTGAAATTTCAATTTAGGATGCTTAAACGATTAAATTTTGTCTTATTATAAACATAAATATCTATCTTAAACTCTAAGATGTCTTTGACTTGAGAGTATCTCTTGTGTGCAACCAAGAAGAGGGGAAAACGTGAGTGTTGGTAAGAAGCTCTCCAAGTGAAGAATTTGGGAAAATTTGTGAGGATTGTTTAGATTGAACTCAAGGTATGGAAAATTTCTTGATCTAGTCTCTCTCTCTTGATCTTGGTTGGGGATTCTTCTTTTGTTTTGGAAGGTTATGGTAGATGTGAGGATTTTAGGAGATGATTTATGTTGATAATCAAATTGAGTTATGAAGGGAGATCTATCCCTTATTTCCTTGAAATTTCATGAGATTATTCAATTATGTGTTTGAATTAGAAGCTTAGGTAGCTTTCTATGCATATGTTTATGTAAACCCAAAAATAAGGGAATTTTGGAGAGATTATGGTTGGTTTGAGTATGGATTTAGTGATTAAAAGTGTAAGGAGGGTTGTGATTGATTTGTTGTGTGATTTAGCACCTTAATTTGATGTTCGAACCATTTTGAGGCTTTGTTTTGTGTAGTAAAAGATGGATTTTCGGTATGGAATTGAGCTGCCCCAATTCAGGGCTACGGCCGCTCGAGCGGAGGCCATGGCCGCTCGTGCGGGAAAATGACCCTCTCAGCAGTTTTTCTGAAATTACCCTGTCCGTTCGAGCAGAGGAATTTCCGCTCGAGTGCAAAAATCAACCTTTCAGCATTTTTTGTTAAAATTGTACAGTACTGTAGACGCGCCCGTGGGCCTCATGCTACAGTTCGGACTCGATTTGTGTCACGGTTCTTAATCTTGAACCAAAGAGTCCAAATCTGGCAAATCGTTTTGAGAAACATATTTTTTGAAAAGAAGTGCCAAACATGGACTGCTTTGCCAGATACAGAGTCGCCACCTAAATATTTTAAAATGGGGAAATTTAGGAAACCCTGACTCGGTGCCGAAGGCCACATGTCCGTCATCACCAGAGTTGTCTCGGCTCGGGAGCTTAGGTACGATCGGGGAAGGTCAGCTATGAGCACTCCCTTTCGCCCGGTCCGAAGACCGGCCTCTACTAACCGTGATATCTTGTTTTGAAAACGTTATGTGTTCTTATCCCGATTATTAGCCTAGAATTACTATGTTATGCACGCAGCAAACAAGTATAGACCAAATCGCCCAAATTGGAACAAAACATTTCATGTTTGTTTTTGAAAATGGTTTGCTACTCGCAAGTAGGCTAAAATGCAGATTTTGCCACCCTCAAGTGGGCTTTTAGAAAAGATGATTTTGCCACTATCTAGTGGGCTTAAAATTCACAGTTTTAACGCATTATCCCAATTTAAGCGATTTGACCTCCACCCACAGGCATTCAAGCAGTTTATTTCATGTAAGCACTTAATCGCATGGCAAGCATACTATCTTGGCAACACTCACACGCATGCTGGATGCTAAAGCATAACTACTTACATTGTACTTCGTGCCAAAACAATAAACTAGTTAGCAAATATGCATGTCCTAGTTTATGTTAATTTGCCTAATGCAACACATACAGGATGCAATTTTGATAGGCCCGGTTAACCTAAACATGGCATATGTAATGCGCTCAATTATCACATATTCGATTTGGAATTTGAAAATGCGAATGCGGTTAGTATGATGTACCGAGCCCAATACATGCAGTACAAATGCATGAATGCACGCATGCATAGCATAAGGTATGCTAAATTCAAATATGCCCTAATCTACCATCGTAAGCAGGTAAATAAAAGGGAAGAAAGAAGTGGGGTTGGAAGACATACACACCACCCACACACACTTATTACAGATTTGCCCTCGCTCGGAGGACCCAAATAAATATTACAGTCCCAAATAATAAACGAATAAAATTATTACAAGATTTCTAATTTAATTTAAAAGAAAAGATGGCAAAGGAAAGAAGAGGGCAGCCGCAGCCTCTGCCTTGGGATGCACGAATGGTGCATGCTCGAATCCGTCTCGCCCGAAAAACCCGTACTGTACTCCTGCCGCCTCTGTTTGTACTGCCTTGTCTTTCTGAAAATTGCCAAAGTACTGGAGCAAGTTCCTTGCATCCTGCAGAGCACCACCGGCCGAACAGAATTACCACCGGCACTTCACAATTCCCATCGGCATTTGTTGGATTCCTCGGCACTCCAGATAGTGCCGGTCGGCACTAAATTCTGCCGGTCGGCAGAAACTTCCTGCAGAAGACAATTTGACAGCAAACAGAGAACAGACAGTGCATGGCATGGAGTTTTTGGGCACATGTAAGCATGGTCATACTTCCTATCATGTTTTGAACTCAAAGAAGCATGACCTTCAATCTTTGAGCCATCAATGGTGCATGATGACTCAAGGGATCAAATTTGCCATTTAATGTAAGGATGTATGCAACAAACACAATGAACTCCGAAACCTTATCATGGCGAAGTCAAAGGCCTCGGGAACCGAAAGTTAAGACGCGTTACATCACTTGTGGTATGAACGCCCCTCAACTCTCACACTTGGTTTGACACCCCAAACCAAGTAATGCAATGCATGTTATGCAAAACATGGCTCAAAATGCAACATGATATCAACGTGCAAGGTATGCCAAGAACCATGCAACTAGTATGGCAAGCATGCAATATTAGACATACAAGACACAAATGTGATGTAAACACGGACACTTTGAGCAATAGAATTATCATGCTACAACAACATATGAAGCAACCATGCATCAATCATGAAGCAATCATGCAAAGATGGCTTAAAATGGCAAGGGGGCAGACCCTCACCCTCCTCAAAACAGTGGCCAAAAGTGTCCGATAGATAGGCTAATGTTCATGCCAACATGCAAGCCAAAAGTCCAATGGTTAAGGCACAAAAGGGAAACATTTCACTTTCATCAACATGACTACTCATGGCATGATTAAAACAAGTAAAAACATAATTTTTACATGCAAAATGGGACCCCAAAACCTCCTAATATGACAGCTAAAGTACCTCCCATGAAACAAATGCACTAAGGCTCACTCCTAGGCATAAGAGGACACACCCTCAAGGCATGAAAGAGGTTATGCATTCACACATACAAACATGATTCTTGGGCTAAAATGTGGTCCTTGGTGATGTTAAAATCATGAGGGTAATCACAAACATGCATGCTAGAAGTCAACATGCTCAAAGCTTTCAAGCCAAAATACAAAGCAACCCTAACAAACATGTCAAGCATGATCAAATGGATAACCAACAAACTTTAAGCATGGAAAAACAATACTAAAAGCTTCATGGAACTAAGCCAACATACACAAGAATCATGGCCTAATCATGAGATGTACTTCTAAGCAAAATGGAGCAATACAAAGCAAGTATTACAAGCATACAAGGAGGCACAAATCCAACCAAAAACAGAGGTTACATATGACCTAAAATACCTAAAAAAATTCTGAAATGAGGCCAAGGATCATCAAGCACACATGCTACCTTTTTGGGCCCAAAAAGCATGGAAACAAACCATGAAGGGAGAGGGGTGTCCCTCCCCTATGCAAGACTTCAAACCATCTCTTTTTGACACTAAAATACACTGATTTTCAGTGGTCAAAGGACCAAAACACTGAAGTGGACAAAACCTTATGAAAGAGGCACCAAAATGGATCAAACAAGGCTTAGAAGGGGGAGTTTGCACTCAAACCACAAAATGACCTTAATGAAAGTGCTAGAGCAGGAAAATACAAGCCCTTTTTATGTTATACACAAGAGCTAAAACAGCAAGCTAGATAGGTAAAAAACTATTGCAAGTTTGGGAAATATAAATCAAAATGCTCACCCTTGAAGAACCTTTGAAGAACAAATGGTCTAGCCTCCTTCTTTGGATCAAAACCAGTCCAAAAACTCAAGAAACAACCCCCCAAGTCCCTCAATCTCGGAGTAAGGTGTAATGGTGTGTGTAATGGTGCAAAAGTAAGGTAAAAACCACCTTTTGAGCTAAGAAACACACACAAAGGGGGAGAGAGGGGGAGGTATAGAGATAATATGTATCTATATCTCAAAGGTCTGGTTTTTGGTTGCAAGAAGCTAACCTAGATCAAAGAGGAAGACCCTCCTCTTATAGGACTCCCTCTTGCAAAGCTTATACAACAAGCTTGGCTAGAGGGAAATTCCTCCATACACGTGTATGGAGGGGGGAAGAGTTGGTGCCAGCTATCACAGCTGGCACAAAAT
Organism: Camellia sinensis; assembly: GCF_055761805.1. Taxonomy (NCBI): domain Eukaryota; kingdom Viridiplantae; phylum Streptophyta; class Magnoliopsida; order Ericales; family Theaceae; genus Camellia; species Camellia sinensis. The sequence goes on along the minus strand of NC_138961.1, from coordinate 133,608,386 downwards.
ATCTCCATAAAGTGGATGAACAGTGGTCGGCTGCCCAAAAATGTCATTTCGACAAAAAACAGTGCCGACCGGCAACAAACTATGCCGACCGGCAATAAAGTGTGCCGACCGGCAAACAAAGGTGCCGATGGAAGAAAAATACCAGCCGGTGGCCTCCAGCCACTGCCGGTGGTGTGTGGGGATGCCTTATAAGGCATTCCCTGCCTCTCAAAGGCAAGATGCAAGTGTTTGGTGCAAAACCAGACACTAAACGGTTGAGTTCGGAGATCCTGAGGTAGGGCACGCGAGCCGAGACCTCCGGGAACTCTAAACGAACACATACATGGATGATCACCGAGTGTTCAAACGGTGACGTCCAAGTCTTGAGGACGGTCAAAAATGGGGTGTCTACAGTTGCCCCTCTTTGACAGAACTCGAAAGTCATGACAATGACGGGAGTGAATGTCAAAGCCCAGAGACGACCCATTTTTGACAAGGCCGAAGACTCAGACAAACATGCAAGACAATCAAGATATGCGCCCGAAGGTAGGGGCAAAATGCAAGACAATGCAGAGCCGAGCATAACTCATGATCATGCAAAGAAAGCTGTAACGAAGCATACATGCGACAGTTTTAAGCTAGCATACACCAAACTACACTACAATGCAGAAAGGATGTAAGAGAATTATGCAATTCTCAATACGTCTCAGTCGGGAGATACAATACCTGTGCGGCTCGTCCGGTTACACCAGCCTTAAGTGAACCATACATACAATATCGTGCCTGAAAAGAAAACAAACTTAACAGGAACAATATCGTTAGCAACGTGCATGACAATGCAAGAATAGTGGTGTACTCGAAATGCGTGACAGCGCAAAGCAAGTGGAGAGCATAACAATGCTGGGAAGATACAAATAGGTACGTGGAGCAAGCGGTCTACGCAGGCGACGAAATTGATCATAAGCACGCGGTCTACGCAGGTAACGAAACTAACAAGCGGTCTACGCAATTAAAACATGCGGTCTACACAGGTGATGAAACTAAACATGCGGTCTACGCAATCAAAACATGCGGTCTACGCAGATATTGAAATTAAACATGCGGTCTACGCAAGTAGTGAAATTAAACATGTGGTCTACGCAATCAAAACATGCGGTCTACGCAGGTATTGAAATTAAACATGCGGTCTACGCAAGCAAAACATGCGGTCTACGCAGGTATTGAAATTAAACATGCGGTCTACGCATGTAAAGAATGATTACAAACATGCGGTCTACGCAGGTATTGAAACCAAACATGCGGTCTACGCAATCAAAACATGCGGTCTACGCAGGTATTGAAATTAAACATGCGGTCTACGCAGGTATTGAAATTAAACATGCGGTCTACGCGATCAAAAACATGCGGTCTACGCAGGTATTGAAATTAAACATGCGGTCTACGCAGGTAAAGAATGATTACAAACATGCGGTCTACGCAAGTATTGAAATTGAACATGCGGTCTACGCAATCAAAACATGCGGTCTACGCAGGTATTGAAACCAAACATGCGGTCTACACAATTAAAACATGCGGTCTACGCAAGTAAAGAATGGATGTACCATTACATAGCATAATTGAAACAATTTGCGGAGTTCACAAAGCATGAAAAGGATACGGGGCGGGACATTCTTCGCACGCATCGAGCGTTGCTCGCAGAAGTTGTGGCCTGAGGTCAACTCAAAGGTTCACGTTTCAAAGGTGTGATTTCCCGTATTGTGAGGGCGTCCAACGACGTGGTTGACCCGAACAAAGATGCGGAAGGTGCGTTAACCGCAAGGGGAGTTTCACCGGTATTAATTCTGATACTTGGCTACCCTGCCATTCTACGCTTTATTTTCCTTTTTACTAGTAGCTTAAGCACATTGCACTGCCTTAGGCAGGTTTTATTCTTTTCAAAAGTTGCACATTTTGCAAAACACGTGATGGGAATGAAATAATCCATTTTGTTCAAAAGATGTTGTATTTGTGGATTTTCTGTGCATCGCATCGCAGGGTATCACACCACAAACGTGAACGAAATTGAACTCATTTTGGAAATTTGCGATCATAATAATTAGGTAGTGAACCGACTTACAACTCGATAAGCAAAACAAAGACACGATGCAACCAAACAAGTGTGAATACAACTCGATAAACAAATCAAGAGCTCAAAGAGAGCGGAATACAACTCGATAAGCAAATGTTCAAAAACTCGACAAGCAGACAGCCGTGGCTCCACAAGAACCGATCGCCAGGGAGGGGTCGGAGGTGGTGGAGTTCCCCAATTCTTAGCATAAACAGCTCAGGAAACCAGAAGGAAGTCCACCGGCATGGTGTAGGGACCACCGGCTGCAGGGAATGGCTACCGGCCATATGTCTGTTTTGTCAGCAAACTAAAATGGCCGGTCGGCAGATTTTTTTGGCCGGCCGGCACTAAACGAGGGGGACCACCAGAATGTTGACACCTGTCCCCCACTCAACCTTATCTCCTACAAAAGATCCCAGCTTCGTAGTTTTTCTCATTTTCACACTGATTTGCTCCAATGGAAGAGTTTCTTGCTCAAAATCTCACAGCTTGGATTGCTAGCTTGGATGGCTCGGAAAAAGTGAATTTCCGGGGTTTTGGCATAAATGCACTATTCACTTTGGGTCGTACCCCCTTGCACTTCCCGTTTCTTCATGCCGCGGCGAGGTTTTGGAATTCGGTGACACATGTCTTTAGCTTCGCCGGGCAAGAGATGTGTCCTACCTTCGAAGATTTCTGAGCTTTAATGGAGTCCGAGCGCGACGAGGAGCTCCTGCCCCAACTTAATTTTGGTCATGCCCAATCCTTAGGGCGCATGTGCGGACTCAGCATGCGCGATGCTCGGTCTCTGATGGGTGACGGGATGTTAGACATTTCGAGTTTGGCCAATCGATTTTCTGATGCTGGTGATCGCAACAACCATCGCTGGCAAGGCTTCCGACGGCACGCCCTCTGTTTGTGCATGCTGTCCCATTTCCTGTTCGTCTCAGGGTCTGGAGGGGCTAGTATCCGGTTGACTGAGGTTGCCCAAGGCTTGAAGGAGGGCAAGAGCTGTATTGCCATGGCTCTGGCCGAGACGCTAATGGGCTTAGACGCCTTTTATCGTCATGAGACGTCTAGATTGGCGGGGAGTCCACTACTACTACAGGTAATGTTTCCCACCCAATCTCGCATTTATGTATTGCTCACATCACTCGGCCCTCGAGCTCGGTCTTTTCTCACAAAAACCCTATTCTCACTCTTCTCTCCTCGTACATCTCTCTATTCTTTAATCTCTCATTTTTCAATCCCTCCCAAGCTGTGGCTGATGGATAAACTGTAGGTTGTGGACTCCTGCCCCGCATATTCAGCTCGCGGCTACTTCTTCCGGCGTCGTCTAGTCAATGCCTTGGATGAGGGATGGTGGTTCGCTTGGATGTGCCACTTGTCCGCAGACCGTATTGCTTGGCGGTGCCCTTGGCTGAACCTTCCGGCAATGAGTTACAATATGCCTCGGCAGACTGGGATTCAACTGGTTGGTCTCACTCACTGTGTATTCTATTTCCCATTTCGGATTCGACGCCAATTTGGCCATGATCAGACCTGCCCGCTAGAGGGGATAGAGTATCCTGCTGCATTCCCAGCCCGAGGCGCACAGCTTGCTTGGCAGGCCACCGTATGGAGGATGAGAGAACTCCTGGCCCCCGCTCCTAGTTTCAGTTGCACTTTATCTGATGAGTGCATGGATTGGCTCAATGAAGAAGCACAGATCGGGCCCAGCTTGGCATCAGAGGCTTCGACCAGCTCTGGGAGGGGGCGTAGGAACACCTGACTTGACTATGCCCCAAATTTATTGCTTTATTAGTACTTTCAAGTTTTCATTATGAATGTAATAAAAAGCAAGTTCAATTGTATGCAAGAGCAGGAGAACTCTGTTTTGAAATCAATGAAATTGAAAGTTGTGGCACTGAAAATTTTCCGCCTTGGTCCAAAAATGGTCAAAGTTGTAAAAAGATTATTTGAACAAAGTCAGCTTTTATTAAAACTTCTCAAAAACATTTTGGATGTGGATCAGAATTGGACACGCCGGAGATCTGTCACTGAGATGCACAACCCCAGATCCCTGCAACTGGAAAGTTGCCCCTAGTCTGAAGAGCGCCGCAGCACTGCATATCAACGGAAAGTTGCCCCCAGTCTGAGTGGCACTGCACTGGAGATTCCGACGGACGCTGATGGACAAAGATGACTGAGATGATCAAATGGACAAAGTTGATCGGGGAAGTGTTATAGCTGAACTTCAGGATGAAGCTGCCTACGTATCCCAAACATGGGAATCAAGCCTCATGTAGTTCCGGCTGGGGTTCACTCGAGTATTTTCACTCTCCTTTTGCGCTCTAACTTTTGCCAAGGCCGCCCTTTGCGGGTTTTCAGCCTTGCGAGCTCAGTTTTTATATTTTTTAATTCTTTGTGCTCTAGCTTTTGCCTAGGTCGCCCTTTCGGGTTTTCGGCCTAGCGAGCCTCTCAAGGATAGTATTTCTTCAACTTGTCCATGTTGATTGGTTGAGAGAATTCTAAACCATCTAAGTCCATCAGAACCACAGCTCCACCTGACCAGATAGCTTTGATGATGTAGGGACCAGTCCAATTGGGTTTGAACTTGCCCCTCGGGTCGTGGATGGGTGCTCGGTTGTCTTTGAGTACCAAATCTCCTTCCTTTAGATTTCTGGACTTAACCTTCTTGTTAAAAGCCCGAGCAATCCTGCGCTGATAACTTTGAACGTGGTACAGTGCTTTCAGCCTTCTTTCGTCAAAGAGCATAAGTTCCTCGAACCTGCTCTGCTGCCAATCTGCCTCAGCTATCTGACACTCAGCCAATACCCGTAAAGACGGAACCTCAATTTCAATAGGTAGAACAGCCTCCATTCCATAAACTAACGAATACGGAGTCGCTCCGGTAGAAGTTCTAATTGAAGTCCTATAGCCCCACAGAGCAAACGACAACTTATCTGGCCAATCTCGATAGGTCTCCACCATTTTCCGCAGTATATGCTTGATGTTCTTGTTGGCGGCCTCAACTGCTCCATTGGTTTGCGGCCGGTACGTAGATGACTTATGAAAACCCACGTTATACTTTTCTAACAAGTCGATCACTTCTTTCTTAAAGTGGGATCCATTATCCGAAATGATCTCGTTTGGTACCCCGTAGCGACAAATGATGTTGTTTCTGATGAACTTGGCGACGTGTGACGCTTTCAACACCGCGTATGATTGGGCCTCGACCCACTTTGTGAAATAATCTATCGCTACGAGGATATACTCATGTCCATTCGATCCCTTCGGGGTAACAGCTCCGATCACATCAATCCCCCACACGGAAAATGGCCATGGGGACGTCATGTTGTAAAGCTTGGATGGTGGGATGTTCATACGGTTTGCATGGATCTGGCATTTGTGGCATCGCCGAACAAAGCCGATACAATCCTCCTCCATGGTCGACCAGTAGTAACCCTGCCTGAGGATCTTTCTGGCCAACATTACTCCATTCATGTGCGCACCACACTCCCCTCCATGAATAGCCTCCATTAGGCACTTTGACTCTTCAGCTTCTACACAGAGCTTATGCATTCCCAGATGACCCCTTTTGTACAGTTTATCCCGCAGATGATGAACTGAACAACCATTCTTCTGATCGCCCTCTTATCCTTGGCATTTGCCCCTAGTGGATACGTCTCCTTTTCCAAGAAGTTCCAAATATCGTAATACCAGGGGTTGTCGTCTTGGGCCTCATCTATGGCGGAAATTGACTCGTATGCTGGCGTAAACTTCTGATCAATGATGACTGGACGCATCCGGACTCCGGTCGGGATGTCTATCATGGAAGATAGAGTTGCTAGTGAATCTGCGAACCTGTTGTTCTCTCTTACGAGGTGGGTGAAATTTAGCTTCTCAAACCGAGGAATTAACAAATCCAAGGTTTGGTGATAGATTATCATCCTTTCCTCTTTGACTTTCCAGTCTCCTTTTGCTTGAGACACAACAAGGTTCGAGTCCCCAATGACGTCCAACCGTCTTACCCCTAGCTCTAGGGCTTCTTCCAGACCAGCAATACATGCCTCATACTCTGCCTCATTGTTCGAGACTCTGAACTGGAGTTTGAATGCTAAAGGGATATGGGAATCGTCAGGCGCTATCAGCAACACTCCTATCCCATATCCATACTGGTTTGATGCTCCGTCAAAGTACATCGTCCAAGTTTCATCTTCGATGTGCAGAATGGCTTCATCTGGGAATAGGTACTCAATCGCTTCATCCCCCTCAACCGGGTGGTCGGCAAGGAACTCCGCTACCGCTCTCCCTTTCACCGACTTGCGTGTTACATACTTCAAGTCAAATTCGGAAAGCAATAGCAACCAACGAGCTAGCCTACCCGTAAGTGCTGGTTTCTCGAAAAGATATTTGATGGGATCCAAACGTGAAACCAACATTACAGAGTGAGCTAACAGGTAGTGCCGCAGCTTCCTGGTAGCCCATACCAAGGCCAAGCAAGCCTTCTCGAGCGGGGTGTAGCGGGTCTCGTAATCCAGCATCTTTTTGCTCAGATAGTAGATGGCCCTTTCCACTTTGTCTTCTGACTCCTGTGCGAGCATGCAGCCCATGGTGGTCTCAGTTACCGAAAGATACAATATCAACGGTCTCCCCGGTTCTGGCGGTGACAACACGGGTGGGTTCTGTAGATACTCTTTGATCTGTTCAAAAGCTGCTTGACATCGGCCGTCCCATTGGAATTTCTTCCCTTTCTTTAGGAGACCAGAAAGTGGTTCACAAGTCAAGGTTAATTTAGAGATAAACCGTCTTATGAATTGCACTTTACCTAGAAAGCCTCGCACCTCCTTTTCAGTTCTCGGTGGTGGCATTTCTAAGATGGCCTTGATTTTGGAAGGGTCGACCTCGATGCCCCTTTGCGTAATCAAAAACCCTAGCATCTTCCCTGCTGTAACACCAAAAGTACATTTCTGGGGATTCAGCCGCAGCCGAAACTCTCTGATCCTCTGAAAGAATTTTTGCAAGGCGGTGTAGTGGCCCTCTCTTTCTTTGGATTTGACAATCATGTCGTCCACATACACCTCGACCTCTTTATGGATCATATCATGCAATATTGTGGTTGCTGCCCGTTGATAGGTAGCTCCAGCGTTTTTCAGCCCAAGTGGCATCACTCTATAACAATATGTACCCCACGGGGTAGTGAATGCAGTCTTCTCCCGATCTTCGGGTGCCATTACTATCTGATTATAGCCTGAGAAACCATCCATAAACGAAAGCAAGGCGTGTCCTGCCGTGAAATCTACCAATTCATCAATGTGCGGCAAGGGAAAGTCGTCCTTCGGACTGGCCCTGTTCAAATCTCTGAAGTCTACACAGACCCGAATTCTGCCGTCTTTCTTCGGCACCGGAACAATGTTGGCTAGCCAAGTCGGGTACTCAGACACCAACAGGAAGCCTGCATCAATCTGCTTGGTGACCTCTTCCTTGATCTTAATGGCCCAATCAGGGCGGATCCTTCTGAGCTTCTGTTTGACAGGTCGGGCCTCGGGATCAAGAGGGATCCGGTGCTGTACAATCTCAGTATCGATTCCAGGCATGTCTTCGTAGGACCACGCGAAAACGTCTTTGAAATCTTTTAACAAAGCGACTAAGCGCTCGCGTTCCTCAGAAGACAACGTGGACTCGATCTGGACCAGCCGCGGGTCCTTCTCAGTACCAACATTCACAGTAGTGATTTCATCCATTAAAGGTTTAACAAATCTTTCCTGCTCTTGATCAATTAATCGTTGTAAAACCGGAGGAATTTCTTCCTCGTCGTTTTCATCAAAATTTTGAAAATCCTGATTTAAGCAATAAATCAAAGGCACAGAAAAATACTCCGAAACCACATCCACGTCGTTCTCATTAAATACTTCCGAGCCGTCGGATTCCCCTGTTACAACAGACTCAAAAGAAAATGAAAAAGACGACCTAGACAGGATTGTGGCATCCGGGTCATCACCCCCAGGAATACCGGACTCAGACTCAGTTGAGCTGGAATCTGATTCCGACGCACAAGATTCGGTAGAATCAGATTCCGGCTCACTACCTGACCCGGTGCTGCATGATAAAAAGCCTTCTTCATATTGCCAGACGAGAGAAGGTGCGATGGACGCATCCAAAATAGCTGATGGTAGGCTCGCAGCCGCTTCATTCCCAATCACACATACCAAGGAGCTATCCCCCAAGCACCTCTGTTCGATCGGAGGATCTGAAAGCAGACATGCCAGCGCTGCCCCCATTTCGTTTTCATCGTCCTCAGACTGCACTTCCTTACTTTGCCCAGCCTCAGCCGATAAATCTGCCTGCCCTTCGGCGATGTCATCCTCAGGTAACTGTAAATCAAAGAAAATCTCAAATCCCGGTACACGCTTCTTCTCCGCGTTGAGCCACGGCTCTGGGAAGCCACAGAACGGAAAGTCCTCCCCCTCCCGGACGAAATGTCCGTTTAGGGTCCCCCGAATGGGCTGGTGCATTAAGTCAAAGGGTTTCCCCATCTGTTTTGCCCTGGCCCTTCCGGCCATTTCATTTCCTTTCCTTATCCAATCTTCTTTGGTGGGTAGGTAGCCCAAACCAAAGGTATGTGGGTTATGTGGCACTTCGGCCGATGCTGCGGCACCTTTCCTGCCGTTCTTGCCTAATCCCATCCCAGGGATGTGCTGGAGTTTGTTCATGAGATAGACTGCTTGGGCACTGACATACACCCCTTCATTAGCTGCCATGATGTTCTGTACGACCCGAGCCTCGGCCAAGGTAAAACCTGATATGAACACATCTTCCATACCATGCTCGATTTCTAGAACAGGCGTAGATACCTCCGGTGGTGGATGAATTGATGAGTTTCCAAAAACAATGGCTACTCCCTTCCCATAGGGGTATTTCACCACTTGATGTAGGGTAGAGGAGACCGCCTTTACCTGATGCAGCCACGGCCGCCCCAAAAGCAAGTTGAACGTTGCAGGAACCTCCAAGACGTGGAAATCTATCTCGTGCTGTCCTGGCCCAACCTTTGTTTGAATCTTGACTGTCCCCATCACTTCCCGGCTCGTGTTGTCATACGCTCGAATCACCTGGGCCGTTCGCACAAAATCCGCGACTTTCAAACCAATCGCATAAGCTGTCCTTGCCGGGCAGACGTTGATGGCGGACCCCGTGTCGACAAGTACCACAGGTATCCATTTATCTCTGCACTCGACAGAGATGTAGAGCGGCTTGTTATGGTTCGCACCCTCGGGTGGCAGCTCTTTGTCAGAAAAACTCAATGCTGGGGAACTTCCTCCCGAAAAGACTAAGCCCACCAGCTGTTCGGGCGTGGTATCTATGGAAAGTTTGGCCTTATCCATGGCCGAAAGGACAGCCTGCCTATGTACTCGAGAAGCCATAAGTAGTCCCCAGATGGAGATGTCTGCTTGTATCTTTTTCAATTGTCTCAATACGGCCTCGTCTTCGAGTTGCTTCTCCTTTTGTTTCTTTGCTTCATTATCTTTCCCAGACGCCTCTGGTTGATCTAGGTGTGGAGGCTTGAAATACCATCCACTCCTAGTCATGTGATCGACTTCGCCGATATACCAGGTATCATCTGGTTGGTTACCTTTCCAATCCTCGTCTGTGTGGGCAAGACATAGATCGTCGTCTTCCCACCACATACCATCTGCAGCTGACAAGCATCTACCTGGTTCTGGCACAACTGTCTCTATACTTGCAGTACCTTTTATCCCTATGCTCGCAGCATTCTTCATTTCCGTACTTGTGGCGGTTTCGACCCCCACGTGGCCTTTTGCTTTCCTGATCCTCTCAGAATCCTCGAATCTCTCTTGTTTTGACTGTGTCAATGCAGTAGATTGCTCACTGATCCCTGTACTTAAAATGCTCCATTCTCGAGCGCAACTCTCGACACCGGCGCTCTCCGGCGATGTATTCTGCCCTTCGACACTCCCGGCCGTTGTGGACATTCCCGCCCCTGCCGGGCCTTGTTCTGACTGGAACTCCCCTATTACATCTGGCTGATCGTCTAACCATCCCGTGGCCTCCACTGATTCTTCATTATCGTACCAGTTGATGGCTGAATATTCTAGATCTCGGTTATCACAAAATTGGAACTTGGCAAGGTCCTCTTCCATGGCTGCCAAATCATCCGTTTCCTGTCTTGAACTGTTCCCTCGGATTACACACAGCTCTCCTCCGACTGGAAATCCGACATTTGGTCTATTCTGGCCCACTGGTGAAATGTAGTCACTCGGACTGTAAGTATTCCCAACATCATTCTCAGGCTCCACAGAATCCGGTTTGACAACCTCTTTCCTGTTCTCGGTGGTCACCACCACTGGCTTGGGTTGGGTTATAGAGATATCCATCATGCACAAATCGGTGCAATCAGGGAGGAAAATTTTTGGTTTAGGCAAGTAGGAGGGTGTGATATAGATACTAGGATCGTAGGATGCGACCCCAGTGTAGATGAAGTTGATTCTTTTGGGTGGTGGAACTTGGTTATGTGTGGGGAGAGGATTTGTAGTAACATTGGGTTTCTCGGGGGGTAAAATCACCCCATTATCAATGAGATCTTGAATCTCATGACGTAACCGAAAGCACAGGTCGGTGTCGTGACCGTGCTGCTGGTGGAACGCACAATACTTGGCTGGATTGTGGGTGGCGGGTAGTCTTTCAGGTAAGGGCCGCGGCTCTAGGGGCTTCAGATGCCCTTTTCTGATCAAAACCCCCAAAGCTTTGGACAGGGGCATATAAAGTGGAACGAAGGTTCTGGTGTTTCTGGGAGGGTATTTGGCTGTTTGTGAGTTGCTTCCGGACGCACCGGAGAATGGTGTGGCTGCCGTATTTCTTGGGGAAGGGTTAGTGGTGACCATACTCACTTCGGAGGTCCTGGCAGTCGTAGCGCCGCTCGGGCTTGCATTAGTATTACGATTGAAATTTCTGCGGGGTTGCTCCCGGTCATTATCAATCCATCCTTGTCTCAAGGCATCCTCGATCTGCACCCCCATTTCATGCAGATCAGCAAAGGTGGGAAAGGGGACTACAATCATCTTTTGCATTAGCTTCGGCTGAAGATTGCGCACAATCATCCGAATCTGGTCTTTATCCATGGGTCTTAAGGTCATCATCGAAGCCTTAGCCCGCCATCTGGTTACAAATTCTGAGAAGCTTTCCTTGGGTTCTTGCCTTGTTGTCTCGAGATCCCGGGTCGTGATCTCGATTTGTGTGTTATACGAGTACTGCAGGATGAAGGCCTCAGCCATCTCGTCCCAATTTCTCTTGACGTCATCCTCTAACTTGGCATACCATGCGGCCGCCACACCTGACAAGGTCCGGCCAAACAAAGATAGCTTTTGTAATCTGGTGAGGCCCATTGGCCGTAAGACGTCTGAAAATAGTCGCAGGTGTACCATGGGATCCTCAGATCCGTCAAAACGATCAATTTGTGGCATCTTAAACCGATCCGGCAGCGTCACGGCCGTGTCGATGTACCCGTCTCCAATGTCCGGAATGGACTTCGCACCTTGAGATTTCTTGAACAACTTTTCAAGCTTGTGCATTTTCAATGTCACAGGGTCCACCTCGGACTAGAAGGGAGAATCCGACAGATTGATGGGGGTGGGTGCCTTGGATTGTTGAGGTGGAATCGGGAGGGGAGCTGGCCCTGTTGGGATGTCTGTATCCTCTTGGGTGTTCCGGGCGATTGGTGTCTCCTCGGGTATTGGAACCCTTAATGGAGGAGGGATTTGCTGTGAAGGTGATGCCCCAGTTTGCTGTTGCAATCTCCCAATTAAATCCGCTTGCTCACTCATGACTGTAGCTTGTTGTCTGGCGAATTTTGCCTGTCGGACAGCATCCTGCTGCATCATCTTCATGCTTTCTTGAAGTTGGCGCACCATCTCCTCTAAGCTAGCCATACTATTCTGCTCTGGTTGAGTTACTGGTATGCGTTCCCTCTCTGTGGGTGAAACAGGATCCTGATCCCTACTGTACACAGGTGGGGTAGATGAAGCCCTCTGTACTGACTGTTGGAACAATGTCCTCTGCCTAGTTGCCTTCCGTTTAGTAACCGGGGGTAGAGAATGGTACACTGGTTGTCCTTCTATCAGATCCTCAGATCGATGGAGCCGGCGACCTCTGATCCAGAGTGCTTGGGGAATGTCTACTGGGTTAGACGCAATGATGCTAAACTACCTAGCAAAAAAAGATAAATAAAGCAATAAATAAACCAACAACTGGACAGCACAACGGCGTAAAATAAACAAATAATATACAGTTGGATATTCAAAACACATAGTCGATAAGCCGAACACACTGTTCCTCAATACTGATCACTGTTCTCAAAATCTCTGTTCCCAATACTGAACCCTGATACCCGCAGATAACTGATTCTCTTAAAACTGATACTGATGCCCTCAGGCCTGATGCCCAGACTTGCAAATTGGTGTGTTCATCTCCCCTGCAGAAATACATTCTAAAAGCACATAGCAAGTAAAGAGAGCCAAAACACCCCTATGTTGAGGTAGGGTTTCCCTGTCCAATTTTGTCAGGAACTAGGGTTTTACTACGCACACAGCGGTTTTCAAACAACCTAACATCGGATAAGCATCCTGTCCTAATTTGGAATGGTCACTATGGATCCGAATATGAACTAGGTCGAATGGTCAAAAAGGGTGCCCCGGTAGACCGGGGTTTGTGTTCCCACACTGTCAGAGCCCATAGCCGGCCAGCCTTATGGACATGCCTTGACAAGACAAGCCTCCGGCAAACCGTTCAGGAATGGCAGATGCCAAACACTGTGTTCCTAGGCGCACCAATGCACATGCAATGCAAAGAGACACATAAATGAAATCAAAATAGGATATCACGAGTTCGAGTCAAGCTCTCCATTTTCCCCAGCAGAGTCGCCAGAAACTGTAGACGCGCCCGTGGGCCTCATGCTACAGTTCGGACTCGATTTGTGTCACGGTTCTTAATCTTGAACCAAAGAGTCCAAATCTGGCAAATCGTTTTGAGAAACATATTTTTTGAAAAGAAGTGCCAAACATGGACTGCTTTGCCAGATACAGAGTCGCCACCTAAATATTTTAAAATGGGGAAATTTAGGAAACCCTGACTCGGTGCCGAAGGCCACATGTCCGTCATCACCAGAGTTGTCTCGGCTCGGGAGCTTAGGTACGATCGGGGAAGGTCAGCTATGAGCACCCCCTTTCGCCCGGTCCGAAGACCGGCCTCTACTAACCGTGATATCTTGTTTTGAAAACGTTATGTGTTCTTATCCCGATTATTAGCCTAGAATTACTATGTTATGCACGCAGCAAACAAGTATAGACCAAATCGCCCAAATTGGAACAAAACATTTCATGTTTGTTTTTGAAAATGGTTTGCTACTCGCAAGTAGGCTAAAATGCAGATTTTGCCACCCTCAAGTGGGCTTTTAGAAAAGATGATTTTGCCACTATCTAGTGGGCTTAAAATTCACAGTTTTAACGCATTATCCAAATTTAAGCGATTTGACCTCCACCCACAGGCATTCAAGCAGTTTATTTCATGTAAGCACTTAATCGCATGGCAAGCATACTATCTTGGCAACACTCACACGCATGCTGGATGCTAAAGCATAACTACTTACATTGTACTTCGTGCCAAAACAATAAACTAGTTAGCAAATATGCATGTCCTAGTTTATGTTAATTTGCCTAATGCAACACATACAGGATGCAATTTTGATAGGCTCGGTTAACCTAAACATGGCATATGTAATGCGCTCAATTATCACATATTCGATTTGGAATTTGAAAATGCGAATGCGGTTAGTATGATGTACCGAGCCCAATACATGCAGTACAAATGCATGAATGCACACATGCATAGCATAAGGTATGCTAAATTCAAATATGCCCTAATCTACCATCGTAAGCAGGTAAATAAAAGGGAAGAAAGAAGTGGGGTTGGAAGACATACACACCACCCACACACACTTATTACAGATTTGCCCTCGCTCGGAGGACCCAAATAAATATTACAGTCCCAAATAATAAACGAATAAAATTATTACAAGATTTCTAATTTAATTTAAAAGAAAAGATGGCAAAGGAAAGAAGAGGGCAGCCGCAGCCTCTGCCTTGGGATGCACGAATGGTGCATGCTCGAATCCGTCTCGCCCGAAAAACCCGTACTGTACTCCTGCCGCCTCTGTTTGTACTGCCTTGTCTTTCTGAAAATTGCCAAAGTACTGGAGCAAGTTCCTTGCATCCTGCAGAGCACCACCGGCCGGACAGAATTACCACCGGCACTTCACAATTCCCATCGGCATTTGTTGGATTCCTCGGCACTCCAGATAGTGCCGGTCGGCACTAAATTCTGCCGGTCGGCAGAAACTTCCTGCAGAAGACAATTTGACAGCAAACAGAGAACAGACAGTGCATGGCATGGAGTTTTTGGGCACATGTAAGCATGGTCATACTTCCTATCATGTTTTGAACTCAAAGAAGCATGACCTTCAATCTTTGAGCCATCAATGGTGCATGATGACTCAAGGGATCAAATTTGCCATTTAATGTAAGGATGTATGCAACAAACACAATGAACTCCGAAACCTTATCATGGCGAAGTCAAAGGCCTCGGGAACCGAAAGTTAAGACGCGTTACATCACTTGTGGTATGAACGCCCCTCAACTCTCACACTTGGTTTGACACCCCAAACCAAGTAATGCAATGCATGTTATGCAAAACATGGCTCAAAATGCAACATGATATCAACGTGCAAGGTATGCCAAGAACCATGCAACTAGTATGGCAAGCATGCAATATTAGACATACAAGACACAAATGTGATGTAAACACGGACACTTTGAGCAATAGAATTATCATGCTACAACAACATATGAAGCAACCATGCATCAATCATGAAGCAATCATGCAAAGATGGCTTAAAATGGCAAGGGGGCAGACCCTCACCCTCCTCAAAACAGTGGCCAAAAGTGTCCGATAGATAGGCTAATGTTCATGCCAACATGCAAGCCAAAAGTCCAATGGTTAAGGCACAAAAGGGAAACATTTCACTTTCATCAACATGACTACTCATGGCATGATTAAAACAAGTAAAAACATAATTTTTACATGCAAAATGGGACCCCAAAACCTCCTAATATGACAGCTAAAGTACCTCCCATGAAACAAATGCACTAAGGCTCACTCCTAGGCATAAGAGGACACACCCTCAAGGCATGAAAGAGGTTATGCATTCACACATACAAACATGATTCTTGGGCTAAAATGTGGTCCTTGGTGATGTTAAAATCATGAGGGTAATCACAAACATGCATGCTAGAAGTCAACATGCTCAAAGCTTTCAAGCCAAAATACAAAGCAACCCTAACAAACATGTCAAGCATGATCAAATGGATAACCAACAAACTTTAAGCATGGAAAAACAATACTAAAAGCTTCATGGAACTAAGCCAACACACACAAGAATCATGGCCTAATCATGAGATGTACTTCTAAACAAAATGGAGCAATACAAAGCAAGTATTACAAGCATACAAGGAGGCACAAATCCAACCAAAAACAGAGGTTACATATGACCTAAAATACCTAAAAAAATTCTGAAATGAGGCCAAGGATCATCAAGCACACATGCTACCTTTTTGGGCCCAAAAAGCATGGAAACAAACCATGAAGGGAGAGGGGTGTCCCTCCCCTATGCAAGACTTCAAACCATCTCTTTTTGACACTAAAATACACTGATTTTCAGTGGTCAAAGGACCAAAACACTGAAGTGGACAAAACCTTATGAAAGAGGCACCAAAATGGATCAAACAAGGCTTAGAAGGGGGAGTTTGCACTCAAACCACAAAATAACCTTAATGAAAGTGCTAGAGCAGGAAAATACAAGCCCTTTTTATGTTATACACAAGAGCTAAAACAGCAAGCTAGATAGGTAAAAAACTATTGCAAGTTTGGGGAATATAAATCAAAATGCTCACCCTTGAAGAACCTTTGAAGAACAAATGGTCTAGCCTCCTTCTTTGGATCAAAACCAGTCCAAAAACTCAAGAAACAACCCCCCAAGTCCCTCAATCTCGGAGTAAGGTGTAATGGTGTGTGTAATGGTGCAAAAGTAAGGTAAAAACCACCTTTTGAGCTAAGAAACACACACAAAGGGGGAGAGAGGGGGAGGTATAGAGATAATATGTATCTATATCTCAAAGGTCTGGTTTTTGGTTGCAAGAAGCTAACCTAGATCAAAGAGGAAGACCCTCCTCTTATAGGACTCCCTCTTGCAAAGCTTATACAACAAGCTTGGCTAGAGGGAAATCCCTCCATACACGTGTATGGAGGGGGGAAGAGTTGGTGCCAGCTATCACAGCTGGCACAAAATATCTCCATAAAGTGGATGAACAGTGGTCAGCTGCCCAAAAATGTCATTTCGACAAAAAACAGTGCCGACTGGCAACAAACTATGCCGACCGGCAATAAAGTGTGCCGACCGGCAAACAAAGGTGCCGATGGAAGAAAAATACCAGCCGGTGGCCTCCAGCCACTGCCGGTGGTGTGTGGGGATGCCTCATAAGGCATTTCCTGCCTCTCAAAGGCAAGATGCAAGTGTTTGGTGCAAAACCAGACACTAAACGGTTGAGTTCGGAGATCCTGAGGTAGGGCACGCGAGCCGAGACCTCCAGGAACTCTAAACGAACAGATACATGGATGATCACCGAGTGTTCAAACGGTGACGTCCAAGTCTTGAGGACGGTCAAAAATGGGGTGTCTACAAGTACGCTCGAGCGGCCAAATTGGCGCTCGAGCGGGGGGGACTTATTTTCAGAAAGAAACTGTATTGGTTCAGTTTTGCGTGCTTGACTCTATGGTATTTTTAGAATATTTTTCTGATGATTTAAGATGGTTATAATTCATTTGAAGGGTAATAACACAGGGAATGATTCCTAAATGAGTTAAGAAGAAAGAGAACTAATTTACAAGTTATGGTTGTATGCAGGGCACATTCCGGAAGGAACTAGCACGCCATCACAACGCTGTGAGTAATAGTACATTGAATGTACATTTATTTTCCGCTATATCTGTTAATAACTTTCTGTTTTCCGTCAGTTACGATTTTAGCATATTTATTGATTGGAACTTAATGAAAATGAAATACCGAAAAGATATACGTACATATTTGTACGTTCTGAGTCGAAAGGCTGTTCTGGGCCGAAAGGTTGTTCTGAGCCGAAAGGATGTTCTAGGCCGAAAGGCTGTTCTGGGCCGAAAGGCTGTTCTGTGTCGAAAGGCTGTTCTGTGCCGAAAGGCTGTTCTGGGTCGAAAGGTTGTTCTGATTATTTTGGGCCAACGGCCGTTCTGCAAGTAAAACCATATCAGACTCACTTTTGAATCTCATTTTGTGAATGCATTGTTACGCATTGTTACTAAAGCTGGTTATTAAACTGCTTAAGTATTATTATTAACTGAGCTTGTCTCACTTTGTAATTTTGTCTGATTCTATAGGAAACCAACTTGGAGGTCAGTCCTAGCATTGTTATCATCTATCTTTTGTCAACCTAAGGACAACCAGGCACTTGGAGAAGCCTTTTGCATGGTAGGGTAGTTTTGTCAGACCATGTCATTTTGTGCTAATGTTTTGTAGACCAAACTTGTTGTATCTAATATTTTGTTGTATGCCCAACCTCTGGGCTGGACTTGTAAATGTGTATATAACGTCATATCAGACACATGTCTACTATGAGTTTAATTTCGAGTCATGATCCTGGCATTTGTGTAGTAGCTCAATGGTCGTGTCTGTATGTTAGACTTTTATATTAACGCTTCCATTCAGGCCTCGGATATTTTATATCGTAGGTTAAATGTCTGTTTCGGATTAGGTCATGCCCGAAACTTTTAGGGGCGTGACACCACGTCTTTCTCCCTTTTATTTATCAGCTTATGACGGTTAGATTAGGGCATGTTTTCAATTAGCATACTTATGCTCGCATGTTTGCATCATTCATCTATCTTGCATGCACCGGGCTCGGTGCATCATACTAACTGCATTGTATTTCAATTCCGAGTTGAATACTTGTTAGTTATAGCATTGTATTTCATTCCTGCATGTGTTGCATTAGGCATCTTAGCATAGTTAGGATCATGCATAGATTTCTAACGTAACTTTTGTTTTGGCTTAGAGTACTCGGTAAGTGTTTATGCTTTAGCATCCTTGCATGCGTGTGAGTGACTGCCATGATAGCATGCTTACGATGAGGCTATGTGCTTATGTGATATAACTGCCTGAATGCCTGTGGATGAAGGTTGGGTTATTTGGATTGGAACTACTCATCGACTGCGAGTTTTAAGCCAACTTGAGAATGGCAAAATCATGTTTTCTAAGCCCACCTGAGGGTGGAAATCCACATTTTAGCCTACTTGCGAGTAGCAAACCGCTTTCAAAAACAAACATGACGTAGTAAACCTAGGCTAATAACATGAATAAAAGAACATAATGTTTTCAAAACTCGATATCATGGTTAGTAGAGGCCGATCTTTGATTGGGCGAGTGGGGGTGCTCACGAAGTGACCTTCCCCAATCGTACCCAAGTTCCCGAGTCGAGGCAACTTTGGTGATAACAGACACGTGGCCTTAGGCAACGAGTTAGGGTTTCCTAAATTACTCCAAAAATAAAATATTTAGGTGGCCACTCTGTATCTGGCAAAGCAGTCTATGTTTTGCACTTCTTTCAAAAAAATCTGTTTTCAAAAACGATTTGTCGGATTTGGACTCTTTGATAATTCATCGGTCTTGCATTGCACTCTGCGAGATTAGATACATGACCGTGACATTTGAGTCCTGAACTGTAGTGAGCCCAAAGGAACAGAACGGGATTTCCCTCCTGGGGCGTTCGGGGACGTCTATAGTTTCTGGCGACTCTGCTGGGGAGGTTAGAGAACTTGACTCGAACTGAGATATCTTATTTTGATTACACTTATGTGTTTCTTTGCATTGCATGTGCATTGGTGCGCCTAGGACACTCTGTTTGCCGTATGCTATTCTTGAACAGTTAGCCGGAGGCTCACTTCGAGAAGCGTGCCATAAGACGGACCGGTTGCGGGCTCTGCCACGACGGGAACACAAACCTCGGTTTTACCGGGGCACCCTTTTTTACCATTCGACCTAGTGCATATCGGAATCCATAGTGACTATTCCAAGTTAGGACAGGTTACTTACCAGATTATAGGTTGTTTGAAACTGTTGCGTGCGTAGTGAAACCCTAATTCCTAACAAAATAGGACAGGGAAACCCTACCCCAACATAGGGGTGTTTTGGCTCTCACTTGCTTGCTATGTTCTTTTAGAGTGCGTCTTTATAGGAATACATGTATCAGTTTGCAAGTCTGGGTATTAGGCCTGTGGGCATCACCAGTTCAGTATTTTGGGAATCAGTTATCTGCGGGTATCAGATTCAGTTTTTGGGGTAGTAATTTGAGGAACAATGATCAGTGGTTGAATCTAGTTATCCAGCCATGCCTATATCTGTCCTAGTGAAATTGGGCTGAGCTACTGCCTGTTTTCTCTTTCAGTTCGGAGAACTCAGTTTAGAGCTGTTAGTATCTTCCTTCGCCGAGGCAAAGCAGAGAAATGCCAGTTAGGGCGCACCGGTTCATCTGATCCGTCAGTCTCCAGTCACATCACCTCCGATCAGTTCAGCGAACTCGTGATGACACAAAACTCAGAGGAAATAGTGGTTATGGAAGCCACATTAAACCAGGGAATCACCATACAGGGTGGTACCGACGTTGAAGTGCCACACCCACCCAGGTCACCTGCTGCACATCCGATTTGGGAACCCCAGTTATTTCAAATCCGTGAGCCCACCACTTTCGAGTTCATGGAAATGATTGGCGATCTTCAGAGATCCGTGGCTGATCTAGCCTACGGAATGTCGGCTTCCCCACCAACCACATCGTATGCCGAGAACTTCAAACCGGAGGAGCCCCCGCTACTGGGGCGAATTGTAATCGAACTCAGCCAACCTACAGCCATCCTAAGTTCTGGCAATGACATGCCGACAACAACAGGGCTCCACTCTGATGTAGCGACTCAAACCTTCTACCAAGGTGAGGTGAGTGGTAAGAACAAGGTGAGGGTGGACACCGATCCCTACAAACAACTCCTGTGGGCTACTGAGGCTTTGAAAGCCGAAGGACTGAATAAACAGCAGGTGCTCGCTGTTGCTGTGAAAACTGTGGATGAAACTTTCCCCACTCAGAGTGAGAGCAGTTCAAGCTAAGGGGAAAACCGAGAGAAGGGCCATCGTACCAGAAACGATCCTTTGAGCTTTAATCCTGCACCTGGAAAAGATCAGAAAGCCAAGGCAGCACCTGCCGATCCTTTTGCTAGCGCGTCCGGCAAAAGTCAGCAAACCTTGAAGTACTTACCCCGAGGTCGCAGGGTCTTCCATGCCCTCTACATGCCTTTGTCTAAGGCGCTTCAAATCCTTGTTAAAAAGGGGCATCTCAAACCCCTCTAGTTGCGGCCTCTCTCGAATCCCCTTCCAACTAGACATGATGCCACTCAGTGCTGTTCATACCATCAACAAACTGGTCACAACATCGACAACTGTTTCTGTCTTCGCCACGAAGTGCAAGATTTGATTGACAATGAAGTCATCCTCCCGCCAAGCTTAGCAAAGTCTGTTAGCGCTGGGTTGGTGGACTTGGAGGATAATGCAAGTTTGTGATCAGGGGTTGGACCACTTACGGGCGGCTCATGGTTTACCTCGGATGTGGCGTATGGCACACACTATTTTGAGCATTTGTGAACGCTAGTTTTGTCGTTTCTGACTTGGGTGTTGAGTCAGTTCTGTAATTTTGTTTTGAGTCTATCTCATTGTCTTGAGTCAGTCTTTTTGATTAAGGGTCTATCTTGTTGTATCGAGTCAGTCCTGTTGTACAAAGGTCGGGTGATTCCGGGGGTGTTACCTCGGGCATCACCATTTTGTTTTGCATTTGTCTTTTCGTTTTGTTGTGAGCCTGTTTCTGCTTGGAGCCAGTTACACCAACCAAATTTGAATGGAACAACAATAATTTTCATACTCTTGCATTAGCTTCTACCTTATGCCGGTTGTGCCAGAAAATCTAGGACAAATTGGCGGAGCATCTCACCTGCTATTCTGCACCTTTAAATCATTGCATTGACCTAAGCTTTTCAAAACTTTTTCTAACACGATGTGTTGAAAACAAAGAGGAAGGAATTCCTCGAGATTTGCAAAAATTTGATCAACTGAGAGAAAGAGAGGCGTGTTAAGCCCTTAATGAATGAGATCATGCTTGTTAATGTGAGCATTGAGAAGGACCCTGGCTTGATCCAAATTAGTTCTACACTGTCTTCAGCGTGAGTGATTTTGTCGCTTTCTTAAAAAAATTTCAAAAAAATGTTTTGCGCGGTCCTGCGAAGACCTGTGTGGAATCGTTCTTGAGATTGTGCAGCTTAGGATCGCTCTCAGCCTCGAGACCCAAATCCCCTGCTTTCAAACCTTGAACCTTAATTCAGAATATTCAAAGGTCAATCACAATGTAAGGCCTATGTGGCCAGATTTGCAGCAGCCCGTGAATCAGGGGCAGGGAAGTCAGATCAAGAAGATCAGATGTCGTCAAAAGAAGCTTGCAAAGCTAGATCAGAAGCACCCCTCAAACTAGGGGCAAAAGATGCCAGATTGTGCTCAAAGAGCCGAAGATGGATCATTACACAAATCAATGAAGATCGGCAAGAATGCCAAACCCCAGAAGGGAGGAAAGAAGAAGACATTGCTGAAGGACAACCAAGTTCCTATCCACAACACTAGGGGCAAATTCAGCCCCCCATTGGATGGACTCCTGCATCGTCAGCAAACAGCGGCCATTCTCCTGGATTCAGATGACTTTAGGATCTCAAAACCATTCGACATGGACAAAGCTACACTTTTACCCTTGAGAGGCTCGCTGGGCCGAAAACCCGGAAGGGCGACCCAGGCAAAAGTTAGAGCTAGAAAAAGAAGAAAAAAGAAAAATGCAAAGAATGAAAAAAAAGAAAAGAAGAAAAATGAAGAAAATAAAATGAAAAAAGAAAAAAAAAAGAAGAAAACAAATGAAAAGAATTGAAAATAAAAGAAAAACAAAGCTCGCAAGGTTGAAAACCCGGAAGGGCAGCCTTGGCAAAAGTTAGAGCGCAAAAGGAGAGGTTAATACCCGAGTGTACCTTAACCCCGAACTACGTAAAGCTTGATTCCCATGTTTGGGATACGTAGGCAACTTCGTTCTGAAGTCCAGCCGTAAAACACTTCAAATTGATTGTTCCCATGTAATGGTTTTGATCATCTTCGCCTTCTCTCTATCCGAGAATTTGGTTATGTTCGTCACTCTGAGGACTGATTACAATGCACTGTGGTGCCATTCAAACAAGGGGCAACTTTCCGTTGCCATACAATGTGTTGCGGTGCTATTTAGACTAGGGGCAACTTTCAGTTGCCATTTAGTGCCGTTCAAACAAGGGGCAATCTTTCATTGTTTATGGGTCCGAGGTCATGCATCTCAAGAGTAGGTTCCATGCTCATTGAGCAGTGGTCGTTTGCAAAAATAGTTTTGAGAATTTTTATTAAAGTTGACTAATTTTCTCGAAAATTATTCCATTTTTTCAAAACTGGACCATTTCTTGGACCCAAAAAGGAAAATTTTCAATGCCCATAACCTAACTTGCATGATTTCAAATCAGAAAATTGAACAAGCATGTTAATCTAACTCTCATGTTGGCCAAAATTGTTTTAGTAGAATACCAAAACAAAAAATGGTCAAAATAATGAACTAGGGGCACAGTAGAGTCTAGTATTCTATCTTTTCCCCGTTGTCAACATACTTGCAAGAAAAGGACACCATACTTGCCGGAATGGTCATCATATTCACGAAGAAAGGCACAACGGAAGCTAGCAAAAAAGGGCTGAAAGCTCTCATATCATCCGAGCAGCGAGGTATCAAGCCAAGTGCGAAGCACGAATTGGAATAGAGCAAGGTATACCACTCCCTCATCCGGACAGATCTGATCACATCCAAACTTCCCAGCAGAGCATCGTCAACCGATGTCAGTTGCAGATTTGATGTGCGTCTGGTCACATTGCAACCCCTCTGTGGGGGAAGTTCACTGTTGTGAGCAGAAGAAGGAGAATCTAGCAGAATGCTAGGGGCAAGAGCCCGTAACTTCTTGTTTATCCATCAACTGCCCTGGGGAGGGATGAAAACTGAGAGATTAAAGAAAAGAGAGATGTGCGCTGAGAGGAAAAGCGAGAAAAGGATTTTGAGAGAAAAACCGAGCTTGTGGGCCGAGTGATGTGAGAATCACAAATAAGAAAGGGTAGGAATAATACTCGAAGAAACTGGCTCCTCGTGCACTGAGAGGTCTGTCGTCTTTATAACACGTCTAAGTGTCGTGTCTCTTATTTTTGTTTGTCTCGATTCTTGTGTTTTGAGTCATTTCAAGTGTCTGTGTTTGTGTTTAGGTTGTTTACCTTTTGTTTTTCTTTGTTGAGTCGTAGTGCATTGTGTTCAGTCGTAGGGTCAATACCCAGTTAAGAATTCATTTCTCAATTTCAAAATGAATCGTTTTGTGCTCAGGAGTGCCGTGTGGTTCTCCACATTTGTGCAAAACAGGATTTTGTTCTTTCAAAAACTGCAGGGTTCGACCCAGGTCATGTGGGAATAGTAAAACCAAGACCTATCTGAAGCTATGAAAGTTCCAAGCTGCAAAGCAAAAGAAAAGAGGAAAAATGTCGGGCATCTGAGTTTGTTTCAACTTCTGCAAGTTCTGTCATCGCATCCTATATGTTCAGAATGAGCTGTGTGCTCAAAATTAAAAGAATACTGTGTTATGAGCCGTGTGTTCAGATCGAGCAATGTTGTGTTATGAGCTGCGTGTTCTGAATTGAAATATATGAGCTGCGTGTTCAAAATGAGCTGTGTGTTCAGAAATGAAAATTTATGAGTTGCGTGTTCAGAATTAAGAATGAGCTGCGTGTAAATGAAAATGTATGAGTTGCATGTTCAGAATTGAAATGTGTGAGTTGCGTGTTCAAAATGATGTGAATAAGTTGTGTGTTCAGAAACGAAAATTTATGAGCTGCGTGTTCAGAATTAAGAATGAGCTGCGTGCAAATGAAAATGTATGAGCTGCGTGTTCAGAATTGAAATGTGTGAGCTGCGTGTTCAAAATGAGCTGTGTGTTCAGAAATGAAAATTTATGAGCTGCGTGTTCAGAATTAAGAATGAGCTGCGTGCAAATGAAAATGTATGAGCTGCGTGTTCAGAATTGAAATGTATGAGCTGTGTGTTCAAAATGATGTGAATGAGCTGTGTGTTCAGAAATGAAAATTTATGAGCTGAGTGTTTAGAATTAAGAATGAGTTGCGTGCAAATGAAAACGTATTAGTTGCGTGTTCAAGAATTGAAATGTGTGAGCTGCGTGTTCAAAGTGAAGTGAATGAGCTGTGTGTTTAGAAATGAAAATTTATGAGCTGCGTGTTCAGAATTAAGAATGAGCTGCGTGCGAATTAAATGAATGGGCTGCGTGTTCAGGAAAAATTCAAAAGTTTGGGCTGCGTGTTCAACTTTCAACAAGTGTGTGCTTTGTGTTCACAATCAAAAATGGGCTGCGTGTTCAGAAATTTAAGAGTTTGGGCTACGTGTTGAACTTTCAAAAACTATGGGCTCCGTGCTCACTACAAGAGTGTGGGCTGTGTGTTCACCATCAAGAGTTTGGGCTGTGTGTTCAACTTTCAAAAACTGTGGGCTGCGTGTTCACCACAAGTGTGTAGGCTGTGTGGTCACCATCAAGAGTTTGGGCTACGTGTTGAACTTTCAAAAACTGTAGACTGCGTGTTCACTACAAGAGTGTGGGCTGTGTGTTCACCATCATGAGTGTGAGCTGCGTGTTCAACTTTCAAAAACTGTGGGTTGTGTGTTCACAACAACAAGCTTGACCTGTGTGTTCAGATTTCAAGAAAGTGTGGGCTGTGTGTTCACCGCAAGAGTTTGAGCTATGTGTTCATATTTCAAGAAAATGTGGGCTGCGTGTTCACGACAAAAGTTTGAGCTGCATGTTCAGAAGTTCGAGAGCTTGAGTTGTGTGTTCAAAATGCAAACCGAATGCTGTGCTATGGACTGAGTGTTTAGATTCAGCTGTGTTATGAGTTGTGTACCCAAAAATGAGTTGTGTGCCCTCCCAAAACGAGCTGTGTGCTCGAAAATGAGCTGTGTGCCCGAAAATCGAGCTGTGCTCCCGAAACGAGCTGTGTGCCCGAAAAATGAGCCGTGTACCCGAAAAACGAGCTGTGTGCCCGAAAAATGAGCTGTGTGCTCAAAAATGAGCTGTGTGCTCAAAAAATGAGCTGTGTGCCTGAAAATGAGCTGTGTGCCCGAGAACGAGCTGTGTGCCCCAAAATGAGCCATGTGCCCGAAAAACGAGCCGTGTGCCCGAAAAATGAGCCGTGTGCCCCCCGAAACGAGCTGTGTGCCCCCCCAAATGAGCTGTGTGCCCGAGATCTGCCATGTGCCTGAAAAAATGAGCTGTGTGCCCGAGATCTGCCGTGTGCCCGAAAAATGAGCTGTGTGCCCAAACATGAGCTATGTGCCCGAAAAATGAGCCGTGCACCCAAAAATAAGCTGTGTGCCCCAAAACGAGCTGTGTGCCCAAGATCTGCCGTGTGCCTGAAAAACGAACTGTGTGCCCCCAAACGAGCTGTGTGCCCGAGATCTGCCGTGCGCCCGGAAAAATGAGCTGTGTGCCTCCAAACGAGCTGTGTGCCCGAGATCTGCCGTGTGCCCAAAAAATGAGCTGTGTGCCCAAAATGAGCTGTGTGCCCCCAAAATGAGCTGTGTGCACAGATAACAGAGCACTGTGTTTCGAGCTGCGTGCCAAATGAACATAATATTGTGTTGTGAGCCACGCGCCAAACAAACAAAGTGTTGTGTAGTGAGCTGTGTGCCGAATGAATGGAGTGCTATGTCGTAAGCCGTGTGCGATTACTTGCTTTGTGTATACATTTTATCACGCTATTTTGCGCATCGCACTGTTTTGTGCACTTTACTTGCATTGTTCATGCATTTTACCGCACTTCTTTGTGCACATTCCTTACGCGTTTTGTACATTGTATTTCACTCGCACTGTCTTGTGCACTGGCGTTGTCTAACGCTTCGCACTATTTTGCGCATTGCACTGTCCTGTGCATTACATTCATTCGTGCTATTTTGCGCACCTCAATCGCACTGTTTTGTGCAGTTTATCATTCGCGCTATTTTGCACACCTCAATCGCACTGTTTTGTGCAGTTTACATTCGTACTATTTTGCGCATCGCACTGTCCTGTGCATTGCATTCATTTGCGCTATTTTGCGCACCTCAATCGCACTGTCTTGTGCTTTGCATATCACATCACACTATCTTGCGCACCTTACCTGCACTTGTTAGTGCATTGCATCGCGCTATCTTGCACACCTTATCTGTATCGCACTATTTTGTGCATTCACCCTGCTTGTACTGTTTTGTACACCTTTAGCATCGCACTATTTTGTGCATCTGTTTAGCACCGTTTTGTGCATGCACTCTGCATCGCATTGTCTTGTGCACCCTCTGGTCTTGGAGACCTTAAATCCTCTAAAGGTGGAATTCCTTTGGTGTTTGTCATGCCCGAACAGCTTCCGGTGGTCTGGTATAGCCACCTGCCTATGTTTGCGGTGAGTTCCTAGGAGACCACCTGAGACAGTGGAAACTAGAGTTCGAATGGCTCTTGCCTAGAATGCAAAGGTTCGGGATTTTCGAGACTAAAGTCTGGTTTAAATACCCAGAGGTATATCCTCGGCTCGAAATCTTTATAGCAGCTCCATAGATTGAGATAGCATGTGTATGCACCTCAATTCTAGATACTGAACCAACCTAGTCTGTCACCCTATTGGAGAATAGGGAAAACTGCGACCACAGTCAGGGAGAAAAGTAGTACCTGTGGTTCAACTGAAAAAAAGGGGAAGATTCCCACATCAGCATGAGGTAAGACATTGCTGAGGTAGGTCATTGCCAATTACCCCTGTAAGGTACCTTCACTTCCTATCTATTGCATCACATTATGTTTATTGCATTGCATATAGCATCCATCGCATGCATCCTTTCCATGTTAAGCCTGGTCTGGCATGTATCCATACTTTTCACGTCAAAGCATAGTTATGAGATTTTGTGTACGCACCTATTCCACTAAAGGGATTATGGTTTGGGGGTGACAGCACCATTTCCGTGTTAGACGTGGTTTGTTTGTGTCCATGCCTTTCCTAGGCAAGATACGGTTTGGCCGTGCGCCTTATCCATTGCATTCGTTGCATTGTAGTGTAGTGTGTTGCATCCAACATTTAAGGTCGTGATTTTTTCTCAACAGGTCATTCCTCACTTATATCATGCAACCCAATTACTTGTATCTTGTGTTCCGTCTACACTCACATAGTTCTGCATGTGTACGCGCCTATTCCACTGATGCGATTGTGGTTTGAGGGTGTCGGCACCTTTCCTATGGCAGACGGATTTTACATCTCCATAATCTTTATGATATTTGTGTGGTTTTATATTGCTTGTGGTTTGATCATCTCAAATGCATTGCATATCATTTGCATTGTTTACTACATTATTTTGTAATATCACATATCATTTCGTATTTTGCCCCTGCCTGCGGGCACATCTCTTTGATTATCTTGCTTGTTTGTCTAAGTCTTCCGCCTTGTCAAAAATGGGTCGTCTCTGGGCTTTGACATTCACTCCCGTCACTTATGACTTTCGAGTTCTGTCAAAGAGAGGCAACTGTAGACACCCCATTTTTGACCGACCTTAAGACTCAGACATCACCAATTGAGCGCTCGGTGATGATGCATATTGTGCTCGTTCTGGGGTTTCAGAGTCTCGGCTGCGAGCCTTGCCTCTGGACTTTGGGGCTCTTTTGCGCTTTGTCTCGGTTTGCGAACCAGGTCCTGTATTCTCTGTTTTCTCTTCCCGGCGGGAGGGAGAGGTTTTGTAGACCATCTCTCAGTGCCCGTAGGCTACGTTTCGTGGTCGTAGGCCATTTTTTCCGTTTGGAGACCAGTTTCTAATTTTCGGAGCCATCGGCCGTGTGCCTTGGTTCGGGACCGCTTAACTATCTCTGTTTGCTCTGGTCTTTGGCACACACTTTGTTTCCTCTCTTTTGAGGGACACTGTGGCCCGAGAGACCACCTTCGTGGTCGCACGCCACTTCCGGTACCTAACAGCCTGTTTTCAGGGCCCCAGGCCGCGTGTTTTGGCCCCCGAACCCTCATTTTGCATTAGTTAGGGTTTATTTTTGGTATGGACCCTATTTTCATTCTTTAGAAGGTGGTAGGATGGTGGGAGACCAGCAATTCTTTTGAAAACCATTTTCTCTCTCCTCCAGCCGATTTTCTTGACAGAAAGTGGATTTTTCTCACTTTTGCACCTTAATTTCTGGTCTCCCATACCACCATTGTGTTGTACTCATTTGGGTGGCCACCAATATGGGTAGGCCGACCAGCTTTTCTTCCTGACCACTTTGAACCTTGCTAGAAAGTTGGTTTTTCTCTCTTTTGGGTCACATTTTCTGGTCTCCCACCATACAGCTGTATTCTACTCATCTGGGAGGCCACCTTTCTGGTATGGCTGACCAGCATTTCACCTTGACCATTTTGACCCCTGGTCGGCCAACCAGGGGCAGTGGTCAGCCGACCACCTTGGCTGGTCGGCCTTCCTTATGCTTTTTGGCCTTCCTGAGTGTAATACAGCTGTGCCAGCTGTGTAGCACTTGACCCACTGTCTGAGATTTTAAACCTTTTGTTGGTCTTTTTAAGTTGGTTTTGACGCTTTTGCTTAGCTTTTTAGAGAAGCTTGACTCTTTTGTCAAGCTTTTTGACCATTTTTGGTTAAGCTTCTTTGAGAAGCTTTGACCCTCTTTTGAGTCTTCTCGAAGAAGTCTTGGCTCTTCTCCTCTATAAAACCAACACCCCCGCTCCATTTGCAAGGGTTAGAAAAAACTAGCGAAGGCATATACACTCCACCCTCCATAGCTCTCTCATCCAAGCTCAAATACCCCATTGTTCTTGGCCATTACACCACACCTCATAGCCTACCACCTCCACCATCCATTCAAGAACCTTGGAGCTGATTTTCAGAGGTTGAAGACACACTATTTCGGTCCAGAAGCTGCTGGCCTTCTTCTCTTCAAGGGTAAGTCTCCATTTCCCTCATTTTGACATTGTTTTGCTCCATAGTTTAGCCCTATTTGTAAGCATTTTTGGACTTCAACATAAACTAAGAAAGGTCTTGTTTTGAGCTCCTCTTCAAGTTTGTTCAAGGTCATTTTTTTGTTCGGGGTCATCTACCCCCTTTCATGCTTCATTTCCTCATTCTTTGAGCCATACATTTGAGCATTTGCATTGGCCTCGGTTTGGCCTTTTAGCCACTAAAATTCAGTGGATTTTTAGTGGCTTAGATGTGTTTTTGAGCCCTAAAATTAGAGAGGGGTGACCCTCTCACCCCTTGTTCTCTTTACTGGCCCTGTTGGCCTTCCAAAGGAGCTCCATTTTGTATGTTGAGAAGTCTTGTTTCAAGCCATTATTTGTGAGTTTCAAGGTCTTCCTTGACTCTGTCTAGAGCCCTTTTGGCCATATTTTGTGTCTTTGATGCATGTGTAGAACAATCCCATTCAAGGCCTTTCAAAAGGGCCTTTATTTGCATGTTCCCTAGACCCCTTTCAGGCTCTTTTTAGTGGGTTTTAGGACCCTCAGAACCTCTGTCCAGAGGTGGTTTGCCCATTGTGTGTGTACATCATGCATGTGCATTCTTGCATGCATTGACTGAGTTTCAGTGGTTATTTGGGCATATTTTGGCATGGCATACTTCTGTTTTTGGCTGGTTTGGTGAACCTTCATATGCTCCATATAGTTGTAATGTAACTCATGGTTCACTAGCTTTCTTTGCATGCTTTGTTGACCGTTGATTTTAACACTTTTTGGCCATGCCTTAAACTGATATTATACTTATTTTGGACTGCCCTAGCTCTGTTTTTGGGTCTCATGGTTGAATAATGTTGGTTTTGCATGCTTGTAGATCAATACCCATGCTTAACTTTGAGTTTTGAGGTTCATTCCATGCATATACTGAGGTGTGTTCATGTTTTGGGCTCATTATATATCATATTTCAGAGCTTGTTTGAATGCCATATTGCCATGTTTTGTACTCCTTAAATGTGTTTGAGAGTCGGACTTGTATGCCTTGTTTTCGGACCATTGAGTGAGCTCCATTTCGTTGCATTCCGAGCCATCATTTTAGGCCATTTCGCCACTGTTTCAGACCTGCCTAGGGTCTGTTTGGGGTTGGTTTTTCCTTTGGTGCATTGCTTTGGGTACCTCTAGTGTAACGCACTTCACTAGTTTCGGTACCTGGGCCCCCTAGCTTGCATTGTGTGCCATATTTGCATGTTTCAGGACCATATTTTATGCCATTTCAGAGCTGTATCATGTGTCATTTTATGCCATGTTTCATCCTTTACCATGCTTTGGTAGAGTGGCATTTGATGCCTTAGGATCGGTCCCTTGCATCGTGCATGTTTGCATGTGTTTTGGTTGTCTCATTTCCATCATATGGCCACTGATTTGAGTGTGGCTGAGGTCCACTCATATTGGTTTAAGTCCACCTTGCATTGTGTATGCCATGTTGCAATGTGTTGTGCATATTATGTTGTTAGCATTGTGTATGACATGTCATTCCTCGCATCGTGGATGCTAGGTTGTTAGTCGCATTGAGTATGCCATAGGTTGTTAGTCGCATTTAGTTCATGAGCATTATGCATGCCATGTAGTGTTAGCATTATATATGCTAGGTGCACGTTTGCATTTTCATCCCTTGCATGTTTGCGTTATTCAGTGGCATTACATCTAGGATTGCATGTTAGAATTGCATTCATGCATATCATGCATATTGCATTCTGTCTGGAGTAGGGTTTAGTCCAAACACGGGAAATGAGGGACGTTTCCTACCCCAAGTGACGAAACATGCCTCGATTCCCGGTCGCCTACGCTCCGGATTATCCATGATGGAGTTTAGGCCTTGTTGCGTTCATATGTGCATTCATTTCACATCCAGTTGTGCAATTCGATTCCTCGGCCGTCATGCATCGAAATGCGTGATTGGTGGCACAAGGATCGAGGACCACACTCCCTAGAGCTTGTGCAATGACGGGGAGAGTGGTCGTGGACACATGTGTTGCAAATACTTTGCTTTCTCTTTCTTTTGCCTTTGTTGCAGAAAAACCAGAAACTGGAGGCAGGAACTGGTCGGCCAACCACCTTTTCTGGCAGGCCGACCACCCCTTTTGGTTTTTCCCACATAAACTGGTCGGTGGGTGGTCTCCAAGCCCAATAACTGGTCGGTGGCCCTCCCACAGCTTCCCAAAGTGGAGTTTCAGCCTCTCGGAGCTTTGTGCAAGTTTCTGATTCAATTGCAAACAAAGGCGAGTCAAGGCATCGCGATGGAATTTACCGACAAGGCAAATTGAGCATGCATACACCCTCCATCATTCCGAGCAGGGCTGAGGCAATCCATTGCACGTAGCATAGCATGCTAGTTTACCTTGCTTTCCTAGTTAATTTGTTAATTAAATAGGGCTTTGTAATGTTTAATCATTCATTCGGACTGTAATTATTTATTCGGATCCTCCGAGTGAGGGCATAACTGTAATAAGTGTGCGTGTGTGTGACGCATGTCTTCCAACCCCACGTCTTTCTCCCTTTTGTTTATCAGCTTATGATGGTTAGATTAGGGCATGTTTTCAATTAGCATACTTATGCTCGCATGTTTGCATCATTCATCTGTCTTGCATGCACCGGGCTCGGCGCATCATACTAACTGCATTGTATTTGAATTCCGAGTTGAATACTTGTTAGTTGTAGCATCATCACATGTCATCTTTAGAATGGCCGAGCCTATTGTAGTTGCATTCCTGCATGTGTTGCATTAGGCATCTTAGCATAGTTAGGATCATGCATAGATTTCTAACATAACTTTTATTTTGGCTCGGAGTACTCGGTAAGTGTTTATGCTTTAGCATCCTTGCATGCGTGTGAGCGACTGCCATGATAGCATGCTTACCATGAGGCTATGTGCTTATGTGATATAACTGCCTGAATGCCTGTGGGTGAAGGTTGGGTTATTTGGATTAGAACAACTCATCGACTGTGAGTTTTAAGCCCACTTGAGAGTGGCAAAATCATGTTTTCTAAGCCCACCTGAGGGTGGCAAATCCACATTTTAGTCTACTTACGAGTAGCAAACCACTTTCAAAAACAAACATGAGATGTTTTGTTCCAATTCAGGCGATCCGGTCTATATTTATTTGCTGTGTGCGTCACGTAGTAAATCTAGGCCAATAACCGGAATAAGAGCACATAATGTTTTCAAAACTCGATATCATGGTTAGTAGAGGCCGATCTTTGATCAGGCGAGCGGGGGTGCTCACAAAGTGACCTTCCCCAATCGTACCCAAGTTCCCGAGCCGAGGCACCTTTGGTGATGACGGACACGTGGCCTTAGGCAACGAGTCAGGGTTTCCTAAATTTTCCCAAAAATAAAATATTTAGGTGGCGACTCTGTATCTGGCAAAGCAGTCCATGTTTGGCACTTCTTTCAAAAAAATCTATTTTCAAAAATGATTTGCCGAATTTGGACTCTTTGATGATTCATCGGTCTTGCATTACACTCTGCGAGATTAGATACAGGACCGTGACATTTGGGTCATGAACTATAGTGAGCAGAAAGGAACAGAACGAGATTTCCCTCCCGGGGCGTTCGGGGACATCTACAACACTGTTCCTCCAACACTGATTATTTATCCCCAAATCACTGCCCCTGAAACTGAATCTGATACCCGCAGATAACTTATTCCCGAAATACTGAACTGGTGCCCGCAGGCCTGATAACGGAATTTGTAAGCTAATACATGCATTCTTGTAGAGGCTAACTCTAAAGTACATAGTAGATAAGTGAGAGCCAAAACACCCCTATGTTGGGGTAGGGTTTCCCTATCCTATTTTGTCAGGAACTAGGGTTTCACTACGCACGCAGTGGTTTCAAACACCCTAACATCGGGTAAGCAACCTGTCCTAGTTTGGAATGGTCATTATGGATTCCCAATATGCACTAGGTCGAATGGTCAAAAAGGGTGCCCCGGTAAAACCGGGGTTTGTGTTCCCATACTGGTAGAGCCCGTAATCGGTTAACCTTATGGCACGCAGCCTCAGGCTAACCGCTCAGGAATAGAAGATGGAAAACACGGTGTCCTAGGTGCACCAATGCAAATGCAATGCAAAGAAACACATAAGTATAGTCAAAACAAGATATCACAAGTCCGAGTCAAGTTCTCTAATTCCGCAGCAGAGTCGCCAGAAACTGTAGACGTCCCCCGAACGTCCCGGGAGGGAAATCCCGTTTTCATTTGTTTGAGCTCACTACAGTTCAGGACTCAAATTGCCATGGTTCTAAATCTTAACCAAAGAGTCCAAATCTGGCAAATCGTTTTTGAAAACAGATTTTTTGTAAAGAAGTGTCAAACATGGACTGCTTTGCCAGATATAGAGTCGCCACCTAATTATTTTTTTATGGGGGAATTTAGGAAACCCTGACCCGTTTGCCTAAGGCCACGTGTCCGTCATCACCAAAGTTGCCTCGGCTCGGGAACTTGGGTACGATTGGGGAAGGTCAGCTATGAGCACCCCCGCTCGCCCGATCAAAGATTGGCCTCTACTAACCACAATATCGATTTTTGAAAACATTATGTGCTCTTATTCTGGTTTATTAGCCTAGAATTACTATGTGATGCGTACAACATACAAGTATAGATTGAATTCCCTGAATTGGAACAAAACATCGCATATCCGTTTGTTTTGAAAATGGATTGAAATTTGCTACTCGCAAGTAGGCTAAAACACAGGTTTCGACGAATTATTCCAATTCAAGCAACCCAACCTTCACCCACAGGCATTCAGGTAGTTATAACACATAAGCACATAGCCTCATGGTAAACATGCTATCATGGCAACACTTACACTCATGCAAAGATGCTAAAACATAAATGCTTACCGAGTACTCCAAGCCAAAACAGAAACTAGTTAATAATCATATGCATGATCCTAGTTCATGTTAAGATGGCTAATGCAATACATGCGAGATGCAACTACAATAGGCTCGGCTATTCTAAGATGGCATATGATGATGCTACAATTAACACGTATTCAACTTGGAATTGAAACACAATGCAATTAGTTTGACGCACCGAGCCTGGTGCATGCAAGACAAATGTATGGATGCACGCATGCATAGCATAAGGTATGCTAATTTAAATATGCCCTAATACTAACCATTGAAAGCAGGTAAGTAAAAGGGAGAAAGAAGTGGGGGTTGGAAGACATACACACACTCACACACACTTATTACACAATTGCCCTCGCTCGGAGGGACCAAAAGAATAATACAGGCCGAATAATGAACCAACTACCCTAGCTAATTAATTTTTACAAAACTTCTAATTAATTAACAAATTAATTACAAAAAAAAAGCCTAAATATGAAACTAAAGAGACCGTCGCAGCTCTGTCTCGGAATGCGTGGATGATGCATGCTCGATTTGTCTTGCCCGGAAACCCGCTGACATGCCATTGTTGCCTCTGTTTGCACTGTCCTATACCTTTGAGGACTGTGAAAATCCGGGAGATGCCTCTGAATTGCTCCCTGAACATTGTGAGATGCCACCGACCAAGGGATAAGATCATCGACCATTGATAAATGGTCATCGACCAATTGTTGAGCCATCGGCTAATTATTTTTGGTCGGTCGGTACTGTAGGTAGCCGGTCGGCCAAATCTCCCTGTAGAAACCTATTTTGATTGCAGCAGAGGACAGACAAGGCATGGCATGGAATTTTTAAGCA
This sequence comes from Camellia sinensis, assembly GCF_055761805.1. Classification (NCBI taxonomy): domain Eukaryota; kingdom Viridiplantae; phylum Streptophyta; class Magnoliopsida; order Ericales; family Theaceae; genus Camellia; species Camellia sinensis. Next base: position 133,573,298 of record NC_138961.1, on the reverse strand, counting down.
AATGTGCGCATGTCCACTCTCCCTATCATGTTATAGACTCAAGGGAGTGTGGCCCTTGGTCCTCGGGCCACCAATCACGCATTTCGATGCATAATGGCCAAAGGCACCAAGTTTGCAAATCAATGTGAATGCATGCGACAAAACAAATGAATGCCTTACGCCCTATCATGTTGAGGTCAAGGGGATCGGCGACCGAGGGTTGAGACGTGTTTCGTTACTTTGAGCACGAACACACCTCACCCCTCATGCTTGGTTTGACACCCCAAACCAAGCAAAATGTAATGCAAGTATACAATGTGACTCAAGTATGCAACATGTCTCAAGCATGCAATATGAGGCTAAGGTAATGCAAGTGCAATGTGCCAAACATGCAAGATACAATGCAATGCAACCCATCATGCAAGCTAGGATATGGAATGCAACTAGCTAAACAACATGCAAACGTGCAAAGATGAGACAATACAAGCATGAAACCAAAGTAATGCAACTTGTCAAAACATGCAATGGTGGACTTAAACCGAAATTGGGAGACCTTAGCCCATCCCAAAATAGTGGCCGAAATGAAGGGTGAAGGCAACAAAAATTGCAAAGCAAACAAGCTTACTAATTGGTCCATTACTTAGACCACGATGCACAACCTTCAAGCATGAGTGAAATGCGATGAACATGAGGACATGGCATTATAATAAACTCTGAAATCTCATGAGGAGTGATGCCAATTCAAACAAAACATGCAAGTAAGGCATGAAATAGGGCCCCAAACTTGAGGCCAACAACGGGGTTCAAACCATAGCTATGACAACCAAACCCCAAAGGACTAAAATGACTAAAAACAATCCTAGAGCATTCTAAAATAAGACTAGAATATGCATGGAGCATGATCAAAACATGCCAAGAAATGGGCCTAAAACAAAAGGCATTCAAAGCCACGAAAGGGAGCATTGCCCTACACCCACCCCAACCAAATATGGCATGGATTATGTGATGAAAAATAGAGTCATAATATGCCAAAATAACCCCCAAAACCCCCTTAGATGACCTCTAAATGATTTGAATAAGGAAGCATACACCAAGGCCCAAACATGGAGCATAAGTCCACAACTCTTGAAGGCATTGAAAGGGTAACAAATGCAAGCATGTAAGCACAAAACATGGACTAAAATGGCATAATAAGTGATTCCAAATCACTAAAATAGCCTAGGTAATGCAAGCTAATGACTCACACACTCAAGGCTCACAAGCCAAAATGCATGGTGGCTATACCAAACGTGGCAAATATGACCAAATTAGTACCCAACAGACCTCAAGCATGATGAAATATAACCAAAAGCTTCATGAAGTTAAGCCACAACATGCATGCATGGTAGTCCAAAGGTAAGATGCATTTCTAGGCAGAATGGAGGAATGCAAGGCAAGTGTATTATGCATGCAAGGGGTCAACAAACCACTATGGAACAGAGGTAAAACATGTTAAAAAAACACCAAATAACCTCTGAAATAAGACCAAACAAAGCTAGGCATGCATGCTACCCTTATGAGCCAAAAACACAAATAAATGAGACACAAAGGGAGAGGGGTGTCCCTCCCCTATGCAAGACCTCAAAACCACTTCTTCACCACTGAAAATCCTCTGGATTTCAGTGGTGAGAAGGCCAACACACGAAAGTTACAAAGGCTCAACAAGGAAGGCACGAAAAAGGGCCAAACAAGGCCAAATAAGACGAGGTTGACCCCCAACACCAAAGTGACCCGAATGAAACATCTTAAGCATGAAAAATGAGAGTTTTTATCAGTTATACACAATGCTCAAAACAGCATGCAAAGTGGGTTAAAAGCTAGTGCAAGAATGGGGAATATAAAGTAGCTATGCTCACCCTTGAAGAACACTTGAAGAACAGCAACCACAGGCCCTTTCTTCTGATCAAAATCAACTCAAAACTCCAAAAACAAACTCTCAAGACCCCAATAACCCAAGCATGGTGTAATACTAGGTGTCTTAGTGCAAAACTAAGAGCGAAACACCTTTTTAGGCCTTCTAACACGCACAAATGAAGAGAGAGAGAGAGATATTTATAGAGAGAGAGTGGTGTATATATGCTATATAACTCTGATTTGCTGAACCTCCTCAAAGGAGAAGAGAGGTCTCCTTTTATAGAGGAAGACAAAGGCCTAAGCTTCTTAAAGAAGCTAAGGCAAAAGGGTCAAAGAGGTCAAGCTTCTAAGAGAAGCTGAGGCAAAGCATCTAAGCTTCTTGAGGAAGCTAAGGCAAAGGGTCAAGCTTCCCCAAGAAGCTTGAGCAAAAGGTGCAAGCTTCTCCAAGAAGCTTGAGCAAAAAAAGTGCAAAGGGTGCAATTCCTCCATACACGTGTATGGAGGACAAGTCCGTGCATTCCAGCTGGCACAGCTGGCATACACAATGCCTGAAAAAGGCAAAAAGGAGGTATCGGCCAGAAAAGGAGTCAATCGGCCAAATAAATGGTCGGCCGACCACAAAAAAAGGCCGATACACCTAAGAGAATGCCAACCGACCAAATATTTGGTTGGTAGAAGAAAAACAAGGCCGGTGGCAGCATGCCATGGCCTGTCAGTTTTAGGGATGGCTAACAAGCCTCTTCCCACCCTCAAAAGCACAAAACACAAGTCCTTGGTGCAAAACCAAGCACAGAACAGGCAAGTTAAGAGATCCTGAGACACGGCGCGCGGCCAAGGCCTCCGGGAACTCAAAATGAACACGAACATGGATGATCACCGAGTGTTCAAATGGTGACGTCCAAGTCTTGAGGACGGTCAAAAATGGGGTGTCTACAGTTGCCCCTCTTTGACAGAACTCAAAAGTCATAACAATGACGGGAGTGAATGTCAAAGCCCAGAGACGACCCATTTTTGACAAGGCCGAAGACTTAGACAAAGCATACAAGCTACAGATAAAGATATGCGCCCGGAGGCAAGGGCAAAATGCAAGACAATGCACAAAGCCGAGCATAACTTATGATCATGCAAAGAAAGCTATAACGAAGCATATATATATAATAAATGCAACAATTTAAGCGATCTGACATAAATCCAACTACATTACAATGCAGAAAGTATGTAAGAGAATTATGTAATTCTCGCCATGTTTCACGCGGAGAATACAATACCTGTGCGGCTCGTCTAGTTGCACCAGCTTCAAATGAACCGTATATACAATATCGTGCCTGAAAGAGAAAGAAAACTTAACAGGTACGATATCGTTAGCAACATGCATGACAATGCAATTAAAAGTGCGTGACAACGCAAACGGAGTGGGAAGCATAACAATGCGACTCGGGGCAAACATAACAATGCTATGAAGGTGCAAACACATGTACGTAAAGAACACGTGGCAACGTGCACGATGCGTGAAGATGTAGACACATGTAAGTAAAGCACACGCGACAACGTGCACAATGTGTGAAGAAGGAACTTGAACACATGTAAGTAAAGCATAACGCGACAACGCATGCAATGTGTATAAAAGGGAACTTGAACACATATAGGTAAAGCATAACGTGACAACGCACGCAATGTGTATAAAAGGGAACTTGAGCACATGTAAGTAAAGCATAACGCGACAACGCATGCAATGTATATAAAAGGAACTTGAACACATGTAAGTAAAGCATAACGCGACAACGCATGCAATGTATATAAAAGGGACTTGAACACATGTAAGTAAAGCATAACGCGACAATGCATGCAATGTGTATAAAAGGGAACTTGAACACATGTAAGTAAAGCATAACGCGACAACGCATGCAATGTGTATAAAAGGAACTTGAACACATGTAAGTAAAGCATAACATGACAACGCATGCAATGTGTATAGAAGAAACTTGAACACATGTAAGTAAAGCATAATGCGACAACGCATGCAATGTGTCTACAAGAAACTTGAACACATGTAAGTAAAGCATAACGCGACAACGCATGCAATGTGTATAAAAGGAACTTGAACACATGTAAGTAAAGCATAACGCGACAACGTATGCAATGTGTATGAAAGAACGCGTAACGTGCGCGACAATTACAGTCAGAACAAAGCAATGCAATACAACATAATTGAAGCGATTTGTGAAATTCGCAAGATAGAAAAAGGATACGGGAAGGGATGATCCTCGCATGCACCGAGCATCGCTCATAGAAAACATGGCTTGAGGTCAACTCGAAGGTCTACTAATGTTCCAAAAAGTGCACTTCCTTGCACTGTCTTGAGTAATGAAGGTGTCAAACCACATAATTGACCCGAACCAGGGCGGGGGATGTGCATTGTCCGCAAGGGCAGGTTACCGGTATCAATCCCGATACTCTGCTGCCCTACTCTCCTTTTGCTTTACTTTCCTTTTCTTTTCTTTCTTTTTTTTAGTTTTAAGCACATTGCACTGCCACAGGCAGGTTTTGAAAACTGTATATTTTTGCAAAAGACATGATGGAAATGAAACAGCTATTTCGTTCAAAAAGGTGTTACATTTTTACTTTCTACGCATCGCATCGCGTGGTATCACATAACAATGTGAATAAAATTGAACTTTGTTTGAAAATCAAGCGTTTGCCTCATAATAATCAGGTAGTGAACCGACTAACAACTCGATAAGCAAAACAAAGAAACTCGATAAGCTAACCAAGCACGAGTATAACTCGATAAGCAAAACAAAAACTCGATAAGCTAACCAAGTGCGAGTACAACTCGATAAGCAAAGCAAAATCTTAAAGAAATGTGACATATAACTCGATAAGCAAATGGGCGCGACTTCGTAAGAATCAAGCCTCGGAGGGCATTGGAAGTGGTGCCAGTCCCAAATTCCCAGCATGTTCAACACAAAAATAGCTCAGGGAACAAGAAGAAGACCACCGGCCACAGAGGAAAGCCATCGGCCTCAAGAAATGGCCATCGGCCAACAGCTTTGACAAACCGACCAAAAATTGTGGTCGGTCAGCACTACTTTTGGCCGGCCGGCCATGGATGGCAAGAACCACCAGAATGCTGACACTTGTCCTCCACTCACATCTTATCCCCAACAAAAAGCCTCAGCTTCATAGTTTTTCTCAATCCAACACGGATTTGCTCTAAATGGAAGAGTTTCTTGCCCAGAATCTCATAGCTTGGATTGTCAACTTGGACGGATCGGAAAAGCTGAATTTTCGGGGCTTCGATATAAGCGCACTATTCACTCTGAGTCGTACTCCGCTACACTTTCCGTTTCTCCATGCCGTGGCAAGGTTTTGGAATCCAGTAACACATGTCTTTAGCTTTGGCGGGCAAGAGGTGTGTCATACCTTCAAAGATTTCCAAGCTTTGATGGAATCTGAGCGCAATGAAAAAGTCTTGCCTCAGCTTCGCTTTGGCCACGCCCAAGCCTTAAGACAAATGTGTGGGCTCACAATGCACGATGCTCGCCCCTTGATTTGTGACAGAATGTTGGATGTTCCGAGTTTGATTTGCTAGTTTTCTGATGCCGGTGACCGCGGTGACCATCATTGACAGGGCTTTCGACGACATGCCCTTTGTTTGTGCATGCTATCTCATTTCTTGTTTGTCTCGGGCTCCGGAGGATCTAGTGTCCGGTTGATCGAGGTTGCCCAAGGTTTGAAGGAAGGCAAGAGCTGCATTGCCATGATATTGGCTGAAACATTGATGGGCTTGGACGCTTTCCATCGCCGAGAAACGACCAGATTTGCGGGGAGTCCACTACTGCTGGAGGTAATGTTTCCCACCCAATCTCACATATGTATTGCTCACATCACTCGGCCCTCAGGCTCAATTTTTCTTACAAAACCCTTTTCTCACTTTTCTCTCATCGTGCATCTCTCTATTCTTTATTCTCTCATTTTTCGTCCCTTCCCAGGTGTGGTTGATGGATAAGTTGCAGGTTGTGGACTCTTGCCCAGCATACTTAGCTCACGGCTACTTCCTTTAGCAACGCCTAGTCGATGCCCTTGATAAGGGATGGTGGTTCGATTGGATGTGCAGCTTGTCTGCGGACCGCATTGCTTGGCAATGCCCTTGGCTCAACCTACCGGCAATAAGTTACAACAAGTCACGACAGACCGGGATTTAGTTGATTGGCTTGGCGCACTGCGTGTTCTACTTTCCTTTTTGGTTCCAGTGCCAGTTCGGCCATGATCAGATTTGCCCGCCAGAGGGAATAGAGTACCTAGCTGCATTCCAGTCCGAGGTGCGCAGGTTGCTCGGTACTCTAGAACGTGGAGGGCTAGAGAACTCCTGGCCCCCGCTCCTACTTTCAGTTGCACTTTGTCTGATGAGTGCATAGATTGGCTCAATGAAGAGGCACCGATTGGGCCCAGCTTGGCATCAGAGGCTTCGACCAGCTCTGGGAGGAGGCGCAAGAACACCTGACTTATCTATGCCGCGGATTAATTGCTTTATTAGTACTTTCAAGTTTTCTTTATGAATGTAATAAACAAAGCAACTTCAATTTGTATGCAAGAGCAGGAGAACTCTGTATTGAAATCAACGAAATTGAAGGTTGTGGGTACAGTAAATTTTCCGCTTTGGTCCAAAAATGGTCTAAGTTGTAAAAAGATTAATTTGAACAAAGTCAACTTTTATTAAAACTTTTCAAAACCATTTTCGATATGGATCAGAACTGGACACACCTAAGATCTGTCACTGACGCGCACAACCCTGGATCCCAGCAACTGGAAAGTTGCCCCTAGTCTGAATGGCACTGTACTAGAGATCACTACCAAAGCTCTTAAATGCTGAATAGACAAAGATGACCGAGGTGATCAAATGGACAAAGTTAATCGGGGAAAAAGTTTATGGCTGAACTTCAGGATGAAGTTGCCTACGTATCTCAAAGATGGGAATCAAGCCTTACGTAGTTCAGGCTCGGGTTCACTCAAGTATTTTCACTCTCCTTTTACGCTCTAACTTTTGCCAAGGCCGCCATTTGTGGGTTTTCAACCTTGCGAGCTCAGTTTTTGTAATTCAAATTTTCTGTGCTCTAACTTTTGCCTAGGTCGCCCTTTCGGGTTTTCGGCCTAGCGAGCCGCTCAGGGATAATATTTCTTCAACTTGTCCATGTTGATCGGTTGGGAGAACTCTAGGCCATCTAGGTCCATCAGGACAACAGCTCCACCTGACCAGATAGACTTAATTATGTAAGGGCCAGTCCAATCGGGTCTGAACTTGCCCCTAGGGTCGTGGATGGGAGCTCGGTTGTCCTTGAGCACCAAATCTCCTTCTTTCAAATTTCGGGACTTAACTTTCTTAATGAAAGCCCAGGCAATTCTACGTTGATAACCTTGAACATGGTACAGTGCTTTCAGTCTGCGCTCGTCAAAGAGCATGAGTTCCTCAAATCTACTCTGCTGCCAATCTGCTTCGGCTATCTGACACTTAGCCAGTACTCGCAAAGACGGAACCTCAATTTCAATAGGTAGAACGGCCTCCATCCCATAAATCAATGAATATGGAGTCGCCCCAGTAGAAGTTCTGATTGAAGTCCGGTAACCCCACAGAGCGAATGGCAGCTTATCTGGCCAATCCCGGTAGGTTTCCACCATCTTCTGTAGTATGTGTTTGATATTCTTGCTGGCATCCTCAACCGCTCTATTGGTTTGCGGCTGGTATGTGGATGACTTATGAAAAGCCACATTGTATTTCTCCAACAAGTCAATCACTTCCTTCTTGAAGTGGGAACCATTATCCGAAATAATCTCGTTTGGGACCCCGTAGCGACAGATGATGTTGTTTCGGATGAACTTCGCAACATGTGAAGCTTTCAACACCGCATAGGATTGGGCCTCAACCCACTTTGTAAAATAATCTATCGTGACCAGGATGAACTCATGCCCATTCGACCCTTTTGGAGTGACAGCCCCGATCACATCGATTCCCCAAACTGAAAATGGCCATGGTGAAGTCATGTTGTACAACTTCGACGGAGGGATGTTTATGCGGTTTGCACGGATCTGACATTTGTGCCATCGCCGAACAAAGTCGATGCAATCCTCTTCCATGGTAGACTAGTAGTAACCCTGTCTGAGGATCTTTCGGGCCAACATTACCCCGTTCATATGCGCTCCGCATTCTCCCCCATGGATGGCCTCCATTAGGCGCTTTGATTCTTCAGCTTCAACGCATAGCTTATGCATTCCCAGATGACCTCTTTTATACAATTTACCTTCGCAGATGATGAACTGAACGGCCATTCTTTTGATTGCCCCTTTATCCTTGGTATTTACCCCTGGTGGATGTGCTTCCTTCTCCAAGAAATTCCAAATATCGTAATACCAGGGGTTCTCATCTTAGACCTCATCTATAGCAGTAATCGACTCATAAGCCGGTACGAATTTCTGGTCGATAATGACTGCACGTATCCGGACTCCAAACGGGATGTCTATCATGGAAGATAGAGTTGCTAGTGAATCTGCGAACCTATTGTTTTCTCTAAGTGGATGAGTGAAGTTGAGCTTCTCAAACTGAGGAATTAACAAGTCCAAGGTCTGGTGATACATTATCATCTTTTCCTCTTTGACTTTCTAGTCTACTTTTGCTTGAGACACAACAAGGTTCGAGTCCCCGATGACGTCCAACCGATTTGCCCCTAGTTCCAGGGCTGCTTCTAGACCGGCAATGCATGCCTCATATTCTGCTTCGTTGTTTGAGACTTTGAATCGGAGTTTGAACGCTAGAGGGATACGGGAATTGTCGGGTGCTATCAGTAACACTCCTATCCCATACCCGTACTGGTTTGACCCTCTGTCAAAGCACATCGTCCAAGTTTCATCGTCGATATGCAAAATGGCCTCATCTGGGAATAAGTACTCAACTGCTTCACCCCCTTCCACCGGATGATCGGCTAAGAATTCTGCTACTGCTCTTCCTTTAACTGACTTGCGCGTCACATATTTCAGATCGAATTCGAAAAACAACAACAACCAACGAGCCAGCCTACCCGTAAGTGCTGGTTTCTCGAAAAGATATTTGATGGGATCCAGTTGTGAAACCAACATTACGGAGTGAGCTAACAGGTAGTGCCGCAGCTTCCTGGTAGCCCATACCAAGGCTAAGCAAGCCTTCTTTAACGGTGTGTAGCGGGTCTCATACTCTACCATCTTCTTGCTCAGGTAATAGATGGCTCTCTCCACCTTGTCCTCAGACTCTTGCGCGAGCATGCAGCCCATTGTAGTCTCAGTTACTGACAGATACAAAATCAACGGTTTCCCCGGCTCAGGCGGTGACAACACGGGTGGGTTCTGTAAGTATTCCTTCATCTGTTCAAAAGCGGCTTGGCATCGGCCGTCCCATCAGAATTTCCTTCCTTTCTTCAGGAGGCCAAAAAGTGGTTCACAAGTCAAGGTTAATTTTGAGATAAACCATCTTATGAATTACACTTTACCCAGAAAGCCTTGCACCTCCTTTTCAGTCCTTGGTGGTGGCATTTCTAAGATGGCCTTGATTTTGGAAGGGTCGACTTCGATTCCTCTCTGTGTAATCAGAAACCCCAGCATTTTCCCTGCTGTAACACCGAACGTACACTTCTGAGGATTTAGCCACAACTGAAATTCTCTGATCCTTTGAATGAACTTTTGCTAGGCGGTGTAGTGGCCCTCTCTTTCTTTAGACTTGACAATCATGTCATCCACGTACACCTCTACCTCTTTGTGGATCATGTCGTGTAATATCGTGGTCGCGGCCCGTTGATATGTAGCTCCAGCGTTCTTCAACCCAAATGCCATCATTCTGTAGCAATATGTCCCCTACGGGGTGGTGAAAGCAGTCTTCTCTCGGTCCTCGGGTGCCATTATTATCTGATTGTAGCCTGAGAAGCCATCTATGAACGAAAGCAAAGCATGCCCTGCTGTGAAGTCCACTAACTCATCGATATGCGGCAAGGGGAAGCCGTCCTTCGGACTAGCTCTATTCAAGTCCCTGAAATCCATGCATACCCGAATCCTTCTATCCTTCTTCGGCACTGGAACTATGTTGGCCAACCAAGTCGGGTATTCGGATACCAGCAGGAACCCTGCATCGATTTGTTTGGTGCCCTCCTCCTTAATCTTGAGGGCCCAGTCGGGGCGGATCCTTTTGAGTTTTTGCTTGATGGGTCGGGCCTTGGGGTCAAGAGGGATCCGGTGCTGTACAATCTCAGGATCGATTCCAGGCATGTCTTCGTAGGACCACGCGAAAACATCTTTGAAATCTTTTAATAAAGCGACTAAGCGCTCGTGTTCCTCCGAAGACAACGTGGACCCGATTTGCACCAGCCGCGGGTCCTCAGTACCAATATTCACAGTAGTGATTTCATCCACTAAGGGTTTAACAAATCTCTTCTGCTCTTGATCAATTAATCGTTGCAAAACCAGAGGAATTTCTTCCTCGTCGTTTTCATCAAAAATTTGAAAGTCCTGATTTAAGCAATAAATCAAGGGCAAGGAAAAGTGCTCAGAAACCACATCCACATCATTCTCATTAAGCACATCCAAACCGTCTGATTCTTCTGCTACAACAGACTCAAAAGAGAAAGAAAAAGACGACTTAGACAGGACTGTGGCATCCGGGTCATCACCCCCAGGAATACCGGACTCAGACTCAGTCGAGTTGGAACCTGATTCTGACTCACAAGACTTGGTGGAATCAGATTCCGACTCACTACCTGACCCGGTGCTGCTTGACAAAAATCCCTCATCGTACTACCAAATGAGGGAGGGTGCGATGGATGCATCTATAATAGTTGACGGTAGCCCCGCAGCCGTTTCATTCCCGATTCATGGACACCGAGAAGTTATCCCCCAAGCACTTCTGTTCAACCAGAGGATCTGAAAGTAGACAAGCCAGCACTACCCCCATTTCAATTTTAGCGTCCTCAGACTCCACTTTCTTGCTCTGCTCAACCTCAGCCAATGAGTCTGTCTGCTCTTCGGCAACATCATCCCCGAATAGTTGTAGGTCAAAGAAGATCTCGAAACCTGGCAAGTGCTTCCTTTTCGTATTCAACCATGGCTCTGGGAAGTCGCAGAACGGAAAATCATCCCCTTCCCGGACGCAACGTCCGTTTAGGGTACCTTGAATGGGCCGGTGCATCAACACAAAAGGCTTCCCTGCCTGTTTCACTTTGCCTCTCCCAGCTATCTCCTTACCTTTTCTCACCCAATCCTCTTTGGTGGGTAGATAACCCAAGCCAAAGGTATGTGGGTTGTGTGGCACTTCGGCCAATGCTGCAACGCCCTTCCGGCCACTCTTTCCCAATCCCATCCCAGGATGTGTTGAAGCTTGTTCATGAGGTATACTGATTGTGCGCTAACATACACACCCTCATTAACAGCCATGATGTTCTGCACAACCCGAGCCTCAGCTAAGGTAAAACCTGACATGAACACATCCTTCATACTGTGCTCAATTTCTAAAACTGGCGTGGATACTTCTGGCGGTGGATGGATCGACACGTTTCCAAATATAATGGCTACTCCCTTCCCATGGGGGTATTTCACCATCTGATGCAAGGTGGACAAAACTGCCTTTACTTGGTGCAGCCACGGCCGCCCCAAAAGCATATTGAAAGTTGCGGGAACCTCTAAGACGTGGAACTCTATCTCATGCTGTCCCGGCCCAACCTTGGTCTGAATTTTTACCACCCCCATTACTTCTTTGCTTGTGTTATCATATGCCCGAATCACCTGGGTTGTCGGCACAAAGTCCGCGGTCTTTAAACCGATTGCATATGCAGTCCTTGCCGGGCACACATTGATGGCAGACCCCGTGTCGACAAGCACCGCGGGTATCCATTTGTTTCTGCACTCCACAGAGATGTAGAGTGGCTTGTTATGGTTCGCACCCTCAGGTGGCAATTCTTTGTCGGAGAAAGTCAACATCGGGGTATCCCCTCCCGGAAAAACTAAGCCCACCAGCTGTTCGGGCGTGGTTTCTATGGAGAGGTTAGCCTTGTCCATGGTCGATAAGACAGCTTGTCGATGCACTCACGATGCCATAAGCAATCCCCAGATGGAGATGTCGGCCTGTATCTTTTTCAGCTGTTTCAGTACAGCCTCTTCTTCGAGTTGCTTCACTTTCTGTTTGTCCACCTCCTTATCTTTCCCAAACGCCTCTAGTTGGCCTACATACGGGGGCTTGAAATACCGCCCGCTCCTGGTCATATGATCGACTTCGCCGATGTACTAGGTATCGTCTGGTTGATTGCTCCCCCAGTCCTCATCCGTGTGGGCAAGACATAGATCATCGTCCTCCCACCACATTCCATCGGCGGCCGACAAACACCTGTCCGACTCCGGTACAATTGTACTCGCAGTACTTTCAGTCCACATGCTCGCAATATTCTCTATCCTCGTGCATACAGTATTTTCAGTCCCCACAGAGGCCTTAGCTTTTCTGATTCTCTCAAACTCTTCGATTCCTTTTTGCTCCAACTGTGTCAGTACAGCTGGCTGCTCTATAATTCCTGTATTCAGAATGCCCAGATCCTAAGAAAAATTCTTAGCACCAACGCTCTCCAGCGATGCATTCTGATCTCTGACCCTTCCGGTCACGATTGATATTCTTGCCCCTGTCGGGCCCCATTCTTGTTGGAATTCTTCCATAACATCCGGTTGATCATCCAGCCACCCGATAACCTCTGCCGATTCCTTAAAATTCGACCAGTTGACTGCCATGTCCGCTGGATCTTGTTCACTGAAAAGCAGGAGGTCAGTGAAGTCCCCTTCTAAAGCTGCCAAGTCATCTGACTCCGGATCAAATCCATCCCCCTGTACCATACAAAGCTCTGCCCTTTCTAGCAATTCCACACTTGGCTCAACCTGGCCTACTGACAAAATGTAGTCACTCGGACCGTATACTTCCTTAGCAGAACTCCCAGATTCCTCAGATTCTGACTCAACAATCCCACTCTCCTCTGAAATCTCCCCTATTCTGTCTTTAACAGTCACAACCATTGGCTCGGGACGGGTTCTAGAGATGTCCAACATGCACAAGTCAGTGCAATCAAGAAGGATCACCTTCGGCTTGGGTAGGTGAGACGGGGTGATATAGATGCTGGGGCCATATGATGTGACCCCGGTTTGGATAAAGTTGATTCGTTTAGGAGGTGGAGCTGGGTTGTGTGGTGGGAGAGGGTTGGTTGTGACGTTAGGCTTTTCGGGAGGCACAATCACCCCATTATCAATGAGATCTTGATTCTCATGACGTAATTGGAAGCATTGGTCGGTGTCATGACCGTGTTGCTAGTGAAATGCGCAATATTTGGCTGGGTTGTGGGTAAGGGAAAGTTTTTCCGGTAATGGCCGCGGCTCTAGGGGCTTCAAGTGCCCTTTTCTGATTAAAACCCCCAGAGATTTGGACAGGGGCATATACAGTGGGGCGAAGGTTCTTTGGTTTTTGGGTTGATATTTGGTTGTTTGTGTGTTATTTCCGGACGCATCAGAGAATGGCGTAGCTGCCATGGTTCTCGGAGGGGGGTTGGTGGTGACCATGCTCACTTCTGAGGCTCTTGCAGTTGCAGCGCCGCTCGGGCCTGCATTGGTGTTTTGGTTGAAGGTCCTCCTGGGTTGCTCCCTATCATTATCAATCAAGCCCTGCTTCAAGGCATCCTCAATTTGTACTCCCATCTCATGCAGATCTGAAAAGGTAAGGAAGGGGAGCACGATCATTTTCTGCATCAGCTTAGGCTGGAGATTGCACACAATCATTCGAATTTGATCTTTATCTATGGGCCTTACGGTCATCATTGAGGCCTTGGCCCTCCATCTGGTTACGAACTCAGAAAAGCTCTCCTTGGGCTCCTGCCTTGTCGTCTCGAGATCACGGGTTGTAATCTCGATTTGCGTGTTATATGAGTACTGTTCAATGAACGCCTCGGCCATCTCATCCCAGTTCCTCTTAACGTCGTCTTCCAACTTTGCGTACCAGATGGCCGCCACACCCGACAGGGTCCGGCCGAACAGAGACAGCTTCTGTAATCTGGTGAGGCCCATTGGCCTTAAGATATCCGAAAATAATTGTAGATGCACCATGGGATCCCCAGATCCGTCGAAGCGGTCGATATGTGGCATCTTGAATCGGTCCGACAGCGTCACAGCTGCGTCGGTATACCCATCTTCAATATCAGGGATGGTCTTGACTCCTTGGGATTTCTTGAATAGCTTTTCAAGCTTACTCAACTTCAACACGGTAGGGTCCACCTCGCACTCAAAAGCTGAATCTGACAAGTTGATTGGCGTTTTAGATAACTAGGGTAGGATCTGGGGTAGGATCGGGGGCGGAGGTGGCCCTGTTGGGATGTCTGTATCCTCTTGGGCATTCTGAACATTCGCTGTCTCCTCTGGTATTAGGATTCTAGTTGGGGGAGGAGCCTGGTATGAAGCAGATGCTCTAGTTTGCTATTGAAACAAGTGATTAGCTCTGCCTGTTGGGCCATGATCGCAGCCTGTTGTTTGGTAGATTCTGCTTGGTGGACAGCGTCCTCCTGCATGGCTTTCATGCTCTCCTGGAGCTAGCGCACCATGTCTTCCATCCCTGACATACCGTCCTGATTTATCTGAACTGCCGGTGTATTTGCCTCTGTAGTAGATTCAGAAATCTCAACCTAACTGTTCAAAGACCATTGATCTGGCAATCTCGGTACCAATACACTGCGTCTTCTCGACCTCCGTCTGATAACCGGGGGTAAGGAATAAAACACTGGTTATCCGTCGACCAGATCCTCAGATCGATTGAGTCGGCGACCTCTAGTCTAGAGTGCATGGGGAATATCTACTGGGTCAGAATCAATCGTGCTAAACTACCCTAGCAAAAGATAAATAAAGCAATAATAAGGGAATAAATAACTAGACAAACAGACAGCATAACGGCTTAAAGTAAACACACAACACATAGTTGGACATCACAACACACGGTTGATAAGCTGAATACACTTGTAGACACCTCATTTTTGACCGACCTTCAGACTCAGACGTCACCAATTGAGCGCTCAGTGATGATGCATATTGTGCCCGTTCAGGGGTTTCAGAGTCTCGGCTGCGAGCCTTGCCTCCAGACTTCGGGACTCTTTTGTGCTTTGCCTCGATTTGTGAACCAGGTCCTATTTTCTCTTCTCGAAGGGAGGGAGAGGTCTCGTAGACCATCTCTCAGTGGCCGTAGGCTACGTTTCGTGGCCGTAGGCCATTTTTCCCGCTTGGAGACCAGTTTTTAGTTTTCGGAGCCATCGGCCGTGTGCCTTGGTTCGGGACTGCTTAACTATCTCCGTTTGCTCCGGTTTTTGGTACACACCTTGTTTCCTCTCTATTGAGGGACACCGTGGCCCAAGAGACCACCTTCGTGGTCGCACGCCACTTCCGGTACCTAACAGCCTGTTTTCGAGGCCCCGGGCCGCGTGTTTTGGCCCCTGAACCCTCATTTTGCATTAGTTAGGGTTCATTTTTGGATGGACCCTATTTTCATTGTTTAGAAGGTGGTAGGATGGTGGGAGACCAGTAATTCTTTTGAAAACCATTTTCTCTCTCCTCCAGCCGATTTTCTTGACAGAAAGTTGGTTTTTCTCACTTTTGGACCTTAATTTCTGGTCTCCCATACCACCATTGTGTTGTACTCATCTGGGAGGCCACCAATATGGGTAGGCTAACCAATTTTTCTTCCTGAACCTTTTGAACCTTGCTAGAAAGCTAGTTTTTCTCTCTCTCTTGGGTCACATTTTTTGGTCTCCCACCATACAGCTGTATTCTACTCATTTGGGAGGCCACCTTTCTGGTATGGCTGACCAGCATTTCACCTTGACCCTTTTGACCCCTGGTTGGCCGACCAGGGGAAGTGGTCGGCCTACCACCTTGGCTGGTCAGCTAGCCTTCTGCTTTTTGGCCTTCCTGAGTGCAATACAACTGTGACAGCTGTGTAGCACTTGACCCACTGTTCGAGATTTTAAACCTTTTGTTGGTCTTTTTAAGTTGGTTTTGACCCTTTTGCTTAGCTTCATAGAGAAGCTTGACTCTTTGGTCAAGCTTTTTGAGGAAGCTTGACCCTTTTGGTCTAGCTTCCTCAAGAAGCTTGACCCTTTTTGGTTATGCTTCTTTGAGAAGCTTTGACCCTCTTTTGAATCTTATCCAAGAAGTCTTGGCTCTTCTCCTCTATAAAACCAACACTCCCCCTCCATTTGTAAGGGTTAGAAAAAACCAACCAAGGCATACACAGTCCACCCTCCATATCTTTCTCATCCAAGCTCAAATACCCCATTGTTCTTGGCCATTATGCCACACCTCATAGCCTACCACCTCCACCATCCATTCAAGCACCTTGGAGCTGATTTTTAGAGGTTGAAGACACACTATTTTGGTCCAGAAGCTGCTGGCCTTCTTCTCTTCAAGGGTAAGTCTCAATTTTCCTCATTTTGACATTGTTTTGCTCCATAGTTTAGCCCTATTTGCAAGCATTTTTGGACTTTGACATAAACTAGAAAAGGTCTTGTTTTGAGCTCCTCTTTAAGTTTGTTCAAGGTCATTTTTTTTGTTCAGGGTCATCTACCCCCTTTCATGCTTCATTTCCTCATGCTTTGAGCCATACATTTGAGCATTTGCATTGGCCTTGGTTTGGTATTTTAGCCACTAAAATCCAGTGGATTTTTAGTGGCTTAGATGTATTTTTGAGCCCTAAAATCAGAGAGGGGTGACCCTCTCACCCCTTGTTCTCTTTACTAGCCTTGTTGGCCTTCCAAAGGAGCTCCATTTTGCATGTTGAGAAGTCTTGTTTCAAGCCATTATTTGTGAGTTTCAAGGTCTGCCTTGACTCTGTCCAGAGCCCTTTTGGCCATATTTTGTGTCTTTGATGCATGTATAGAACAATCCCATTCAAGGCCTTTCAAAGGGGTCTTTATTTGCATGTTTCCTAGACCCCTTTCAGGCTCTTTTTAATGGGTTTTAGGACCCTCAGAACCTTTTCCCAGAGGTGATTTTTCCATTGTGTGTGTACATCATGCATGTGTAGAACAACCCCCTTATTGGCCTTTCAACGGAGCCCATCATTCTTGCATGAATTGACTGAGTTTCAGTGGTTATTTAGGCATATTTTGGCATGGCATACTTCTGTTTTTGGCTGGTTTGGTGAGCCTTCATATGCTCCATATAGTTGTAATGTAACTCATGGTTCACTAGCTTTCTTTGCATGCTTTGTTGACCCTTGATTTTAACACTTTTTGGCCATGCCTTAAACTGATATTGTGCTTATTTTGGACTGTCCTAGCTCTGTTTTTGGGTCTCATGGTTGAATAATGTTGGTTTTGCATGCTTGTAGTTCAATACCCATGCTTAACTTTGAGTTTCGAGGTTCATTTCATGCATATACTGAGGTGTGTTCATGTTTTGGGCTCATTATACATCATATTTCAGAGCTTGTTTGAATTCCATATTGTGATGTTTTGTACTCTTTAAATGTGTTTGAGAGTCGGACTTGTATGCCTTGTTTTCGGACCATTGAGTGAGCTCCATTTCGTTGCATTCCGAGCCATCATTTTAGGCCATTTCGCCACTATTTTAGATTTGCCTAGGGTCTATTTGGGGTTGGTTTTGCCTTTGGTGCATTGCTTTGGGTACCTCTAGTGTAACACACTTCACTAGTTTCGGTACCCGGGCCCCTTAGCTTGCATTGTGTGCCATATTTGCATGTTTCAAGACCATATTTTATGCCATTTCAGAGCTGTATCATGTGTCATTTTATGCCATGTTTCATCCTTTACCATGCTTTGGTAGAGTGGCATTTGATGCCTTAGGATCGGTCCCTTGCATTGTGCATGTTTGCATGTGTTTTGGCTATCTCGTTTCCATCATATGGCCACTAATTTGAGTGTGGCTGAGGTCCACTCATATTGGTTTAAGTCCACCTTGCATTGTGTATGCCATGTTGCAATGTGTTGTGCATGTTATGTTGTTAGCATTTTGTATGCCATGTCATTCCTCGCATCGTGCATGCTAGGTTGTTAGTCGCATTGAGTATGCCATAGGTTGTTAGTCGCATTTAGTTCATGAGCATTATGCATGCCATGTAGTGTTAGCATTGTATATGCTAGGTGCATGTTTGCATTTTCATCCCTTGCATGTTTGCATCATTCAGTGGCATTACATCTAGGATTGCATGTTAGAATTGCATTCACGCATAACATGCATATTGCATTTTGTCTGGCGTAGGGTTTAGTCCAAACACAGGAAACGAGGGACGTTTCGTACCCCAAGTGACGAAACGTGCCTCGATTCCCGATCGCCGACGCTCCGGATTATCCATGATGGAGTTTAGGCCTTGTTGCGTTCATATGTGCATTCATTTCACATTGAGTCATGCAATTCGATTCCTCGGCCATCATGCATCGAGATACGTGATTGGTGGCACAAGGATCGAGGACCACACTCCCTAGAGCTTGTGGAATGACGGGGAGAGTGGTCATGCACACATGTGTTGCAAATACCTTCTTTTCTCTTTCTCTTGCCTTTGTTGCAGAAAAACCAGAAACTGGAGGCAAGAACTGGTCGGCCGACCACCCCCTTTGGTTTTTCCCACATAAACTGGTCGGTGGATGGTCTCCAAGCCCAATAGCTAGTCGGTGGCCCTCCCACAGCTTCCCAGAGTGGAGTTTCAGCCTTTCGGAGTTTTGTACAAGTTTCTGGATTCAATTGCAAACAAAGGCGAGTCAAGGCATCGCGATGGAATTTACCGACAAGGCAAATTGAGCATGCATACACCCTTCATCATTCTAAGCAGAGCTGAGGCAATCCATTGCACGTAGCATAGCATGATAGTTTACTTTGCTTTCCTAGTTAATTTGTTAATTGAATAGGGTTTTGTAATGTTTAATCATTCATTCGGACTGTAATTATTTATTCGGACCCTCCGAGCGAGGGCATAACTGTAATAAGTGTGCGTGTGTGTGATGCATGTCTTCCAACCCCATGTCTTTCTCACTTTTATTTATCAGCTTATGATGGTTAGATTAGGGCATGTTTTCAATTGGCATACTTATGCTCGCATGTTTGCATCATTCATCTGTCTTGCATGCACCGGGCTCGACGCATCATACTAACTACATTGTATTTCAATTCCGAGTTGAATACTTGTTAGTTGTAGCATTATCACATGTCATCTTTTGAATGGCCAAGCCTATTGTAGTTGCATTCTTGTATGTGTTGCATTAGGCATCTTAGCATAGTTAGGATCATGCATAGATTTCTAACATAACTTTTGTTTTGGCTCGGAGTACTCGATAAGTATTTATGCTTTAGCATCCTTGCATGCGTATGAGTGACTGTCATGATAGCATGCTTACCATGAGGCTATGTGCTTATGTGATATAACTGCCAGAATACCTGTGGGTGAAGGTTGGGTTATTTGGATTGGAAAAACTCATCGACTGCGAGCTTTAAGCCCACTTGAGAGTGGCAAAATCATGTTTTCTAAGCCCACCTGAGGGTTGCAAATCCACATTTTAGCCTACTTGCGAGTAGCAAACCGCTTTCAAAAACAAACATTAGATGTTTTGTTCCAATTCAGGCAATCCGGTCTATATTTGTTTGTTGTGCGCGACACGTAGTAAATCTAGGCTAATAACCGGAATAAGAGCACATAATGTTTTCAAAACTCGATATTATGGTTAGTAGAGGCCGATCTTTGATCGGGCGAGCGGGGGTGCTCACGAAGTAACCTTTCCCAATCGTACCCAAGTTCCCGAGCCGAGGCAACTTTGGTGATGACAAACACGTGGCCTTGCGCAACGAGTCAGGGTTTCCTGAATTTCCCCAAAAATAAAATATTTAGATGGCGACTCTGTATCTGGCAAAGCAGTCCATGTTTGGCACTTCTTTCAAAAAAATTTGTTTTCAAAAATGATTTGCCGAATTTGGACTCTTTGATGATTCATCGGTCTTGCATTGCACTCTGCGAGATTAGATATAGGACCATAACATTTGAGTCCTGAACTGTAGTGAACCCAAAGAAACAGAACAGGATTTCCTTCCCGCGGTGTTCAGGGACGTCTACAGTTTCTGGCGACTCTGCTAGGGAGGTTAGAGAACTTGACTCGAACAGATGATATCTTATTTTGATTACACTTATGTGTTTCTTTGCATTGCATGTGCATTGGTGCACCTAGGACACTGTGTTTGCCGTATGCTATTCCTGAACGATTTGCCTGAGGCTCGCTTCGAGAAGCGTGCCATAAGGCTGATCGGTTGCGGGCTCTGCCACGACGAAACACAAACCCCGGTTTTACCGGGACACCCTTTTTGACCATTCGACCTAGTGCATATTGGAATCCACAGTGACTATTCCAAGCTTGGACAAGTTACTTACCTGATTATAGGTTGTTTGAAACCGCTGCGTACGTAGTGAAATCCTAGTTCCTGACAAAATAGGACAGGGAAACCCTACCCCAACAAAGGGGTGTTTTGGCTCTCACTTGCATGCTATGTGCTTTTAGAGTGCGTCTCTACAGGAATGCACGTATCAGTTTGCAAGTCTGGGTATCAGGCCTGTGGGCATCACCAGTTCAGTATTTTAGGAATCAGTTATCTGCGGGTATCAGATTCAGCTTTTGGGGTAGTAATTTGGGGAACAGTGATCAGCGATTGAATATAGTTATCCAGCCATGCCTATATCTGTCCTAGTGAAATTGGGCTGAGCAACTGCATGTTTTCTCTTTCAGTTCGGAGAATTCAGTTCAGAGCAGTTAGTATCTTCCTTCGCTGAGGCAAAGCAGAGAAATGCCAGTTAGGGCGCACCGGTTCATTTGATCCGTCAGTCACCAGTCACATCACCTCCGATCAGTTCAGCGGACTCGTGATGACACAGAACTCAGAGGAAATAGTGGTTATGGAAGCCACCTTAAACCAGGGAATCACCATACAAGGTGGTACCGATGTTGAAGTGCCACACCCACCCAGGTCACCTACCGCACATTCGATTTGGGAACCCCAATTATTTCAAACCCGTGAG
Organism: Camellia sinensis; assembly: GCF_055761805.1. Taxonomy (NCBI): domain Eukaryota; kingdom Viridiplantae; phylum Streptophyta; class Magnoliopsida; order Ericales; family Theaceae; genus Camellia; species Camellia sinensis. Next base: position 133,552,339 of record NC_138961.1, on the reverse strand, counting down.
CCCACCACTTTCGAGTTGATGGGAATGATTGGCGATATTTAGAGATCTGTGGCTGTTCTAGCCTACGGAATGTCGACTTTGCCACCAACCACATCGTATGCCGGGAACTTCATACCGGAAGAGCCCCTGCTACTGGGGTGAATTGTAATCGAACTTAGCCAACCTGAAGCCATCCTAAGTTCCGACAATGGCATGCCGACAACAACGGGGCTGCACTCTGATGTAGCAAATCAAACCTTCTACCAAGCCGAGGCGAGTGGTAAGAACAAGGTGAAGGTGGACACCGATCCCTACAAATAACTCCTGTGGGCTATTGAGGCTTTGAAAGCCGAAGGACTGAATAAACAACAGGTGCTCGCTGTTGCTGTAAAAACTGTGGATGACACTTTCCCCACTCAGAGTGAGAGCAGTTCAAGCCAAGGGGAAAACTGGGAGAAGGGCCATCATACCAGAAACGATCCTTTGAGCTTTAATCCTGCACCTGGAAAAGATCAGAAAGCCAAGGCAGCACCTACCGATCCTGTTGCTAGTGTGTCCGGCAAAGGTCAGCAAACCTCGAAGTACTTACCCCGAGGTCGCAGGGTCTTCCATGCCCTTTACATGCCTTTTTCTAAGGCGCTTCAAATCCTTGTTAAAAGGGGGCATCTCAAACCCCTCGAGCCGTGGCCTCTACTGAATCCCCTTCCAGCTAAACATGATGCAACTCAGTACTGTGCATACCATCAACAAACCGGTCACAACACCGACAACTGCTTCCGTCTTCACCACGAAGTGCAAGATTTGATTGACAATAAAGTCATCCTCCCGCCAAGCTCAGCAAAGCCTGTCAGTGTTGGGTTGGTGGACTTGGAGGATAATGCAAGTTTGTGATCAGGGGTTGGACCACCTGCGGGCGGCGTACGGTTTACCTCGGATGTGGCGTATGGCACACACTATTTTGAGCATTTGCGAACGCTAGTTTTGTAGTTTCTGACTTGGGCGTTGAGTCAGTTCTGTAGTTTTGTTTTGAGTCTGTCTCATTGTCTTGAGTTAGTCTTTTTGATTAAGGGTCTGTCTTGTTGTATCGAGTCAGTCTTGTTGTACAAAAGTCAGGTGATTCCAGGGGTGTTACCTCGGGCATCACCATTTTGTTTTGCATTTGTCTTTTCATTTTGTTGTGAGTCTGTTTCTGCTTGGAGCTAGTTACACCAACCAAAATTGAATGGAACAGCAGTAATTTTCACACTCTTGCATTTGCTTCTGCCTTGTGCCGGTTGTGCCAGAAAATCTAGGACGAATTGGCGGGGCATCTCACCTGCTCTTCTGCACCTTTAAATCATTGCAGTGACCTAAGTTTTTCAAAACTTTTTCTAACACGATGTGTTGAAAACAAAGAGGAAGGAATTCCTCGGGATTTGCAAAAATTTGATCAACTGAGAGAAAGAGAGGCGTGCTAAGCCCTTAATGAATGAGATCATGCTTGTTAATGTGAGCACTAAGAAGGACCCTGGCTTGATCCAGATTGGTTCTACACTGTCTTCAGTGCGAGCGATTTTGTCGCTTTCTTAAAAAAAAATTCAAAAAAATGTTTTGCGCGGTCCAGTGAAAACCTGTGTGGAATCGCTCTTGAGATTGTGCAGCTTAGGATCGCTCTCAGCCACGAGACCCAAATCCCCTGCTTTCAAACCTTGAACCTTAATTCATAATATTCAAAGGTCAATCACAATGTAAGGCCTGTGTGGCCAGATTTGCAGCAGCCCATGAATCAGGGGCAGGGAAGTCAGATCAAGAAGATCAGATGTCATCAAAAGAAACTTGCAAAGCTAGATCAGAAGCACCCCTCGAACTAGGGGTAAAAGATGCCAGATTGTGCTCAAAGAGCCGAAGATGGATCATTCCACAAATCAATGAAGATCGGCAAGAATGCCGAACTCCAGAAGGGAGGAAATAAGAAGACATTGCTGAAGGACAACCGAGTTCCTATCCACAACACTAGGGGCCAATTCAGCCCCCTATTGGATGGACTTCTGCATCGTCAGCAAACAGCGACCATTCTCCTGGATTCAGATGACTTCAGGATCTCAAAACCATTCGACATGGACAAAGCTACACTTTTACCCTCGAGAGGCTCGTTGGGCCGAAAACCCGGAAGGGCGACCCAGGCAAAAGTTAGAGCAAAAAAAAGAAGAAAAAGAAAAATGCAAAGAATGAAAAAAAAAGAAAAGAAGAAAAATGAAGAAAACAAAATGAAAAAAGAAAAAAAAAAGAAGAAAAGAAATGAAAAGAACTGAAAAGAAAAGAAAAACAAAGCTTGCAAGGTTGAAAACCCGGAAGGGCGGCCTTGGCAAAAGTTAGAGCGCAAAAGGAGAGGTTAATACCCGAGTGTACCTTAACCCCGAACTACGTAAGGCTTGATTCCCATGTTTGGGATACGTAGGCAACTTCGTTCTGAAGTCCAATCGTAAAATACTTCAAATTGATTGTGCCCATGTAATGGTTTTGATCATCTTCGCCTTCTCTGTATCTGAGAATTTGGTTGTGTTCGTCACTCTAAGGACTGATTACAATGCACTGCGGTACCATTCAAACAAAGGGCAACTTTCCATTTCCATACAATGTGCTGCGGTGCTATTCAGACTACGGGCAACTTTCAGTTGCCATGCAGTGCCGTTCAAACAAGGGGCAATCTTTCATTGTTTATGGGTCCGAGGTCGTGCATCTCAAGAGTAGGTTCCGTGCTCGTTGAGCAGTGGCCGTTTGCAAAAACAGTTTTGAGAATTTTTATTAAAGTTGACTAATTTTCTCGAAAATTATTCCATTTTTCCAAAACTGGACCATATCTTGGACCCAAAAAGGAAAATTTTCAGTGCTCATAACCTAACTTGCATGATTTCAAATCAGAAAATTGAACAAGCATGTTAATCTAACTCTCATGTCGGTCAAAATTGTTTTAGTAGAATACCAAAACAAAAAATGGTCAAAATAATGAACTAGGGGCACAGTTGAGTCAGGTATTCTATCTTTTCCTCGTTGTCAACATACTTGCCAGAAAAGGACACCATACTTGCCGGAAAGGGCATCGTATTCACCAAGAAGGGCACAACGGAAGCTAGCAAAAAAGGGCTGAAAGCTCTCATGTCCTCCGAGCAGCAAGGTATCAAGTCAAGTGCGAAGCACGAACTGGAATGGAGCAAGGTATATCACTCCCTTTTCCGGACAGATCTGATCACGTCCAAACATCCCAGCAGAGCATCGTCAACTGATGTCAGTTGCTGATCTGCTACGCGTCTGGTTGCATTGTAACCCCTTTGTGGGGGAAGTTCACTGTTGTGAGCAGAAGAAGGAGAATCTAGCAGAATGCTAGGGGCAAGAGCCTGCAACTTCTTGTTTATTCATCAACCACCCAAGGGAGGGATGAAAAATGAGAGATTAAAGAATAGAGAGATGTACGCTGAGAGGAAAAGCAAGGAAAGGGTTTTGAGAGAAAATCGAGCATGAGGGCCGAGTGATCTAAGAATCACAAATAAGAAAGGGTGGGAATAATACCCGAAGAAACTGGCTCCTCGTGCACTGAGAGGTCTGTCGTCTTTGTAACACGTCTGAGTGTCGTGTCTCTTGTTTTTGTTTGTCTCAATTCTTGTGTTTTGAGTCGTTTCAAGTGTCTGTGTTTGTGTTTAGGTTGTTTACCTTTTGTTTTTCTTTGTTGAGTCATAGTGCGTTGTGTTTAGTCGTAGGGTCAATACCCAGTTAAGAATTCATTTCTCAATTTCAAAATGAATCGTTTTGTGCTCAGGAGTGCCGTGTGGTTCTCCACATTTGTGCAAAATAGGATTTTGTTCTTTCAAAAACTGCAGGGTTTGACCCAGGTCAAGTGGGAATAGTAAAACCAAGACTTATCTGAAGCTATGAAAGTTCCGGGCTACAAAGAAAAAGAAAAGAGGGAAAATGTCGGGCATCTGAGTTTGTTTTAACTTCTGCAAGTTTCGTCATCGCATCCTGTATGTTCAGAATGAGCTGTGTGTTCAAAATTAAAAGAATACTGTGTTATGAGCCGTGTGTTCAGATCGAGTAGTGTTGTGTTATGAGCTGCGTGTTCAGAATTGAAATGTGTGAGCTGCGTGTTCAAAATGAGCTGTGTGTTCAGAAATGAAAATTTATGAGCTGCGTGTTCAGAATTAAGAATGAGCTGCGTGCAAATGAAAATGTATGAGCTGCGTGTTCAAAATGATGTGAATGAGCTGTGTGTTCAGAAATGAAAATTTATGAGCTGCGTGTTCAGAATTAAGAATGAGCTGCGTGCAAATGAAAATGTATGAGCTGCGTGTTCAGAATTGAAATGTGTTAGTTGCGTATTCAAAATGATGTGAATGAGCTGTGTGTTCAGAAATGAAAATTTATGAGCTGCGTGTTTAGAATTAAGAATGAGCTGCGTGCAAATGAAAATGTATGAGCTGAGTGTTCAAAAATTGAAATGTGTGAGCTGCGTGCTCAAAGTGAAGTGAATGAGCTGTGTGCTCAGAAATGAAAATTTATGAGCTGCGTGTTCAGAATTAAGAATGAGCTGCGTGCAAATTAAATGAATGGGCTGCGTGTTCAGGAAAAATTCAAAAGTTTGGGCTGTGTGTTCAACTTTCAACAAGTGTGTGCTGTGTTCACAATCAAAAATGGGCTGCGTGTTCAAAAATTCAAGAGTTTGGGCTGCGTGTTCAACTTTCAAAAACTGTGGGCTACGTGTTCACTACAAGAGTGTGGGCTGTGTGTTCACCATCAAGAGTTTGGGCTACGTGTTCAACTTTCAAAAACTGTAGGTTGCGTGTTCACTACAAGAGTGTGGGCTGTGTGTTCACCATCAAGAGTTTGGGCTGCGTGTTCAACTTTCAAAAACTGTAGACTGCGTGTTCACTACAAGAGTGTGGGCTGTGTGTTCACCATCAAGAGTGTGAGCTGCGTGTTCAACTTTCAAAAACTGTGGGTTGTGTGTTCACAACAACAAGCTTGAGCTGTGTGTTCAGATTTCAAGAAAGTGTGGGCTGCGTGTTCACCGCAAGAGTTTGAGCTGTGTGTTCGGATTTCAAGAAAATGTGGGCTGCGTGTTCACGACAAAAGTTTGAGCTGTGTGTTCAGATTTCAAAAATGTGGGCTGCGTGTTCATGACAAAAGTTTGAGCTGCATGTTCAGAAGTTCGAGTGCTTGAGCTGTGTGTTCAAAATACAAACCGAATGCTGTGTTATGGACTGAGTGTTCAGATTGAGCTGTGTTATGAGCTGTGTGCCTAAAAATGAGCTATGAGCCCCCCAACAACGAGCTGTGTGCCCGAAAATGAGCTGTGTGCTAAAAAAATGAGCTGTGCCACCGAAACGAGCTGTGTGCCTGAAAAATGAGCCGTGTGCCCGAAAAACGAGCTGTGTGCCCGAAAAATGAGTTGTGTGCCTGAAAACGAGCTGTGTACCCAAGAATGAGCTGTGTGCCCGAAAATGAGTTGTGTGCCCAAAAAATGAGCTGTGCGCCTGAAACGAGCTGTGTGCCCGAAAAATGAGCCGTATGCCCGAAAAACGAGCTGTGTGCCCGAAAAATGAGCCGTGTTCCCAAAAATGAGTTGTGGGCCCCCCAAATGAGCTGTGTGCCTGAGATCTGCTGTGTGCTTGAAAAAACGAGCTGTGTGCCCGAAAAATGAGCTGTGTGCCCAACAATGAGCCGCGTGCCCCTAAAACGAGCTGTGTGCCCGAGATCTGCCGTGTGCCCGAAAAATGAGCTGTGCCCCCAAACGAGCTGTGTGCCCGAAAAATGAGTCGTGTGCCCAAACACGAGCTGTGTGCCCGAAAAATGAGCCATGTGCCCAAAAATGAGCTGTGTACCCCAAAACCAGTTGTGTGCCCAAGATCTGCCGTGTGCCTGAAAAACGAGCTGTGTGCCCCCAAACGAGCTGTGTGCCCGAGATTTGTCGTGTGCTCGGAAAAATGAGATGTGTGCCCTAAAATGAGCCGTGTGCCCAAAAACGAGCTGTGTGCCCCCAAACGAGCTGTGTGCCCGAGATCTGCTGTGTGCCCGAAATATGTGCTGTATGCCCGAAGTGAGTTGTGTGCCCTCAAAATGAGCTGCGTGCCCGAAATGAGCTATGTGCCCAAAAGAGCCGTGTGCCCAGATAAACAGAGCACTGTGTTTCGAGCTGCGTGCCAAATAAACAGAATATTGTGCTGTGAGCCGCGTGCCAAACAAACAAAGTGTTGTGTAGTGAGCTGTGTGCCAAATGAATGGAGTGCTATGTCGTAAGCCGTGTGCCATTACTTGCATTGTGTATACATTTTATCGCGCTATTTTGCGCATCGCACTGTTTTGTGCACTTTACTTGCATTGTTCATGCGTTTTATCGCACTTCTTTATTGCACCTTCCTCACACTTTTTGTACATTGTATTTCACTCGCACTATCTTGTGCACTTGTGTTGTCTAACGCTTCGCACTATTTTGTGCATCGCACTGTCCTGTGCATTACATTCATTCGCTCTATTTTGCGCACCTCAATCGCACTGTTTTGTGCAGTTTATCATTCGCGCTATTTTGCGCACCTCAATCGCACTGTTTTGTGTAGTTTACATTCGCGCTATTTTGCGCATTGCACTGTCCTGTACATTGCATTCATTCGCGCTATTTTGCGCACCTCAATCGCACTGTCTTGTGCTTTGCATATCACATCGCATTATCTTGCGCACCTTATCTGTATCGCACTGTTTTGTGCATTCACCCTGCTTGTACTGTTTTGTACACCTTTAGCATCGCACTATTTTGTGCATCTGTTTAGCACTGTTTTGTGCATTCACTCTGCATCGCATTGTTTTGTGCACCCTCTGGTCTAGGAGACCTTAAATCCTCTAAAGGTGCAATTCCTTTGGTGTTTGTCGTGCCCGAACAACTTCCGATGGTCTGGTATAGCCACCTGGCTGTGTTTGCGGTGAGTTCCTAGGTGACCAACTGAGACGGTGGAAACTAGAGTTCGAATGGCTCTTGCCTAGAATGCAAAGGTTCAGGATTTCCGAGACTAAAGTCTGGTTTAAATACCTAGAGGTATATCCTCGGCTCAAAATCTGTATGGCAGTCCCATAGATTGAGATAGCATGTGTATGCACCTCCATTTTGGATACTGAACCAACCTAGTCTGTCACCCTGTTGAAGAATAGGAAAAGCTGCGACCACAGTCAGGGAGAAAAGTAGTACCTGTGGTTCAACCGAAAAGAAGGGGAAGATTCCCACATCAGCATGAGGTAAGACATTGCTGAGGTAGGTCATTGCCAATTGCCCCTGTAAGGTACCTTCATTTCCTATCTATTGCATCACATTATGTTTATTGCATTGCATATAGCATCCATCGCATGCATCATTTCCATGTTAAGCCTGGTCTGGCATGTACCCATACTTTTCACGTCAAAGCATAGTTATGAGATTTTGTGTACGCACCTATTCCACTAAAGGGATTGTGGTTTGGGGGTGACGGCACCATTTCCGTGTTAGACGTGGTTTGTTTGTGTCCATGCCTTTCCTAGGCAAGATACGGTTTGGCCATGTGCCTTATCCATTGCATTCATTGCATTGTAGTGTAGTGTGTTGCATCCAGCATTTAAGATCGTGATCTTTTCTCAGCAGATCATTCCTCACTTATATCATGCCACCCAATTACTTGTATCTTGTGTTCCGTTTACACACGCATAGTTCTGCATGTGTACGCGCCTATTCCACTGATGGGATTGTGGTTTGAGGGTGTCGGCACCTTTTCTATGGTAGACGGATTTTGCATCTCCATCATCTTTATGATATTTCTGTGGTTTTATATTGCTTGTGGTTTGATCATCTCAAATGCATTGCATATCATTTGCTTTGTTTACTACATTGTTTTGTAATATCACATATCATTTCGCATTTTGCCCATGCCTGCGGGCACATCTCTTTGATTATCTTGCTTGTTTGTCTAAGTCTTCAGCCTTGTCAAAAATGGGTCGTCTCTGGGCTTTAACATTCACTCCCATCACTTATGACTTTCGAGTTCTGTCAAAGAGGGGCAACTTTAGACACCCCATTTTTGACCGACCTTAAGACTCAGACGTCACCAATTGAGCGCTCGGTGATGATGTATATTGTGCTCGTTCTGGGGTTTTAGAGTCTCGGCTGCGAGCCTTGCCTCCGGACTTCGGGGCTCTTTTGCGTTTTGCCTCGGTTTGCTAACCAGGTCCTGTTTTCTCTATTTTCTCTTCTCGAAGAGAGTGAGAGGTCTCGTAGACCATCTCTCAGTGGCCGTAGGCTACATTTCGTGGTCATAGGCCATTTTTCCCGTTAGGAGACCAGTTTTCGATTTTCGGAGCCATCGGTCGTATGCCTTGGTTCGGGACTGCTTAACTATCTCTGTTTGCTCCGATTTTTGGCACACACCTTGTTTCCTCTCTTTTGAGAGACACTGTGGCCCGAGAGACCACCTCCGTGGTCGCACGCCACTTCCGGTACCTAACAGCCTGTTTTCGGGGCCCCAGGCCGCGTGTTTTGGCCCCCGAACCATCGTTTTTCATGAGTTAGGGTTCATTTTTGGTATGGACCCTATTTTCATTGTTTAGAAGGTGGTAGGATGGTGGGAGACCAGCAATTCTTTTGAAAGCCATTTTCTCTCTCCTCCAGCCGATTTTCTTGACAGAAAGTTGGTTTTTCTCACTTTTGGACCTTAATTTCTGATCTCCTATACCACCATTGTGTTGTACTCATCTGGAAGGCCACCAATATGGGTAGGCCGACCAGCTTTTCTTCCTGACCCTTTTGAACCATACTAGAAAGCTGGTTTTTCTCTCTCTTGGGTCACATTTTCTGGTCTCCCACCATACAGCTGTATTCTACTCATTTGGGAGGCCACCTTTCTGGTATGGCTGACCAGCATTTCACCTTGACCCTTTTGACCCCTGGTCGGCCGACCACCTTGGCTTGTCGGTCAGCCTTCTACTTTTTGGCCTTCCTGAGTACAATACAGCTGTGCCAGCTGTGTAGCACTTGACCCACTGTCCGAGATTTTAAACCTTTTGTTGGTCTTTTTAAGTTGGTTTTGACCCTTTTGCTTAGTTTCTAAGAGAAACTTGACTCTTTTGTCAAGCTTTTTGAGGAAGCTTGACCCTTTTGGTCCGGCTTCCTCAAGAAGCTTGACCCTTCTTGGTTAAGCTTCTTTGAGAAGCTTTGACCCTTTTTTGAGTCTTCTCCAAGAAGTCTTGGCTCTTCTCCTCTATAAAACCAACACTCCCCCTCCATTTGCAAGGGTTAGAAAAAACCAGCCAAGGCATACACACTCCACCCTCCATAGCTCTCTCATCCAAGCTCAAATACCCCATTGTTCTTGGCCATTACACCACACCTCATAGCCTACCACCTCCACCATCCATTCAAGCACCTTGGAGCTGATTTTTAGAGGTTGAAGACTCACTATTTTGGTCCAGAAGCTGCTGGCCTTCTTCTCTTCAAGGGTAAGTCTCCATTTCCCTCATTTTGACATTGTTTTGCTCCATAGTTTAGCCCTATTTCCAAGCATTTTTGGACTTCGACGTAAACTAAAAAAGGTCTTTTTTTGAGCTCCTCTTCAAGTTTGTTCAATGTTATTTTTTTCACTACAATAAAAGTAACCTATGGTGACGAAAACTAGTGAAGAAAATAAATTTCGTCACTAAATAAAAATAATTCGTGAGGAATTTATAAATTTTGTCACATATAATAAAAAAAATAAAAATGATAGGTGACGAAATTTATTTTCGTCAATAAATACTTCATTTTAAGGGAGGAAAAATTAAGTTTTGTCACCAAAAATTTTCCCGCTAATTTTTTTGGGTGGCGCCAAAATTTTGGGACTTTTGGTGAGAAAAAAATTTGTCACTAATTATAAAATTATTTGTGAGGAATATATTTTCGTCACCAAAACGTTTTTAATATTTTTGATATCTTTTGGTGAGGAAATAATATTGTCACCAATTTTGGTGGGAAATTTTTGATATATTGAGCTGCAATAAAAAAAAAGGGTATTAATTTTTTTACCCCTTTTTTGTTTATCATCTCTCTCTCTCTCTCTCTCTCTCTCTCTCTCTTAAAATAGGGTATTAATTTGTCTTACCTCTTGCTCCTCCATCACGCCGATTGCCATCGTCGTTGCCTTTATTTGCCTTGCCGATTGCCGCCGCCACTGCCACTAGTAGCCTTATCGGTAACCACCACATCTTCTTCACTCGGTGATTTGGTACGTGATTTCTCTTTGCTCTTTTTCTGGTGTCTTTTTCTCTTATTCTTTGTTTTGGTATGATGACGAAAATTAGTGAAGAAAACAAATTTCGTTACTAAATAAGAATAATCGATGAGGAATTATAAATTTTGTCACGTATAATAGAAAAATAAAAATAATAGGTGACAAAATTTATTTCCGTCAATAAATACTTACTTTTAGGTGAGAAAAAAATTACGTTTCGTCATCTAAGTTTTTCCCACTAATTTTTTTTTATGGCACCAAAATTTTGAAACTTTTGGTGAGGATTTATTTTTTCACCAATTATAAAATTTGTCACTAATTATAAAATTATTTGTGAGAAATATATTTTCATCACCAATAATTTTTAATAGTTTTGAGACGTTTTGGTGAGAAAATAATGTTATTACCAATTTTGGTGAGAAAATTTTGATGTATTGAGCGACAATGACCAAAAAAAAGGGTATTAATTTTTTTTTACCCCTTTTCTGTTTATCATCTCTCTCTCTCTCAAAATAGGTGCTACTACAAAACAGTTAAAGATCACACTTTGACAAATAAAAATATCTCACTTTTATTAGAAGTGTGATAAAAAAAATTAAATTGATATTTTAATTACACTTAATTTGATTGAGTGTGATAATATTTATTTTTTATGTCACTTTTCAATTAAATGTGATTATATATATATATTTTTTTTTAATCTCACCTTCTAAATGTGATTATATAAAAAAAATTTAATCACAACTTCTAAATAAGTGTGATGAATATATATTGTAAAAAATTAAATTCAAAAAATTCAATTAAATTTCTTTTCTTCTTCTCTCTTTTGTGATTCACGCTCTCTTTCTCTCTCTCTCTCTCTCTCTCTCTGTCAGAGAATGATAAACACCTCATGGGCACAACCTTTGCATCTCCTCCTCTTCCCTGAATTCGGATCCTCTTCCCCAATAGAGACCCACTTCGCCATAGACGGTGCTTTTCATTTCTCTTACAACCCTTCGAAACTCATTGGCTTGGGAAAGACCTGCAATTTTGGTACAGTTCTAAACCTAGAGTTTGTTTCTTTTTTTTTTCTTAAACCCTTCCCTTCTTAAATTAGGGCATTTGATTAAACTATTTGGATTTCAATTCAACGATTTCTGGTGGGCGGTTTTGAATTAGGGCATTTGATTCAACGATTTTTGGGTGGGGGGTTTTGATTTTTTTTTTTATATATATAAAATTCTTAGGTAGTGAGCTTCCCCCCCCCCCCTGTTTCTCCTTTTTTTTCTTATTTAAAAAGAAAAAAGAAAGAAAAATCTAACAGACACCATGCTTATGGATGTGAATCCAGAAACTCTAAGATTTGTCTTTTTTTTATATGAGTTTCAATAGTCTAAATGGGATTCAAGTTTTGAAATGGGTTTGAAATATACAAGTGTTCTCTAGCCTTGTCTAAATCAATTTTATGTTTTTGTTTTTCCAATTTTTTCATTATGTAATGCAATCTATAATATCTATGAAGTTCATGTCTTCTTCTTTGTAGTTTTGCACCTTAAATGTTTATTTATTTACTTCATTGAACTTCAATGTAATGGCTTTCATTTTCCTGCATATTTCCTACAACTACAAAGGGTTTTGCACCTTAAATGTTCATTTATTTACTGTGGTATATGATTTGTTTGTACTAATTGTCCATATGGTACGTAGATTCAATCATTTCACTTTTTATTGGATTGAAACTTTTGTCTAATCTTTGTATTTTGTTAGGATTTCCCCTCTTGTTTTTGACAGGAAACAAACAAGAATTCTGCATGTCAAGTGTTTGAAGATATTTCCGAGAGATAACCCATCAACCCATCAAACCATCAACCCAATGCTATTGAAAAACTTATGGTATATTAACCTCTTATAAAATGACTATTCTATTTGTAATAGAGCATAAAAGTTTTTAAGAATTCAAATCAGATATTGTAAAGGGAAGGGAGTGTCGTATATCAATGTTGTGCAATTGAACCTATAATAGATTTTTTTTTTATTTTAATACTGCCTCACCTATAATAGATTTTAATTAATTTATTTATTTTTGGTGTAGGAACATTTCTTTTCTCCTTGAGTAGGGGTGGTAGTGATTTGACAACCACAACCATTGGTAAAGCTCTGGGGTTGCGAGAAATTCAGGTCAATGCTTACCCTAAATACATTTATGTCAAAAGTTGTTCATATATCTGCATATGTATACATGGATATGGGATAACATTGTAGATAACATACTATGGAATAGTGTGAAACAGTGCATTCTTATGAGCTCCAGTTGTATGAAAATTTAATTCAGGTTCTATAATTTGTAATTGCACGACTTCCATACAAGTTTCTAGACAAATAAGAACATGTTTTTCAATCCATTACTGGTGTGGAAGGATGTTGATAGTGTTTTGACATGTGATCCTAACATATATGCACTCGCAGAACCTGTGCCATATCTAACATTTGAGGACCCGGCAGAGCTTGTTTATTTTGGTGCTCAGGTATCATTTTAGGGAAATTCTACTATACACACCTCCTACCATATGCACCCCTAAGTTATTTCATTTTCTTCTTTAGTTATGACCAATTTTCTTATTTAGTTATGACCATATTTTAGTTATAATTCATGAGATCTTTGGTTATGCGTCATGTGTTGTTTGGTTATAGCCTCTCTTTTTTTTTTAGTTATGACTCTGAAAGTATAAAGTTATGTCATTTTCTTTTTTAGTTATGAGGTGCATACAGTACACCCTAATCTAGAAACAAACACTGCTAGACAAAACAAATGGAGGTAGACTATGAATTTTCCATAAGCCCCATCCAGAAGGATGATGGACAAAAACAAATCAAAGGCTTCCATAACCTGCGAACCAAGAGCCCCAAAACTAAATTGAACTATATGAATCATACTGAATCTCAATTGAACCATACGATTCACTTAATTTAAGATTCAACAGAACAAATAGAATCTTTTCAGTTGAAACTTGTATCAAGTTGTGAATCGTAAGATTCTTATAACCATGATTGTTCTTACTTGTGTATATATGTACATAGAAGCATTTAGATTTGTAATTTGTTTCACTCAATTTGAGGAGAAGTTTGAGGAAATCAATGGTGATGAGGCATCCCCAAGTATTCCTTTGATATCAGGGTTTGATGGAAATTCAGCTACACCAATGGTAACTGAAGAAAGCAGAAATGACACTGAAATGCAGGGTCAAGAAGATCATAGACTATGCTCTGATAAAAATGCCTCACAAGACTTTGTGAGTGGGATCATGAAGATTGTCCCAGAAGTTGATGTGAGTCCTTGAATTTAACCAATTATCAGTTGTTTTGGTTATGAGGTACAAATTGCCAAGAAGCTTTTATTTGCACACCACACTTCTCAGTTCACACCCTTTTTTTTCGTTCAGATATCATATTATTTATCAAACAAAAATAAATTGCTTGGATATCAACCAAACAAAAACCCAGTTCGGTTGTTGATATCTGAACGATTAATTTTTGTTCGGATGTTGATAGCCAAACAATTGATTTTTGTTTGGTCGTTGATATATGACTACCGAATTGGTGTGAATTGAGAAAAAGGGTATTGTGCTAATAGAAGCTCCCAAATTACCAATGGCAAGTCAAACTCAAAACTCATAACACTCTTAGAATAGCTTCGTACCATCTGCCAAGAGCAACTATAACCAATGCTATTTAGAGAATAATTATTGCCTTGCGGCTTTACCAAAAACCAGTAGCCAGAGTTTTCCTATCAGTGGTGGTCCAAGTCCATGGACGGTCTGCAAATTTGCTTACCTTGGGTTAGCAAATCAAAATAGAGAGAGAACATCATGATTTTGATATATGTATATGTATATATTTTTTTGGTCTTTGTAAAGCGATGCAGATTACTAGCTTTTACCAGATGGCGATGTTAGCATTACAGATATGTGGATAGAGCATATCCTATACTCTTGAGCTTGTGTGCCTATGTGGGTTTTGAGATTGCGAGATCACATAAAGAGTTTTGTTCCAGATCTGTACCCAGTTACTTATGGGTGGTGTTTTCTATTATTGTTGGTGATCACAGGATATGCTGAAGTATCACATGAAGTAAAGCTGAAGGCTGGTCTGTTTGATGTGGGCTTGGAGGACATTAAGAGGGCCAGGCTACAAAAATGCAGCAGTTCTTTGAGTGGTCCTCAAAAAGGAAAGTTGGTGTTTTTAATTTATGTTAATTTTGTACCCAGCTTACCTCTATGCATATCTAATTTTGGATGTTGTATTGTGTGGATGATTATTACATCTGGTCTATTTTTGAAGCCTATCTCGGTGGGCTGTGTCTAGAGGTATTTTTCTGCTCCTTTTGTTGTATGCTGCTGCTATATGCTTTGCTGCCAGCTGCTGCTCTATCTATTCCTTACTGTTGTGGCCTTATGCTATTTGCTATGCTACATGGCTGCATATTACTGCATGGTTTTTCAAGTTATACTATAAAATGTACTAAATTATTGCTTAGCATAACAGTTAAAAGCATGATCTGTGGTTTTTATATTTTGTCTTATTATCTGTGATGTTCGTTCATGTGATTTTGATATTATCTATCATTTTTCTACAGTCTCATTTAAAGATATTCCTGTCACCAAGTTTTACTTGCCATAAATTTTGGAATTAAACAAAATTCTTAGTCTCATCATTTGCAGAATTCTGGTAGAGAAGTAGTTCCTTGAGTTGTTTTCATTTTGTGGGTATATCATTTGCTTAGCTGAATGAGTTCAAACCTTCATGTTACAACTTTTCAATTGAAAATAAAAGCAAAACTTTGACAGTTTATAGCTTTATGATTGCAGTTAAATCATTGCTAGCATGATGGGTCTCGGAGACATTAGAATTATAAAACATTCCAACTTTAATTGTATGTTTGACACATCTTCATTGATTCAACTCTCTCTGTAATTCCGGTGCTTTTCCGATGAGTTTACAATGATCTCTGGCTCTGATTTCGAGTATTTTTTGTTCTTTCTTTTCTTGTTGGTGCAGTGGATCCTGAAACAGCGCTTTACACGGAGCCATGGCACGCTTGTGCTGGTCTGCTCGTGACAGTGCCTCGTGAAGGCGAGTGCATGTTCTATTTTCCTCAAGGACATATTGAGCAGGTTAGTTTCCAACTCTAGGCAATGAATTTATTATCTGTGAAGTGTTTTGAGATTTGATAAATATCTCATAAACCTGAGTTAGTTGGGTGCAAATCTCAGGCGATGAATTTGATTTTCAACCCTAGAATTTGAAATTCGTTGATTTCGAAGAGTTAAAAAACTTCGACTTGAACCAGCATTTGGCAGGACATGATCCGCGTGAGACTTCGAGTGGTCCAGATTCATATCCAAACAGGTCCACAGGACACAGGAACAGTCGCCTTAGCAGAAAAGCAGAAAAAGAAAAAGGTAATCTACATCTCACTTTTGAGCTTAAACAAGGAAATGGCAGTATGAACTCTCTCAACCTCTCAATCTCATTCTCTATCTCTCTTTGTCTCTCTCAATCTTTCTTTCTCTCTTTGTTTGTCAATCTCCTGCTCTCTCTTTATGGTTCTTTTGAAATCTCTATTTTTCATTCATTGTCACTCAGATCGCCCCTTGGATTGTCCAAAATGATCTCTCTAGGGCAACACAAAATCAACATTTTTAGGTATTTCCTTTGATTAATCTCTGGCATGTTTTTTTTTTTTTTCCTCTGTCTCTATATATTCTTTGTATTTTGCAGCAATTTATGCATATCTATTTATTGCAATTGAAATTATTAATTTTCTGTGCATAATGGAGTTTGATCCATTGTTGATTTAAGTACGATTCTGTGTTTTCTACACTAATGTGTTACAAATACTACTCATACTTTAATTTAATTTTGTTCAATTTTAATGGAATAAGAAATTCTTAGCCTACTTGAGATCGTTCTGGTAGATGCTTTGTTCATATATATATATATATATATATTTGCTGGGAATTTGGAGCGACATTATTTGGATTTTTTTTTTAAATTTAATGCAGCTTTGAAATATCTAGAAATTGGAGCAACATTATTTGGATCGTCGTTGCCTTGCTGCTGCTTGTTTCCTCAATGCAGCTTTGAAAGATCTAAAAATTGGGTACTTTGTGTTATGATCTATTCCCCATCATAATGTGTATTGATCAGGTGCAAGCTTGGATTTGAAGAACATATATCTCCATGGTGAGTTTTTTTGTACATCTCATATTTCATATAGGAATGAAAAATAACAATAATGATTTGATTTGAAAGATCTGAACTGCCATTGGATTCTAGTGAGTGATCCATGACACCATATTCTTCATTTTCCATCTCTTTTTCTGTGTTTTCACCCCTGTCAACTATCTTAACATCCTCATACACCTGAATGGCTTATCACAGTGGATCTTTAAAAGCAATCATATTTAGAAGTAGAAAAAAACTTAATGACACCAGATAAAAGTTATTTAAAAATTGATATAGGGTGAGTCTTTTTCTAGTGTTTTGTGGCCATTCTTGCCATAAGTGCTAATGAGTCAGTGAGCATTCTTGTAAAGATAACATAACTTAGATAGGTCATTGACTTAATCTGGTCGACTAACAGATGGGGTGTGGGCTGCAGGTTTGGATACAGTATTATTTGGGTAAAATACAAGCCTAATTCCATTTATCTAGTTGCTCATAATAGCAGTCAATCTTCTCAATATGAAATTGTGCAGTCCCAAATGAGTTTTAAAGTCTAAAATGGTGGAAAATAAATAGTTTTTGTTTTGGCTTTTAATATGAAGACGGATCCTATAGAATAGATCTTGTTCAAGTAAGGTCGTACCTTGTACTTCTGATCTTATAAATACACCTCTTCTTTCTCATATTGTTTCGATGTGGGACTCACTGTCTGTGTCTCAGAGATTGATTTTTTAGATTTATATATTTTTTTATTAGTCTAGTTTTCTTCAATTGTTTCACATCTGTTTTCCATACTGAATTTGATACTAGGGAAGTTGTAATTGTAAGTGGATTTGGAATTTCTGTTTGGGTGCAAAGAAAATCACTTCAAAAGATCCTCACAATTTTCGTAGCATTGATATGCTCTTTTGACTCAGTAATTTTCTGATATGCTTTGTTGAGCTATTGTTTAGACTCGAAGAAGAATGACCTTATGTTTATGAACTCAGACAAGTTTAGTGACTTCCATATCAAAATTTGAGAGCGAAGAACCATGTTGGCAATCAAGACAGGGAAATTCTCTTCAATAAATTGTTATTTTCACATTCTTTGGGTTTTGGGATTTTAATACGAAGACGGATCCTGTGTTTTAATATGAAATTGTGCAGTCCCAAATGTGTTTTAAAGTCCAAAATGTAATAAAAGAACTTTTTCTGGTTTTTTAGTTGTAATAACTTTTACATATGACTCCAATTTTGAGACTCAAATGGAATGCCTGATTAAACAACAATGTTATACTGTTTGAATTCTTGTCATTGCTATTTTTAGAATGCTTAACGTTACGCTTTTATGTTTCTTTTTTCTTTTTTGCTTTTTGTTTTTTTGCGACAGTAACAAAATGGTCGCCAAAAAACATGTTAGCATTTTTCTTTATTTTTTGCGACGGCAAAATAGCCATCACCATAAATAGTTTCGGCAGTCGCGAATAATTTGCGACTGTTACTTTGTCATCATAAAAAGTATTTGTCACCCCCACATTTGCGACCCCCATTTACCATCGCATGGACGATGGCAAAAGGTCTTTTGTGACTATATTTTTATTATTTGCGACGGCTTGTGGCGGTCGCAAAAAGTGTTTTTTTTAGTAGTCTATACAATGTAATTGATAATATGTTAATGTTTTTCTTGTTTTTTTTTTTTTTTGCAGATTGGTTTTTGATGACATTTGGAAGCATATTTGCAAATCAAGATCAAGTGTTGATTTTTTTTTTTTTTTACTGAAGTGATACTTAGTTGTAGTTGCAAATCAAGATTGAGTGTTGACTTTTTTTGTGGACTCCATGTTAGTTCATTTTGGGATTTGCTTTGATGATTTTTTTGTTATACGTAATGAATTATTATTAAAGTTGTTTGATGGATATATTTTGATTTATATTATAATTGTTTAGTGAATTGTTTTGTGGAGTGGTGTATAATAGCTAGTGGATTTCTTAGTACATTTAAAAGGCTATTGGCATATAAGCACAGATATTTGTGAAATAATAATTTAAATTGAAATATAAAATATGGAACAAGTTTAGTGACAAATTTGTTTCATCATTTTAACTTGTTATTATGACAAAGTGATTATTCGTCAATAATAAATATTTTTTGTGAGAAAATTTATTACAAATTATATATGAAAGTTTTCATTGATTTTGTTATTTGGTGACTACGGGTTGGTTTGGCAAGGGCTCATTGGGCTTTTTTGGCTCAATGAGCCATAAAAGACAGAATAGGCTCACGAGCCACAACAGACAAAACATCTCATCCAACCCCATAATCATTACACGCTTCTCTCACAGAAAAAAATCAAAAAAGCCAAAAAGCCAAAAGCCCTTCGCAAACTAAGCTTTTGAGCCCAGGCTCATATAGTCAAAAAAGTCAAAAAGCCAAAAAGCCAATCCACTTCCCAAACGGAGGCTAAAAATTTCGTCACGTATATAAATTCTTGCTACGAAATATATTTCGTCACCCATTTGACTTTTGGAGACAAAAAATTTCGTCACTTTTACATCTTACTGTGACGAAATTATTTCCTCATCAATGATCAACATGTGTGACAAATTTATTCGTCAACTAAAATTATTAATATGGTGCGGAATAATTATTTGGTGACAAAAATGAAAATTTTTGGTGACAAAATCTTGTTTTATTGGTGACAAAAAATTTCATCACTGAAATAATTTCATTGGTGACGAAATTATTTTTCATCACGGTGGTTTTTAGTGACGAACATTCAATGACGAAACTGGTGATGAAAATATTTCCTCACAAATATCTATAGTGACGAAATTAGCTCTTTGGAGACAAAAAAATTTCGTCATTCAAGACCCAACTTGTTGTAGTGTTTGTTCGGGGTCATCTACCCCTTTCATGCTTCATTTCCTCATGCTTTGAGCCATACATTCGAGCATTTGCATTGGCCTCGGTTTGGCCTTTTAGCCATTGAAATCTAGTGGATTTTTAGTGACTTAGATGTGTTTTTGAGCCCTAAAATCAGAGAGGGGTGACCCTCTCACCCCTTGTTCTCTTTACTAGCCTTGTTGGCCTTCCAAAGGAGCTCCATTTTGCATGTTGAGAAGTCTTGTTTCAAGCCATTATTTGTGAGTTTCAAGGTCTTCCTTGACTCTGTCCAGAGCCCTTTTGGCCATATTTTGTGTCTTTGATGCATGTGTAGAACAATCCCATTCAAGGCCCTTCAAATGGGCCTTTATTTGCATGTTTCCTAGACCCCTTTCAGGCTCTTTTTAGTGGGTTTTAGGACCCTCAGAACCTCTGCCCAGAGGTGGTTTTGCCATTGTGTGTGTACATCATGCATGTGTAGAACAACCCCCTTATTGGCCTTTCAAAGGAGCCCATCATTCATGCATGAATTGACTGAGTATCAGTGGTTATTTGGGCATATTTTAGCATGGCATACTTCTGTTTTTGGCTGGTTTGGTGAGCCATCATATGATCCATATAGTTGTAATGTAACTCATGGTTCACTAGCTTTCTTTGCATGCTTTGTTGACCCTTGATTTTAACACTTTTTGGCCATGCCTTAAACTGATATTGTGCTTATTTTGGACTTTCCTAGCTCTATTTTTGGGTGTCATGGTTGAATAATGTTGGTTTTGCATGCTTGTAGCTCAATACCCATGCTTAACTTTGAGTTTCGAGGTTCATTCCATGCATATACTGAGGTGTGTTCATGTTTTGGGCTCATTATACATCATATTTCAGAGCTTGTTTGAATGCCACATTGCCATGTTTTGTACTCTTTAAATGTGTTTGAGAGTCGGACTTGTATGCCTTGTTTTCAGACCATTGAGTGAGCTCCATTTCGTTGCATTCCGAGCCATCATTTTAGG
This sequence comes from Camellia sinensis, assembly GCF_055761805.1. Lineage (NCBI taxonomy): Eukaryota > Viridiplantae > Streptophyta > Magnoliopsida > Ericales > Theaceae > Camellia > Camellia sinensis. Next base: position 133,532,028 of record NC_138961.1, on the reverse strand, counting down.
CCATTTCGCCACTGTTTCAGACCTGCCTAGGGTCTGTTTGGGGTTGGTTTTGCCTTTGGTGCATTGCTTTGGGTACCTCTAGTGTAACGCACTTCACTAGTTTCGGTACCCGGGCCCCCTAGCTTGCATTGTGTGCCATATTTGCATGTTTCAGGACCATATTTTATGCCATTTCAGAGCTGTATCATGTGTCATTTTATGCCATGTTTCATCCTTTACCATGCTTTGGTAGAGTGGCATTTGATGCCTTAGGATCGGTCCCTTGCATCGTGCATGTTTGCATGTGTTTTGGTTGTCTCATTTCCATCATATGGCCATTGATTTGAGTGTGGCTGAGGTCCACTCATATTGGTTTAAGTCCACTTTGCATTGTGTATGCCATGTTGCAATGTGTTGTGCATGTTATGTTGTTAGCATTGTGTATGCCATGTCTTTCCTCGCATCGTGCACGCTAGGTTGTTAGTCGCATTGAGTATGCCATAGGTTGTTAGTCGCATTTAGTTCATGAGCATTATGCATGCCATGTAGTGTTAGCATTGTATATGCTAGGTGCATGTGTGCATTTTCATCCCTTGCATGTTTGCGTCATTCAGTGGCATTACATCTAGGATTGCATGTTAGAATTGCATTCATGCATATCATGCATATTGCATTGTGTCTGGACTAGGGTTTAGTCCAAACACGGGAAACGAAGGACGTTTCGTACGCCAAGTGAGGAAACGTGCCTCGATTCCCAGTCCCGGACACTCCGGATTATCCATGATGGAGTTTAGGCCTTGTTGCGTTCATATGTGCATTCATTTCACATCGAGTCATGCAATTCGATTCCTCGGCCATCATGCATCAAGATGCGTGATTGGTGGCACAAGGATCGAGGACCACACTCCCTAGAGCTTGTGCAATGACGGGGAGAGTGGTCAGCTTATGATGGTTAGATTAGGGCATGTTTTCAATTAGCATACTTATGCTCGCATGTTTGCATCATTCATCTGTCTTGCATGCACCAGGCTTGGTGCGTCATACTAACTGCATTGTATTTCAATTCCGAGTTGAATACTTGTTAGTTGTAGCATCATCACATGTCACCTTTAGAATGGCCAAGCCTATTGTAGTTGCATTCCTGCATGTGTTGCATCAGGCATCTTAGCATAGTTAGGATCATGCGTAGATTTCTAACATAACTTTTGTTTTGGCTCGGAGTACTCGGTAAATGTTTATGCTTTAGCATCCTTGCATGCGTGTGAGTGACTACCATGATAGCATGCTTATCATGAGGCTATGTGCTTATGTGATATAACTGCATGAATGCCTGTGGGTGAAGGTTGGGTTATTTGGATTGGAACAACTCATCAACTGTGAGTTTTAAGCCCACTCGAGTGGGGGTGCTCACGAAGTGGCCTTCCCCAATTGTACCCAAGTTCCCGAGCTGAGGCAACTTTGGTGATGACGGACACATGGCCTTAGGCAACGAGTCAAGGTTTCCTAAATTTCCCCAAAAATAAAATATTTAGGTGGCGACTCTGTATCTGGAAAAGCAGTCCACGTTTGGCACTTCTTTCAAAAAAATCTGTTTTCAAAAATGATTTGTCAGATTTGGACTCTTTGATGATTCATCGGTCTTGCATTGCACTCTGCGAGATTAGATACAGGACCGTGACATTTGAGTCCTGAATTGTAGTGAGCCCAAAGGAACATAATGGGATTTCCCTCCCGGGGCGTTCGGGGATGTCTACAACACTGTTCCTCCAACAATGATTATTTATCCCCGAATCATTGCCCTCGAAAATTGAATCTGATACCCGCAGATAACTGATTCCCGAAATACTGAACTGGTGCCCGCAGGCCTGATACCTGAATTTGTAAGCTGATACATGCATTCCTGTAGAGGCCAACTCTAAAGCACATAGCAGATAAGTGAGAGCCAAAACACCCCTATGTTGGGGTAGGGTTTCCCTGTCCTATTTTGTCAGGAACCAGGGTTTCACTATGCACGCAGCGGTTTCAAACAACCTAACATCGGGTAAGCAACATGTCCTAGTTTGGAATGGTCACTATGGATTCCGAATATGCACTAGGTCGAATGGTCAAAACGGGTGCCCCGGTAAAATTGGGGTTTGTGTTCCCATACTAGCAGAGCCCGTAACCGGTCAACCTTTTGGCACGCAGCCTCAGGCTAACCACTCAGGAATAGCAGATGGAAAACATGGTGTCCTAGGCGCACCAATGCAAATGCAATGCAAAGAAACACATAAGCGTTGTCAAAACAAGATATCACGAGTCCGAGTCAAGTTCTCTAACTCCCCAGCAGAGTCGCCAGAAACTGTAGACGTCCCCCGAACATCCCGGGAGGGAAATCCCGTTTTTGTTCGTTTGGGCTCACTACAGTTCAGGACTCAAATTTCCATGGTTCTAAATCTTAACCAAAGAGTCCAAATCCGGCAAATCGTTTTTGAAAATAGATTTTTTGTAAAGAAGTGCCAAACATGGACTGCTTTGCCAGATATAGAGTCGCCCCCTAAATATTTTTTTATGAAAAAATATAGGAAACCCTGACCCGTTTGCCTAAGGCCACGTGTCCGTCATCACCAAAGTTGCCTCGGCTCAGGAACTTGAGTACGATTGGGGAAGGTCAGCTATGAGCACCCCCGCTCGCCCGATCAAAGATCGGCCTCTACTAACTATGATATCGATTTTTGAAAACATTATGTGCTCTTACTCCGGTTTATTAGCCTAGAATTACTATGTGATGCGCACAGCATACAAGTATAGATTGAATTCCCTAAATTGGAACAAAACATCGCATATCCGTTTGTTTTGAAAATGGATTGAAATTTGCTACTCGCAAGTAGGCTAAAACACGGGTTTCGATGAATTATTCCAATTCAAGCAACCCAACCTTCACCCACAGGCATTCAGGCAATTATAACACATAAGCACACAGCCTCATGGTAAGCATGCTATCATGGCAACACTTACACTCATGCAAGGATGCTAAAACATAAATGCTTACCGAGTACTCCAAGCTAAAACAGAAACTAGTTAATAATCATATGCATGATCCTAGTTCATGTTAAGATGGCTAATGCAACATATGCGAGATGCAACTACAATAGGCTCGACTATTCTAAGATGGCATATGATGATGCTACAACTAACACGTATTCAACTTGGAATTGAAATACAATGCAGTTAGTATAATGTGCCGAGCCCGGTGCATGCAAGACAAATGTATGGATGCATGCATGCATAGCATAAGGTATGCTAATTTAAATATGCCCTAATACTAACCATTGAAAGTAGGTAAGTAAACAGGAGAAAGAAGTGGGGGTTGGAAGACATACACACACTCACACACACTTATTACACAATTGCCCTCGCTCGGAGGGACCAAAAGAATAATACAGGCCGAATAATGAACCAACTACCCTAGCTAATTAATTTTTACAAAACTTCTAATTAATTAACAAATTAATTACAAAAAAAAAACAACCTAAATATGAAACTAAAGAGACCGTCGCAGCTCTGCCTCGGAATGCGTGGATGATGCATGCTCGATTTGCCTTGCCCGGAAACCCGCTGCCATGCCATTGTTGCCTCTGTTTGCACTGTCCTATATCTCTGAGGACTGAGAAAATTCTAGAGATGCCTCTGAATTGCTCCCTGAACATTGTGAGATGCCACCGACCAAGGGGTAAGATCACCAGCAATTGATAAATGGTCATCGACCAATTGTTGAGCCATCGGCTAATTATTTTTGGTCGGTCGGTAGTGTAGGTAGCCGGTCGGCCAAATCTCCCTACAGAAACCTGTTTTGACAGCAGCAGAGGACAGACAAGGCATGGCATGGAATTTTCAAGCAAATGTGCGCATGTCCACTCTCCCTATCATGTTATAGACTCAAGGGAGTGTGGCCCTTGGTCCTCGGGCCACCAATCACGCATTTCGATGCATGATGGCCAAAGGCAACAAGTTTGCAAATCAATGTGAATGCATGCGAAAAAACAAATAAATGACTTACGCCCTATCATGTTAAGGTCAAGGGGATCGTGACCGAGAGTTGAGACGTGTTTCGTCACTTTGAGTACGAACACACCTCACCCCTCATGCCTGGTTTGACACCCTAAACCAAGCAAAATGTAATGCAAGTATGCAATATGACTCAAGTATGCAACATGTCTCAAGCATGCAATATGAGGCTAAGGTAATGCAAGTGAAATGTGCCAAACATGTAAGATACAATGCAATGCAACCCATCATGCAAGCTAGGATATGGAATGCAACTAGCTAAACAACATGCAAACGTGCAAAGATGAGACAATGCAAGCATAAAACCAAAGTAATGCAACATGTCAAAACATGCAATGGTGGACTTAAACCGAAATTGGGAGACCTCAGTCCATCCCAAAATAGTGGCCGAAATGAAGGGTGAAGGCAACAAAAATGCAAAGCAAACAAGCTTACTAATTGGTCCATTACTTAGACCACGATGCACAACCTTCAAGCATGAGTGAAATGCAATGAACATGAGGACATGGCATTATAATAAACTCTAAAATCTCATGAGGAGTGATGCCAATTCAAACAAAACATGCAAGTAAGGCATGCAATTGGGCCCCAAACTTGAGGCCAACAACGGGGTTCAAACCATAGCTATGACAACCAAACCTCAAAGGACTAAAATGACTAAAAACAGTCCTAGGGAATTCCAAAATAAGACTAGAACATGCATGGAGCATGATCAAAACATGCCAAGAAATGGGCCTAAAACAAAAGGCATTCAAAGCCACGAAAGGGGGCATTGCCCTACACCCACCCCAACCAAACATGGCATGGATTATGTGATGAAAAACAGAGTCATAATATGCCAAAATAACCCCCAAAACCCACTTAGATGACCTCTAAATGATTTGAATAAAGAAGCATACACCAAGGCTCAAACATGGAGCATAAGTCCACAACTCTTCAAGGCATTGAAACGGTAACAAATGCAAGTAAGTAAGCACAAAACATGGACTAAAATGGCATAATAAGTGATTCTAAATCACTGAAATAGCCTAGGTAATGCAAGCTAATGACTCACACACTCAAGGCTCACAAGCCAAAATGCATGGTGGCTATACCAAACGTGGCAAATATGACCAAATCAGTACCTAACAGACCTCAAGCATGATGAAATATGACCAAAAGCTTCATGAAGTTAAGCCAAAGCATGCATGCATGGTAGTCCAAAGGTAAGATGCATTTCTAGGCAAAATGGAGGAATGCAAGGCAAGTGTATTATGCATGCAAGGGGTCAACAAACCACCATGGAACAGAGGTAAAACATGTTAAAAAAAAACACCAAATAACCTCTGAAATAAGACCAAACAAAGCTAGGCATGCATGCTACCCTTATGAGCCAAAAACACAAATAAATGAGACAAAAGGGAGAGGGGTGTCCTTCCCCTATGCAAGACCTCAAAACCTCTTCTTCAACACTGAAAATCCTCTGGATTTCAGTGGTGAGAAGGCCAACACACGAAATTTACAAAGGCTCAGCAAGGAAGGCACAAAAAAGGGCCAAACAAGGCGAAAGAGGGGGAGGTCGACCCCCAACACCAAAGTGACCTTAATTAAACATCTTAAGCATGAAAAATGAGAGTTTTTATCAGTTATACACAAAGCTCAGAACAGCATGCAAAGTGGGTTAAATGCTAGTGCAAGAATGGGGAATATAAAGTAGCTATGCTCACCCTTGAAGAACAGCAAACTCAGGCCCCTTCTTCTGATCAAAATCAACTCAAAAATCCAAGAACAAACTCTCAAGACCCTAATAACCCAAGCATTGTGTAATACTAGGTGTCTTAGTGCAAAACTAAGAACAAAACACCCTTTTAGGCCCTCTAACACACACAAATGAAGAGAGAGAGAGAGAGAGAGAGAGAGAGAGAGAGAGAGAGAGTGGTGTATATATGCTATATAACTTTGATTTGCTGAACCTCCTCAAAGGAGAAGAGAGGTCTCCTTTTATAGAGGAAGACAAAGGCCTAGGCTTCTTAAAGAAGCTAAGGCAAAAGGGTCAAAGAGGTCAAGCTTCTAAGAGAAGCTAAGGCAAAGGGTCAAGCTTCCCCAAGAAGCTTGAGCAAAGGGTGCAAGCTTCTCTAAGAAGCTTGAGCAAAAAAAGGTGCAAAGGGTGAAATTCCTCCATACACGTGTATGGAGGACAAGTCCGTGCATTCCAGCTGGCACAGCCGGCATGCACAATGCCTGAAAAAGGCAAAAAGGAGGTATCAGCCAGAAAAGGAGTCAATCGGCCAAATAAATGGTCGGCAGACCACAAAAAAAGGCCGATACACCTAAGAGAATGCTGACCGACCAAACATTTGGTCAGTAGAAGAAAAGCAAGGCCGGTGGCAGCATGCCACGGCCGGTGGGTTTCAGGGATGGCTAACAAGCCTTTTCCCACCCTCAGAAGCACAAAACACAAGTCCTCAGTGCAAAACCAAGCACAGAATATGCAAGTTAAGAGATCCTGAGACACGGCGTGTGGCCGAGGCCTCCGAGACCTCAAAGCGAACACGAACATGGATGATCACCGAGTGTTCAAATGGTGACGTCCAAGTCTTGAGGACGGTCAAAAATGGGGTGTCTACACCGAGTAAAGCACAAAGGGTCCTAGGGTAAGGCTCTCAGCCGAAACTCTGAAATCTTAGAACGAGCACAACAAGCACCATCACTGAGCGCTCAATCGATGACGTCTGAGTCTTAAGGTCGGTCAAAAATAGGGTGTCTACACTTACAAGTGAGAAAGACAAGGAAAAGATGCAAAAAATTCCTTATGCTTTAGCAGTTGGTTCTTTAACGGATGTCATGGTTTGTACAAGGTCGGATATTGCTCACGTCGTTGGTGTGGTGAGTCGTTTTCTCTCTAATCCAGGTAAAGAACATTGGGCAGCGGTAAAATGGATTCTAAGATATCTTTGAGGGGCTTCGAAGGTGTGTTTGTGTTTTGGTGATGGTAAGCCGATGTTTGATGGGCTCACGGATTCCGACATGGCCGGTGATGTTGATTCTATGAAATCTGCTTTGGGGTATTTGATAACATTTGCAGGGGGAGCTATGGCGTGGCAATATAAATTACAAAAATGTGTTGCTCTCTCAACTACTGAAGTTGAATTTATTGCCATTACCAAAGCATGCAAAGAAGAGTTATGGTTAAAGAAATTTTTGCAAGAGTTGGGTTTGAAGCAAGAAAGGCATGTGCTTTATTGTGATAGTCAAAGTGCTATTCATTTGAGTAAAAATTCTACTTTTCATTTGAGATCGAAACACATTGATGTAAGATACCATTAATTCATGATGTGTTAGATTCGAAATTGTTACAACTCAAAAAGGTTCACACAGTTGATAATATTTCGGATATGTTGACTAAGACTTTGTTGAAGGACAAACATTTAAAGTTTTGAACTTTGGCAGGTATGGTTGATGTCTCCACCTAAGTCAGTAGGGGGAGAATTGTTGGGTATACCGCCATATTGGCGTATGGGACCCAATTGGTTTATTAAAAGAGTTTAATTTGGTTTGGTATTAGTTATAATATATTTTTATATATTATATCTAATTTGTGGAGACCAATTCAGTTTGGTAACACCTAGGGTTTTGATAAAAAGCCCAATATTCAACAATATATATATATATATATATAAATATTGTTTATGTTCTTCCGTGGGATATACTGTGGCAGCCAACATAGATTCGGGAGCCAATATTGATTCTTGAGTGCATAAGTTCAATTGGTGGTACCATTGTTGCTGTGCATCTTCGGTTGGTGGGTGAAACTGATTTGGTTCATTATTTTGGATCTTCTACAACTTTGTTTTGAAGATTTTTGTTCATCTATTTGGTGAGGTCTTTCCGCTTATTTATTTGTGATTATTTGGAATTCACCAAAGGGTGATTTTGTGAGACCATTCGTGTCTCATTTGTAATCATTTGGAAACTTTATGGTTGATAGTAGAATCGGATTTCGATCCCGTGGACGTACCTCACATTGAGCGAACCACATAAAATTTTTTGTGTTGTTTTTTGTTTAATTTTTTCGCATTAATTTTTATCCCCATTGATTGATTTACTAGTGGGGAATCATATATTTTCCCTAACAGTTATCGACCCTCACATTCGCACCAAACAACATCTAGATACACAGAGTTGCCTAGGTCGGCAGACTTGCGAACAATACTAGAGGAAAGGGCCCGAAGAAAAGAGGACACCTAGGCTTGCGACCCTCCTAGGGTCTCAGCTCTACAACGGTTGGCTCCTAGGACACATGGGAGTGTTGAGGTCGGGATGCTAGTACCACGCCTTGCTTACGAACCAACATACAAAGTGTTAGTAAGGTTGCAGAGCTTGCCATTCATTTCAGCGATTAAGAACGCACCATTACCCTTAGGCTTCCATCAGCCTAAATTCACAACTTATGAGGGAAAGTCGGACCCTTATATGCACTTGAGCCATTTTCGCCAGTTTATGGCCGTATATCACTGAAACGAGGCACTAATGTGTATCTTGTTTCCTTTTAGCCTAGGTGACCTAGGTTTGGCATGGTTTGAGAAGTTGCCAGAAGGCAGCATAGCTTTGTGGGCATAGCTTGCGGAGGCATTTGTTACCAGATTCAGAACAAACACCAAGACACCAGTGGAGATTGACCGGCTGCTCTCCATAGACATGGGCGAGAAAGAAACATTGAAGTCTTACAACAACCGGCATTGGGAGACTTTTAATCAGATTGGGGATTGCCCCATAAACCTTGCTATCGCACAGTACAAACGGGATTTGTTGGCAGGCAATAAGTTGAGGGATTCAATGATGATGATGCCACCCCTCACAATGGATGCCCTAATGGAAAGAGTGCATCAACACATCTGGGTAGAAGAAGATGGCGCTCGTGCCAAAGCAAAAATTGGCATAATTGCGATGGCAGGCAAAAAACCTGTGGCAAAAGTCAACACGGTCGACCGGGAAGAACGATCGAACAAAAATGATAGGGGCAAGTAAGAGGACTCCCAAGCGAGGAAGTTGAGAGTCCAAACCACCATCGCCATGATATTCACTAAACCTATCTCCCAGATTCTTAGCAAGATACATGACGAACCCTTTGTTCGACGGCCAGCCAAGTTGGGAGAAGCACAGAGGGGCTACGACGATCGGTACCGTTGCACCTTCCATGATGAAAAAGGGAACCAAACTAAAAAATGTACACCATTAAGGCAACATTTGGAAGAGTTAGTGGCCGTAGGCCACCTGGATGAATATATTGAGAGGGGAGCACAGCTAGCCCCCTAGGACCGCAACAGGCCAAATGAGACGCTAGCTGACGGTCCACCCCAAGGCGTAATCAATGTGATACATGGAATCATCGAGCCTGAACGAGTATGTGAACTCAGAGGGATGATCAAAAAGGCTGAGCACATGAGAGAGGTACTGAGTGCACACCTACCAAGAAAAAGAAAAAAACAGAGACTACAAACGTCATCACCTTTTCTGATAAAGACTTAGCAAGGTTACAAAGCCCTCACAACGACGCACTAGTGGTGACTCTGCAAGTCAAGAATTTCGACAACAAATGGATCCTAATTGACCAAGGCAGTTCATGCGAGATAATGTACTATGAGACCTTCAAACAACTCAAGTTAGAGGACAAAGATCTGGCACCCGCGACATCACCTTTGGTTGGCTTCAACTCGATGCTAGAATGGCTAGTGGGCAAGATAATTCTGCTAGTCAAAGCAGGAACAATGACAAAACAAGTGGAACTTTGGGTTTTGAAAGTCTCATCCGCTTACAACATAATCTTGGGAAGAGCATGGTTGCATGCCATGAGCGTGGTAGCATCGACCTACCACCAGGTGTTATGGTTTCCCAACGAAGGCGGAATGATTGAAGATTTTTGGGAGGCCAAATCATGTCCAAGTAGTGCTTCGTAATAATAAACGGTAGCTGGGATGCAAAAGCATTTGTGCATATGGTAAAGGAATCAGAAAGCAACGAGCTGTTCACAAACGTCGGCAAGGCAGCCGAACAGAAGGAAGTGGAAGACTTGGTAAAGGTAAGGCTAGACGAGGAAAACCCAGAGAGGTTCTTTTTGCTTGGCTTGTCTCTGTCTAGCACCGAGAGAATAACGATCATGGAATTTTTGACCTCTAACATCGAAGTGTTTTTCTGGACGCCGTATGACATGCCTGGCATTGACCCCAACTTCATTTCTCATCAACTCAATGTCCACCCAATCGCCAAACCAATTATACAGTGAACTCGCCGATCGACACTCCACCGCGCAGAGATAGTGGCAGAAGAAGTAAGAAACCTCTTGGAAGTAGGGGTAGTCAGAGAAGTACACTATCCCAGATGGATTTCCAACACAGTAGTGGTGCCCAAAAAGAATGGCAAATGGTGCGTTTGTGTGGACTACAAGACAATCAACAAAGCAGGTCCGAAAGACAGCTTTTCTCTACCACGAATAGACCAACTGGTGGACCTAACTGCAGGACATAACTGGCTTAGCTTTCTTGATGCGTATCACGGTTACCATCAGATCGCTATGTATGAACCGGACCATGACGTTACGTCGTTTACAACACCCAGGGGATTATATTGCTACAAGGTCATGCCCTTTGGCCTAAAAAATGCCGGGCCAACATTCCAACGGATGATCACCAAAATGTTTGAGCCATTGTTAGACAGAGCAATGAAAGCTTACATAGATGATATGGTGGTCAAAAGTAAGAATGAGGAGGACCATCTCAAGGACCTAGCTGAGATGTTTCAAATTTTGAAGACCCGCGGAATGCGACTGAACACATCCAAGTGCACATTTGGTGTGGGATCAGGAAAATTCCTTGGGTTTCTAGTGACCAACCGAGGTATAGAAGCCAATCTGTCTCAGATCAAAGCCATTCAAGATCTCGAGAGGCCCAACATAGTCAAGGAGGTGCAGCATCTCACTGGCCTAGCAGTCGCGCCAAACTGATTCATAAGTCGGTCATCGGATAGGTGTCGACCGTTTTTCCAGGCACTAAAGGCCAAGTTTGAATGGGATGATGAGTGCAACCGCGCTCTGGAAAGCTTGAAAGAGTACATGACCTCTCCCCAGTTGTTGGTAACCCCAGTACCAAGAGAAAAACTCTTTTTATACTTAGCAGTTTCCCAATATGCAGTTAGCGCAGTGTTGGTACGAGCTGAGGGAATACAACACCTGCCTATCTTTTATGTTAGCAAGACATTGCTGGGTGCTGAAACAAGGTACCTACCATTGGAGAAGTTAGCCTTAGCTTTGATGATGGGTTCCAGAAAATTTCCACACTACTTCCATGCCCACACTATAATTATTTTAACAGCTTTCCCATTAAAAGCTTTGTTTAAGAGGGTGGATTTTTCTGGATGCATTTTGAAATGGGCAGTGGAGTTAGGGCAGTTCGACATTAAGTTTCGGCTAAGAACCGTAATAAAAGCGTAGGCTTTGGTGGACTTCATAGCTGAATTTTCCCCAAGAAGTCATCAGGTTTGCCTGGTCGACTTAACCGGGGAAAAGAGAGAAGGTGCCATAGAGATAGCGCGACCCTTGTAGCAGGGCACTCAACTGCATTACAAACCATTCAGCCTTATAGAAAGGGAAGAAGGAGCAAGCTGTAGTGCGACAGGAAAAGACCCGACGAAAAATCTAGTCCTAAGGTAACCAAACAATGACGACCAGATCATAACAATGACCAGCAACTTAGAAGAAGATAGCATCGGCAGCGACGTCCCTAATCCTAAAGCGTCATCAGATCCCTCCACTTGCTGGAAGTTGTTTGTGGGAGAGATGTGGAAGCTCTTCATAGATAGAGCGTCTAATAGGCATGGTGCAGGACTCAGCATAGTTCTCATCACACCGGATGGCTTGACCATTGAATAGGCAATCAATCTTGGCTTTCCAGCATCCAACAACAAGGCAGAGTATGAAGCATTATTAGTAGGTTTGAAATCGGCATTTCGCATGGAGGTGTAGACACCCCATTTTTTACCGCCCTTAAGACCTGGGCGCTACTGATGGTTTACTTGGTAATGAAAGGTGTGCAGTGCTAAAGGTTCGATTTCTTCAGCAAGAGGAGAGTCAAATCCAAACCTCACACCCCACTTTTGGACCAAAACTATTTTGAATGGTTTTTAGACCTTAAAACCCTCCCTTTCAAAATATTTTTGAAATAAAGTTCCTACGATGTTCCGACGCTCGTATTTTGTTAAATGTTGCGCTTTTCGGTAAACCGAGCAAGTACAAAGTGGAAACGAATGAAAGAGAGATGAAATCTTTCAAAAATATTTCAAAACACCTTGTTTAGGGGTTTGGAGTTGAAGAAAATTGGAGGAGAGGGAAGAAACCAAGTTGGAGAAGAAGATGGGCATGAATCGCTAAGAGAGAATTGAGCGGTCCTCGCTAAATCAGACCTATCTATTTGCACACTTGGATCTTAGCTATGAGGCCACCACCTTTGGAAATAAGACTTTCGGGGCTTCATTTTTCACTCAAGAATCCCTTAAAGCTGAGTCCGGATGGGGGAGATATGGTTGGTTGAAGTTGGGCATCAATCCGGTTGTACTGAAACTGAGCAGGCTTCACTAAAAAAGGGATATCTCTTAGCCCAGTTAGAATTTTGATGCAAGGCTGCCACCATTGGAAATCTTACTTCTGGGGATTCAATTTGGACACAAGAATGACCTGAAAAGGAGTCCATATGAAGGAGTTATGCCTGTTTGAAGTTGGACCTGCAGAGCAGAATGTCCTGTCGGCCACAAATGTGCACAGTCGGCCATGGAGATGGCCGGCCGGCCATCACAAGTAGCAGGTCAGCCCAAAAATGGCCAGTCGGCCAAGAGTGACCCAAATTCCTTTTTTTTCGAAGATATTTCTCCTCCAGCTATTTCCAACTTGTACCAGCTGTCCTAACTCAGATATTTTCAACCAAATGCTCTCTTTTTGCTATATATGAAGCTATATCTCATATATCTCCTAACTTAGAACATTTTGAGTAATTGTGGGAGCTTCTCACACTAAAATCCCTCTCTCTCTCTCTCTACAAATTTCAGAGCTGAATTTTAATTTTTCTCTCTAGTTTGCTCTCTCTCTTGCCCTTGTGTGCATGCAAGAGATATACTTGGAGATATACCTCTCCTTTTCCTAGGCATCCTTGATCAAACTTGATCACCATTGGGCTGAGGTCCCTTGGAACCTATTTTTGGGTTGTTGGAAGGTTGTTTGGCTTAGAAAAGAGGCTGATTTGCTGTTGTGCTTCAAAGGTAACCTCGTATCCCTTTTAAGCTCTTTGTGCACTATTGTTTTGCCATAGTTTTCAACTACTTTGGGGCTGTTTTTGGGGTGGTTTTGAACTACAAAAACCTCTATTTTTTCCTCTATTTTTCAGTCCTAAAAGTGTTGGTTTGTGCCTTGTTTTGCTAGGGGGTTGTTCTCCCTTTTTGTTCCTTGGCTTGTGAGGCCTTTTGTGCAATTTCTCACCACCTTCAAATCCCACTTTTTGGCCCTTTTTACCACTAAAACTTAGAGATTTTTCAATGACAAAAACGATGTTTTGAGGTCCCAAATAGGTGGGGGTGGTCCCCCCTCCTCTTCTCTTGTTTGCATGTGTTAATGGCCAACCAAATGAGCATGTGTTTTTACTTCTTTGTGGCTTTGTTTAGGCTCATGTTGTGACTTTTTAGACCTTTCATAACTCTGTTTTTGGCTATCTTGGTCACCTCTTGCATGCTTATTGCACTTGTAGTGTAATCCTACTTGTGGCCTTGCAAAGTAGCATGTCTTTGTGCCTTGAACTTGCTTAGTTCAAGCATGTTTTTAGCCATTATTTTCCATGCTTTAACTCTGATTTTAGTTGGTGGGGACACCTCTTGCTTGGTTTTTGCACTTGTAGTGCAATCTTGCCCATTAGCCTAGTGTACTTGGTGTTTTGGCCTTTCATTCTAGCTTGTCTTGGCTATACTCCATGCATGTTTTTGGCATTATTTTGACATGCTTTAGGACTTTTTTGAGTGTTCTTGGCCTTTTGGGGCTTGCTTTGTATAGCTTTAGTGTAAATGGCTTCACTAGTCTTGAGGCTTGAGGCCCTTAGCATGCTATATTTGTGATGTGTGCATGATATGGCATCATTTGGTGGGTAGTTTCAGAGATTATATCTTTGCCATACTTCCACTTAAATCACTCATTCAATTCTTTTGAAAAGTTGAGCATTATGCCTTGTTTGTGAGCCAATACATGAGCTTATCTTCCTTGCCATCTATACTACAAGTCTAGCATGTTTTTGCCACTATTTTGACCTGCCTTAGATCTATTTTGATTGGTTAGGATCATTTCAGCATCGCTTAATATGGTTGTAGTGTAAAGGGGCTTGACTAATCTTGAGTTTCGGGGCCTTTAACATGCTGTGCATGTGATGTTTGCATGGTATGCCACCATTTGGCATGTAATTTCAGTGCATGTAGTGTAGTCACACTCTCATATACTTCACTCCTTCATTGCTTTTGAGGGTTGTGTATCATGCCATGCTTGTAGGCCAACACGTGTGCATGTTCTTATAGCATTTTGAGCTTTCATTTCAACTCATTTAACCATTGTTTTGGCATGCATAAGGTCTGTTTAGGGCTGGTTTAGTCCGTTGAGCATTGGATTGCATGGTTCTAGTGTTGTGTTCTTCACTAGTTTTAATGCTTAAGCCTTCTAGCATGTTGTACATGAATTGTTTGCATGTTAGAGCCTTGTGCATGCCACTTTAGCATTGATGGATAAGCATGTTGTTGGCATGTGTGATGCATTGCATGTGTTTGGATCGGACGTTAATCCAAACACGAGAAATGTGGGACGTTTCATACTCATAGCGATGAAACGTATCACATTTCTCGGTCGCCGACGCCCTTGATTGTGCATGATAGGGTGGAGGCCTTTCGAGTCTTATGTGTGCTTTTACTAAGCTTGCACAAGCTTGATTCTTTGGCCACCATGCATTGAAAATGCTTGGTTGGCGGCTTGACAGTCGCGCACTACACTCCTTTGAGCTTGAGACATGATAAGGAGTGTGGTTGCACACACATTCCCTTGCAAATATACTGCCATGCCTCTGTTTGTGCTCTGTTGCAGCAAAAGGAGAAATTGCAAGAGGAAGTGGCCGACCGGCCACCAGAGCAGCCGACCGGCCATCATTACTGGCCGATGGCCACCATCTCTGGCCGATCATCCCTTAGAATGTTCCTAAGATCAGTCAGAAGTAATCTGGAAGTTGGCACAATTTTCAGAGGTCTATAGGTGTGCAAACAGAGGCATCTTGAGGCAAGGCGGTGGATTTCCAGGAGGACGCGACCGAGCACGCATGCCTCCCTCACCCGCGAGGCCATTTTACTGCTTTACTAGCTAGTTGTAGTTAATTACATGTATTGAAATTAATTAGCTTAAATTAGCTGATTATTCAATTCAATTTGGTTTGTAATAATTAATTAGCTAGAATAGTTAGTTAATTAGTTGGTTTGTAATAGTTAGCTTAATTAGCGTAGCTAGTTAGCTTTTGTTTCATTCGGACCCTCCGTCGAGAGGGAAAATATTGTAATAAGTGTGCGTGTGTGTGTGAATGTCTTCCAACCCCATGTCTTTCTCCATTTTACTTATCAGCTTTTGATAGTTAGTTTTAGGGCATGTTTCAATTAGCATACTTATGTTTGCATGCGTGCATCATTCATTCTGTCTTGCATGCACCGGGCTCGGCGCATCATTCACACTGCATTGTACTTTAATACACTTTCTTGAATACGGGTTTCAAAGCATATTATCAAGTGTTGCATTCATATGCCATTCTAGATAGTCGAGCCTCTTTTAGTTATATTTTTGCATGTGTTGTATTAGGCATTGTTAACATAGCTAGGATCATGCATTGATTACTAACTAGCTTCTTTTTTGGCTCGAAATACACTGTGAATGTTTATGCTTTAGCATCCTTGCATGTGTGTAAGTGACTGCTATGATAGCATGCTTGCCATGACGCTATGTGCCTATGTGTTTAACTGCATGAATGCCTATAGATGAAGGCTTCATTGCTCGAATTGGAACAATTCATCAAAATGTACGTTTTAAGCCCACATGAGAGTGGCAAATCATGTTTTCTAAGCCCACTTGAGGGTGGAAAATCCGCGTCTTAGCCTACTTGAGGGTAGCATCTTTCAAATAATTTTCGAAAAACAAGCATGAGATGTTTTGTTCCAAGTTGAGTGATTTAGTCTATACTTATGTGCTGTGCGCATCACATAGTAAGTTAGCCAATAAGCCTGAATAAGAACACATGTGTTTATGAAAACAACATATCATGTTAGTAGAGGCCGATCCTTTGATCGGGCGAGCGTAGGTGCTCATTTCAGGACCTTCCCCTCTTGTATCCAAGTTCCCGAGCCGAGGCAACTTTGGTGATAACGGACACGTGGCCTTAGGCACAAGTTAGGGTTTCCTAAATTTTTCCAAAATAAAATATTTAGGTGGCGACTCTGAAATCTGGCAAAGTAGTCCATGTTTGGCGCTTTTGATTAAAATCAATTTTTCAAAATGATTTGTCGGATTTGGACTCTTTGGTGATTTACCAGTCTTACATTGCACTTTGTGAGATTAGATTTAAAACCGTGACAGGAGTCCGAACTGTAGTAGCTAGAATTACAATTCGCGTCCTTGCGCGCGGAGCGGAGTTCGGGTGGTCTACAGGAGGCCACCGAGCTAATGGTATACAGTGACTTCCCACTTGTAGTCAACCAAATTTTGGGAGACTACAAGGCAATGGATGAAAGAATGGCTAAGTACCAAGAGTTGGACAAAAAGAAGATCATGAAATTTGAAGTAGTGAGGATAGAACAAATTGGCCGGGAAGAAAATAGTAAAACAGATAAGACTTCCTGTCAAGACCAAGTATTGAAGAACCGAAAGCGGCCAAAGCATGCTGCGCTGATCTAGGTTCTTCCTGGATGGGCCCCATCATAGTGTTTTTAAAAGACGACATTTTACCTGAAGAAAAGAAGCAAGCCAACAAGATTCGCGCCAAATCATAGCGGTTTTGGCTTTCCTCATCCCAGGCGTTGTATAAGAAATCCTTCACAGGACCATACTTGATGTGTGTCCATCCCAGCAAGGTCGAGGCATTTTTGTTTGAAATTCACGAAGGCGTGTGTGGAAGTCATCAAGGAGGGCGATCCCTGGCCTACCAAGCTATCTCCCAAGGGTATTGGTGGCCATACATGCAAGAAGACGTAGAGAAATATGTCAAAAAGTGTGAGAAATGTTAGAAGTTCACACATCAAATACATCAACCATCCAGAGAACTCCTATCTTTGACCAGCCCTTAGCCCTTTGCAATGTGGGGCCTGGATATAGTGGGACCACTCCTAACCGCACCAGGCAACAGAAAGTTCTTTCTCGTGGCAACGGACTACTTCACAAATAGGGTGGAAGCAGAAGCACTCGCATCCATAAAAGAAAAAAATGTCAAAACGTTTGTCTAGCAGAACATCATAACCCGATTTGGCATCCCTAAGGCCTTGATATCTGACAACGACACTCAGTTTGATAGAAAAATCTTTAGGGGTTTTTGTGAAGAATACAAGATAGAATTTTATAACTCCATGCCGGCGTACCCCCAAGCCAATAGCCAGGCTGAAGCATCCAATAAAGTAGTCTTGGACGGATTGAAAAAGAGGCTGGAAAAAGCAAAAGGCAAATGGGCTGAGGAGCTTCCCCATGTCTTATGGGCCTACCGAACTACATCTCGGTGGTTAACTGGTGAAACACCTTTTTCTTTGGCCTATGGCATGGAGGCTGTAATCCCTCTAGAAGTTGGCCTCCCCACCATTAGAAGCGAAAATTTTGATCCAGACTTGAATGGAGAGGCCCTAGCCCTAGAATTAGACCTGGCAGAAGAAAGAAGAGAAAGGGCATTGGTGCACATTGTCTCATATCAATAGGAGTTGTCCAGGAAATATAATAAAACAGTGCACCCGAGGCAATTCAAGATTGAGGCTGGGTACTACGCAAAGTAATTGGCCACACTTTGGTACTTGGAGACGGAAAATTAGGACCTAATTGGGAAAGACCATACATAGTGATTGGTTTGGCAGGAAAAAGGGCATATTACCTAGAAGTTGTTGACGACAGAGCTATTCCAAGGCCATAGAGCACGGCCAATCACAAAGTATTTTATTTTTAAGCTCTTTCTAAAAAAAAACTTATGTAGACACCCCATTTTTGACTGTGCTCAAGACTTGGATGTTCTTGCGGGTACATCCGATGATGAGTTTCATTGCTCGTCGAGCGCTCGAAGTCCGCAATGGAATGCCACAGGTTTGAGTTTTTCAAACCCTGCATCAATTCTGTCTCATCTTTGGACCATGTTTAGGTCCTTTCAATATGTTGTTGTTGATGGCCTACTGGCCATCCTTGGGCACTGTCGGCCATGGCTCTTGCCCTGCCGGCCATCAATGAGCCCCTGTCGGCCATCACTAATAGTCGGCCTGCCACCAGTGTATCAGCAGATATTTTCTTATATTTTGTGCCAACTGTTTGCATAGATTGAAGCATCTTCCAACACGTGTGTGGCTAGATCTTTATGAGGGGATTTTGCATTCTCTATATATAGAAGCCCTCTCTTGCATGTAGGGGGGTTAGAAAATTTTGATGACAAAAAATTCTCTCTCTCTTGATATTTTGTGCCTTATAGCCTAAATTCTCTACACTTTTGCATATAAACCCTTGATCAAACTTGATCATCATTGAGTTGAGATTACTTGAGGCCCTTTTTGAGCTTTAGAAGAGGATATTGGCTTGGTTTGGTTTGATTTTGGTGCGTAAATTGCATCTTGTCTTCAAGAGGTAGAATACTTGTGTTTTAAGCTTAATTTAAATACTTGTTTTGCCATCTTTACATGCTGTTTTGAGGCTGGTTTTGACCTCTGAAAATATCTATTTTCATGGTCTAAAAATGGTGGTTTAAGGTTTGATTGGAGCTAGGGATAGTCCACCCTTCTTGTTGCTTGATTATTAAGTTGTTGTGCCATCTTTCAAAGCTTTTAAATCAACCTTTTTGGCCCTTTTAACCACTGAATTTCAGAGGATTTTTAGTGGTAAAAACCATATTTTGAAGTCCAAAATGGGAGGGGTTGGCCTCCTCTCCTTGTGTCTTGCTTCCATGCCTAGGTTGCTTCACATGTCAGCATGATTTTCTAGTTTAGCCTAGCTTAATTCAAGCATGTTTTAGGCTTTATTTTGGCATGTTTCAGCTCTGTTTTGGGCTGCTTGGAGCACTTGAGGCTTGCTTTGTATGCTTGTAGTGCAATTGTGCTTAATAGTTTAGCTTGTGCTATGTTTTGGCCTCTTATTCTAACTTTTTTAGCTTACTTCAAACATGTTTTAGAACTCCTTTTAAGCTGTTTTAGGACTATTTTGAAGTGTTTGTACCTTTGGAGCTTTGTATTGCATGCCTATAGTGTATTGATCTTCACTAGTTTGGTGTTTTCGGCTTTTAAACATGATTTGCATAAGTTGCTTGCATGTTGTAGTGTCATTTGGCATGCAATTTCAGCACATATAATATCTGCAACCTCCCTCATTTCATCACTTTTTCATTTTCTTTGAGGGTTGGTTAGTCTCAGGGTTGTGTTTAAGCTTGAGATTGAGATTTGTGTTTAATGGTTTTAATCCTCTTTTGAGGGTTTCTACTAACCAAGTGCATGATCTTTCTCTTACCTTAAGTCATCCCTTGGTTGACACCTTTCTCATTAGAGGACACTCACCTTGGACTGAATCAACTAAAGAATGAGTTGGTAACTTAAAATGAGTAAACAAAAGTGATAAGTAAAACTTGAGCAAGTTAAGCATGTTGTGTTGCATTGCATGTGTTCAATCGGATGTTATATTGAACCCAAGGAAGATTGGAGCATTTCATACTCAAAGTGAAGAAATGAGCCAATCTCTTTTGTCTCCATTGCCTTTGATCACGCATGATGAGGTGATGGTCTTGAGTCTTGTTTTTGCATACAATGAAATTGTTCTCCTTGGATCTTTAACCATCATGCAATGAACTTGCTTGATTGGTGGTTTTGGATCCAAGAGTGCCATTCCATTGAGGTTTTGAGATGATAAAGAGGGGCGCAGTACAAATAAACCCCTGGAAAACCCTTCATTTTCCTTTGTTTGTGGTCTGTTGCAATGTGGTATCTCAGAGCACCAGTGGTTGGTAGTGGTTCACTGATGGCCAGTAGTGTCTTACTCTTGGCCGGCAGGCCACTGGCGTAATCCTCAGCATTGATTTGGTAAGTTGGAGTAGAAATTTTCTGAAGTGTGTTCAACCCTACAAACAGAGCCTCTTGAGAGCAAAACAGAGGGCTTTTCAGGGCGAAAACCGAGTGCATGCATCCTTCACTTCTCGAAGCAGAGCTGAGGCAGTGTAGTTCAGTGCTTTGCATGATTAGTTGATGTATATTTGCCTTAATTAATTAGTTTGCTAATTAGTTAAAGTGTTGTAATAGTTAGCAATTAGTTTGTTAGTTATTCATTTGATTTGTAATAATTAGTCTAATTAGTTTAATTAGATTAGTTAGCCTAGCTTAGCTTATTCATTCGGACCCTCCTTCGTGAGGGCACAATGTTGTAATAAGTTTGTGTGCGTATGTGTATGTTTTCCAACCCCACGTCTTTCTCCCTTTTATTTAATCGCTTTTGATGGTTAGATTAGGGACATTTTCAATTAGCATATCTTATGCTTGCATGTTTGCATCCATTCATTTGTCTTGCATGCACCGAGGCTCGGCGCATCATTCAAACTGCATCGTCAATTCAATACTTATTTGAATACGTGTTTCAAAGCATGTTATCAAATTGTATCATATGCCATATTAGTAGTCGAGCCTATCAATTGCATTATTGCATGTGTTGCATTAGTCATTTAACATAGTTAGGATCATGCATTTTTCTAACTAAGTTTTTATTTTGGCTTGGAGTACTTGGTAAGCCTTTACGCTTTAGCATACTTACATGAGTGTGATTGCCATATTGTCATGTTTCATATGCTTGCCATGAGGTTATGTGCTTAAATGCTAAGCTGCATGAATTCCTGTGGATGAAGGCTTTGTTGTTTGAATTGGGACGATTCAACAAATGTAAGTTTTAAACCCACTTTGCGAAGTGTCAAATCATGTTTAAGCCCACTTGAGGTGGCAAATCCGCACTTTTAAGCCCACTTGAGGGTGGCAAATTCAAACCATTTTTGAAAACAAACATGAATTGAATTTGTTCCAATTCTTGCGACATAGTCTATACTTGCTTGTGTGCGTCACATAGTCAAGTTAGCTAATAATCAGAATAAGAACACATAAGGTTTATAAAACATCATATCATGATTAGTAGAGGCCGATCTTTTGATCGGGCGAGCGGGGGTGCTCAATTCATGACCTTCCCCTCTCGTACCCAAGTTCCCGAGCCGAGACAACTTTGGTGATGACGGACACGTGGCCTTTGGCACGAGTCAGGGTTTCTTAAATTTTTCAAAAACAAAATATTTAGATGGCGACTCTGTAATCTGGCAAAGCAGTCCAGTTTTGGCATTATTTGATTCAAAATCGATTTTCAAAAGTGATTTGTCGGATTGACTCTTTGGTGATTATCAGTTTCACATTGCACTTGTGAGACTAGATTCAGAACTACAGGTAGAGTCCAAACTGTGAGGGCCTTTCTTTTCAAACCCTTTTCCGAAAGGCAGGGGCACGAGAAAAAGTCGAGCCCACAACTTGTAATTTTCTTTTTCAATAAAACAAGTAGACAGCTTTTCGGTGGAAATTCTTTCCTTTGTAAAAATTGTTCATACTCATTGCCCGACGGGGGGGTAATAAGGAAGGTTGGTAGGTTTGACCAACACTTTTCTTCTTCTAGCTGAGTTAAGAATCTAGGCTCAGGAAGGTTGGCAGGTTTGACCAACACTTTTCTTCCTCTAACCGAGATAAGAATCTAGGTTCAGGAAGGTTGGCAGGTTTGACCAACACTTTTCTTCCTCTAGCCGAGATAAGGATCTAGGCTTAGGAAGGTTGGTAGGTTTGACCAACACTTTTCTTCCTCTAGCCGAGATAAGGATCTAGGCTCAAGAAGGTTGACAGGTTTGACCAACACTTTTTTTCCTCTAGCCGAGATGAGGATCTAGGCACAGGAAGGTTGGCAGGTTTGACCAACACTTTTTTCCTCTAGCCGAGATAAGGATCTAGGCTCAGGAAGGTTGGTAGGTTTGACCAACACTTTTTTCCTCTAGCCCAAATAAGGATCTAGGCTCAAGAAGGTTGGTAGGTTTGACCAAACACTTTGCACTCTTTAGCCGAGCTGTGGATTTAGGCTAAAGAAGATTGACACATATGACAAACTTTTTTTGTTTCTTTCTTAACCGAGGTAATAATCTTTGCAATTAATCTCAGTTAACGAATTTTATAATTTTTCCCACGATGATCGTCAGCCAAGATAAAGTATCTCGGCCAAAAAAAGGTGGGTAGGATAAGGTAAAATTGACCTAAACTAGTTCGGCTAGTAATACAGTGAGGATGTACAGTACAACACAAGAAAAAGGGCATATATTGAACCAGAAAAACAAAAAAGTTTCTTTCATTCATTAGCAAGTGATTACAAAGGGTGGGTGTCACGACCTGAACCCGCCCCCAAGGATTAAGGTCATAACCAGCCAGTAATCAAGAGATTACCTACGGCCTCTAACCAAAAAGAACGTAATTGAATAGAGTTAAAGGGCCAAAACGGAAACAAGTTTAAAACTTTTTTCCATAGAGCTGTGCTTACATGGCACATCATAACAATCCATATATATATATATATATGTGTGTTAATAACTCATATCGAAGGAATAATAACACGAAGTTTTGTACATACAGGATCATTCAAGTCTGAGTTAGTCAAACCCAAAGTTTATATACAAAGGTCATCTAACGTTTTTGCCATCGTAACAAAATTATAACAAAAGAACAAAAGAGGCGAAGACGAGTCTCGTGCGTGAGACGTTTGGGCTGACTCTTCAAAACCTTGACTATTTTCCGTATATTTCACCGAGGCTGGGTTTGGACATCTCTTGGCTCACTTACATACACATGAATGAGCGTGAGTGAAAGCCCAGTGAATAATATCAAATAAAGAAGGTACACGAATGAGATTCACATATATCAAACGGCCTTGGGCCCATTTAGAATTCTATTTAGTGCATTATTTAGTACATTAGGCGATTCAAGCCCGAACATATCAAACGGACTTTGGCCCACTTCGTTCTTTAACAAACGGCCTCAAGCCCAAATCATTGATCTCCAATGGCCTTTGGCCAAGGCATTTATGTCAAACGGTGTCCGACGGCCTTTGGCCCAATCATTCATGTCAAACGGCCTTTGGTCCAATCATTCATATCAAACGGCCTTTGGCCCAATCATTCATATCAAACAGTGTTCGATGGCTTTTGGCCCAATCATTCATGTCAAACGGCCTTTGGCCCAATCATTCATGTCAAACGGCCTTTGGCCCAATCATTCATATCAAACGGCCTTTGGCCCAATCATATGGCATAACAAATATTTGTCCACAATTCTGTTTAACAAACTTATAAGGCTGATATGGAAATAAGCAATTGGACAAATAACATACTTCAAATATCTTTACAAAGATATTACTCACAGTGTTCTGCCGGTGGATTTGCCCTGGAGCTCGACCCTACATATTACATAACACATATCGGGCACAATTGATTCAATCCGCTCTTAATCTATACATCCCTCTTAGGCTTCTTTCATATTCTTTTAATTCATTCATAATGTTCAATACATGCCTAAGAGTGCTTGGAAGTGAAAGAGAACGGAAAATGAAACACAAAACACCTTTACAAAATTTCTGAAACAGGGGCCCCCGCTCGAGCGTGGGTTCCGCCGCTCACGCTCGAGCGGACCCCCATGGTCTGCAGAAGTACTGGTTGTCTCATATTCACGCTTGAGCACTAATTTGGATGCTCGAGCTGAGGGTCAAACATATGCCTTGGACGCTGGAGCGTGATTCTCCCTGCTCGAGCGGACGACATTGTCTGCAAAATTGCTGGGAGCTAGCATTTCACGCTCGAGCGGCCATTACCCGCTTGAGCAGACATGCTGAATTCTGGGTTTTCCAGAATTGTTCTTGAAGCTCAAATTCAACATTCCAAGGTTCCAAAGCTCGAATTTAGGTACCAAAAACATGGGAAATGATCACATAACATGAGAGCATAGGAAATTCGAGACCAATTATTCAAAACCATGATCAAATTCTCAAATTAACCAACATTTCTCTTGGTATGGTCAAAGAAAATGCATCCAAACTTCAGAGAATTTCATCAATCATGTATGCATGCTTATTTCTTACTCTAATTCCATTTCAAATGGCTGAAGTGATGCTTACACACATGAAACTCATCAAAACCATGCTTGTATTTATGATCCAGCACTCAATTTTTCATAATTAACAAGCTACATGTTAGATTATACAATTCATGGAAATTCATGGTAATTCTATGCATGCATGTGCATTCTAACTTCATATTCAACTCAACTCACACTTTTGATTATAATCTAACATCAAATTCTCAAAATTACAACCTCAACTTATGAACCAATGCTCAAACACTCACCTTGGAGTTCCAAGCTTCCCAATTTCTAGCTAATTCTTGGAGTTAAATTTCCAAATTCACAAACTTTGGGCCAAGATACACAATTCTCCCTCTTTCTCTCTCTAGGACCGGCCTCTCTCTCTCTCTCTCTCTCGCTAGAGTGTGATTTCAGCCAAGGAAGAGAAATGAGCTCAACAACAAGGCTCATAAATGTAAATGAGCCACTTACATATGTTGGCCTAATCAAATTGATTAAGGATAAGTAATTAAGCCTAAATTAATCATTCTAAATCTAATTATTTTAATCCGAATCAGTTTTCAATTAAATTTCACCATAGGCTCTAAAAATTGCGCTAATCACAATGGCGTAATCAATTTCGGGTTCTGTGGCCGGTAAGGCCTTCAATTTAAATTCTAAAGCAGATAATCAAACAAATTTTCCTACGGTGAACAGATAGAAATTCAAAACCACATATATTCACATAAATGGCACTCAAAATCATATCAAACACATAATCACAGTCATAATTAAGATTAACTAGCATAGTACGGACCAGGGTTATCACAGTGGGGCATATAGCCCAGTTACATTTCAAAAAAGCGCAAACAAAAGAATAAGAGGTTTCCTGGTCAAGCGAACAAGTCAACGAGGTCAGTGTCCAGGTCACCTCGATCTTTGCCACTAGATAGGCCAATTTCAGCGTCAGTTTCCTGGGTTAGGCACCCTATCAACCGTACTTGGTACAGTTTGGCTGAACAGAACCACCCGAGTAGGCAATAAAGGCTGAAGACCGAGATCAGTGTTGGCAGGTGGAGCATTAACTGGATCAGGGGTCTCCTCTTCCTCGTCTCCCTCTAGAAGAAATTTCTGTTGGACTGCGTTTGCATAATCCACCATACAGCTCGGTATGAAATGTAAAGGGGGATTCAAAAAGATGTGCACGTCCGGTGCAAGGCCAAGCTTCTCTACCGCGGCTTTCCAGCAACTCTTGAAAAAAATGTGTTTTGCGGCCTCGCATTACTTGACGTAGACCTCCTTCCCTCTTTAAAACTGTGCTCTTCGGCATCCTCCATCTATTTTTTTAATGCCTTTATCTCAGCATCTTTCTTTTTCTCTAACTTGGCCAGCTCCCGAAGGTAACGGTCCTTTCACTCAGCCAGAGCTTTTTGCTTGTCATCCTCAGCAGTACTAAGGAGCTCAGCCAAACGATCGCAGTCGGCGCTCAGATCGGCAAGCTTTGAATGGAGCTCTTTCAGCTCGACTTCCTTGGCTTTACCATCTGCAATGGCCGCCTTGGTTGATCTTCGTAATTCCAGTGCACGCTGATAGGCAATCTAATTCTTTTGCACGGCCTACAAAGTAAAGGCAATAAGTTATGTTAATTGAGTGGCAAGTTTAAAAAAAGACCAAAATATGTGAAATTTAGAATTACCAGAATTAATGACTTGTTGGCAGATCGCATTGCCTTCAACGCGGTCAGATGGGCGTGGTGCTCCATATCGGCCGGAAAGCAGACACTATTGGCCAAGTTAAACGCCAGAAGATGGTCTTTCTCGGCACAAATAAAGTCGAACATAGTCACAACTCGGCCCTTAAAAGACACAATTGGTGTCTACACCGGAGTGGGGGACGAGGTAGCTCAGTGTCCACCTGTGGATGGTGAGGGGAGTACGGCCTCAGGTTGCTCGGTTTCTTCTTCATTCACTAATCGTTGTGTTTGACCCGCTGAGCTACAGGGTCTCTTGTTGGGCCAGGATGACAAAGCTCTGGCGGTTAGAAGGGCGATCACGGCTTCACGTGCATTACCGACTGGGGGCAGCTCGATCTGCGCCTCAACGTTGGAGGTGGTAGTCTGTTGGGTAATAAGGGCACGGACATCTCACTTCTTTGTCATCTCCTGTTCTTCAGTAAGAGGGATTAGGTTGATTTAGGGAAGAATGGGGTCTGGCTCGAGTGAAAACCCTATGAGGAAATCGGTTACTCTGGTCTTCCTTTTGCCACTTTAGCGGTAGGTTGATTGCACGTCAAGCAGTTCGGCCCAATCTCTATGCCGATAGCGTAGCGCGGCTCGAAGGACGGCTTGATTCGCTTATGCGTATGTGGATTTAAGTTGATTTAAATCTGCAAAACAAGGGCAAACTCACAAGGGTTAGCACGATAGGTGTAAAGGTAGCGAAAAAGATTAAAGCCGGACTATCCTTACTTGTTGTTCCTTTGTTCCAGTTGATATTGTAGCTCGGTATCTGGGCTTCCTGATCTTTAAAATTGCCAGAAACCCAGAGAAAATCGTCATCGTTTAAATCTTTATCTGGTGTACTTTTGATGATTTTCTCTCGGCCTTTTCTTATTCTGAGGTAGTAAACCCAACCGTCATCATTTTGGCCAAGCGAGTACTGATGAAATAGCTCGGCCAAGCCAAGATTGTGGTTGGGGCGACGATTTAGCTCAGCTATTCCGTTGATAATCCTATAGGTATTAGTGGATAATTAAGTGGGGCATAATCTGGTTTGCCTAAGGAATTCGCAAATGAACGGTTGGACTGGGAACCGAAGTCCCCCTTTAACAATGGACACCACAGAGAAAGGAAGAAAACCGAGCTTGCCCCACGGTGTGGTGTCTACCTTGGCTAGGGAAATGTGGGCATCGTTGGGTATGTGGTAATCCCTCCAGAATTCGGCCACGGCACCAGGTGAGTTCACTAAAAATCGGTATTTGCCCATTATCTTAAAATTAATATTAAATAAAGTGTGCAAGGCGGCCTGGCATGGCGCTGGTATGGACTTTGGTTGGCTTAGTTGAGCAAAGGCGCCCAGGGGAAAAGTGTAAAGTGTGCTTGGCAAACCTAGTCAAGTCTGCAAAGTGAAAATAAAAAGGTGTTATCCCAAGTGATAAACTGAGCTAAGTAATAGTCAAGACTATTCAAGCCTAGATCGGTAGTGGGGGGGGAACGTGCCACGCTTAGGTCCACTAAGGAACAAACCCAGCTCAAAGCTTTAGACCGGTCGTAAACTGCGATCATTTCAGTTCGGTTAAGCAAGAGGGGTAGGATTATAGCTCGGTTGTTAGATAATTGATTTCTAGTCTGATAATGTAGGAGGAGCAGGATTATAGCTCGATTGTTGGGCAATTGATTTCTAGTTCAGTCAAAAGCAAGCCTAAGGTCGCAAACAGGTTCTTATTTCGGTCGCTAATGTATCTTGGATCAAAAACACTATTCTCAACTGGTTTGAGTTTCAGTCAAATGTGTTCCTAGGTTTGAGCGCAAAGTTTTGAGGTTTTTTATATTGGTTCAAGTCTTTAGTAAATATAATACACATATCTGATGATTAAAATGCTAGTCTTAAGAAATAAACAGAAGTGTATCAATGGAGAAACGAAACAGGCACAAGGAACTTACGGATTTAGGGCGTGAAATTTGTATCCAATCGATGGAAAGATCACCAGCAACTATGGCAAACAAGGCAGACAGTTTAGGTGCTTGGATTGAGACTTGAGCGTAGGAGGAGAGGATATGGAACTCAGAGTGCGAAAAGTTGTAGAAGGGAAGATGAACAGTAAAAGTGACTATTCAAAGAAATACGGGTTCTATACAACATAGAAGCATAACGGTAGGACTTTTCGAAATTTTTTGGGGTAACGTGTGACGACTGTCATAGTGTGTAGGGGCAATCAACATGTGCTACGTATCCTAGTAAGGACACGATGTCAGAAGCATGAAAAGACGGGGTGTATGACCAGCACAATTCTAGGAACCTAGCTACGTTTGTGTTCGGTCAGTATTTTAGCTCGGCTAGGCCGTGGGTTCTGGGGTTCAGTTTTCATGGACCTTGATAGGTCGGTCGAAAGTGGATAATCCCAAACATGTTACGCAGATGGAATTAAGGGGCAATTGAGAGGGTAATTTATGTGATTAAATTGGGCCAAGCTTCCATTTTTTGTGGCCAGTGTTTGGATAGCGCGGTCCTAGACCGTTTAGGCACCGAGCTAGCCAGAAGTAAGTTGCTAGGGCCCTGACCTAGCTGTCAACACTAAACCCCGTAGAAGGCCGAGGTGTTAGTAGGGAAACGAACCGAGCTAAAGTAGCTCTGCAGGGCGCCATCCTGCAGCAAGGTTTACCTCGGTGCTACCTAAAGCATTGCGGAGCGGTGTTGGTTCGGTTCAGTATGATACCAGCCAAGGTAAAAGGGTTGAACCTATCTCGTTTGATTGGTAATGAGAAGGGTGTTTTAAGGATAGGCATTATCCTAGGTGTGTGATTTCTAGGAGGACTCTATCAAGGAGAGTTAGAGTCCTTCTAGGATTAGGCCATACGAAATCTATAAAAGCTCATGGCTAGACCTATGCACAGGTAACACAATTCTTACTCTCAAATACATAGAGCTTTTTGTCTATTGTCTAATCACTGACTTAGGCATCAGAGGGGTTTCTGGCACACACCCGCCGGCTAGCTCACATTTGTGCTTTCAGGTAGCAAAGTGATGACGTTTGGAGGAGTGCAAACTTGATCAACATGATTATACGAGAAGATTATTTCGTGCTCGTACAAGTAGTATCATGTTCCTTGCTATTATGGTTCACGCTTTTAACATCTAGTTTAACTTTAACTAAAGAACAATGTTTCAAATAATATACTGATTAGTGGTTTTTTTTTTTCTTTCTAATTTCTTAAATTTAGGGGAAAGTAGGAGAGTTAGAAAATGGGATATATGTATATGGACATGCATAATTTTGTTTGCCCGTTAGTGGTGTGAGAAATATTTTTCAACAATCTTGGATTTACTATTTCTGCTTGTGTAGACCCAATAGGGCAAGTGAGAGGAATTTGTTGATCTGGAACTCCAACTAGATCATGATTAACGCTTATAAAGTGACATTTCAAGCCATTCGTGTTGTGATTAAAATGGAAAACTACACATGGTGCTTTTTACAATGTATACCCTAACCTTAGAAATAGGGACCTACTTTGGGAGGACCTTAAGAACATGGACAAACTAATATGAAGAGCCCTTAGCTTGCAATTGGGAACTTTAATGATTTTGCAAGTTAAGATGAGAGACGAGATTTCAACTAGGCAGAAACAAGAGGTTTCAAGAGAGGATAGATAAATGCAACCTCATGGACTCAGGATGCATTAGTCCTAAACTCACATGGATGAACAATAAACAAGGACTTGCCAACACCAAATACAGTAACTAGATCGAGGCCTTTGTAATACAAAATTGAGAACTTTATTTATGAATGGCATAGTGAGAAATCTCCCTTGAACCTACTCTAATCACTCTCCCCTGTTGGTCTACTTTGAAGTTATGCCATCTCCTCCTACTACTAATAAACCATTTAGATTTGAAGCAACATGGATCACTCACCTCGAATTTAGGGACTTTTCGGTCTTTATTTACATTTCTGTGATTTAAATGTTGATACTATATATTTCTAAATAAGACATATTATTATATACCGTCCCTTAACTGAATGTATAATAAATATATCAGTATGGACTTATTTGGTCTTTTATTTATATTTTGAACACTATATATATAATATTATATTATTGTCCCTAACATAGTGTATAGTAAATATACTATTGCTCAGACTTCTAACAAGCTAACCACTAACTTATATACTATATTACCCATACATTGGGCTAGGTATATGAATATCAATAACCATCCACTCGCCATCAAGCCCATAAGTAAATTAATAATTACAATAAGCAATTCTCACCTTTATATTGAGTTATGTAAATTAATACCAACAACCATCCACTTGCCATCAAGCCCACAAGCAAATTAATAATTGTCACAAACAGGAGCAGCACATTCTTATCTCCATAACCAACAAAATTAACAAACAAGTAAACCAATCATTGCAAAAATCAAAACTCATGTACTATAATAGGTTTCAGCACATACAGGGAAAATAGTACCAAAAGGGTGATGTAGGGTGCCTAACCTCCTTCCCTACTCGTAATAAGAAACCTCCGAACTCATCTCTAATCCACGTAGACCATTAATATGAGTCATTAACATAAATCAAACCCCACATTGGTAAATAGAAATAATAAAAGTACTGGCTCATTAAAAATCTATTTTCCAGGGGGCCTAACACACCCAAACTCTATGTTAGGTGGCAACTCTGAATAAATCTTTTAAGGGTCTGAATAAAGCAATAAAATTAAACACTATTTCAAACATCGCTACTAAAAACTCATAATTTTCCCAATAAATATTAAAGTGGAAATTCAGGTGCAACAGTTGGCGACTCCGTTGGGGAGTCAAGTCATAAATAACTTCAAAGGATTTGGTTGTATTCATTACCCTCTACTAAAAATCTTCTGCCGACACAAAGTTTGTTTCAGAAAATCCATTGTAATTAATAAAAACTATTCAAAACAAACTTGATATATGACATGTACTTTTGCAAGAAATTTAGCATAAAGAGTATTGCAACCTACTTTGTTTTCATCTCTTATTGTGTTTAATTAAACTATTATGTACAAATAAGATGTATGCCAAAATATATGATAGGGTGTATGAAAGGCATATATTTTTGCAAGAAATCCATCATGATAATACTACAACCTATTTTATTTTTATCCCTACAGTTAGATAGGGGGATTAGTAGAAAAGTTACTACCGATCAGTTGGTCATTTTTGTTCCGACAGTATTTACATTGAACGTCCCCCGCTCAAATCACCAACTTGTGAAAGCCCCATTTATAAGGCTGGAGGTTTGAAGATATGGGAACTGAGCTTTTTATAAGACTGCGTTAGTCATTCAAAACCATAATGCCACAAGTAGCACGTGTATAAATATTATTTCATACGCTACATTTTCAAGGACACCTCTTGATAAATAATAAAAGAAAGAAAAAGAAAATTGGCCAATTTTGTTTAGCCATGATGGGTGTTATTTTTGGTATTATCCAATCTCAAATGAGTATTTAACTCATAATAAATTGATATATGAAGATGGGTCAGGTACCATCCCTTCCAGCACAATCCCTTCAATAGCTAATCAAGCTTTTGCCTTAAGGGCAAGTCCTAATTTAATACAAACCAAGTATTGGTAACATCTTGTTAAAAAGTGCTCAAGTCAAATTCTTGTAGGGATTTCAAATAAAGATCATAATTGTCCTAAAACCACATGCACATCATTTGCTCTGTAACAAGAAAAATAACTTTCTCATATATAAGACCTCATAGTCCATTTAATAAAAAGAAAAACTCTAAGGTCATCTATCTTAAAGTAACAAATTAAAATTATCTCTTATAATGAGAAACACCATGATTAATTCAACAAATAGAATATCTATCTTGATAGAAAATTGTAGATTTCATTTTTCTTCTATTAGTAAAAATTATGCTTGGCCTAGACCGACAGAGGCAAGCAACAATTTAAATAAACAACCAAACCAAAAGGATCAAGCAACTGTGTAAATTGATTCAATGCCTTAAAAGAATAAGGACTTCTTTGAAACAACTTGACAGTTACAAAGTAAACAAAGCAAACAATAATCAATTTTAGAGTGAAACTACTAAAGTTCACCAAGTTACAAACTACAAATTATAGAAGAAACTGCTCTTAAGTTAAGAGAAACTACTCCAAGATACAAGCTACGTTGTTGTTGTGTTGTTGATGCTCCTTTCTCTGTCAAATCCTTGGCTTTTATATTTTCTCCTTATTTTCTTAGCCCATGATCGTATGATCCCTCTGAACCTGCAACTGCCATTGCTTAACTGCTACAACTGCTCCCTTACTTCTAGGCCTTCACACTTTATCAAACCTTCAATTCCTTTTGTCAAACCAATCTCCCTCTATGCTGCTACATGTCCCTCATCACTCTGGGCCTTAAATCGATAGGGTAAAGTCTTCATCTTGTACATGCTCCTTCTGCAAGAAACCTACTGAGTCCATGACTTAGCCTGATAATTGCTCAACCACTTGGACCATCCCATGCATGTAACCAGCCTCCTTAATGCCACTTGTCCCTTTGGCTGATGAAAGACACTCACCTTGACTTTGCCATGTGTCACCAGCTAGTTAGTCCACCAATCGACATGGACTTCACAAAAATGGGTACAAACAATGCCCCATTGTTTAAGTTAAATAAAAAACAGTGATGCAACCAAATAAATAGTATACTTAATTCGAACACATCTAAATAATGGGCCCAACATAAGCTATAAAAGCTTCAACCCTTCAACTTCAACTTACTTCAGCCTTTTCTCAATTTTGAAACTCCCGTACCAGAGCTTCAAACAACTCAAACCCTAAACAATGTCTCCCAAGAAATCAAAATCTACAAAGGATGATGAAACTAATGAAGAACTTCTTCGATTTCCTAACACCAATCTAACTTTGATCCTAAGCACTACTAGTATCGCCAAAGCAACTCTAGGTCCTACATTTTTAGCCTACTTTCTAGATGAACTAGCTCCATATTACCCACTTGCTAATGGCGAAAACCTACTTCTCAACCAACCCTGACTTAACTAGACAAATTGGGACAACAGTAAAAATCATCTCAGATCATGGAGACAACCAGACTCTACTTGGCAAAGTTGGGTCAAATGAATTGAAGCCCATGACTCAGATGTATTTAAGCATCTGGGCATTAGTGAGGTAATTCGATTGTTGACTTTCAAATTTAACATGAACAAATGGTTAATAATTGTTGCTGCTGCTTGTTTTTGGTCCCAATCTTGTAACTCTATGCTTTTAGGATTTGGAATGATCTCCCCTACTTTATGTGTTGTAGCCCATTTAACTAGGCTTCCAATCCTAGAGTTAGAAATCAATGTCTTGTTAGAACCTCCACTAGTGACCTTTACCCTCAACACTAATATGAGTTACACTGAGTTTACTAAAAACTACAAGGGTAAGAAAAATGCCCCTGTTGATGACAAAAAAAGGGATGCCTTTTATTTAATTTGGCTTTGCCAAATTCTTTTATGTATTCTTAGTAATAAAATTACCAAGGAATAGCTCCCACTGGCCCTATGCCTTCAAGATGGCCAAGCTATGGCCTTTGCTCCTTATCTACTTGCCACTCTCTATAAAGGACTTTTCTCTTTTGTTGAAAAAAAACATATCTTCTAACTGTGGTGGACCATTTTGTCTCTTCCAAGCTTGGTTGTATGCTTATTTCCCTAAAATACAACCCCCAAAGCCAAACACAATGATTCCTAACCACCATTCTTATGCATAATACTTCTTAATCTTTGTTGACAAGCCTAACTTCGATTTTTCTCATTACCACACCATATTCCTTAACTTTCCATTTGGAAGAAATCCCCTTCTTTTCAGGCTTTTCCATGACTGTCGATTTCCTTCTTCTAGACTTGAACACCTTTCCATGGTGTAGACGTCCCCGAACGTCTCGAGAGGAGATCCCCCGTTTTGTTCATTGGGCTAACTACAGTTTAGGACTCAAAGTCACGGTCCTATATCTAATCTCACAGAGTGTAATGCAAGACCGATGAATCATCAAAGAGTCCAAATCTGGCAAATCGTTTTTGAAAACAGATTTTTTTTAAAGAAGTGTCAAACATGGACTGCTTTGCCAGATACAGAGTCGCCACCTAAATATTTTATTTTGGGAAATTTAGGAAACCCTGACTCATTGCCAAAGGCCACGTGTCCGTCATCACCAAAGTTACCTCGGCTCGGGAACTTGGGTACGATTGGGGAAGGTCACTTCGTGAGCACCCCCGCTCGCCCGATCAAAGATCGGCCTCTACTAACCATGATATCTAGTTTTGAAAACATTATGCATTCTTCTTCCGGTTATTAGCCTAGATTTACTATGTAATGCGCACAGCATACAAGTATAGACTGGATCGCCTGAATTGGAACAAAACAACTCATGTTTGTTTATTTGAAAATGGTTTGATGGTGCTACTCGTAAGTAGGCTAAGACGTGGATTTGCCACCCTCGGGTGGGCTTAGAAAAACATGGTTTTGCCACCCTCAAGTGGGCTTAGAAAAACATGTTTTTGCCACCCTCAAGTGGGCTTAAAACTCGCATTTAATGAATTATTCCAATTCAAATAACCCAACCTTCACCCATGGGCATTCAGGCAGTTATATCATATAAGCACATAGCCTCATGGTAAGTATGCTATCATGGCAATCACTCACACACATGCAAGGATGCTAAAGCATAAACGCTTACCGAGTACTCCAAGCTAAAACAAAAGCTCTGTTAGAAATCCATGCATGATCCTAACTATACAGAAATGCCTAATGCAACACATGCAAAAATGCAACTACAATAGGCTCGGCTATTCTAAACATGGCATATGAAATGCGACGGATAACATGTATTCAACTCGGAATTGAAATACAAATGCAGTTAGTATGATGCGCCGAGCCCGATGCATGCAAGACAGATGAATGAATGCAAACATGCGAGCATAAGTATGCTAATTGAAACATGCCCTAATCTAACCATCATAAGCTGATAAATAAAAGGGAGAAAGACGTGGGGTTGGAAGACATACATTACACACACGCACACTTATTACAATTGTGCCTTCGCTCGAAGGGTCCGAATAAATAATACAGTCCGAATGAATAGTACAGCTAATTATTACACATCCACTAACTAACTAACAAATTAGCTAAGTAAGCTATAGACTGGCATGCAAATGGACTGCCCCGGCTCTGTTTTGGATGACAATGAATGCATGCATGCTTGATGCGCTTTGCTGGTAAATTCCATCGCGATGCCTTGTCCCGCCATTGTTTGCAGCTGAGTTCAGAAACTTACACAAAGCTCCAGGAGGCTGAAACTCCACCTGGGGAAGGCAGCCGACCAGCTCTTGGCTTAGGAAACATCTGCCGACCACCTCCCATGGTGAAAACCAAAAAAGGTGGTCGGCCTACCAGAAAACCTGGTCGGCCGACCACTTTCTGCCCCAGGACTCTGGTTTTTCTGCAACAAAGGCAAGAAAGAGAGAAAGCAATGTATTTTTAACATATGTGTGCGCGACCACTCCTCCCCGTCCTTGCACAAACTCTAGGGAGTGTGGCCCTTGGTTCTTGAGCCACCAATCACGCATCTCGATGCATGATGGCCGAGAGACCGAATTGCACGTTTTAATATGACATAAATGCAGGTATGAACATATGAAGCCAACAATTCTATCATAGATAATCAAGAACATCAGGGACCGGGAATCGAGGCACGTTTCGTCACTTGGAGTACGAAACGCCCCTCGTTTCCCGTGCTTGGACTAAACCCTATTCCAAGCACCATGCAAATGGAATGGCATGCACAATGCGACTAACATGCAACCTAGCATACGCAATGCTCTGTACTAACATGGCATACACCATGCACGATGGACTTACACCAATATGAGTGGACCTCAGCCACACTCACATCAGTAGCCATTAGATGAAAATGAGACAACCGAAATGCGTGCACACATGCACGCATACCGAGGACCGAACCTAAAGCATCAAATGCCACTCTACCAAAGCATGGCAAGGGATGAAAGATGGCCTATGAACATGTAATTTCCAGCACTAAAACATGATGCTAAATGATCCCGAAACATGGAAATATGGCACGCGATGCATGGAATAGGCCCCGAAACTCAATACTAGGCACATGTATTGAACCACAAGTATACAAAGCAAGCATTATATGATCATGAAGTCAAAAGGTAGAGCCAAGGAAGTCCCAAAACATGCACATTTCTAGTTTAAAGCATGGCCAAAAAGTGCTAACATGATGGACTAAACTAGCATGCAACATTGGCTAGCAAGCATGGTTTACATGGCATGTATATGAAGCAAATGAGAACTCATCAAACCAAACAAAAACAGTGAATAAAACATACCAAAATATGCCCAAATAATCACTGAAATGCAGCCAATGCATGTAAAAATGAGGGGCTTCTTTGGAAGGCCATTCAAGGGGTTGTTAAGCACATATAAGATAGACACTTAGCATGACCAAACCAACTCTGGAAATGAGTTATGACAGTTCTAAAACTCACAAAATTGGCCCTGAAATCAGTCAAGGAAGCATACGATGAAAGGCCCGCTCAAAAGGCCTTGAACGGAATTGTTCTACACATGCACTATAGACATAAAATATGATCAAATGGGTCCTGGACAGACCTAAGGCAGACCTTAAAACCCACAAAATTGGGCCCAAAAAGTGACTTCAATGCATGCAAAATAGAGCCCCTTTGGAAAGCCAATGATGCTAGTAAAGAAAATGAGGGCTGAGAGGGTCACCCCTCTATGATTTCAAAGCTCAAAACCTTATCAAAGCCACTGAAAATCCTCTGGATTTCAATGGCTAAGAGGCCAAAACAAGTCCAATGCAAATGCTCTAATGCATAGCCCTAAATATGAAGGAATGAAGCATGCAAAGAAGGAGATGACTCCAAACAGAAAAGTGACCTCAATAAAACTTAAAGATGAGGTCAAAAAAAGGCTTTTTATAGTTTATAAAAAATCTCGAAAATGTTCACAAGTAAGGCTAAAGTGTGATGCAAAAATAGCCCTAAAAGAGAGATAGAGGGTAAGGGGAAGTAGATGACCTCAAACAGCAAAGTGCCCTTAAACAAATTTGAAGAGGAGCTCAAAATATGACACTTTCTAGTTTATGACAAAGCCCAGAAATACTTTCAAGTGAAGCTAAGTAATGAAGCAAAAAAATACAAGTTTAAGGGAAATAGACACTTACCCTTGAAGAGCTGACCTCCAGCAGCTTTTGGACCAAGTTGGTGAGCTTTCAACCTCTGAAAATGACTTCCAAGGTGCTAGAATGGATGATGGAGGTGTGGTGCTAAGGGTTGTAGTGCAAATGGACCAAGAAAATTAGGGTTTTGGAGCTTGGAATAGTGACAATGGAGAAGGGAGGTTATATGCCTTAGTAAATTTTGTTCAACCCTCTGATATGAAGGCAAGCCTCTCCTTTATAGAGGAGAGGCTCCAAAATATCCAAAAAGGTCCCCAAGTATCCTCCATACACGTGTATGGAGGATACACCAAATGGCCTCCAGCTGGCACAGCTGGACTACACTCAGAAAAAGCAAAAAGCAAGAAGCAAGCCGGCCAGTTCAAGTGGCTGGCCGACCACCCCCCCTGGTCGGCCAACCAGGGGTCAAAAGGGTCAACACAATTTTCTGGCCGGCCACCTCAGAAAGGTGGCCTCCTAGATGAGTGCAACACAGCTATGTAGAGAAAAACCAGAAAATGTGACCCAAGAGAGAGAAAAGCTAGCTTTTAAGCAAGGTTCAAAAGGGTCAACATGAATTTCTAGCCAGCCTACCCATATTGGTGGCCTCCCAGATGAGCACAACACAATGGTGGTATGAAAAGCCAAAAAATGTGGCTCAAAAGTGAGAAAAACCAGCTTTCTGTCAGAAAAACCGGCTTTTGGGGAGAGAAAATGAGAAAACTGGCCTTTCAAGGGAAAAGGTGGCCAGCCACCATACTACCCCCTCCCTAACAGTGAAAATAGGGTCCCTACTAAAAATGGACCAAAACGGATGCAAAACGAAGGTTCGGAGGCCAAAACGCGCGGTTCGGAGCCCCGAAAACAGGCTGTTAGGCACCGGAAGTGGCGTATGACCACGACGGTGGTCTCCCGGGCCACAGTGTCCCTCTAAAGGGAGGCAATAAGGTGTGCGCCAAAAACCGGAGCAAACGGAGGCAGTTAAGCGGTCCCGAACCGAGGCACACGGCCGACGGCTCCAAAATCCGGAAACTGGGCTCCAAACGGGAAAAATGGCCTACGACCGCGAAACGTAGCCTATGGCCACTGAGAGATGGTCTACGAGACCTCTCCCTCCCTTCGGGAAGAGAAAACAGGACCTGGTTCACAAACCGTGGCAAAGCACAAAAGAGTCTCGAAATCCGGAGGCAAGGCTCGTAACCGAGACTCTGAAACCTCAGAACGAGTACAATATGCAACATCACCGAGCGCTCAACCGGTGACGTCTAAATCTTAAGGTCGGTCAAAAATGGGGTGTCTACAGTTGCCCCTCTTTGACAGAACTCGGAAGTCATTCGTGACGAGAGTGAATGTCAAAGCCCAGAGACGACCTATTTTTGGCAAGGCCGAAGACTTGGACAAACAAACAAAGTACAGACAAATAAATGGTTGCGCCCGTAGGCTGCCTACGTATCCCTTTGCAAAGAATCAAACCAGTGTAGTTCAGGGGCAGGATGCAAAATGATATGCAGAAAGATTTTGATAATTGGACTTATACGCTACGCGAAGCCGGTTTGAAAATTGGACTTATACGCTACGCAAAGCCGGTTTGATAATTGGGGATTTGTGCCATACAATGCAATGTAAAAAAAAAAATGCAATGTAATAGCTAGAAAGCGAAGGTACCTTACAGGGGCAATTGGCAATGACCTACCTCATGCTGTTGAGGACCTTCCGCTTCTTCTTGGTTAAACTGTAGGTACTACTTTTCTCCATGGCTGTGGCCGCAGCTTTCCCTATTCTCCAACAGGGTGACAGACTAGGTTGGTTCAGTATCCAAAATTGAGGTGCATACAGATGCTATCTCAATCTATGGGGCTGCCATATAGATTTCAAGCCGAGGATATACCCCTGGGTATTTAAACCAGACTTTAGTCTCGGAAATCCCGAACCTTTGTGTTCTAGGCATGAGCCATTCGAACTCTAGTTTCCACCGTCTCAGTTGGTCTCCTAGGAACTCATTGCAAACACAGGCAGGTGGCTATACCAGACCACCGAAAGTCGTTCGGGCACGACAAACACCAAAGGAATTGCACCTTTAGAAGATTTAAGGTCTCCTAGACCGAGGAGTGCACAAGACAGTGCGAATGATGCAAAAATACAATGTGCACAAGACAGTGCGATGCAGAGTGAATGCACAAAACAGTGCTAAGAAGATGCACAAAATAGTGCGATGCTAAAGGTGTACAAAACAGTACGAGAATGGTGATTGCACAAAACAGTGCGATACAGATAAGGTGCGCAAGATAGCGCGATGCAATGCACTAACACGTGCAGGTAAGGTGCGCAAGATAGCGTGATGCAATGCACTAACAAGTGCAGGTGGGATGCGCAAGATAGCGCGAATAATACAATGTAATGCACAAAACAGTGCGATACGCTAAATAGCGCGAGTGTAAACTGCACAAAACAGTGCGATGCGCAAGAAAGCGCGAGTGATTACAAATGCGGAAGTGCACAAGACAGTGCGATACGCAAAACAGCGCGAATGACTTAAAATGCACTAAATAGTGCGATGCGCAAAATAGCGCAAATGTAAACTACACAAAACAGTGCGATGCACAAAATAGCGTGAATGATAAACTGCACAAAACAGTGCGATGCGTAAAATAGCGTGAATGTAAATTGCACAAAACCGTGCGATTGAGGTGCGCAAAATAGCGCGAATGATAAACTGCACAAAACGATGCGATGCGCAAAATAGCACGAATGATAAACTGCACAAAACAGTGCGATTGAGGTGCGCAAAATAGCGCGAATGATAAACTGCACAAAACAGTGCGATGCGCAAAATAGCGCGAATGTAAACTGCACAAAACAGTGCAATTGAGGTGTGCAAAATAGCGCGAATGATAAACTGCACAAAACAGTGCGATGCGCAAAATAGCGCGAATGATTTGAAATGCACTAAACAGTGCGATACGCTAAACAGCGCGAATGATTTGAAATGCACAAAACAGTGCGATACGCTAAACAGCGCGAGTGATTTGAAATGCACTAAACAATGCGATACGCTAAACAGCGCGAGTGATTTGAAATGCACAAAACAATGCGAGTGAGATACAACCACAAGGTGCACAAGACAGTGCTAGTGAGATACAAAGTGTAAGTGCACAAGACAGTGTGATAAAATGCATGTTCTACGCAAATGAGGTGCATTTTCTACGCAAGTATGGAAGAGTGCATTTTCTATGCAAAAGATACGAGCATTTTCTATGCAAGAAACAGGAGCATATTCTATGCAATATTGAAAGCATATTCTATGCAGAATCAAAAGCAAGCATATTCTATGCATGAATCATAACGATGCGCGGCACGCATGTAACAGAAGTGTATATGAAAGTGCACATTCTATGCAATGGAAGGGCATCAAACATGTCCTTTGGTGCCTCTGATTTGCCTCTTAGAGGACTTCGCAACACACTCAGCTCAAAAAGGGCACACCCTGTTCACATTGGCGAGAGATAACATCTGCATGTGAAACCCTCGAGTGCTGCTTGGACTGCCATTCTGACTTGAAGCAGGCTTACACTTAGGGTCGAGATACACTCGTACTCCAAAGAAACGGCGAGGCCTGAGAAAGTGCACCTGGAATGCAGTCTCGGATTTTGCTAGGGTTGAAACACACTGAGATGCTCCAAATTTTCCTTCTTTTCTTTTGCTTTGCATTCTAGAACCCACATAGCTTCAGATAGGTTCTTGTTTTGCTGTTCACACTTATCGAGGGTGGACCCTGCAGTTTATGAAAGAACAAATCCTGTTTTGCACAAATATGGAGAATGGCACAGCACTTTGAGCACAAAACGATTTGAAATTGAAATGAAAAAAGGGTTCTCAACCGGGTATTGAGCCTACAACTGACCACAGCCAAAACGACTCAACAATGGAAAACAAAGGGAGAACAACCTAAACACAACTCAACAAAGGAAAAACAAGGTAAAATGACCTAAACACATCTGTTGACACTCAAACGACTCAAAACAAGAATCGAGACAAACAAAACACACAGACACAACACTCAGCTGTGTTACAAAGGCAAGAGAACTCTCGGTGCACGAGGAGCCAATTTCTCCAGGTATTGTTTCCCACCCTTTCTTATTTGTGATTCTCACATCACTCGGCCCTCAGGCTCGGCTTTTCTCACAAAATCCTTTTCCTCACTTTTTCTTTCAGTGCACATCTCTCTATGCTTTAATCTCTCATTTTTTTTTCACCCCTCCCCTGGGTGGTTGATGGATAAACAAGAAGTTGCGGGCTCTTGCCTCTAGCATTCTGCTAGATTCTCTTTCTTCTGGGCACAGTTAGTGAATTCCTCCCACAGAGGAATTGCGTTACAGCTGGGTGTGTAGCAAATCTACAGCTGACATCGATTGACGATGCTCTGCTGGGGAATTTGGGCGTGATCAGATCTGTCCAGATGAGGGAGTGGAATATCTTGCCCCATTCCAGTTCGTGCTTCTCACTTGGCTTGATACCTCATTGTTTGGAGGATGCGAGAGCTTTCTGCCCTTTTGCGGTCAGCTTCCGCTGTGCCCTTTCTGGCGAATACAATGCCCTTTCCGGCAAGTAGAGTGCCCTTTCTGACAAGTATGTTAACAATGAGGGAAAAGACAGAACACCTGACTCAATTGTGCCCCTAGTTCATCATTTTGACCATTTTTTGTTTTTGGCTTCTGCTAAAACAATTTTAACCAAAATGAGGGTTAGATTAACATGATTGTTCGATTTTTGATTTGAAATCATGCAAGTCAGGTTATGAGCACTGAAAATTTTGCTTTTTTGGATCCAAGAAAAAGGTCCAATTTTAGAAAAAGATGGAATAATTTTTGAGAAAATTAGTCAACCTCAGTAAAAATTTTCAAAAACTGTTTCGCAAATGGCCACTGCTTAACGAGCATGAAACTTACTCTTGAGATGCACAACCTCAGATCTATAACAATGGCAAACTGCTCCTCATCTGAAGGACACTACATGGCAACGAAAAGTTGCCCCTTGTTTGAATAGCACCGTAGCACATTGTATGGCAACAGAAAGTTGCCCCTTGCTTGAACGGCACCGCAGCGCATTGTAGTCAGTCCTCAGAGCGACGAACACAACTAGACTCTCTGATACAAAAAATGATCAGAACCATCACATGGACATAGTCGAATTTGAAGTGTTTTGCGGTTGGACTTCAGAATGAAGTTGCCTACGTATCCCAAAGATGGGAATCAAGCCTTACGTAGTTCGGGCTTAAGGTACACTCAGGTATTAACCTCTCCTTTTGCGCTCTAACTTTTGACAAGGCCGCCCTTCCGGGTTTTCAACCTTGCGAGCTCTTTTTTTTTTTCTTTCCAATTTTTTTATTTCCTTTCTTTTCTTTTCTTTTTTCAATTCAATTTTTTCTTCATTTTTTGCATTTTCTTCATTTTTTTTTGTTCTTTTCCTTCTTTTCTTGCTCTAATTTTTGCCTGGGTCGCCCTTTCGGGTTTTTGGCCCAGCGATCCTCTCAAGGGTAAAAGTGTAGCTTTTGTCCATATGGAATGGTTTGAGATCTCAAAGCCATCTGAATCCAGGAGAATGGTTGTTGTTCGCTAATGATGTAGGAGTCCATCCAATGGGGGGCTGAATTTGCCCCTAGTGTTGTGGATAGGAACTTGGTTGTCCTTCACCAATACTTTCTTCTTTTCTCCCTTCCGGGATTTGGCGTTCTCGCTGATCTTTATCTTTGACTCTTCGAGCACATTTGAAATTCTTTTGCCCTTAGTTCGAGGGGTGCTCCTGATCTAGCTTCGCAAGCTTCTTGATCTGACTTTGTCGCTGCTACTTCACGGGCTACTTTTGATCCGGCCACACAAGCCTTACATTGTAGTTGACCGTTGAACATTCTGAATCCAAGTTCAAGTTTTGAAATCAAGAGGGGTGGAGTCTCGAGGCTGAGAGCGATCTTAGGCTGCACAATCTCAAGAGAGATTCCACACAGGTCTTCACAAGACCGCGCAAAACATTTTTTGAAATCTTTTAAGAAAGCGACCAGTCGCTCGCGCTGAAGACAGTGTAGAACCAATCTGGATCAAGCCAGGATCCTTCCTAGTACTCACACTAACAAGCATGATTTCATTCATTAAGGGCTTAGCATGCCTCTCTTTCTCTCAATTGATCAAATTTTTGCAAAACCCGAGGAATTCCTTCCTCTTCGTTTTCACCGCAGTGTTCAAAAAAAGTTTTGAAAAACTTAGGTCAATGCAATAATTTCAAGGCACAAGAGAGCAGGTGGAATGCACTGCCGTTTCATTCAAATCCCGGCACAACTAGCACACGGCAGAAGCAAACACAAGAGTGCAAAAATCACTGCTATTTCAATCAGAATCTATTGGCACAACTGGCTCCAAGGCAAAAACAGACTCAAAAGAAAACGAAAAGACAAACACAAAACAAGCAAGTGATGTCCGAGGTAACACCCCCGAAATCACCTGACTCCAACAAAACAGGACTGACTCGATACAACAAGACAAACCCAAAACAAAAAGACTGACTCTATACAAAACAACAAGACTGACTCAATACCCAAGTTAGAAAGCACAAAAACTGGTGTTTGCCTATTGCTCAGAACAGTGCGTGCTATTCCCACGTCTAGAGTTAATCGAGCGCCACCCGCAGCTGGTTCATTCCCCGATCACATCACATTATCCCCCAAGTTCACCGATCCAGTGCCGATAGACTTTGCAGAGCTTGGCGGGAGGA
The DNA here is from genome assembly GCF_055761805.1 of Camellia sinensis. Classification (NCBI taxonomy): domain Eukaryota; kingdom Viridiplantae; phylum Streptophyta; class Magnoliopsida; order Ericales; family Theaceae; genus Camellia; species Camellia sinensis. The sequence goes on along the minus strand of NC_138961.1, from coordinate 133,487,861 downwards.
CAACCCCGTTGTCAAACAGATCCAGTACTTCATGGCGAAGATGAAAGCAGTTGTCGGTAGTATGGCCAGTTTGTTGATGGTACGCGCAGTACTGGGTAGCATCATGTGTAGCCGAAAGAGGGTTCGGGAGAGGCCGAGGCTCAAGGGGTTTGAGATGGCCTTGTCTAACAAGGATTTGGAGAGCTTTGGACAAAGGCATATAGAGGGCATGGAAGACCCTCCGACCTCGGGGTTGGTACTTCAAGGTTTGTGAATTTTCGCTGGGCGCACCAAAAAAAAGATTGGCAGGTGCTAGCCTGGCTTGCTGATCTCTTCCGAGTGGAGGATTAGAGCTAACAGGATCGTCTCTGGTATGACGGCCCTTCTCCCGGTTTTCCCTTTGATTCAGACTGCCCCCAACTTTAGTAGCGAAAGTGTCATCCACAGCCTTTGCAACAACTGCAATCACTTGCTGTTTGTTCAGTCCTTCGGCTTTCAAAGCCTCAACAGCCCACATGAGGTGTTCATGGGGATCAATGTCTACCCCTACCTTGTTCTTACCACTGACCTCCACTTTATCAAAGGATTGGGTCGCTATATCCGAGCGGAGCCTAGTTGTTGCCGACACGCCAACACCCAGATCTGAGATGGCTTCAGGTTAGCCCTTTTCAGTTGTAGCTTGCTCCAAGATTAAGGAGCCTTTTGGATTGAAACTTCTAGCCTGTGATGTGATCGATGATGGAGCGAAAATTCCAAAGGCTAAGTCTGCCACAGTTCTCTGAAGATCTTCAATCATTCTCATCAACTCAGAAGTGGTGGGCTCACAGGTTTGAGATGATTGGGGTTCAGATGCACCCATCATGCATAAGTCCATGCTTTCTGAGATAAACACCTCAGGCTTGGGTAGATGGACTGGGGTGATGTATATGCTGGGGTCGTAAGGGACGACCAGTGTATGGATTAGATTGAGATGTCGATGAGGTACTTGGTCATTGGGGTCTAAAAGTGGAGCTATTGTCCGGTTGTCGATGAGATTTTGGACCTCGTGACGAAGGCGGTAGCAACAGTCGGTGCCATGACCACACTGCTGATGGTACACACAGTACTTGGAGGGGTTATGTCTGGCTGGGAGTGGGTCAGGCAGAGGTTGAGGATCGAGGGGTTTGAGATACCCTCTTTCCATCAAGACTTTTAGTGCGCTAGTCAAGCTCATATAGAGAGGGGTGAAAGTTCTACCCTGAGCTCGGGCTGGGCCGGCGGTTTGTAGGCTTGGATTGGCAAAAGGGTTGGCTGTGGCGACTGTATTGATTTCTGTGGGTTTGGGAATAGTTCTACTACCAGCATTGGCACTCCCTAAAATCACCCTCCTTGTCGCTTCACTTGTTCTGGGAATGATCCTACTGTTGAACGCATTCTCGATCTGAACCCCCAGTTCATGCAAACTTTTGAAAGTGAATAGCAGAGCGACTATCAACTTTTGCAACATATCATGCTCGAGGTTTCGCACCATCATCTGCACTTGATCCTTCTCAGAAGGGCGACGATCTGTCATTTGTGCTGCCTTTGCTCTCTACCTCACAACGAATTCCACAAAAGGCTCTGTTGGGTTCTGGCGAGTTGCTTCAAGCTCTTGGATGGTCATTTCAACTTGGGTATTGTAGGAATACTGATCGACAAAGGCCTCAGCCAGTTCTTCCCAGTTTTGCTTCACTGTATCCTCCAATTTGGCATACGAAGTGGCTGCTACACCCGACAGGGTTCTTCCATACAGAGAGAGTTTCTGTGGCTTAGTCAGATCTATCGGCTTCAGGATATCCAAGAAAAGCCAGATATGTACCATAGGATCTCCAGACCCGTCGAAACGGTCAATATGTGGCATTTTGAATCTGTCTGGGAGCCGTACGGCAACCTCGGTGTACCATCCTCAATGTCGGGAATGGAGTTAAGGCCATGTACCTTTTTGAATTGCTTCTCAAGGTTTGCAATTTTCACTGCGGTCAGATCGAGCTCATTAACATCAAGGGGATAAAGCCTCTCATTAGGCTGCACCAGGTGTCTGAAAACTCGGGCTTGAGCCAACCCTTCTCGAGGATCTGGACCCTGTAAATCTTCAGCTGGCGAAAATGGGTCAAAGTTCGGCTGGGGTCCCAAAGCTAGATGTGAGGCAGATGCCCTAGATGGGCGCGGCGTTTCAATACTGGTCTCGGCCTGCATGGCAGTTCCCTGATTTAACGCTGCTATCACGGCCACAAATTCTTCCGAACCTTGTGCCATCACGGTCTGCTGAGTTCAAACAAAGGTAATGTGACTGGCGACTGACGGATCAGATGAACCGGTGAGCCCCTACTGGCCTTTCTTTGCCTTGCCTCAGCGAAAGAACACTGGTTACCCTTAAATTGAATTTCTGACCTAACAAAGTCTATCAACACTAGTCCAATGTACCCAGGGGATATCGGAGCCTTCTGAAGCTATGGTTTCCAGACTACCTAGCAAAAGAGAAAACAGACAGCATCTCAGCTCGATTTCACCGAAACAGATATGAGCATACTAGGATGATTGTGCCTCCTACTGAATTCTGCCCCAAAATTCTGCCTGTAAACTGATACCCTCAGGTAAAACTGATTCCCCAAATACTGATCTTGATGCCCACAAGCCTGATACTCAAATTTGCAAACTGACGCAATGCATTCCTGTAGAGGCACACTCTAAGAGCACATAGGAAGCAAATGAGAGCCAAAACACCCCTATGTTGGGGTAAAGGTTCCCTGTCCTATTTTGTCAGGAACTAGGGTTTCACTACGCACGCAGCAGTTTCAAACAACCTATCATCGGGTAAGCAACCTGTCCTAGTTTGGAATGGTCACTATGGATTCCGAATATGCACTAGGTCGAATGGTCAAAAGAGTGCCCTGGTAAAACCGGGGTTTGTGTTCCCATACTGGCAGAGCCCGTAACCGGTCAGCCTTATGGCACGCAGCCTCCGACAAACCGTTCAGGAATAGCAGATGGCAAACACGGTGTCCTACGCGCACCAATGCACATGCAATGCAAAGAAACACATAAGTGTAATCAAAACAAGATATCATGAGTTCGAGTCAAGTTCTCTAAATCCCCAGCAGAGTCGCCAGAAACTGTAGACGTCCCCGAACGTCCCGGGAGGAGATCCCCTGTTTTGTTCATTGGGCTCACTGCAGCTCAGGACTCAAAGTCACGATCCTGTATCTAATCTCGCAGAGTGCAATGCAAGACCGATGAATCATCAAAGAGTCCAAATCTAGCAAATCATTTTTGAAAACAGATTGTTTTGAAAGAAGTGCCAAACATGGACTGCTTTGCCAGATACAGAGTCGCCATCTAAATATTTTATTTTGGAAAATTTAGGAAACTCTGACTTGTTGCCTAAGGCCACGTGTCCGTCATCACCAAAGTTTCCTCGGCTCGGGAACTTGGGTACGATTGGGGAAGGTCACTTCGTGAGCACCCCCACTCGCCCGATCAAAGATCGGCCTCTACTAGCCATGATATCTAGTTTTGAAAACATTATGCATTCTTATTCTGGTTATTAGCCTAGATTTACTATGTAATGCACACAGCATACAAGTATAGACTGGATCGCCTGAATTGGAACAAAACATCTCATGTTTGTTTATTTGAAAATGGTTTGATGGTGCTACTCGTAAGTAGGCTAAGACGTGGATTTGCCACCCACGGGTGGGCTTAGAAAAACATAGTTTTGCCACCCTCAAGTGGGCTTAAAACTCGCATTTAATGAATTATTCCAATTCAAATAACCCATCCTTCACCCACGGGCATTCAGGCAGTTGTATCATATAAGCACATAGCCTCATGGTAAGCATGCTATCATGGCAGTCACTCACACACATACAAGGATGCTAAAGCATAAACGCTTACCAAGTACTCCAAGCTAAAACAAAAGCTCTGTTAGAAATCCATGCATGATCCTAACTATACAGAAATGCCTAATGCAACACATGCAAAAATGCAACTACAATAGGCTCGGCTATTCTAAACATGGCATATGAAATGCGATGGATAACATGTATTCAACTCGGAATTGAAATACAAATGCAGTTAGTATGATGCGCCGAGCCCGGTGCATGCAAGACAGATGAATGAATGCAAACATGCGAGCATAAGTATGCTAATTGAAACATGCCCTAATCTAACCATCATAAGCTGATAAATAAAAGGGAGAAAGACGTGGGGTTGGAAGACATACATTACACACACGCACACTTATTACAATTGTGCCTTCGCTCGGAGGGTCCGAATAAATAATACAATCCGAATGAATAGTACAGCTAACTATTACACATCCACTAACTAACTAACAAATTAGCTAAGTAAGCTATAGACTGGCATGCAAATGGACTGTCCCGGCTCTGTTTTGGATGACAATGAATGCATGCATGCTTGATGCGCTTTGTCGGTAAATTCCATCGCGATGCCTTGTCCCGCCATTGTTGGCAGCTGAGTTCAGAAACTTACACAAAGCTCCAGGAGGCTGAAACTCCACCTGGGGAAGGCTGCCGACCAGCTCTTGGCTTGGGAAACACCTACCGACCACCCCTCATGGTGAAAACCAAAAAAGGTGGTCGGCCTACCAGAAAACCTGGTCGGCTGACCACTTTCTGCCCCTGGACTCTGTTTTTTCTGAAACAAAGGCAAGAAAAAGAGAAAGCAATGTATTTTCAACATATGTGTGCGCGACCACTCCTCCTCGTCCTTGCACAAACTCTAGGGAGTGTGGCCCTTGGTTCTTGAGCCACCAATCACGCATCTCAATGCATGATGGCCGAGAGACCGAATTGCACGTTTTAATATGACATGAATGCAGGTATGAACATATGAAGCCAATAATTCTATCATAGATAATCAAGAACATCGGAGACTGGGAATCGAGGCACGTTTCGTCACTTGGAGTACGAAACGCCCCTTGTTTCCCGTGCTTGGACTAAACCCTATTCCAAGCACCATGCAAATGGAATGGCATGCACAATGCGACTAACATGCAACCTAGCATACGCAATGCTCTGTACTAAAATGGCATACACCATGCACGATGGACTTACACCAATATGAGTGGACCTCAGCCACACTCACATCAGTAGCCATTAGATGAAAATCAGACAACCGAAATGCGTGCACACATGCACGCATACCGAGGACCGAACCTAAGGCATCAAATGCCACTCTACCATAGCATGGCAAGGGATGAAAGATGGCCTATGAACATGTAATTTCCAGCACTAAAACATGATGCTAAATGATCCCGAAACATGGAAATATGGCACCCGATGCATGGAATAAGCCCCGAAACTCAATACTAGGCACATGTATTGAACCACAAGTATACAAAGCAAGAATTATTCAATCATGAAGTCAAAAGATAGAGCAAAGGAAGTGCCAAAACATGCACATTTCTAGTTTAAAGCATGGCCAAAAAGTGCTAACATGATGGACTAAAATAGCACGCAACATTGGCTAGCAAGCATGGTTTACATGGCATGTATATGAAGCAAATGAGAACTCATCAAACCAGACAAAAACAGTGAATAAAACATACCAAAATATGCCCAAATAATCACTGAAATGCAGCCAATGCATGTAAAAATTAGGGGCTTCTTTGGAAGGCCATTCAAGGGGTTGTTAAGCACATATAAGATAGACACTTAGCATGACCAAACCAACTCTGGAAATGAGTTATGACAGCCCTAAAACTCACAAAATTGGCCCTGAAATCAGTCAAGAAAACATACGATTGTAGACGTCCCCGAACGCCCCGGGAGGAACGAGCTCCCGTTCCGTTCATTTTGGGGTCACTACAGCTCAGGACTCTCAAATTTGTCACGGTTCTAAGTCTGAACCAAAGAGTCCAAATCCGGCAAATCGTTTTGAGAAAAACAGATTTTTGAAAGAAGTGCCAAACATGGACTGCTTTGCCAGATACAGAGTCGCCACCTAAATGTTTTTTAATGAGAAATTTAGGAAACCCTGACTCGGTGCCAAAGGCCACGTGTCTATCATCACCAAAGTTGCCTCGGCTCGGGAACTTGGGTACGATTGGGGAAGGTCACTTCGTGAGCACCCCCGCTCGCCCGATCAAAAATCGGCCTCTACTAACCATGATATCTATTTTTGAAAACATTGTATGTTCTTATTCCGGTTATTAGCCTAGGTTACTATGTGATGCACACAGCATATAAGTATAGACTGAGTCGCCTGAATTGGAACAAAACATTTCATGTTTGTTTGTTTGAAAATGGTTTGATGGTGCTACCCGCAGGTAGGCTTAAAATGTAGATTTTGCCACCCTCGGGTGGGCTTAGAAAAGATGGTTTTGACACTATCTAGTGGGTTTAAAACAAATAGTTGATGATTTATTCCAATCCAAATAACCCAACCTTCACCCACAGGCATTCAGGCAGTTATATCACATAAGCAAATAGCCTCGTGGCAAGCATGCTATCATAGCAGTCACTCACACGCATGCAAGGATGCTAAAGCATAAAACTCACCGGGTACTCCAAGCCAAAACAAAATTTACATTAGAAATCATGCATGATCCTAAGTATACAGAAATGCCTAATGCAACACATGCAAAATGCAACTATAGTAGGCTCGGCTATTCTAAGATGGCATATGAAATGCTACAGCTAACATGTATTCAATTCGGAATTGAAAGTACAATGCAGTTAGTGTGATGCGCCGAGCCTGGTGCATGCAAAACAGATGAATGAATGCAAACATGCTATCATACTGTATGCTAATTGAAATATGCCCTAATATAACCATCATAAGCGGATAAATAAAAGGGAGAAAGACGTGGGGTTGGAAGACATACAACACACACACGCACACTTATTACAGTCGTGCCCTCGCGCAGAGGGTCCGAATAAATAATACAGTCCCAAATAAAAGGATATTACAGTCCAAATAATATACAAATTCCTAATTAATTAATGAATTAACTAAGAAAGTAAATAGAACTGGCGTGCAAGCCAGGGATTGCCTTGCTTCTGATGGATGATGCATGTCCGGGTTGTCTTGCGCGGAAATCCACCGGGATGCCCCAATTAGCCTCTGTTTAGCAGTTATCCTTAGAAAACGCGCCAAGCTCCAAAAAGCTACTGATTCTTCATTTTGCTGCAACAGAGAGCAGGAAAGGGGCATAGCAATGCATTTTCACAGATATATGCATACCTCGATCCTCGTGCCACCAATCACGCATATCGATGCATGATGGCCGAGGAGTCGAAATGCACAATTCAATATAGGATGAATGCACATAAAAACACAACAAGAACCTAACTCCATCATGGGTAATCCGGAGTGTCGGTGACTGGGAATTGAGACACGTTCCGTCACTCGGAGTACGAAACGCACCTCGTTTCCCGTGCCTGGGCTAACTCCTATCCCGAATACGATGCAATATGCATGGCATGCATGAAATGCAACTTACAATCCTAACATACACAATGTCATGAAAATGAGATGTCTCGAAATGCGTGCACACGGGCACGCAAACCGAGAAAATGCATACGCAATGCAAATGACATAGAAATGTAATATGGACTTACACTAACATGAGAGAGCCTCAGCTACACTCACATAAGAGGCCGATGGATGAAAATGAAGTGCCTCGAAATGCATGCACACAGGCACGCAAACCAAGGCAATGGCATACGCAATGCAAATGACATGGAAATGGCATATAGAATGCAACATGGACTTATACTAACATGAGAGAGTCTCAGCCACACTCACATAAGAGGCCGATGGATGAAAATGAAGTGCCTCGAAATGCGTGCACACGGGCACGCAAACCGAGGCAATGGCATACACAATGCAATATGGCTAAAATGGCATATAGAATGCAACGTGGACTTATACTAACATGAGAGAGCCTCAGCCACACTCACATAAGAGGCCGATGGATGAAAATGAAGTGCCTCGAAATGCGTGCACACGGGCACGCAAACCGAGGCAATGGCATACGCAATGCAATGCATGGAAAATGATATGCAAACATGTTAATGGATTTTCAGCAATGAAATGTGGGGGAAAACAGCCCCGAAATGAGGCGAAAACACACCCGATGCATGGAATCTCTCCCGAAATATGAATTTTGGCATCCGAAATGGCCTATAGCTATACCAAACATGCACAATATGGACATGCAATGAAAATACAGAAGCAAGGCAATCCCAAGATAAGCATTTTTCCAGTTCAAAACATGGCCAAACAGCAAGCAAAGATAGGGCAACAATGGCATGCAAAAATGGCCCTAAACATGAGATTATGAAGCAACTCATAGCTGCTAACTCCAAATAGGTTAGGGCCCTTCAACAAAGTTGAAGAGGGGCCCAAAATATGATGTTTTCCAGAACTGTAAAAACCCTAAAAACAAACATAGATATAGCTAAGCTCTTATGCAATAAAAAGGGCCAAAAGGGGGCCAAAGAGGCAAGTGGTATATGCAAAGCCCAAACTGAAAAATTCCCTTCTACGATATTGAAGAGGGACCAAAAATAAGCATATTTACAGAACTGTAAAAACTCCAAAACAGTATACAAACATGCTAGAAATGCAATGCAAAATGAGGCTCAAAAGTGGCTATAACACAAAGTATACAAAATATTCACCAAACAGCCAAAGACCCTTAATGAAACATGTTAAGAAGGTCAAAATAAGACTATTTCTAGGCCTGTAAAAATACCAAAAACAGAAGCATGATAGGCTGCCAAAGCATGCAAGAAAATGGCATTCAAGGAGGATATTGAAGCAAGTGCAATATGGAGGGCTCAAACCAGGTTGAGCCCTTAATGAAACAAGAAAATGAGCTCAAAAAAATGACCTTTTCAGTTTTGGTCGGAGCTCAAATCAATAAGCATGTATGGCTTACAAAAGGTGCAAGAAATGGACCAAAAAATGGGGAAATGCTACTCACCCTTGAAGACCAATGCTTTTGTTGCTTCTTGGACCAAATTTGATGACTTTAAGCTGCTGGAATTCCTCCCCTTGCTGCTGGAATGGAGGGGTGGTGGTAGAGCTTGATGATGATGAAGAAATGAGGTGTAGAACTTGGATATTTTTGAGAAAATGAGAGAGATAAAGGGAGAGTTGTATGTAAAGCTTCAAAGCAATTTTGTTTCAACCCCTCATACATGTGTTGGCAGCTGGCTATAAGGAACAAAAAGATGGTGTAAAGGTAGGGGAAAAAGGAGGCAAGCTTTCCCCCACAAAATATCCCCCGGATTGAGATATTTTCTGGGGGAAACAGCTATACAGCTGTAAAGTGTGCAGAGAGAGGAACATGGCCGGCCCATTATTGGACTTGGATGTGGCCGGCCGGCCACTCCCCCTAGCCGGCCGGCCAAGGGTCAAAAAGGCCAAGTGGCTTTAGTGGCCGGCCACCACATATTGGTGGCCTCCCAGGTCTCCTCTTCACAACCCTGTGGTTCGAATTTGGAAACTCTAAAACAGGAGAGAGAACAAGCCATTTTTAGGAGGGGTTCAAAAGGTTCAAATGGAATTAATGGCCGGCCATAAACTTTTAGGGTCCTCCCATGTGTGTACAACACAAATATGTGGTTCAAAGTTCAAGAAAATGGCCCAAGGGTGTTCAACATTGGCTCGGAAGGAGGGGTTCAAAAGGGTCAAGAAACATTAGTGGCCGGCCATGAACTTTTAGGGTCCTCCCATGTGTGTACAACACAAATACGTGGTTTGGGTTTGAAGAAAATGGCTCCAAGGTGTTCAACATTAGCCCAGAAGTGTGAAAAACGGGCATCAGAGGGCGTCGGAGAAGTAAAAACTAGTTGTTGAGACAATTGCTGGCCTCCCACCCTTCTACGGCCTTCCCGATGATAAAACAGAGGTACCTGCCAAAAATGAACAAAAACCGATGCAAAACAAATGCTCGGGGGCCAAAACGCGCAGTTCGGGGTCCCGAAAATGGGCTGTTAAGCACCGAAAGTGACGTTCGGCCACGAAGTGGGTTTCTCAGACCCCAGTGTCCCTCAAAAGGGAGTAGAAAGGAAGTATGCCAAAAATTAGAACAAACAGAGATGGTTAGGCGGTCCCGAACCGAGGCACACGGCCAACGGTCCCGAAAAACCGGAAACCGGACTCCGAAATGGGCAAAATGGCCTGCGGCCACAAAATGTAGCCCACGGCCACTGAGAGATGGTCTACTGGATCTCTCCCTCCCCTCAGGAAAAGAAACAGAGAAAACCGAGTCTGGTTCGCAAACCGAGGCAAGGCACAGAAGAGGGTTCGGAAGTCCAAAGGTAGGGCTCACGGCCGCGACTCTGAAACTTCTGAATGAGCACATTATGCAATATCACCAAGTGCTCAACTGGTGACGTCTGAGTCTCAAGGTCGGTCAAAAATGGGGTGTCTACAACGATGAAAGGCCCCCTCAAAAGGCCTTGAATGGAATTGTTCTACACATGCACTATAGACATAAAGTATGATCAAAAGGGCCCCGGACAGACCTAAGGCAGACCATAAAACCCACAAAATTTGGCCCAAAAAGTGACTTCAATGCATGCAAAATAGAGCCCCTTTGGAAAGCTAATGATGCTAGTAAAGAAAATGAGGGGTGAGAGGGTCACCCCTCTATGATTTCAAAGCTCAAAACCTCATCAAAGCCATTGAAAATCCCCTGGATTTCAGTGGCTAAGAGGCCAAAACAAGTCCAATGCAAATGCTCTAATGCATAGCCCTAAATATGAAGGAATGAAACATGCAAAGAAGGAGATGACTCCAAACAGAAAAGTGACCTCAAGAAAACTTAAAGAGGAGATCAAAAAAAGGCTTTTTCCAGTTTATAACAAATCTCGAAAATGTTCACAAGTAAGGCTAAAGTATGATGCAAAATTAGCCCTAAAAGAGAGATGGAGGGTAAGGGGATGTAGATGACCTCAAACAGCAAAGTTCCCTTAAACAAAGTTGAAGAGGAGCTCAAAATATGACACTTTCTAGTTTATCACAAAGCCCAGAAATACTTTCAAGTGATGCTAAGTAATGAAGCAAAAAAATGCAAGTTTAAGGGAAATAGACACTTACCCTTGAAGAGCTGACCTCCAGCAGCTTTTGGACCAAGTTGGTGAGCTTTTAGCCTCTGCAAATGACTTCCAAGGTGCTGGAATGGATGATGGAGGTGTGGTGCTAAGGGTTGTAGTGCAAATGGACCAAGAAAATTAGGGTTTTGGTGCTTGGAATAGTGACAATGGAGGAGGGAGGTTATATGCCTTAGTAAATTTTGTTCAACCCTCTGATATGAAGCCAAGCCTCTCCTTTATAGAGGAGAGGCTCCAAAATATCCAAAAAGGTCCCCAAGTATCCTCCATACACGTGTATAGAGGATACTGCAAATGGCCTCCAGCTGACACTGCTGGACTACACTCAGAAAAAGCAAAAAGCATGAAGCAGGCCAGCCAGTTCAAGTGGCCGGCTGGCCACCCCCCCTGGTCGGCCGACCAGGGATAGGGGTCAAAAGGGTCAACAAAATTTTCTGGCCGGCCACCCCAGAAAGATGGCCTCCCAGATGAGTGCAACACAGCTATGTAGAGAAAAACCAGAAAATGTGACCCAAGAGAGAGAAAAGCTAGCTTTTAAGCAAGGTTCAAAAGGGTCAAGATGAATTTCTGGCCGGCCTACCCATATTGGTGGTCTCCCAGATGAGCACAACACAGTGGTGGTATGAAAAGCCAGAAAATGTGGCTCAAAATTAAGAAAAACCAGCTTTCTGTCAGAAAAACCGGCTTTTGGAGAGAGAAAATGAGAAAACTGGCCTTTCAGGGGAAAAGGTGGCCGGCCACCATACTACCCCCTCCCTAACAGTGAAAATAGGGTCCCCACCAAAAATGAACCAAAACGGATGCAAAACGAAGGTTCGAAGGCCAAAACGCGCGGTTTAGGGCCCCGAAAACAGGCTGTTAGGCATCGGAAGTGGCGTATGACCACGAAGGTGGTCTCCCGGGCCACAGTGTTCCTCTAAAGGGAGGCAATAAGGTGTGCGCCAAAAACCGGAGCAAACAGAGGTAGTTAAGCTATCCCGAACCGAGGCACACGGCCGACGGCTTCGAAAATCGAAAACTGGGCTCCAAACGGAAAAAATGGCCTACGACCACGAAACGTAGCCTACGGCCACTGAGAGATGGTCTACAAGACCTCTCCCTCCCTTCGGGAAGAGAAAACAGAGAAAACAGGACTCGGTTCGCAAATCGAGGCAAAGCACAAAAGAGCCTCGAAATCCGGAGGCAAAGCTCGTAGCCGAGACTCTGAAACCTCAGAGCGAGTAAAATATGCAACATCACCGAGCACTTAACCGGTGACATCTAAGTCTTAAGGTCAGTCAAAAATGGGGTGTCTACACATGGATTCTTCCAACTTGTCAAATAAACAAATAAGATCCCAAGTTGAAACATGGAAGCATGTACTCACCTACAGACACATTCTAGTTGGTTGTTCCATCTCTTCCACAAGAATGTTTAGCTGCAACTTTGAAACCTATGCCCAAACCAATGGTTAAGACAACTTGGGCTTACCCAATGCATACCTTATCCTTACTTTCATTCCACTATTCATAAAGAAATAGGAACAAGGATTAGTATTAAAGACCCTTCTCAAGCCAAACTGATCCAATCAGAAAATGAAGGCCTTCTCAAGAGCTTCAACATTTACTTCTTCAAGCCTGTTTCTAATCACACCAAAGGCTTTGAACACTGGTGGAATCTCATGGCTACATTGATCTTCCCTAAATCTCTTAAGACTTGTCTCAAGGAAACATCCATTGATAACCAAGGCTCTGAGCCACCAACTTCAAGTCTCAAAACCCCAGGTAAACTCATCTTAGCTTTTAAATTATCAATTTACTTCCATATTTTGACACTTTTATCTTTTGACTTAATTCTTTCCAATTCCTAATATTCTTAACTCTTTGTAGCCAAAACTACTCCTTTGGTGCCCCCTCCTGCCACTGAAGTCCCAATCAAAGACCAGAGCAAAGGCAAAGCACCAATGGATCCAAATGCCAACCCAAATGTCCTTAAACTCATGGAAGACTCCATTACAGCTCTCCAAGCACAAGAACAAAGGAGGTTAAGGGCAACTCAATCACCCTCAAGAGAGATGAGAACAAAGAAAAAGCAAGAGCCTCCTACTACCTCATTGCCTGAAGAGAACTTCAATCCCTCCTTCAATGAATAAGATATTCCACTTAGCCAAGTGCTTGGCCAAATAACCTAAAATCCTTCAGATTATACGTATCAGGTATAATTCCTCTTTTTTATGCTTACACCTTATTTTAAACCTAACTTATCACTCATTCAGGTCCTATTTTTTAGAGAGGAAAATGAGAAGAGTTCTTATTTCAACTACTGTTGAAGATGAAGAAAGCCCAGTTCATTCCCCAAAACACCTTATCAAACTCATCCTCACACTTCTGAGAATGAGCAAAGTATACCAATTCCAAACCAACCTATTCCACCTATCAGCTCTGAACCACCGCCTATTAATCCTAGGGATGTGACCCTTGGAGCTTTTCAAATGGAGGTTCTTTACCTAGGGGAAACTAAACCCATTAACTTTCCATAAGTCTTCTCTTCCATTCCTTCCATATCTGAATCCACTAGCTCTCCAAATCCTACCATATAACCAGAAAAAATTGACCTTGACCCATCTACAAATGGTCAATCATCTCCCAACAGTCCTTAGATTTTATCCAAGGCCCAATCAACTAAGCCTCCTCAACTGGAACCACTAATCACCCACAGTAAGTGAACCTTCCATTATTATTTTATTGTTATTCTTCTTTTATCACCTTTACTAACTCCTCATATCTCATCACATGACCATACCAATCAACTATAGAGATTGTAGTCAATGACCCTTACTCCACAGGTGAGGATAACCCTATACTTGAACCTAAAATGGTTTATGAAGTTGTACAACTGAAGGACACTCCATCAATGATTAACCAAGATGAAATGAACTATTTCCCCATCACATGTTGGTACTTCAAAAAGCACTGCAGTCAACATTGAACAACTTCAGGCTTCAATGGCTAAAACTACTCCAACTGACAAAATACTAACACCACCTACCTACACACTCACTCCAACCTTTACTGGTGTGTAGGTAATATTCTCATCATGTTTTTTCCTCTTTTCTTTGATAAAACCTGTCAATCCTTACTTAGTTTTGACTGTCGATAGGTTCCAACTCCCACTGACACAACCTTGAGCATATGGGACGAAATTGCTACCTTTCAGAAAAGCCTTGAGCATATTTCACCCCTTCCTCAAAGGCTTCATCATTTCAATCCTAAGGTTCAATAACTCATAACTTCCTTTCTAAACCTCATCAATATGCCTTTTGAAGAGATAGCTTCAACATAACCTAATGAAGCATTGGACTACCTGATTGTTATTCAAAATCTATCTCCCAATCATTTCAGTCCAAGCCAACTCAAACACTTGTCCAGAATCATTGTTGGATGGCCAACTCTCTTAGAGATTGTTTAGAGTTGTACAAAGGAGATCCAAGCCAAGAAAAATTTCTTGGTTACTGCTCAAACCATCTCTAACTCCTTGATGAACTTTCCAAAACTCCTCCACCTTATCTGATTAAGACAAAGCACTAGAACTTGAAGAAGCTAAGCTTAAAGCAGCACTAGCTCTTCTCAAATAGAAAAGACTTGAACTCTAATAGCAGAATGAGCAACTTCGCAATGAAGCTAGAACCTTGCTAGCACAGATAGGAAATGATCCATCATCTATTTAAACCATCACGGTAAAACTTGATTAAGCCCAAGCCATACTTGCAGATGCTCAATCAGAATGGAGCGTTCTTTCCATTCTTTTTCTAAAGAGACTAGATGTAGTTTTTTTTTATTCTTGTAAACACTTTGCACATGTTTTTGCTCTTGTAAATCTCTTGACACTTCAGTGAATATTCAGTAAATATTAATGCTTAGTCTTTTGTCACTTTGCCATTAATCCTTGTCTTGTCACTTTCCTTTAAGACTTTCCTACATGGTTGGTAGTATTTCTTTAAATACTTTCCACTTATGTTTCTTCTATATGGTTGCCTTTCTAAGGACTCCAATTGGTATGCTCCTCTCTTGAGGATCTTATGGACTCTAAAAGGTCCCTCCCAATTTGGTGACCATTTGCCAACTCAGGATCTTTTGTCCCCTATGGCAAAATAGTTTTCCAAACTAAGTCACCTTCACCAAAGGTTTTTACCTTAACTTTTTTATTATAGATCCTTTCAATTTTCTTCTTTTGAGCCATTATACAATTAAAAGTATCAACTATCTTGCCTTTTACATCTTGCAACTCTAAAAACATGGTCTCATCATACTCATTGACAGGAATATCATAATGCCTAGCAACTATATTGGGCCTTGTTTTCTGTAATGCCATAAAATGATTAGCATTAACACATCTCATATTGATCAACATATGACATTCTCATATTTTCAATTCATTTTATCTCTAATCATTACAAAAGATGACATATGTAATATATTCATAAAACCTAGATTTTGAATCTATAGCATATGACATGGATACGAGAGTAGAAAGGAAATTAAATTCAAATAAAGAAATGCCCTAATGGCTTACAACTTTCCAAGACAATGCTTGGTTATAACAAAATGAGTTTAAGCGCAATACATGTAAAGCCCGAGGCTTGAACAAAATATTTAGATCAAGAAACAAAAAGGGAAGCTTTAAGCTTTGAGTCCTCCCAAGCTATGTCCTTAGTAGAGGCATATCATTAGCACCTGAAAATTGTTTTCCACATAGGGTAAGCCAAAACTCAGTAGATATACTCTAACATAGTATATGAATCGTAGAAAAATTATAAGATGAATGCACAATGCATTCCATTTTCTAAACATGTTTCGTCTTTCCATCTCAAAACTATGCAATGCCAGATTACATATCAATTCACAAAAATAATCTTTTTATACAGAAAACATGGCAGTGGATACTATACACTAGGAGTCTCTAGGTATGTGTCTGCAAGTAGGCTATACAAGCACTACCAAAGCCATTTTACCAGTACTAACTAGAAAGATTGGCACCTAACCACACGGGTTTCTGGACTTTCACCAAGGACACATAAGCCAACATAATAAAATCACAACCACACCCCCTAATCAGATTCACCATGGTATTCACCATTTTTTCTCAAAAACAAATACATTTACAATGTTCAATGTATAATGATGCACAATGCACAATGGATGCGAAATTTGTTTCAATTCAACCTAATTCTCATGCAATGTCTACAACAATCAAACTTTCCTCCACCGATAGCCCAAAACAGATATTTCTATTCCATAGATAAATTCCAATCGAAAGATACATTTTTATCAATTACAACGAGAGTGATATTACATATTCAACTCCACCATCATCATCAACATAAACCTTGTTCCAATTTCATAATAACCAATAACATTTCCTTCACAATATCCAAATATTCAAAATTAGGGCAAACCCCATTTTCTCACAAAATCAATTTTAAGAAAAGATTTTCATCATTTCAACCCAAATCATCTATAACCATCTTCCCACAACCATTTTTAAGAATTAATTTTGAAAACCCCCCTTTTGATTTCAAACCAAACCCTAGGTTTTACCAAAAATTCCCAAATAACTAACCTTTTTTCAAAGAGCAAATAACTTAGTTAAAAACCATATAAAAGAGTCAAAGAAATCTCTATCTCAAGGAAGAAGACACGAAGGAAAGATGGGTAGAACTTGACGATGTCAAAAACATTAGATGCTCCAATCAAAATGAAGCCCTTGACGTGCTTGATGTTTTTCTCCAAAGGATTAGGGTGAGGAATCTCTCAGATTGAGAGTATTTGGGGTTAAAGATCAAGAACTAGAGAGAGAGAGAGAGAGAGAGAGAGAGAGAGAGATCTAGGGTTTTTGAAATGTTTAGAGAGTGAAAGAGATGAAAAAGTGATTCAAAAAGGCTGTCTCTCAGACTGATATATGCACAAACCACTCAAGCGCAGGAATGGTTGCTCGAGCTACAGACATAATAAATGACACCGCTCAAGCGACCAAAACCACCGCTCGAGTATACAATGACCCCCTCTTAGTAGTTCAGACCTGTAAAAGTTTGCTTGAACGCAAGAAGCGTCACTTGAGCACAGATATCAAACTCTCAGTAGTTTTACAGACTGTAAAAGACCGCTTGAGCACAGGAATGGTTGCTTGAGCGGACAAGCCAAAATCTAGGCAACAACACTTTGAAAAACTAATTGCCTAACCTGTTTCAAACACAACCAAATCTCCCAATAGCCAAACTCAACAAGTATTAGGGTGGAAAAGAGATGAACAATAATTAAATACACAGTTCTCGGATCCAAAAGCAATAAAAGGGTCGGGTTTAAACTAGAATTGTTATAATCTCCCCCCTTAAAGAATTTTGTCCCCGAAATTCAAAATCAACAACACATATTGAAATTAAGCCAATCATATAACATCTAAACTTGTAACAAGGATACACCGAGTTGTTCAACATCAATTATTACCATTCAATTCTCCAAAACATATACAATGTTCATATATTACAACATTCACAAATTTTAAACATAAGTTTCAGACATTAGCAAATAGGTCCAGATACTTCTCACAAACTTATGCCTCATTGTGACACCCCTGTTCCGTAGTATGTTAATTAGTCCTTAACATGATGTGATTATGTATTTTGATATGATTTTGTGTTCCACTATGTGAAAATATGTGGTTTGAAATTTTATCTGTTCATCGTAGGAATATCTGTTTGAGTAGTCTGTTTTGGAAATTTAATTGAGGGCCTTATCGGCCACGGAACCCGAAATTGATTACGCCATTGTGGTTGGCATAATTTTTAGGGCCTACGGTGAAATTTAATTGAAATTTGATTCTGGTCAATTTAAACTGATTAAATTGAGAAATTAAGTACCCCATTATTTTATATTAAAATATTTGTTAGTGGGGCTTGTTGTATATTTGTATTGCACTCTCCTTTAGCTCTCTTAAAACTCAAAATCTGAGTTAGACAATTGAGAGTGAGAGAGAGGCCGGCCATGGAGAGAAAAAGGGAGAGATTTGTGTAATTTGGGCTCAAGACTTGGGAATTTGAAGATCTAGCTCAAGATTTGGCTAGGGCTTGAGTGTTGAAGCTCTTAGGTAAGTGATTTCATGAAATCTTACTTGTAATTTGTAAGTTCAAGGGTTGTTTGTGATCAAGAACATGTAATGAGTTGATTTTTGTTGAGATTGAAGTCTTAGAACTCATGCATGTAAGAAATTACTTTGAATTTGCATGTTTGAGCTTGAAACACATGATTCATGTGGAGTTTTGGGTAAAGCTCATATTGTAGTCACCATTTGTACCATCTAAGTTGAGAATGATGAGCATCTCCCACATGCATGTACAAATCATGGGAGTATAAGTCTTGAATGTTGAATTTGAGCATGTTGATGATGGGTTTGAGACAATTTGGGACATGCATGTAGATAATTCATGTAATTGAGCTTCCTAATGTTGTAATCTGCATTAGTAGCATGTTAGCATGTGTAAATGTGTAATTTGAACCATTGCATGCAAGAAATGTAGATGGAAAACTGATTTGGAGCTCAAGAACACGATCTGGGAAACCCAGATTTTTGAGGTCCGCTCGAGCGGGGTAATGGCCGCTCGAGCGGGAAAATCGTGCTCCCAGCATTTTTGCAGAGTTGGATGCCCGCTCGAGCGGGACATTTCACGCTCGAGCGTGGATTTTTGTAGACGGACCTTCAGCTCAAGCGCATCTTTTGTGCAACCAGTACCTTGCAGGCCTTAAGGGTCCGCTCGAGCGGAGAATCTTACGCTCGAGCGGGGACCCTGTTTCCTGGAATTTTGTTCATGCATTTTGTGATTCGTTTTCCGTTCTCTTTCACTTGTAAGCACTCCTAGGCATGTGTTAAGCATTGTAAATGAGTTAATGAGATAAGAACAAAGCCTAAAGAGGAATATGTGAATTAAAGAACGGATTGAACTGTTAGTGACCCTTTTGTATTCATGAAATGTGTAGGGTCAAGCTCCAGGGCGCATCCACAAGCCGATCACTGTGAGTAACATCAATATTTGAAAACTTGTCAATGTCCAATTGTTATTCCCCTATAAATATTATGAGTTGTTAATTGGGATTGCGGACAAAAGTTTGACATGAATGAATGGGCCAAAGGCCGTTTGACATGAATGAATGGGCCAAAGGCCGTTTGACATAAATGAATGGGCCAAAGGCCGTTTGACATGAATGAATGGGCCAAAGGCCGTTTGACATGAATGAATGGGCCAAAGGCCGTTTGACATACATGAATGGGCCAAAGGCCGTTTGACATGAATGAATGGGCCAAAGGCCGTTTGACATAAATGAATGGGCCAAAGGCCGTTTGACATGAACGAATGGGCCAAAGGCCGTTTGACATGAATGAATGGGCCAAAGGCCGTTTGACATGAATGAATGGGCCAAAGGCCGTTTGACATGAATGAATGGGCCAAAGGCCGTTTGACATGAATGAATGGGCCGAAGGCCGTTTTGCCATGAATGGAAACCCGGATGGGCCAAAGGCCAGAATGTTTGGAACTACAGTTACTTGACTTGCATTTCGTATAGTTATATATATATATTTTGCTGTTAGACAGAAGTATGAATTAGGCCCAAGGCCGTTTGGAGCATGTTGATCTACATATTGTTATGTAACTGTTATATTTGATATTATTCACTGGGCTATCGCTCACGCTCATTCATGTATTTGTAGGTGAGCCAAGGGAAGTCCAAACCCAGCCCCAGTGAAGTCTGCTAGGAACAACAGGAGTTTTGGGAGAGTCAGCCTTGTGCCTCGCGCATGAGACCATCCTTGCCCTTTTACCATGTACCTATGTTTTGTCTTGTTGGCAAGGACCCAGTGCATGTCTGTACATAGTCTGTTATAGGTTGACTCGTTTTGGACGATCCTGTCTGTAATGAATTTTGTGAAGCTGTACTTTTGATGTGAGTTATTAACGTATCTGAGTATGGTTTGTTTGATGTGCATATAAGCACGGCTCTATGGACAAAGTTTTTAATTTTGCTTCCGTTTGGCCCCCATTAACTCTGTTAAAATACGTTTAGAACAGTTTGAGGCCGTAGGTAATCTCATGATTACTGGCCGGTTACGTCCTTAACCCACGGGGGCGGGTTTGGGTCGTGACAGAGTGGTATCAGAGCCAGGTTAATAACTCACACACTTGTCCAAAAAGAGCAATAAGCGTCTAGATAAGATCTAGGATGCATTCATGTGATAAATACGAGTTTGGAAGCATTGATTATATGCTTAAATGTTTTGTTATGAATAATTATATGTGTAAGTTGTGAACTACTTGCATTACGAATTATCTGGAAATATGTGCTCCTTAGTGTATGTGTACTTGTGTACCTTTGGTATGGAATATAATGCAAGTTTAATTAGATGGTGAGAACCAGAGGTGATGAGTTAGAGGAATCCTCTGCTGCCAGACTAGACAGAATGGAAAGACTGATTCAGGAAATGGCAGAAGCTTTGAGACAGCAACAGGAGTGGCAACAACAGTGGCAACAACCACATCCGCCACCTCCACCTCCGGCACCACCTGTGCCAGATAATCAAAATGATGATCGAATAATCGCTCTCACCAAGGAATTCAAGAAAATGAAACCACCACAGTTCCATGGTGGACTAGATCCCTTAAAAGCCGAAGCTTGGGTACTTGGGATTGAAAAACTGTTTGAGGTGTTTCCGTGCTCGGATACACAGAAAGTGCTTCTAGCCACCTTTATGCTAGAAGATGAAGCGAGAAGATGGTGGATGTTGATGAGGGAAAACCACAGAGATATTGATTGGGCGAAATTTTTGGAAATCTTCTATGACAAGTACTTCCCGCAGTGTGTCCGGGACAGGAAAGTGGCAGAGTTCATGGAACTCAAACAAGACAGTATGACTGTAGCTGAGTATGAGGCCAAATTTACTGAGTTGGCCAGGTTTGCACCACACGTAATTGACACTGATTATAAGAAGGCAAGGCATTTTGAAGGTGGGCTCCGAAGTGACATCCTAGAGCGGGTGAATGTCCTGAAATTGGAGACCTACATTGGGGTGCTTGACCGGGCCATCATATCAGAGGCTAATATAGCTAGACAAGCTAAGCCAACAACCGAATGGAGAGGCAACAAAAGACAAGGCTTCTTTTTGAAGAAGAAATTTCTGAAAAAGCAAAACACGGGCTCCTCAACTACCTCAAGTTCTTCCCGAGACACGACTCCCATGTGCAACACTTGTAGCAAAAGGCACCGTGGAGTTTGTTACCGTGCATCGGGAGCCTGTTTTAAGTGTGGGAAACAAGGGCATATAGCCCGAGATTGTAATCAGAATAGTGGGAAGATAGCTGCTAGCTCCACTGCATCGATCCCGAAGCCGGGAAACACTTTGAGATCTGCTACTACTGGGGATACAGTGAGACAAGGGAGAGTCTTTGCACTCGTTCCGGGTGATACACGGAATGCCAATGCCGTTGTCTCAGGTACTATCTCGATATGTAATCAGGATGCTTTTGTGTTAATTGATTCTGGATCAACGCATTCATTTGTGACATATGCATTTGCATCTAGACTGAAAAGACCCCTAGAATTGTTGCCATATTTGTTATGTGTGTCTGCTCCATCGGGGGAATCTGTGTTATGTGACTATATATATCGGTTTTGTGACATGCATATTGAGGACGCTACCCTGTATGTAGATTTGTTGCCCTTAAACTTTAGACACTTTGATGTAATTTTGGGCATGGATTGGTTGACCAAATACTGTGCCACTATAGATTGTGTGACAAAGAGGGTTGTATTTAAACCACCAGAACAGGAAGAAATTGTGTTTGTGGGAAATGGGGTAGTACCTCCACCATATTTGATATCTGCAATGAAAGCATGTAAATTGATCAGGAAGGGATGCCAGGGTTATTTGTGTTATGTATTGACTGAACAATCCGTGAATGTTGAATTGAATGATATTCCCATCGTTAGAGAATTCCCAGATGTGTTTCCAAATGAATTACCAGGGGAATTGGTAGACAGGGAGATAGAGTTTACTATTGAAACTGTGCCAGGCACCCAACCTATTTCTAAAACTCCCTACAGGATGGCTACGGCCGAAATGAAAGAATTAAAAGAACAGTTGCAAGACCTTCTTGATAAAGGGTTTATCCGGCCCAGTACTTCGCCTTGGGGCGCACCAGTGTTATTTGTAAAGAAAAAGGATGGTACCTTACGCCTATGTATTGATTACCGAGAATTGAACAAGGTAACGATAAAGAATAAATATCCCTTACCCCGTATTGATGACTTATTTGACCAGTTGCAGGGATCACAGGTGTTTTCTAAGATTGATTTGAGATCCGGGTATCATCAGCTGAAGGTTAAGGCAGAAGATGTTGAGAAAACCGCATTCAGAACGAGGTATGGTCATTTTGAGTTTCTTGTTATGCCATTTGGAGTGACTAATGCTCCGGCAGCATTTATGGACTTAATGAATAGAATTTTTAAAACCTACCTTGATGAGTTTGTTGTTGTCTTCATCGATGATATTTTAATATACTCTAAAGATAGACTTGAACACGAACATCATTTGAGGACTGTTTTACAAATACTTCGGGAAAGAAAACTATTTGCTAAGTTAAAGAAATGTGAGTTTTGGTTGGATGAGGTTATTTTCTTAGGGCACGTGGTCAACAAGGAAGGAATTTCAGTGGACCCGCAGAAAATAGAAGCAATTGTGAATTGGCCTACACCAACTAATGTGACAGAAGTTCGCAGTTTCATGGGCTTAGCTGGGTACTACAGAAGATTTGTAAAGGACTTTTCGAAATTAGCTGTGCCTCTTACCCAATTGACACGTAAAGGACAACCATTTGAGTGGAATAGTGAAAGAGAATCAGCCTTTCATGAATTGAAGACAAGATTGACCACTGCGCCAATTTTGACACTACCTTCAGGTACGGAAAATTTTGTGATTTTCAGTGACGCATCTTATAAGGGTTTGGGTTGTGTGTTAATGCAGAACGGAAAGGTTATTGCTTACGCCTCCCGACAGTTGAGGCCACATGAGAAGAATTATCCAACACATGACCTAGAATTGGCCGCAGTTGTTTTTGCTTTGAAAATCTGGCGGCATTATTTGTATGGGGCAAAGTGTGAAGTCTTCACAGATCATAAAAGCCTAAAATACTTCTTCACGCAGAAAGAGTTGAATATGCGTCAGAGAAGATGGCTGGAATTGATAAAAGATTACGACCTAAAAATTCAGTATCACCCCGGAAAAGCTAATACAGTGGCTGATGCCTTGAGCAGGAAATCAACGGGAAGTATGGCTTGTTTGCTTACTGAACAAAGGGAGATTTTGCAAGACTTTGAGAAGTCTGAAATTGAAGTGGTAGTGTGTGAACAGGGCGGATTGATAGCCGCTATTACAGCCGAGCCGGCAATTGTTGATGAAATCAAGCAAAAACAGAAAGAGGATGAGTTCCTCAGAAAGGTAATTGATGAATTTGAAGTCAGCCCAAAAGCAGAGTTCAGCATCGAGAATGGAATGTTGAAATTTCGAAACCGAATATGTGTTCCAGTTATTCCGGAGCTAAAGAAGAGGGTCTTAGATGAAGCCCACAGATCCGTATTTGCTATGCATCCGGGTAACAATAAAATGTATCAGGATTTGAAACAAACCTATTGGTGGCCTAAAATGAAGAAAGAGATTGCAGAACATGTGTCCAAGTGCCTTCAGTGTCAGCAAGTTAAGGCTGAACATCATAAACCAGGCGGTCTACTTCAACCTCTCCCCATTCCTGAGTGGAAGTGGGAACATGTGACTATGGATTTCGTTGTTGGCCTACCTCGGACTTCCCGCGGTATGGATTCTGTTTGGGTTGTAGTTGATAGACTGACTAAATCTGCACATTTTCTGCCTGTCAAAACTACATTTACTGCTTACAGGTTGGCTACTATTTATGTTGATGAAATTGTCCGCTTACATGGAGTTCCAGTAACCATTGTGTCGGATAGAGATCCGAAGTTTGTATCTAGATTGTGGAAGAGTTTGCAGGAAGCTATGGGAACAGAACTAAGGTTCAGTACTGCATTCCACCCACAGATAGATGGGCAGTCAGAACGAACAATACAGACTTTGGAAGATATGCTTCGCATGTGTGCTTTGGATTTTCAGGGGAGTTGGGAAGATTACCTGCCACTTGCAGAATTTGCTTATAATAATAGCTTCCACTCCAGCATCGGTATGGCACCATACGAGGCTTTGTATGGTAGGAGGTGTAGATCACCTATTTGTTGGACAGAGGTCGGGGACAGAGCTTTGCTCGGGCCTGAAATTGTACAAGACACCTCTGAAAAGATCAAAACTATTCGGCAAAGGCTCAAAACAGCTCAAGACCGACAGAAGAGTTATGCAGATGTCCGGAGAAGACCTCTTGAGTATGAGGTCGGCGACCATGTGTTCATCCGTGTTTCTCCAATGAAAGGCCAAGTCAGGTTTGAGAAAAAGGGCAAGTTGACGCCCCGTTATATTGGGCCGTTTCAAATTTTGGAGAAACTTGGTCCAGTTGCTTATAGAGTTGCTTTGCCACCGGGATTTGAGCAAATCCACAATGTGTTTCATGTGTCAATGTTGAGGGGTTACCTCCGAGACCCGTTGCATGTGATTGATTATCACCGGATTGCTATTGATGAAAATATGGAATATGCTGAATGGCCGGAAAGAATTGTTGACCGACAAGTGAAAGAATTGAGAAACAAATCCATTCCAATGGTGAAAGTGGAATGGAAGGAACACTATGGGACAGATGCTACATGGGAAAAAGAGGAGGAAATGCGTCTACGCTATCCACATTTGTTTCCCGACGAAGATAAGTTAAGTTTGGAGGACCAAACTTCCTAAAGGGGGGAAGACTGTGACACCCCTGTTCCGTAGTATGTTAATTAGTCCTTAACATGATGTGATTATGTATTTTGATATGATTTTGTGTTCCACTATGTGAAAATATGTGGTTTGAAATTTTATCTGTTCATCGTAGGAATATCTGTTTGAGTAGTCTGTTTTGGAAATTTAATTGAGGGCCTTATCGGCCACGGAACCCGAAATTGATTACGCCATTGTGGTTGGCATAATTTTTAGGGCCTACGGTGAAATTTAATTGAAATTTGATTCTGGTCAATTTAAACTGATTAAATTGAGAAATTAAGTACCCCATTATTTTATATTAAAATATTTGTTAGTGGGGCTTGTTGTATATTTGTATTGCACTCTCCTTTAGCTCTCTTAAAACTCAAAATCTGAGTTAGACAATTGAGAGTGAGAGAGAGGCCGGCCATGGAGAGAAAAAGGGAGAGATTTGTGTAATTTGGGCTCAAGACTTGGGAATTTGAAGATCTAGCTCAAGATTTGGCTAGGGCTTGAGTGTTGAAGCTCTTAGGTAAGTGATTTCATGAAATCTTACTTGTAATTTGTAAGTTCAAGGGTTGTTTGTGATCAAGAACATGTAATGAGTTGATTTTTGTTGAGATTGAAGTCTTAGAACTCATGCATGTAAGAAATTACTTTGAATTTGCATGTTTGAGCTTGAAACACATGATTCATGTGGAGTTTTGGGTAAAGCTCATATTGTAGTCACCATTTGTACCATCTAAGTTGAGAATGATGAGCATCTCCCACATGCATGTACAAATCATGGGAGTATAAGTCTTGAATGTTGAATTTGAGCATGTTGATGATGGGTTTGAGACAATTTGGGACATGCATGTAGATAATTCATGTAATTGAGCTTCCTAATGTTGTAATCTGCATTAGTAGCATGTTAGCATGTGTAAATGTGTAATTTGAACCATTGCATGCAAGAAATGTAGATGGAAAACTGATTTGGAGCTCAAGAACACGATCTGGGAAACCCAGATTTTTGAGGTCCGCTCGAGCGGGGTAATGGCCGCTCGAGCGGGAAAATCGTGCTCCCAGCATTTTTGCAGAGTTGGATGCCCGCTCGAGCGGGACATTTCACGCTCGAGCGTGGATTTTTGTAGACGGACCTTCAGCTCGAGCGCATCTTTTGTGCAACCAGTACCTTGCAGGCCTTAAGGGTCCGCTCGAGCGGAGAATCTTACGCTCGAGCGGGGACCCTGTTTCCTGGAATTTTGTTCATGCATTTTGTGATTCGTTTTCCGTTCTCTTTCACTTGTAAGCACTCCTAGGCATGTGTTAAGCATTGTAAATGAGTTAATGAGATAAGAACAAAGCCTAAAGAGGAATATGTGAATTAAAGAACGGATTGAACTGTTAGTGACCCTTTTGTATTCATGAAATGTGTAGGGTCAAGCTCCAGGGTGCATCCACAAGCCGATCACTGTGAGTAACATCAATATTTGAAAACTTGTCAATGTCCAATTGTTATTCCCCTATAAATATTATGAGTTGTTAATTGGGATTGCGGACAAAAGTTTGACATGAATGAATGGGCCAAAGGCCGTTTGACATGAATGAATGGGCCAAAGGCCGTTTGACATAAATGAATGGGCCAAAGGCCGTTTGACATGAATGAATGGGCCAAAGGCCGTTTGACATGAATGAATGGGCCAAAGGCCGTTTGACATAAATGAATGGGCCAAAGGCCGTTTGACATGAATGAATGGGCCAAAGGCCGTTTGACATAAATGAATGGGCCAAAGGCCGTTTGACATGAATGAATGGGCCAAAGGCCGTTTGACATGAATGAATGGGCCAAAGGCCGTTTGACATGAATGAATGGGCCAAAGGCCGTTTGACATGAATGAATGGGCCAAAGGCCGTTTGACATGAATGAATGGGCCGAAGGCCGTTTTGCCATGAATGGAAACCCGGATGGGCCAAAGGCCAGAATGTTTGGAACTACAGTTACTTGACTTGCATTTCGTATAGTTATATATATATTTTGCTGTTAGACAGAAGTATGAATTGGGCCCAAGGCCGTTTGGAGCATGTTGATCTACATATTGTTATGTAACTGTTATATTTGATATTATTCACTGGGCTATCGCTCACGCTCATTCATGTATTTGTAGGTGAGCCAAGCGAAGTCCAAACCCAGCCCCAGTGAAGTCTGCTAGGAACAACAGGAGTTTTGGGAGAGTCAGCCTTGTGCCTCGCGCATGAGACCATCCTTGCCCTTTTACCATGTACCTATGTTTTGTCTTGTTGGCAAGGACCCAGTGCATGTCTGTACATAGTCTGTTATAGGTTGACTCGTTTTGGACGATCCTGTCTGTAATGAATTTTGTGAAGCTGTACTTTTGATGTGAGTTATTAACGTATCTGAGTATGGTTTGTTTGATGTGCATATAAGCACGGCTCTATGGACAAAGTTTTTAATTTTGCTTCCGTTTGGCCCCCATTAACTCTGTTAAAATACGTTTAGAACAGTTTGAGGCCGTAGGTAATCTCATGATTACTGGCCGGTTACGTCCTTAACCCACGGGGGCGGGTTTGGGTCGTGACAGAGTGGTATCAGAGCCAGGTTAATAACTCACACACTTGTCCAAAAAGAGCAATAAGCGTCTAGATAAGATCTAGGATGCATTCATGTGATAAATACGAGTTTGGAAGCATTGATTATATGCTTAAATGTTTTGTTATGAATAATTATATGTGTAAGTTGTGAACTACTTGCATTACGAATTATCTGGAAATATGTGCTCCTTAGTGTATGTGTACTTGTGTACCTTTGGTATGGAATATAATGCAAGTTTAATTAGATGGTGAGAACCAGAGGTGATGAGTTAGAGGAATCCTCTGCTGCCAGACTGGACAGAATGGAAAGACTGATTCAGGAAATGGCAGAAGCTTTGAGACAGCAACAGGAGTGGCAACAACAGTGGCAGCAACCACATCCGCCACCTCCACCTCCGGCACCACCTGTGCCAGATAATCAAAATGATGATCGAATAATCGCTCTCACCAAGGAATTCAAGAAAATGAAACCACCACAGTTCCATGGTGGACTAGATCCCTTAAAAGCCGAAGCTTGGGTACTTGGGATTGAAAAACTGTTTGAGGTGTTTCCGTGCTCGGATACACAGAAAGTGCTTCTAGCCACCTTTATGCTAGAAGATGAAGCGAGAAGATGGTGGATGTTGATGAGGGAAAACCACAGAGATATTGATTGGGCGAAATTTTTGGAAATCTTCTATGACAAGTACTTCCCGCAGTGTGTCCGGGACAGGAAAGTGGCAGAGTTCATGGAACTCAAACAAGACAGTATGACTGTAGCTGAGTATGAGGCCAAATTTACTGAGTTGGCCAGGTTTGCACCACACGTAATTGACACTGATTATAAGATGGCAAGGCATTTTGAAGGTGGGCTCCGAAGTGACATCCTAGAGCGGGTGAATGTCCTGAAATTGGAGACCTACATTGGGGTGCTTGACCGGGCCATCATATCAGAGGCTAATATAGCTAGACAAGCTAAGCCAACAACCGAATGGAGAGGCAACAAAAGACAAGGCTTCTTTTTGAAGAAGAAATTTCTGAAAAAGCAAAACACGGGCTCCTCAACTACCTCAAGTTCTTCCCGAGACACGACTCCCATGTGCAACACTTGTAGCAAAAGGCACCGTGGAGTTTGTTACCGTGCATCGGGAGCCTGTTTTAAGTGTGGGAAACAAGGGCATATAGCCCGAGATTGTAATCAGAATAGTGGGAAGATAGCTGCTAGCTCCACTGCATCGATCCCGAAGCCGGGAAACACTTTGAGATCTGCTACTACTGGGGATACAGTGAGACAAGGGAGAGTCTTTGCACTCGTTCCGGGTGATACACGGAATGCCAATGCCGTTGTCTCAGGTACTATCTCGATATGTAATCAGGATGCTTTTGTGTTAATTGATTCTGGATCAACGCATTCATTTGTGACATATGCATTTGCATCTAGACTGAAAAGACCCCTAGAATTGTTGCCATATTTGTTATGTGTGTCTGCTCCATCGGGGGAATCTGTGTTATGTGACTATATATATCGGTTTTGTGACATGCATATTGAGGATGCTACCCTGTATGTAGATTTGTTGCCCTTAAACTTTAGACACTTTGATGTAATTTTGGGCATGGATTGGTTGACCAAATACTGTGCCACTATAGATTGTGTGATAAAGAGGGTTGTATTTAAACCACCAGAACAGGAAGAAATTGTGTTTGTGGGAAATGGGGTAGTACCTCCACCATATTTGATATCTGCAATGAAAGCATGTAAATTGATCAGGAAGGGATGCCAGGGTTATTTGTGTTATGTATTGACTGAACAATCCGTGAATGTTGAATTGAATGATATTCCCATCGTTAGAGAATTCCCAGATGTGTTTCCAAATGAATTACCAGGGGAATTGGTAGACAGGGAGATAGAGTTTACTATTGAAACTGTGCCAGGCACCCAACCTATTTCTAAAACTCCCTACAGGATGGCTACGGCCGAAATGAAAGAATTAAAAGAACAGTTGCAAGACCTTCTTGATAAAGGGTTTATCCGGCCCAGTACTTCGCCTTGGGGCGCACCAGTGTTATTTGTAAAGAAAAAGGATGGTACCTTACGCCTATGTATTGATTACCGAGAATTGAACAAGGTAACGATAAAGAATAAATATCCCTTACCCCGTATTGATGACTTATTTGACCAGTTGCAGGGATCACAGGTGTTTTCTAAGATTGATTTGAGATCCGGGTATCATCAGCTGAAGGTTAAGGCAGAAGATGTTGAGAAAACCGCATTCAGAACGAGGTATGGTCATTTTGAGTTTCTTGTTATGCCATTTGGAGTGACTAATGCTCCGGCAGCATTTATGGACTTAATGAATAGAATTTTTAAAACCTACCTTGATGAGTTTGTTGTTGTCTTCATCGATGATATTTTAATATACTCTAAAGATAGACTTGAACACGAACATCATTTGAGGACTGTTTTACAAATACTTCGGGAAAGAAAACTATTTGCTAAGTTAAAGAAATGTGAGTTTTGGTTGGATGAGGTTATTTTCTTAGGGCACGTGGTCAACAAGGAAGGAATTTCAGTGGACCCGCAGAAAATAGAAGCAATTGTGAATTGGCCTACACCAACTAATGTGACAGAAGTTCGCAGTTTCATGGGCTTAGCTGGGTACTACAGAAGATTTGTAAAGGACTTTTCGAAATTAGCTGTGCCTCTTACCCAATTGACACGTAAAGGACAACCATTTGAGTGGAATAGTGAAAGAGAATCAGCCTTTCATGAATTGAAGACAAGATTGACCACTGCGCCAATTTTGACACTACCTTCAGGTACGGAAAATTTTGTGATTTTCAGTGACGCATCTTATAAGGGTTTGGGTTGTGTGTTAATGCAGAACGGAAAGGTTATTGCTTACGCCTCCCGACAGTTGAGGCCACATGAGAAGAATTATCCAACACATGACCTAGAATTGGCCGCAGTTGTTTTTGCTTTGAAAATCTGGCGGCATTATTTGTATGGGGCAAAGTGTGAAGTCTTCACAGATCATAAAAGCCTAAAATACTTCTTCACGCAGAAAGAGTTGAATATGCGTCAGAGAAGATGGCTGGAATTGATAAAAGATTACGACCTAAAAATTCAGTATCACCCCGGAAAAGCTAATACAGTGGCTGATGCCTTGAGCAGGAAATCAACGGGAAGTATGGCTTGTTTGCTTACTGAACAAAGGGAGATTTTGCAAGACTTTGAGAAGTCTGAAATTGAAGTGGTAGTGTGTGAACAGGGCGGATTGATAGCCGCTATTACAGCCGAGCCGGCAATTGTTGATGAAATCAAGCAAAAACAGAAAGAGGATGAGTTCCTCAGAAAGGTAATTGATGAATTTGAAGTCAGCCCAAAAGCAGAGTTCAGCATCGAGAATGGAATGTTGAAATTTCGAAACCGAATATGTGTTCCAGTTATTCCGGAGCTAAAGAAGAGGGTCTTAGATGAAGCCCACAGATCCGTATTTGCTATGCATCCGGGTAACAATAAAATGTATCGGGATTTGAAACAAACCTATTGGTGGCCTAAAATGAAGAAAGAGATTGCAGAACATGTGTCCAAGTGCCTTCAGTGTCAGCAAGTTAAGGCTGAACATCAGAAACCAGGCGGTCTACTTCAACCTCTCCCCATTCCTGAGTGGAAGTGGGAACATGTGACTATGGATTTCGTTGTTGGCCTACCTCGGACTTCCCGCGGTATGGATTCTGTTTGGGTTGTAGTTGATAGACTGACTAAATCTGCACATTTTCTGCCTGTCAAAACTACATTTACTGCTTACAGGTTGGCTACTATTTATGTTGATGAAATTGTCCGCTTACATGGAGTTCCAGTAACCATTGTGTCGGATAGAGATCCGAAGTTTGTATCTAGATTGTGGAAGAGTTTGCAGGAAGCTATGGGAACAGAACTAAGGTTCAGTACTGCATTCCACCCACAGACAGATGGGCAGTCAGAACGAACAATACAGACTTTGGAAGATATGCTTCGCATGTGTGCTTTGGATTTTCAGGGGAGTTGGGAAGATTACCTGCCACTTGCAGAATTTGCTTATAATAATAGCTTCCACTCCAGCATCGGTATGGCACCATACGAGGCTTTGTATGGTAGGAGGTGTAGATCACCTATTTGTTGGACAGAGGTCGGGGACAGAGCTTTGCTCGGGCCTGAAATTGTACAAGACACCTCTGAAAAGATCAAAACTATTCGGCAAAGGCTCAAAACAGCTCAAGACCGACAGAAGAGTTATGCAGATGTCCGGAGAAGACCTCTTGAGTATGAGGTCGGCGACCATGTGTTCATCCGTGTTTCTCCAATGAAAGGCCAAGTCAGGTTTGGGAAAAAGGGCAAGTTGACGCCCCGTTATATTGGGCCGTTTCAAATTTTGGAGAAACTTGGTCCAGTTGCTTATAGAGTTGCTTTGCCACCGGGATTTGAGCAAATCCACAATGTGTTTCATGTGTCAATGTTGAGGGGTTACCTCCGAGACCCGTTGCATGTGATTGATTATCACCGGATTGCTATTGATGAAAATATGGAATATGCTGAATGGCCGGAAAGAATTGTTGACCGACAAGTGAAAGAATTGAGAAACAAATCCATTCCAATGGTGAAAGTGGAATGGAAGGAACACTATGGGACAGATGCTACATGGGAAAAAGAGGAGGAAATGCGTCTACGCTATCCACATTTGTTTCCCGACGAAGGTAAGTTAAGTTTGGAGGACCAAACTTCCTAAAGGGGGGAAGACTGTGACACCCCTGTTCCGTAGTATGTTAATTAGTCCTTAACATGATGTGATTATGTATTTTGATATGATTTTGTGTTCCACTATGTGAAAATATGTGGTTTGAAATTTTATCTGTTCATCGTAGGAATATCTGTTTGAGTAGTCTGTTTTGGAAATTTAATTGAGGGCCTTATCGGCCACGGAACCCGAAATTGATTACGCCATTGTGGTTGGCATAATTTTTAGGGCCTACGGTGAAATTTAATTGAAATTTGATTCTGGTCAATTTAAACTGATTAAATTGAGAAATTAAGTACCCCATTATTTTATATTAAAATATTTGTTAGTGGGGCTTGTTGTATATTTGTATTGCACTCTCCTTTAGCTCTCTTAAAACTCAAAATCTGAGTTAGACAATTGAGAGTGAGAGAGAGGCCGGCCATGGAGAGAAAAAGGGAGAGATTTGTGTAATTTGGGCTCAAGACTTGGGAATTTGAAGATCTAGCTCAAGATTTGGCTAGGGCTTGAGTGTTGAAGCTCTTAGGTAAGTGATTTCATGAAATCTTACTTGTAATTTGTAAGTTCAAGGGTTGTTTGTGATCAAGAACATGTAATGAGTTGATTTTTGTTGAGATTGAAGTCTTAGAACTCATGCATGTAAGAAATTACTTTGAATTTGCATGTTTGAGCTTGAAACACATGATTCATGTGGAGTTTTGGGTAAAGCTCATATTGTAGTCACCATTTGTACCATCTAAGTTGAGAATGATGAGCATCTCCCACATGCATGTACAAATCATGGGAGTATAAGTCTTGAATGTTGAATTTGAGCATGTTGATGATGGGTTTGAGACAATTTGGGACATGCATGTAGATAATTCATGTAATTGAGCTTCCTAATGTTGTAATCTGCATTAGTAGCATGTTAGCATGTGTAAATGTGTAATTTGAACCATTGCATGCAAGAAATGTAGATGGAAAACTGATTTGGAGCTCAAGAACACGATCTGGGAAACCCAGATTTTTGAGGTCCGCTCGAGCGGGGTAATGGCCGCTCGAGCGGGAAAATCGTGCTCCCAGCATTTTTGCAGAGTTGGATGCCCGCTCGAGCGGGACATTTCACGCTCGAGCGTGGATTTTTGTAGACGGACCTTCAGCTCGAGCGCATCTTTTGTTCAACCAGTACCTTGCAGGCCTTAAGGGTCCGCTCGAGCGGAGAATCTTACGCTCGAGCGGGGACCCTGTTTCCTGGAATTTTGTTCATGCATTTTGTGATTCGTTTTCCGTTCTCTTTCACTTGTAAGCACTCCTAGGCATGTGTTAAGCATTGTAAATGAGTTAATGAGATAAGAACAAAGCCTAAAGAGGAATATGTGAATTAAAGAACGGATTGAACTGTTAGTGACCCTTTTGTATTCATGAAATGTGTAGGGTCAAGCTCCAGGGCGCATCCACAAGCCGATCACTGTGAGTAACATCAATATTTGAAAACTTGTCAATGTCCAATTGTTATTCCCCTATAAATATTATGAGTTGTTAATTGGGATTGCGGACAAAAGTTTGACATGAATGAATGGGCCAAAGGCCGTTTGACATGAATGAATGGGCCAAAGGCCGTTTGACATAAATGAATGGGCCAAAGGCCGTTTGACATGAATGAATGGGCCAAAGGCCGTTTGACATGAATGAATGGGCCAAAGGCCGTTTGACATGAATGAATGGGCCAAAGGCCGTTTGACATGAATGAATGGGCCAAAGGCCGTTTGACATGAATGAATGGGCTAAAGGCCGTTTGACATGAATGAATGGGCCAAAGGCCGTTTGACATGAATGAATGGGCCAAAGGCCGTTTGACATGAATGAATGGGCCGAAGGCCGTTTTGCCATGAATGGAAACCCGGATGGGCCAAAGGCCAGAATGTTTGGAACTACAGTTACTTGACTTGCATTTCGTATAGTTATATATATATTTTGCTGTTAGACAGAAGTATGAATTGGGCCCAAGGCCGTTTGGAGCATGTTGATCTACATATTGTTATGTAACTGTTATATTTGATATTATTCACTGGGCTATCGCTCACGCTCATTCATGTATTTGTAGGTGAGCCAAGGGAAGTCCAAACCCAGCCCCAGTGAAGTCTGCTAGGAACAACAGGAGTTTTGGGAGAGTCAGCCTTGTGCCTCGCGCATGAGACCATCCTTGCCCTTTTACCATGTACCTATGTTTTGTCTTGTTGGCAAGGACCCAGTGCATGTCTGTACATAGTCTGTTATAGGTTGACTCGTTTTGGACGATCCTATCTGTAATGAATTTTGTGAAGCTGTACTTTTGATGTGAGTTATTAACGTATCTGAGTATGGTTTGTTTGATGTGCATATAAGCACGGCTCTATGGACAAAGTTTTTAATTTTGCTTCCGTTTGGCCCCCATTAACTCTGTTAAAATACGTTTAGAACAGTTTGAGGCCGTAGGTAATCTCATGATTACTGGCCGGTTACGTCCTTAACCCACGGGGGCGGGTTTGGGTCGTGACACTCATGCTCCCAAGTCACCTCCTCAACCTCGTGGTGCCACAACACTTTAACCTATGAAATAGTCTTGACTTGCAAGACTTGGTCTCAAGAGTCTAAAACTCGTACCGGTTTCTCCTCATAAGAGGCATCCTCGTCTACCTCCAACTCGATCCAGTCTAACACATGTGATGGATCCGACTTATACTTCCAGAGCATACACATACGGAACATGTCATGAACCCTAGAAAGTTGGGGTGGCAAGGCCAAACGATAAGCTACTTTTCTGATCCACTCTAGAATCTCAAAAGGCCCAATAAATCTAAGGGGCAAGGGCGGATTACAATACAATGAATTATTAATTCTAAATAAATAGTTTTAGAACTATGTGATTAAAAATAATGTGTATTTGATTATTAATTCAACTTTCACTTTTCTATCCAAACGATGGATTAGTAAATTTATTGGATATGGAGTCCAATCCCACACCTCAATCCCATGAAACAAATGCCCCGTAGTGTACTTAGAATTCACAAAAAAATTCCATATTTATGATCATCAAAAAACGTATTAATAGTATTTCCAATCGTCAACAAGAAGTAATGTACTTAGAATGGGCGAAATTACTATCATGTCTGAAAATAGAGACCTACTTTTGGCTCGCGAAGCACTAGAAACCTCTTCGATTGTCCTAGGAATAAACATTCACACCTTTGGCCTTCGTAATCACATGGTTTGGACAAAAGGCAAAGATCAGTCGGAGATAGAGGATTTTGCGCCGTAGATCTGGAAAGATCCATCAGAGCAACTAAGGAGTAGTTTTGAGGGATTCAATGGCATCTATCTTAGCAAGGCAGAGGAGCTCGAAGGAATCGTGTGTACCATCGTCTTCGTCTTCATGTTCATTATGGCTATAAATTTTTCCCAAATCCGAAAGAAAGAGCTGCAATTACGCAAAAGAAAAGAAAACAACGTCAGTGAACCTCCAAAACGCGTTTTATGAATTTTTGGATATATTATATTGGATTTTGAAAAAAAAAATGCAATAAGTACCATAATTTTTTATAATTACATTAATTTCTAATGTTTGAAAAAATACAATAAGTTTATAACTTTAACATAATTATATCAGGTTTGATTTTTAATTTATATAATACTTAACTCATTTTTTATCAAAAATTTATTAAGTATATATATAAAAAATAATTATGACATATTTTTTATGCTAAAATGTATATTTATTTATTTGTTATTGTTTGGGGACACAAACAATTTGGATTTTTGGTGATTTATCTTTTGCCCATAAATGTCACAAAATTCCTAAGAACTTTTATGACCACACTACAATTCTTTTGGTTAGCTTTGGCAAATAAAAGCAAATCATCGACAAAGAAGATGTGAAACACAGGTGGGCACTTCTTGAATATTTTCACTCTACCCCACTCCCTAGCAACAACCTTGCTATTTATCATATCAAAGAGTTTCTCCATACAAAGCACAAGCAA
Organism: Camellia sinensis; assembly: GCF_055761805.1. Taxonomy (NCBI): domain Eukaryota; kingdom Viridiplantae; phylum Streptophyta; class Magnoliopsida; order Ericales; family Theaceae; genus Camellia; species Camellia sinensis. Next base: position 133,451,498 of record NC_138961.1, on the reverse strand, counting down.
GTAAGGGGACAAGGGATCTCCTTACTTGAGCCCTTTACCCATGGAAAACTAGCCCAATCCTATCTTGAATGGAGGACAAGTTAAACATCATTTCTTGCTAGCAACAACCTTGCTATTTATCATATCAAAGAGTTTCTCCATACAAAGCACAAGCAAGTAAGGGGACAAGGGATCTCCTTACTTGAGCCCTTTACCCATGGAAAACTAGCCCAATCCTATCTTGAATGGAGGACAAGTTAAACATCATTTCTTATTCAACTATTCGGGTTGAATTCTTTGAGTGTTTATTTGAGGAAGTCCCAAGAAATCCTGTCATAGGTTTTCTCAACGTCAACTTTCATGATCATGGCCCTACCATTCCCTTTCATGTGCTTAAGAGTGTGGATTACCTTTTGAGAGATGATAATATTGTTACTAGTTGTTCTCCTTGGAATCAAACTACTTTGGTTGGGACCAACAATCCTACCCATGAGGGGTCTAATTCTGTTAACCAAAATTTTGGTGATGATATTGTAGCTCACATTCATAAGATAATGGGTCTAATTTCTTTGACATTTATTGGGTTTTCCACTTTAGCGAATAAGGAAATAAGAGTCTTGTTAATTTTAGTTGGAATCTTCCTTCTAGGAAAACAATATTTAGTGAGCTCACAAACAGAAGGCCCAACTCCCAGAACAAATGATGAAACAAGCTTGGAAACCATCCACCTCAGGGGGTTTAAAAGCCTTAATATTTTTCACAACATCCAACGCATCTTTGTCAGTCGTTGGTTCAATTAACCCATGGCTATCCTCATCAGTGAACTTAAATCTAGCAATGTTATTCCAATTATCAAAATAGGCAATATCCTTAACTTTTAAAAGATTTATTAAGTAGTCTTTGAATGAGATTTTTTTATCAACACCTGTTTGGGAAATTAGGTTTAGGCTAAAATAGCCAACAAAGACTAAATAAGCTAAAATAGCCAATATGACAAAATGTCACATTCAAATCATAATTATTTCACTTTTTCTCTCACAATCATTAAATCAACTATAGAAAAAAGTCAACTATCATCATAAACACAACTTCTTTAGCCATACTAAAAAAATCAAAAAATCAACCAAAATAGCCTATTCCCAAACAACTTCAATCTCCATTGTCATTTTTAAGGAGTGAGATTCTCTTCTTATTACGTTTGGTCATAGAGGTTATGTGGAAATATCTAGTGTTTCTTGCCCCTTCGGTAATCCAATTAACTCTGGATTTTCAAAACCATTGTAAATCTTCTTGAAACAACACCAAATTATAATCTTTAATGAGATCTTTTTCAAGGAAAAAAAATTATGAGAGTAATTAACATCTTGAACCTTTTGAATGCCCTCAATTCTAGCCAAAAGTAGGTGTTTTCTTTTGAAAATGTTTCCAAACACATTCTTATTCCAAGTAAGCAAATTTTGTTTGATAAAACTGGTTTTAATAAGTAGCGAGTTTTCACAATTATTCCAAGTATTAGTCTTAAAGTCCCTAAATTCGAGGTGAGTGATCCATGTTGCTTCAAATCTAAATGGTTTATTAGTACTAGAAGGAGATGGCATACCTTCAAAGGAGACCACCAAGGGAGAGTGATCAGAGTAGGTTCGAGGTAGATTTCTCACTATGCTATCCAGAAATAAAGTTCTCAATTCTGCATTACAAAGGCCTCGATCTAGTCGCCATATTTGGTGTTGGCAAGTCCTTGCCTATTGTTTGTCCATGTGAGTCTAAGACTAATGCATCCTAAGTCCATGAGATTTCATTTATCTATCCTCTCTTGAAACCTCTTGTTTCTGCCTAGTTGAAACCTCGTCTCTCATCCTAACTTGCAAAATCACTAAAGTCCCCAACTGAAAGCTAGGGCCTCTTCATATTAGTTTGGCCATGTTCTCAAGGTCCTCCCAAAGTAGGTCCATGTTTCTAAGGTTAGGGTATACATTACAAAAAGCACCATGTGTAGTCTTCCTTTTTAATCACAACATGAATGGCTTGAAATGTCACTTTATAAGTGTTAATTGTGATGTAGTTGAACTTCTAGATTAACAAATTCCTCTCACTTGCCCTATTGGGCCTATACAAGCAGAAACAATAAATCCAAGATTGTTGAAAAACATTCCCCACACCACTAAGGGAGAAGAGAATTAAGCATGTCCATAAATATATATCCCATTTTCTGACTCTCCTACTTTTCCCTAAACTTAAGAAATTAAATAAAAATTAAAAAATACACCACTGATTAGTATATTGTTTGAAACATTGTTCTTCGGTTAAAGTTAAACTAGATGTTGCAAGCGTGAACCTTAATAGCAAGAAAATCATTTGCTTGTAGCCTATTTCCTAAAGTTACCAAAGAGAGTAAAGATCCCCACTCCTAAAGAACTTAAAGGGAAAATGTATTATAAGTGGCACAATTCTTGGTCTCACTCAACTAAAAACTACATTGTTTTTCGAGACAGGATCCAAGAACAGATTCGGAAGGGAAGGCTAAAGTTTCCAACCAAGACTGAGAAAGCCATGGGAATTGACACCAACCCATTTCAAGAGATTGGAGAGGCTGCAACCAATGTTGGTATCCCAGATTTCCAAAATCTCTCCTTGAAAGAATTGGAGGAAGTCACTGTGCAGATGCATGTGGTTAGCCAGGTTGCATTCAAGAAAGATACTACAAGTTCACCAGCCAGTGGACAAAGCTTTGCAGGCCAAAAGGATAGCTCTAGTGAAGAAATATTGGATTATGACTCCCTCGAAGCAGCTGTAGTGCAGACGATGTGTCCCAGATGTAGGATGAGTTACAAATGGCTGAAAGGGCTCCTAGTTGATGGGAAGCAATATTATAAAGATGTGCAAAGAGACCAAAAACCAGCTAGCATGTACAACAGAAGGCCATATCCAACTGGTCCTAGACAACATTCATCCTTGGTTGGCTCACCAGACACCAGAATGCAATCAAATGGAAAGAGGCCCTTACATGAAACCAGGTCACCTAACTATTGCAGGGTGAGCAATCAGCTGGAAGGGAAGCTTGAATTTGGCTCAAGGCAGGGAACCAGGCCTAATGATTGGCATTCAAGAACTGTTTCGAAGCCAATTACGAAGATAGGGGTAGCAGGCCCAACAGCTAGAGCAGTAAGTTCATTGGTCCTTGGGGTTCCAGATTGGTTTGTTATGCAGAGTGTCATGACCCAAACCCGCCCCTCTGGGTTAAGGCCATAACTGGCCAGTAATCACGAGATTACCTACGGCCTCAAACCAAATAAGACAAAACGCATCAGAGTAAAAGGGGCCAAACGGAAGCAATTTTAAAACTTTGTCCATAGAGTCGTGCTTATATGCACATCATAACATTCCAGACATACATATGTTAATAACTCACAACAGAAAGTATAGTAACATAAGTACTGTACAAACAGGATCACTCAAGTCTAAGTCAGCCAAGCAAAACTATATACAAACGTATTCAAAACTTCGCCAACCTGACAAAATGTAAATACATGACAAAAGGGCGAAGACGGGTCTCGTGCGTGAGACACAAGGGCTGACTCTCTCAAAACCTTAGTTGTTCCATACAGACTTCACTGAGGCTGGGTCTGGACTTCTCTTGGCTCACCTACAAACACATGAATGAGCATGAGCGAAAGCCCAGTGAATAATATCAAATCAAATACAGAAGTTACATAACAATGTAGAACAACATGTTCCAAATGGCCTTGGGCCCAATTCATATTTCTATTTAACAAATATATGTATAACTATACGAAATTCAAATCAAGTGACTGTAGTTCCAAACATTCTGGCCTTTGGCCCATTCAGATTTCCATTCATGTCAAAATGGCCTTCGGCCCATTCATTTATGTGAAAATGGCCTTTGGCCCATTCATTTCTGTCAAAATAGCCTTTGGCCCATTCGTTTACGTCAAAACGGCCTTCGGCCCATACATTCATATCAAAACGGCCTTCGGCCCACTCATTCATGTCAAAACGACCTTAGGTCTATTCGTATATGTCAAAACGACCTTCGGTCCACTCATTTCTATCAAAACGACCTTCGGTCCATTCATTTCTGTCAAATCGACCTTCGGTCCATTCGTTTACATCAAAACAGCCCTTGGCCCATACATTCGTGTCAAAACGGCCTTCGGCCCATTCGTTTACGTCAAAACGGCCTTCGGCCCATACATTCGTGTCAAAACGGCCTTCGGCCCATTCATTTACGTCAAAACGGCCTTCGGCCCATACATTCGTGTCAAAATGGCCTTCGGCCCACTCATTCATGTCAAAACAACCTTAGGTCCATTTATTTCTATCAAAACGACCTTAGGTCCATTTATTCATATCGAAACGACCTTCGATCCGTTCATTCGTTCATATCAGACTTTTGTCCACAATCTCAATTAGCAACTCATAAAGCTTATAAGGGAATAAACAGTTGGACATTGCTAAGCTTTCAAATATCGATATTACTCACAGTGATCGGCTTGTGGATTTGTCCTGGAGCTTGACCCTACACATTTCATAAACACAAAAGGGGTCACTAACAGTTCAATTCGTTCCTTAATTCACATATTCCTCTTTAGGCCTTATTCTTATCTCTTTAACTCATTTACAATGCTTAGCATATGCCTAAGAGTGCTTGCAAGTGAAAGAGAATAGAAACGAAACACAGAATGCGAAAATAAAATTTCAGAAAACAGGGTCCCCGCTCGAGCGTAGACTTACACGCTCGAGCGGACCCTTAAGGCCTGCAAAAGTACTGATTGCATCAAAAATACGCTCGAGCGTGAAATAGGGCGCTCAAGCGGAAGGCCTGTCTACGTAACTCCCCCGCTCGAGCGAACATCAAAATTCTGGGTTTTCCAGATTGTGTTCTTGAGCTCTATTTCGACCTTCAAGCCAACATTTCTTGCATGCAATGGCTCAAATCTCAAATATAATTACACTAACATGGTATAAACCCCAAATTACAAACCAATGAAGCTCAATTTCACAAATAAATCACATGCATGCCCCAATCTCCCATCAAACTCACTCTAACATAATAATTTCATGCATTCAAGGTTCCCCTTTTTAATAACCAACATGCATGCCCATATCAACCCTCAATTTCAACAAAACTAACTCAATCATGCTCTTGATTACAAACAAACCTTGAACACACAAGATTACAAATTCAAACGTTTGAATTCAAGGTCAATTACTTACCTAGAGGCTCAATTCTTCCAATCTATGGCAATTTCTTGAGTGTAGCTTCAAATGACTCAAGCTTTGGGATCAAAACCCCAATTTTCTTCACCTTCTCTCTCTTAGCCGACCCTCTCCTCTCTCTTGAGTTCAAAATCAGCCAAAGTGTAAAAAGGAGAGGAATTGAGGTGTAATGGCCCTTATATAAAGCCCCACTAATTCCAATATAATAACAATAAAGTAATTGGGCACTAATTCAATAATTGAATCGATTTAATCTGATCCGAATCAATTTCCAATTAAATTTCACCGTAGGCTCTAAAAATTACGCTAATCACAATGGCGCAATCAATTTCGGGTTCTGTGGCTGATAAGGCCTTCAATTTAATTTCCGAAGCAGGTAGTCAAACAGATATTCCTACGGTGAATAGATAGAAATTCAAAACCACATATTTTCACTTAATGGTACACAAAATCGTATCAAACACATAATCATATACGTATTAAGGCCCAATTAGCATAATACAGAACAGGGGTATTACACAGAAAACCTAAATTTATATCGGCACAAAGCAAAACTTTCGAAGACAAGGGAAGGATGATCAAGCCTTCTTTGGTGGCTCGAAATAATTAGGTTCTGCCCAAAAACAAGGGAACCAGACATGGTTCCATAAATTTTCAGGTCCCAAAGGAGGAAGATCCAGCGAAGGTACATTCAGTATCAGAGGGCCCTGCAAGGAAGTAGGGAAAGTACTTCTTTGGCACAGTCAAAAAGACAAATAGAAAAAGAAGAAGGTTCAAGGCCTGCTCCTAAGATCAAAGAGGGTGCCAGTAGATAACAGTTGGCTAAAGTTCATGTTAAACTAAAAGCCAAAGAAAGATCCAGCCTAGTAGGTCTTGGTTTGGGCCCTACTTTTTTGGGGTTTTTGACTTGTTCTTTTCATTTGAATTTGAGGCTATTATTTTATTATTACCTTGCTACTATAAATAGGCTTCAAACATATTTTCATTTCACTTTTCTCCTCTTTCCTCTCTCTCAAACTGTGAGTTCTCTTCTCTCTCCCTAAAACTCAAACTTTTTCACTTAAATCTCTAGATCAACTCACCTAGAGTGATCTTTTCACCTTGGTCCCGTCAAGGGCTTCATTTTGATTCGAATAATTCATGGTTTCATTGCCGATGAATTTTGGGTTGTCATCTCCTTGCTTCAAGAGGTAGGGGTTTCTAGTTCTTCTTCAATACCCTCATTTATAGATGGATTTATGGTATTTTCTTTACACAAATACAAAGTTTATATTTTTCATGCATATTGTGACTATTCATGAGATTGGGGGTTAGGGTTTGAAGAGTTAGGTTTACTTGTTGGGTTATGATCTTGGGTCATGAGATTGGGTGTAAAATTAATAGAATAGTTGGACTACAAAGTGTTTTTGTAAAAAACTTTAATTTCTCTTAAAAACCCTAGTTTGGCTCATGAAGATGGTTAATGGTTTTGCTTCGATTGACAGTAGAATCATGAAAATGCGGTGTTAAATTACACATGTACAGGTTTAATTAAAATGTTAAAGAGTTTGAAAAATTTAGGTAAAAGTTGCGATTTAACTCTTAATGTTGATGTTTTAAAGTATGTAATAATATGAAACCAAACTTGAGGGGAAAAAATTACTAATGGTATGGATGATATGAGCTTTGTGTTGAAATGGTTGTGTTGAATTTTGTTGTGTGTTATGTGTTTTGTGAATTGTATTTGGTTATGTTGTGTTGAGTTGAGTTGGGTTATGTTATGTTGGGTTGTGTTGAGTTTGGTTGAGTTGTGTTGGGTTGAGTTGAGTTGTGTTGGGTTGTGTTGTGGTTGGTACCCGCACGGGGAGTCAAAAAGGTTTTTGGAGGCCTACGTCCCGCCGTATAATAGTCGGCAAATGTGGGGGATGGTTTTAAAATTGAAAAATGGTTTTGTGGCGCCCACAGCCATCTGTATAATAGTCAGTAAATATAGGGGTGGTTTGAATTCAAGGTGCCCAATTGCCCTGTCTAGGCTTATTGTTAGACAAATGTGGGGAAAATATTTTTGGGTGTCCACACAGTCCTGTCATATAATAGCCGGCAAAAGTGAAAAAACAGATGGTTTTCGAAAATGTTTTGGGTGCCCACGTCCTGCAGGATAATAGCTGGCAAATGTGGGGGAATGGTTTTAAAAAAGTTGAAAATGGTTTTTGGAAAAATGTGATTTTTGGAAGAAAATGACATTTGAGAAAATGGTTTTTGGGAGTTCATTTTATGCCGTATAATAGCTGGTAAAAGGTGGAAAGTGCTATGAATTGGGTGCTCGCTATCCCGCCTTATCAAGTGGGCAAAAGGTGGAATGTGTTGAGTCGATGATAATATATGTGAATTGAGATGAACTCATGAAATTACAATTGATGTGTAATTTGGCATGGAAAGGGAATGCATATAGAAATTATCTGAAAAAATTGAATTAAAAAGGGTTTATTATCCTTGTGATATGTTGAATTATGATTGATAACACACATGTGGATATGATGCAGTTGTGATAAATTGAATTATAGTTGATAATGCAAGTGTGGATGTCATGTAGCTGTTAGATAAGTAGGAGTTGAGTGTAGGATAACAATTATTGAATATAAATGAGATTTGGATTTCTACATTGAGAAGTTATAGCAAATATGAATAGATTGGTGGGAATAACATATATGTAGGATGTCTTGGAGTATTAAGGGAACTTGAACTTGAGGTTATGATATTATAATAAATGCAACTAGTAAAATGGGAGAATGGAAATAAAAAGAGGAATGTTAAGATAGAAATTAAATGAGGAATATTTTGGAATGGGTTAATAAATATAAAATGAGGTGGTTCCTCAAACATGTTTGTTTTCAAAAAAAAATTTATGGCTTTCTGATAATAAGGGATAATTTTTATGGCTGAAGGTTTTCCTTAAATGTTCAAATGACTTTTGAGAAAAAGGTACTCTATGTATGGTATTTTGAAATTACAAAACGTTACCTACTATATGGTATCACTTTGCATGCATGATCATTTCTATCTATAGGATGGTTATTGTTTTAGAACTATGAAATTCCTACTGGGCAATTGTGCTCACCCCTTGTTATTTCATTTTATTTTATTTTTTACAAGAAGAGAATTCAGATTGATTGATTGGAGGATTAGAAAGTTCATGTATCTTTTGTAATCTCATTGTACATTAATGTTTGTAATTATTTATTTGTAACTCTGTAGCGGGAGCTTGGCATGTATTATTAATATTGTTGTATTCATCATGAGAGAGAACATGTACTAGTATGCTTCTATTACTCAAGGGTAATAGATATTTGTTTTATTTGTAAAAAGAAAAACAAAAAATGGACCTAAATTTCATGCTCTTGGTAATGTTTCTGAGTAATTAAAATTTGGGGCATTACAGGACAGCAATGCCAAGAATAATGCTTTGCTTGGTAGAGATTGGATCCACACCAATAAATGTGTGTCTTCCTCTCTACATCAGAAGATGATGACAGCACTGTGCAATGGAGAGACAGAGGAGATCAGTGTAGATCCACAGCCCTTTATTGCTTGTGCTGATTTTGTAGAGGCCAAGCTATACACTAAAGGGGTGGTCCCACTCAATGTACTGAGGAAGTCTGATGGAACAACCAAAGTGACGGCTGATGAGGAAGTAGCACACCTGAAGCATCTTGTACAGGAGAGTGCTGATGAAGAGTTCATCACCAAAGATGACAATAATGCCCGGTTGTTGGCAAAAGGATCAAGACCAAGAAGCCAGACCATTGGCTTTAATCAAATTTTCAGCATTGGACGTAGAGTCAATAGTCCAGAAAGTGCAAGAAAAAGAGAGAAAGGCCATGATGATTGGTTGTAATAAGGAGTAACAAACGACCAAACATTTGGCTCTTGGAAAGTACTGTGCATTGGATATTGAAATAAAAGTCCAAGAAATATAGGAAGAAGAGGCTTTATGGATAGATTTTGTCTATGAAGAAAAAAGTAGGGATGTTAAACCAGAAAGGATAGAGGTAAAACCAAATGAAAGAGTTCACTCTCAAGCAATAAAACAAGGCAAACACACCCTCAAAAGCTCAAACAAGGATCAAAGATACCTCAGCTCAAAGATGGAGAGGCTTGGTTAAGAGTGTATAGGCAAAGGTGGAGAGTTTATAGGCAAAGGTGAAGAAATTTGCAAGAGAGAGAGAGAGAGAGAAAGACAATTATAGAGAGAGAGGAAAAATTTTGCTGTAAAATTTTTCTAACCTCTAAAGCAAAAGGGGAGGTTATCTATATATAGAAAAACATGAACCTCCCTCAGAAACATCCAGCGATACACGTGGGAGCAGATGCAAGCATCTGTGCAAACAGTTGGCACAGTTGTCACAAAATATCTGCAAAACACATTTGTGGCCGACAGGCCACTACTGGTGGCCGGCAACCAGAAGCAGTGGCTGGCAACCCATAGCAGTGGCCGGCTGGCCACAAAAGGTTACATCTTGAAAATATCTAAGTTTGGTCCAAAAATGAAGCAACAAGTGCGTAAGGTTTGAAAGGCTCAAGCTGTAACATTCTGCTGAGGACTTCGAGCACTTGACAAACATATACACTCATCATTGGGTGTGCAAGCGATAACGTCCAAGTCGTAAGGGCGGTAAAAAATGGGGTGTCTACAATAAGATACAACCTTCTGATGCTGTATCAACACACATCCCAAACTAGTTCCACTCGCATCAGTAAACACTACTAACTTTTCCCCTTGTACTGGCATTGTTAACACTAGAGCTGTAGTCAAACACTGCTTTAACTCCTAGAAAGCTCTCTCACAATCATCTAGCCATACTAACTTCACATTCTTACGGGTCAACTTGGTCATGGGTGCTGCAATAGTAGAAAACTTCTCTATAAATCTCCTGTAATAACCGGCTAGTCCTAAAAAACTCATCACCTCTGCAAGATTTGTAGGTTGCTTCCATTCTTTGACCGTAACAACTTTTTCAGGATCTATCGCTATCCCCTAATTGGACACAACATGTCCTAAAAATTGAACTTATTTATCCCAAAAGTGACACTTACTGAACTTAGCGTATAACTACTGCTCCCTCAAAGTTTTCAACACGACTTTCAAGTGTTCTCTGTGCTCTTCCTCATTCTTAGAATACACTAGGATATCATCTGTGAAGATAATCACAAACTTATCTTGATACAGTTAAAAAATTATGTTCATCAAGTCAATGAAATAGGCAGGAGCATTTGTCAAACCAAAAGGCATTACAGGAAATTCGTACAACCCATAACGAGTCCGAAAAGCAGTAAGCAGTATACTTTCCTCTAACATACCTATCTGATGGTAACCCATTCTGAGACCAAATTGAGAGAACACAGCTGCCCCCTTCAACTGATCAAACAAGTCATCAATTCTAGGTAGCGGATACTTGTTCTTGATAGTCACCTTGTTCAGCTCTCTGTAATCTATACACATGCGAAGAGTGCCATCTTTCTCGGAGACAAAGATCACGGGTTCTCCCCATGGAAAGCTACTTGAACAAATGAACTCTTTCTCAAGCATCTCTTCCAACTGCTTCTTCAACTCCACAAGCTCTTTAGGCGTCATTCTATATACCGCCTTAGAAATTGGTGCAGTTCCTGGCATTAAGTCAATGCGAAATTCTATTACCCGTCAAGGTGGAAGTCCAAGTATCTCCTAAAATACACCCTCAAACTCACATACCACATCTACCTCACTAATATCCTGCTTAGGGATTTCTATCAAGTACTGAAAACTCGTTATCACTGACTCTCCTCCATCACTAGAAGTGTGGATAAGCCATGGCATACTGGTAATATTTATATTTACAGTCCTTCCAGCACAATCTAAAGTCACAAAATGTTTTCGCAACCAATCCATACCCAAAATAATTACAAACCCCTCAAACCCTAACACAATTAGATCCGCATACAAGACTTTACCCACAAAGTCAATCTCAAAATCTTTACACATCTTATAAAGAGTGACTGCCCCTCCTAAAGGGGTCTCAACACAAATAAGTCTAGATATGAAAGTAGTTACAAGATGTTCTCTTTCTACAAACTATCCAGATATGAAAGAATGAGAGGCACCAGTATCAAAAAAGTACTCTAATGGGTTCTTGAAAAAGATTAAAGATGCCTTCCAGCCATCACCTTCAAGTTAAACACATAAAAATTCGTTCATAAATACTTTGAATAAATTCAACCACCAAACTAAACTAGCTAACCCATGATTCCACAATCCGAGGATCACCTAAACTCTCAGAACTCTAGGGTAACCTAGAGCTATGATACCAAAATGTCACGCCCCAAAATTTGGACAATTAGATATTAAATTAGGACTAAACCCCAACCAATATTCCATCATCTAAATCCTAAGGGTGAAACAAAAAACTAAATGTTCATGTCCCATAAAGTTTAAGTAAATTTCAATGCTAAAAAAAAAAAAATTACAAGGGAAAAAAAAATTACAAATGCCAACCAAACCATCTACTATAAATTCATAACTATCCAATACCTCCAATATTAAAGTAACAACAAATAGTCAAAACAACTTAAATAATGGAAAGTTATAAAATAACCCACAATGCCAAGTTGTCAAATTACTAAGGACAAAAAAAAATAAATAAATAACTAAACTAATATCAACTCTAAACTCAAGAAAACATAGAAATCCGAGCGACATGTCCTACAACCGTAGTTATTTCTCGTCACTTCTGTAGTCCCAATTAATCCTGCAAAGGAAGTTCAGTTGTGCTCAAACAGAACGCACCCGAGATGCTAAGAGACAAAACGGGTCAGTATACAAGTATACCGGTATGAGTATAAGATTTGACACCCATGTGTCCACCAGACACAAACAAAAGTACATTTAATTCTTGTTACGGGACAAGACAAGTAGTTCTATCTGCACCGAGACGAAGGGGTAGTTTCTCGAGATACGATGGTATTTAATTTCTTACCCGTACACAACTCAACATAAATTGAGTATAAAATAAACAAAAAAATAATAATATAATGGATCAGTCCTACATAAAAAGGTATAGTAAGACCCACCATACTGCAAAAAAAAAGTTAGTATAATTTAATCAAAAGTAAATTACTAAAGAAATATAAAAAAAAAATGCATCGTTTCATGGTTAAATTATTCGAATTGACCAAACCTCAAAGAACAAAAATTGCACATAATCAAATTTCCTAAAAATCCACACATCCGAATTTAGTAAAAACTGAACAGGTTGAGAGAAAAACTTAATGGAAGAACCTAAACGAAATTCGATCGAAAAATCTGAAGTTGAAAACGAAAAGAAACTGCCCTAAGATGATTTGTTTTCGAAAAAGTTCAAAACATGAAAAGTGTTCAAAATAATGTTTTACTTCAGTTTATGTGAAATCAATAAAAATGAGCTCGTTTCGTGACTTAAAACAAAATCTAAAATCTGCATAGTTAAAATGAATAAAACTATTGTAATCAAGATCATCCGATTACAAGTTCTAATCGATCTTTTAGTAAAAAGTTAAATACAAAAGTTGTCTAGAATTATGTATACATGCCTCTGCCCAAATTTCGTAATTTATTGAGGTTGTTTACTATTTTTTGAGATGTACAAATCAAAGCAATTCAAACTATACCAATAAGTTCATATTTAATTCTTTGTACCTTAATTTCACAACGTCGACCCTTCACTTCCGACCTATACATATATCTCATGTGCCTCCCGTATACCTAACACCGCTCCGAAGCCAAGCTTGCACGGGGATATCGTCCCGAGTTTGACCCACACTCCTCGGATGGTTAGCATAAACGTACGCACGTAAATCAAAGCACTCATCTACTCCAGAGAGCGAGGTAACAATATATATATATATACACACAACCCCTCATCTACTCATAAAAACAAACATAATAATGTTGAGCCTAAGGCATTCAAATAAACCTCATAATCCTCATTTTTTTTTTTATACATTTTTTCTCACCAACACTCAAATAAAACAACATTTCGTAGAGTCATAGTGGAGTATAAGAAATTTATTTATGGGTTTCCAATTTATTTAAATTTCATATATTCATGAGTGTGATTACATCCATAAAATAAATATACATAAAAACACTAAACTTTGCATGCACATCTAACCAAATAATGAAATCAATTCATCATCTACATGCAAATACAAAATCAAACCAACATTAAATAAATAAAAATAACAAATTAAACATAAATCAAGGGAAGTGAGTTTTGCACTCACAATTATTTTTTGAAGATCAAGGAAATACTTGGAGAATTAATGAAGCCAGCAAAATAAAATCCTAACCCTTTCTTTCTCCCCTCTCCTCTCTCCCTCTCTCTCTCTCCCTCCATCGGCTTTCTTTCTCTCTCTCTCTCGGCTTTCTCTCTCGCCGCACACAAGCACAACCCTCTTTTTTTATTTATTATTTTTTTAAGTGGCAACACTATAATCATCATAACCTAATTTACATTTATATTATATTATACAGATACAACATAAATACAACATACATAAATATGATATATATTTATCAATATATAAAACACCTTTTTTTATATAAAAAAATATAAATATATAAATATTTGGATTCATTATATATAATTAACTATCACATTAAATTAATTAAATACTACATTAAATTCTCTTGTATCCACGTAATTAATAAAGCCAAAAATAAAATAAAGTAATAATAAATAAATAATGACTTACGAAAAATTAAGGTCGCTACAACAATCAAAAGACTTACCACCAAAGAGGTCGCAAGTTCAAACCTCACGAAGGCAAAACATTCCTAACCTTGGGACTGCCAGAGGTTTGCCCGGCTGTTAACTTTAGGGTCCTATAATTAGTAGAGGTGCGCTTAAGCTGACCCTAACACCCGGATATCAAAAAATAAAAATAAAAATGATAGCACATTACTTAATGTTCGAGTAAGTTTACAAGTAATATTTTGCAATTATGTTGTAAAATTATGCCTTTAGTTTGATTTGGTTTTAAAATTTCTATAATTTTTTTTAACGAAAATTTTTATAGTTTGATTATAAATTTCATTACTTTGTAGGTAAACATAAACTAAATTGAATCATGCTCACCCCTAATAAAAAAAGTTTACTACCTAATATGACTCTACTTACCATTTGTTGAAACATAATTTACTACTATATACAGTTAATTTCATAAGTTTGAGATTAATCTCATGAACAAGCTCGAACTTGTCTTGTTAAGGCTCGTTCGAACTCGGTTCGCTTACTAAATAAACGAACTCGAGCTTAAATTTTAAGCCCGTTTAACAAACGAGACGAACCCGAGTTCAATAATACTCGGCTCGATAGGCTCGCAAGCTCAAATATATATACATATATATATATATATATATATATTATATAATATATACACAAATTTAATTAATAAAGTATTAAACTTTTCAAAAAAAAATTCTATTATATATTTGTGTGTATATATATAGTGTAATATTATATTACATTACATTGTAACTTTGGAATCATTTGCTTCAGTTGAGTAGAGAAACAATGGCCTATATGGGACTTTTATAAGCATTCATCTTCAACATGCTGCTTTCATGGACCGATGTGGGACTTTTTGTGGAATTCCTCTCATCAACAAAACGGCGTCGTTTTGGTGTATCATGTTTTAAAAAATTTTTGTCCCACATTGTTTACACAATGTTGTTCAAGGTAAAGAGATCTTTATTTAAGTGTAGTAGGCTCTAAATCTTCCATGGGTTTTACTTGGCTAACGAGCCATAACGTTATAACGATTCTGGTTTAAACCCGACTCGTTCATTGTTTTGGATCTGGGATTCCTTGTCTTAATGGTCGTTCATGTCTTCTTCTATCTTATTCCTTGTTGAAATTGGTTATTGGAGTGTCTTAGTTATGTTTGAAACAGGTTGAGAGTTAGTTTTTTAAAACTGTTACTGCCCAGATTTTCGCCTAACCGCTCGAGCAAACTTTCTTGTGCTCAAGCGAACTTTGAAAACTTCCAGTACTTTTACAGGTCTGCAAAACTACTGGGAGTATGACATTCTTGCGCTCGAGCTTTCTTGGCTTGAGTAGTCCTTCTTGCACTTGAGCGGTGTTTTAGAACTCTCAGTATTTTTGCAAGCCTGTAAAAGTACTGAGAGGGTGGTGTTCTTCTCTTGAGCAGTACTTTGTTTTCTCAAGTGGTCTCTCTTGTTGTGTCTAGTCGCTCGAGTGACCAATCCTACGCTCAAGCGGTCTGCACGTATATTAGTTCCGAAAAGTCACTTTTTGAGTCACTTTTTTCATATGTCTCTATCTCTCTCTCTAAACATTTCCAAACCCTAAATCTAGACTCTCTCTCTCTCTCTAAAACTCACTTTCAACCTCCAAATACTCTCAATCTATTAATATCTATACCCTAGTCCCTTTGTTAAAAAAGTAGAGCTCACCTAGAGTTTCATTCTATTCGGAGCAAAGTTCAATTTCGACTCCATTGAAGTTTCAACTTTGCTCTTGCTTGTCTTCTAACTTGAGGTAGGGTATTGTCCACGCTTTAGTATGATTTTTAACTTGTTATTTTTCTCTTTAAGGAAATCTTGATATTGGAAATTTTTGGACAAATCTAGGGTTTTTGGTTTGAAATCCAAAGAGGGATTTTCAAATGGGTTCTTGAAAAGGATTGTGGAATTATAAATGTGGTTGAGTTGTGGTAAAATGATGTACTTTTATCCTTGGAATTGATTTATAAAGAAAGGAAATTTTGTCCTAAATTATGAATATGTTGTTTTATAAAGAGAAAATGGAACTGATGTTAGTTTTATGAAATTGGAATAATGATGATGATGGTAGTGGAGTTAGAGATAAATTATCACTCCTATCTTGAAATGTTGGAAAGTATATCTTTATTGGAAATTATTTATCTGTTTAGAGATATTTGCTTTGGGTTATCGATGGAGGATAGCTATGATTGTTGTAGAAATTGCATGAGAATTAGGTAAATTAAAACTAATTTCTCATCCATTTACATTGAACATTGTAATATATTTAACACATTGAAAATGTTTATTGTTTTGAGAAAAAAAATGGGGGTGAATACCTTGGTAAATCTGGGTAGGGAGTGTAGTTGTGGTATTAAGTTGGCCTGTGTGTCCTTGGTGAAAGTCTAGAAATCCTTACGAGATAGATGTTGAGCCTTCTGATTAGTACTGGTAAAAATGGCAATTGGTAGTGCTTGTAGCCTAATTGCAGACTCAACCCAGAGATTTCCAGTGTTGTATCCACTGCCTTGTTTTCTATTGTAAAGGAAATGATCTCATGAATTGCGATATAAATTTGGCATTGTATGGTTTTGGAACGAGATATAAAATGTTTTGACACGAGCATTATATATGCATTCACCTTATAACTTTGTTAAGATTCATACACCGTGATAGAGTATCTCTACTGGGTTTTGGCTCACTTTATGTGGAAAATCATTTTCAGGTGTTGATGATATGTCTCCGCCAAGGCCGTAGCTTAGGAGCACTTGGAGCCAAGAGTTGCTTGTTTTATTTTTGTTGTATTTATTTTTTACAAGCCTAGGGTTTTCTTTGTATTGAGTTTCAAACTCACTTTTGTTGTAACCAAGTATCGACTTAGAAAGTTGTAGCCATTAAGACATTAATTTATCTATTTCACTCTTATTTCATATATTTTGCTTATGACACATGCTATAGATTCAGGATTAGGACTTATGAATATATTACTGCATATGTTACACTTTTGTAAAAAGATGGAATCATATGAATGGAAGGATATTATGTTCGGAAATGTAGTGTTATTTAATAATTGTCAAGGGATAAATAATGGTTATTATTTCGGGGCGTTAAATGAGCCAAGCTCGAGTTGGACAAATTTTAGGCTAGTCGAGCTCGAGCTCATATATTTGGGCTCGTTTCGAGCTCAAGCCGAGCTCGAACACCTTTAAAATAAATTGAGCCGAGCTTGAACATAGTGAAACTTGACTTGGCTTAGCTCGATTGCAACCCTAGTTATAACTAAAATATAATGTCATGGGTCATAACCAAATATCACTTAAGATATAATCAAAAACTTTTTTAGTCATAATTAAAATAATAATCATAATAAGTCATAATCAACATTATAATGAATGATACGGTAATAACCAAATATCATTTAAGACATATAACTAAAGAGTTCTTCAATCATAATCAAAATTAAAGTTATAAGAGGTTATAACTAAGGCATAATTAACACTAGGGGTGGGCGCGGGTCGGTTGCGGCCACGGAACCTCCAATCCGCTATCCGTCCGCCAGATTGGCGGATTGGAGAAAATCAATCTGCATCCGTCCGCCAATCCGGCGGATGTGGATTGAGCTGATTGGCGGTTTGGCGGATGGATGCGAATCGGTTTGGCTGTTTAAAATTTTATAAATTTTCAACATAATTCAACTTGTGCACTTTCTCAAAAAAAAAAGAAAAAAAAAGAAAGAAAGAAAGTATTACAGTCAATGACTTAAAAAAGTATTGCAATCACTGTAAGCCTCATCTAAAGAAAGAAAGTTTAAAACTTTAAAATATCATGATTACTGCATGCCTCATCCACATATTATAATCACAGCATGATTCATCCACATAAAGTATTACAATCTGTGGTTCTTAAAATATAATAACAATTCAAACCACCAAAACCATGAAAGAACAGTAGTAGAGATTGTATGTCTCTGTATTGTTACATCTATATATATTTTTGAAAACAAAAACCAACCAGCATATATCATATTTTCTATTTATTATTTTTAGATTTAGATTTAAAAACCAAAAAATATAGATAAATAATACGTTTATTTTTTTCAATTCAAAAAATATATTCAAGTTGAAAACTTTTTTTCAACAGAATATTTAAACT
Organism: Camellia sinensis; assembly: GCF_055761805.1. Classification (NCBI taxonomy): domain Eukaryota; kingdom Viridiplantae; phylum Streptophyta; class Magnoliopsida; order Ericales; family Theaceae; genus Camellia; species Camellia sinensis. The sequence goes on along the minus strand of NC_138961.1, from coordinate 133,433,353 downwards.
CTTTTTCAATTGAAAACACAAACATAATATTTAAACAAATTGAAAACACAAAATCTTATAAATTACTAGGGGTGCTCGTGGTTTGGCGGTTTGGCGGTTCGGTTGCGGCCAAATAAATCTCAAATCCGCCATCCGTCCGCCAAATTGGCGGATTGGAGAAAATCAATCCGCAACCGTCCACTCGTCATCACGCATCCGTCCAAAATGCGGCGGATCGGTTCGGTTCGGTCGGTTTTGGCGGATCGGTATATCCGCTGCTCACCCCTAATTAACACCACAAATTATAATCAAAGACTACAAAGGTTATAACTGGACATATGGTACACATCCAAAAATAAAATTTTCATGTAGATACAAGAATAAATACGAATATATTGTATATATTTCAATATTAAATAATTAATATTATTTTTTTTATTCATACAACTAATAAAATACTATTGAAAAATTAGCTAAATTTTATTTAAATTAAATTTTGAAAAAAATTTAATATAATTATGTCAAATTTAATAGAATTCAATATAATTTTTAAATCTTAAAAAAAATATTAATCTAAATTTTTTTATTTAAATAATTTAATGTGAAACATTGCATCCGCTCATCACCTGTCAGTTTAAAAAAAAAAAAAGTCACATCACATTACCGATTTTACTGGTGACTCTCGGTGACTCATATCTGTTGGACCAGAATATCACTTTAAGGTATGGTACACAAAAACCATTTTTTGTGTGTAGTAGTCAGACCCGAGAGAGAGATTGGAGATGAGTATGAGAAAGGAAGAGAGAGATTGAGAGTGGGAGTAAGGATTTGGTATGTTTCACTGTATTAGTATAGATAGAGAGGGATCGTTTGATCATTTTGCCTAAGTTTGTCCTCTCAGACAAACTAGTCTAACGCCTAGACCTTTGAGCTAGAAAATTCAAAAGTTGATTTATACGCTGAGTGCCCAAAAAAAAGAAAAAAAAAATTAAAGAACGAAAGAAAAAAAAAATCTCATCTTTGAATTATGTAGAGAGAGAGAGAGAGAGAGAGAGAGAGAGAGAGAGAGAGAGAGAGAGAGAGAGAGAGAGAGAGAGAGCACATAAATTAGGCCCAACTTAAGCGGGTCAAACTTAGCCTGGCTAATCAGGTGATAAAGCCTGTAGAAGAGCACATAACTTAGGCCCAACTTAGGCGGGTCAAACTTGGTCTGCCTAATCAGGTGATAAAGCCCAACCCAAAACCAAAATGTGAATTACAGGCATCCAAGAAAAAGGCCTCCTTGGATAAAAGGGTCAGAAATGTGTCTAAAATTTGAATGTTTAACATATGTATAATATAGTTGTAAATTGGGCATGATAAATTTGACTACTCATTTTAAATTATGAATACATTCTTTAAAATATTACTCAATACTCATGGAGTATTACTGGGACCTGTAGTATTTGTGATCAATGAAATTGCATAAAAGAAGATGGATGAGGTTGATTTTATCAATCACTTAACTAACCAAAGTAATCCAGTTGGTGGCACTTAAGATATTCAAAATACTTGGAGAATCGAAGAATTGAACCAAACCGACCTCTTTGGGTGAGTTTAATTTGGTTTTTAGTGCATTGGTCTTTAAATTAACAAAACGATAGATTGGGTTGGTTCTTAATTTAAGTTTGTCTAAACTGAACCAACCCAAGAACCAAGCCTATATATGTATTTATATATATATATATATATATATTTTTTATATTGGCGTGTCTTTATATTACCACGGTCTTATATGTTACTTCAAATTCCTTTTTTCATGAGATTTGTGCAATGGAACAAATTTTGAATTATTGGTCTAAGAGTAGACTCTGCTTAAAGTTCAATGATTTAGCCTGCTGATAAGGTAGATAATTTAGTGTAGAGAATAACAGAACTCATGAACCGTATATATGTACGTTATGAAATGCTAGACTCTACTTCAAATTCTTTTTAAATAGGATAAGTCAAAGTTCAAATGAAATGGAAGTTGATAAGCCTAGTGATAGTAGTTGTGGTGAACATGTGAAGTCTCTTTAATCTGAATTTTTAAAGCACTTGGAAGAAGAAGAAGAAAATGTTGACGCAAAATCAGAGATAAATAAATCAAAAGAAAATGTTGATTCAATTATTTTAATATAATGGAACTGGAGTTTCAAACCAAACCAACTTGAACTATATTGAATTGGTTTTGATTGGTTCTAGTACATGAATAATTTGGCTTAGGTCTAAAAATTTGAAACCAATAATAATTAGATTAGTTTCAAAATTAATGCCAAACCGAATAAAATCGATCAACAATATCCTGAGCAAAGTTGGTATTCTAAGATTATTGTTTAATTACCTTACATTTTTTTTTTTTTTTATTTATAATCAATAGCATTACTGACAAGATGATCCAAACCACGTAACAAGGTTTAAATGGATCATGGTACTATGTAGTAGATACAGTGAAGAAGTGTATGATTACTAAAATACAACTAAATTGTGCAGAATGGGGGTGGACTTGTCAGTCCAGAAAACAAACACTTTCAAGCCTATGATTATGATCAAAAACATAGGACCAGTGGACCACCCATTCAAAAAAACAAAAAACCAAAAAAAAGGTAAATAACTGTTAGGTGGTCCAGATTAGGGTGCACCATAATCACAGTAGCTGGCAAAGCATTCATACACAGAGAGAAGAGAGAAAGACAGAGAGAAAAGTTGCCACATTAGCTCTGATTCCAAAAAATGTTGGCTACCATCAGATCTGGATCAGATGTGTATCCCTGCAAAGGTGATCAATGGTGGTCCTTTACCATTGAGTGGTTGATTCAGTAGTAAGAATTTGAGTTTCTTTACTCAAGTTTGAGTGTTTATAGTTGTTTGATGGCAGTTAAATTTATTCTACGACACTCAGAGATTATATGGTGGAAATCTTAACTTCGGCTTTGCTGTAAATAAACAGCACAATCTTTTGTAGATGATTGTGTATCCGTGAAGTAACTTATCGGTATATCCACTTTAGCACTTAAAAACGAAAAAACGAAAAGAAAAATAAAAAAACCAAAAAAATGGGTGGCCCATTTAAATTCATAATTTTATGTACTTTTGTTTGGGTGTTTGATACTTTTCTAGGTGGGTGGGGTGAGGTGAGTGAGGCGAGCGCAATAGGTGGTCGATTTAAATTCATAAAGGATTATTTTCAATTCAAATTTTAGATATGATGGTATTGTTTGAGTTCATAAAGTCTATTACGGGTTGTATTTCAGTAATTCAAATCATTTATTTTGTTGAATATTTTGTATAGTTTATTTATACACAAAAATTAAATCGATTCGATAATTGTAACTTCTTTAATTTTTTATTAAAAAAATATATAACAATTGTGTTTTTAAAAATAAATCATATATTGTTTTAGGAGAAATTTGGCCATAAATCCCTCCAAGCTTCCTTTTCATGTTAAAAGGACAATTTTTTTTAGTATTTTCAAAACTTCCTCATAATTATAAAGTCCTGTATGAAGGACAAAAATTGTTATTTGAATATTTTATTTGATCATTATACTTTTATTTTTTATTTTTAACAGCACTCCCTTTCTCTTTACCAACTCGATAGTTGTTCATCATCTGCACCATCTCCATTGTCTATCAGCGTTGCTCATCTTTACTGTCGGTCGGCAGCCATCATTTTTACTGTTAGACCACCACCATCTCAAATTTGATACCTACGAACTCATATTTGAGATCAATAATTTCAGATCTATGATTTTAAAAAAAAAAAAAAAAACTTATATTTGACAGAAAAATGAGAAATCAAGATATTGTATTGAAAAATTAACAATTTTTTGTTTGTTTTTGTTTGTTCAAAGATCTAAAGTAAAATTTTACTTTGGTTTGTTCATTTAGTATATACTTTGTTTTTTGAAATAAAATTTTTTTACTCTGGTTAAAAACATATTAATGTGCTTAACCACAGTAAAATTTTACTTTAAATCATACTAAATTTTACTTTGGTTCAGATTAAAATTTTACTCTTATATATATAGTAAAGTTTATTATGATTCAAATAAAAGTTTTACTCTGAAACAAGCTGGGATGATAGCTTTACTAGACAGTGTTGTGTCATGAATCAAAGTAAAATTTTACTGTTCAACGAACAGAGCATCATGAGAAGAAAAAAGAGAGATAGGAAAACAGAGTTTGAAACTAGAGAATGATAAGAAGAAGAAGAGAGAGAGAGAGAGACTGGAGGATCTCAGATTTGAAGTTTATAAACCATCATAAACTGTCATTTTCTAGCTACAACGATTGTGAATTATCTCAGATCTGAGGTTATGGATGCGACAAGTGACGGTGGCAATGAAGACGATAGAGAAAGAGTTCTATGGTGAGCGGTGGTGGCGTAGGTGGAGAGCGACAGTAGTGTCAATGGAGAGCAACAATGATAAAAGTGAAACATAGAGATTGAGATGAAAGAGAGTGATGGCAATCACACACACACAAACACACACAAACATGAAAAATGTTTCAAACCCCCTTTCCCTACCACCCCCTTTGACCCCCTTTCCCTTCCATTGGCCATTTTTTTTTTTTCCTTCTCCTCCAATCACCACCCGCCACGTGTATGTGGGCGTGGTGGGGTTGGTGATTGGAAGGGGTCTCTATTAATGCTGCACAAACATATATATAAGGGTATTATAGTAAAAACAATAAGTTTTAAAATACTAGCAGGTTTTGAAAAGATTCATATTATTCTTGTCATTTTGAAAGAAAAATTAGACATTGAGGTGTCTATCACTAAATTTCTTTTTTTTTAGTCACAAATACAATAAATTAAACAAGTTACATTTATCGAATCAACTTAATTTTTTTTAGAGACAAAATAAACAAAATATCCAACAGAATAAATGATTTGAATAATTAAAAAAAAAGTCTCACGGACTCAAATAAAACCCTCTAATTCAAAATTTGAATGGAATGTGATCCTTGGGTGTTGGATATTTACTAGGTGGGTGGGGGTTAGGTGAGCGAGGCCAGCGCATGTATATGATACAATCAGGACTCAGATCCCGATAAGGCTCCCCCAAGCCCGGCTTTTTTTGGTTGGTTTTGGGCCCTCTACAAATTACAACAAACAAATTTGGTTTTCCATCGCTCGCTCACACACATTGCCATATATAATTTTGGACTTTTTTACATGTGAATATCTTATTAATATGAAAAAATTTGAGTTGTTACTGGAATTAACATATGTATCGTTTTATTGATTTAAATTATTAATTTTTAAATTTTTTTAATGTATATTCTTTATGAAAAATATTAACTTAATTCGATAATCGTAACTTTTTTATTTTATCGTATTTGCCTTTTAAAAAAAAATAAACTACTAATAAATCTTAATAGTTAGGTTTAATTCTCATAAAATCCTATTGAAAATAAGTCTTAGTAAAACGTTGCTAAAAATAATTTTTTTACAATTTGTTTGTTTATATTGCTAAAAATTGACAATTAATGACTTTTTGTCGTCACGATTTTTATAAATTGTCGCTAAAATTTACAATTAGTGACATTTTTCTATGACGAATTTTTCAAACTGTCGCTGAAAGTTAAAAATTAGTTACATTTTTTTGTGACGATTTTTTTAAACTATTGCTAAAACATATAATTAGTGACATTTTTTGTGACAAAATTTCTAATTATTGCAAAAAATTAACAATTAGTAACGGTTTTTATTAGTGTTTAATAAAAAAATGTCATCAATTATCATAGGACCTATTAAATAATAAGTAAACTTATTAAGACCTACACGTCATCTATTTTTTCAGAGACAAATGTAATAAAATAAAAATGCTACGATTAAATGGATTGAACTAATTTTTTTCATGGATTATATATATTGAATTCCTTACAAAATGAACGGATCGGGTCATTGAAACGAAATCTGTAGTTAGCCTCACTAGCCCCTCAAGTATTCTTGTGTTAAGTTTTGAACATGAGAGAAACTCAATCCTAATTTTATATGACCTGTTTTTACAAGTTAAATGATTTATTTATAACTTATTTTCATTTGGAAGTCTATGTTATATTATTTGGTGTAACTTTTATTTGGCATAAATAAATTGGAAAAAAAATTGATTATCTAAAAGCCAAGAAAGGGTACTTTTAGATTTTACATTATGATTATTAACTTTCAATTTATATGATAGGGACATTGTGTCAAATTTTAATACGATGAATGTTTGACTTTATTTTTTTAAAATGAATTATATTATCCTAAAAATGTTAAATCATACATTTTCATATAAATTTGATAAGATTAATAAGTTTATACAAACATTAGATTAATTCGATAATCGTAATATTATTATTTTATTACATTTCTCTCTATAAAAATGTACAACAAATATAATTTTAAAAATAGACCATCTATTTTTTTTTTAGACAAATATAATAAAATAAAAATATTATAATTATCAAATCGACCTATATTTTTCATAGATGATATGCACAAAAGACCTTACAAAATAAATAATTTGAATTATCAAAATAAGATCCATGATGAATTCCACAAGCCTCTCAAATTCTCTCAAAACTCAATCCGCATTCTAAAAATATGGCAACCATGTTACAGTTAGGATTGTGTAAAATACCACCCAATCTGCTAAAATCATACCAATCTGCATCAATCTACACCACTCTATCCGATAAATGCAGATGAAACTTTAAAATTTATAATCCGCCTTCGAAACTGCTTCGCTCCGCTATAGTTAATGCATATATATTTTTTAACCTCTAATGAAATATCAAAGTAAAAATGAATGCAAGAGAGATTTAAGATGTGAAATTTGTTACAAATTAGTAGTTATATATATGAGATATATTATTTAAAATTAGTTTGTGTTATATATATGAAAACTATTATGCAAATTAGTGTTTTATATTATGTAAATATTTAATAATTGGTTAGAATATTATTCAATTCGTCAATCCGTCTAAAACCACCCAAATCGCGATTTGTCTATCCTCTAGATGCACAACTTTTGTGCTCGTACTGCAAAACAAAAGCCAATCAATTGGCCATAGAATATGCCTGAGATAGACCATAGATTACACCATAGAGTGAGTAAGCTTCAACAAACCACCAATGGACTCCATAGACAAAAATCTAACCAAAAAAAAAAAAAATGACTGGAACATTCAACCTCATTCTCTGAGACAACCAGACTCGTGTAGGCGGACCAAATCCGTAGCAAATCTAGTGGTGGGATGGTGGTGACGACTATGGGGAGCGACAGAGGAGGAGGGGTGGTAGATCCAGCATCGGCAGAATAAAGGAAGAGAAACTCAACAAACTTTTACTATTTAATTTGTAATTTTATTCTCAAACTGTTTAAACCGAATCGCGCACAATTACAATATCTCAAGCTGCATTAGGTTTTTTTTTTTTTTTATTTAAATTTTTGTAGATCGAGCTCAAGCTACATTAGTTAATGAGTTCACATGTCGGCAAGGACACATCATTGCAAAAACTATACTTTTTGTGCATAAAGTAAACAGCTACAATGCAGTATATTTAATCTTATTAATTCCCATAAAAAAATCTTGTTAATTAATATAAAAAATATCGCGTCGGCTGTTAAATAATTTTATTAATTATTACAATATAATATATTATGTACAACTTTTAATAAAAAGTTAAAAAATATACTTACATCTTTCCAAACAATAATATTCATCCTTCATTATTATTATTATTATTATTATTATTATGAGATAAGATATCTACCATATGAGAAGAATTACAAGTCTATAACAAATATATTAACTCAACAATCAGCAGAACAACAAATTTGCTCAAAGCAGGCATATAGGGTGGAACTTATCAATCTTTACATTTAAAAAGTATTGACTCCTTGACTTCCTATATACAGAAATGTATAGAGATGACAGGCTGATTTAACTAATAAGTTGCTTGATTCATGCTAGTTTGTTTGTTGATTCATCCTCCCTCCACTGATTCACATCTCGTTTTGTTTTGTTTTTTTATTTTTGGATGAAGCACCAATGCAAAGGAATTGGCTTTAGGATTTATTTATTTCCATCAAAAAAAATTAAATAGATTATATTTGTAATCCCCACAACTTGACTCTTGTGTTAATTGGGATTTTGTGTTATAATTGTATCAAATTTATCCTTTAATTTTTACATTATATCAATTTAGCTCAATTGATAGTATTCGTCAAAAAATTTGACATAAACTAACAAAATTGTCCATTAAAAAGAAATAAATGAATTAAAATTGGACGCTAACTCTTAATCACTTTTAACTTTAAGAAAGTGAACAAACTATCTTCTCTCTTGATTTTGGTCCAAATTTGATGAGACGTTATTGATCGGATTAAATTGACATAACGTGAAAATTTTAAGGTTAAAATTGATACAATTAAAGTTATAAGGATCAAATTAAGAAAGAAATAACTACAGGTTTAATTTATCGAAAAATAAAATAAAACAAAAATGTACTAAAAATATATTTAAAAAGTGCTCATAATTTAAAATGTGTGAATTAAATTCATTTTAAATGTGATCCATACCATATAAAATTTAAATCTACATTACAAATTTAAATTTTGAGCACTTTTAATTTCAGAATATTTTTATGAATGCATTACAACTTAAAAAATAAAATAAAATAAAAAATAAAGTGTGGAGGGTAAGAAGAGAGAGGGGACCAAACAAGGATGGTCGGGGAACAGAGGACCCAACATCTGAACAAGAAAGATGATGCAATGAAATGAAATCTTAATAAATATATAGAGAATAGATCGCAGTTGTCACATGTTGACTTTGCGAAGGAAGCAACGATTGTCTGTGGCATTAGTTTGACACTCAAATTAGATTGCCAAAACATCTCGTGACATTTGCAAAGGCTAATAAACTTGATGCAGGCAATTTGAGGCCCTTGAAATGACACCCGACAAGGACAAAACTAACTAACAAATAAATTTCCAAGCCAAACAAATGGTATCAAAACATAGCATTTGTACAATTTAAGAAACTACTACAATGCACAAATAATCACAACGGAAAGCTTAATACAACCTAAGATTGGGGTACATTTAAGGCGAGGTGATTTGGTTCATCATTCGAGTGGCCTCTTAGATCTCGTTTGAAAGCAGACTAATTTAGTAATTTTTTTAATTATTTGATTAAAATATGAGTTAAAAAAAATTAGTATATTTGGGATAACTTTTGACTTTTTACGAAAAGATATACAAAAAGTAGAGATAAAAGAGAATCTTTAACTTTTTTGTATGAGTTGTTGACTTTTTAGCTAATTTAGTAACTTTTTTGACTTTTTATCTAAAAGTGAGAGTTCCCAAACGAGGCCTGAATAAAGTGCATAAATTCTGACTAAATAGGTTAGTCCCATTAGTTACTTATAGGGTGTATTTATTGGACGAACTATATAAGAAGGGATTGGAACCTATCGGATTGTAATTCTGGAATTCATAGTCTTGGGTTTATTTGGTTTGATAGGATATATATCCTAAGTTTGTTTAGTCATGGGATTAGATGTCAAGAAAAGATTATTTAGTTTGATAGAATATGAATCCTATGTTTGTTTGGGATATTATAGAGAAGGATAAATGCTCAAATAACTATTTTACCCTTTTCAATTATTTAATAAATAATAGCAATATTAAACATATCTTTAATATTTTAATTATTTTTAGCTAGATTAAATTAAAATTTATTTTATTTTATTTTTTACACAATTAAATAAATTTATTTTTTAAAAATTTAATAAATTAAATAAATAAAATATCAATAAAAATATATGTTATTTTTTTAATTAAAATTTTAAATTAATTTATTTTAAAAAATAATAATAATTAAATAATGAAATTATATAATACATCTACTATTAAAATTTAAATAATGAAATTAAATAAAATATAAACAAAATTTTAAAATAAAACATCAATAAAATATCTATAAAAAATTAAACAAATAAAACATCAATAAAAATTAAATAAAATTATTTTATTTTTAAATTGAGATATTTAAATTTTATTAAATATAATACATAATTAAATAGTAGAGTGTCAAAATGGTTATTTTACCCCCCTTTGTGTCCGACCCTCCCACGGGACACAATAATCCAAGGACTATTAGTTCAAAGCAAAATTGAAAAACCAAACAACGGATATAAATTATATCTCACCCTCTAATCTTATCCCACCCTCCAATCCCTTCAAACAAAGAACACCATATAGTATGTACGAAGTAATATCCCTAGGATTTATATTATTGACTATATAAATTGTGTAAATTACACTTACCTCCCCTAAGTTTGGATGAAAAATCCAAGTAGCCCACACTTTTGATAAAATTACATTGGTCTCCCTTAAACTTTTAATTCACATAACAGTTAGACTATTTTTCATCAATAATTCAGTCGTATGAATGAAAAATAAAATATTGTCATCTCTTTTTTACTAAAAATATAAATTTATCTTTATTTATTTCAGTATTATTCACTATTTGGATTAGTTTAGGTCAATTTTGCCTTACTAAAAGGGAAGCCAATATAATTATGTCAAAAATATGAAACTATTGTATTTTTCTCAAAATTTAGGGAAGATGAGTGTAATTTACCCTAATAAATTTATCCTTTTTCTTATAGCTTTAAGGTTTCACATAGTGAGTGGTCAACATTTCAACTTTAACTACAAGGGTGCATACACTACTCTGTGTAACATATTATTATTCAAATTTGAAAGTAAACCTGCAAATTTTATTTTGCAAAATTTGAAACTGCTATGGCAGTTAAACTGTTGTGAAGAACGTGTGTAGGTGTAGGGAAAAAGGTTTTTTTTATTTTATTTTTTATTATTCAATTTATACGTGACAGAAGTTTCAAGAGATTAAATTTATCAACAATAAAACACCAACCTTATCGTGTATCCAATACTTAAATATATCTCATTTATAAATTATAGCCTATATTTACATGAAGAGACCTGTTAAGAATATAAATAATAAAATTATCTCTCCTTAAATAATAACTTAAGTTGGTGATTATTAATTCAACTTATGTATAGCTCAACCTCAATCTCATAATTTTTCAAGTGTGGTGCTGTTAACTTCCAAACCCCAATCGTATTTATGCATTTGTGCATGGTGTACCAAAAGCAATAAATATCAAGCAGCATGCCACTTGCTGGCATGTTCTTAATCCATATTTGATGTACACAAAATTGTGAAAATTTTAGCTCACCTGCCATGCCGAAACATTGACTATCACTGCCCACAAATCAGAAATACAACAGCCAACACAAATGTTGAAACCAGAATATAGGTCATGTATCATTTCATTATATGGCCTTGTTTGGCATGATCTAAAAAAGTCAAAAAGTCACTATTTTATTTAAGTTACATCACCTCTCTAACACATCACTTCAAACCCAACCCATATCCAACCCATATTTCATCAAAAAGTGCACTTATTTATATAAATAGAAAATTCAAACAAAATTTTTATATAAAATAATATGGCTCAATGTGAATCTTTTGTTTTAAAATAAAACAACTATGTAATGATGAGTTTATTTACAAAAAAATATCTTCTTCGTGAATTTTTGTATATGAATGGAATTTTCCTAAGTTGGTGTGTTGTTAAAAAAAAAAAAAAGAATAGAATTTTCCTATATATATATATATATATATCGGTCAACACATACCGTATTAGTTGATATATATTTGGTTAGAATGAAAATCATATACATATTAGTTAGATATATTAGTTCATATAGTCAAGTCACAATAAATGTGATCAATTCAACTGCTATAAACTATTTTTGTGATTGATGATTTAAAAAAATATTATCACCATGAACAAAAACTAATTTATAAAATGAATGATGAATCATTAGTCATTATAATTTTTACGATACAAAAAGTAAAACATTAAAAAATAAAAAATGGCCCCTTTGCTGCTGAACCAGTGCATATGATTAAAGGTCTTCTTTTCTTTCTAAATAAAGCTAAACAATTTGTGATAATCATTATACTTCAACCTTTGAAGACATGAACAATCAATCCCAACTCGCATAAAACAAAGAAAATATAATACTATAATAAGTAACAAAATTGCATCCATGCACCTTTCTTTTTTTTTTTCCTTTCGACCACCTCCGTAAAACATGAGGCAATGTTGGTACGCAACACTTGAAAAGTGGAGAGAAAAAAGCAAGTTGTAAAAGGTTATTTTGTCAAATTGATTGAAGAAAGATGTTTGATCTAATGGAAACAAGGCCTACAATTATCTTTTGACCTTGTATAGTTTGTAGGGATTTAATGAAGACATAAGCTCAATTAATTTGACCTTTTTGATAATTATTCACTGAATTTGTTGCTCCTACAATGACAATTAATGGACCACTCTATTAAACCTGTTTTTACCAACCCTTAAAGCAAATCTCCCCCCCCCCCCCCTTTTTCCCCCTTTTTTATATTTTATATTTTTTATAATTCTGATTGTTTTGTCTTATAAAAAGTAGCAATTGGGAGGTTACTATATTTAGACTACTTACCTTAAAAAACTAAAATTCAAACTTCATCACCTAGAGAAAAGTTATAAGTTTGGTAATGCTACATTACTCAAAAATTAAATAAATTAAAAAGCAAAAATAGAAAGAAAGAAAGTTTATGATTATTATTTTATTCAAATAGATCATTGTGATGTTGGTAGCCAAAGTTGTAAATCTAATTGAATAGTGATAGAATGAATGGAAGTATATTTATAACCAATTTTTTGAGGGAGAATATCAAAAAGGTGGAACGATAGTAAAATTATTATTATTTTTTTATTTTTTTGGGTGACAAAAGGGGCTTAAGCCCAAGAAAAACAAACAGAAAAACTATAGACCAGGACTAGGGGAATAAGCCCTTGAACGAGTCCGGATCCTCTGCTATATTTTCCTGCCATGCTTTCTGTAGTGCCCCAAAACGACGTCGTTTTGGGGCAAAATTTCAAAAAAAAAAATAATAATAAAACAAAACAGAACCAGAGAAGGGGAAGAAGAAAGAAGACAAGAACGACGGAGAGTGGGAGAAAGCAGATGGCACTGTTGGGTTCTTCCAAATGAAACAATGAAAACAAACCCAAATCAAAAAATCAGAGAACCAGAGTAGTGGTTTTGATCAGAAGTTCTCTTCAGTTTTGACTCAAACCCAAATCTGACTTTGAGCCTATGATTTGTAATATATATATATATATATATATATTGTAGATTTGTATGGATATAAGAAATCATCTTCGGTTTTGACTCAAGAAAACAAACCCAAATCTGATATATACATTCACATTTTTTATTATATTTTTTAGCCTATGATTTGTAATATATATATATATATATGTATTGTAGATTTGTATGGATATAAAGGTATATATACATATATATATAGGGATGGTTTCATATATATAGTATAATTTTTTATTTTTACCTCATGGCAGGTAGAATATTGACATTTGGGGCATAAGAGTTGTTGAACACCTTCAACAATGGCGTTTTCATTACTACAGGCGGTGACCTCCTCCGGCACTACAGCTTCAACAATGGCGTCTTTGTCTTCGGCACTGCAGCTTCAATAACGCCTTTGATGGTGACCTCCTCCATTTCCACTTCTTCTTCTGCTGCTGGTGGAGTTATACAAAACTGGTTGAAAATTTTTAGGACTTTTTTTGGAGTGGCCAAACAGGGAGTGAGTTTTTCTTTTTTGAAATTTTGCCCCAAAACGACGTCGTTTTGGGGCACCGCAGGAAGCATGGCAGGAAAGTATGGCAGAGGATCCGAACTCGTATACAAAGCAGTTGCCATTGAACTTTCATCTTTTGTGCCTCTTTGGCAAATAATTTTAAATGCATGAAAGTATAACATTTTTTCTTCAGAAATTAGTGCATAAGCCACTTGTACTTTCATAAATTTCAAATTATTTTTCCATCTTTTCACTTTTTTGATATTCTCCCAATTTTTCATGTATTACTTTTTTGGTTTCTAAATCATGAAGTTTGTGTCATTTTAATTCTCAATATTTAAATTGTGTCAATTTTATTCCTTATATATAAAAAATATTTCAATTTGATCATTTTTGACCGAATTCTGTGAATTGACGCGGTTGAAGTCATAGAGTAAATGTAAAAATACACTTACAAAATTATACCTTTAATCCCAAAATATGAATTATGCCTTTAATTCCAAAATTTGGCTTCGTTTGGCATAAAAAGTTTGGGCTAAAATAGTCACAAAAAGACGAAATAGACTAAAAAGTCAATAAGAAAAAACATCACATTCAAATGATAATCATTTCATTTTTTCTCTCACAAAAGTTAAAAAAGTCAAAAAATTTATCCCAAATGAAATTTTTTAGTCCCAAGTTAAAAAAATTAATCAATCCACATTCTAAACAAAAGCAATATGTGATATGTGTTATTAATGTGAAAATTCACTTAAAAAGTTGCACTTTTAGTTTCAAAATATATGATTGTGTTATTGGGATCAAATCAAAACACTATAAAGTGAAATTAAGTAGGTGAGCATCCATGGAAGGCTTGGATCATGATGAAAAACAAAGACAGAAACCTAACGCATTTTTTTTGTTTTGTTTTCTGCCTACCCTGATCCCGCCCCACCGTTGGCCGTCCACAATCAGGCGGTCCTCATTTCACATGGAATTGACTAATATTAATTGGATGTTTAAATTATGGTTTAAATTATGGTGATTTTTAAAGTCATCAGTGCGTCAACCCTCAAGGGTTGTAGTTTATTTGTCACAAACCTGGCCACAAACATCTCGGCCAGGCCTTCCCAAGTCTTTACGCCTTCCCAAGTCTTTACGCTTCCCTTTGGTAGTTTATGGAACCAATCTGATGCAATTTCCCCAAAAGACAAGGGGAATACTTTGCAGAGCAACGGCTCGTTCCCACTATATAATGCCATTGAATTCAGATATAGCCCAATGTGGAAGTTGGGATCTGACTTACCATCATATATTTGGAACCTCGGCATACTAAATCTTTTTGGTGCTTCAAATTTGTCCAGTTCCACCGAGAATGGTGTCTTCGACTTAACCGGGGAAGTTACCTCGACTTCAGCATTCTGTTGCTTCCTCTTGAGGTAATCTCTCAAGTCTTCTTTACTCCTCCCTGGAGCTCGGCTATCTCTGGACTTCAATATCTTCGGTACACTACTTTCGGCCTCGTGGTGGGCTCGTTTTGATCTCTCTCCATGTGTTGTGTCAAAGCAGAGCGCCTGCCCTTGAACATGCCGATGTTCTTTGGGCTCTGGATCCTTCGTGTGATACGTTCTTCGGGACTCCTCTCGTCTCGGCTCCTCTCGTCCGCCTTCCCTAGAAGGTCGGTGAGAGTGCCTTCCGCTCCTGGTGTGCTGAGGGATTTCGGGGATTGTTCTTCTTCCTCCCTTCTGGGTATTAGTTGCTGGCATCGGCGTATCTTGCAGCGGGTATGGTGGCTGCATGACATTGTTTTGCATCATGAAGTTGACCACTGACTGTAGGTCTGCCAACTTGTTTGCCAAGTCTTTTACTTCCCTATCCCTCCGTAGGCACCTATCCCTCCATACCTGAAGGTTATCTTCGTTATAGTACTTGCTTTGGTCTGTCCTCTTCGAAGTGTCGCCCTCATGGCCGACGTCTTTCTCTCCGTGGCCCTGGTCATGAGTTTCTGCATTGTGGTTGTCTCCTTCAACGTCAAGGTCAATTGGTCTGCCACTTCCAGCAGGAGTGTCGCCCCCAATGTTTTCCTTTTGTCCGTTACTGGCCATCTATTCTTTTAAGTTCCCACAGACCGCGCCAAATTGTGTGAGTGATTTTCTGACCACACTGCCCGTTTAGTAATCAGCTAGAGAGCACCGACAGAATAGATGGCTCCAGTTAACCTGTAACAGAAAGAAAAGGCTCCGGCGGTGGCTCTTCCACCCGGGGGCACTCCGACGATCAAATCAGTATATCTCTCAAAGATAATCAAGTGCTAAACTCACTACTCAAAGCATAAAATTGTGTACCTTAGACCCACGGGGGTGCCTCTCTTTTATAGTTACTTAATCCTAGTCCCATTAGAAGCCTGACTTCTATGGACTCCAACTCAGTACCTACTTTGGACTCCTCAAGAGATAAAGATAAACTCCCTAAGAGATTTATTCTCATCTTGACTAAGTCTTCTCTTCATTCTAGGACTTTTGTCCCTTATCCGTTTATCTCGGATTCTGATATCTTCGGAGATAACCTCGGCCTTGCCGAGATAACCTCGGCGTCACAACCAAGACACGTGGCACCTCAGCTGACACGTCGGCGTCACCTTGCCACATGTTAGTATTCAGAAAATACATCCCCACAACATATATTGGTTTAAAAACTACAACAGAAATAAGAAAAAAATTCATTCCAAAATTATAAGAAGTCAATGATACATCTGTCTTTTAAAATTTATTTGTGAATGCCCTGTATGGATATGTATATATATTAGAAGGGTGGACACATATGGGCCCTGTTTGGTGTAGCTGTTAAAACAACTTATAGATTATAGCTTAACAGATTATAGATTATGACTTTAATCAGAAGTTGTTAATCTGTTTGGTGTAGCTGTTGGATTATAGATTTAAGTTGCTGAGTAGTGTTTGTTAAATAAGCTGTGAAATAGCTTTTTCAATTAATTTTTATTTTTTGTTTGTTTACATTTCTCATAAAAAATAATAATAATAATCTATAGTTCATTTGGGTCTTTTTCTATTTTTAAAAATATAAAAAATAAAAAAAATTAAGAGTATAACCATGAATTAACAAGTCCACGGCAGAAGCTGATAATCAGAAGCAAGGGGTGAACAGCTTATCAGAATCAGCTTTTTTGAGTTAAAATAAACTGCTAGAATCAGAAGCTGTTTGAAATAAGTTTAACCAAACAGTCCAAAACAACTTTTTCAAAGCTAAAAGCCATAAGTTAGCTCTGAAAAGCTGAAACAAACACCCCCATTATCAGTGTGAAGTAGCATGATCGGTCATAACGATTATTAAATTTGAAGGATAAATTCCGAAAGTAATCCTTATACTTTTATTTTTATATCATTTTAATTTTTATAATTTTAATTGTTTCGATTTTGATTATGAATTTACGACTTTATCTCAGTTTAGTCTAATTGATTACAGTGCTTAGTATTTTTTATGAAAAATATACACATTAACAACATGTTATATTTTAAAACTAAAATTATAAATTTACTCAACTTAGTAAGTTAATATTAACCAATTCAGTGATAATTTTTCATCGAAAACACTATTGACATTATCAATTAGACTAACTTAATACAAAATCTAAAATTAAGATAAAATTTGAAGCAATTAAAAATACAGAGATCAAAATAATATAAGATTCAAAATATAGGACCTCTAGTGTGATTTACGCAAATTTGAAGTAGTTACATCGGATAGGGCAGGAAATTGCTCCATGATGATGACAGTGGAGGAAGTTACCAATGTGATCTCCCTTTATTTACACCAAGGCCACTATTCGATTGTGAGATTATTTTTCATGAGATTAAACCCAATGATATTATTGATTGGATTGTGAAATGTGATACGATTTTATATCTACACGAAGACATTGTTTGATTGTAGGATTTTTTTTTTTTTTGTGAGATTAAATACAATGATATTATTGATAGGATTGTGAAAAATAAATTACACAATGAGATTAGTTGCGATGAGTAATTAGATTTATAATAGGATTATGTGAGAGAAGTTATACTGTGAGATAATAGATGAGATAAATGATTGTATAGAAGTAATGATGTATATATTTTGTTAAGATGAAATAAAAAGACATAATTATTTTTGACCTATGAATGAAGAGAAAAATATAATGTGGAGAGACCCTAATCCTTCTAATATCATAATGCTTATGGTGTTATTTAATCTTCATTTTTTTTTCCTATGCCAATAATGAAATTATCCAAAGTTATAATATCATTCAAAACAAATCCCTTCAAATCCCGAATTAGACTATAGTGTGGGACCCAGATATTCCCCATTACAAATCCCTTACTTCTTATGCTGCCATTGAACACTATGTATCCTCCGCTTTCAATCCCTTTTTTTAAATACCCAAACAAATGTGTCACAAGTGTGGTATTCCCTTAATAAAAAAATATTATCTTTTGGCGATAAAAATAGAGAACTGCTATTAGTACCTATCTAATTTCTTTGGATCCCTCAATTTTTACTCTTTTTTTGTTTTTTTTTTAATTATAATTATATCTTGAAGTTGTGTTGTCCCGGGTCTTGAACTTGAATAGTATTGTGTAGTAGAATAGTGTGCATTACTTTTGGTGTTTTGTTTACCATATCGGGTCATTGAGATTTCTTTTTTACTCTTACTTATCCTCTTGTAACTTTTTTGGGTTAACAATTTTGAGTTTTGGGCATTGGAACTTGTTTCGGAGTACAAAATCAAATTCTGAGCTTTCTGGGCAAAACCGCTTGTGTGCATTTGGCAACCACACGAGCGGATCAACACAGGGTTTTCAGAGCTTTCTGGGCAGAAAACCGGTTGATCAGATTTTGGGTCCCGCTTGAGTGGATTTTTGTGAATTTTTTGGGTAGCTCTCTGGAGCAAACCGCCTGCGGAGACAAAAAAAAATCCACTCGTGCGGATTTTGGCACGTTTGTCTCGAAGTTTGTGCACTTTTCCTCAAAGCTGATGTCCAAAAACGTGTTTTGGGTATTTTTTCACTCCTCTCTCTCTCTTTCTCTCTCTCTCTCTATATATATACTCATCTTTTCTTTCATTTCTCTCTACAAACACACCCAAATCCAAACTTCTAAATAAGATTTAGCTCAAATCTTCAAGAGTTTGAGGGGGCTTTTCACACCAAATTGAAGAAAGCGACGGGAGCTACATTTATAACCGATTGGATAGAGTTTTTACCAACTTTGAGTTCTAGGGTTTTCTTTCTCTTCATCTCTCAAGCTTGTGGTAGGGATAATCTTTGAGTTATATATATGTTTTTGCAAGATTATGCTTGTTTGGAGCATTTATTACATATTAAGTTATGATTTTGGGTTGTTGAACCCTAGCTGATGTTAGAAGATGGTTCTATCTATTTTTTTCAAAACTTTTGAGAATATGAGTTATGTTCTAAGGTGTGGGTGTTGTTTTGAAAAAATCTTTTCAAAAATGGAAAAAAAAACCTTGTTTTGGTGGAAACCCTAGAATTTGGGAATTTTGAAAAAATGTTGAGATATTGTAAAATTTATGCTCAATAAGTCGTTATGTGAAGAAATGATGAAGAAATTTTATGGTTGTATTAAATAAGGAATTTCATGGAGGAAATGAAAATTGTTGACTTTGAAGCTTATCGTTAATGTTGTTATATTATCTCTTGAAAATATATTATGATGTTATATTGATAAGAGATGTAAAAATTTGATCACAATGGAGAATTGTGTGGTGAAATTGAAAATGGAACTTATAAATGCATTGTTTCATTATTGCATTGCCACTCCATTTATCATTATTGCAATTGATTTTTAATCTTGCATTGGAAAACTATTGTTTTTGAAAGAGGAAATTGTTTGTGAAACAAGATCATTTTGGATTTGGTTTGGGGTGAATTCGTTGGTAAGTCTGGATAGAGAGCGTAGTTGGTATTGGTTAAGTTGGTCTGAGTGTCTATAGTGAAAGACCGAAAACATGCGCGGATGAGGTACTACATGCCTTCTAGTTAGCAACCGATAAAGTAGGAATTGGTAGTACTTATTATGCCTACTTGCAGACACCAACCTAGAGATTACCTAAGTCGTATTTACCGCCTCGTTGAACTACATTGAAATTATTGAATTGTTAAATTTTCAAATTGCATTGTGCACAAAAGTTTCAAAAGATAAAGATATATGTTTTTGAACATGGCATGGCATTTTGCATTCATCTAAGAAGATTGTATAAAATGTATACACTTTGTTAATATTTTCCTACTGGGCTTTGTACTCATCCTATGGGATTTTGCATAGGAAAGGCTGTGTTGATCCCATCGAGTTAGTGGCGTGGAATATATTTTTAGAGCACAAGGCTCTTTTATTTTTGTTGTAATTATTTTTGACAAGCCAAGGGCTTTACATGTATAGGTTTGAAAAACTATTTTCGTATAACCGGGCTTAAGCCTTGGAATTTGGAGCCCTTGAGGGCATTAATTTGCACTTGACTTATCGTATGACATGCTATAGATTCATATTTTAGGAATGTTATATGTATAACCGCATGTGGAATATTCTTTGTAAATCTCTAGAGTTTAATGAATACACATGATAGAGATTGATGGTGATGTCTATGTTGAGGCTTTATATTCCTTCTATATGTTAAGCATTTGAAGGGTTGATTTGGAAATAAGATAATGTAATTGGAAGTTAATGAATCTATATTGTGTTAATTATTCGGGGCGTGACAACTTGGTATTAGAGCTACCGGGTTTGAATACCTAAGGCTCGTGGGAAGTGATTGTTTTTCCACAATGGGTTCATTTCACTTAATTAGGAGATGTTCCGTGTTTTAGGTATTATGTGATAACATATTTATATGACTAGATGGGTATGTGATTGAACTTTTGGGATGTTGTTTGCGATTATTAAATTCCTTGAGGTCTTATTAGAAGGACACTTGATCAATGTTCATTCTAATAAGAATTCTCGGTATTTTGTGGGACAAATTTCATCGTAAAGGAGTAATCCATATGTGTTTGTGTGACTAAGTGCTTATGTGGAATGAAACTAAGTGTTTTTATAACATGTAAATCTATAAGATTGTTGTGATGAGACGTGTGAGTTAAGTTGCAAGCACATATGAGATTGTGTGCTAAATTATTTACTTTTATCCTTAATTAGGATGTCAGGAAGAGGTTAGACACGTAGTGGTAGAGGCGAGACGCATGGTTGGCCTCGCCGATGTATTCATGAAGTACCAGTCCATGAGGTTTCGGTGCAAGAAGAAGGGTTCGTCCAACCTAATGTGGCCGAGTAAGCAGGCCAAGCTAACATAGCTGAGCAAATGGGGTAAGCAGGAGTCCCAGAACAAGTGGGTCAAGTCGCAATCAGTGCCATAGCTCGAAAGATGGCAGGGGCTTTGAGAGAGTAGATGAATATCTTGAGGGTGGAGAACTAAGCCCGAGAGAATGCTGTGGAGTCAAGGGTGAGTTTTCTTACTAGAGAGTTCTTGCGGGCCAAGCCGAATGAGTTTCATGGTGGCCCCGAGCCTAAGAAGGAGGATGAGTAGCTCAAGCAAACGATGAAAACATTTGAGATGCTTCATATTGAAAATAGTGAGCTAAGGGTGACTCTAGCGAGTTATTACCCTAAATAGGATGCAGGCCAATGGTGAAAGTATGCCAAAGGTAGAGTGGGGCCAACATGGGAAGCTTTTGTCATTGCTTTCCAAGACAAGTACCTACCTCTCACTGCTAGGGAGAGACTGAAGCAAAAGCTTCAAAACCTCAAGCAACTTAACCTGTCCGTGGCCGAGTTTGAAGCGGTCTTCACTAGTTTGTCCCAGTTTGCACCAGAGTTGGTAGCAACGGAGGAGCATCGTTGCATAGAGTTTGATAAGAGATTGAGAACGAAGATCTTGTTCAATGTTGCCGGAAACATGATCCGAAACTATGATTGTCTTGTAGACGCGACAGCACATGTAAAGATTACAGTACAGGTCGAGGAGAAGAGACTTCGAGGTTCGAGGTCTAGGGGTCAGGAGTCGTAGGGGGACTTTAGACCTAGTAAGAAAAATAGGGGCACTTTTTCATCCCAGCCCCAATCATAGCAGACTAGATCTACTTTTCCATTGCCGAGTGCTTGCTCGGGGAGGAATGCTTAGGGTAGCTTTACTTGTTTCAAGTGTGTCCAACTAGGCCACAAGACTAGTTCCTGCCCACAGAAGGGAGGAGGGCAACATATATTACCACCACTACCTAATCGATCCTAGAGTCAGTCCCAGAGTAGGGGACAAAGGCCTACGTGTTTTTAGTGCAGTCAGTCGGGGAATTTGAGGAGAGCTTTCCCTCAGTTGGGAGGCACATTTGGCGCATTAAGATCAAGGCAGACTCAGAGCCATCAATAGGCTCATTCAGTCTAGACCTCACGAGCTAATCAGGAAGCCGTCTCAGCTCAATCAGTACAGCTGGCCTATGTTTCGAGAGATGCGCAGGTTGATCAGAGGCCACAGAGGTGCATGTATGTTGTTATAGCGCCAGAGCAGTCACCAGGATCCTCTATTGTGAGAGGCATTTTTGTTGTGTTCAATTCATTGGCTAATATGCTGATTGATATAGGTACGTCGCATAAATTTGTATCTTCTGCTTTTACTTCTGCATTGGGGTTAGAGGTGGCTCGGTTAGCGTCTCCACTCGGGGTAGAGTCACAAGTTGGGGGTAAGGTTGAATTGGACCAAGGATGTCGTGGTTGTGAGA
This sequence comes from Camellia sinensis, assembly GCF_055761805.1. NCBI lineage: Eukaryota > Viridiplantae > Streptophyta > Magnoliopsida > Ericales > Theaceae > Camellia > Camellia sinensis. Next base: position 133,410,846 of record NC_138961.1, on the reverse strand, counting down.
TAGAGGTTGTCGGGCGCCGACTTCCTTTTGCATTTGTGCTGTTAGATATGTCAGGTTTTGATGTCATTTTGGACATGGACTAGTAGTCTTCGTATCATGCTGTTATTGACTGTTATCGATAAAGAGTTACGGTGTGCACCTTGAGTGGTGACTGTTTTTATTTTCTGGAGGACCAAGATGATAGAGTCTTATCGCCAGTTTATGACCCTTGTGGTAAGGACGAGCTTAGTTGTCTTCTTGCAACTCTCTTCGGTAGTGAGAGTGACAGGGTCCGAGTTGAATTACCGAGGGTAGTTTGTAAATACATGGATGTCTTTCTCTAGAATCTTACTAGTTTTCCACCCCACCAGGAGATCGAGTTCTTCAATGACTTAGTGCCAAGCACTGCACAAATTTTTATGGCACTGTATAGATTTACACCTACCGAATTGCATGAGTTGAGGATTCAACTCCAAGGACTTTTAAACAAGGACTTCATTCTCCCTAGTACATCACCTTAGGGAGTGTCAGCTCTCTTTGCGAAGAAGAAAGATGGGTCATTATGGCTGTGTATTGATTACCGCAAATTGAATCGAGTTACCGTTAAGAATAAGTATCATCTTCCCATAATAGATAACCTATTTGACCAACTTAGAGGGCTTGTTGCTTTTTGAAGATAGACTTGAGATTAGGGTGCCACCAGTTACGAGTTAGGGAGGAAGATATCCATAAAATGACCTTTTGCACGCGTTATGGCCACTATAAATTCCTAGTAATGCCTTTCGGTTTAACCAATGCTCCTGCTTCCTTTATGGACTTAATGAATCGAGTCTTCTGAGAATTTTTAGACCGTTTCATGGTCGTCTTTGTGGACGATATCTTGATATATTCAACCTCTGAAGAGGAACATGAGAAACATTTGCGGTTAGTGCTTGACTTGCTTAGGGTGCCCCAATTATATACTAAAATTGAGAAATGCGAGTTATGGTTGACTAAAGTGAAGTTTTTGGGGCACGTTGTGTCGAGAGAAGGAGTAATTGTAGATTTTTCTAAGATAGATGTCGTGCAAGATTAGGAACAACCTAAAAATGTTTTTGAAATCCGGAGATTCTTGGGGTTAGCAAGGTATTATCGTCGTTTGGTAAGGGACTTCTTTAAACTAGCCGCACCATTGACTAGATTGACAAGGAAGGGTGTCAAATTTATATGGAACGAGACTTGCAAGAAATCATTCCAAGAACTTAGGACTAGGTTGACCACCGCATCAGTTTTGATAATTCCAGAAAGAGGCTTGGGTTATACTGTCTATTATGATATGTCCTGAGATGGACTTGGTTGTGTATTGATGCAAGAAGAGAAGGTTGTGGCCTATGGTTCACAACAATTGAAAACTCATGAGAAAAACTACCCCACCCATGATTTAGAGTTAGCGGTGGTAATATTTGCTTTGAAGATTTGGAGACATTATTTGTATGGTGAGAATTTTGATGTTTTCTTCGATCATAAGAGTCTAAAATACTTGTTTTCCCAACAAAATTTGGATTTATGCCAACGAAGATGGATGGAGTTTATGGAGGACTATGACTTTGAGTTACACTATCATCCGGGAAAGGCTAATGTAGTGGCCGATGCCTTGAGTCGGAAATCTATAAGTAGTGTGGCAAGCATGGTCATTTGGGAATGGGATATTGTCACGACCCAAACCCGCCCCTATGGGTTTAGCACCGTAACCGGCCAGTAATCCATGGATTACCAAAGGCCTCAGAACAGATTAACAAATAATAAAGGGCTGCGGAAGTAATAATAAAAAATAGATAAGGTCCAATGAGCTGTGATAACGTATATGAGACAGAACATTTCAAAACTTATTTATATATAAACATGCCAGTCCAGGTACACAATATTTACAGAGCATTACATTCCAAGACCTGTCCTTACAACACATACAGAGACTAGCATGAAATACAAAACATCCATGGCATTAAACTTTGATCGGAACCTCCTCGGGAGGCACAAAGGTTGGCTAACAAAATAGTACAGAAGACCGTCAACTCTGGCCCCAGTCATGTGCCGGCTCACCTACATACATAATATAAACTGTGAGTGAAAGCCAGTGAATAATAACAGAGTAAAGGGGTTATATGAATGATGTCCAGTATTTAAATCAGAGCATAATCAGACTTCAAACAGAAACAGATTCATATATATTTTCATATTCAGATTTTGCATAAGATTATACGTGGTACACCCATTAGCTATCAGATCGGAATGGTCCAGAGACCCACATATATAGCTGGTACCAACGACCACAAAGGTCCATATCTTGCGCGCAAGTAACCATGGTATTGTTACCCCCAGGCAAGGGCCACGTGCAGATTGGCCGCGGTATTGTTACTCCCGGGCGAGGGCCACATGCAGAGTGGCCGCGGTATTGTTAGCCCCGGGCGAGGGCCATGTGAACTAAGGTTGCCACAAATACTTTTTAGAAAATTGGACATTCATTCATAATTCGTAAGATAGCATTTCAGAAAACAGACCATACCATACCAGTTAGAAAATACTTAAGTTAAACATAACTTTACAGAGTTATTACTCACAGTGGGCTTGGAGACAGACAGACAGAGCAGATCGATCAGACAAGACGTGGCACGTGACCTACACGACACATAACAGATACACACTTGAAACACACGTTCTAATTGTACAAAACTTATTTCATTGGCTCTTAGTGTGTTTCTAATCTCTTATCCTCACTATAGAGTCTTAAACATGGCCTAGGAATGCCTAGGATGGAATGAGGATGCAAAGATGCGCTTTAAAACACTTTTAAGAATTTTCAGAAAATAGGGGTCTCGCTCGAGCGTGGCTTTCTACGCTCGAGCGGACATGCAGACAAAGGATCTCCGCTCGAGCGTGACTTTCTTCGCTCGAGCAGACTGTAAACTGCAGTAAAAGTACTGGATGCACAAAAATCACGCTCGATAGGCGCTCGAGCGGACTGTAAACGTGTGAAAAGTACTGGATACACACATTTCACGCTCGAGCGTTACCTTCCACACTCGAGCGGGATTCATGTATTCAGAGTGTACGCTCGAGCGTAAAGTCCTACGCTCGAGCGTGGGTCCAAAATTTGGAATTTCCAGATTGAACCTCCAAGCTCAAAACCAACTTTTAAAGTATCAATTTCGATCCTCTTGGGCTCATTTTCTGGAAAACTCTTGTAAACTCATAGTATGACATGTTTTGAGGATCTATTTGATAAATCAAAGCCCAAAGGTAGCTCAATTAAACACAATTTCAAGGAAAACTTCAAGAACATAAGTTAAATGTATCATGCAAGAATCTCCTAGAAACCAAACCCTCCAAAACATGATCAAACTTGATACTTTGATGGACAACAAGATGCATGGCCACAATGAGAGTGAAATTAACACATGCATGGAAGAAATCTTAGAATTCAAACTCAAAACATGGAAATGTATGCATGCATGCATGAATTACTACTCAATTCAACATTTAAACCAATTCTTGACTTTAATCTTCAATTTTACCATGGATCATGCAAGGTATAACTTAAATGCACAAACAAGAAGGTGATTTTCTTACCTTGGGTCTAGAATTCAAAGTCTACAAGCTCAATTTTGCAAAATCCTTCACTTCCTTCCAATTCTCCAAGTTAATCTCTAGATGAATCCAACTTTTCTTCCAACTCTCTAGCTCTCTCTCTCATACGGTTTGTTCTAAGGAAAATGGCTGAAGAAAAGGTGCCTCAAACGTATACATTAAGCCCTCAAACAATGACCCTAAGGTGGCCCACTCAAGGGCAATTTCGTAAATAATTGGACTAATGTAATTTAACGTTATTTAATCTAATTTAATCGCTTCGAACCGAATTTTAATTAAACCTACCATAAAATTCTATAAATCCTAACTAGCACATAAATCAAGTCAATTTCTGATTCGGACGCCGATAAGGCTTTCAATTCGCAATTTAAAGTCAAAGACATGAACAAATCATTTTATTGCAAACAGATAGAAACACGTAAATAACGCAATACACATGCAATTTAATTCCAAATCTCTCCTAATCTACTGCTAGACATAATTAAGTGCGAATTAATGTTAATCAGAGGCTGGGGTTATTACAGATATGCTAGGTGATATCGGCGAGTTTGATTAGCATTTGGGTGAGTCTAGCGAGGGTGCTACCTTATTTACTTTAATTGCTCAACCTACCTTGATTAGTAGAGTCATAGAGGCACAATAAGGTGACCGTGAAGTGAAGACAATCCGTGATAGGATCTTCAATGGAAAGGAAGATAAGGGTTTGAACACGCACTCAGATTTGAGTGTGAGGTATCAAGGCTATTTGTTTGTGCCAGAATCTTGTAGAGAGGAAGTACTCTGAGAATTTCATCACTCATGTCTTGCGATACGTCCGGGAGGCAGAAAAATGTATCATGATCTTAGTCACCAATTTTGGTGGAGGGGTATGAAGCGAGATGTTGCCTTATTTGTTTCGAAATGCCTTACTTGTTAACAAGGGAAGGCCGAACACCAAAAGCTAACGGGTTTGTTTCAACCCTTACCTATTACCAGGTGGAAATGGGAGCATGTTACCATGGATTTTGTAGTTGGGCTTCCTAGAACACAGTGAGACAATGATGTCGTTTGGGTGATTGTTGATAGGTTGACTAATTCTATGCACTTCATTCCGATGTGCATAGGCAATTCAGTTGATTATTTGGCAGAGTTGTACATTAGATAGATAATTCGACTTCATGGGGTCCTTGTGACGATTGTCTCGGATAGAGATCCTCGTTTCACTACTCGGTTGTAGCAAAGCCTTCAAGAGGTGTTAGGAACTAAGTTGACCTTTAGTATCGCTTATCATCCTCAGATCGATGGGCAGTTAGAGCATACCATTCAAGTTTTAGAGGACATACTTAGAGCTTGTATCATTGATTTCAAAGGGTCTTGGGAGATGCACCTATTGTTGACTTAGTTTGCCTATAATAATAATTATCAGGCTAGTATCAAGATGTCACCGTTCAAGGCCATGTATGGCCGGCCTCGTAGATTACCAGTTTGTTGGGCCGAGATGGGTGATGCACTGATGTTGGGCCCGAACATTGTCCGAGAGACAATCGAGAAAGTTGTTCTCATTTGAAAGAGGTTAGCTACGACTCAAAGTCGACAGAAGAGTTATGCCGATAAAAGAAGACGACCTCTATCTTTCGAGGTTGGTGGCCATGTGTTTCTTAAAATCTTGCCGACACGGGGTTTGATGAGATTTGGTAAAAGTGGAAAGTTGTCTCCAAGGTTTATTAGACCTTTTGAGATTTTAGATCGAATTGGGGAAGTGGCTTACCATTTGGCCTTACCGCTACAACTTTTTGGGATTCACAACGTGTTTCATGTATCTATGCTTAGAAAGTATGAACTTGACCCTTCACATGTACTTGATTGGGTTGATTTGGAGGTAGATGATGATGCCTCATACGAAGAGCGACAAGTTCAAATTTTAGATGCTCGAGAACAAGTGTTGAGGGGCAAGACCATACCGTTAGTGAAGGTGTTGTGGAGGCACCATGGGGTTGAGGAAGCAACTTGGGAATGGGAGGCGGAAGTCCGCTCCAAGTATCCAGATTTATTTGAGAATGCTTAGTTTGTTCTAGATTGTAATTTTCTCTTGTGTTTCAGAATAAATAGTTGGAATTGGAAACCACTTGTTGTTATAATTGTTGTTGTCCTTTAAGCATGAGAACTGTTGTAGGATTGTTACAATTATTGTTGAACACATGTTTATGATTATCATATTAGTCGTTAAGGGATTACGACCTTGGCCTATGGAAAATTTTGATGATAATGATGAAACGTTGTTGAGATTGAGATCACCATGCTATAATTGAATTCTTGCTATTATGGACTCATTTTGCTATTAATGCGGTTAATACCACTTGGAGCCTTGTTGTTGTTCTTGTTCTTGTTCTTTGGAGGTGTTGGTGAGAGGTGTAATCAAATTTCGAGAGCAAAATTTTCTAAGGGGGGAAGATTGTGCTGTCCCGAGTCTTGAACTTGAATAGTATTGTGTAACAGAGTAGTGTGCATTACTTTCAGTGTTTTGTTTACCATATCGGGTCGTTGAGATTTCTTTTCTACTCTTACTTAACCTCTCGTAACTTTTTCGGGTTAAAATTTTTTGGGTTTGGGGCATTGGAACTTGTTTCGAAGTACAAAATCAAATTCTAAGCTTTCTGGGCAAAATCGCTCATGCAGATTTGGCAACCGTACAAGGGGATCAACACAGGGTTTTCAGAGCTTTCTGGGAAAAAAACCGCTCGAGTAGATTTTAGGTCCCGCTCGAGCGGATTTTGGTGAATTTTCTGGGCAGCTCTCTAGAGCAAACTGCCCGTGGAGAAAAGAAAATCTGCTCGTGCGGATTTCGGGGCGTCTGTCTAGAATTTTGTGCACTTTTACTCAAAACTAATGCCTAAAAACATGTTTTGGGCATTTTTTCACTCCTCTTTCTCTCTCTCTCTCTCTATACTCATTTTTTCTCTCCATTCTCTCTACAAACACACCCAAATCCAAACTTCTCTCTAAGATTTAGCTCAAATCTTCAAGAGTTTGAGAGAGCTTTTTACACCAAATCGAAGAGAGCGACGAGGGCTACATTTATAACCGATTGGATCAAGTTTTCACCAACTTTGAGTTCTAGGGTTTTCTTCCTCTTCATATCCCAAGCTTGAGGTAAGGATAATCTTTGAGTTATATATATGTTTTTGCAAGATTATGTTTGTTTGAAGCATTTATTACATGTTAAGTTATGATTTTGGGTTGTTGAACCCTAGATGATGTTAGAAAATGATTTTATCTATTTTTCCCAAAACTTTTGAGAATATGAGCTATGTTCTAAGGTGTGGGTGTTATTTTGGAAAAATCTTTTCAATAATGGAACAAAAACCTTATTTCGGTGGAAATCCTAGAATTTGAGAATTTTGAAAAAAATGCTAAGATATTGTAAAATTTATGCTTAATAAGTTGTTATGTGAAGAAATGATGGAGAAATTTTATGGTTGTATTAAATGAGGAATTTCATGGAGGAAATGAATATTGTTGACTTTGAAGCTTATTATTGATGTTGTTATATTATCTCTTGAAAATATATTATGATGTTATATTGATAAAAGATGTGGAAATTTGATCACAATTGAGGATTGTGTCAATTGTGTGGTGAAATTAAAAATAGAACTTATAAATGCATTGTTTCATTATTGCATTGCCACTCCATTTTATCATTATTACAATTGATTTTTAATCTTGCATTGGAAAAGTATTATTTTTTAGAAAAGAAATTGTTTGTGAAACAAGATTATTTTGGATTTGTTTTGGGGTAAATACGTTGATAAGTCTGGATAGGGGGTGTAGTTGGTATTGGTTAAGTTGGCTTGAGTGTCCATGATGAAAGACCAAAAACACTCGCGGATGAGGTACCATGTGCCTTCCAATTAGCAACCGGTAAAGTGGAGATTGGTAGTGCTTGTTATGCCTACTTGCAGACATCAACTTAGGGATTACCTAAGTCGTATTTACCACCTCTTTGAACTACATTGAAATTATTGAAATGTTAAATTCTCAAATTGCATTGTGCACAAAAGTTTCAAAAGATAGAAATATATATGTTTTGAACATGGCATGGTATTTTGCATTCGTCTCAGAAGATTGTATAAAATGTCTATACTTTCTTAAGATTTTCCTACTGGGCTTTGTACTCATCTTATGGGATTTTGTGTGGGAAAGGATGTGGTGAACTTGGCGAGTTAGAGGCATGGAATATATTTTGAGAGCACAAGGCCCTTTTATTTTTGTTGTAATTATTTTGGACAAGCCAGGAGCTTTAGATGTATAGGTTCAAAAAACCATTTTCATGTAACTGAGCTTAAACCTTGGAATTTGTAGCCCTTGAGGGCATTAATTTGCACTTGAGTTGTCATGTCGCATGTTATAGATTCATATTCTAGGATGTTAAATGTATAATCGTACGTGGAATATTTTTTGTAAATCTGTAGAGTTTAATGAATACACATGATAAAGATTGATGATGATGTCTATGTTGAAGCTTTATATTCCTTATATATGTTAAGCATTAGAAGGGTTGATTTGAAACCAAGATAATGTAATCGGAAGTTGATGAATCTATATTGTGTTAATTATTTGGGGCGTGGTAGAAGTAAAATTGTATTAAAAGACAACTTTTAATGGAACACTAATCCACCAAATGAAGAAAATTAAAATGACACTCTACAATATTGCACACCTACCTCTATCCCCATCTAAACGTATTCTGTAACACCTCTAGATAATTCATATAGAATAATTCTGATTTAATCCCTTTCAGTTAAATAACAACAAAAATTTGATCATCATTTTACTAATCAAATCTCTATGGTTGTATTTCTTAATATATGAGAAATTTATAAAAGAGATTCACATGCAATTACATATTCAATCCCCTCTAAGGTATGGATCTATAGCATGTGAGACATTTAATATAACAAAAGAAAACAAATATAGAATAAAGCCCCTTAAACCACAAGTTTCAAGGCTTAAGTCCAGTTACAAGTAAATGGTTTACAAACCTATACATACAAGCCCTTGGTTTTTTAAAAATGTAATAAATAAGCAAAAGAACCTTACGCTCTCAAAAACATCCACTCGCCTTCACTGAGGTGGAATCATCACATCATCGTCACGCCCCAAAATTTGGACAATTAAATATTAAATTAGGACTAAATCCCAATTAATATTTCATCATCCTAATCCTAGGGGTGAAACAAAATTTAAATGTTCCCGTCTCCATAAGGTTTAAGTAAATTTTAATGCTAAAAAAAAAACACAAGGGATAAAAAAAATTAACAAACACCAACCAAACAACCCATCATAAATTCATGACTATCCAACGCCCCCAACATTCATGTAGTAACAAATAGTCAAAACAACTTAAATAATGTAAAGTTATAAAATAACTCAGAATGCCAAATTGTCAAAATACTAAGGTAAAAAAAAATAAAAATAAATAACTAAACTAATATCAACCCTAAACTCAAGAAAACACAAGAAATTCAAGAGACATGTCCTACAACTTTAGTTATTTCTCGTCACCACCGTAGTCCCAACTAGTCCTGTAAAGGAAGCTCGGCTACACTTAAACAGAACGCACCCGAGATGCCAAGAGACTAAACGAGTCAGTATACAAGTATACTGGTATGAGTACAAGATGTGACACCCACGTGTCCACTAGACACAAACAAAAGTACATTTAATTCTTGTTAGGGACAAAGCAAGTAGTTCCACCCACACCGAGACGAAGGGGTAGTTTCCTGAGATACGGTGACATTTAGTTTCTTACCTGTACACAACTAAATATAAATTGAGTATAAAATAAACAAAATAAAAATATGGTGAGTCAACCTTGCATAAAAAGTTAGAATGACCCACCATTCTACAAAAATAAAATTAGTATAATTTAATCACAAGTAAATTGCCGAAGAAATATAAAAACGCACCGTTTCATGCTTAAATCATTTGAATTGATCAAAACTCAAAGAACAAAAGTTATACAGTATCAAATTTTCTGAAAGGTGTCAGGGAAGAATTTAGTATAAACTAAACAAGTTGAGAGAAAAACTTGATAGAAGAACCTAGACGGAATTTGACTAAAAAATCTGAAGCTGAAAACGAAAAGAACCTGCCCTAAGATGATTTTTTTTGGAATAGTTCAAAACACAAAAAATGTTCAGAATAATGTCTTACTTCAGTTTACGCAAACGTAATAAAAATGAGCTCGTTTCGTGAGTTAAAACATCTAAAATTTGCATTGCTAAAATGAATAAAAACTATTATAACCAAGATCATCCAATTCCAAGTTCTAATAGATCTTTTTAGTACAAAGTTAAAATATAAAAGTTGTCTAGAATTACGTATACATGCCTCTGCCTAAATTTCGTAATTTATCAAGGTTGTTTACTATTTTTCAAAATGTATAAATCAATACAATTCAAACTATACCAATAAGTTTATATTTAATTCTTTGTATCTTAATTCCACCACTTTAGCCCTTCACTTCTAGCCTAGACATATATTCCATGTGCCTCTCGTATACCTAACACCGCTCTGAAGCCAAACTTGCATGGGCATATCATCCCGAGTTTGACCCACACTCTCCGGATGGTTAGCATATACATACGCGCGTAAATCAAAGTACTCGTCTACTCCTAAGAACGAGGCAATAATATATATATACAAAATCCCTCATCAACTCATGAAAATAAACATAATAATGCCAAGCCTAAGACATTCAAATAAATCTCATAATCCTAACTTTTTTTTATACACTTTTTTTTACCAACACTCAAATAAAACAACAATCCATGAAGTCATCGTGGAGTATTTGGAATTTTTCTATGGGTTCTAAGTTTATTTAATTTCATATATCCATGAGTGTGATTACAACCATAAAATAAATACATATAAAAACCCTAAACCTTGTATACACAACTAATCAAAATAATTAAAATCAATCCATCATTTTCATGTAAATAAAATATCAAACCAACATCAAATAAATAAGAATAAATAAATAATAACAACAAAATAAACATAAATCAATGAAAGTGGGTTTTGCACTCACAATATTTTTTTGAAGATCAAAGAATCACTTGAAGAATTAATAAAGCTACCAAAATAAAACCCTAACCCTTTCTTTTTCTCTCTATCTCTCATCTCTTTGTTTCTGCTGTTTCTCTTTCTCTCTCTCGGAACTGATCACCTCTTTGATGATTAATCAGTCACTCTCTCTCTCTCTCTCTCTCTCTCTATGTGTGTTGCCGCACACCACAAAGCCCTTTTTTTTTTCTTAGTGACAACAAGTTTTGCTTTTAACCTAATTGATAATATATTATATTTTACAAATACAACATATATAAATATACTATATAAGATCAATATATATAACACTTTTTATGTATATATAAAAAATATAAATATATATAAATATTTAGATTAATTGTATATAATTAAATATCACATTAAATTAATTAAATAATACATTAAATTCTCACGTATCCACGTAATTAATAAAGCCAAAAATAAAACAAAGTAATAATAATAAATAATGACTTAAGAAAAATTAGGGTCGCTACAATCATTTCCTACACAAATTCACCATGGGTAAGCACAAAAGATCTTAACAAAGTATATATATATATATATATATTTTTACGCTAGTCTTATAATGTGGATGTGATGCCATGTCATGCTCCAAAACCATGAATTTTATCCTTTGGAAAATCACATGCAATGCTCAATTCTAAAACACATTTTCTCAATGAATTCGAAATAAAAACACTAAGCGGTAAATACGACTTAGGTAATCCTTAGGCTGGTGTCTGCAAGTAGGCATATCAAGCACTAGCAATCGTTACTTTTGTAAGGCTCGAGAATTTTGTAACAAATTATTAAATAAAAATTATATTTTTCTTGAAGAGTTATTCTAATTTAATGCATAAGATATAAAAGTTTGACACACTTTAAATTGATCATTGGTTAGAGGCCTTGATTAAACTAAATCCTAATTAACACTAATCCTCACAATTACATTAAGGAACCTTTTTAAGGCAATCTAGAATTTTATCCTCACTTGATTGTCATATCATGAGTGTGTATATATTTAAAAAAAAAAGAAAAAGAAAAAAAGAAAAAAGAAAAATAGGGAGAAGTGGGCTGGCCAAGTCAACCCTCATGGAGAATGATTGATTTTGTCTTATATGAAGATACATCTCAAAAGTGTAGCCCTCTTAGCATGCTTAATCAGCCTTTTCTTACATTTGAGTGAAGAAATGGATTGTCATAAATGTGCTTGTTGGGTAGACAACCCCACAATGGCCATGCATGCAAGGACTCTTTTACCAAGCATTTTCTCCAATCTCTACCTTTCATTTTAGTCTATAAATGTGACACAAGCTCCCCCAACTCCCCACTTAAATTTTTTTGCTGGAGCTAGAGAATAGAGAAGGAGAGAAGGAGATGAAGAATGAGGAAGGAAGGAGAAGAAGGACTCATCACTTGAAAGGTCTTCAAAGCTTCACTGAGGTAGGATACTTAGAAATACTCCACTTCTTTAAGTTTTGGAAAATGAATGCATAACAATCTGATATGTCTTATAATACATGAAGGAAGCAAGAATAGAAACTACACTGTGCAGAATCTATTTTCACTTCAAAACCATGCAATAAATCACTTATTTATCCTTTCAAAAATATGAAACTACTGGAATTATTTTAGGGTCTTGTTTATATGTGGAAATTTTGCAAGAATTATTTGAAATGAATTTATAGCCGAAAATATGCTTTATGTTCACCCCTGCTGTTAAGACAGCAGCAAGGCATACTTTACATTGCCACGGTTTCTTCCACCGAATGAATTTTTGAGTGATTCAAATTAGCAATGTGAGGTTTTTAAGTTTTCTTTCCAATGCCACAGGTTTCAACTCATTTCATTAAGTATGGGTTGAGATATGTCTGTTTTTCAACAACGTGACGAATCTAGATCTACCAATTGTTTTTAATTTATTTAGACATCTTCCAGTGGCCAAATGACTTTGAGCCCTCTTCAAAAATGTTCCCAACTTGATAATCTATATTCCACCAAAAATCAAAATTTTTAAATATTATTTACTATCATTTCTATATTTTTATTTGAGATGACAATTTGCTGGAAACTGTTCAGAATCTGGAATTAAGTTAGTGAATCTGGAGCTACCTACTGTTTTTAATTTATTTGGACATCTTCTAGTGGCCAAATGACTTCGAGACTTTTTCAAAAATGCTCCTAACTTGATAATCTATAACTCCACCAAAAATCAAAATTTTTAAATATTATTTACTATCATTTCTACATTTTTATTTGAGAGGATAGTTTGCTGGAAGCTGTTTAGAATTTGGAATTGAGTTAGTGATGGCTTAAAATCTTTTTGTATTGCATGCACTTAAATATGCTTGATCAGTTGGAATGAATCATGATATGTGTATTTTCATCAAGAGCTATTATAGTCATAATATGGAAAAAATGAAATGGGTGGTTTTGGATCATGCGCATGCGGATGAATACAAGGAAAAGGTATACCGATGTTTTGTTGGTGCAAGGTGCACCCTGGTTCTAAGGAAATGTGATTACTTAGCTTGCAAAGCCTTGGCATGGCCCAAATCATATTTTGACCTCATGGATTTGGTTTTGGGATAAGGGTGGTAGTGAGGGTCTCACACAGAGAGAGTACCTTTGGAAGGCCGGTTCTCTTAAGACGGACTACTGATGATATGCCTTGAGTATCTAACTCGGCACGTAGCATCCTTAGGTCCAGTGTTTCGTGATCAAGAGGAGGTGCAGAATAGTCCCTGGCCAAGGTCAATGGTTGGGTAGGATGGCACTCCACGGGGAGTCACCGTACGCTCACCAAATTTATAATTAATTGAGATTACGTTATGAACTTAATGATAACTTGGCATTTACATTGTGAATATATTCGTGATGGATCATGGTTATATATATATATATATATATGTTATTTTCGTTGCGCTATTATCTTTCTCGTGATGATTGTATATTTTTAAATGTTGTTAATTAACTCTACTGTGTTAATATTGCATAAGTTTTCAAACTGTAACAATTTTTTGGGTTTCTTGTATCCTATTGGGCTTCACAGCTCACGGTGTTTCGTGCCAGGTGAAGAGAAAAGAGAAAATGTCGAAGATGTCGAAGTTCAGCCATGGTTCACTTAGAATTGTCTTAGTCTGGCCATTAAGGCTTGTCTTGCACACCTTTTTACCTATTTTGACGAAATTTTATGTATTATGTAACAATGTCTGGAGATTGGTGTAAGAAATCAAACATTTGGGGTTGTATTAAGATTAATCTTTGGAACGTACTCCTTTAACTGTTATATTGGAACTTGATACTTAACCATGTTGAATTATTTATATTAATATATGATGCCCAAAAGTGGGGGTGTCATGGTTTGGTATCAAAGCTCTTGGTTAGAATACCTAGGGACGGTGGGAAGCGGTTTAGCCTCAATTGAGGAGTAGTGTCATGTATTAGAAAGAACAGAGTTATGTGACTCATAGTTTATGCGAGCTTTATGCTAATCATAGTAACTATCCTTGTTTGGTCCTAACTATACCTCTAGCTTGATGCCAAGTTTGTTGGATGTAAAATTATCACTTCTCTATCTTGATTGAACCTTTCCAATTTTGAAAAGTATTGCTGTAGGAACCCACATTTTATGTTCTCATCATGGTCATGAGCATCTGTGTGATTATGACTTGTTAAGTTGCATGTGTGTGTGTTGTGATTAGTTTCGCTTGAGTTAATGTGATCCATGCCTTGTTTTGAAGCCTTGTGAATTGTCTAAGTGTAGAATGCTTGTCTTGTTCCTTCCTTGATGTGAAACTTAGGTTACGCCTTGCCTGAGTTATACTAGCCGATGTTATTCCGAGCCGAGGTCATCCTTAGTCTAGTAGTAGTATCTTGGAACCCCTTGTTGACCTCCGTCCTTGCCTTGACCACATTAGCCGAGATGTTACCTTGCACCCAAGTGATCTCGTCCTGGAGTGGTATGACCTAGGCCGAGGTGTGGCGCATCTAGGCCAAGATGTGGCACAGCTTAGTCAAGTGTTGTCCTTCCTAGCCGAGGTCATTGTCACCTTAGTTGCCGAAGTCCTTTGCTAGCCGATGTCATTCCTTGCCGGAGTGCCATTCCGTGTGGCGTGTTAGATACGCCTTGTTGTTAGCCGATGTCATTGCCCCGTCAGAGAACCCATACCGCTTTGCTTGTTGAACACCCTTCCATCATGCTTTGTCTGGCCTGTCAGCCACCTTTTCAGGATAAACCCAACCAGTCGCCGCCACGTGTCTCAGCAGAGGGTTAACCTCAGAACCGGGTATAGAAAACTATTATTTGGTATCATAAACTTGCCTTGTAGAGAGAGAAGCTCTAGGAGGAAGAAAGAGTTTTAGAGTGAGAAAGTAGATCTTCAAGCTTGATTCCTAGAGATCGAACCGTTAGATCCGTGTTCTAAGGTTAGATTCTTGATCTGCTCATGATGTCCTCTACGTTCATGTTATTGCATTGCATGATCGGATATGATTTGTAAGCCATGCATCGTTTTGAAGCTCGATTTTAGAAAGAGAAAATGACATTCATGTGTTCTTCAAGAAAAGTCATGTTTTGATCCGAAAGTTTTTTGCCTAGACTCGTGTTTTGTGTTTGTTCTTGCATGATTTTCAACTATGGGTACCCAGGTCCATGTTTTCAAACTCGTAACATGAAAATCCCATATTTGTGATAACAGATTGTGATCGAACATCCATATTTTTTCATGTTTTCACACTCATGTTCTTCATGTTCATCCGCAGAGGGAAACCCAGAGTTTCCCGACCTCTTTTCCTTGCATGTGGCCCTCGGGAACACACCTCGGCGAGGAGGTGTGGAACCTCGGCCTAGACCTGGTTGGTGCCCAGCATGTTTTCCGAAAACATTTGTGTACATACGAAACTTGTTGAAGGTGCATTCAATAGGCTTTGTCATGTGTTTGTAGGATTTGGGCTTGTCTCGACCCCGACGTTTGAAGAAACTATGTGAGTGGTATTTTTAATAAAGCTATGTTACACTTGTTTTCGTAAATCTCGTCTTGCCTTGTTTTGAAAAGTACTTGATCTAGCATGAATGACTATCCCTACTTGTATATTAAACACTATCTTGTTTTGATGACATTGTCTTGAAAGTCCTTAGTTGCAGGGGACTATAATGCAACTGCACTCTTGTCTTGAAAGTCCTTAGTTGCAGGGGACTATAATGCAACTGCACTCTTGTCTTGAAAGTCCTTAGTTGCAGGGGACTATAATGCAACTGCACTCTTGTCTTGAAAGTCCTTAGTTGCAGGGGACTATAATGCAACTGCACTCTTGTCTTGAAAGTCCTTAGTTGCAGGGGACTATAATGCAACTGCACTCTTGTCTTGAAAGTCCTTAGCTGCAGGGGACTATAATGCAACTGCACTCTTGTCTTGAAAGTCCTTAGCTGCAGGGGACTATAATGCAACTGCACTCTTGTCTTGGGAATGTCATCACCCTCTTGTATTAAGTAGATGTAATAACATCCAAAGAACTTGAAAGGCCGACAATGAACTTGATTTCCCCTTGATTGTAAAGTATGCTATGTATCGTTTTGAAAGAAATCTTGGATATCAATCATGCAAAACCTTTATTTCTGATATCATTCATTGAGTATCCAAGCTCACCCTCTCTATATATATGTAGGTGATGAACAAGAAGGCATTGAGGCCTAGACGTGATTGCCGATGTGTTTTGGGTGCTTTGCCGACATGTTTGGATTAGCATTTTTGCACCATCTTGAAGATCATGCTTCTCGGCTTAATTTTCAATTGTACTTGTATATGTCGGCTTAAGAAGCCTTTTGGTCAAGATGTGTTTTGTATCTCATTTCCTTATTGTATTTAAGTTATAAGACTTTATAAAGATGTATGTCATTTCATTTGACCTATGCACTGCTCTTATGGACCACTTGTAGCTTGAATTATTGCTTCCGCATTTGTGAGCCCCCTATATAAATACTCTGATTGTGTGTGAATTTTGTAAGTTGGCCTTCGGTAATTACGGATTACTGGCCATCACGGCACCAAACTACTAGGGGCGGTTTGGGGGCGTGACAATTTCCTTAAGATGATCAATTGGCAATTTTTAAGCCTTGATTATTGTATCTTGTATGTTGTTCTCTTGAAAACCAAATTCGCTCTTTTAATCTTTACAGGGTGAAGAATCTTAGGTATTTGGTTTGAAATGTGTATGGCCAAAAGCAATTTCAATTCAAATATCTAGTTTGGTCACCAGCTCCATAATCTTAACCCTATTAAAAGTCCAAAACCTTCATGTTATCCGACTGTACCGTCTAATCCAATTCCATTTGAATTCTTGTGTTAATTATGTTATTGTTGTAGCTGTTTCATATTCTTTATTCTCTACTATAACTGGGTGATTCTTGGGATTGGAGTCAAGTTAATCAGAAATGGTCATGAGTGTAAAACCACATTTAGTAGTTCAGTCCATGTAGATCCCTTGTGTAAGTCTTACAACTTAGAAGTCTCTAAGCCACGACCGTAAACCAAAGAATAAACTGATTAGCGGTCAATCGAACAACAATAGATTGCTACTATAGGTTGATGATGACTTTCTGCTTGACGATATGATTTTTCAATTTAAGGGGCATAGACGAGATTCTCTGTCTCCTACATATCACAAGTCATAATGGCACAACCTGCTAGCCGAGCAGTTGATAAGCTTGTGCTTGAATGTGAAGAGTTGAAGGCTATAAGACTTCCTCGTGTAGTGTGCAAATACACCAACATTTTCTTTGACTAACTACCAAGATTACCTTCAAACGGGAGCTAGACTTCACTACTGAGTTGAAACTCAAAATGTCACCAATATCTATAGCACCGCATCGCATGACATAGTTAAACATAAAGAAATGAAAACACAACTACAAAAGTTATTGGACAAAGAATTTATTCAACTGAGTATATCTCCATAGAAAGCATTAGTGTTGTTTGCCAACAAGAAATATAGAAAACTTAGGTTATATGTATCGAACATTGACAACTCAATTGAGTCACTATAAAAAAAAAATAAAATAAAATAATAATAATAATAATAATAATAATAATAATTATTAATAATCCATTACCTCTGATGTTCTACTCAACCGATTGGGAGGATTAAAGAGTTTCTCTAGAATCGACCTGAGGTCTAGTTATCATGACTAGTTACGTGTGCATGATAAAGACATATAGAAGACCACATTTCGAACCCGGTATGGTCATTACGAGTTTGTGGTCATGCCCTTCGGGTTAACTAATGTGCCTAGCGTGTTCATGTGCCTGATGAATAAAATATTCACGCCATACCTAGACCAGTTTGTGGTAGTATTTATTGACGACATATTAATTTACTTGCATGTCAAAGAGGAGCATAAGAAACACTTAAGAATTGTACTGCAAGTTTTAAGAGAGAATCAATTATATGCCAAGGCCAGTAAGTGCGAGTTCTGGCTAAAGGAGGTGAAATTCCTAGGTCATGTCGTCTTCAAGAATGGAATCTTAGTGGACCCGGCAAAGGTTGAAGCAGTAACCGAATGGAAGCAACCCAAGACGATTTTTGAAATTAGAAGCTTTCTATGACTGGCTGTCTATTATAGAAGATTCATCCAGGATTTTTCGAAACTAGCCAAACCGATGAATCGACTGACCCAAAAAGGGGTAGAGTTTGAATGGCGTGACGCTTGTGAAGGGTCCTTCCAAGAGTTGAAGAAAAGGTTAACAAGTGCCCTAATTTTGATCATCCCCAAGCGTAATGTTGGGTACAGTGTCTACTGTGATGCCTCTAAGGAAGGATTAGAAAGTGTATTAATGCAAGAAGTTCAGCCATGTTTCACTTAGAATTGTCTTAGTCTGGCCATTAAGGCCTGTCTTACACACTTTCTTACCTATTTTGATGAAATTTTATGTATTATGTAACAATGTTCAGAGATTGATGTAAGAAATCAAACATTTGGGGTTGTATTATGATTAAGCTTTGGAACGTTCTTCTTTAACTGTTATATTGGAACTTAATACTTAACCATGTTGAAATATTTATATTAATATATGATGCCCAAAAGTGGGGGTGTCTCAGCTTTACTGGCTCCTAACCGAAAGAAAATGTGGAATCTATCATGTAGGTTTTTGGACTTTCACCAACAAACTCAAGCCAACTTAACAAAAACCAACTACATCCCCTATCCAGACTTACCAAATGTATTTATCCCAAAACATTTCAAGTTCGAAGGTTTCTCAAATCAGGATTCGATTTTCCAAAAACCATAACTTTAATAAAACATTATTCAAAAGTTATGCAATAAATGAAATGAGATGTAATTAAGAATATTCTCAACAAGAAAAACTCAATTTACAACATTCTCTCTTAATGTTAACACAATGTTCAAAATTTCTCAAAATCATCTCAATTATCGAAATTTCTCAAATATCACCCAACAATATATACGTGACATGATAATATTCCATATTCACAATCAATATCAAATTCCATAATCTAAGCATATCTCAACCATGCCATCTCATGGTGATTTATCCAACAACAATCCATCAATTTTATGGATATCTCAACAATATATATCAACGAAAGAAATTTCATTATTTTTCTCAAATAAAAACCCATTATTTCAAGAATATTCACAAAACTCAACTTTTTCCAATTTTTCCAAACCTAGGGTTTTCTTTCAAAAAATAATTTCTCTTATTTTCAAAAGATGTTTTCATCAGGGGACTTTCAAGAGTCTCAGAAGTTCATAAAACAAATCAATTTGTGAGAAATCACTTCTCAACATCTCCAAAACTGAACACACCAAATTCTAACTTCCAACACAATAATCACACTTAAAATAGACAAAGACAAACTAAAATCATATATATAATTCTAAGAAATTCCTTACCTCAAGTTTGGAGAAGAAAGATGAGAAAACCCTAAGATTTCGTTGGTGTCGAAAATTGATTTCTACCACACAAGATGTAGCCTTTGAGGAGCTCTCCAAGATTGATGTAGGAACTAGGGTCAAATCTCTAATGGATTTGGAGGGATCAATAATTTAAGAGGGTTGGTGGGTGTATTCTAGAGAGAGATGAGAGAAAAGAGAGTAGAGTGAACTGTAGAGAGAGAGAGAGAGAGAGAGAGAGAGAGAGAGAATTTTGTGTGATTGGACACACTTCACAAATTTGACTTCAGACAGACTACTCGAGTGATAGATCCTGCGCTCGAGCGGTGAATTCAAACTCCTAGAATCGCTTTCCTCTATAGACAGACCGCTCGAGCGGTGAATTCAAACTCCCAGAATCTCTTTCCTCTGTAGACAGACCGCTAAGCGGTGAAATTATACTCCTAGTATTTTAGACTTTAGAACAAAGAACTTGATGGACGGGTTTACTGCTAGAGTGACAAAAGGACCGCTCGAGCAGACCCAACTTTCAAGTGAGGCTAAAATCAACCTTAGAGCATTCCCACCACTCTTGGACTCGATCTAACACCCAAAGACCCAAGTGGACATCTCGACATACACTTTTGGACGAGAATGAATAATCATAAAGAAAAGAGTAGGTGACAACATGTGATTCATGAGGTTCAAAAGCAATAAGGACTCCAATAAAAAATAGAAATTTTGAATTAATATACTCTAGTCGTTTTAAAAAGGCCTAGGACATCACATATTCCTCACCAACCTAAACCCTAAATATATTCTTCTTCATCACCATTCTAAACCCTAAACATATTCATTTTTAACACCATCATAGTCCAATCCAAATCAGTCAATGTTTCAAACAATCCTATTACAGACTCCGAGTTTCTCCAATCAAATTCTCATCTTCATCTATGGTCATTTTCACCATTCGTTGATACTTATAGAGAAATAGAGGACAATGACAACAACTTTGATGAGGTTAGCATTGTATTGGCAAGTTTATCTATGCTGCATTAATGATTCTTGGTCATTTTTAATGGTTGCTATTTTGTTTGAGCTTGTTCGGTACAGATTTCCCGACTGTCAGTAAGACACTACTAAACAGAAACATTTAGTTTGGTATATGGGTTCCGAACAAAACCTTTATTTTTGGCACAACTCAACTGAACATAATTTCCGACAAGACGAAGAGATTTCCATCAGTAACTGGTTTCGGTTGAGAGATTTTTGACGATTCAAAGAGAAAACGATGAGGGTAGTCTAGAGGCAATAAGTGTAGTAGCTGCTTCGTCATCTAGGGTGGTAGAAGGGGGTGATAACGGTAGGCTAGGCAGCTAGCATTATAAAGTTGGGCCTTGGTTGTCGGAAAAGTGAAAGACAGAGAGAGACACACCAAATTTGGAAGAAGAAAAAGAAGAAGGGGGGAGAGAGAGAGAGAGAGTGAGTGAGCGCACGTGCGTATGCGCATGAGTGTAAAATTAAGTGAGTGTGCACTTGGGTGTGATGATATTATGAGTAGGAGTAAAATTGGTATTAAGTGGGGTGTTCAAAGAAATCTTATTAAAGTTTAGGGTTTAGGATGGGGGTTTAAAGAAATGGGGGTTCCAAAGAATTAAGGTAGGTTCTAATAGCAGCCCTCTAAAAAAAACAAAAAATAAATAAAAAAAATGCGTAAATTACTAATACACTCCCTGAGATTTACTTAAAATATAGATTGTTTTCTGTGGTTCTAAAAATTATATCTCGCCTCTTCAAGCTTCTATTTGTATAACAATTGACCCATTTTATTAATAAATTATCAAATAATTAGCAATTTTTAATGATGTTAGAAATTGAGAATAGATCGAGATGGTTTGGTCATATACAACGAAGACCAACATAGGCAATAGTGAAGAGATGCGATATAGTGATGGTAGATGGAAGTGTTAGGGGAAGGGACAGATCTAGATTCACATGGGCTAGTGTAGTAAATAGAGATATAAATCTCTTTAATTTGACAAACAAAATGGTTGTTGATAGATTCAAGTGCAAAAGAATGATTCATGTAGCCCACCTTATTTGATGGAACTTAAAACTTGGTTTGGTTTAACAATTCATGTAATTTTATTGTTGTATAGAATAGTAGTTAGGAATTTTATTTTTTCTGTTAAATAAAAAATTGTGATAATGGGGTATTGTAATTTCTACAACTATAGAAAATAATCCGTATTTTAAGTAAATCTTAAGAGATGTATTTATAATTTACACCCCCTCCCCACTCCCCCCCCCAAAAAAAAGGAAGAAGAAAGAAATAGATATCTTTGAAGTCTTCTTACACACAAGTTTACAGTATATTCAATGTTTGGGATAGAATATGATCATTTGGATATGCATTCCATGCTATATTAAATTACTAGGGACCACTCCCAATAAAACTTAAGCATATATTTTAGTTTTATTATATGATTGCTTTTATATATAACTCAATCATAAATATTTTGTATCCATTATACATTCATTACCAAAAAATGCTACGGAAACCTCAGCATACCGAACAATATACACTAGCCAGTGCTCTGCAATTCTAAAAAATAAAAATTAAATAACAAACAATGTACACCAATCAGTACTCTGCCATTTAAAAAAATTAAAATTAAAATCGAACCATATATATATATATACAAAAGAGATTCGAGACTTTTCGAACTATGTATGTTCATTATAAATGAGTCAAAATATATATTTTTACAATGAGTGAGTTGTAGCTAATGTTTTTCCAAAATTTACTTTAAAAAAATTTCCAAATGTCTTCAAACTTTTTCGTCCTCAAATTTCACTTTTCAAAAAGTCATTGTATCAACTTGTATGTATCCTAGTGAGGAGCATGAACTCACATCATTATACAACCATCGGAGCAATTTTGTCATAATTTGCTCAAGAACTCCATATTTTTTCCAACCCAATCCTATAAAATTTCATATGTTAATTAATTGAAATTGTTTGAAAGATTATGTAATTAACATGAATAAACTTATTAATAAATTGTACCAGTTGCTAAAAGTGAGATGATCATAGATAACGCTATAACAAAACTTTGGGGTAAACAATGTTTGTGGTGGAATTTGACCCATATTTGGAGAGAATGATACTTATACGGTCAAAAGATGTGCATTTGGATAGTACCACATATAATTGTCTATGACCAAACACTGGTATACGCAAATCAACCTCAAGTGAATGGCTTGTGTCTAAAAACCAAAACCAACGATCTCTTTCTAATAATAATGCAAATTAAAAAATAAATGTATAAAATTCAAATGATTCAACCATTGTATTTAATTTGATGGAGTGAATTTCTCAAGATTCTAATATGAAATTTATAATTATAAGAGTTTTAGCCTATAAGAATCATCAATAAAATTTCTCTATAACCATCTAACAATTTGACAAATTCAAATCAATAAAATTGGAATGTAAAAAATTTAAGATACTAGACTAATAATTAAATAGAAAATTATTCATGCCTATGACACTCTTAAATTATTGTTAACAAAACAAATTAACGGTATCCATGTAATAATTGGTGTCACACCTAAATAATTAATTACAGCACATTCAAGCTCTAGATTGTAAAAGCGTCATGAAATTATTAGGTGAATCTCAAAAATCTAAGTTGCTAAATGAACCAAAATAACTCATTATATCATAACACCATACCATTTCACACCAAATTTAACTGACATCCAAAAACATAATCATAATTCTAGCGATAAGGATGAGTGGAAGGGAAGAAGAGGAGGCATAAATGATTGTGGCAATAAGAACGGATGTAGTGGAAGAGGAATAAGATACAGAGATAGTGGTAGCAATGGTGATGATACTGTGTATCAATGTATTAACACGGGATTGGATTGGCCAATTAAACGAGTAGCCTGTCAACTATCTCTCTTTAGGGTGAGACTAACCCTTAATACTGTTTCCTAAAGAATACCAATATATTTCGATAAAACAGTTAAAAATTGTAATTAAACCAGTGAATTAGTCAAATCGAAAATGATTAAGCCTACTTGACCGGGTAATAAGACCAACCAAATCACATAAAAATTAATTAATTGAAACTTTTAAAATTTAAATTGTATTGAACTGAAGTATGAACAATATTACAATATTAAAAGAGAGTATAATGTTCACTTTATATAAGTGAAACAACTTACTCAATTATTATTTTTCTAATGTTAGATTATGTAAACTAAAAGCTAATAATTGTTTATGTGAGAAGTTTATTTCAAATCAAACAAATCTAGCCAATATATATTAATAAAACTGCGAAATCACGGTTAAACAGCGAACCAGTCAAACCGTCAAAAGATCAACCAACTTGCACAAAATTAATTAATTAAAACTTGAACTATACACAACACTACAATATTAAATGCGAGTATAAGGTTCACTTCATATAAGGAAAACAATTCACTTTTTCCTTCTTTTCCCGACGTGGGAATGTGTAAAATAAAAGTTAATAATCGTTTGGACAGAAAATTTATTTCAAATCAAGCAATCTCACCAGTTCAATATTTAATTAGGTCAATTCACACCGTTCTAACTAATTGTATCTCTTAGACATTTCTTAAAACCATACTGCTTTATTATATGGATTTATTTGGAACTTTCTCCCGTTCTATTTTAACTTTAACTTTTGATTATCTTTATAATTTTTTAAAATCTTGACAAAAATGATGTAGTGAGGTTCAAGCATGTAATAAAATTTTATAATATTGTGTTTGAATTATGAATTTAAAATATATATATATATATATATATATAATTTACTTTTTATTCATCTGTTTAAAATCTTTACTTAAATTCATAATCCAAACATAACTTAAGGGAAAAAAAAAGCATAACTCAAGCCTTTTAGGCCATAATTGGTTTGGTTTTCAAAAATTTGTTTCAATTTTTTTTTCTAAAAAATTAAAAATTAAGTTGGTGAAAGGAATAAGAATAAAAATCAACAACACTTACTATTTTTACATAATTTAATCTTTTGGGAGGTCAAAAATAATTTTTAAAAATTAAAAAATATTTTTTTAATTTATCAAATTAGTTTCAATTTTTTCAAAAAAGAAAAAATTAAATTTTTTTTCTCAAAAACAAACCAAACAAGGCCTTAGTCTCTACACCTTAAATTATACACTTTACTATTCAACATTAGTTACAAATCCGACTGTTAGTTATGGTAAATTAAGTTTTTTGATTGATTATTAATTTGTGAACAATGTTATTTTTAAGATCCAAAACAAGAGAAGAAAATACATTGTATGTACACTTGTACTAAATTATTGTCTAATAATTATTTGAATTAATTAACAACTTACTTTAAAACAATGGGACAGTCTTGTTGAGTTTTGGTGGGCCTATAGCACGACTTAATTTGAAGGGAGATGCTAGAGAGCTCTAATTTGAGCTCTAGTGATGTGTCAAGCAATAAAAAAAAAAAAAAAAAACAAGACAATGCACAAACATCACATCAGAGTGGGTCCCACATTCCTATTAGAGCTATTAGAGCTCCTATATTAGAGTTCTAAAGCATTTTTGTAATTTGAATCATTCATGTTGTAACTTTTGTTAAACAAATTATCCATCTAAAAAAGAAAAAAGAAAAAAAAAATGGTGAAAGTCTATTTTTATGGGTGTCCATAGCATCAGGTCTAATGATTGATTTGTTTTGATTATAAAGTTATGATTAATGAAATGTATTGGTATGAATTACAAAATCATTGTATTAAGAACATTTTTTTCTCTCTATTTTTATCTTTATACTTTTCTATCTCTACTTTTTTACTCTATTTACATACATTATTATCAATAGCCGTCCACCGCCGACAATAATCGGCAACAATAGATATGTAGACACGTGCAAAGATAGGTGAACAAATAGATAGATATAATATAGTCTTTCAAATTGTTATTATCTTTTGAACAATTGTCTCAAAAATTTTAAATTTAACTTTATGATCCAAATGCCCAAAAAATTATATAAGATCTTTTTAGTCCTATATATTTTCATGATATTTGTTGTATAAATTAAAATAAATGACAAAAAAATTTGAATAAAACTCTACCATTCATCTTTCTAGAATTCAATGAAGATGTGGACACATCAAGCCCTTTTTCTGGCTCAACCGAATCTTGGACCATAACCAGTCGATTTAGTCAAGAAGTCATTGGTAAACCCTCTTCTAATTTATGAGTAACAAAGTAGCCCTCAATTTGGACTCAATTCCCAAATTGGATACCAACTTTTGAATTAATTGACACAAACTTTCCGAAAAGTGTTCCACTTAGAATATGATGATACTATATGTACTAATTAGTATACTAATATATATTATGATATTATTGTTCTAAAATTATGACCCCTTCTATTATATAAACGGTGATGCTTCCGACCCCCAGTGACAACCCGGTGATGTGGCGCGCTGTCATTGGCTGAAAATAAAAAATAAAAATAAAAAAACAATTTTTTTGGCCAATAAGAAGAGACCCCAGCACCCCACTGGGGGTCTCATGCATTTTCCGTTATATAAATTACAAAATCCAAAACATTTAAAATTATACCATATTCGTCAATACACTAATACTTTGTTTGGTTGGAAGATTTAAGTAAGGATTTGGAAAGAAAAATGAAAAATGTAGGTGAAATGTGAATAAAATATGCATATATTTTACCTAATTTCACACACCTTTTCCTTTTCCCTTTTCAAATTTTTTCTTAAATCCTCTAACTAAATACAATGTAATTGATATACCAATTAATATATATTAAAATATATAAAGTTGGTCAAAAAGTGATTTTGACCTTTTAACGCTTCTGTGGCAGGGCTTCCCTTTTTCCACGTCGTCTAAATTAGGCCAAAAAAAAAAAAAAAAAAGGGTCCATTTTTACATGATAAGACAAATTTAAAAAAGAAAAAAGAAAAAGATAAGATACAAATTTGGTTTTCAAATCACCTTAATGACTTTTAATATTTGAAGAGTGCTGCTATTTATTTTTATCTTTTTATTTTGATCCCTTCATTTCTTTGTACTCCTATCCAGTTAAATGAGTCCCCTCTATTTTCTCTTAGGATACTTACGTATAGGTTTTAATAAGTGGATTTATTAATAGGTCCTATAAAAAAAATTTGTCATAAAAAAAAGTAACTAATTGTAAGTTTTAGCGACAATTTTTAAAAAAACATGATAAAAAAAGTCACTAATTGTCAATTTTTAGCGACATATAAAAAATTATCACAAAAAAATTATTTTTAGCGACAATTTTATCAAAAAATATTTTCAATAGGACTTGATAGGAATTAACTCCAACTATTAGGATCTATTAGTAGTTTACTATTTTCTCTTTGAATTCCTACCTTAATTCCAACTATACCCTTTTTCTTTAGAACCCAAACATTTCTTCTGTCAACTTTTCTATCGCTGGCAGCCCTCACCGCAGGTAGTCCCACCCCCTCTGGCACCACATCCTCAACAACTCTCTCATATCTCTCCCAACCCCCTCATCTTCTTTTCTTTCCGACCAAACCTCCCCTCTTGAACCAATGTCCAACCCCTTTCCTCCTTGCAAATTGCGACCTCACCTCCAGCTCATTTTTTCCTTCTTCTTTTTTTTCTTCTTTTCCTTTTCCTCCGCCAAACCCTAGATCTAAAACTTCTCTCTCTCTCTCTCTCTCTCTCTCTCTCTCTCTCTCTCTTGCTTGCAATACTAGAGGGTTTGAGGGTTTCGTAGGGCAGTTCATGGCAGTGGACATGGGTTGTAGTGGAGACATATCACTAGTAGGAGGAGGATCGCAGTGGGAGACGCAGTGACGAAGGAAAAATGACGAAATGAGAGTTGTAGTAGCAGCGCCAACGCAAGAGAGGGTTAGGAAGGTGATCACAACAAAGGAATGGGGGTTGCCGTAGTTGAAAATGACAGTTGTGAGGAGAGCCAGGAAGGAGGTAGTGGTAATGGAAGGGGTCACCAGTGAAGAGGGGTTACGAGTTGGCCACTGAAGATAGCGGTGGTGGTTGTTGGAGTTGGTACATTGTGGGGTTAGGGTTTGAGGAGAAGGGATAGAGAGACGACATTGGAAAAGGAAGGGGACTGCCTAGAGGTAGTGGTGAAAGGGGATGGTGACGTCTGGAGGTGGTGGTGACTACTGGAGGTGAGGGATGAAATTGGGGTTAGGGTTTAGGAAAATTAGGGTTAGAAGATTACAGATGAGAGTAAAAATGAAATTTTATGTTTGGATAAAATTAGAATTAAAAAAAAAAGGTGAGGGTTTTAAAAAAAGGATAAGAATAAATAGCAACACTTTATTTGAATATGATACATGATAACCTCATTTATTATACTTATAATGCTAATGTCAGTCAGGAAATCATATATACACTAATTGAAGTATGATTAATAACTGCATAAAGAAGTGTATTTTATCATAAATAATAAAGAATAAAAAAAAGTGAGTTTTTGTCACTCATTGTGAATACTTGTATTAAATGCTTCTATCAGATGACTAGGGTGTAAATTTGGCCCGTGATCATGGCAGTCCGAAGTCTGCCCGCGGTCTGGGATAGGCTCGGCTCAGTTAGGCCTAGGATTGAGCCCTGCCCTGGACCCTGGGCTTGGGCTTGGGCTTAGGCCATCATTTTGAAGTCCGGCCAGTGGCCCAGCCCATTGGCCCGCTCAAGGCCCATTCAAAGCTTAGCTTGAGACCCGGCTTACTCGAGGTTCAGTGTCATTTTTTTGTGGAAAATAATAAAATTTTGATGAAAAAAATAAAAGGAAATTAAAAAAAATGTTCAAGCCCGCTGTAGCTCGACTTTTCGTGCCCCCTTTCGGAAGACGAATAAGCCCTATAGTATCAGACTCTCGCGATTATAAATTTAATCTCACAAGTGCAATGTGAAATAGATAAATACCAAAGAGTTCAAATCCGACAAATCTTTTGGAAAATCGATTTTGAATCAAATTGCCAAAAATAGACTGTTTTGCCAGATATAGAGTCGCCACCTAAATATTTTTGGAAAATACCTATGACTCGTGCCAAAGGCCACGTGTCCGTCATCACCAAGATTGTCTCGGCTCGGGAACTTAGGTACGAGAAGGGAATGTCATGAATTGAGCACCCCCGCTCGCCCGATCAAAGATCGGTCTCTACTAATCATGATGTGAATTTTATTTACATTATATGCTCTTGTTCCGATTATTAGGCTAGCATTACTATATGATGCGCGCACACACAAGTATAGACTAATTTCCAAGAATTGAAACACTTGATTTCATGTTTGTTTTGAAAAATGTTTCGAACATGTACCACTTGAAAAAGTGATAGCATATAAACATTACTCAAATTATTCTAATTCAAGCAACTAGCCTTCATCTATAGGCTTTCAAACAGGTTATCATTTATTAAATTAGCCTCATGGAAAGCGTGTTAGACTGACAACAATCACATTCGTGCAATATGCTAAAGTACAAAGAGCTCACCTAGTACTCCAAGCCAAACGGATAAAAAAGTTAGAAAAAATGCGTGATCTTTCCTATGCAATGTGACTAATGCAACGCATGCAATATGTAACTAAATAGGCTTGGCTACTTAACATTGCATGTGAAACAATTTGATAGCATGCGGTCTAAGGACGTAGTCAAAGAATGTTAAACTAACAATGCAAGTTAGCATGATGAACCGAGCCTCAATATATTCAATACAAGTGGATGCAAGTCATGAGAGATGCTAAACAAAATAAGATGCCCTAAACTAACCAGTATAAGCGAGTAAATAAAAACGAGAAAGACGTGGGATTAGAAGACATACACGTTATTACAAGTTTGTGCCGTCACGCAGGAGGGTCCAAATAAACTAACTAGCTAAGCTAATTACTATGAATTAATTAACTATTACAAAACGAAACGAACAATTTAGCTAAGCTACTTAACTAATTATTACAACAACAAATTAATTAACTATTCTAACTAATTAACTATTTACAACATTTTATAAAATTAACTAGCTATAACTAATTAATTACAACAAATATTTAAGCAAAGTAATTAGATTAAACAGCCTTGAGAAGCGAGGAGTGCTCATGCATGCGCGCGAATTCCACCCGAAAAAGCCTCTCTTGCATAGTTAGAACACTTGCACTGTTTTTTACCTCAAAACCAACTCTGTTCCATTTCAAAAAAAAAAAAAAAAAAGCCACTGCTAGGTTTTGTAAAGGTGGCCGGCAGGCCAAAAGTGGTGGCCTGCCATCCACAAAAGATGGTATGCCGACCACAAAAAGTGGCCTGCTGGCCACTAATGCTTGGTTCTTCCCACTGCAACAAAGAACAAACAGAGCACAACCAAGGTATTCTTAAGGGTTGTTTGCACAACTTGCTCCTCTTTATCATCAAATAGCTCAAAGAAATAGTAAATTTGATTCACAAGCCATCAATCGATGCAATTTCATTGCATGATGGCCTATGAACCAAAGTGTGCAAGTTCAATAAATGCAACAAATAAAGACTCTCAAACCCCCTCTCTATCATGGATTGATCAAGGGAAGTGGTTGACAATGACTCTTGAATCGTTTTTATCACTAACAAGTATGAAACGATTCAAGACTCAAGGGGTTCAATTAACGTCCGATTGAACCCCAAACCAAGTTATTATCTTGCATCGTTTTTAATCCTCATTTTATTACCCCATTTTAATTACCAACTATTTCTTAGCAAATTAAGTTCAAAGGTGAGCTTTAAGTCCTCTAATGGAAAGAAACATCAAACCAAGAGTTGTTTTAGGCATAAAAGAAGTGTCATGCCGTTGGTAATGAACCCCCAAAGGGATTAAACCATTAAGCATAAGACCTTAATCTCAAGTTTTAAGCAAGCAACTAGTTTGAACCAACTTTCAAAGCAAAGCAAAAGCCAAGAAGGATGGAGGTTGCAAAAGTGATTAGGGGTGAAAACAAGTATGGAAAGCCGTAAACAAATGCTACCAATTCAAATAAGTTGGTGGCTAAGGCCTAAACCACCAAACCTATAAGGACAATTACACTACAAGCATACAATACAAGGCTCAAATGCAATGAACAACCAAAAACAGTCCTAAAACAGTGTTAAATCAGTCTTAAAACATGTTGGAATTAAGACAAAAATAGTTAGAACAATAAGCTAAAACATGGAACTATGTAAACTAGTAAACAAAGCATAAGAAGGGGAGGCTACCCCCTCCATTTTTGAACTTCAAAACATGTGTTTTAGTCACTGTAAAAGCTGTGAAAATCAGTGTTTAAAAGCTCAAAAAAAGATAGTGTAAAAGTGAAAACACAAGGGTAAAGGCTAGAGAAGCAAAGTGGAAAGAAAGGTAAACCACCCCTCCACCCTTTAAAGCCTTAAACCACAAGTTTCGGCCTAAAATTATAGAGTTTATACAACTTCAAAATAGTAGAAAAATAGTAGGAAAAATAGCAAACAAAGCAAAGAAACAAATCAAGCTTTATACCTCTTGAAGAGGAGAACACTTTTGAGCAACAATTCAACACATACACACCCTCAAGAGCTCAAAGTAGGCTCAAAAGTACCACAGCTCAAAGATGGCAATGTTTGGTTTAGAGTGTATAGGCAAAGGTTCAATAACTAGCAAGCGAGAGAGAGAGAGAGAGAGAGAGAGAGAGAGAGAGAATTGTAGAGAGAGAGAATTGTAGAGAGAGAGAAAATAATTTGCTCCAAAAATTTCTAACCCTAAATGTAAGAGGGGAGGTTTTCTATATATAGACAAACATCAAACTCTCTCAGAAATATCAATACATACATGTGTAAGCAAGTGCATGCATCAGTGACAATAGCTGGCACAACTAGCAGAAAATATCTGCAAAACACAGTTGTGGCCGGCAGACCACACAAGTGGGCGGCAGCCAAAGTTGGTGGCCAGGAGGTCCCAAGGTTTTTCAGGCTTGAAGATTTATGGTTGTGGTCCAAAACAAAGCAAGAGGTGTATAGGGCTTGAAGGCTCAAAGTTGTGGCATTCTGTCGAGGATTTCGAGCACTATACATTCATCATTGGGTGTGCAAGTAGTTGCGTCCAAGTTGTGAGGGCGGTAAAAAATGGGTGTTTATACCTGCCCAAGTGTAGGCCCGGTCCAAGGCTCGAATATCTCTTGGGTTTCGGCCTAATTTTCTAGCTCGTGTATCGGCCTGATTCGATCCAAATTTTGGTGGAAACCCGAACAACCCGACCTAGACTTGTCCGAGCTCGAACTTGGGCAGACCGAACTGAGTCCGGATGAGGTCGGTGTATTTATTCTAACAAAACAATGAAAAAATTAATAAAATATAAACAATAAGTTTAAAATATTGTGGAGGAGATTGCCCTCACTTCTCCCAACATTTCACTGGATCAATCCTATGTGATTCTATAATTAAATAACTTAAAAGTATTTGTACAAAACAAGAAAATAGTAATTTAACATATATATATATATATATATGTTAATATCATCTAGTGAAATGCTATTCTCTAGGTGGAAATGGAGAGATCCCTTTTTAAGTTCCGTAACTAGTCAGGTGAAATTATTTATTTTTATTTTTTTTATAATTTTTTTTGTAAGGTCTTGTTAATGATTGATTAGCAAGTGTATGTTAAAAACTAAATAATATAAATAAATAAAAAATAATACTTTTATACATTTTTTTTTAAATCATAAACCAACATTAATACGGATGGTTAGCATTTCCTTTTTTGTGAAGTTTGAAAAATAGATTCTTTCGACAACTTGCACAAATACAAAAAGACCTTTTGTGTTTCAAGGTTTGAATACAAGTTTTTTTAAATTGATCGGGCTTCATGTGTTAGTAGTTATGAAAAATGTTTAGTAACTCAAATTTGTGTGGTTTAAATGGTTTGAATGTATTAAAACGACATCGTTTTGCCCCTAAAATAACGTCATTTTGAGATATTCAAGTCATTCGGGTCATGAATATTTGGACTACCAAGCATTGTTGTAGTAGTTATAGAAAAACAACATAACTTTATATTTATATTTCTCTTTTGGATTTTAAAAATTTATGTTTATATTAAATATTGTAATAAATATATAAATTTATATATTTGATATGCATATCTCACGTGTACCTCACATTATTTATAAAAAAAAATGTGTTGATATGTCCATATCGCGATCAATCATTTTGTGCAATGAGAATTGTACAACAAATAAAAATAAGAACAATTTAAATAGATGATATTTGAAAAAGAAATTCTCCCCAAGACCCGAGATCTTCATCTTAAAATTCTTGTTCCTCTTTTGTGAATACAATTTTTGTCATTTTTTATATGATTGAAGGGCGATTTGGGAATTCTGTTGTGCCTTAAGACATACAATCTATTGTGACCCTCATTCATAGGGTCTTTTTCAGTTTTATTTTGATAATCTAAATCATTCGTTCATATTGTAGGATTTGTCGAGTAAAGTATCCATAAAAAAAATCAAGTCAATTGACCATTCATAATTACATGATTAGAAACTTAAAAAAAAAAAAAATAGATAGTCTATTATCAAAATTATGATTATTGTTTATTTTTTTATTTAAATAATTGTGATATTGTTATGTGATGACAAACGTTCGATTAACTTGATTTTTTCATGAAAGATTTACTCAACTAACCTTACAATAAGAATGATTTAAATTAGCAGGCTAAAGCACAACAACATTCCCAAATCTAATTGAAGAGGTTTTTCATTTTTATTTTTTAATGTAATTTCATAGATTTATCTTATAGGCTAATACCACTATATTTGTGCCACTACAACAAAAAACACCAACGGCGACTAAAAAAAAAAAATTCGTCGCTGAAAGTGCATGAAATGGCGACTAAAATGGAATTAGTCGCCGAAAAGCAAGGTTTTAGCGACTAAAAGAGTATAGTCGCCGAAAATCAGGGTTTTAGCGACTAAAATGAAGTTTAGTCGCCGAATATAGGGTTTTTAGCGACTAAACTTTGTTTCGTAGCCAAAAGTCACAGTTTTTGGCGACTAAAATACTTTAGTAGCGAAAAGTTACGGTTTTGGGGACAAAAAACAGGTTTAGTCGCCAATTATAGCAGTTTTGGCGACTAAAAACAATTTAGTCGCTGAAAGTGGGGGTTTTGCTGACGAAAATCCATTTTAGTCGCCCAAAGTAGTGGTTTTGGCGACGAAATTTCTAGATAGTCGCCAGAAGTCCTGATTTTTAATTGAGAACTTGTTTTTTAGCGACAAATAAGTAATTAGTAGCCCAAAATAATACAATTAGCGACTAAAAAATGGTTTTAGTCGCCAAAAGTCGCATACTTTTTTTTTTAGCAAATAATTTATTTTTTTACAAAAATTATATTGAATTAAAAAAATTATATTTATAAATATTATTTTGTATTAATTGCGGTTAATATAGTATATAAATAATATATATTGCATATATGATCATATGATGATATAGTGGCAGAGTGGAGGGAGTGTTGTGCCAAAGGGTTTGGCGTGGGTTGGCGCAAGTTCGAAACCTGCTAGCAGCGGAGGCAAAAAAATTTTTTTCCTGAAAACACTTTCAGCGACTAAAGTGAATGGTCGCCAAAGGTATAAATAATAAAATAAAAAATGAACTATTGGCGACTAAACTGTTAGTCGCCAAAGGTATAAATAATAAAATAAAAATGACTATTGGCGACGAAATCTTTAGTCGCTGAAGACATATATATTGGCGACTAACAGTATTTTAGTCGCCAAAGGCATCCGCGACGATTTATTGGCGACAACACGGGCGACTAAACTTTTTAGTCGGGAAAAGTGAAATTTTGACATTTGGCGACTAAAATGGGACCTTTGGCGACTAAAAATTTAGTCGCCAAAGGTGTTTTTTTTTGTAGTGTGCATAGATATAAGCAATTTATCTTACATCTTTAATCTAATACTGCTGTACTAGTAATTTTATTACTCAATTCTATTATACTCATAATTGCACTCCACGTAATTTGAAAATCAAAGAAACCTGTAAGACCTATTTGATTACTTTGAGTATTAGTGATGGAATCAACAATTTCATGGGATTAATAATCTCATGTGATAATTATGTGTAGAATTGTTAATACCTACTATCCTTTGTTATTAGATATACTACAACTTTGTATGTTTAAGAGTCTTGTGTAGTATTACTAAGTTAGATGCTATTTTTATAATCCAAATGTAGGAATATAATTTGATAAGATTAACAGTTCAATCCTATGTCATTATTCTAGAATCAAACATGCCCTTATAATATTGTTTTAATCCTAAGCAATTCACATACACATGTTTTATTTTACAAAAATATCACAAGACTACAAAAACTCTTTAAAGTAGGGGGTGCAACTCGGTCAGGTTCGGTCGGGTTCGGAGGTTATCCAAGCCCAGTCCAAGTTGTGCTAAGCCTTACCCAGGCATGAATTGTAACCCGAGGTTTCCTACACAAGCCTGACCTGAGTTAAACCCGAATTGTCCGAGTTGCCCGAATTGTAAATGAATTTTAGTTTTTTTTTTTTCAACTACATTATTAAATTATTAAAATTTGACTCTATTTATATTTTTTTTATATAGAAAATCATTAATACCACCAAAACAAATAATTTATATAATGTAAGAGAGATGCACCTATAGTAGTCCTTACAATTTATGAGTGAAAATAAAAAAAGAATAAAATTTTATGTTATTCATATATAATAATATATATTCAATATGATTTAATAATCTAAATTACTTTAATATCATGTAATGGCTATTAATTTATATGTATATTTGATATTTTTATATATCAGTATATGTATAATTCGGGTTTCGGGTTGCTTGGATTGTTTGATGTCTTTGTCTAAGCCCGCCCAAATTTAATTCAGGCTTTTGAATTTTTGTCCAAGCCTGTACCGAATTAAAAAATATTTTGTCCAAACCCTAAAAAAATTCGAATTGGGTCCGAATTGCTCTAATTGAGCCCGCCCAAATTACACCCTCACTTTAAAAGGTGGGATTAACATTCGCATGAGGTACTGGGATTCACAGTCCAATCTAATGTGATTTGAAGTGAAAATACTATCTAACTGTTATTTTATAAAAATTTATAAATTTAATCACAACTAACTAAAACTATTATATTAATACATAAACAAACAAAATCTATCTTATAGGTCCAATCTAATACAAACATATGGCCTTATTTTACATATTATTTAGGGAAAATTATGGAGGTGAAACAAATATTTATTAATGGGTGAGAATTAATTTTCTTGGGGGTGTAACTTTGCTATGTTTTTTTTTTTTTTAAAAAAATTTTACACAAAAAGAGTTGTATTCCATGTATTTGTAATCGATCGTGATACGTAGCTCGAATGCCGCGGCTCGAAACGCGGCTCGACACCAAAACGACGTCGTTTTGGTGTCGATTTTGGTTTTTTTTTTTTTTTTTTTTTTTTTTTTTTTTTTCCCTGGTTTGCAGAAGAAGAAGAAGAAGATGGTTTGCAGAAGAAGAAGAAGAAGAAGAAGAAGAAGGGAGAAGAAGAGAAGGGAGGAGGAGGAGGAGGAGGAGGAGGAGGAGGGAGGGAGGGAGGGAGGGGAGGGGGCCATAAAAACCGGTTTGAGGAGGAGGGGAGGCTGGGCTGCGACGGAGGCGGGGCTGCGACGGAGGAGGAAGCAGCAGCGGCGGCCGGAGCTGCGACGACGGTGGGGCGGGGCTGCGACGACGCCGACCTTCCTCTCCCTCCCTTCTCTTTCTCCTCTCCCTCTCTTTCTCTCCCTCTCCCTCTCCCGCTCGAGCCATTTCGAGCCTGGTAGCTTCGAGCTACCAGGCATTTCCGATTTGTAATTATTTTTAGTTAGTGGAAAGTGGAGCAAATATTTACTAAAGGGTGAGATTTTTTTTGAGGTACAACTTTTGCTATATTTTTACCAAAAAAAAAAAAAAAAACACTTCTTATATGTTTGTAATTATTTTTATTCATGTGTACAAATTTATAATTTTCTTAAGAAAGTGATTTGCAAACAAAAAGTGACACAAAAAGTGAGCATTTGATTCGAAATGAATGGGCACAAAAAGTGAGCATTTGATTTGAAATGAATGGGTACAAATCTATCTTGATATTCTGTATAAATTTTATATTTATATATCATTATTTTTATTTCTTATTATTAATATTTTAATCAAATTATCAAACATTGCCTTGGATTTTAGTACTAGGGGAGGGTAGTTTTTAAGATTAATTACATTTAACTTCCAAACATCAGTTTACTTTTTATTTGTTTACTCATGAATTTGTATATATTGATGGTTCTAATTATAAAAATCATGTAAATAACTTCTTTTTGGAGATGGTGTACCAAGAGTAAAAAATTCAAAATGCACTAATTTATAAATAGAAAGAATAAAACAAATTCGTTAATAATTGAAAATTGTAACTAATAGAAATAACCCTAACAAAATGTGAGAGGACTACAAATCACAAAACCTCATTAGAATTGCAAATGAACCAAATTGTTTGAGAGCTGGCTTGGCTTGATTCATCTCATTTAACAAATGAACCAAGCTTAGTCTCAAATATTAAGTTTGTTTAGTAAACGAACCGAATTCGAATTCGAACTCGAATAAATTTCATACGTAAAACTTAATTCATTTCTCTTTATTTAAATTATATAATAAATATATTATTTATATATTAAATAGTATATAAGTTATATAAAGAATAGCATAAATACATTATCTATACATTAAACAATATAAATAACATTTTTATTTAAATAATAAAAAATCTTATCAAGCTGAGTCGAGGTGAGTTGATCTCGAATTTTATTAATTTAACAAGTTGAGTCGAATTCGGCTTTAAGTTTAGTTCGGCTCGACTCGTTTGCAACTTTTCCCCCAGTCCTCCGTAGAACTGTGCAAAATATCGTCTAATCCGCTAAAAGTGCACTGATCCGCATCAATCCACTTTATCCGCTAAATCGCTTCACTCCACTATAATTAATACATATATATATATATATATATATTTAGGATAAATTATAAATACACCTTCTGAGATTTGCTTAAAATATAAATTGCCCATGTGATTTGAAAAATTACAAATACTCCCTTATTCGATTTTTTTATTTAATAGAATTAACTAAAAAAATGAAATTCATAATTGTTTTCCTATACAATAATAAAATTATCTAAATTATTAATTGAAACATATTTTTAGCATCATTAAAAACTATTAATTGACTTGATGATTTATTAATACAATGGGCGGTTTATTATAAAATTAGAAACCTCATGGGTGAAATGTAATTTTCAAAATCACACAGAATAATTCGTATTTTAATCAAATTTCAAGAGATGTATTTGTAATTTATCTTATTTTTTAACCTATAACGAAATATCAAAGTAAAAATAAATATAAAAGAAATTTAATATATAAAATTAATAATTAATAATTATATATATAAAAAATATTATGTAAAATTAATTTATATTATATACATAAAAAATATTATGTAAATATTTAATAATTAATTAAAATATTTTTTAATCCGCCAATTCGTCCACAACTGCCCAAGTCATAATTTACCATAATTAACTTATTATTTAATTTATAATTTCACTTTTAAACCATCCGAACCCATCACCCAAACCCGTAGCCCTCCGTACTACTCTCGTTGCCCGGGCCACCACCCCATTCCCCCTCATGATTATTATTACCAATGAATATTTTCATCTCTTTTCCCAATTTACCCCCTCTTCTTTCCCTTACATACTCTTCATTTCCATTTGTTCTTCTAATTGCTTCCCAGTCCTCTCCGTCGCTTGAGATTATAGACAGAGAAGCTAAAGCTCTGAATTTGTCATGGACCGATCGATCTTTTCCTTCTCCAGGCTCCATTCATTCTCATAGAATCAACCTTACCCCCATGTGAGCTCCTCGTAACTCACATCTCTCTCTCTCTCTCTCTCTCTCTCTCTCTCTCTATATATATATATATATATATATAATAATCATAATCTGTTTCATCGTGATTGCATTGTAATTTTTTTTTTTTCTAATTCATTTTTATTATAGTGGGTTTTGATTTATTTTTTTTGGGTACTAATTTGTTGGAGAAGCTAGGGTTCATCCTTCTATGATCTATTATTAAATATGGATTTATGTGCATATTGTTAAATTATGAATTTTTTTTTGTCGTACCGGTTCAGTGGATGTGGATTGGGATCCATGTTGGATCTATTGTGTTTTGTTTTTATATATATACTGCTGTTGCCTTTGTTTTTGATTCAATAGTTTTTTTTTTTTTTTTTTTTTGGCTATTATACTGATCTTGGGTTGTGTTTTTGTTTTTTAAAATTGTCTTGGGTTTTTGCTGGGATGGAATTTTAGCACATTGCCTAGGGCTTATCAAATTGCTTTCTTTAAGCTGGAGTTTCATGGGTTGAACTCATACTATGATGGGCAGCTTCCGTGACGAAGAATATCGATTCTTTGATGCCCATGAAGGCATGGCATCGGCATCTGATTGCCTTATGTCCTCCGATTCTAGTTTCGGTGTTGATAATGGGGTATCAACTAGTTTCGAATACCAAGCGTGGACTAAAATCCCTCAAAGCGTTCAAGAGCGCCGTAGTAAATTCTTGAATTGGATGGGGGGTTTGAACTCGGATCAAATGGTGTCGGAGAATCAGGTAGTTGAATGCAGTGATCTGCGTGAAGAAGAGATTGACAGAATTACGAAGGATAGTGGAGCAGTACTGAGGACATCAAGCTTTGAAGATGAGTTTACTTCAAGCCGGTCTTCCATGTCAAGTTGGGCCAATGATGTTTTTGATGTGCCGGAAGAATGTGGCTCAAATGTATGCAGAATTGGGAATTTGGGCAGTGGAACAGTGTGTAGTGTAGATGAATTGGGGAAGAAAGGTGAGCAGCCTAAACTTCAAGTATTGGGTGTGGACCAATTGGTGCTGCCTGAAGGGTTTGAGAACAATTTTGATTCATCTCCTGCAGTCCAGCAATCTATGCGAAGAGAAACTGAGGTTGCTAGCAATTTAGTGGGGACGAAGAATAGAGTTAAGAACAAGTGGTTGAGTAGACTACGTTCCATGACACGCATTGGAGATAGGCAAGGGGGAGCTAATAATTTAAGACCCACTCACCCCAACCCTGTGCGGAGGGCTAGGGTTCAAAGAGTTAAGGTTCGCCATTGCAGAAAGCGGTGGAAGGAACTCTCTGCTCTATTTATAGGGCAAGATATCCAGGCACACAAAGGTTCAATTTTTACAATGAAATTCAGCTTTGATGGGCAGTTCCTTGCCAGTGCTGGTGAAGATTGTATTGTGCGTGTGTGGCAAGTGGTGGAGGACACAAGATCAATTGAAAGTGACATTCCAGACATTGATCCTTCGTGTGTTTATTTTACCGTGAATCATCTTTCTGAGCTGGCACCCCTCGTTGTGGAGAAAGAGAAATCTAGCAAATTAAAGAACCTAAGAAAAACAGAAGACTCAGCTTGTGTCATCTTCCCCCCAAGGGTTTTCCGGATATTGGAGGAGCCACTACATCAGTTCCATGGGCACAACGGTGAGATCTTAGATCTGTCATGGTCGGAGAATAATGTAAGTTATTATTGATTGTATAGTAGTTACTTTTCCCCATATGTTAAATTGGATTTTTATGATCTCTGCTCTTGATGCAGTTTCTGCTTTCATCATCTGTTGATACAACTGTTCGTTTGTGGCAAGTGGGATGTGGGGATTGCATTAAAGTTTTTCAACATAATAATTATGGTGTGCCCCTGGCTATTTTCTGTGTTTCTTCCTAATCTAGTTTTGATGTATGTGTATTAGGCAAGGTTGATTGGTCAACTAGGACAATCATTAGTTGTGATTTTATATAGAGTTTGTGATTTTTTAAAACAATACTCTTATGTCATGCAGTGACTTGCGTTCAGTTTAACCCTCTGAACAGTAATCACTTCATCAGTGGTTCCATAGATGGAAAAGTTCGAATTTGGGAAGTTACTGGTTGCCAAGTTGTTGATTGGACAGATGTAAAAGATATTGTCACTGCCGTGTGTTATCGCCCTGATGGGCAGGTTTGGTGATTGTCTTTGTCCTCTCATCTTGTTGGATTGAGATGTGGTCTTATAAACTTAAGACAATTTAATTGAAAAGTTTCCTCATTTTTCATACAGGGCGTGGTTGTTGGCTTCATGACAGGGACTTGCCGCTTTTATGACATATCAGGTAACTCCTTATATTACCTTTCCAAGAGAATTATTGCTTCTATTACTATACTACTTGGGATATTGGATAAGTATCCATTATGTTTTTAGCATCTAGGATGGTTGATTGATGTTCTTTTGGTTAATATCTGAGAGTGTGATTGCTTTTCTGGTTCGTCACAACATATACATGCACATTGAAGCATATTTTTTTTCTCATTTCCTTTTGGTTTTCTCGGGGAGGTGCATATGCCACTTACATGATTGCTTGCTATTGGATTCAAGAGTTTTAAATACCACGTGGTCTTGTTAGTTTTTCTGGGTTTAGCAAGGAGTTGGAATTTAATGTGAGTGAGAAATAGCAGGTTGTGGTATGAAGAGTTCCCAAGCTCAAATTTTAGTGCTAGTGCGGGCCATGTAATTTGGTTAATTGAAAAACCCTTCAGTAAATGAGTTCTTGTATCTGGCAAAAGTGGAAATACTTATCTGGTTGTCTTTATGATGGAGATCTCTTCATATATTGCATTTCTTACGTTGGTAAAAAGGAGTAGACTTCTTTCCATATGACCATATGTATTAGAAAGGTGAAAGGGATATCTAAGCTTCAAATTGCTCAAATAGTCCCCAATATAAAGACCATCTTGCACAATTATGGGCCTTAACAACAACAGACTGACTTAAATGCCTCTGATTTTGAAAAGAAATTAGAAGGTTGGTATCAAAAGGGTATACTGCCTTTATACGAAAGAGAGAAAACTATACCAAAACCTATACAACTTTCATTACTCATGACAATTAAAGTTTGTACTCTTGGATCTCAAAAGTTGACTTGCAAACTTCAGTTGATATGGCTTTCTATATGGTGGGTCACAAAATGATTTCTGAATCCCATAGTTTCCCAACAAAACTTTAGATTAACCAACTTGTCTTTGGTTTGCTTGGATCAGATGATCACTTCCAACTGGAAGCTCAGATATGTTTACACAGTAAGAAAAAAACACCATGCAAGAGGATAACTTGCTTCCAGGTTGTCATCTCTTATCCATTTGTGCTTTCGTTGTTGCTTCTTTTTGTTACAAATTCACTTTTTGTTCAGCTAGATTTACAATTCATCCTAATTTTGTTATTTGACTGCAGTTCTTCCCGCAAGACCCGAGTAAACTAATGGTCACTTGTGCAGATTCACAAGTCAGAATTCTTCATGGGATTAATGTGGTTGGAAAATATAAGGGTAATCTTCTTTTGTCTTAGATTCTTCCTAGATGGATGGCATATTGATGACTTGTTTTTTTATTTTTATTTATGCCATCTCTGTTTCCAACAATTTGAGTCCTGTGGCAGTTTACTGCATTGTATCAGTAATGTATTGATTTGATTTCATACTTGAACATTTATACACTCTTTACTGGGTACTTTTTTGTGAAACCCAAATGTTCATTTCACATAGTATATCATATTCAGAGAGTAATCTTTTGTTAACTCTGTTCTTGAATGCAAGCCTCTTTAAACCTTTATATCAATGCTAATCTCTCTCTCTCTCTCTCTAGGCGTTCGTAATACAGGAAACCAACTTTTTGCATCTTTCACTTCAGATGGAAAGCATATAGTCTCCACATGTGACGATTCTAATGTATACCTATGGAACTGCATTAATCAGGAAGAGCATTCTCTGTCCCAACCAAAGATAATTAGGTCTTGGGAACGCTTCTCCACCAATGCATTGATCGCTATACCTTGGTCTGGCTTGAAATCTGAAAATTCAGGAAATGGATGGCAACTTCCCGCCTTAGATGAGTCTTCACTGAATGCATTGCCTTTACCTTCACCTACTCGTTTCTTTCTTGACCAGGAGTTTATTTTGGAGTCTTTTCCCAAGGGATCTGCCACATGGCCTGAGGAGAAGCTGCTTAGTTCAAGTCCACGGGCTGTGAAAACTGCACTGCATAAATCTCAATATAAGTTTTTGAAATCTTCTTGCAAGAGCACATCCAGTTCTCATGCTTGGGATCTGGTTATTGTTACTGCAGGCTGTGATGGACGTATTAGATCATTCCACAATTATGGTTTACCGGTGGCACTTTGATATCCTAGATGCTTGCAGAGTTTTGTAGAAAATTGGCAATGATTTATTTGGTTGAGCATTTTGCTTTCCTTAGTATGGGTTAAATGCTCTGCAAATTTATTGTTGGATGGGCTGGCATATAAAAAGTTAATTTTGGCAGCATCAAAACTCCTTGTCGGATTTGATTAGTTCATTGGGCATCTGTAATATGGATGATTTTTTAGGATTTTCGGTTTTCCAATGGGCCTGCTCTCATGTTAGGTCATGACGGGTGGCAACAGTTCCCATGTACTATAATCTGGCCATTTGGTTCATTTGATGGTGGGTCTGCCACACAGCTAGGATTGTGTTAAAGTTGTGTTGTGAGGCATGCTTCTTTTGCTAAATGGAGGGTTCATCTTTTCTGCTCTCTGCAGAAGTGTTGGTAATTCATCTTTGATTGTGGATCTCATTTTTCTAGTCAAATCCTTTCTGCTTCCGTTTTTTGGGAATCCTTCCTGTTCTTGGGGAATCCTTCCTGACTGGCGTGCCGGTAATATCATTTGTTTCACTAACAAAGTCCATAAATGTGATCTTTACATTTTGCATCTTACTATGCAAGTTTTGGAGTTACTAGTGGTTTGAATTTCAAATTTTAGTATGTATTTACTTGTATTTTGGTTATATGTACATAAATTCCCTAGTGCATTGGCAAAGGGGGAAAAAAATTATAATGTAGCTTTTTTCCCATGTATACGCTACAGCTTTAAAAGTCAATAAACAAAAAAAAAGAGGGATCAAGTGAGAAACTGGCTTGAGCCTTTCCACTGTTATGGTTTCATGGATATTGTCTGTTAATTGGTTTGCTTCATTGAAGAAATTCATTTTAGTTTTTTTGTTTTTTAATGGGTTTTCTGGAACATGAGATAAAAATTGTTGGTTCTAGTGGAGATTAGTGGTAAATGGTGTCGGTTCTCCACTGGGTATTGCTATTTTGGCAATGTCAAATCTATAATTTGGCATGTTACAAAGTGTCAAATTTTAATAATGTTGCTTTATTGGGACAACTGCCATTTTGGCACAAGCAATTTTTCCTCCTTTCTTAACCATTATTTTTTAACAACCCGCTTTTATTATGCACTGTTGGATGGGCATCATCGACCCAGATCATCGGATTACCATTGTATTTCAACCCCTTCCTTGAGAACTCTCACTTTCAAAACTCTTTGCGTCTCACTTTCACTGATAAGATCTTGTACAATATTTGGACAACCATAGAGCTCTCTCAGTCTCTGGATGATGGTTGCTCTTAACAATAATGATTGGGATGATGATGGTAAGATCACGAGCGTTCAATCTTGAAGCTGTACCAGAGATTTGTTCAATGAAGATGTGGGCGATTTGGACAACGGTGACACCATAGCCCACTATCTTGAAGCCGTACGACAGATGAGTTTAATGAAGATGTGGAAGAGATGAATTCAGTGAAGGTGCGGATGATTTGGACGAAGATGGGTTCACGATCTCCTTTCTCAGCAAATCTAGCCTCCATTTGGGAAGGAAGGTTTGGATTAAAATAATCATATAAGACAAAATATCACATTCAACTTATAATCATTACATTCTTTTTTTCACAAAAAGTCAAAAAAGTTAAAAAGTCTTTTCCAAACGAGGCTTTTTAGCCTCAGGTTAAAATAATCAAAAAGTCAACCCACTTTTCAAAAGAAATAGGTTGCATGGCTTGATTTCTTGATTTACGTTTATATTAATTTATTGATATTGTTTTTATTGTGTTAATTTTTGTGAGATTTTGTGACCAAGTGATTTATCTGCGCTTAATTTTTGTGATATTTGTATTAAATTTTGTTATTGTTTGTGAAATCAGTTCATGATTTTTGTGATTTGGTTGTGAAATAAAGTTA
This sequence comes from Camellia sinensis, assembly GCF_055761805.1. NCBI lineage: Eukaryota > Viridiplantae > Streptophyta > Magnoliopsida > Ericales > Theaceae > Camellia > Camellia sinensis. The sequence goes on along the minus strand of NC_138961.1, from coordinate 133,366,013 downwards.
AACATGATTTTTTCTCATAATGGTTTCATTAAATGAACATTATTATTCTTTATTTGTCTCTGTGTTCTTGGGATGATAGGTTATAGTATCGTCATACCCAGTGTATTTGGGAAAAAAATACCCATTTTGAGAAGATTAAAAAGATGTTTTTACAAGATGGTATGTGTTTTTTCCTTTAAAACTCTTTAGACTTTCCAAACTCAACGAACTGAAACATTTGAGTTGTTAAATGAAAGGAAATCAATTGAGACCTTGTTAATTGCAGCGAGCGAGTGAGGATTGCGGGTTTGAAGGAAGATTGTGCCGTAATTCTTAAAATAATTTGTCCAGTTAAGTCACTGGTGGCACAACCCTAAGACTAAAGTAGCATATTAAATTTAGACCACGGTTTTGTTATATCATATATATATATATATATATATATATTTTGGCGGAAAAGTTTAGGAGACCAAAAAATGTTCCTAAATTTTTATTGTGAAAAGTAAATCTATGATGTGTGCTTTAAGTTTTTGTTGTGTGACCAAACCTTAAGTGAATCCTAGCCATCAATTTCAATTTCTAGGTGTTTTTCTGAGTTCCTAGTTTCAGTTTGGCAGTCTTTTTGGCAACCCAGTACAGAAGGATTTTTTAGGAGAGTTGTTATAATTTAACAACAACGGCAATTATAGCATCTCACTTTTTAGGGGAGTTGTTATAATTTAACAACAGCGACAATTATAGCATCTCATTGGAGATTCACTTAGTTGCAAAGCTTGAGTTTTTGTAGATGAGAATACAATGAGATGCTTCTGTTAAAAATTTTGAATGAAAAAAGATCATATGTAAATTAAAAGGACCATTTAGTCATTGTAATTGAACGGACACACAACCAACTTCAAATTTCTAGAATGCAAACATCATTTATAGCACCTTATTTGGCAGACCTACTGATAGAGTTGTATCATAATAACTATACCAATGTGAATTTCCAAACGATACTTCCATCTAATATAAAACCAGTTATTCCGTTCTATGCCCTTTCTTAAGTTATGACTATATGTATGTCTAGAATTACTAAATCTTGTCCAACTTTTTTTTTTTTCATATATGATATTACAATAAAAATCAATAAAGTAAATCCAACCAAAAAATAAAGAATGTGTTCATATTTAACAATGTTGGCACCACCTTCGTCAAGCAATATCATTCGAGGATCTTGTCTCCAATTCTTCCATCATTCTATCTCAAAACACTAATAATTATTAGATTTAAGTGAAAAACTAAAATACATAATTTAACAACTATGAGTGTTTTTGGAACAAATGGACAGATTTTGGAACAAAGGATCCGCACCAACAATGTTAAAAGTTATGGTATTAAAAAAAAAAAGAAAAAAGAAAAAGAAAAAGCAGCATGCTCTACAGTGTACATATACACTACTTGACTTTTTAACACTTTTCTTAACAATCAACATGCGTCTAAAGAAACACATGACCGTAATTCTCAATAAATTTGCACATAAGAGCGACTATTCGATACACACCTAGTAATAGTTCTTCACAACTATGAAACCAACTCTGTGCCAAAACTGCTGCTTTAGATCACACAGAAACAATGGCTCATCTTGAAATACTCTAAGAATACAGGCAAACATTTTTTTTATCAGCAAAAAGAACTATTATTGATGAGTGAAAAGGATTACAATACAAGCACTTTAACAAAACATCAATAATAGAAAGAGACCTCAAGAGAGTTGCCTCAAGAACTTAGAGCGGCTTAACCCAACCATAATACCACCCTCTCCAAGACGAAACCAAGGACTCCTAATGAAGAGAACAATCTGAAACTATAAAAGCATCCCACAAAAAAATAAAAAATAAAAGAGAAAAAAAGAAAAAAAAAAAGAGAGTATATATTTAATAATAATAAAATAAAATAAAAAAACAAACAGTGAACTACACCGCACCATCCGCAAAAACATGAAGGCAAGTGATCCTCAGAAATAGCACCAGCATAAGACAGTATTTTTTTTTTTTTGAACAAAAAAAAAGGAAGCTCTGAGGTGTCATCACTGCCTCCGTGCGCCCAGGCCCCGAGGTAACCGGTTGCCGGCCTGATTTGACCCAACCCATAGAAAGAGACTCACCACCGAGGCACCAATGAAGCTCAACCATACGTCACATGAAAATTCTAATTGAACACCTTTCCAAAACTAGTCATTACCTGTTTGTCCACCACAGAGCTTACCTCTTCCTAACATTTGGAGCTCTAATACCATCCAACTGCTAAGTTACAGGAAAACCAACTAACAGAGTACTCACCCAGCTCCCAATAAGCTTTTGACCAAAGGACTACCCTGATTTTAATTGTTTCAAGCAATTCTTCCCAAGAACAAACCTTTCTTAAAAACCAAATTGTTTCTAGCTTTCCCTACAGACCAAAAAGAACTGCAAAGAAAACACATTACCAAGGCTTACTCCATTCCTTAAAAAAATTTGTGAAAACAACCAAGTCATTAGCCCACTATGGCTAGACACTCCCACACTATCTTCCACCATTTCATACATCTCATAATCTCCATACAAACTTACAATGTAACAACAAATGATGGGAATCTTCCTAACAAACAAGACAGTAGGGACGATCTGTTTCGATATTGGTAGAATACCCTTTCTAACCAAAGAGTCACATGCTGCAATTTTATTTTGAACAACCAGCCATAGTAAAAACCCCGATTCGAAATGGACAAACATTATTGCTCCAAACAAGAGCAAAAGATTTTCCCAGCATTTTCTCCAAACACTGCAGCCCTTGCCATTTATCATATAAAGGTTTTACTGAGAAGACTCCCCCCCCAACCCCCATTTCCATTGCAGTAAATCATTTTCTCTTCAGTAATTCCACCTCCCACAAACAAATTTCTCCAAAATGCCAAATTCACCTGCCTGAGCCACCATCATTCCTAAATATGAAACCTAGAATTTTTTTATTTTAAATCAAGAAAAGTGTTGGGTAACTATCCTATCCAGGCATCTTTCCAAAACTCAGCAAAGGAACCTGACCCCAATTTAAAATTTGATGCTAAACTAAATCCTTTAATCAAGAAATCTCAAAAATGAATTATTGTATCCCACAATCAAAATATCCTTCCACACAATAGAAATCTTACCCCTATTGGAAAACTCAGGAAACCAATCAGCTTCATCATACATGCACTAATTCTAACCACAACGAGCTTTTTCCATTACCATATCTCCATCACCATTTGGATAAAAGGGCAGCATTCTTTACCAACAGATTATTCATACTTAGAGCACCCACCTTTCTGATTTTTGTCACCGATCTCCAATTTACTACATGCAACTTCCTTTTCCTATTCTCACCACCCCAAAGAAAACTCCTTTGAATCCTCTCCAATTCCTTAACCATGATCACAGGAATCCTAAAAAGAGACAAAAAATACAAAGGCAAATTGGCTAATGAAGATTTTATTAACATAATTCTCCCTCCAATTGATAAGTACTTCCTTTTCCATAACACCAATTTCTTCTTGAATTTGTCAATCACTGGCTGCCATGTTTTTACTCTTCTTGGATTTGCCCCCAAAGAAATAACAAGATAAGAGAGAGGCAAATTGCTGACCTCACATTTCAAGAATAAAGCAACCCTCTTTAAGTCCTCCAGAATTCTCACCCTGCAAACTTGGCTTCTTAAAAGTTAATCTTATGCCCTGATAGCATTTCAAAACATCTCAGCAACCCTTTTACCACCTTCAATTCCTCCAAATCATTACAGAAAAAAATAGAATCATCGGCAAACTGCAAATGGGTGATAGCAATTGCCCCTAATCCTACTTTTGCTCCCCTAATTAATGCAGTCTCCCTTTCCCTTAGCATCAAAATGTTGAAGCCATTAGCCACCACATTAAAGAGGAAGAGAGACAATAGGTCTCCTCGCCTCAACCTTCTTTCAGAGTTAAAAATCTTTTGAAGCCAGGCAATTAGTTAAAACAAAGAAAGAGGTTGTGCTAATACATTAATACACCCCCATTTACACCATTTGTTCTCAAACCCATTTTGTTAAACATCAAGATCGAAAACTTCCAATTTACACAATCATATGCGTTTTCAAAATCAACCTTCAAAACAAAACCACTCGTACCATTAGATTTCCAAGCATCAATCACTTCATTAGCAATTAGAACCCCATCCAATCTATGCCGCACACACAGAAACTACTTGTGTTCCACCTATCACCTCATGCAACACATTTTTCAATCGGTTTGATGTCATGTCTTATTAGATCCTGATTTGTAACACTTCCTCAAACAACAAATTAGAATATATATAAAGCACACCTTTATTGATCTATAAGCCCATTAGCAAGTACCTTCTAAGTTCTTTATAGGCCACTACCTTTTGGAAAAAAATTACATAAACCTTCTAGATAAATAAGCAGCCACAAACGACTACCTTCAAGAAAAGTACTTAGATATAGTTCTAGATAAACCAGCAGATAGAATGTGTTCTTCACTAACTGTCTAACAAGATCATCTTAGTTGTTTTCTCACAAGCAACAAGCATCTGCACAAATACATAAACCTTGCTCTCAATGGATGTGCACATAAGAGCATATCTTTGGTACACACCTATTAAGAGTTCTTCACAGCTATTAAATCAACTCTCCTCCAACAGCTAAGTATATTCTTTTCACAAATACAAGGCCAAGAGGCAACTCAAATGTACAAGACATCTGCTTAAGCATACCAAATTTATTCTATGGACATAGAAAATCCTTAACAATAAAACCATAAAGACAACATTTTAACAAATTATGTTAATGGCACACTAAAATTATGACTTATAACAACAAAGTAAGTTCTCCATTAGAAAGAATCAACCATCTTATGCCAAGGTAAGCATTCATTCAATGATTTTCTTCACTCAAATATTTCAATTTGCTTCATTTTTTTTCTTTTTTTCTTTTCTTTACTGGCGCGGTGATGGGGGGAATTTGGTTCTTTCTCACTTCATTTGCAAATGCCTTACAAAGTCTTAAGGAATTTTCAAGTATTTAACTTTTCCCCAAATGTTCGTCATGCCTAAACATGCATATATGCCCTATGCGTCATGACTTAAATATTAGTATGTGTTGAAAATTTTGATTTAATAGGAAAAAGGAAACATTTTAATTCATTCGGAAAAGAAGAGATGTCATTTTATTCCGAAGGAAGCAAAAAAACACCTATAACACAAGAACATAATAAACCAAAACTGATATAAAATGTTGGCCCTAGTGGACATCCTAGCAGCTCAGCGCGCATTCCCTGACATAAAGACTTGAGTTTGAGTCTACTTATGTTACCTATAAAAAACAAGAACACAAAAAACAATGAAAATTTTGTGATCCTTAACAGCAATTGTTCTGTAATAAAACTTTCTAATAAGCAGAATAAGAAGTGCAACATGGGAATCACTGGAAAACAACAGAACAAACCAAATTTCATCTGATCCACTTAAAAATACAAAACATTTTAAACAAAAACGACAGAATCCAGTGTACCTGGAGTCACAGATCAACAAATTCGATTCAGATGCACAATGTCAAACACTAAGGAAATAAAAATAAAAATCAAATTCCTCAAAATCAAACAATCACAAATTTAAAGATTTCCTTTTTATTAACACTGTTCAATTACGTTGGGTAGAGAGAGATCAGACGGGGAGGTTGTCGACGGAGCTACGGTTGTTGGTGCTATCGGAATTGACTTGGAGATTGGTGAGCTTGAGAGGGCGATCTTTGGCCTCTTCTTCGTTCTCGTCGTCGGACTCGGAGGTTGTGAGGTTCACGCAAGAGCAGCGTTCGAGGGAAGCGAAGAACGCAGAGGCTACGCTCGTGCCCACCCAGCTTGCCAGGCGATCGAGCTTCTCGTTCAAGAATCCTGAGTTCTCCATTGTTGACGATCGATGAAAAATTGAGAGAGAGACGGAGACAGACAGAGACAGAGCGAGCGAGAGAGAGAGAGAGAGAGAGAGAGAGAGTGTAAATTTGTAATAATAATACGGAACTGGAAACCCTAGGAGAGAGAAAATCCGAGTCCTTGAGATAGAGAGACGGACCGAGCATCAATTGGTCCAATGACACAACGAGGTGGGTTGACAAATTGAGGAAATATGCTTGCAATACTCTCTTCGACTTGATTAGAAGTTAAAATAGGAGTACTGTATTATGATGTCACACCATTCACAAATTGAATTGAAACAAGATAAAGGCTAATTTTTTGTTTTATAACTATTACAATAAAATTTAATATAATAAAAATATTTGAAATTTACTAGTCGTCTTTCCTATCATCTAAGGTGGGGCTATGGAGTCCGGATCCTCTCCAGCCAAAGTTTCCAACCGGTCCTCCGGTCAATGGCTTGGATCTTGCCACGTCACCCCACTCAAAAAGAACGGCCCAGATCAACGAAAAAAAAAATTTGAAATTTCCTACAAAACAGAGCTCCTCATTTTCAATCTGTAAACAAAAAAAGAGAGAGAGAGAGTGGGAGAGGGAGAGGAGACACCGTCCATCTGCCATCGTTGTTGGACCGCCAGCCACCATTCCTCATCGGCGACCACCGACCATCTGCCATTCCTCACCGGCGACCACCAGGTTGAGAAACTAAAGTAGATTTGAAAGAAAAAAAATTAGGACTTTTATTTTGGGGCTTTACTTTGATTTGGGGCTTGCAATGCATATGCATATATAATGTATATATATACATAAAATGAGGAGCTGATAATGTATATAAACAAAAAAGCCGTCCATTTTGGATCTGTAAGCACAGCTATGGATTTTCAAATTTCAGATGCTCATTGTTTTTTTTTTTTTTCTTTACATGCTCATAATGCTCATAATACTTCCATCTTTACATGCTCACTGTCCATCTGCCATTGTTTTTTTTTTTTTCTTTACATGTTCATAATGGTTCATTAAAATATACATATATATATATATATATATATACCACTGTCCATCTGCCATTGTTTTTTTTTTTTTTCTTTACATGCTCATAATGGTTCATTAAAATATATATATACCATTGTCCATCTGCCATTGTTTTTTTTTTTTTTTCTTTACATGCTCATAATGGTTCATTAAAATATATATATATATATATATATATTTGATTATGTGCTATGTGCATCTTTCAGAAAATTTTATAGAGAACACTTTTCAAAAATAGAGGGAATGAATGAATATATACATTATCTTCAACACTTTTCAAGCACTGGCCCACTATAGGAAAATAATTTGAATCAGTGCTTGAATGAATAAATTTGAAAAGTGCTTGAATTATGGTTCTTGAATCAGAGCTCCTTAATGACCCATTATAGGACAGCTTTGGCAGCATTGACAGCAGCAAGAGGCCCAAATATATCAATTGAGTTATGTTGTTCAGAATATGTTAGATTATCACACATTGAAGTGGCTAACAATGTTAAAGAAATGTTGCATTAACCGCTGCCATGTATAAGAATTTTGACCATTAATAAAAAAATTCCAACAACCACTCCCCCATCTAAGAAATCTCCTTAAAAGAATTAATCAAAGGCCACAAAATTGTAAATGATTGTTGAACTATCCAGGTATCCAATACCTATAAAAAGGAGTTAGAAAAGGACCACACTAGCTTTGCTTGTGCCTTTAGCCTCCATTATGTCTCTAAAGGGCACAAGTCCCGTTAATTATTCTTTCCTCTTTGGGAAATAAACCTTAGCCCACATCATATCACATGTTATTAGCTTGACTAGTATCTTATTCTTCCCTCAATGAGGGAGGTGCAGGGTTCAAGTTCTAGTAGAGGTATGGATGTATGTATATAACCCAAAAAAAAAAAAATTAAAAATTAAAAAAAGAACATGAAAAAACAAAGAAAAGAAAATTTGATCATAGCCCAGATTATTGTCAAGCAGACAGAGTGCCAAAGCCAATGAATAAGTAATCCTTCTCTTAGTTGGTAAATAATTAAGGCATTAATGAAGTTTGATAAGGTTTTGCTGTATGTTGGAAAAAGGCATAATATAGAACTGTATTTTCCTCTTCAAAACAAACTGCCATGGCAATAATTGTTCTATTATCTAATGGCATATTTGTTTACAATTTAGCACTGGTCTACCCAAGTTTGATTTGTGGATATGAGAATTTTCATCTAGTTTGAAAGATCAATCCAACATACCACAGAGGGAGCTAGTAAACAAAATTTCTTACATCAATAGCAGAATAAGTAGAGGTCCAACTTATCAACATTAGGTAAGTTCAGTCACCCTTATCTAAAACTTACAACAGCATATCCTATCAGAAAAGGGCATTGCTTCATGTCTCAAACCACTCTTTGAGTGACCATTTCTCGAAAACCCTACATTATCTGATCAAAATTGTTATTTCTGTGAATGTAAAGCCAAAAACTTTTTTATTGTGTATGATAAACATATGCATGTGAACCTCTTTCTTGGATGTAGAAACACCATTGGGGTTATTGTCTCTTTTTTGATAATTTTTGTGTATTTGATAATTTTTTGTAGGTCAATGTCAATGTCAAGCACAAATGCAAGTATGGACAACATGCATGAAGTTAGATTTGAAAACCGCATTTGTCGATGTGGCAAAAAAGCTGTGGTGAAGATTTCTCAGTCAACGGATAATCCAAATTGCCTTTATTTTGTATGCTCCAATTATCCGAATGGTTGCAACTTCTTTCAGTGGTGGATCCCTCCACATATGCAGCATAATTTGAAGGTGGTCGAGAATGATATTGATGAAGAACGCATGGAAGTCTTGTCTACTCTTAGAGAAGTAATTATCGTGAATGGGGAGCTCAAAGACATGACTATGAAGAGTAGGAAACAATATAGAGACTTGGCAATGGTGGTCGAAAGAGTTGGTGCAAAATTGAATTACGCCTTTGTTTTTTTTGTTTTGTTGTTGCTGGTAGTTGTGATTTTAGTGTATTTGAAATAGTGTATGTAATGTAAGGTAGTGTCAGTATGACTTGTATTGTAGGTAGAATGTGTATGTAATGTAAGGTAGTATGAGTATGACTTGTAATGTACGTGGAATGTGTATGTAATGTATAGTGGACTTGTAATGTATGAGTTTGAGTTGTAATGTATTTTGTAATGTATGAGTATGACAGATTTTTAGCACAGTTTTTGTAATGTATGAGTATGAGTATGATAGATTTTGTAATGACTTGTAATGTAAGATAGATTTTCATGACAGAGGTTTGACACAAGTTTTTTAACACAGGTTTTTGAAGACAAAATTTTCAGAACAGGTTTTTGGCTATGTATTTTGGCTATGTATTTTGAACACAGGTTTTTGAAGACAGTTTTGTGAACAGATTTGTAGACAGAATTTTTGTGAACCTGAATTTTTGAAGACAGAATTTTCAGAGCAGGTTTTTGGCTATGTATTTTGAACACAGGTTTTTGAAGACAGAATTTTTGAAGACAGTTTTGTGAACAGATTTGTAGACAGAATTTTTGTGAACCTGAATTTTTGAAGACAGAATTTTTGAAGACAGTTTTTGAAGACAGTTTCCAAATATAGATTTTCAGCACAATTTTTGAACACAGATTTTGAAAGACAGATTTGTGAATAGAAATTTTGAACTCAGGTTTTTGTAGACAGATTTTCAGCACAGATTGCCCTAAACAAAGACAAATTTTCAGCACAGATTGCCCTAAACAAAGATTTTGAAACATAGATTTGTGAACATATTTTGAACAAAGATTTTTTCAACATTGTTTTTTAAGACAAAGTTTTGGAGACAGATTTTCAACAAAGATTTTGAATAAAGCTACAGCATTCACCATTCACCATTCAACATCAACATATCCAAAACAAAATAAAATCCATTAACATATCCCACATACTTCAACAAGTTTCACCATTCACCATTGAACATCAACATCAACATTAAATACTTAACGAGTTTCAACAAGTTTCACAATCAAAATACAGCAGCTCAACAAGTTTCACCATTGAACATCAACAACAACATTAAATAGTTAACAAGTTTGAACAAGTTTCACAATTAAATACTTCAACTTCAACATTAACATCAATGTTAAATACAGCAGCTCAGAGGCATCTCCTATGCATGAAATTTGAAGTGCCTTCCAACTCTTCATGGCCATCCAAACCCTGAAAAAAAAACAGCACCAACACTATACTTCAGTAGGACAAAATAAGCACCAAAACCAGCATTACAGCAGCACATAATCAGCACCAAAAACAGCATTTTAGCAGCACAAAATCAGCAACAAAAGTACCAAATCAGCAGCAAAAGTACCTCAGTATGCAGCAGCAAATTATTTGTTGGCCGAGAACCTGTCTGTGAGCCTTGAGAATCTTCAAACCCAATGTCATACCCACCTTGAAGTAGTGTCATAAATGTTGGTTGTCCACAATATGCCAAATTGTTTGCCTACAATTCATTCATATTATATTACGATTCATAACAAGATGCAAATGAAAAATTAATTGACAAAACACAAATTACTTGGCTACAAATCTGACTCACATTATATGTGAGATATATTAATGGAGGAGGAATTGTACCACCCATGGCAACGGAATGAGGAGGAGGGGGAGCAAGAGGAGGATGAAGAGGAGTAACATTTTCATGAATACTTAAATCTCCTCCAATAGATAATGGAGAAGGTCTCACGGTTGGAGCAGCAACAGGTCTTGAAGAACTCAAAAATTGCGCACGGGACTTCTTTTTAAAGCTTGCTTGCAATGCCAGCTCACATGGACCTTTTATCCTTCTTTTGCCCTTACTAGTTGGATGCTTTTTCTTCAATCCTATTGGAATTTGCACAACATGATTGTTGTCTTCATGATTGTTGTCTTCTTGCTCACAGGTTTGAGGTTGATCATTAATACTTACTTCTTTTTCGGGACAAAAATGTGCATTTATCTTGCTTTCAACATGTGCACCTAATGCAGCTATTTGTGAACAACAAAAATCATAACTTTCCTCAGTTTCAGCAGCTCTACATGCTATTGATCTAAATGCGGTCATCAATGTCTTATACTGTGAGGCTTGTTTGAATTTGACGTCTACTTGAATCTCATTCCCTAACTTGTCCGTCACAGCTTCTCCTCTTGCTTGTTTGGTCCACCTCTTCATAATGTATTGTGAAGGAATCTCTTTCAACTTCAATATTTCTCTCATAACCTTCAAATAGTGACTGCACAAAATCCCTTTCCTTTCAAACTTTGAACAACTACAAGCCAAAGAGCCATCCATCTCCATTTTCACTTTCCTTGCATTTTTCCCAATAGCATCAACAACTGTGTATAGGCTACAACCATCAATGTATTCAATTGCTTGTATGTCTGATTCAACAGAAAGAAAATACTCATCTTGAAACTCCTCAACAATATTTTTAGTGTACACATTACCCATTTGACTCAACATTATGAATGACGCTCGCACCCTTGGCAACCTTTGGCATAAAGCATATCCAACTTCTAACTCCTTGTACCGCTTCTCACAAAGTACCCTTTCAAAATGCATGAAGAATTCATTTAAATTAAAATCAGAACGAATGTAATCCTTCAAAAATGCATTAAAAGATTCACTAAGTTGTGTTGTACTCATTCCCGCAGCCCATGTTGATCTAACATATGGCCAGCCCCATTTTTCCTTCACCCCAAAAATCAACTTCAACCAATGATTGTCATGAGCATCATATGTATCAAGTATTTCCCCCCACTTCATTTCCCATTCATTTTCGTCCTCAATATCAAACATGAATCTATTTAATACACCTTTCACCCCCTTATCTTGAAAGAGACAATTACCATGCTTTAATGCATTTTGCATCAAGTGCCAAGTGCACAAACGGTGACTCGTGTCAAGCATGACAATGGGTATGGCCTTAGCCATTGCAACATCTTGATCGGTAAACAAAGTTTTTGGTGCCTTTTTGGACATAGCCTCTAAAAAAGTTTGAAATAACCATACAAATGTTTCGGCAGTCTCATCATATAACAATGCAGCACCAAAGACAACTGTTTCTCTATGGTGATTAAATCCCACAAAAGATGCAAATGGCCTATGCTCTTCATTTAACTTGTAGGTAGTATCAAATGTAACTACATCGCCAAATTGGACATAATCCATGACCATTTGTGCATTGGCCCAAAACATATTCGTTATTTGCTCTTCATTGTCTAATTGGAAAGCATAAAAAAAAGATGGATTCTCCAAAGATTTTTGTTGAAAGTATTGCAACACATTACCTACTTCCCCATACGCTAAACTTTTTTGTCTTTTGGTTCTCAAGTAATTTTTTTGATCTAATTTCATAAAACCAAGAGACTACTACCCTCCAGCTTCCCTACCCATCAGTTCAAAAGACTGCCCTAAACGAAGACCAGACTCTGAGGCTAAGTCTAACTCAATTGCTTGGGTATCTGATATCTTTCTTTGCGATGGCAACATATGGGCACAATCAAGAGATACAAGTTCATGGTTGTGTTTTTCTTTGAAATCAATCACAACAAATTTCCCACTATTGACATCCAATTTAACAAAAAGTCGGGCCTCACAACCAGTCCTAGTTTCAGCTCTAGGGGTTTTTGTCAATGGGTCTCGCTTGTCAACCTTCCGAAATCCCTCTTTGTTGTAAACCAAATTTCTAGAAATAATTTGTTTTGTTAACTTGTTCTTCTTACAATATTCCCTTCTTATGCTAAATCCCATTCTTCCTCCATATGCATTATAAAAATCGTACGCACTTTCTTCCGAATCAAAGGTCATTCCTACTTTTGGCTTCCAACCACAATCATTGTCAGGTTCCATATCCATATAAAAATGCAACTGAAAAGTAGAGGCAATCAAATGAGAGAACAATAATTAGAAACATTACTTAAATGAACTTATAGCTTCATTCAACCACAATCATTTTTTTTATTGTTCTTCATTACCTCCAATTACAAAGAAGTGCAGGTCTTGAATGAACTTATAGACAACAATATGTCAATGGTTTAGGTGATTTTTATATCTTCCTTGTATTAATCTGTTGTTTCAAGAGTTAAAAACTTAGGGAGATGGATTACAGAACATAAGTCATTCTCTTGGTTATTGAGGTTAATGAAGTAGATAGTGGAAGTCTTGTGACATGTTCCACTCACAACAGAACAATGACAGCAAACAAATTCAAGCCTAACTAGTATCCTTCCTAACTAGTTAATGTATTGTTCCCATTAATTATTATCAAAACCTAACTAGTTTTAGATGAATCATGGTTGCATTAAACAAATTCAAGCAAATACCCAACACTAGAGCCTAAGCTTTTTTTCCCATTGTATTGTTTCCACTGATTATTATCAAAACGTAATGAGTTTTGAAACAAAACATAATGAGTTTTCAGGAGTTAAAAACTTAGGGAGATGGATTACAGAACATAAGTCATTCTCTTGGTTATTGAGGTTAATGAAGTAGATAGTGGAAGTCTTGTGACATGTTCCACTCACAACAGAACAATGACAACAAACAAATTCAAGCCTAACTAGTATCCTTCCTAACTAGTTAATGTATTGTTCCCATTAATTATTATCAAAACCTAACTAGTTTTAGATGAATCATGGCTGCATTAAACAAATTCAAGCAAATACCCAACATTAGAGCCTAAGCTTTTTTTCCCATTGTATTGTTTCCACTGATTATTATCAAAATGTAATGAGTTTTTAAACAAATTCAAGCAAATGAACAACACTAGAGCTCAGCCATGACAAACAATGTTCCTTAATGTTCCTTAATAACAATGTTCCTTAATGTTCCTTAAAAACGTAATCAATTTTTAATCAGTTTTTTTACTCCACAGGAAGTTCCTTAATGTTCCTTAATAACAATGTTGCCCAGCCATGACAAAGATTACCTTCAGTTGATGACGAAGTGGAGCTCTGGTTCGCCGGAGCTTGGTTCACCGTCGATGTTCACCGTTGATCGTTCAAGTTGATTTGCCGTTGACTTCGCCAATCGCCAGAGCTTGGAAGAAGGAGGGAAAAAGAGCTTCGAAGAGGAGGGAAAATGGAATGGGAGGGAAGCTTTGTGCTGGCACCGACAATCGTTCAAGTTGATTTGCCGTCGACTTCGCCAATCGCCAGAGCTTGGAAGAAGGAAGGAAAAAGAGCTTCGAAGAGGAGGGAAAATGGAATGGGAGGGAAGCTTTGTGCTGGGTCGAAAATCAGAAATTCAAATTTGTTTTTTTTTTTTTTTCTGAGCCGTAGATCTTAAAAGGGCCACGTGGCCAAATCGTGACCCTTGACCGGAGGACAGGAGGGAGTTTTGGCTGGAGAGGATCCGAACTCGGGGCTATGTGGCCGTTTGGTAGAACTTATTTATAGTTTAAATCAGCTTATAACTTAAAATAAGTCATATTAGAGTGTTTGGTAAAAATTATGAGGGATGAATTATGGCTTAATTTAAGCCATTTCACGCATAATTTGTTAAGTGGGCTAAGAGGTGCTTTTCCAAACTGATTATGCGCGCAGCTGAGCCTTAAGGTGTATAATGACTTAAATGCCCCTCACCATTTCAAGTTATTACCAGTGTGACACGTATATAAACCAAACATAACTCATTTATGTCTCTCTCACACCTTTGAGAGGCGATTTCCGGCGAAAGGGAGGCGATTTTCGACCAACCTAGCTCTCTGAAACCCTAGCGCTCTCTCTCTCTCTGTTTGTGTTCGATTCAGATCGATGAGAGTGGCAATCATCGCCTTAGAGAGGCATCGTGATCGCGATCTGAAGGCAAATCGACAGTCTTGATCAATCGACAGCCTGGATCCACTGCCGTCATCGCGATCTGAAAACCCTACGCATTGCGATCTGCCGTCGTGAGAGAAGAGGTGTCAGAGGCGGTGGTTGTTCAGGCCGTCATCTCTCTCTCTCTCTCTCTCTCGCTGTTCAGGCGATGGTTGCTCAGGTCGACGGCACTCCCTTTCTGCCGTTCTAGATCGCGGTGGTGGCTAGGGTTCAGACCACCGGCGTACGGATGGTTCATGAGGAAGAAAGAGAAGAAAAAAAATAAAAAATAAAAACAAAAATAAATTTATTTGGTAATTTCTTTACCAATTAAAAACAAAAATAATCAATTAAAATAAATTTATTTCGATTAATATCAATAAATAATAATTAAAAACAAAATAATAAAAATAATAATTAAAAACAAAAATAAATTTATTTGGTAATTTCTTTACCAATTAAAAACAAAAATATATTAACTTTTATTACTGAAATAGTTTTTGGTATTGAAATAATAATATAAAAAAAATTGTTCTAATTGATACTAATGAAAACAAAACAAAATAATAAAAAATGAAAACAATGATTTTTGCAAACAAAATTAACAATTGATTGAAATAAAATAATATGTAATGACATCACAACATTAATTGAAATAATTGATACCATTAAAAATTTTAGTATTAATTGATGCTAATTAAGCCATTAATTTTATACTAATTGATAAAGAATAATAATAATATGAAAATAATAATAATAATAATTGATGGACAAATTGATACTAATTTTAATAATTGATGAACAAATTAATAATAATAATAATAATAATAATTAATAATTGATACTAATTTTAATAATTGATGAGCAATTGATAATTTTTATACTAAAATCACAATTAATAATAATAATAAAGAAAAGAAATACAGAGAAAGAAGAGAATTGATAATTTTAATAATTTTGATAATGAATATATGAAAGATAATATGTAATGAAATCACAACATTAATATAAATTAGAACAAGAATATTAATTTTAATGAATTAATAAATTTAAAAAAATTAACAAAGAAAGAAGAGAAGAAAAAAAAATTTAAAAAAAGAAAAGAAAAGAAAATAAAATGAAAAAGAAAAAGAGAAAAATGTATTATAAATGAAATTACAAATTTTATATCTTATAAGGGAAAAAATGACAATTATACAGAAAAAAGCTATTTTACAACTTATTTACCAAACACTACTCTGCTGCTTAAATCCATAATCCCACAACTGCACCAAACAGGTTACCAGCTTTTGTTCACAGCTGTAAGTTATAATTTTAAGCTATAATCTATAATCACTTTCCCACAGCTCTACCAAATAGGGCCTATGTGCGGAACGGTCTAGGTCGAGTTTGCCCTTCATCCATCATTCGATTAAACCTATTCGGGTTGGGAATTTGTCAAACCAATTTCGACTAAATGTTGGTTCGAAATAGTCCGTTCATCTTTTTCGATTTATCAATGGAGTTCGGTCGATTTCAAAAATACAAGAAGCAACTACAGATTCAATTGAAGAAGAGTTTGAATAGAAAAAGAACAAAAGATATACATACAAACAATAATTGTACCAACAAAATCAAAACACAAACTCATAGATCACTTGATCTAACATGGAGTAATTTAAAAAACAAAGTCAAAATACCTACCAATCGAGTGTCACAACAAAACTCAACCTGAAGATCTCATATCCATGTTCGAAAGAAAAAAGAAAAAAACAACTTGTCCGAGTTTGATTTTTGACCAAAATTACCTTCTTTGTAGCCCTTTACTTTCAAAAATGCTATCGTCCTTCCCTGCTTAGTAATCGCCATGGTTGAGATAGAAGAGCAGTGAGGGAGTAACAGATGGAGTGTGAGAGGTATGGTTCAGGGAGAGGGAGAGGGAGAGAGAGAGAGAGAACTTGTCTGAGTTTGATTTTTGACCAAAATTACTCCATTGTCCAAGAGAAATTTGTCTATCGCTCACTCTTTGCAGGTACGACTAGCTTCACGCTTGACAAAGAATATCTATTGGCAAGCAGTCATTGTGGTAATTTAGAATCCTATTATCTTCCTCTTCATTTTAAATTTGGTAACTTCTTAGTTATAATTTATCTGGTATCGTTTAGAAATTTGTTCTTCCATAATGAAGGGTACTATTTTTTCTTTATCTATTTATGTATAAGCGTGTATATATGCATGTGGTTGGGGTGGGTGAAAACACATTTTATGTCAATTATTAGTATGTTCTAATGAAATTTTTTAGTGTGTGTTGTGATGGAAAAAAATGAGTCTTTAGGGTTGTTTAAAATCAAATCAATTTAAGAGTGGACATTAAACTAAAATTGAACCTAGAAGACTTCAGTGACAGATTTCCGTGAACATCCTTGGAGTTGATCTTGAAGAAAATTTGGTGAGTTTAAAGACTTGGAACTTGGAAGGCCTTTCCTCCATCCCCTTTCCATCTCCTCTCTTTCATTTGTGATTTAAAGCTTCATAATATACAAAAATAATCTATTCTCTTGCACTAGAAGTATGTTAGGGATTTTTTCCACTTATTTTATTAGTATGATTTACGTTGTAATTTCATGTCGTTCTACCTCTATCTTCTATTCCATGATTCATGAGCTCTATTTGTTGATTTGTTAACAAAATTGGTAGAAGGGCATATTAGGATTTATATTCTTGAAAATGGAATCCATGCCTAGAATTTATTATTTTGAGTTCTAATCTTAAAAAGTGTACTCCTTAGTAGATTTGGAGACTTTTTATGTACACATCATCATCTTTAATTAATATTGGAAAAATATCAAAGTGAATTTTTTTTTGGAAAAACTTGATTTTTGTATAGCTTAATCTCGCTTATGGTAATCTAAAAATATAACACTTTGGGATAGATTTGGAATTTGCATAAATTTTTGTATCATTTTTTAAGCTACTAGTTTTCCTATTTTCAGGTATTTTTGCAATATTTTATGTGAATATATGTGTTTCTTGAATTATTTAATGAAGTTGGGTATAAAAAGGCCAAATTGTAATTTTTGCCCATTAGGAGCAAAATGGTAAATTGGAGCCCTAATGGCACTTTGGTCATTTTGCAATTAGAATAAGGGAAATTCTATTCACACACCACAAGAAATCTCAGTACATGTCATTTGTTTTGTTTGGATATAAATTTTCGAACAAAAGGCAAATATTTGGACATAAATTAATGAACAAAAATAATTTGTTCAAATATATATTCCATTTAGCTGTTTATGTCCAAAAAAATTGCTTTTTGTTCACAAGTTTATATCTGAACATTTGACTTTTGTTTAATAATCTATATCTGAAAGATATAAATATTGTGTATTGAAATTTTTTATATGTGTAAATAGAATTACCTTTAGAATAAATTGGTAAATAGTTCATAAAGATAAAATGGTAAAATTGGCCTTACATTTCGGTAAATTAGTCAGTCCCAAGGGGATTTTAGTAATTTTAGCAGTGAAGGCATTTTGGTAAAATTGACTAAATTTGGACATCTTAGTAATTTTAGCCTTGAGGGCAGGGAAATGCTATTTCCACACACCTGATTAGCTCAGGGCACACACTGAATGAAATATTAATTTACTGACAATTATATCCTAAATAGAAATTACCATAATAGACATCCAAGAACACTCATAATATTATATAGAAAAATTTTCTGTACACATCTTTTAAGAACAAAAAAATCTCAATATACATCTTTTGAATTAAAAAAATTAAACTCTAATTTTTCCATTGCTGTCACTTTACTTGTTACACACTTTATACTCCTCTATTGCTTGCAAAGTAATTCTCTCAAAACATCTCTCATATTGCTTTAATCTCTAGGTTTATACTTTATTATTTACATCGCTTAGTTATTAGTTCTACAATTTTTACTTGATTTTTATATGGAAGAGTTGCAAACCTATGGAAGTTCAAACTCAAGCAAAAATATATCCGGTGATAGCAAAATCAATGATGAAAATGTTAGTTTTTTCGTGTAGTAAATTTTTTTTTTAGTCGGATAGTTAGTGTTGAATTTTATCAATATATTCGGAAATCAACTTCCGAAATACTATTTATATTTCGATATACAAGTTCTGAATTTTTTTTAATATTTTTTTATACTTAAATTCTGACTATTTTAATTTATTTCGGTATTAAAGTGCCGAATTTTCTTATTTTTTTGGGCTATATAGTGCTGAATTGTTTAATTATGTTCGTCTTTGTAGTGCCGAGTTATTTCATTATTTTTGGCCCTGTAGTGCCGATTTTTTTTTTTATAATTTTTTTCGACTCTATACAATCGAATGAAAATTGTTTTTCCCCCTTTTTCAGATGGCATACACTGAAGAAACTGAGGTTCGATTGGATATTATGGTGGATTGTACTAGTCATTTTATAGCTAAACAGGTAACCTTCAATATGAAATTCGTAAGTTCATAATTTTTATTAATTAGTTTGTTAGTTTGTTCTTATGAAAGTTATGTGACATTATATATAGGTTTTTCGACAACAAAGATGAATTGCTCACTTGTGTACGTGATATTGGAAGGACAAATGGCTTTGTTATTATTATAATGACGTTAGACTATGGTGGCGGTTGTAAGAGACTAAGAATTTATCTTGCTTGTGAGTGGAGTGAGAAGTATAGATCGCGTAAAAAGTTGAAAGATGGCTCAAAAGACTTATTGAGACAAATTGGTACGAAGAAGTGCGAATGTCCATTTGATTTGAGGGCATTTATGTTGAAAACAAACGATGAATAGACATTGAATGCAGTTTGCAGACTGCATAATCATCCAGCTGCGGAGCATCTCCAACGATATTCATATGCAAAGAGATTGTCAGCTAATGAAAAGTCGCTGTTAGTAGATATGTCAAGGAGCCTAGTAAGACTAAAACAGATACTCATTACACTCAAATAGAGGGATGCCCTTAATATGAACACAATGAAGACAGTTTACAATGTACGACATTGATGTAGGGTTCTACAGAAAGCTGGTAAATCCTAGATGCAACAACTATTGGGTGAATTAGCGAAACATAAGTACATTGAGTGTCATCGATGTGAGGAAGGCTCTATAACCGTCACAGAATTGTTTTGAGCACATCCAGTGAGTTTGGATTTGCTTCGTACGTTCTCCCGTGTGTCGATTATGGATTGCACATATAAGACGAATAGATATCGGCTTCCTCTTCTTGAAATTGTGGGAGTGACATCAACTCATATGACATTTTCCGTTGCTATCGCATACTTGCAAACTAAGCGGGTTGATAGTTATGCATGGGCGTTACAAACTTTGCGTGATCTTATGGATGACAGTGTTTTACCTGAACTCATTGTCACACACAGAGAGCTTGCTTTGATAAATGCCATTGACAACACCTTTCTGAATGCTCGACATTTGTTATGTTGTTTGCATATTAATGAGAAGGTATTTGCAAAATGCAAGAAAATGTTTGAGACAAAAGAAAAATGGGAGAAGTTTAACACTGTATGGAACTATTTGGTATTGTCATCGACTGAAGAGGAATACAATGATCACCTTGCAATACTGCATAAGGATTTCAGTAACTATTCAGAGGCAATCAAATATGTTACTGTGAGTTGGTTGAATCCGTATCAAGAAAAATTCATTGCTGTACATATAGACATGTGTATGCATTTTGGCAATGTTACAACCAATTGGTAATATTTGTTTTTTTAAAATTTCTTATAAATGATATTGTTATTTTTAATTCGTATGCTTGACTATTTTTGTTTACATCCATATGAATAGGGTAGAGAGTGCTCATGCTAGATTGAAGAGGCAATTAGGTTCAAGTCAAATGATATTTGAGATTTCATTTGAAAAAATACATTGTCTACTTGAGTTGCAGCACATTCAAGTAAAAGCATCATTCGAGAAGAGTTTGACAACTGTGCAACATCAATTCAAACCTTCTCAATTTAGAGAGCTCCGGGGTAATGTGTCTATTTGTGCATTGGAGTACGTGTTGGCAGAGAGTAAGAAAGCAAATTCAATTGGAATTGATGTTACAGCATGTGGGTGTGTTCTTAGGCACACACATGGTTTAACTTATGCTCACAAGATTGCAGATTACATGAGACAAGGCCGTCCTATTCCACTCAGTAGCATACATGTACATTGGACGCGACTTACTATATATGTGCGTAATCTGAATGTTGAGATATTGGAATTGACTTGTATCCCATAACTTGAGATGATTTTGAAGCGGTTCAATGAGTCTGATATTGCTACACAATTGGATATGTTGATGAAGTTGAGAAAAATTGTAAATCCAACGAACACTTTTCTTATTAAGCCTGATGTGAAGCCTAATCTACGTTGAGGACATAAGAAAATTGATATATCTTGTCGTCGTGACCCATGTGCATTTGAGTTGGTTGACGATAGCCATGATAACCAGAGCACATCTGCTTCCAGTCAGTCAAAGAAAAAGAAAGCTTCGAAAGTGCATGAGAAGAAGCAAAATGTGAAGACAAAGACATATCGTACAAGAACAAGTTTACCAAGTGCATTTGCTGGTGACTTCCCACCTATGTTAATACCATTCATAAAGTTGATGAAGGATGGTAGATAGTGATGGGAATTGTGGTTTTAGAGCTATTGCGGGTTTACTTGATCTTGGAAAGAATGACTGGGTGCAAGTTAGGCGTGATCTGCTACATGAATTGAATAATCACAAAGATGAATACGTCATACTATACGGGTCCCATGAGAGGGTTGAGAAGCTGACACACATCCTTTTATATTTTGAAGATAGCCCATGCTTTGATTGTTGGATGACTATGCCTGACATGGGGCATCTTATTGCATCATTTTATAATGTAGTCTTGTACCACTTGTCATTGCAACAGTGCCTCACTTTTATACATTTGAGATCACCGCTAGTAACCCTAGCTGATCGTCGTGAGATTGCCATTGGATTTGTCAATGGAAATCATTTTGTGCAGGTATAACTTATGAAAATAACCTAACATTGTTGTTTAATATTTGTGTAATTGCAAATTTGATGGATTCAGTAAAAATATGTAATTTTTTGGATGTAGATGAATGCATTTTTGGAGGCCGGTCATCCAGTTCTTTTCATTGCTGTGCTTTGTCAAGTTCACCATCACCCTTGTGCATTAGAATGGGAGAATGCATATGTTAGCCGCGTTCAACAATTCAAAGACAACATAGGACCTAATGTTGCTACTCGCGAGACATTTGATGTAGTTGACATAGATTGATATATTAGAGAGCAGTCATGAGAGGTTTAAGACATTAGTTTTATGATTTACTAGCATGAGGTAATGAGATGGATATCATTTTGCCATTAGATTTTGTAATGGTCATTTTTTAAAAAAAGAATATCATATGAGTTATAGTTCTCTAATTTATGGAATAGATGTCATAATTTTTACATTGTCTGAACACAAAACATAATGAAAATAATATTAACCAAGTGCAAATACTATTAAAAAGTAATAATATTAAACAACAAGTATCTAAAAAGAAATAATAATATTAACTAGTAGTTCAAGCCATCCACACCATCATAAACTATATGTCTCCTTTTACATAATCCAAAAAGCACATAATTGAAAGACAATAATAATATTTGTTTCCTTATACATCCACCAACACCATCACAAACTACTTGTGCTAACATTATGAACTACTATCAACTACGTAACCGATGAGTGTAATGTGCTCCAAAACGATGTGTAATGAAAGAGATGGGTGCAGATCGACCTTGAGCAGATGTGTTGGGCTCAATTTCACTAATGTTCTGATCTTAAAGAAGCTGTTCAATTGCATCAATTGCGTAGCAAAGTCTATTAGAATGTTGAACATTGTCCTCATAGCCAGCCTCAATGAAATGATGAGTAATCTGATATATCTGTGACATATGCTGCATTACGAGAACAAATACAACATTATATACAAACCTATAATAGTTTACATAAATAATTTGTAATGTAAATGAAAAAAAAAAGTACATGTGTGTCTTGGCTAGGATACTGATATATTTGGGTCCACTTGAGAACGACGCGCTAGGTTTTGAACATACATATGGGTAATGGTTTGGTACCAATCCATGTAAGCAGGAACACAATCCCAAGGTTGCCGTACCGGTGTACTCTTCCTCCGATCAGATAACACATGGTTGTCCTATGCCTCCCAAATGATGTCCAAGTATGCATACATAACATTGTAGCATGGAGCTGTGGCTCCTCGAGAAGCACACATAGGGCCAAGTGGCGGATTAGGGATTATCTGCACTCTGCCAAACTATCTCAAAACTCTATAAGGGTGATATGTGTAGACACCCCATTTTTGACTGCCTTTAAGACTTGGACGCGACTGATGGTTTACATGATGGAGAAAGGTGTGCAGGGGAAAGGTTCAGTTTCTTCGGCAAGGAGAGAGTTAAAGCTCAACTTCATACCCCTTTTTGGACCAAAACAATCTTGATCAAAAGATTTTAGACCTTAAAACCCTCTCTTTCAAAACGTTTTTGAAATAAAGTTTTTACGATGTTCCGAGGCTTGCATTTTGTAAAATGTTGCGCTTTTCGGTAAATCGAGCAAGGACAAAGTGGAAATAAATGAAAGAGAGATGAAATCTTTGAAAAATATTTCAAAACACCTTACTTAGGGGTTTGGATTCGAAGAAAAGAGGAGAAGAGGGAAGAAATCCAGTTGGGGGAGAAAATGGGCATGAACCGTTAAGAAAGAGTCGAACAACCCTCGCCGAATTGGGCCTATTCATTTGCATACTTGGAATCAAGCTATGAGGCCACCGCCGTTGGAAATAATACTTCTGGGGCTTCATTTTTCACTCAAGAATCTCCTAAATCCAATTCCGGACGGGGGAGATATAGTTGATTAAAGTAGGGTATCACTCCGGTTGGACCGAAATCTGCGTGGCTTCACCAAAAAGGGCATAACTGTTTCCACAGGAGGAATTTTAATGCAAGGTTTGCACCATTGGAAAGATAACTTCCGGGGCTTCAATTTGAACAGTTGAAAGGCCACCATTGGACCTCCCTACCACTGACCGGCCACCTTTCTTTCCGGTAGACCCATTTTTTTGTCCTGAAAAGTAGCAGGCCAGCCAGAAAATGTAGCAGGTCGGCCACTTACCTAGTTGGATGAACTTTTTTGCCCTTTTGATCTGGCCGGCCATGACCCCCTCCCCAAGTGTGTTCTAGATGTGCAATTTGTTTTCCCCTAGGCCTTATGCCCGAGGGTCAACCTTTTGGGGGGAAATTTGAATTGTTTTCCCCCCCCATTTTTCCCCCCTTTTTTTTCCACTCCTTTGTCTACAAAACCAGCAGCTCCAGCTGCATTTCAGGAGGTTAGAAAAATTTGGTTTAAGGCTCTTGTATTATATATATATATATATATATCTCTCTCTCTCTCTCTCTATTCCAAGCTCCAAAACCCCAAACCCTACACCATTTCTACACCACCTCATAGCACCACACCCCCATCCTCCATTCCAGCAGCTTGAGGCTGATTTCCAGAGGTGAAGAACTCCCAAACTTGGCTCAAAGGTTGTTGGAGCATTGGTCTACAAGGGTGAGTCACTTTCTTCCCTTTTCTAGTCTTTTTTTGCTTTGTATATAAGCCTTAGTTGCTTGCATTTTTGGGCTCTAACCCTAACTGAAAATAGCATTATTTTGAGCTCATTTTCATGTTTGTTTGAGGGCCTCTCCCTGTTTGAGGCTTCCTTTTTACACTTGCTTCTTTACCTCTCTTGTATGCCTCTTTCTTGCATAGTATTTTTGGCCTATTTGTAAACTGTTTTGAGCTTGGTTATAAACTGTGAAGTGGCTTATTTTGAGCCCTTCTTCAACATTTTTGAAGGTCTCTTCACTTTTTGAGGCTTCCTTTTGTCACTTGCCTCTTTATCCCTCTTTTGGCCTCATTTTTGCATGTTTTGTTAACCCCTTGTGCTTATATTTTTGGGCTCTGGTCTGAATTGTAAATAGACTTATTTTGACCCCCTCTTTATGTTTGATCAAGGGTCCTTTGCTGTTTGAGGCTCCTTTTTTGCTCTTTGTGTTTAAACCTCTTTTTAGGCCTTATTTTGCATAGTACTTTAAGCTTGCATGTGCACTGTTTTGGGTTTGGTCACTAACTGTAAAATATCATATTTTGGGCCCCTCTTCAACTTTTTTGAAGGGCCCTCCTCTGTTTGAGGCCAGCAACCATCACTTGCTTCTTTGTCTCCCTTTTGGCCCATTTCTTGCACATTAGTTTAGCCATACTTGTGTTTGTTTTTGTGACTTGTTGTAAACTGTAAAGTGCTTCATTTTGAGCCCCTCTTCAACTTTGTTGAAGGGATCTTGGCCATTTAGGTCCAGAAGCTGCTACTTGCTTCATTATCTCTCTTTTGGGGCCTTTTTTGCATGTTAACTTAGCCCTATTTGTGTTCACCTTTTGGCCTTGCTCAAAAATGTAAATATGCTTGTTTTGGGACTTTCTTGATTCTGTCTTCACACTTTGTGTTCAAATAATGCATGCTTTGCATAGCCATAGGTCATTCCATGTACCTAATTTCATGTTTCGGGTCTCATTTCATGCATCGGGTGCCATGTTTCCATGTTTCGGGATCATTTTGTATCACATTTCAGTGCTGAAACTTTCATGTTTGTATGCCATATTTCGTGCCTTGCCATGCCTTGTTAGAGTGGCATTTGTGCCTTAGGATCGGTCCTCGGTTTGCGTGCATGTGTACACGCATTTCGAGTGTCTCATTTTTCATCTCATGGCCTCTGATGTGAGTGTGGTTGAGGTCCACTCACGTTGGTGTAAGCCCATATTGCATTGTGTATGCCATTTCATTTCATAGCATTGTGTATGCTAGGCCGTATGTTAGCGCATTGTGTATGCCATGTTACCTCGTGCATCGTGTATGCCATTTCCTAGCAATGTGCATGATAAGTTGTATCTTAGTTGCATTTCATGCATGTCATGCATATTGCATTGTGTTGGGGATAGGAGTTAGCCCGAGCACGGGAAACGAGGGGCGTTTCGTACTTCGAGTGACGGAACGTGTTTCAATTCCCAATCACCGACACTCCGGATTATCCATGATGGAGTTTAGGTTTTGTTGTG
Source organism: Camellia sinensis (assembly GCF_055761805.1). Classification (NCBI taxonomy): domain Eukaryota; kingdom Viridiplantae; phylum Streptophyta; class Magnoliopsida; order Ericales; family Theaceae; genus Camellia; species Camellia sinensis. The sequence goes on along the minus strand of NC_138961.1, from coordinate 133,340,052 downwards.
TTTATATGTGCATTCATTTCATATTGAGTCGTGCAATTCGACTCCTCGGCCATCATGCATCGATATGCGTGATTGGTGGCACGAGAATCGAGGCATGCATACATTTATGAAAATACATTGCCATGCCCTTTTCCTGCTCTCTGTTGCAGCAAATCAAGAATCAGTAGCCTTTCAAAAGCCTTGCACAGCATTCCGGTATCAATCGCAAACAGAGGCTAATTGGGGCATCGCAGTGGATTTCCGTGCCAAGCAACCCGGACATGCATCATTTATCATCCGAAGCAGCATCGAGGCAGTCCCTAGCTTGCATGCTAGTTTACAGCTTACCTAGTTTAATTTGTTAATTAATTAGGATTTTGTAATTATTTGGACTGTAATATTCATTTGGGACTGTATATTATTTTATTCGGACCCTCCGAGTGAGGGCACAACTGTAATAAGTGTGCGTGTGTGTGATGTATGTCTTCCAACCCCACGTCTTTCTCCCTTTTATTTACCCGCTTATGATGGTTAGATTAGGGCATGTTTCAATTAGCATACAGTATGATAGCATGTTTGCATTCATTCATCTGTTTTGCATGCACCGGGCTCGGCACATCATACTAACTGCATTGTATTTTCAATTTCAAGTTGAATACATGTTAGCTGTAGCATTTCATATGCCATGTTTAGAATGGCTGAGCCTGCTATAGTTGCATTTTTGCATGTGTTGCATTAGGCATTTCTGTATAATTAGGATCATGCATGGATTTCTAATTAGCTTCTGTTTTGGCTTGGAGTACTCAGTAAGTTTTATGCTTTAGCATCCTTGCATGCGTGTGAGTGACTGCCATGAATAGCATGCTTTCCATGAGGCTATGTGCTTATATGATATAACTGCCTGAATGCCTGTGGGTGAAGGTTGGGTTATTTGGATTGGAACAATTCATCAAATGTGTGTTTTAAGCCCTCTAAATAGTGGCAAAATCATATTTTCTAAGCCCAGCCGAGGGTGGCAAATCCACGTCTTAGCCTACTTGCGAGTAGCACCATCAAACCATCTTTCAAAAACAAACACGAAATGTTTTGTTCCAATTCAGGCGACCCGGTCTATACTTGTATGTTGTGCACATCACATAGTAAACCTAGGCTAAAAAATCGGAATAAGAACACACAATGTTTTTAAAACTTGATATCATGGTTAGTAGAGGCCGATCTTTGATCAGGCGAGCGGGGGTGCTCACGAAGTGACCTTCCCCAATCGTACCCAAGTTTTCGAGCCGAGGCAACTTTGGTGATGACGGACACGTGGCCTTAGGCAACGAGTCAGGGTTTCCTAAATTTCCCAAAATAAAATATTTAGGTGGCGACTCTGTATCTGGCAATGCAGTCCATGTTTGGCACTTCTTTTCTAAAAATCTGTTTTCTCAAAACGATTTGTCGGATTTGGACTCTTTGGTTCAGATTAAGAACTGTGACATTTGAGAGTCCTGAACTGTAGTGAGCCCAATATCGAACGGAACGGGGGGACTCGTTCCTCCCGGGGCGTTCGGGGACGTCTACAATATGATTCAACTACTTCCAGACATTTTAGGCAACCGAGGTAGAACGTAATTAGGTGACATGGATGAACATCTCTGCAACTCTGGTACGGGTCCAAAATAACCTACAAACAATAACAACTGTAAATTTTGTATGATATAGAGTTTCAAATTTTGAAAGACTTTTTAACATACATCATGTACGCCCAACCTATCAAGCTCCACTTGAAAAGCTTGCAATTGTGTCTCTTCACCAGACTCTTTGAGAAGTCCAACTGTAAACATGTGGCATATCTCGAGTGTAATTCATATTCAAGTATGGTTGGAATCTACAAAAATGCTCATAGATCCATCCCTCAAGGAGTGTCATGTAACCGGCTATTTGTTTCACTCCGGACTTGCTAGCATACCCCATCTGTCTATATAAGTATGCCAATGCAGCAGCACCCCAAGCATATGAAGATACAATCGTCAAATCGGACAACAAACTCAAATAAACAACGGGGACGTTCGTACCAGTCTTGTTACTGAAAAGTTGACAACCCAACAAAAATAGCAAGTATGCTCTACCTGCACATGATATTCTTTCCATTGAATCATTGTCTATGACATTATGAAAGTGTGCCCTCAACCACTCAAGCCTCATTGAATTATCTCCAGCACTACACATCTCATGCCTGACCTCTTGCTCATCAATTTCCAAGGTATTGTACGCACGCTAATATATTTGCCTACAATGGGAAGCCCTAAAATAGTGGGGACATCGTCCAATGTGATAGTCATCTCTCCAACAGTCAAATGGAAAGTGTTTGTTTTCAGTTGCCATCTCTCAACAAAACTAGACACTACAATTTTGTTGACAAAACGGTATGTGCAACGAGCTAAGTGTGCAAGTCCTGATATCTTCACAATGTTTACAAATGTAGCGTTGTTTCCTTGTTCCCACCACGGCTACGAATGAATCTTAGACGAGTGATTATGACACTTCAAGGGTCCCCTTTCATCAGCACCATTCCAAATAGCTGTGGTAACATGACTTTTAAAACTTTTAAGGATTGATGGATCAATTGGCCCTCCCGAAAATGGTTGAGTAAGGATATCTTCATTAACAATGTCAGCATCATCACAAGTAGGGTAATCATCCATAGTGATATCATCCATAATTGGTGCATCATGTCACTACAAGAAAAAGCATTTTTGGCGACTAAAACTTCATTTTTCGTCGCTGAAAGTAGTAGAATTGGCGACTAAAATGGAATTAGGCGCCAAAATTGAACACTTTTGCCGACTAAAAGAGTTTAGTCGCCGAATACAGGGGTTTTAGCGACTAAAAGGCAGTTTAGTCGCCGAATGTAGGGGTTTTAGCGACTAAAGGTTGTTTAGTAGCCAAAAGTGACAGTTTTTGGCGACTAAAATAATTTTGTAGTCAAAAGTGATGGTTTTGGTGACTAAAAAACATTTTCGTCGCCGATTATAGGTGTTTTGCCAACTAAAAACAGATTAGTCACTGAAAATGAAGCTTTTTGGCTACAAAAAAAAAAAAATAGTAGCTAAAAACAGTCAATTGGCGACTAAAATTCAGTTTAGTAGCCAAAAGGGGACATTTTTGGCGACTAAAAACAGATTTAGTTGCCAAAACTGCTTATTTTTAATTTGAACTTATTTTTTTAGCGACAAAAAATTAATTAGTAGCCCAAAATAATAGAATTGGCGACTAAATAATGGATTTAGTCGCCAAAAGTGGCCTAAATTTTTTTTAATAAATAATTTATTTTTTACATAAATTATATTGAATAAAAATAATTATATTTATATATATAATTTTTATTAATACCGGTCAATATACTATATAAATAATATATATTGCATATATATTCATGTGATGTTGAAGTGGCATAGTGGAGGGAGTGTGTTGCTAAAGGTGTTGGCGGTTTGAATGTGGGAGAGGTTGGCAGTTCGAATCTCAGAAAAAGCAAAGAAATTGGTTCTTTTTTTTTTTTTTTTTCGCAGAAGGACCTTTGGCGACGAAAATTTTAGTCGCCAAAAGTGTTTATTTTGGGCGACTAAACCGTTTAGTCGGCGATTGATGGACTATTGGCGACTAAAAGATTAGTCGCCAAATGTGTGATTTTAAAAAGAGTAAATCACTATTGGCAACTAAAAAGTTGGTCGCTAAAGAGCTATTTTTTGCCGACTAAAAAACTTTTAGTCGCCAATACCTCCGGCGACCATATATACGCGACAAAAGGGGCGACTAAAAAAATTAGTCGCTGAAAGTAAAAACTCGACTTTCGGCGACTAAAAACGGACTTTTGGCGACTAAAAATTTAGTCGCCAAAAATGCTTTTTCTTGTAGTGTGTATAGGATCATCATCCATGGCAATGTGCACGTCATCATCATGCACTCGAGCACGTCTACGTCCATGTTCAGCATTTTGTAATTCACGGAGTCTTCTGTTCGAAGCTGTTATTAACCGAAATTAACTGGGACTAGAATCCATCTGCATAAGGAAAATTGTTCTGATCAACCCAATATAGCATATATAGTGAAAACACTAACAAATATAAAATGAAATAGTCAAATTACTGTCATCAACTAATATAGCAATAGCAACTACTTAAGCTAACAATATAATGTGAAAATACCAATACTTCACAGATTTTTGTTTCTATTATTATGCATTGAATTTCGCAAAAAAATAAAAAAAAAATACCCATAAAATAAAATTGTTGGAAAAGAACCTAAAGTAAAACCAATCTTGGTGGCTTATGTAACTTGGTGTAAATTATATATCATTAAAATAAAAATAAAAAACCATTCAGAAACTTCAACGCTGAACAAACACAAAGATTTCAGAAATCAAATGCCGAAAGTATTGCATTACTTCGGAACTATAGAACCGAAACAATGTATTAGATTCGGCAAACAAACTTCGAAAGTTTGTATTTCTTTCGAATCTAATTAGTCGAAATTCTACAATTTATTCGGTGATTAAGTTCCAAATTAAACAAACAAATTCGGACAACAAGTGCCGAGAGCTCCAAACCGTAAACAACAAGAGAAAAATCAATCAGTGTGTTTGGTTTGAGTTTTCTGGATTAAGTTTTTTGAAAACTGACTTTTTTGATTTTTCATGTTTTTTTGTTTTTAGTGAATATTTTTTAAATTTAAACATTTTTTTTACTTTTTTAGATGCACCTTACTTAGATATATCTAAAAAGTAAAAAATTTGTGAAAAAATATTTTAAAAAATTAATAAATACATAAAAATACAAAAAATGTATTGAATTCTTGTATTTTTTTTTGTATTTTTAGTATTTAGTGAATTTTTAAAAGATTTTGTTTACAATTTTTTTAGTTTTTAGGTGTATTTATGTTAGGTGTGTCTAAAAAGTAAAAAAATTGCTTAACATATTAAAAAAATTCAGTAAAAACAAAAAATCACGAAAAATAAGAAAGTAGAATTTTCTGAAAAGTGTTTTTTGAAAAATGGAAACAAGCAAGGTGATAGTTTTATGCCAATAGAGTGCAGTGATATCCGAAAATGGTAAATGTAATAACAAAATGATAAATGCAATAATAAAATGGAAAGATTTCTTACCTTAAACAAGGCTTTTCAATAGTTTTTAGTGGAGGTTCAATGGAGGTCTTCAATGGAGGTGAGGAAAGTTCAATTTTTTTTTTTTTGAACGAAAGTCCCCAGTTTGGTCTTCAGTTTTGTGGGTGGAACTAGAAATATGAATTAGGGTCAATAAAAGGGTGTGGATTTGAGGATAAAGTGTGTGTGTGAAGGATGTAATTGTAATTTCAAGGGTATAGATTGAGAAAATTAGTTACTAATCAAATTAATAGGCGTGTGCATTGAGAAAAGATTTACCTTGAGTTAATTAGGTGTGTGAAAATAAAATTTTCCTTGAGAGAATTCTGGTAAAATTAACAAGATTGTGAATATAAAATAAGAAAAAAGAAAATTAATGATAAATATATATATCCCCACCCCTAAGTTATTAAAGACAAGGGTGAAACTATATTTATTGAAAATTCATTGGTCAAAAAGATATTATCATCTATCTATTGAAATTTTTAATTTAACTTATCTATTCAAATATTTTTTTTTATCTGTTCAATTTTTTTTAATCTATATGTTCGAATTTGTATCTATTTGTTAAAATTTACCAATCCTCTTCTTTCTTTTTTTTTTTTCTTCTTTTTTTTTTTTTTTCCATTTGTTGAAATTCACCAATCTTATTTTTCTTATATGTTGAAATTCGCCAAGTTTATTTTTTCTATCCATCAAAATTAAACAAAAACAAACTGAATCTAATTTTTTCTATTTTATCTGTTCAATACAACAATGGTGATTCAAGGAAATAGGAAAGTTAAATTATCATTGAGCTTGAATCTATCTGTCAAAATTAAAGGCACAACTGTATATCAAATAAAGACACAACTGCATATCATCTTATTTAGTCCAACACCGTGCCCTGCAACCTTAAATGACTCCACTGCAAAAGCCTCCACTGAACCAGTAGACACGTGCATGTATTTGTGTATAAATTCATCAACAAAACTCAATAGATGAATTTCAACTAAAATAATAGCAAAACGAAATCAATTTCAATTTTACACTTGACATCGGATGCTATAGGCATACATGTTGGATTTATTTTTCTAGTGTGGCCCAATAGCCTACATATTTTCTACATGTTTTTAATTTATTTGGACTCCACAAATAGATAAAGCCAATATTTGAGATCAAGTTCAGTAATTAGAATTTTAATATAATCACTCTTCTAAGATAAGAAGGAAACCTTGATGGATTAGGAATTCTTCTGATAGAGTTTATCTGGCCCTCTTCTCTCCTCTATATAAGGATGGGTGACTCCCCTTCTTCTGATATTATTCCATCACTCTAAGTTTTATAGTCGTCCTAATAAAGTGAGAGACAGAGAGAAGAAGGTGAGCCAAGAATTAAAGGTTCAACTATTAGGGGTATTTTCTCAACTTCTCTAATTCAATGGCTGACAAAGGTATGTTCGTTTTATTCTTGAGTTGTATTGAATTCAAGATCCTGTAAAGTTTAATTCCGCATTATTATTATGGTTACATGTATTATTAAATCTTGCATGTGGTATCAGAGCTTTAGTTTGTGAATCAATACACCTTGGAATAATAATATATTTATGAATATTGTTATTATAGTTATAATTATTCATAACAACATATTTTTTGTTCATAAGGTTTGAACTCTCGGCATGTGTTGGTTATCTTGAATATACGCTGTATGTTCAACCTTGTAAGCTGCATGCCATATTTATTAGGCAGTGTCTGAATGGTACATCTAATCTCTTTCATATTCATTATGTATCAAAGAAACTCTTTTTGTGTTGTTAAAAGTCAAAGGTTGTGTAAAAGAAGATTTCATTCCTGATTTCTAAATCGTAACTAAGTATGCACATCATGGACTCCCTCACTCACTTTGTTTTGTGATATGTTAGGTGCAAACTTTTATGTAATTCTATATGCTGTTCATATGCATGTTTTGATTTATTATCAATTTTAGTGATAATAATTTTTATAATCATCATAATATGTTATTGAATTGAGTGTATTGCTTGCCGTTATGATAAAGTGCATAGATTAAAAGCAATTTTAGAATTTTGCTGAATCGTTCAGACTATTAAATAAATATATTTATTTGATTGTATCACATTAGAGGATTATGTTTTTGCTTTGTTTAATTATGCACACTTATTGTCTATTATTGTTAAATATTTATATATTTTCATGATTTAAAATTGATATCATGATATAATTTTATGACATTGAATATTAAATATTAAAGTGGTTAATTCATATTAGGTGTAATTCTTATTAACCATTATTTTAGATATTCATGATTGTTATAATACATATATAAATATTCCTGTTCATTCAGAGTTATTATTATTATATTGGTAATAGCAATCACATAAAAGAAATTTTAGAAATCATAAAAATAGTGATCTCATTAAAATTGTGATTGAATTAATGATAATTAAATAACTCAAAATTAATGAATAGAGAATATTGTTGGTTAGTTCCGTATTCATAGGGTTTACTAATTTAGTAGCTGCCAAAGTGGCCTAGATTTGTAAAACTTATGAATATAGAACTACATAAAAGAATTGTTAAAAAGGGTAACATTAAGGTCGATAATATTCTCAATTGCAGTTATAATTAGGAGATTGAGACTAGCCCAAAGGAGAGTCACTTTCAAATAATTATAAACTGGGTAGGATAATATAACTTATGTAATTTGACAGATTAGAATTGAATACCCAAAGGTAACATGACTAGCTGAAAAATTGCATAAATTACTTTAGACCTACATAAGTGATTCTTGACGAGTGGACAATAGATATACCTAAGTTTTTCCCAAAGGAAAGACTTATGTGATATCAATAGTTCATCGTAATTCTCAAAGCTTTAATATGTATATTGTTTATGCCTTTTTCCATGTTACTTATGAGATCTTGTGTTAATACCTCTTAAGATCTGTCAAAAAGATAGCTTGCTATCTAAGGTGGTTGGACTTAGAAGGAAGGCTATATTGACTCCTCCGACCTTCCTGGGATCTTACTTGGTTATTGACCAAAGGACTCTTTAGTGACATTATCCTAACGTTTAAAGTAAAATTTGGTTAAAGGCTGTTGAAGATCGACAAGCCACTTGCTAGCACTATTATGGCTGAATTAACAACAATGAAATATAATGGCCACCGAGGAGTTTAGGATCACATCCTCAATATGGCGACAAAGCTGCAAAGCTTAAAACTTTAGGAATGCAAGTTGATGAAACTTTCCTCGTGCAGTTTATTCTCAACTCACTTCCATCACAATACAGCGCATTCAAAATTCACTATAACACCAATAAAGATAAGTGAAATTTGAATGAGCTGACTGATATGTGTGTTCAGGAGGAAGTGAGGTTGAGGGAGGAAGGACGTCAAACTGCATTGGCTGTAACTCATGGAGCTATAAAGAAAAAGAAGGGTAAGTTTGTAAAATCAAAGAAAAATCCACCAAAGAAAAAGAATGAACCTGGGGAAGAAAATCAGGCTAAGAATGGTTTCACTGTCAAGTGCTACTTTTGTGGCAAGAAGGGACATGTGAAGAAAGACTGCAGCAAGCGAAAGGCTTGGTTCGAAAAGAAAGGTAAGAAATTTTCTTTTGTTTGTTATGAATCAAATCTTGCTGAAGTACCTTCTAATACGTGGTGGATTGACTCTGGGGCCACGACCCACATTACAAATGACATGCAGGGATACCTCTCAACCAGGAAACCGAAGGAAAGTGAAAGATTTGTCTATATGGGGAACCGTCTCAAAGCTGAAGTCGTAGCTGTAGGAACCTATCGACTGATCTTAGAGACGGGTCATCAGATGGATCTAGAAGACACTTTTTATGTTCCTTCAATTTCTAGGAATTTAGTTTCGTTATCCAAATTGGATCGTGTTGGATATTCAGTTTTATTTAATTGTGGAAAACTCAATTTAATGTTTAATTCAAAAGTGATTGGTTCTGGTAATTTATGTGATGGTTTATATAAAATTACCTTAAATCATGAGTTTGCATAATCATTAGTAACTCTGCATTCGAATATTGGTTTAAAACGTGGTCTAATTAATGAAAAACCATCGATCTTGTGGCATAGATGGTTGGGGCATATCTCCAGAAATAGAATTGAAAAATTGGTGAAGAATGGGATTTTGGAAAACCTAGACTTCACTGATTTTCAGATATGTGTGGATTGCATTAAAGGAAAGCAAACCAAACACACCAAGAAAGGTGCCACAAGAAGTAATGAGCTTCTTGAGATAATTCATACAGATATTTGTGGGCCACTCAGCATCCCATGTCTTAGTGGTGAAAAATATTTTATCACATTTATAGATGACTTCTCACGTTATGGATATGTGTATCTAATTCATGAAAAGTCTCAGGCCGTTGACATCCTTGAGGTGTACATCACTGAAGTCGAGAGACAATTAGATAGAAAGGTTAAAATAGTGAGATCAGACAGGGGTGGTGAATATTATGGTAAATATGATGAGTCAGGCCAAAATCCTGGCCCATTTGCCAAATTCTTAGAAAAGAAAGGCATTTGTGCTCAATATACAATGCCTAGTACGCCACAGCAGAATGGAGTTGCTGAAAGGCGTAATCGTACACTTAAAGATATGGTTAGGAGTATGTTAAGTTACTCAATTGTACCTATTTCAATGTGGGGTGAAGCTTTAAAAACTGCAATGTATATCTTAAATAGGGTTCCTAGTAAGGCGGTCCCAACAACTCCTTTTGAGTTGTGGACTGGTAGGAAACCTTGTTTGAGACACTTACATATTTGGGGTTGTCCAGCAGAGGCAAGAATCTTCAACCCACAAGAGAAAAAGTTGGACTCAAGAACAATATCTGGATATTTCATTGGTTATCCAGACAAGTCTAAAAGGTACAAATTTTATTGTCCTAATCACAGTACGAGGATAGTGGAGACTGGTAATGCTAGATTCCTAGAGAATGGTGAAATCAGTGGGAGTGAGAAAACACGAGTGGTGAATTTCGAGAAAATTAGGGTAGATGTGCCAACATTTGACCCTTATCGAAAAGTTGTTGTTCCTCAGACTATTCCACAGGCTGAGGAAAACGAACAACATGATGAAAATCCTTCACCACCTCATGTTTCACCACTTCATGAAGATACCACCATTGAAAATATTGTAGAACCAGCACAACCGGCAGTTCTGAGAAGATCTCAGAGGGAAAGAAAGCCTGCCATTCCAGATGATTACATGGTGTATCTACAGGAATCTGATTTTGATATTAGGATTAACAAAGATCCAGTCTCATTTTCACAAGCCATGAATAGTGATGATTCTTCTAAATGGGTCAATGCTATAAATGAAGAGTTAAAATCCATGGAACAGAATAGTGTTTGGGATCTCGTCGAATTGCCTAATAACTGCAAAAAGGTCGGGTGTAAATGGGTCTTCAAGACCAAGCATGACGCAAAAGGCAATATCGAACGATTTAAAGCCAGACTTGTTGCCAAAGGTTTTACTCAAAAAGAAGGCATAGACTATACAGAGACCTTCTCTCCAGTATCTAAGAAGGACTCGCTTAGAATCATCCTAGCATTGGTAGCTCATTATGACTTAGAGTTACATCAAATAGATGTGAAAACTGTTTTTCTAAATGGGAATTTGGATGAAGAAATTTATATGGAGCAGCCAGAAGGATTTGCAAAGAAAGGTAAAGAACATTTAGCTTGCAAATTAAAGAAATCCATATACGGCCTTAAACAAGCTTCCAAGCAATGGTATTTAAGGTTTAATGATACCATTATCTCTTTCGGATTAAAGGAAAATGCAGTTGATCAGTGTATATATCTGAAGGTTAGTGGGAGCAAGTTTATTATTTTGGTGCTATATGTGAATGATATTTTGTTAGCTAGTAATGACCTTGGCTTATTACATGAAACCAAGGAATATCTCTTCAAAAAAAAAAAAAAAAAAACTTTAAAATGGTCGATATGGGTGAGGCAAACTATGTTTTTGGCATAGAGATCTTTAGGGATCGATCTCGAGGATTGCTAGGACTATCACAGAAAGGACATATTGATCGTGTTTTGGAGAGATTCAATATGCAGTTTTGTTCAGCCGGTGATGCACCCATGATGAAGGGTGATAAATTAAGTGAAAAACAGTGTCCAAGGAATGACTTGAAAAGAAAACAAATGAAGGACATTTCATATGCTTTGAGGCTACAAATCATGCTCTATGGTTGCGAAATTTCATCTCAGGACTTGGTGTTGTTGACTCAATTGCCAGGCCACTGAAGATATATTGTGACAATACCGCAACAGTTTTCTTCTCTAAGTATGGAAAGTACTCCAGTGGTTCTAAACACATGGAAGTAAAGTACTTAGTTGTTACAGAAAGAGTCCAGAAACAACAAGTGTTAATTGAAAACTTAAGCACATCTCTTATGATTGTTGATCCATTCACAAAGGGATTGTCACCAAAGACATACAAAGAGCATGTTATTAGGATGGGTCTTTTAAGCAACCCTTGACGTGTATGGTTAATCGTGAGTGCTTATTTTCATTTGACACTATTTGCGCAATAATAATTTTGTTTCTGTTTTTCCTGTTCTAAAAGTGTGTGTACATATTAAATTGAATATTGATAAACAGGGAATGTCTTAACGAGACAAATTACAGGGGCCTTTCAGGAAAATAATTATATATCCTGATAATGGACTGGGTTGGTGAAGGTTATCGATGGTGTAGTACATAGAAGGAAATATGACATAAATGTTATATAACCGCTATGACTCACATTGGTGATCTGAAGTAATCACAGTATTATAGTTTCTAATATATTTGAACTTATTGGCTATTTTTAAAAAATTCGTGATCACGTGTCAAAGTTTTTAGTGTGGAATCCAATGAGTCAAAATTTTTTTAAGTTGCATATTTTTGAAAAAACTCATAATTGCATCATAATCGGCTTAATGGGCCAAGTGGGAGAATGTTGGATTTATTTTCTAGTGTGGCCCAATAGCTTACATATTTTCTACATGTTTTTAATTTATTTGGACTCCACAAATAGATAAAGCCAATATTTGAGATCAAGTTCAGTAATTAGAATTTTAATATAATCACTCTTCTAAGATAAGAAGGAAACCTTGATGGATTAGGAATTCTTCTGATAGAGTTTATCTGGCCCTCTTCTCTCCTCTATATAAGAATGGGTGACTCCCCTTCTTCTGATATTATTCCATCACTCTAAGTTTTATAGTCATCCTAATAAAGTGAGAGACAGAGAGAAGAAGGTGAGCCAAGAATTAAAGGTTCAACTATTAGGGGTATTTTCTCAACTTCTCTAATTCAATAGCTGACAAAGGTATGTTCGTTTTATTCTTGAGTTGTATTGAATTCAAGATCCTGTAAAGTTTAATTCCGCATTATTATTATGGTTACATGTATTATTAAATCTTACAATACACACAGCGGTGCATGTATATACATAATTATGAATGTGTTGCCAGCAAGTTGTCGAGACGGCCATTGGAAGGGTTCCAAGTAAAGAAAGCTTTCCAATTCTTTATGCAGCCATTGAATACCTTTTGGAAAAAGAAAAGTGAAAAATAGATAAAGTAATCACTATGAAGATCAAGAGAGGGCAATGAAGAGAATGGTATGATGAATTTACAGCGGGAATATTTCTAGACTCAATGAGCATCCAAGTGCCCAAGAAAGACTCTTGTACCTCTTTTCTTGATTGCAAAGAAAGCGGAACGGTGATTCGTAGAATGAAGACAGGAACTTCACAAACAAATGGCGGCGGTAGAGAAGGGGTGAGCAAGAGGGCAAAGATGATGAAGAAGAAAAGAGAGAGAGAGAATGTAGATATGGAGAATGGAAGGCGAGTGACGAAAGATGAAGGGGGAGAGGGAGAGAGAGAAATGGGTTTCATTTTGAATTGATGGAGGCATATGCAGGGCCGGCCCTGCCTAGAGGCAGGTAAGGCACAAGCCTTAGGCCCCAAATTTTGGCCCAAAAATAGGGCCCCCAAATTTAAAAATTTGTTATAGGTTCAATTTTTTTTTTTTTTTTTTTAAGATCAATTTAAAGGGTCCCAAATGTTTTATTAGGCCCATGTATAATTTAGCCCATATTTATTTATAAATGTGTTTGGCCCATATTTATTAAAATAAAAATATATAAATAAAAAAAAAAACAAAAACTGAAAATGTGTTTGGGCCCAATCCAAAATTTATGTGGTGTGGGACAGTGAAAACAACTTTGGAGGCTTTAAAGGGCCCCAAAACTGAAAATATATTTAAAGGGGCCCAAAATGTGTTTGGCCCAACCCAACCCAAACCATACATACAAATATAATACACAATAGCATAGGCATAGCAGTGATGAAATGAAGTGGAGTGGCTTTTCAATCTCTGTTTAACAAATCAAAATGAAGTGAATCACTCTCTCTTGAAGGCAAGCAGACGCAGATGAAAGCATAGACTCATTCTTCCTCTTTCACACACTCCTCCTCCCGGCGATTCACATTCACTCTATGTCACAGACTCTCTCTCATGTAAGTCCTTTATCTCACTATCAGATTTTATTAAATAAAGTTGCCCTAAATTTTTTTTTTTATATTCTTTCTCTACCAATTAGTGGAATAATAAATTTGTCATAATTTTTTTATTACCTTCTTTATCCATTAGATTTTAGTGGAATAAATAATTTTGCCCTAATTTTTTTTTATTTTCTTTCTCTACCAATTAGTGGAATAATAAATCTGCCATAATTTTTTTATTACCTTCTTTATCCATTAGATTTTAGTGGAATAAATAATTTAGCCCTAATTTTTTTACCTAGGTATTTATCAGTTTTAATTGAATAATTTGTTTGCCCTAATTTTGTTTCATTAAATTATTTTTTATAATTTATTTGCTATCAGATTAGTGGATTGTGATTTGTGGATTGAAGTGTTTGTGATTTGTGGATTGATTTGAAGTGTTTGTGATTTGTGGATTGAAGTGTTTGTGATTATAGCCATGTTTCCTAGGAAGTATAGTTCTGGAAATGAAAAGAGAAAGAAGAGGATGAAACTAGAACAATTAATTCAATCTCAATCGGGAGCACTTGATAAATATTTTGGTACCAAGAAACAAGTAGATATTTTGGGTTCAAATAACAATGATGATGAAGATTTGGTAATTGAAGAGCCTGCTCATTGTGTGAGTAATAATGAGCATGATGATTTGGTGATTGAACAACCTAGTGAACATATGAATGAGAATGAGAATGAGAATGAAAATTTGGGGAATGTAGAATCTAATGAAAGTGAAGATGTGAATGTTGAATGTGGACCTCTAAACATTTATGACCCTAGCAACTGGGATAAGATTGATCAAAATTTAAGGGATTTACTAGTTGAAAAAGGTCCCATAAGAGGTAATGGTGTGAATTTTCCCCTAGATGACAAAGATAGGCATTTTTTTTCTACATTTTACATGCGACAGTTACAAAATGGAGAGAAGCAGGATAGAAAGTGGCTAGTATATTCAGATGCTTCAGACAAAGTGTTTTGCTTTTGTTGCAAGTTGTTTAAGCAAGATGGGAACAATGCTCATTTGGCTACTGATGGATTGAAAGATTGGAAGAATATGGGCAACAGGCTTAGAAGTCATGAAACTAGTAATGAGCACTTTATTTGCATGAGCAAATGGGTTGAGTTGGAAAGTAGATTGAAGAAGAATGAAACAATTGATAGAAGTGTTCAAGAACAAATCAACAAAGAGAGGGAACACTGGAGACAAGTGTTACTAAGGATAATTTCTATTGTGATCACTATTGCTAAAAATAATTTAGCTTTTCGTGGAGACAATGAGAAGATTTATCAAGAAAGAAATGGAATCTTTTTAAGCTTAATTGAAATGCTTGCTAAATTTGATCCAGTAATGCAAGAGCACATTCAACGTATTCAAAGGAGTGAAATTCATTACCATTATCTTGGCCACAAAATCCAAAATGAATTGATACAGCTGTTAGCGAGTGAGATCAAGAGTACGATTGTGGCAAGAATCAAAGAAGCGAAATATTTTTCAATTATTCTTGATTGTACTCCAGATGTTAGTCATGAAGAACAAATGTCTCTTGTGATAAGATGTGTAGATGTTTCGACTAGTCCGGTAAAGGTAGAAGAATTCTTTTTAGAATTTTTGAAAGTGGATGATACATCGGGGTTGGGACTTTTTAATGTACTTAGAGAGGCATTGCACACACTCCAGCTTGATATTGGTGATATAAGAGGCCAAGGATATGATAATGGCTCTAATATGAAAGGGAGACACAAAGGTGTACAAAAAAGAGTACTTGAAATAAATCCAAGAGCATTCTACACGCCATGTGGGTGTCATAGTCTTAATCTTGCCCTTTGTGATATGGCTACCTCTTGTTCCAAAGCTATCTATTTCTTTAGAGTGGTACAACGCATATATGTGTTGTTTTCATCTTCTACAAAGAGGTGGAAAATTTTCAAAGACAATGTGGAAGGTCTCACACTTAAGCCATTATCACAAACTCGTTGGGAAAGTCGCATTGAAAGTGTTAAAGCTATACGGTACCAAGCTCCACAAATTAGAGATGCTTTAATTCAGTTGGAAAAAGAAGCTGATGATCCCAATACAAAGTGTGAAGCTGAATCCTTAGTTACATCTGAAATTGAGAACTTTGAGTTTTTGCTTGGCATGATTATTTGGCACAATCTGTTGTTTGCTGTTAATTCTGTTAGCAAGACATTTCAAGCTGAAGACATGCATATTGATGTTGCTATACATCAATTAAAAGGACTCATTACATTTCTTGAGAAGTATAGAGAAACTGGATTTTTGGAGGCCATGATTGAAGCTAAAGAAGTTGCAATTGAAATGGAGATTGAGCCTACATTTCGTGAAAGGCGTGTCATTCGTAGAAAGAAACATTTTGATGAGAATGTTAGTGAAGAGGTTGCACAATCAGCTGAAGAATCCTTTAGAGTTAATTATTTCATATATATAATAGATCAAGCTCTTTCTTCACTTAAGAGTAGATTTGAACAATTTCAAATATATGATGAAACTTTTGGATTTTTGTTTGATTTGAAGAAGTTAAATTCGACCAATGATGAGTGCTTGAAGGCTTATTGTGCTAATCTTGAAGACTTTTTGAAACATGATGGGCTTATGGATATTGATGGGAGAGATTTATTTTCTGAGTTGAAAGTCTTCAAAGAAATTTTGCCAAAAGAAATCAGTAGGCCAATTGAGGTGATGAATTATTTGAAATTGATGGATGGTTGTTTTCCAAATGCCTGGATTGCGTATAGAATATTATTGACTATTCCAGTTACCGTTGCCTCTGGAGAAAGAAGTTTTTCAAAGTTAAAATTGATCAAATCCTACCTTCGATCAACAATGTCACAAGAAAGATTGAATGGATTAGCTATATTGTATATTGAAAAAGATTTGGTAGATAAATTAGATTATACAAACTTAATTAGTGATTTTGCAGCTAAAAATGCAAGAAGAGTAGTATTTAAGTGATCGTTGGGTTAATTGTAAGGTGGATATTGCTAAACTATAAAGCAACAAAACCAGTTTTTAATGTTTTGGAGTCATTATACTGATTTCTTCCTATCTTAATATATGAAAGTAAATTTTAGTTTATAATTTTAATGATTATATGTTCAAGTATACTTAAATAAAAAATTTGTAGATACTTATTAGGGCTGAGCAAGGAATCCGTGAAATCCGTAATCCGATCCAGTCCAGTCTAATCCGATAGGTTTGGATTGGTTTTTTGAATCCGTGGTTCGGTTCTGGATTGAAAAATTAAAAATCCGTAGTACACGGATTGGTTCCGGATTGAACCCCACGGTTCCGGATTGGAACCGATCCGGACCGTAAACAAATAGTGTATATTTTTATTATACATCCTCCCCCATAGTATCTTCTCTTATTCTATATAAAATCTAAACTCAAACCTAAAACCGTATAATATCTTCTTTTATTACTTTTGTTTGTTAGTTTTTAGTTTTAATTTGTAATGGTCTAAATACTTATGGTGAAACCAGTTTTCTTATGGTTGTTTAAATTCTAGCACAGTATGTCGCTATTATAGAAATAGATGTTGCTATTGTGAAACTAATATAGCGCTATGTTTATATTTTTATGAAATTAAAGTATTATATATATTTTTTTGTTATTTAATTATGTGAATCCGTGGTCCTAAACCGATCCAATCCGTATTTAAATGGATTGGTTCGGATTGGTTCCATAATTTAAACGGATTGGATTGGTTCCAATTTTTTAGAAACCGTAGATAACGGATTGGTCCTGGTTTTACTCCAATCCGGTCCAATCCGAACCATGCTCACCCCTAATACTTATCATTTTATGCATAAATTTTTTATTAAAAAAAAAAATATTCGAGGGGCCCCATTTTCACAGAGCGCTTTAGGCCCCACAAATCTCAGGACCGGCCCTGGGCATATGTCTAAACAAATAAAAAGGCGCGTGTGACTGTCCTTATCAACATGGCATTATTCTTATGGACTTAAATAATAAACGCGTGGATTTATGATCGTAATGGAGTTATGGACTGAGCTCCCATAACAAAATGGAATAATTAAAGAAAAGATGATTTTTTTTTTTTATTATGAAAAGTTGGTAAAATTTAACCAGGTGTCAGAATAGGATTTAATATGTTTGGTTTTAATTTTTTAAATTTAATTTTTTAAAAATTGAATTTTTTGTTTTTTATTTTTTATTTTTTGATTTTTGATGAATATTTTTAAAATTTGAAACTTTTTTTTTACACAAAAATATGAAAAATGTATTAAATTCTCATATTTTTTTTAAAATTTTTGGTATTTATTGAATTTTATAAAGATTTTTCTTTTCCATAAGTATTATACTTTTTAAGTGTATTTATGTTAGGTGTATCTTAAAAATTTAAAAAATTACTTAGAATATTAAAAAAATTCAATGAAAAAAAAAAAATTCAATTTTCTGAAAAGTGAATCAGGAAAATCAAAACAAAATAAGTTGATTGATTTTCCTACTTAGTTGTATTATGGGCAAATTACTCATAAGTCCTTTTTGAAAAGTGTGTATTCTATGTAATTCCAAAATCTTTTAGATAGACCCAAAAATATTATATCCGTTTATCTTCTCATCTTTCCTTATATATTGTTTCTTATCTGTATCTCTCTTTCTCTGATATCGACGATGAACACGACCATGCCTTCCTCTTTTTTTTTTTTTTTTTCCTTTCTCTTTCTACTTTATAGTCACTGGCGATCGGCGACCACCATTGAATGGGGTTCACGGGCAACCACCGAGCACCAACTCCTTACTTCGTGCTCACTAATAGCAAAAGATATGAGTTTTCGAAGAAGAAGATCTATATCAGATCTAAGTAGATCTACGTTAGATATGGCTAGATCTAAACCAAAAAATAGTTATCGGAGTACAAACATCTCTCTATATCTGTCTTTTTCTTTTGATCTCTAAGTTTTAATACTTTTTTTTTGGTACTATATACTTTTATTTTTGTGTTATAATGGAAAAAATTTTCAAGTTCTGAATAAGTTGTTTTCGGGTTTTAATTATAGGCGGTGAAAACTGTAAATTTTATAATTTTAGTTTTTTTGGTGTTGAATTGAATCATTCTTTAGAACTATAAAATTTTGCAATTTAATAACTTTCTTTAGAACCGTACAATTTAACAGTTTCATAACATATTTTTCAATTTGATTAATAAGGATAAATAGTTAATAGAATCATACTTTGAAACTGTAACTTTTTACAGTTTCAAAACTTAATTTTTAGTTTGATTAATATTAGAAATTATTTGCTTAAACCCTACAAAAATTGAAAATAACATATATTTTTTTTTTCATTGTTGTTGTTTGTTGTTTGTTGTTTGTTTGTTTGCTTGTTTTTATTTTTATTTTTATTTTTTTTATTTTTAGTTTATCAATATTTAGCACATTTTACTTTATTTTTTCACTTTAATTTCTCAGTTTATTTTTTTTCTTTTTTCCGACAATATTCTAGACATTTCGGTGAGTCTCCAGCGATATTCTCGACGTCTAGCGAATATTTTAGACATTTTGACGACTTTCAGTGACGTTCAGAACATTCCAGCAATACTCTGGCGAATTACCGATGATATTTCAGCGACTTTCCAGTTATATTGAATAATCCGGCAAGTATCCGACGGTGGTGGGATGTAGGAGCGTCTTTAATTTTTTTTTATTAAAAAAAATTTTTTTTTAGTAACAATTAAAAATATATAGGACTAGTTGGTGTAAATAATTTGTTTTGAGATTAGATAGATTTCAAACTTTGTGTATGAGACTTATCACTAACTTGTCTTGTATTATTGATTTTGGACCTTGGGCCATATTTATTTGGGTGTTGATCCAACGTTAGTGTACTTGATTTGGGCTTTTGTCCCATTGTATAGACCATTAGGCCATTAGTTTCGGTCCAGTATTGCGTGTCTCGGGATGCGAGATGAGTTGGATTCTATATAATGGCTCTGGTTGGGAAGTTAATTATTTTAGCTGATTATTTAATTTTTTTAGTTATTTTAACTTAGTTAAAATAGTTTTGTTTGGAAAGTTGATTGTTATTTATTTATTCATTTATTTTTTTTGTAGATGATTTGGTAGTTGTGAGGAAAAAAAAATGATTATGAATTAAATGTGATATTTTATCTTATTAACTATTTTAATGTAATTTTGTCTTTTACTGAGATATTTTATCCCAATCTATCGGTTGATTGTTTTACTTTACTCAATTTTGGGTGACATAACTGATTGATTTTAAATATATTTTTTCCTTTATTATTGAGTGTGAGATAACTTTTTAATAAATATTGTGGTGTTTTGAAAAGATGGTAAGAAATTAATTTTTTTAACTTTTTAATTTTTTTTTGATTTTTTTATATAAAAACAGATAAGTAATATGATCTAAAAAAGTTAAAAAACTAATCTCCCCAAATTGCTCCTATTCTTACACTTAGATTTTGGTGAATCATTGTACTTCGCTTATCCTTTACAATTACAGGTCCCCATGGGAGGCCGCTTGCTTGATCCTTGGTGATTCTCTTTTTGGTTTAGACAAATATTCTATAATTTGAGCCTACGGACTATTTTATTATACTTATTTCATTAATTAGCTAATGGTCTATAATATCAAATTTGGATTACTATGATTTCAATTTTAGCATGTCATTTCTTTGATGGGTGTATGTATGAAAGTGAGAGTGTGCCATTGTAAAAAATAACTATGTATTTGTTGACTACATATTTTATATAAGTCAATTACAATTCGACGCGTGGCAAAATAAGTATAATATAAGAAGACTATTCAAGTCTTCGATCCTGATCATATACGTGACAGTTAGTATTGATTATTACGAGATCTGAGTAGCAGTTCGATAGTCATCCTTGAGCAATATAAATAGCAGAGAAAGCTCCATAAAAAGCCTCCAGACTCAGATCCAAAAAACCAGTCTTATTCTACTTATTTTCCTTTCCAGTTTTACATTTCCAGCCTTACATTTCCTGTTCTTTACATTCCTGTACTTTAAATTCCTGTACTGCACTTCGTTCACAAGAGTAGTTTCAGGTAGTAGATTGTCGCTGTAAACCTCTATGAGGCTGAGTCTGAATCATTGTAAGTTTTTCATTTTAGTGAGATGCTTCAATTGTTCTTCATTTAATTTGTTATCTTGTTTAATTCTCCTAAATTAAGCTACCAATAAAAGTCTTCTTCATCGAGGCCGAAAGAACTAAAATACAATCGTCTAATAATTGGTAGGCAATTAATTCTCTGTAAGGACTAATTGATCCTTACTGGCACGCTCGCAATTACAAAAATAACCTTTGAAAGCCAAAAAGCCAACGTATATTTTTGGCACGCCCAGTGGGATTAATTGAAATGGCTAGACGTATGAGACAATGAGAAAATGAATGCTTGGAAGAAGGCGTAGAAGGAGAGGTAGAGATATCTAATCCAGAGGATAATGTAATAACACATCCTGTGAAAACTCCCATTTTATCAGAACCTATGGTCGAATAGACCAACACTTCAGAACAAGTACCACATGTTCGTAATATTGGACGAGACCAAGGAATTAGACCATCCACTGTTCCATCTACTCAGCCAATAAATCCATGGGGTGGCCTAGTAGATGCCATGGGACAATAGTTAATAAACACGATGGAAAGGTGCGCAACATTCTTTTTGGATCGAATGAATAATCACCAAACAACAAACACAAGACACATAGAGGAAGTTTTAAATGTCCCTCAGCAAAGATTGGCTAGAGATAACAGCCTATGCAAGTTAATGGACATTCTAATGGTCAAACTATTAATCAGAACTATGAAAGACCATCACCTCAGTCTTGGTACGAGCCTATTCCGAGGCCTATAGCAGGTTAAAATGCCTCAGTACTTAACAGTGAAGCCATGCAATTTGGTGGATCTGGCCTAGTATAAGAAAATGGCATAAGAATGGTTCCAAATCCCATGTTCGAAGCCATACCTGGCACAAGGGGTTTCACTAATCCCTTATTCGAATTTATACCCGGGGGGTTGGAAGGTTTTCCTACAAATGGAAGAGACACAATACCAGTTCCAGCACCTTTCGCAGGTCCTTTCGCAGGACAGGCTCAAAGGGGTTACCCACACCCCCAACAGCAACCTGTACCGCAAGGACAACCAGTCCCAAATATACCACCTTATGGACCAAGAGGACCACAGACACAAGTTTGCCTGCCAAATCCTGTGTTTGTCCCTCCAGTAGTGGTTCAGCAGGCACAAAATATGATCCCTAGGAACCAAATTGCTGACATTGTTAGAGAGATATGTGGACCAATGGCTTGGGGGGTCCAGACTCCAGTGTATAGGAAACCATACCCATAATGGGTGGACAGGGTATATGAATACCCGAGAGGTTTCAAGATACCAGATTTTTTTCTTTTTTTATGGGAATGAAAACTAATTAACAGTGGAGCATGTTGCTAGGTTTGCTGCTCAATGCGGTGAATTTACTAATAATGACTATATGAAGTTAAGGTTATTCCCAAATTCCTTAATTGGGGGAGCATTTGTATGGTATATTAACCTTACACCTAGCTCTATCCAAACTTGGCAACAAATGGAAAAGGCATTTCATGCCCAATTCTTCAAATCGGAACCAGAGGTTTCCATGGCAGACTTGGCAAGATTGAGTCAAAGGCCAGACGAGAAGGCTACTCAGTTTATTGACAGATTTAAAATGGCTCGAAATAAATGTAGAGTCATCTTGCCAGAGCCAGAATTCGTGAGATTGACTCAAAATGGCTTAGAGTTTAGGCTTCGAAAGAAGTTTGACTCGAATGAATTCAGAGACTTAGTGGAACTCACTTATAAGGTGTCTAGATACGAAGCATTACTAGAGGAGGAACAAGATCGAAATAATGCATCGTACAAGACATATTATAGAGATCCTAATTATGAGATCGATGAGGCAGAGATTGTGGGGAAAGAACCTGTGATCTGTGAAGCATTGATTCATAAGGATACAACAATTGACCAGCAGTTTAAAAAGAAAGACCTTCACAGGAAATACTCTTTCGATTTAACTAAGGCAGATGACATTTTTTATCATTTGCTTGCGGCCAACTTCCTTAAGTTACCAAAAGGGGTTAAAATTTCATCTCTTGATGAACTTAAAGGAAAAGTATATTGTAAATGGCATAATTCTTGGTCTCACTCGACTAAGAATTGTATTGGTTTTCGAGACAGGATCCAAGAACAAATTCGGAAAGGAAGTTTGAAATTCCCAGCCAAAGCTGAAAAAGCCATGGCGATCGACAGTAATCCATTTCCAGAAATTGGAGAGGTGGCAGCCAATGTCATTATGCCGGACTTTCAGAACCTGTCTTTGAAAGAATTGCAAGAAGTCAATGTGCAGATGCATGTGGCCAACCAGACAACTATCAAGAAAGACACTGGAAATCTACCAGTTATTGGACAAGGTTTCTCACACCGGAGGGAAGACTCTGATGAAGAAGCACTGAATGACGATTCCTTAGAGGCAGCTGTAATGCAAAGGATGTGTCCTAGGTGCAGACTAAGCTACAAGTGGTTGAAAGGACTTCCAATTGATGGGAATCAATATTACAAGGATGTGCAGAGACGTCCTAAACCAACCAATGCTTACAATAAAAGGCCATATCCATTTGGTGTTAGGCAGCAGCCATTGAGGGTTGAACCAACAGCTGATAGAATGCATTCCAAGGGCAAGAGGCCTTTACATGAGTCCAAGCCACTTAACTATTACAGAGTGGAGAATAGTCATTCTGAAAGGAGGTCAGAGAGGGGCTCAGTTTGTGGGATCAGAACCAGAGATTGGCCCCCTAGACCAACCCCACGCAGGACAGAAAGTGGACACCTTCATCAAAGGCCTGAGTTAGGCCCAAAGCATGAAGTCAGGGCCAAACAGTGGCCTTCACGGCCAGCTTCGAGGGCAACTTCGAAGGAATAAAGAAGCAGTTCAACAGCTGGGTCAGTAAGTTCGTGGGTACCTGGAGTTCCAGATTGGTTTGTGATGCAGAACAAACCTAGGGAAGTGTTTACCCAAAAAGAGGTAATTGGAAACTAAGGTAGAATGATCAAACCTCATTTGGTGGCTCCAAATAATTGGGTATTGCTTAAACACCCCAAAACAAAGGAACCAGATATGGTCCTCGTAATTTCTAGATCACAAAGGAGGAAAATTCAGTGTAGGTACACTCAGTACCAGCAAGACCTGAAAGAGAGTGGAGAGAGTTCTTCATTGGTACAGACAGAAGGAAAGAAGAATCCAAAGTCAGACCATACTCCAAAACCAACTCTACAAGGCAAAATGGGTTGCAGCAGAGAACAGTTGGCCAAAGTTCACTCTGGACTAAAAGCCAGAGAGAAGTCCAGTTTAGCAGGATTGGAGAAGGCATTGATGGAGAGTGACAACGAGACGGAGAAAGAAGTTGGCTTAGGCCAAAAGAAAGAAATGGTTGAGAAAGAAATGTTCGAAGCCTTTATGGCCGAACAAACATTTCTGGTCGAAAAGCCAGTCACGACAAACCATTCGAAGGATGAAGTGCTAGAAAGCAGCATGGAGGATGCTTCTGGAGTAACTGCACAAGGTGGCCAAAAGGAGAAACAAACACAACCAGCCATCCAATTTAGCTCAGTGTCAGTGAACATGGTACACATACTACCGCATGAATTCCATGCTGGAGGTAAGAATCAAGAGGGACAAGAAATTGACCCAATTCCAGTCTATAGTGAAGACTCACAAGTGAGTATGGTGCAAGATAATTCCGGAATGGTTACCCAAATGGAAACTAAATATGAGAGTGAAGAAGTGGTGAGTATTAACCTCTCATATCCTTTTGAGTATCCCTCGAATTCTATGACACAGCATGTCAAGCCTTTGTATATCAAGGCTTTCTTTGATGGGATACAATTGAACCGAGTCTTGGTGGATAATGGGGCAGCGGTGAACTTACTACCGAAATCTTCCTTGAAGAAATTAGGGAAAAGGAATCCCAGGTTAATCCCAACCAGTACAACCATTGCTGGTTTCGCTGGAGACAAACAGATGGATCAGGGAATTCTACCCATCAACTTGAGTGTGGGAACCAGGGACTGCATGATGGCATTCTTCGTGATCGACAGTAATGCTAAGTACAATGCTTTACTTGGTAGAGATTGGATCCACACTAACAAATGTGTGCCTTCCTCTTTGCATCAGAAAATAATGATGGCCTTGGGCAATGGAGAGACAGAGGAAATTGATGCAGATCCTCAACCTTTCATAGCCTGCGCAGACTTCGCAGAGGCCAAGTTGTATATTGAGGGAATGACACCACTCAGTATACTGAGGAAATCTGATGGCTCAGCCGAAGTGACGGCTGATGAGGAAGTGACACACCTGAAGCACTTGGTCCAGGAGAGTGCTGATGAAGAGGTTGTCGTTAAAGATGACAATGAGGTGAAGCACAAGGGGCCAGGTCCTTGGCTCTAATTAAGTTCTCAATATTTAATGTAAAATCAATAGCCCAGAAAGTGCAAGAGCAAGAGAAAGAGGCTATGATAATTGGCTGCAAGCAGGAGCAGCAACAGGCCAGAGTTTTAGCCCTTGATAAATACTGTGCATTGGACATTGAAACAAAAGTCCAGGAAATACAGGAAGAAGAAGCCTTGTGGACAGACTTTGTCTATGAGGAGGAGGGTAAAAATGTTGAATCAAAGAATCTGGGAACAGAACACAGCAAGGAAATTGCTTCGAAGCCAGAAGGAATCAAAGAGGGAGCTTCGGTAAGTTCTCAGATACAAGACCCCTTAGAAGAAATAAATTTAGGGGAAGATTCTGTACAACAGCCCATTTATATAAGTGCTTGGTTGAATGCTCTTGACAGGAACCAGTTGTTGGTTATTCTGAGGAGATATAAAGATTGTTTTGCATGGTCTTATAATGAACTACCAGGATTGGATAGGTCATTAGTGGAACATAGGCTCCCTATGAAGCCTAATTTCAAGCCATACAAGCAAAAACCAAGAAGAATGAGTCCATAAGTGATTCAGAAAGTTAAGGAGGAAATTCTTAGACTACTCAAGGCAGGCTTTATTAGGATAGTGTAGACGTCCCTGAATGCCCCGGGAGGATGAGTCCCGTTCTGTTCATATTGGGTTCACTACAGTTCAGGACTCTCAAATTGTCACGGTTCTTAATCTGAACCAAAGAGTCCAAATCCGGCAAATCGTTTTGAAAAACAGATTTTTGTAAAGAAGTGCCAAACATGGACTACTTTGCTAGATACAGAGTCGCCATCTAAATATTTTTTATGGGGGAATTTAGGAAACCCTGACTCGTTTGCCTAAGGCCACGTGTCCGTCATCACCAAAGTTGCCTCGGCTCGGGAACTTAGGTACGATTGGGAAAGGTCAGCTATGAGCACCCCCGCTTGCCCGATCAAAGATCGGCCTCTACTAATCATGACATCTTGTTTTGAAAGCATTATGTGTTCTTATTTCGGTTATTAGCCTAGAATTACTATGTTATGCGCACAGCAAATAAGTATAGACCAAATCGCCTAAATTGGAACAAAACATTGCATGTTTGTTTTGAAAATGGTTTGTTACTCGCAAGTAGGCTAAAATGCAGGTTTTGCCACCCTCAAGTGGGCTTTAGAAAAGATGGTTTTGCCACTATCTAGTGGGCTTAAAACTCACAGTTTTAATGCATTATTCCAATTTAGGTAATTCAACCTCCATCCACAGGCATTCAAGCAGTTATATTACATAAGCAAATAGCCTCATGGCAAGCATGCTGTCATGGCAACACTCACACGCATGCAAGGATACTAAAACATAAATGCTTACCAAGTACTCCAAGCCAAAACAGAAACTAGTTAGTAATCATATGCATGATCCTAGTTCATGTGAAGATGGCTAATGCAACACATGCAAGATGCAGCTACAACAGGCTCGGCTAATCTATGGATGGCATATGATGATGCTACAACTAACACGTATTCAACTTGGAATTGAAATACACTGCAGTTAGTATGATGCGCCGAGCCCGGTGCATGCAAGACAAATGTATGGATGCATGCATGCATACCATAAGGTATGCTAATTTAAATATGACCTAATACTAACCATAAAAAACAGGTAAGTAAAAGGGAGAAAGAAGTGGGGGTTGGAAGCCATGCACACACGCACCCACACTTATTACAAATTCGCCCTCGCTCGGAGGGACCAAAAGAATAATACAAACCGAATAAGTAATTAACTACTTTAGCTAATTAAATATTACAAACCCTTAATTAATTAAACAAATTAACTAAGCTACTAAAGCGGTAAAACAACCTTGGGAAGAGGGATGAATGCATGCTCGGATTGGCTCTGCTCGGAAATCCATTGCCATGACACATGTTGCCTCTGTTTTCACTGTTTGGCACCTTTGAAGACTACACAAGTCCCAAGGGATGCTCTCTGCACACTGTGGAGTGCCACCGGCCAAGGTAAATGATCACCGGCTAAGGGGATGTGGTCATCGGCCATTGGTGTGACTCTCGGCCAGCAATGCATGGTCGGTCGGCACTGTATGTAGTCGATTGGCCAATTCTTCCTGCAGAACCTGTTTTGACAACAGCAGAGGGCAAAACAAGGCATGGCAATGCATTTTAAGCAAATGTGTGCACCAACACACCCCTTATCATGTTTATGACTCAAAGGGGTATGGTACTCGATTCTCGGACCACCAATCGTGCATTTCAATGCGTGATGGCCCAAGAAACCAAGTTGTGCATTTTAATGTCAAATATAATGCACACAGACACACAATGAACTCAACCTCTATCATACTCAATTCAAGAGGCAAAGCATGCATGCCAATGTAATGCAACCTAGGCATGCGAGCTAAGTGTGCAACATGATCACGCAAACAACAAAACCATGTGCAATAGGCACATGAACTAAACAAGTAAGCATGCAAGGCATATAACATCGATGTTAATGACACACATGCAACAACATGAAAGGCCCAACATATGTAAATATGCAAAGCAACTTAACACAAGAAGCTTGCCAAATGCAATGACACTTAAACATGCAACATGTTAATAGGCTAAGTACCTAAAAATACAAACATGTATAGCATGCAACAACATGCCAAAGGGATGGTCTTAAACTAATTTGGACAGCCCTCTACTAGGTCCAAAACAGTGGCCAACATGCTCAAGAATGGAAGCCAAAACACATACAAATAGGCATGCATGCAAGGTCCAACACTTGGGCACATAGAGACAACTTTTAAGCACACTTAAAAGAGGAACAACATGGGCATATGGCATGCAATGTAAGCTCTGAAAATCATGTTAATGATGGTGCCAAAACACGCAAACAGGACAAGCATAGCATAGAACAAATGATCTAAAGCCTAAGGCTCACCAAAGAAGCATTGAACTACACTTAGTGCAACCACACATGGCATGAATTAAGTGACTGAAAACAGAGATGTGACATGCTAAAATGAGCCTCAAAACCCACCTAAATGGCATCTAAATGGCTTAAGTATGGAAGCATGCACAAGGGCCCAAACAAAGAGCATAAGACAACAACCTTTTAACACATTAAAGGGATATCAAATGCAAGCATATAGGCATGCCACAAGGACTGAAATAACATGACAAGTGGTTCCAAACCACTGAAATGATGCAAGGATGGCATGCTAGAGGGGTCAATGCTCAAGGCATACAAGAGAGTTTGCATGGTAGCTATACAAAGCAAAGCATGGATGACTTAAATGACCAAAAAAAGTCCCTTAGCATACTAAAATAAGCATAAAAGCTTCACAAAGCTAAGCCAAAAACATGCTAGAAACAAGGCTCAAAGCATAAAGCATGTTAAGGCAAATCATGGCATTACAAGACAAGTATGCAAAGCAAGCATGGTGTGTCTAAACCAAGTAAAAACAGTGCTATATCATGGCAAAATAAGCACAAATAACACTTAATACATGGCCAACATGAACTCAAGAATGGTGCTCACACATGAGGCTAAAATGGCACATTTTGAAGACAACAAGGAGAGGGGATGGCCCTCTCCTTCTTAGGACCTTAAGACACCATCCTCACCACTAAAATCTTGAGGGATTTCAATGGTGAGGAGGCCCAAACAAGGTGGTCCCGAAGCTCACCAAAAATAGCACAAAATGGGGCCAAACAAGGCCTAAGAGGGGGTAAACGACCCCAAACACAAAAGTGATCTTTAAAAAAATTCAAAAGGAGCTCAAAATAAGACTTTTTTAAGTTTATGACAAAGCCCAAATATGCTTTCAAGTAAGGCTAAAAGTGTGTGCAAAAACGGAAAATAAAGAGGGTAAGAAGTTACCTTTGTAGCCAAAAGGGGACAGCAGCCTCTTGGTCCAAACAAACAATCCCTTAGCCTCTGAAAATAGCCTCCAAGCTCCTTAGGTTGATGATGGAGGTGTTGTGCTAGGAGGTGTAGTTCAAATGGCCAAGAACTAGACCCTTTTGCACCCTCTAACCCACACAAATATAGAGAGAGAGGGAGATATAGAGAGAGAGTGATATATATATCTTATATATCAGATTTTTTTCAACCCTTGAAATGGGAGGAGAGGCCCTCTATTTATAGAGCAAGGAAAAAGGCCTAAGCTTCTTGGAGAAGCTAAGGCAAAAGGGTCAAAGGGGGCAAGCTTCTAAGGGAAGTTAAGGTAAAGGGGCCAAGCTTTTTTGAGAAGCTAGACAAGGGTTCAAGCTTCTCTTAGAAGCTTGGAGCAAAGGGTTCAAGCTTCTTGGAGAAGCTAAAACAAAGGTTCAAGAGGTTCAAGCTTCCCCAAGAAGCTAGAACCAAGGGTTCAAAAGGTTCAAACTTCTCGGAGAAGCTAGAATAAGGGTTCAAAAGGTTCAAGCTTCCTCAAGAAGCTAAAAGCAAGGGTTCAAAAGGTTCCTTAAGAAGCTAAAATAAAGGGTTCAAAAGGTTCAAGCTTCCTGAAGAAGCTAGAACCAAGGGTTCAAAAGGTTCAAACCCCTTCAAGAAAAGGTCTCAGCCAGAAAAAGTGGCTAATCGGCCAACAAAGTTGGCCGACCGACCACAAAAGGTGCCGATCGACCATCAAATGTGCCGACCGGCCATCACCAATGGCCGGTGGAAAGAAAACAGGGCCGGTGGCCTCAAGCCATGGCCGGTGGGTTTAGGGAATGGCAAACAAGCCATTCTATACCCTCCAAAGCAAAAACTAACAAGTGTTTGGTCCAACCAAGCACAAAACAGTCGAGTTGAGAGATCCTGAGGCAATGCGCGTAGCCGAGACCTCTGAGAACTCAGGACGAACACGAAAATGGGTAATCATCGAGTGTTCAAACGATGACGCCCAAGTCTTGAGGACGGTCAAAAATGGGGTGTCTACAGATAGCCAGGTATGTTGAATGGCTATCTAATATTGTGCCTGTAATTAAGAATAATGATAAAATAAGGGTATGCATTGATTTTAGAACCTTAAATCTAGCAACTCCAAAAGATGAGTATCTTATGCCTATAGTAGATTTGCTGGTAGATAGTTCAGCAGGGCATCAAATTTTATCAATGATGGATGGGCACTCTAGTTATAACCAAATTTGCATTGCAAAGGAGGATGTTCACAAAACAACATTCAGATGTCTTGGGAATATTGGCACCTTTGAATGGGTTAAAATGTCATTTGGTCTGAAGAATGCTGGGGCTACATATCAGAGGGCTATGAACACTATCTTTCACGACCTCATTGGAGGGTATTTAGAGTGTTATATTAATGATATTGTAGTTAAATCCCAATCCATGGAGGAGCATCTGTTTCACTTAGAAGCAACTTTCGAAAGAATGAGAAAGTTCAAGTTGAAACTCAATCCTCTTAAGTGTGCTTTTGGTGTATCATCAGAAAATTTCTTAGGCTATGTAGTACACAAGAAAGGAATACAGATTGACCAGAATAAAGCCAATGCCATCATTGAAGCTAGACCCCCATTAAGTAAGAAGGAATTACAAAACTTCCTTGGACAGGTTAATTTTCTTCGAAGATTTATTTCTAACACTGCAGGGAAAACTAAAGTATTTTCTTCCTTGTTAAGGTTAAGAGATGAAAAGGAATTTGTGTGGATAGTAGAGCATCAAATTGCTTTCGAAGGAATCAAAGCCTACTTGGCCAACTCTCTAGTGCTAATGCCACCAAAGGGTGAGAAGCCCTTGAAGCTATACATAGCTGCAGCAGAGGATTCATTGGGAGCTTTTTTAGCCCAAGACAATGAAGAAGGCAAGGAGCAAGCTGTTTATTACCTTAGTAGGTTTTTAAATTCTTGTGAATGCAAATACTCAGCTGTAGAAAAACTGTGCCTTGCATTGTATTTTGCTGCAACGAAATTAAGATACTATCTTTTGCCTACAACTGTCTGGGTAATTGCAACCACAGATTTGGTTAAGTATATGTTATCTAGACCTATGTTGAGGGGAAGAATTGGCAAATGGATTTTAGCCTTATCAGAATTTCATTTAGAATATGTTCCCCAAAAGGCAGTTAATAGACAAGTATTAGCTAATTTTTTGGCAGACCATTTATCTCAAACAGAAAGCCAAGAGATAATGGAACTTGGTATGGCTAGTGTTGAGCCATGGCAAATGTGGTTCGATGGATCGAAAGCCAATGGCTTAACTGGAATTGGTATAGTGATTAAGTCACCAAAAGGAATAAAAACCACACATGGTTTCAGAGTGGATGAAATTACCTGCTCTAATAATCAAGCTGAATATGAAGCCTTAATAGTGGGGTTGGAAATTCTTATTGGACTACAAGTTCATACAGTTGACATATTTGGAGATTCTCAATTGGTGGTTAACCAAGTAAAAGGGATTTTCAAATGTCAAAGTATAAGTATGTTGCCATACTATGTTGTTGCATTACATCTGCTTTCTCAATTTCAAATAGCAAATGTAACTCATGTCCCAAGATTCTTGAATAATAGAGCTAATGATGTGGCTCAGAAAGCTTCGAATTTCAAGAGGAGGGATAATACTCAGAGGGACATAAGCCAAACAACATACTAGAAATCTATACCACCCTTAAATAAAAGGAATGTGGTCCTGGAAGTCAATTATAATGACTTACAGGAACAAGATTGGAGGCATCCAATAATGCAGGACTTGGCTGGCCCATCCTTGAAGGCCAATAGAAAAATTAAATTGCAATCTATGCAATACATCATATATAGCAATGCTCTCTACAAAAGGGGAGGGGGGGGGAGATGGTTTATTGCTGGAATGTTTAGGCCCAAAAGAAGCATTAACAGCTATGGCTGATGTTCATGAAGGCATCTGTGGTGCTCATCAGCTTGGTGTGAAAATGAGATGATTGCTTCGAAGGCATTCCTACTATTGGCCAACTATCCTTAAAGACTGTATAGAATACGCAAAGGGTTGCCAGGCATGCCAAAAGCATGGCACAATAAGGCATGTGCCCATAACTGACCTACATGTAGTAGTAAAGCCTTGGCCATTCAGAGGATGAGCCATGGATATGATGGGAAAAATACACCCACCCTTTTCAAAGCATCATTGTTTCATTTTAGTGGCCACTGATTACTTCACTAAATGGGTCGAAGCTAAGCCATACAAGGCTGTAGACCAAATTGAGGTTATTGGATTCATTAAAGATTTAATCCATAGATTTGGTATCCCATAGACTATAACTGTTGATAATGGGACTGTGTTTGATGGGAAAATGGTAAAGTCTTTTGTGGCAGAGTTTAGAATTAGCCTTGTGAATTCTACCCCCTATTATGCACAAGCCAATGGTCAAGCTGAATCATCCAACAAGTCCTTGAAAAAAGGAATACAAAAAGTTATGGAAGACAATCCTAGGGATTGGCATAACTTATTGTTAGATGTATTGTGGGCTTATAGAACTTCCCCAAGGTCAAGCACAGGAGTTACTCCTTATGCCTTGGTGTATGGGCATGATGCAGTGTTGCCTGTGGAAATTAATATTAAGTCTTTGGGGGTAAGATGCCAAGGCTAGCTAGATCCTGAGCAATACCATCAGAGTATATGCTTGGAATTAGAAGGCATAGATGAAGCCAGAATTCTGGCATTGAATAACATTCTCTTTCAAAAGAAGAAAGCAGCCAAAAATTACAATAAGAAAGTCAAACACACTGGCTTCGATGAAGGTGATTTGGTATGGAAGACAATACTCCTAATAGGAATTAAAAGCCATAAGTTTGGTAAATGGTCATCTAATTGGGAAGGACCATATCAAATTCATAGAGTCCTGCCTTTTGGAACATACCATTTGAGAAATTTGAATATATACATACATCCCAAAAAGATTAATGGCAGATATTTGAAGCCTTATTTTCCAACTATTTGGGAAACACAGGGAACATAATAAATGTCAAGCAAAAGAACACAAGAGTACTCAAATGATAAATCATAATTTGTTTTTTCATAAAGAGTTAAATACATTTTACCATAAATTGGCCCAGAAATCATTACAATGCCTTAATTGTTCTTTTACAACAGACTTCCTATTATTAAATGAAGAAAACAACTGAATGGCTATGGTCATTTCTTACTTTCGATCAGCCAGTCCTTGGTTGGCGATCTGCAGTTTAGTGTCAGTTCGGATTAAGGCCTGGTTTACTGCAGATAGCTCTTCCTCAAGTTGAGCTTTCCTCACCAGTAGTTGGGTTCAAAAATGGGAGACAGAGGAATGTTATTCTTTTAGCTCGGAGACTTCAGCATGTACTGTGGAAACAAAGCTCTGATCTCTCACCAATTTCTCCTCTGCAGCCTTGGCAGCATGACAAATGTTGATGTAAAAGTCAATAGTAGCTGCTGCCTGAGATAGATGACTTTAGACAGTTATACTGGATTGCTCAACAACTTTGCAGCATTGAAGGAAGCCATTTCTTATTATAGGCCTTTGTAAAGCCTCAAAAGGAATCCTTGAAAAGGACGTCAATAACTCCAGACAGCTGTCTAAGTCCATCAGGGGTGCAGAAGGCTTATTACTGGAGGAAGATGAGCTCTCAAGAATTGCTAACAAGGAATCAGCCAGAACTAATGGCTCAGCTTCATCATTAATTATTAGAGAGGTAGAGGGCATGTCGAAGAGACTGGCTAGTTTTGCTTTGAAGACATCTACCTCATCCGAGGACATAAGGGGTGCAGAAAGAGCAGTGGTGGAAGGCACAAAGGACTGCATAGGGATATGAGAAATGGGTGGAGCATCTTCAGTAGTCTCTATGGTCCTAGCCACCAATATGTCAAGGGAAGAAGGGTTGGAAGTAGGTAAAGGTAATAAACCATGGGTTGGAGAACTGCCAGCACCTTCTGTAGGGGAATTAGCTACCATCAGAGATGAAGCAGCAGTTGAAATTTCCTTAGGAGGAAGGGGAAGAGCAAGGCTTGAAAGAGAACTGAATTGAGGTAGATCCAAAGATAAGTAAGGAAGATACAGATTTAATCCAAAGGAAAGAGATGCAGGAATGCTTGGCCTAAAGGAGGATACATTGAATGTAGGCCTAGGAAGTGGGAGTATTATCTGAATAGTCCTCACATTTTGCATCTGACCAACTTCAACTGAAACTGAGGGAGTCGTTATTGGAAAAATAGGCTCAGTAGTTGTTGCTGCAAAAGAAGAGATGTAAAGTAATGTCAAGTTTCAATACTAAAAATTTGATAAGGGAGAAACAGTAGAAGCATGAAAGAAATTACTTGTTTCAGAAGTGATAGCAGCAATAGGAGGGCTTTGAAGGGAATAGTGCTTAGCAATATGTTGCCTTTTTGCAGTTTCCCTTTGGATTGCATCAGCAGCAGCTGCTTCATCTCTTAAGAATTGCTGCTGCCGTCTCTTTTCAGCTCTCTCAAAGACAACTAAGGCCTTAGAATGTTCCTGTTCTACTGCCGTGGCAGCTGCATCATGAATAGGGTCTTCAACCAAATCAGAAGCAGAGACAGTCATCTTCCTTATCTTTTTTATCTGTATTGGTCTTGCCTGTTCCTTCTCAATTTCTATCTCTTCGATCTGAGATTCAGATCGCTCACAAATAAGTTCCTCTTCTACTACTCTGGTAGGTGTCTTATGAGTGGGATCTTCAATTGAAAGAGAAACAGTCATCTGTTCCCTCTTTCTCCCATTTTATGGTACTTCCTGTTCTTTCTCAATCTCTTCTTCTTCAATCTGGGATTCGGATTCCTCAGGAGTGAGTATCAGCTTCCTTTTCTTTTTCTGCTTTTGTTTGTCCTTGAGAGTAACTATGATTTCAGCCCTCTTAGGAGATTCTTCTTGTGGAGACCCTGCACCAAGAGGTATGAATGTAAAGGAAACAAACAAAAGAGTCTAAGGGGAAACTTGAAAATACTTACCCCTCTTTGAAGCAGCTTTGGTAACTCTAATAGGAGAGGATGAGGCTGCAGGAGCAGTTTTGGTAGCCGTAGAAAGAGAGGGGATGCTCTCAACTATTGTTGATTTGGCCTTCGAAGCCACTCCTAACCCTATCAGTAAGTCATGAGGGTGTATGGATAGGCGCACTTCCATATTGGCTGTCCACCAGTTTTGAAATCTTTTTAGAGTCAGGCCAAAAGGAAGGAAGGGGACAAATTTGAACTTGCTCATTTTTTTCAACGGTTTGAATGTTGCTTCTTCCAGTTTTGATTTGGGTATTCTTAGGTCTCTAGCTGTAAGATGGACATTCGAGAGACTGCAGAGTGGAATGGGAATCCCCTGAGTTAACCCAAATTGCCTAGCAAATTGAGAAGGACAGTACATCTTAACTATACACTTATATGCTCGAGGGTTTAAAGTGCCAATGAACAACTCCCTCGGCAGCAAAATAGAAGCCCACATGCCTTTGTGGGGTGGGGTAGAGCACTCTTTATCAGCTAAGAATGTTCGTAGCCAAGCAGGTCTTTTGTTGGCATCAAAGGGGCAGAAGAAGGTAGCAAGTGGAGACATAGGAAGTTGGTGGAAAAAGGTGAAGTAGTAGGCAAAGGAAGCATGATAAAGAACAACTCTGGCATATTTTTCCCTATAAGTGCTAGGGTCGTAAACAAGGAATCTTATGCATTTGGGATGCAAATCAGTGAAGTAAGCAAAGAGCCAGAGTTGGAGCACCCAAAGGGGACCCCCATGGTTCACATCAAGAGGTTTCTCGCAAAATTGGGAACAGGCTCTATAAACATGGCTTAAGAGATAAGGAGCCAGGGCTATGCATTTTTTCAAAACAAGTGCCTTCGCAAGTGGAGCGAATTCAGGCATAATCCTCTAAGATGATGTACAAAAGAGAAATTTGCACAACCAGTACAAAATGAAGGAAAAAAGTTCTCTATCTCTCACGGGACCTACCCTTTTATTTTTGACCTTTACAAAATCACTGTAAGAAGAGTTTAAGGGTGGAAGAGAGAATTTAACAGGAAGGTCTGGATAGTCGGGAGTGAAAGGAGAGCCAAGGGGTGAAAGCCTTAAAAGATGACAAATATCAAGAACGGTGGGAGCCATCATACCACACCGAAATTGGAAAAAATTGAAAGCTATGTTCCAAAAACAAAGAGCAGCGGGAACCAAGAAAGGGTCTTCAGGAATGATAAACCTGGAAAGACGGAGGGCATCGAGAATACAGAGCTCTTGCAGGTCGTCTTCTCACGCAGGTACAACTCTGTCATACCATTCTTCCCATACAGCTCTCAATGTCGGTCAGCAGTGATGAGGTCGGGTCACCCTCCAATTTCCCCAGTCGAGCCCTCCTTCATAGAGAAGAAAATGGTCCTCCAGATAAGGGTATAAAGTTGGAAGTTGAGCAGGAGCTTCTCGAAATATGGGACCCAAAACGTATTCTTGTTTGGCACTGTGACGAGGAACGAAGAGGCGGGCGTCTATGGCGCTTGACTCATCAGATGTTAACTTGGCGATCTCTTCATCAATACATCTTTTCAAAGCCATGGTTGGACTTATACGATCACCAGCAAGCACTTTCAAAGAAGAAGAGTCCATTTGTAGCAAGTAGCAAGGAAGAGGCAAGGAAGAGGGAGTTAACAGAGGAAAAGGGTTTGTGTTTGAGCGAGCGAGCGATTTCAGAGCACGAAATAAAAAGGGTTTTGAAAAAAACCTTTGTGTCTGAAAGATATATCGCGTTCGTTAAGTACTAAAAGTACAAATACGAAGAGTTTCCTTCAATATTGATACTTTTGGAGGGAAAAACACATCCCAGACGTTGAAGCCAGCTTCGAAGTATAATATTTGGCTTCGAAACCAGATTTTGGCGCCAAAAGTCAAATAATAAACGACTTCGAAACTAAGAAGCCAGCTTCGAAGTACATTTCATACCTATGGATGTAAGAATGTTCAAGTATTCGTTTACTTCGAAGGGATTAAAGACCTATTTTAGGTTTCTCAATGAAAGTAATGTCCTTCAAAGAAAAACTTGAGATCCCTTAAGGATGGGAATTGCTATTCGAAAAATCAAAACCATTAATTGGTTTATATATATTTAAGAAAGATTCTTTTTCTAGACTAAAAACAGCATGGACTGTTCTTTGAAGCAAAAAATGGTCAATTTAAAATGGTTGATCATACTAACCATGACCACATGTTGGTTATGATTAAAACAAGCTTTAAGGGGTAAGACTGTTAAATTCGAAGCACTAATTCTAAATGAAAATCAGCAAAAATTGTTAACTATATTCCATAAATTGGAAAGGTTCATTGTTGGTTCTTTTACTGTTTCATTTAAAACGATCAAGTCCAAATTCGAAGGATAAGATTGTTCAGTTCGAAGCCCTGAATTTGTTTTAAAGACAAATGGGGACAAGATCAAACCATACCAAACAAAGAAAAAGCCCTGGTGGTATTAAAGCAAAAGCAGTTACATCGAATAG
Organism: Camellia sinensis; assembly: GCF_055761805.1. Lineage (NCBI taxonomy): Eukaryota > Viridiplantae > Streptophyta > Magnoliopsida > Ericales > Theaceae > Camellia > Camellia sinensis. The sequence continues at coordinate 133,302,455 of NC_138961.1, read as the reverse complement.
CCCTATTTGGGTACAAACTCAAGCTCATAAAAATAGGGAATGGAATAAATAACAAGATCATAAAATTTAGTCCAATTATAATCAATGAATTTCTGTTCTTTCTTTATTCTATCCTCTATTTCTTCTAACATTGGCTGCATGAGTTGATGTGCTCTCACTTCATAAAAGAGCTCTTCAGCCTTTATTTCGAATGCTGTTTCTCTCAATCCTAGTTCCAATTCGTCTATATCCAAGTCATTCCAGTACACAGAATCTTTATTCTTGAAATCATCGAATTCTTCAATGAAGTTCTCTGTTTCATACTGGGCATGAACTCGAAGGGATGAGAGTTGGTCTAAAGATTGTGTGGTGGCCATGGAGGTCCGATGCTAGTGGAGAAGCAATGGAAGTTGGTCCGAAAACATGTGAAGCTCTGCTTGGGCGAGGGGATTGAGGACATGAACCCGAGTTAGAATATCACAAGCCCATCGAAGGTTCTTGAGAGGGACTTCGTCCTCAAGAACATTGAAGGGCAAGTGAGAGAAAGCTGCGAGCAGAAGTTGAGCTTGCTTCCGCTTAGTTGGATTAGGGAGAAGTGGAGGCTTGTAAGGTGGAAAGATCTTATCTGCGGAGAGGGCAAGCCTCAGTCTCTCTGTCCAGCAAGGATTTGGTAGAGGGGAAGGTGTGGATGCTTCTATTCTAGGAGATGGAGCAAAGGCAGAAGGAACAAGGGCATTAATATAATCAAGCCAGTCAGAAGAACAAATCTTCGCCTTCTGGGCTAAGAATGAGGGATTGTACCCTTGTGCCTCTTCTAGGCGTCGGGCAGTGTGCACTATCTTTGTAGGCATGGAGGATGTATACCATGCTACAAGTAGATTCTCCTCCAAACTGCGTCGATGATCAATGGGCACGTAGGGATAGACCACCGAGCTTCGCGCATAAGAAGGGAACTCTAAAGGGTCAGTAAACTCGACAAAGTGATGGTTGATTCGTTCCCTCAAATCACAGGCCTCAGGTTTTGACCAACTTGTCCAGTCAGAAGGCCCAGAAGAGGAAGAAGTTGCAGCCTTATCCCATGCAGAGGGTTGTGAAGAAGAACTTCCCATGTCCATATTTGCGACTTTCTGAATCAAAGGATTAAGAGCAGTTTGTTCGTAGTCCAAGGGTGAGTCAGAAGAAATACTTCCCATGTCCATATTTGTAAGTTTCTGAATCAAAGGATTAAGGGTAATATGTTCGAAGTCCAAGGGTTGATAATTTGCAAAGGCATCCATGACCTGAATATAGAAAGGTGGGTAAAGGTGGCTAATTAATGCATGGAGGTTCTTTCAAGGAAGAACAGTATCATCATATGACTCTTCGTGTGCTCAATCAATGGAGGGGAAAATTGATTCGGCCATAAAAAAATGTATCAGTCTGTTCGAATACTAAGGTAATGGGGGTGTTCAAAAGATTGAAGAAGAGTTTAATGCAGATGATGAATGCCAGTTGTATTTCTGGGAGAATGCAAAACCCATGCAGGTTCTAAGACGTGGGAAAAAGACCTTGATTCACTAATATCACCAAGTATTGGGTATATTAGTGCGGGGGTAATATTGGCTATATATTTTGTACAAGTCAATTACAATTCGACGTGTGACAAAATAAGGATAATATAAGAAGTCTATTCAAGTCTTCGATCCTGATCGTACATGTGGCAGTTAGTATTGGTTATTACGAGATCTAAGTAGCAGTGGATCAACAAAGAGATGCAAGGTGATGTGGCGTCAATAGTTACTCACATTTCAAATTCAAATTTAGGAGGGAAGCCTAACTGCAAGTAATGGCGTAATGGAGCTAATCTTGAGGCAACATGATCAGCGATCATGGAGGAGCAGTTCGACGGTTAGAAATGCAGTTCGATGGTCATCCTTGAGCAGTATAAATAGCAGAGAAGGCCCCAGAGAAGGCCCCAGAAAAAGCCCCCAGACTCAGATCCAAAAAACCAGTCTTATTCTACTTATTTTTCTTTCCAGTTTTACATTTCCAGTCTTACATTTCCTGTTCTTTACATTCCTGTACTTTAAATTCCTGCACTACACTTCGTTCATAGGAGTAGTTTTAGGTAGTAGATTGTCGCTGTAAACCTCTACGAGGCTGAGTCTGGATCATTGTAAGTTTTTCATTTTAATGAGATGCTTCAATTGTTCTTCATTTAATTTGCTATCTTGTTTAATTCTCCTAAATCAAGCTACCAGTAAAAGTCCTCTTCATTGAGGCTGAAAGAACTAAAATACAATCGTCTGATAATTGATTGTCAATTAATTCTCTGTAAGAACTAATTGATCCTTGCTGGCATGCTCGCAATTACAAAAATAACATTCGAAAGCTAAAAAGCCAACAGCATTAAATTCTAATAAGAAAAATGATCAAAATAATCAAAATTTAAGTACTAAATAAAAAAGTGAATAAATTATAATAAAATATTATTTAAACATCATTCTTTTCACGTTTTTAGCAAAAAAATTATTACTAATCAAATTTGTATAACCTAACTTATCAAATAAATCCTTTTCAATGGATGAAATTATTAATCAATTCAATCTTTCACGTGATATAATTGAGCAATGGTAAAATCATTTAATCTATTTTAAATTTGAAAAGTTTTATTCCTATAAAAAATTGTAGCTGATATAATTCATTATAAGCAATCATTCATTAATTTCAACTAATTCATTATATCAATTGGCTTTTTGATTTTTTCTAATAAAAATAATCATCTATTAATTTTAAATAATTTATTACATTAACCAATCTTTACCGAATTGTGTAGGAGGATTTCAAATTCAGGTGGTGCTGTTTTTTTCGTTTGTTTGTGTGAGATAGTATAATAAGGGGAAAAAAGGGCAAAACGTCGAGGCCATTTTTTTAATCATTTTTTGGCAGACGGCAAAGTGATGGATTTGAGCCAAAGCCGGTCCTAGTTGTGGGGTTGGAGGAAGAGTGATGGTGGGAAGTGTTTCAGGTTGTTGATGGTGGCGGGAGTTAAAAAAAATAAAAAAATTATATACAACTTTTATATTAATACAAAATAAAAATTTTAAGATGAAATTAAGTTAATTCAAATTATAAAGATTAAAATGTTACATAGGGCATTTTGTGGTAAATTTATTGGTCATGTTTGGTTTGATTTTTAAAAATTTGTTTCAAAAAACTTTTATAAAAAAATTAAAAATTAATTTGGTGAAAGAAATAAAAAAATAAAAAACACTTATCATTTTTATATAAATTTATCTTTTGAAAGGTCAGAAATAATTTTAAAAAATTTAAAATAATATTTTTAATATTTATTTTTATTAAATTAATTTTTATTTTTTCAAAAAAGTTTATGAAACACAAACCAAACAAGGCCACATTACATAAAATTAAGGTTTTAGAGACTAAAATTTAGGAACAAAGTTATTTTTTAGGGACCAAATATTTTTGTTGCGAAAAGTGTCGTCATTATATTTTTAGAAACGGAAATTGGACATTAGTGATGAATTATTATCTTTTTGGACCAAATTTTTTGTCTAAAAAAATAAACAATTTTGAGACCAAATTATTTTGTCCCTAAAAGTTTATTTATTAGTAACATTTTCAAAATTTTGTCTCTAAAAGTCTTATTTTTGACTTTTCGGGACGACTTTTGAACGACTATCCTTACGACGATAGAAATTAGTCCCTAAATGTCTTTTGCAATAAAATTTTCACTTTTAAAGACTGAAAAATTTAGTTTCTAAAACTCTTATATATTATAGTGCCATGATATTAGTATTATTGTAGACAGGGGATTTTGAGACTGTCATTTCCACAAGAGAGGGACCAATGGCTTCCCGAAGGCAACCGAAGGTCTTTGAGAGGGTTCGTTTGTTTCAGGAGTCGCCACTCGGTTATAGGTTCCGAGAAATCATATATATGAGCCTCCAAGGATAGATTGGGGTGGCAAATGGGCGGGTCAAAGCCAATGTTATCAACCCCGTACCATACCAGCCGATATGTACCGTTTAAAACCAAAATGGTACTTATATAATATTTTTGCGATAAATCCGAAACGGTATCTAGTAACATATTGGTATTGGTAAGTACCATACCAATGAAAAAAAGGGTATCTAGTCTGGTACGGTATTAACAACTTTGGTCAAAACAAGGTATGCAGTTAGAGTAATCCAATCCAAAACCCCTTTATTTAATAAATGGGCTTAAACGAGTTAGGTTGAATTGGATACAAGTTGGACAAATGAATCCATTTACTTTATCTTTTTATTTTTATTTATTTATATATATATATATATATATTATTTAATTTATTTAATTAATTTATTTTTTAAAGTTTTTTTTTTTTTTTTTTTTTTTTTTTTTTTTTTTTTTTTATGACGACGATGGTGGTGGTGGACTGAAGGTGGTAGTGGCAAAGTAGTGGTGGTCGAAGTGGTGGTGGTGGTATTGGTTATGGAGTGGCGGTAGTAGAGGAGGTGGTGGTAGTAGACTAGTGGTGGTGGTGGAGGAGATGGTGGTAGTGGTAGTGGTGGTGGTGAAGGAATGGTGGTGGTGGTGGTGGTGGTGGTGGTGGCGGTGTGTCAGCGGCGGTGAAAGAGGTAGTGTTCGTAGTAGTAGAGGAAAAGGTGGTGGTGGTGGTGGTAGTGAAGTGGTGGAGTGGTGGTGGTAGAGATGGATTGGTGGTAGAAGTGGTGCCCATTTAGACGGGCTTAAATAGCTACTCATGTCCAACCCATGTAAACCCAATTGCAATTGGGTTGATAATGAGCAACCTATTTAAGCCTATTTATCGATTTGAGTAGGTTTATATGGGTTTTAAATGGGTATAATTGAGCGGGTTCATAGGTTTGGACTAAATTTGCCACCTCCAAGGATAGGCACCAATCTCGTCATATACCTAGAGAAAATGAGCTCGAGGGCTAAGTTGCTAAGCGGAAAGGTGTTCAGCACTCACTTAACCTAATCATATGGTTAGTCTCTACTTAAGTATGATTTTGATCTTGTTTTAAATCATAAGTAAGAAAAGAATGGAGAGATTAGGGAATAAACAATATACATATGTACATGAATAAATGAAATACGAGAAAATATCGTGACAAATTCAAAAGAGAAAGAGAAAAAATAATAGCGAAATATCATGACAAATTAAAGTAAAAAAACAAATAACCCTAATCATGCTCCTATGAAAACGAGAACATAAAATCTTATGTTAATCATATTGTTAATATCCATGAAGATAGAATATCATATCTATGAATAAATAACAAATTGCATGCCTTGGATTATGACTATCCTATAATGCAAACATGATCATGAAATATTATAGTAGTGGTGGTTGAGGGAGAGAATATGATATGAAAAACATGGTAAATATTTGTATCTATGTTGCTTAGCAAATTATGAAGGAAATATGCTTCTAAATGGTGTACATAATCTTATATTATTTCCATGCATGTAACGTCTTAGAAATCATATTATTAAATGAAGATGGATTATCGTGCAATCTTGACTAAAACAAGCCAATTCTTGTTCTTATGCAAGTTCTATTCTAATCATGGCATCATAATATGTAACCTTTATGTTATAGAAATGAAAAAGGATAATGAGAGGGGAATTAGTGCCTTGATATCTGGGCAGAGCAAATTTAACATAGTTTTCGGCTGGGCTATAGATTTGTGGACCAAGACTTGGGCCATGCAAAGAGGTCCAATTGGTTATATGGCTTATATGATATGACCGGGCAATGTTGGTCAATTGTTTGGCCGTGCAAAGGGGTTGAGCTAAGTTTGATTAGGCCTTGGGATTGGGTCGAAGTAGGACTAGCTTGGTTACTCTTCATTGGCATTTTGGAGAGATGGATTAGACTGAGTTATCCTAAGAAAACCGAACAAATGGTGAAACGGAGTTAGGCGCATGACATTGATCGAGCTAGATAGAGTACCACACAACGTTAGCATGGTGACGCGTGGTGTTGTGCGTTGCACGATTGTCTCAAGAACTAGCAAGGGTTAAGTGGCATGGTTGCTCGGTCGGTTTCCATATTAACGGTTGTGCCCTCTCACTTGGCTTACAGTGAGAAGGGATTGAAAGGATAAGTATTATCCTTTAGAAATGCTATTCCTAGTGGGACTCTACTTAGAGGAATTAGAGTCCTACTACGATTCTGTTGTGTGAAACTTATAAAAGCTTAGATGCAACCTAATGTTAGGTAATGCAACTTTAGCTCTTGAATTCACAAAGTTTTTCCCATATTGATCTTGAGTGGTAAACGGTACTTATATAATATTTTTTGCTCGTATAATTGGCACCGTCTGTGGGAAGTTCATAGAACAAACCTTTTGATTAAGCTCTCTTTGACAATTTCAATGGTGAACAATGAAGATCCTTGTCTTTCCGCTGTCGATGGCCAAACACTAGAGGCTAATAGGAGGTGCAAAGATTTGCCTTCTGCTCCTTGCATGGGGGATTTGGACATACAAAGAAGGAACCTTCACAGGGATGTGTGAAACAAGCTTTCATTGAGCCCTTGATGTTCTCGAAGCCTAGATAGGCAAAGATGTCGAAGAACGTCCGACACCCAAGGCTTGGAGAATAGAGCTAGAGAGCATAATGAGATAATAAGGAATGTGACAGCGGACATAGAGCTTCTAAAGCACCAGATGAGGGAAAAAGGTGTTGTTGGGGCGGAGGCCCATGATAAGCGCACCAAATCTCATTATTTTGAAGACCAGAACAGACATGCTATGCTTGTACTTTTAGGCAGTAGGAGCTACAGAATAGGCGATTCACGGTTGAGATCTGTGAGATCTTGATTACATCGTTTAAGGCTTGAAAGATCGTGGACGGATGGGTCATATTCTCAGGTGAGTAGCTATTGCTGTTCTCATACTCATCAAATTTCATCCACCTATTTAGAATTGCCTAGATCAAAGGATTTGCACAATGTTCTCAATGAGAGGGCTCAAAGAAAAGAAGTGGGCCCATGCAAGCCATCTTCGTAGCGTGCTAGCCTTGCAGAGATTGATCCCCAGGGCGCATGGTAGCATCGAGGTGAGAATGCCAGTACCATGCATTGCTTATGATCTAGTGGACAGAGTGCTAACGAGATTGCAGAGTACGCCGTTCTTTCTTGAGATTGAGAACGCGCCATTTTCTGTCGATTTCAATTAACTAAAGTTTTCTATCTATGACGGGAAGTCAGATATTTACTTGCATCTTAGCCGCTTTCGATAAGTCATGGCTATTCACAAAAGGAATGATGCTCTGATGTACATATTATTTCTGTCAAGCCTAGGGGATTTAGGTTTGACTTGGTTCGAGAAGTTGCTTAAAGGCAGCATTGTTTCTTAGGTGTAGCTTGTAGAAGCGTTTGTTACCAGGTTCAAAACAAACACCAAAATGCTAAAGGAGGTTGATCACTTGCTGGCCATTGACATAGGTGACCAGGAGTACTTGAAGTCATACAATGACAGATATTAGGAGACATTCGATGAAATTGGTAAATGTCACACTAACATTGCTATTGCTTAATTCACGTGCAGTCTACCAATCAGAAATAGAATGTGTGATTTGCTCACAGTGATATCCTTGATCATGGAGGCTCTAATAGAAAGGGTCAACCAGCACATAAGGGTTGAAGAAGACGTTGCCCGCGCAAGTGCAAAGATTGGCACGATGGTGGGGGACCAAAAAACTTCGGCAAAGGTTAATTCGGTTGGAAAAAATGAAAAACAGAGCGATAACTACAATAAGAACCGCAATAACAACTAGGCTGATCCTCCTTTGAACGATGGAGAAGTGAAAGTGAGGAGATTGAAAGTTTGCACCGCCATCACCACAGTATTCAAGAAGCTCATTTACCGTATCCTTAGCGAGATACGAAACGAGACATATGTCCGGTGGCCGGCCAAGTTAGGTAAAGCATAGAGAGGTTACAATAAAAAGTACCACTACACTTATTATGATGAAAGGGGGCACCGGTCTGAAGATTGTGTGCCGCTTAAACAACACTTAGAAGAATTGGTGGCAGTATGACACTTAGACTGCTACATAGAAGGTGGAGTGAGGGCAGCCCTACAAAATAAAGACATGTTGAATGGATTGCCGTTTGACGCCCCTCCACAAGGAGTTGTCAATGTGATCCATTGGATCATTGAGCCAGAGTGAGTTTGCTAGCTTAGAGGCATGATAAAGAAGGTTGAATACATGAGGGAAATTCTTAGTGTCCGGCCAACTTTCAAGAAGGGGAAGGCAGAAGAGAATAATGTGATCTCCTTTTCTGATAGGGATTTGGCAACAGTTCAGAATCCCCATAATGACACGTTAGTGAGGATCTTGATCGACTAGGCTAGCTTGGTCGAGACTATATATTATGATGCTTTCAAACAACTCAAGATAGACGATAGAGACCTAGCACTTATTACGTCTCCTTTGGTCAGCTTTAATTCGATGCCAGAGTGGTGGTGGGTAAGATCATACTACCGATTAAAGTAGGTTTGTTGGTCAAACAAGTGGAGTTTTAGGTATTGAAGGTCCCCTCCACTTACAACCTCATTCTGGGAGGAGCATGGTTGCACGCTATGAGAGCTGTTGCTTCAACATACCACCAAGTGGTTCGATTTCCCAATGTGCAAGGTATCACGACCCAACCCTTGCCCCAAGGGATTAGTGAAGTGATCGGCCAGTAATCCGTAGATTACCAAAGGTCTCTTAACAGTAATACAATAATAGAGCTGGCGGAAGCTTATAACAAATAAAGTATAACGTCCAACAAGCTGTGACACTTAAATGGGACAAAATGCACTTTTAGAAAATCATACGTATACCGATTCACATAATTCTATATCAAGCCTGAGTACAAAACAAAACATAGTTTAGGGAGTTAAACCCTAATAACAAAAAAAAGTCAAACAGAAGTCTTATGACAAAACTATTAACACTTGATCACAGTTCCAAAAGGGTGAATTCCGAACCACCCAAGAGCCTTGATACTTGTCAGTTTGGAACCTCGCAGTGAGGCATAGTGGCTGGCTTGATAAAACAAAGCTCGGTTCGACACAATTAAGTCCGATCTTGCACTTGATTACCTACATATATATATATATATATATAAACGGTGAGCTAGAGTCCAATGAATAACAACTCTGTAAAGGGGTTATGAATGACGTCCTTACAGTATTTAAATTAGCCAATTATCATCAGTGTATCAGTTTCTCATTTCAGAATCATATTGCAGTCATAGCAGTCATACGTCGTACATCCATTAGTAGAACAGTACAATAGGTCTTAAAAGACCGAATAGTCATATGTGATGGCCATCAATATAGTAAACAGTAGTTCCATGAATTGGAATTGATAGGGATCTCTATAGTAGTAATACTAAAAGTAACAGTAATAGGTGCTATGGATGCTGTGAATACAGTTCATAAAATAGGACAATCATTCATTCAATAAGCAATGTCATTTCGAAAACTGAGCTTAATATCCTTTAGAAAATCATTATAATGTGAACATAGCTTTACAACAGTGTTACTCACCATTGGCTCCTTGAAACACATGATCATAGTACAACGTCTGACCTACATAACACATGATAGATAATATTGAAATACATGCTCTGTAAACACTTGTCTTATTATATTTCTTTCTTAGTGTGTTTTTAATTCATATCCTCATTAACATGGCCTAAACCTTGGATTAAAGAATGCCTACGATGGAATGAGGATGCAATAATACACTTTGAAACACTTTGCAAAATTTTTGAAAACAGGGTAGTTCGCTGGAGCGCAACTTTGGTCACTGGAGTGCAACTTTGGTCGCTCGAGCGGTCTGCAAAGTCTGTAAAATTACTAGGAGCTCTCATTTTACACTCGAGCCAACATACTGGTCGCTCGAGCCAAGATCAAAAATAAAGGGTGGTCGCTTAAGCGGTCTTATGGTCGCTCGAGCCAACCATCAAACTCTGCAAAACTTCTAAGAGCTCACGATTTACGCTTGAGCGACGGTTTGGTCGCTCGAGCGATGTGACCAAATTCTGAAATTTCTAGATTTGCTCTCCAAGTTCAAAACTTGATTCCAATGCATCAAAACACATTCTTTTGGGCCAAAACTTGAAAACACAAATTGAAACTCACTTAACTTCATGAATTAAAGATCATTTTGCAAAATCAAAGCCCAAAAGTATGCCAATTGGTCAAAATCAAACTTGAAACTTTATATATATATTTACATACATGCAATAACTCAAAATTTTTGGTTCCAAAACATGTTCAAATGAAGCAAGAAGGGAAGAATCAGGTTGAACTTTTAAAATCCTGCAAGTATATGTCCATGCAAGTGAGAATTTCTTGAAAAATAACTCAAATTATGATGATACGAGTATGCATGCATGGATTACTTTCAAATTCATCTATCTAAGCTTAATTGTAACACACACTCCCCAATTCATGCAATTGGGTTCATGAACTTAATGAATTCAACTCTAACTTGGATTATTTATGCAAGAACCAAGGTTAAGAAGCATACCTAAGGTTGAATTTGTGTGTAATCCTAGCTTAAACTTCCAAATTGCCTTCAACCTCACCAATTCTTCCTTTCTCTCTCTTCTCTAACTTTGATCTCACTTTGTTTCTTTGGTCTCTCTCTCTCTCTCTCTCTCACACACACACACACACACACACACACACACACACACACATACATTTGTATGATTTAAAGATGATGAAGGAGTGTTTTAGTGGCTTTTAGAGTCATCTAAGGCTTAAATGACTTAATTTTAATTAGGTTTGATTAGGCCCCATCAATTCCGCTTTATTTTATTCTAATTATTCGATTCCAAATGGAAATTAAATTAAACTTATCATAAAATTCTAAAAATTTCAAATAACAGTAAAGATAGTCAATTTCATGTTCGGATGCTGATAAGGCCTTTAATTAACAGAACAAAGCAGAATTTTGAACAGATATTCCTACGGCTAATAGATAAAAATGCAAAACACGTACAAAATGCACAATTAACACATGATTTCATCTAATCATTTGATTAACATTCTTAATTATGGATTAGTAGCTAACTGCGAAGTGGGGTTGTTACACAAGGAGTAATTGAAGAAGTCTTAGGAAATCAAATCATATCAAAACAATGCTTTGTCACTGTGAACGATAGTTGAGCAGCCAACGGATTTGTTTAGATGATAGTAGAACTAGAGGACATTGACGTGCTTGAAGATGTTGGCAGAGAGGCCGAGGAAGAGGTCGTTGAAGAACTTGTGGAAGTCAGGATTGATGAAAATGATCCAAAAAATTTATTTTTCTAGGTTCACCCCTTTCTAGCAATGAAAAAAAAGGAAATACTAGACTTTCTGATGTCCAACATTGAGGTGTTTTCTTGGACACCTTACAATATGCCTAGCATTGACCCAAGATTCATTTGCCATTAACTTAATGTCTTTCCACATGCTAGGTTGGTCATTCAAAGAACTCGGAGGTCTGCATTGCATCATGTTGAGATAGTGGCTGAGGAAGTTGGAAACTTACTGGAAGCTAGGGCAATCAAAGAAGTCCATTATCCCAAATAGATCTCAACACTATTGTAATACCACAGAAAAATGGCAAATGGCGCATCTGTATCAATTATAAAATGGTCAACAAGGCGTGACCAAAAGATGACTTCCCACTTCCAAGGATTGATCAATTGGTGGATTCTACCTCAGATCACAACTGCCTTACCTATATGTACAGGCCGGACCAAAAGATCACTTCTTTCATAATTCCAAGGGGATTGTATTGTTACAAGGTAATGCCCTTTGGATTGAAGAATATAAGGGCAAGCTTTTAGAGGATGATTATCAAGATGTTCATTTTTTTGCTCGGTCAAACAATGGAGGCCTATATTGATAACATGGTAATCAAGAGCAAGAATGAGTCTGACCATCTCAAAGGCTTGGCCAAGATGTTCCATATTTTGAAAACTCACAAGTTAAGACTAAATGCATCTAAGTGCGTGTTCAGTGTGGGATCTAACAAGTTTCTTGGCTTCTCGGTAACCAATAGTGGAATAGAGGCTATCACGACCCAAACCTACCCTTATAGGTTTAGCATCGTAACCGGCTAGTAATCCTAAGATTATCGAAGGCCTATAAACCAGATTAGCAAAATATGGGGCTAGCAGAAGCAAATATCAAAATACAAGGTCCATAGAGTTGTGCACACTTATATGGGACAAAAAATTTAAAATTATATTTACATATATAATCACATCATTCTTACGTCATCCAAATGCAGATAAACCAAAAGGAACTTAGCCCTAATACAGATAAACCAAAATTTCTCCAACAGACGTAAGAAAATAAAAACTTTAGACTTGTTCAAAGCTTAGTCACAAACATTGCCCACAGAACTTGACCACAAAAACACTTCCGAAACCTCCCCGAGAGGCGCACAAGTTGGCTAACAGAATAGAAACAGAAACAGATCCAGACTGGAAGTCTTAAGCTTGGTTATGTGCATGATTACCTACATACATAATATAAATAATGAGCTGGATTCCAGTGAATAATAATAGAGTAAAGGTTTTATGAATAATGTCCATAACAGATTCAGAAATCAGAATTCGGATGAGAAACAGATTCATATACATATTCAGATTTGTAATCAGTCATACGTGATACATCTATTAGCGTTAACATATTAGATTGGTCATAAGACCCATATACAGAGCAGATGGTCATTAAGACCCATGTTTATATAAGACAGATGATTGTGCACAATCGTAATAGATAACCATATAGGTTTCACAGATAGTTCAAAAAATGGAACCCATAGAGATCCTTGGTACCGGGTAACAGATCACATATATCAAATATCAGATAACAAATGCTAAGGATGCCACGATTACGTTTTAGAAATTAGACAATCATTCATTTATACAAAAAAATATCATTTTAGAAAATAGAGCTCATCATATCCGTCAGAAAATACTTATAATTGAACATATCTTTACAAGGTTGTTTTTCACAGATAACTCCAGAAGCAGAACAGACGAATCAGACAAACAATAGCGCGTGCCCTACACAAACACATGACAGATACACATTGAAACACACGCTCTGTAAACATTTGTCATATTTTTTTTCTAGGTGTGTTTCTAACCCTTATCCTCATTATTATAGTTTAAACCATGGCTTAAAAATGCCTAAGATAGAATGAGGATGCAATTATACACTTAGGAACGCTTTGTAAAATTTCAAAAAATAAAGTAGTTCGCTCGAGCAGTCTGCAGAGTCTGAAAAAGTACTAGGAGCTCTCATTTCATGCTCGAGCGAACTTCTTGGTTGCTCGAGCTAAGACTGAAAACAAAGGGTAGTCGCTCGAGCGGTCTTTTGGTCGCTTGAGATAACCATCAAACTCTGCAAAACTTCTAAGAGCTTGAAATTTATGTTTGAGCGATGGTTTGGTTGCTCGAGCGATGCGACCAAATTCTGGAATTTCCAGATTTCAATTCCAAGTTCAAAGCATAATTTCTTTGCACCAAAACACATTCTTTTGGCCTAAAACCTTGGAAACACTTGGGGAACTTATAGAAAAACATGAAATGAAGTTCAATGCACAAAATCAAAACCCAAAAGCATGCCAATTCTTCATCATTGAAACTTTATGTATATATACACATGCATGCAATGATATGAATTCAAAACTTACAAAACATGCACAAGTGAAGTGTTAAAGTGTGGAATCATAGTGAGCTCTCATAATTTGACAAAAATAAACACTTGCATGTAAGAATTGATTGAAAACTAAACTAAAAATCCATAAACTATGCATGCATGCATGAGGTGATTCTCATTTCTACCTCTTAAGTCCAATTCAAGTATTTAATCTCTAAGTTCCCTTGAATTCTTTTATTGGTAATTCAAATACAAAGTTAAAAGTTGAATTCCTTACATTCACTCTCCAATTGGACTCTTAGTAGCTAATTCTTGAGCTAGCGAGTCAATTCTTCCAATTTTCTTCCAAATTCTTCTTCTCCTAGCTTTGAATTCAACCTCTCTCTCTCTCTCTCTAAACAGTTTTGAGGCTCAAAAGATGATGAAATGTGTGCATGAATGTATTCTAGAAGCCACATTAGCCTTATATAGGCTCATTAAGCTTGGACTAATTAATTGTGATTAAAGCTAAGTTAATTCAACTTAATAGTTAATTTATTCTAATTATTTGAATCCGAATCGAATTTCAATTAAAATTTCTATAATATTCTAAAAATCCTAAATAACACGTTGACTTAGTTAATTTCATGTTTAGATACCGATAAGGCTTTCAATTTCCATATCGAAACAAAATTTTAGACAAATATTCCTACAACAGACAGATATAAACACAAATAACATATAAATTGGACAAGTAACACATAATCTTATTCTTAAAACTTAATTAGCATTCTTAATCATGGATTATGGGCTAATTACGGATCGAGATTGTTATAGAGGCTGATCTGTGACCATTCAAGAGTTGGAAAGACTAGGCACACCGAAAAAAGTGCAACACTTAGCTGGACTCACAACCTCGCTGAATAGATTTTTATCAATTAGTCTTTAGATTGTTGCAGATCATTTTTCCAAGCATTGAAATCAAAGTTCAGTTGGAATGAAGAGTGTGACTATGCTCTGGAAGAATTGAATAAATACTTGCCCTCAGCCCCACTCTTAGTGACCCTAGTCCTTGGAGAAGAGCTATATTTGTACCTTGCATTTTCTTAGTAGTAAGCATAGTGCTTGTCTATGTAGAGGGAATACAACATTTGCCTATTTTTTATGTAAGTAAAACTTTGCTCGGTGCTGAGACGAGGTACTTCCCATTGAAAAAGCTTGTCTTAGCTTTGATGATGACGTCTAAAAAGCTAGCGCACTTCTTTCACGCACATACGATCGTAGCAAGCGCAAAGGTAGAGAAAAGTCAAGCAAGAAACCTGCTCAAGCCAATATCATCAAAATGGACAGAATCTCCAATGGTGTTGATGACATAAACCTTTCAGCTGTTGTTTTCGAGGTCAATCGTGTCAGAAATCTCAAGAAATGGTGGGTGGATACTGGAGCCACTCGTCACATCTATGCCGACAAAAACATGTTTTCCTCTTATTCAGTGGTGGACAATGGAGAACAACTATTCATGTGCAACTCCTCGACTTCTAAAGTTGAAGGACAAGGAAAGATAATTCTAAAGATGACATCTGGAAAGGAACTCATCCTCAACAATGTGCTGTATGTGCCGGACATTCGCAAGAATTTTGTTTCCAGATCTCTATTGAGCAAAAATGGGTTTAGACTAGTTTTTGAAAGTGACAAATCCGTACTTACCAAAAACGGTATGTATGTAGGAAAAAGGTTACTTGAATGATAACCTTTTCAAAATGAATGTAATGACTGTTGTCTCTCCTATGATTAATAAAAATACATATTCTTCTTACTTGCTTGAGTCTTCTAATTTATGGCATGATAGATTAGGACATGTTAATTATGGATTTTTGCATAGATTAATTAATATGGAATGTTTACATAATTTAAAATTGATCCAAATCATAAATGTGAAATTTATATTGATGCAAAATTAACTAAAACTCCTTTTCATTCAATTGAAAGAAGTACAGAACCACTTGAATTAATTCATAGTGACATTTGTGATTTTAAATTAATTCAAATTAGAGGTGGAAAAAAATATTTTATCACTTTCATCAATGACTATAGTTATGTTTATTTAATTTGAACCAAATATGAAGCTTTGGAAACTTTCATTCAATATAAGAATGAAGTTGAAAATCAACTTGGTAAGAAAATAAAAATTCTAAGAAGTGGTAGAGGTGGTAAACATGAATCACTTTTTGATGAGTTTTGTAAATGGAATAATTCATCCAACCACGACTCCTTACTCACCTCAGCAAAATGACATTGCTGAAAGGAAAAATAGAACTTTAAAAGAAATGATGAATGCCATGTTAATAAGTTCTGGACTACCTCAGAACTTATGGGGAGAAGCAATACTTTCTGCTAATTATATTCTTAATAAATTACCCTAGAAGAAAGTGAATCAAACACCTTATGAAATGTGGTATGGGAGAGTACAATCCTACAAATACTTAAAAGTGTGGAGGTGTTTGGATAAAGTGGCTATTCCTAGTCCTAAAAAGACTAAGATAGATCCAAAAACTATTAATTGCATATTCATCGGTTATGCCAAGAATAGTAGTGCATATCGGTTTTTGATTCATAAGTCAGAACATTCAGAAATGCATGTAAATACTATTATTGAATCTAGAAATGCATCATTCTTTGAACATGTGTAGACACCCCATTTTTGACCAACCTCAAGATTTGGACGTCATCGTTTGTGCACTCGATGATTGTGCTTGTTTTGTGCTTGTTTTGAGCGCCCGATGTTCTTGGCGAAACACCTTGTCTTTGAGCCTCTAAACCCATTTTATTTTGTGCTTGTTTTTGGGTCAAACCTTGTTGCCTTTTGTCTAGAAGGGGGAGGGGCCTTGTCGGCTACATTTTGTTCTTGTGAAGTGGTCGGTCGGCTACTTAGAGTGGCTGATGACCATTTGTTCCTTTTTTAAGATATTTATTTGCCAGCTGTGCCAGTTGTTGCTCACTGAAGGGCATCACCATACATGTGTATGGAGGGATGAATACAAGCTCTAAGCTTGATTTTCTATATATAGGGGATGCTCTCCCCCATTTGGAGAGGTTGGAAATTTTGGATCAAAATTCACCTTTTCTCTCTAGAATTCTCTCTCTCTTCTTGTTTTGTGCTCGATAGTTGATTTTCTCTACACCTTTGCACACTAACCCCTAACCAAATTGGACCACCTTGGAGCCTAATTTAAGCTTTTGGAAGGAGGTTTGAGCCTAAAAGAGTGGCTGTTTTGTGCTGAGCTTCAAGAGGGATGAGACTTACCTTGTAGACTTTGTTTTAATCAATTGCTTTGTCGTCTTTTTACACTATTTTTGGCCTAGTTTTCAACTACAAAAAGCTCTGATTTTTTATCCTTAACATGTTGGTTTGAAGTCATTTTGTGTTGAGGGGTAGTCTACCCTTGTTGTTGCCTAATTGTGAAGCCTTTTGCACCATTATTTAGCATATTAGAATCAAACTTTTTGGGCCTTTAAACCATTGAAATTTGGAGTTATTTCAATGGTGGAAAGCATGTTTTGAAGTTCAAAAATGGAGGGGTTGGCCTTCCCTCCTTGTGTCTCATTTGCATGCCTAGTTAGCATCACATGGTAGCATGTTTTTGTGGCTTAACCTAGCTTAATTAAAGCATGTTTTAGGCTCTGATTTGGAATGATTTAGCTCTATTTTGGGTTGCTTTGGTCATATGAGCCTTGTTTTGCATAGTTGTAGTGCAATTATGCTTAAGGGTCTAACTTGTGCTATGTTTTGGCCTCTTATTCTAGCCATTTTTGGCTTACTTCAAACATGTTTTAGGACTCCTTTTAGGCTGTCTTAAGACTGTTTTAAAGTGTTTGTGCCTTTTGAGCTTTGTATTGCATGCTCATGGTGTAATGGCCTTCACTAGCTCTTTGTTTGCTTTACGCGTGAAATGCTTGAATTGTTTGCATGTTGTAGTGTTATTTTGCATATAATCTCAACATCATACTCTCTGTCACATTCTCATTTGTCTCATTTTCAATCGCTTTCGAGAGTTGTTCCAAGTTTGGAATCCTTTAAGCTTGAGATAGAGTTCATGCTTAATAGTTTTAATCCTTTTTTGAGGGTTTCTACGGCATGACCTCTCTCTTGCTTTAAATCATTCCTCAGTTGACACTTCTTTCACTTTAGAAGACGAGATACCTTGGACTTAATCGATTAAAGGACTAATCGGTAATGTAAAATGAGTAAACAAAATGAACAAAGTAAAAGAGGCAAGATTAAGCGTCTTTGTGTTGCATTGCATGTGTTCGGATCACACGTTAGTCCGAACACAATAAATTTGGGACGTTTCATACTCGAAGTGATGAAACGTGCCACTTTTCTTAGTCACCATCACCCTGGATCAAGCATGATATGATGGTGGTCCTTCGAGTCTTATTTGTGCATTCATTAAGCTTGTCCAAGCTTGGTTTTCTAGCCATCATGCATTGAAAATGCTTGGTTAATGGCTCGAAGGCCAAGAGTTACCTTCCTTTGAGTTTGCGCAATGATAAGGAGGGTAGCAGTACACACATTCCTTGAAAATACATTGATTTGCCTCTGTTTGCTCTCTGTTGCGGCAAAAGGAGAAGTCCAGGAAGTGGTGGTCGATCGGCCAGTTTTAGTGGCCGACAGCCACTTTTTGTGGCCGACCGGCCAGTTGAGGTAGCCGACAACCACTTTTTGTGGCCGACCGGACACCAGTCAATTTTTTGCACAAATGTGCTCCTGAGTTGGAGCAGAGGCATTCTAGGAGTTGGCACAATTTTCAGAGTTCAAACGGGTGCAAACAGAGGTATTGTAGACACCCCATTTTTGACCGTCCTCAAGATTGGGACGTCACCGTTTGAACACTCGGTGATCATCCATGTTTGTGTTCGTCTTTAGTTCCTGGAGGTCTCGGCTTGCGCACCTTGCCTCAGGATCTCTCGACTCGACTGTTTAGTGTATGGTTTTGCACCAAACACTTGTGTTTTGCCTTGGAGGGGCAGGGAATGCCTTGTGAGGCATCCCCACACATCACCGACCATGGCCAGAGGCCACCGGCTGGTGTTTTGTTGCCATCGGCAATGTATATTGCCGGTCGGCATTTTTTGTTGCCGGTCGGCAGCCCATTTTGTCAAGATGGCAATTTTGAGCAGCTGACTACTGTTCATCTGCTTTTGCAGATATTTTAATACAGCTGTATGGCATTTTGTTCCCCTCCATACACGTGTATGGAGGGATGGCCTTCTTGTTAGCTTACCTTGTAAGCTTTACAAGATTGGCTCCTCTATAAGAGGAGCCCTCCCCTCTTGGCTTTAGGGTTAGACATTTTAGAGAGAAAAAACATTGTTAGAAGCTCTGGTTCTAGGGTTAGAACTTATATACATTCTATCTCTATATCTCTCTCTCTTGAGTGTTCTAGGTGTATTTGTTCATAGTATTGCGCACAAACACCTACCTTTACACCTTCCCTTGGCTATTGAGGTTCTAAGGGATTGTTTTCAGAGTTTTGGAGCTGGTTTGGAGCTTAAGAAGCTGCTGGAGCTTCATTTGTGAAAGAAGTCTACAAGGGTAAGAAACTAGTCCCTTTATTCCCCATTCTTGCATACTATTTTTGCCTATTTTAGAACTGTTTTTGAGCTTAGTGTATAATATAAAAAAGTTCTGTTTTTGGGCCCTCTAAATAGTTTGTTTATAGTGTTTTGTGGTTTGGAGGTGTTTGACCCCTCTTAGGCCTTGAGAGGCCCCATTTTGTGCTATTTTGAGTGAGCTCCGGGACCTTGGTGTTTGGGCCTCCTCACCACTGAAATCTTGAGGGATTTCAGAGGTGAGGATGGTGCCTTGAGGTCTTAGGAAGGAGAGGGCCACCCCCTCTCCTTGTTGTCCTTGAAAAGGACCATTTTTTGCCTCTTGAGGGAGTACCATGTTTAGGCCTATGTTTACCATGCCTTAGCTGATTTTCATGCTTATTATGTCATAATATGACTCTATTTTTAGTTGGTTTTGGTACACCATGCATGCTTAGCATACCTACCTTGTAATGCCATGTTTAGGCCTTAATACGCCTTAGGTTGTAAACCATTGTTCAAGCATATGTTAGGTCTAGCTTTGTGAAGCTTTTGTGCTTATTTTTCCATGTTAGAGGTCTGTCCCTAGTCATTTCGGTCGGCCATGGCATGTTTAGTATAGCCCTTTTGCATTTTGGCTTGTTGGCCTTAAGTGTGTGAATGTATAGCATGCGTCCTTGCCTTAATTTACTGGGTTGGGACCATTTGCCATGTTATTTCAGTCCCTTTAACATGCTTGTATGCTTGCCTTGGACGCCTTTTTGAAGCTTTGAAAGCTTGGCTTGCATGCTCCATGTTTTGGTCATTGCGCATGCTTTTGAATTCAAGCCATTTAGATGACGTCTAAGTGGTCTTTTTGGCTTTGTTTTATGTGCTAAAACTCTGTTTTTGGTCATTAAATTCATGCCATGTTTTGTCTTGCTAAGTGTGGTCAAATACTTCATTAGCTTGCCTTGAATGCTTGGGCCATTTGTTGCATGTTTAGCCTACTTTGTTTGCTTGGTTTGGCACCATGTTCTTGCATGATTTTCAAGGCTTAATTTGCATGCTATATGTCCATGTTTGCATCCTCTTAAGTGTGCTTGAGAATTGCTCTTTAATGTTTGAAGTGTTGGAGATCATTTGCATGCATGTTTGCATGCCATTAGTCCCTCATTTTGGGCACCTTAGCCACTGTTTTTGGGCTTAGTGAGGGCTGCCTAAACCATGCTTAAGTCCACCCTTTGCTTGTTTGCATGTTTGCCTCGCATATTTGCTTGCATAATTGCATGAATGCATTGCATTGCCATGTCGCATCCTTAGCTCACATGCCTAGGATTGCATTCCATTCGCATGCATGCTTGGCCTCTTGAAATGCTTGTGATAGAGGTTGAGTCCCATTGGTTTGTTCATGTACATTGCATTCCATATCAAAAATGCACACTTGGTCCTTTAGGCCATCACGTATGGAAATGCGCGCTTGATGGTCCGAGAACCAAGAACCATGTCCCTTTGAGTCATACACATGATGAGGGATAGGATTGGTGCATACATTGCTTGAATTGCATTGCCATGCTATGCCTTGCCCTCTGTTGCTGTCAATTGCAGATTCTGCAGGAACTTTCTGCCGACCGGCAGTGTTTAGTGCCGACCGGCAATCCTTCCTGGGCCGATAGCTTCATAAACAGCCGATGATTACACACCACGGCCGGTGATGATTCTACTCAGCTGGTGGTGTCTCCCAATGTCCAGGGAAGCAATTCTGAGACTTTGGCAGCCTTCCAAGAGACAGTGCAGAGAAAACAGAGGCAGCCTATGCATGGCAGTGCACTTCCGAGCAAGACCCGAGCGCGCGCACATCGAACCTTCTTCCCGAGCCCCTTTTTTTTATTACTTTTCTTATGCTTAGTTAATTTGTTAATTAATTAGGTGATTTGTAATAATTAATTAGCTTGCAAGTTAGTTAATTCGTATTATTCTTTCGGTCGTTGTATTATTCTTTTGGTCCCTCCAAGCGAGGACAAACTTGTAATAAGTGTGGGTGAGTGTGTGCATGTCTCCCAACCCCCACTTCTTTCTTCCCTTTTATTTACCTGCTTATGAAGGTAGATTAGGGCATGTTTAAATTAGCATACCTTATGCTATGCATGCGTGCATCCATACATTTGTCTTGCATGTACCAGGCTCGGTACATCATGCTAACTTCATTTGCACTTCAATTCCAAATTGAATACGTGCATCAACTAATTGCATTTCACATGCCATGTTTAGGTTAGCCGAGCCTACTCTAAATTGCATCCTGTATTTGTTGCATTAGTCAATTTGACATGACCTAGGACCATGCATGTTGGCTAACTAGTTTATTGTTTTGGCAAGAGTACGATGTAAGTATTTTATGCTTTAGCATACCGCATGCGTGTGAATGCTATTATGACAGCATGCTTACCATGTGGCTAGATGCTTATGTGACAAACTGTTTGAATGCCTGTGGGTGAAGGTTGGATTGTTTGAGTTGAAAAAACTCGTTGTAATCTGTATTTTAGCCTACTTGCGAGTAGCAAATTCCAAAGTGTTTTTCAAGACAAACGGATATGCAATACTTATTTCCAAATTAGGCAATCTAGTCTATACTTGTTTGCCATGCGCATAACATAGTAATTCTAGGCTAATAATTGGAACAAGAACACATAACGTTTTCAAAAACGGATATCACGGTTAGTAGAGGCCGGTCTTCGGACCGGGCGAGAGGGGGTGCTCATAGTTGACCTTCCCCGATCGTACCCAAGTTCCCGAGCCGAGGCAACTTTGGTGATGACAGACACGTGGCCTTTGGCACCGAGTCAGGGTTTCCTAAATTCCCCCATTTTAAAATATTTAGGTGGCGACTCTGTATCTGGCAAAGCAGTCCATGTTTGGCACTTCTTTTCAAAAAATCTGTTTCTCAAAACGATTTGCCGGATTTGGACTCTTTGGTTCAGATTTAGAACCGCAAACAAAATCGAGTCCAAACTGTAGCGAGGGCCCCTCGCGGGCGCGTGCTATAGTTTCTGGCGACCCTGCTGGGGAAAATTAGAGAGCTTGACTCGAACTTATGATATCCTGTTTTGATCTCATTTATGTGTCTCTTTGCATTGCATGTGCATTGGTGCACCTAGGACACCGTGTTTGCCATCTGCCATTCCTGAACGGTTTGCCGGAGGCTTGTCTTGTCAAGGCATGACCATAAGGCTGACCGGTTATGGGCTCTGACAGTATGGAAACACAAACTCCGGTTTTACCGGGGCACCCTTTTTGACCATTCGACCTAGTGCATATTGAAATCCATAGTAGCCATTCCAAACTAGGATAGGATGCTCACTCGATGTTAGGTTGTTTGAAAACTGTCGCGTGCGTAGTGAAACCCTAGCTCCTAACAAAATAGGATGGGGAAACCCTACCCCAACATAGGGGTGTATTGGCTTTCATTTATTTGCTATGTGCTTTAGAGCGTATCTCTGCAGGGAACGTACATACCAGTTTGCAAGTTTGAGTATCAGGCCCGAGGGCACCAGTATCAGTGTTGTTGAGAAACCGGTTATATCTACAGGGTATCTGATTCATTGTTTTGGGACAGTGATTTCTGGGGAACAGTGATCAGCAGTAGAGTACAGTTGTTCAGCTACACCCGTGTTTGATCCATTTGAGTTGAAATGCTGCTTGTTGTCTCTTTCAGTTCGGATAGCTGGAACAGAATAGCTAGTGTTCCCCCTTGCTGAGACAGGACTTATGATAACGCAGAATTCGGAAGAGATCGTGGTTATGACAGCTGCATTAGATCAAGGGATCACTCTGCAAAGTGAGACCAATATTGATATGCCACATCCACCCAGGTCGCCTGTTGCGCACCCGGTCTGGGCCCCCCCAGCTATACTAGGCTCGCAAGCCTACTACATTTGAACTAATGGGGATGATAGGTGATCTCCAGAGGTCTGTGGCGGATCTCGCCTACGGAATGTCAGCTTCA
Organism: Camellia sinensis; assembly: GCF_055761805.1. Classification (NCBI taxonomy): domain Eukaryota; kingdom Viridiplantae; phylum Streptophyta; class Magnoliopsida; order Ericales; family Theaceae; genus Camellia; species Camellia sinensis. The sequence goes on along the minus strand of NC_138961.1, from coordinate 133,279,238 downwards.
CCTCCAGCCGCACCATATACCGGGAGTTTTGTACCCCAGGAGCCCCCGTTGTTGGGGTGAATTGTGATTGAACTTAGCCAATCGGAGATGGCCTCCAGCTATGGTAATGACATATCCACATCAAACCAAACCGTCGATCAGACTGAGGCCAGAGAAAAAGACAAAGTGAAGGTAGATGCCGATCCTAGTGAACAACTACTGCGGGCAGTCGAGGCTTTGAAGGCCGGAGGGATGAACAAGCAACAGATATCCGCGGTTCTGGCAAAAACTGTGGAGGATGCTTTCCCCACTTCACCTGAGGGTAGTTCAGGTCAGTCAGAAAATCGGGATAGGCCCCGTCATGCTAGAACAGTTTCTCCTATTCCCGCTCCTGCTCCTGGGAAAGATCAGAAAGCCAAGGCAGTGCCTGCTGACCCTTTTGCTTATGCGGCTAGTAAGAACGCTCAGACTTCAAAGTACCTGCCCCGAGGGCGCAGGGTCTTTCATGCTCTCTACATGCCTCTGTCTAAGGCACTTCAAATTCTTGCCGAAAGGGGGCACCTTAAACCCTTGGAGCCTCGGCCTCACCCGAAGAATCTCCCTGCTACGCATGATGCTGCTCAGTACTGCGCATACCACCAGCAGACAGGCCATGCTACCGACAATTGTTTTCGCCTCCGTTATGAGGTGCAAGATTTAATTGACAACGAGGTTATCCTCCCACCCACCTCAGCCAAGTCCGTTACCACCTAGTTATTGGATTTTGAGGACACAGATACTGCAAGTATGTAATCAGAAAGTGAACCACCTGCGGGCGGCATTTGGTATATTTTGGATGTGGCGTCTGGCACGCATTTTTGAGCATCTGTGGACACTAGCTTTGTAAATTCTGGCTTGGGTATCGAGTCAGTCTTTTGTTTTGAGTCTGTCTCTTTGTCTTGAGTCAGTCTTTTTGCTTAAGGGTCTGTCTTGTTGTAGCGAGTCAGTCCCCTTTGTATAGAATACCAGGTGATTCTGGGGTTGTTGCCTCGAACACCGTTTTGTCTTGTAATTACCCGTTTTTGTTTTTGAGTCTGTTTCTACCGAGGGGCCAGTTACACCAACAAATCTGAATGAAACAGCTGTGGCTATCTCATTTTCATGCTTGCTTTCAGTGTGAGTTAGTTGTGCCAGAGGATTTGAATGGGCTGACAGTACATCTCGCCTGCTCTCCTGCGCGCCAAACTCATTGCATTAACCTAAGTTTTTCAAAAACCCCTTTTGAACACTGCGGTGATAAAAAACGAAGAGGAAGGAATTCCTCTGGTTTTGCAAAACTTTGATCATTTGAGAGAAAGAGAGGCACGCTAAGCCTTTAATGAATGAAATCATGCTTGTCAGCGTGAGTACTGGGAAGGACCCTGGCTTGATCCAGATTGGTTCCACACTATCTTCGGCGCGAGCGATTTGTCGCTTTCTTAAAAACTTTCAAAAACAAATGTTTTTGCGCGGCCCTGTGAAGACCTGTGTGGGATTTCTCTTGAGATTGTGCGGCCTAGGTTCGCTTTTAGCCTCAAGATTCGACCTGTTTGTCTTGAACCTCGAACTCATTCGGAACATTCAACAGTCAACTGTCGGAGGAGGCCCGTGTGGCCAGTTTTGAAGTAGCCCTCGAGCAAGAGGCACTGAAGGCGAGTCAAAAAGATTAGATCTCACCAAAAGAAGCTCCTGGAGCAACCATGATGGATTCTTCTGTAAATCATTGCAACAGCCGTTCTCCTAGATACAGAGAGGCTTCAACTTCAAAAAACCGTTTGGCATGGACTTGTTACACTTTTACCTTTTGAGAGGCTCGCTGGGCCGAAAACCCGGAAGGGCGACCCAGGCAAAAGTTAGAGCAAGAGAAAAATACAAAAAAAGAACAAAAAATAATAATGCAAAAGAAAAGAAAAAGAAAAAAAAAGAAAATGAAAAGAAGCTCGCAAGGTCGAAAATCCGCATCGGGCACCTTGGCAAAAGTTAAAGCCTGAAAAGTGAAGGTTAAAATACCCGAGTGTACCTTAGTCGGAACTACGTAAGACTTGATTCCCATGTTTGGGATACGTAGGCAACTTCATTCTGAAGTCCAGCCCCCAACGCTTTCATAGCGTCTCGGTCTATACAATGGTTTCGACTTCATCCCAAAGTCCAGTCGCCAACACCTTCCAAGGTGACTGTGTCCATATATTTGTTATGAACGTCTTCGTCATCTCTGTGTCCAAGAATTCGACCACCACCGATGAAGACTGTTTGCGGACTGTTGCGGCATCATCCAAACAAGGGGCAACTTTCCGTTGCTACGAGTCGTCGTGAGTCGCCATTCAAACCAGGGGCAACTTTCCGTTGCCATCCACCCCTTTCAAGCCAGGGGCAATTTTCCATTGCCTCCGATCCGAGGTTGCGTATCTCAAAGAGTAGGTTCCATGCTCGTTGAGCATTAGCCGTTTGCAAAAATAGTTTTTGAAATTCTTACTGAGGTTGACTATTTTCTCGAAAACTATTTCGTTTTCCAAAACTGGACCATTTCTTGTACCCAAAAAAAAAGGAAAATTTTCAGTGCCCACAGCCTGACTTGCGTGGTCTTCAAATCAAAATCGAACAAGTGTGCTAATCTAACTCTCATTTTGACCAAAACTGATTTAGTAGAAAGCAAAAACAAAAAATGGTCAAAGCGATAAACTAGGGGCACAGTTGAGTCAGGTGTTCTGTCTTTCCCCCGTCATCGAAGTACTTGCCAGGAGGGCACTCTATCCACCAGAAGAAATAGCTGTAAGCTAACGGCATTGGGCATGAACCCACAACTTCCTATTCATTCATTAATCACCTTGGGGAGGGACGAAAAATGAGAGAATAAAGAATAGAAAGGTGTAAGTTGAGAGAAAAAGTAAGAAAAAGGGTTTTGAGAAAAAAAAAACTGAGCTTGAGTGCCAGAGTGATGTGAGAATCACAAATAAGAAGAGGATGGGAAACAATAGCCAGAGAAACCGGCTCCTCGTGATCTGAGGTCCCCCGTCTCCGTTAACGCGTCTGTGTGTCGTGTCTTTTGTTTTTGTTTACCTCAACCTTTGTTTTGAGTCTTTTCCGAGCGTGTCTCGTTGCGTTTAGGTCATGTACCCTTTTGTTTGAGTCCTCCCCGCTGTGTTCAGTTGTAGGCTCGATACCCTAGTTTGAAAAACCCTTATTTAAGTTCAAAAATCGTCTATACTCAGAATGCTGTGCCATTCTCTATATTTAATTGTGTTTCAACTCCAGCTGGTTTCACCTCCGTAGTCCGTCTTGTCAGATTGGGCTGGTTGTTCAGGATTTGCTGTGTGAAAAATGAAACCAAATGTTGTGTCATGGATTGTATGCAGATTAATCCCCAGTAAAGTAAGGGCTGTGTGTCCAGAATCAGGCAGTGGGTTGCTTGGGTTGTTTTGCTGTTGGCTGTTTAGTTATCTGATTATTACAGTGCAAGTGTTCAATTTTCAGACAACCAATCAATTTCATTTACATTGAGGTATAATATGGTGTGATACAATGCAAAGTATGAAATGTAAAGATATACGGATGTAAACACTTTTTCAGATAAAAAAGCCTGTTTCATTTCATCATCTTTTCAAGTACACAAGTTTTGGAAACAAAAATCTGCCTGTGGCAGTACAAAGTATCCTAACTACCAACAAAAGGGAAAAGTACAAGAAAGAAGAAAAACAACAAAAATCTGTATCCATGTCAAGCGGCTCCGAGGGCTATCGGTCTGTCCTAGTCCTCTTCCTGGACGAAGGTCCAGGGACATCGTCATCAGCATCGTCATCTGAGCCTGAGTCTGAGTCGTCTCTAACCTCCTCAGATGACCCGGCCTCTGCCTCTGCCTCGGACTCGTCATCATCATTATCGTCGTCGTCAGGGGTCGGCGTCCGAGAGCTACTCCCGACATGAACACGCCCCCTGGTATGGGGACGTACAGCGTCTCCACGCCCTCCTCGAGCAGGAATAGAGGGCCCAGCCGGAGCACCACCCACCAAAGGAATCTGGAAGGGAGGCTGAAAAGCACAAAAGGCAAATACATCAGAATACTGTGAGCAGTGTATCAGTGCAGAATACGGTGTATGAGTACAGTGTATGAATGCCGTGAGTAGTTTATCAGTACAGAGTGCAGTGTATAAATGTAGTGTATGCAGTGTATCAGATGCTATGAGATCAGTGTGTCAGGTGTTGTGTTGTGCATCGGACTGCGTGAATCAACTTATGGATGGTTTGAGGCCGTGATCAGAAGAGCATACCGGAATACTGTAGAGGGCCAGGAGGTCAAAGGTCCGCTGTAGCATCCCCATCATGGAGGCATTCAAGTCCACGGACTGCCGGGTATACTCGGAGGACGCCTGCGAGAGTACAAGATGTATCAGCATTCTGTGGAATATCAAATAAACTGCAATGAAATACCAATGCAAGGTGCAAAATGAAGTAATACATACCGGAGGCAAGTCGGGGATACCGGCTAACTCATGATCAGCCTGGGGAGGAGCAAAGGGGATTTGGTAAGTCGCCCCATCTTGCCCTCTATATGACAGTACAGTGGGCAGAGCAGGCCAGCCAGTCCCCCGTCCCCCCCGAGCTCCGCTCCTGCCATGCACTTGAGCTCTCCTCGACGCTCCTGCTCCAGCCCCCGCTCCTGCTCTAGCTGCCAGCGCCGCTGGCCTCTCCCCCTCAGCTCAGCGACCACCGCTCAAGGGTCGCATAATGTAGGTCCGGACGTACTCTGCGTAGTCGCCCTCGCCTCTGTGATGCTCTGCTCCCCAGCCGACGGTGTAATCCCTCATCTCCTGGGCGGCGAACCTCTCGGTATCTCTCATATGGGCAGGAGGTGGACCCGGCACTATTTGCTCCGGTAAACCCAGGGTCTGACGCAAGAAACACTCGCCTAGGTACCAAGCTCGACAGACCGGGCCCTCCAACAGAATCCGACAACGGGCAGTCTCCCCTACGCCCTCATAGCGATCCTTCACCACGGCCGGCAACGGAGCCCAGGGCTGCCAGGTGATCTGAAAATAATATGCAGTTTGTTATCTATCTGTTATTGAAAACATACGGTGCGAAGCAAAGCCAAAAAATAAACTCTAAAGTTGAACATACCTCCGCGGCGGTGATGGTGTCGAAGTATCGGCGGAAGAAAATAAGAGACTCCCGTGGTCTCCGCACGCATCGCTCATCGAAGCGATGAGAGAAGGGGACGCCGAGTGGGATCTCCTCATCGGGTACTGGGGCAAGCCTAGGAAAGTAGGCATACACCCACAACTGCAGAATAGATATCAGTATGACTATCAGATAAGGCAAAATACAGAATAAAGCAGAAATGACAGAACCGTGTGTTGTGCAGTATATTGTGCGGAGTGTACAGTGTGTGCAGTATACAGTCAGTGTAAAGCAGAGTATATGTGTGCCGGGTGTGCAGTGTACAGTCAGTGTGGGGCAGCGTATAGTATATGTGCAGTGTGCAGAATACAGAAAGCAGGAAGCAGAAATGTAAAAAGGGAAGAGGACGTACCTCCCAGGCTCGCCAGTGGCCACCGAGAAGCTGTCCGCTGAGGCGGGAAGAAGAGCTCATGTAACCATACAAAGTGGCTAGAGCTGCGCCACCCCAGTCATAGCGGCGGATTCGCCTGACGTCCACCAGTGCGCTCAACAAGCATAAAGGCACGGTGTTCGCCCGATCAGCGAAAAGGGTCGTCCCGAAAAGGAACATGATGAAGCCCCGCACGTACTGGTCCACCTCCTCTGGGGACATCTGCGCTTCCTCTGCCAAGGCCGGCTGGACCCGAAAGTGGCTCTCGAACCAGGAATACCTGACGAACCCCGCTCGAGCGAGGGGAGGCTGAGTGTCGAGCAGGTACAGCTGGGCAGCGTCCCACTCGTCCATATCGGTGTCGAAGGGGATTGGATCACCCCCTACCCCGATGCCGGTAAGCATTGAGAAGTCATAAGGGGTCATCGTCATGTCCCTTGCAACGGAGAAGTGGAAGGAGTTGGTGGTATCCCACCACCTCTCCACTAGAGCAGCAAGCAAGGGCCTGCAAGTGGTAAGTCGGGAGAGCCCCCTGCAGAAGATGCTGAAGCTGGCCTCGTCGACGATGTCACGAACCGCGTCTGGCAGCTCTAGGTACCAGTCCCGAGCAACGGTATTCCCATACCCGCGGATGGTATGGGAATCCCCCTATAATAAAAAACAACGATTGCAAGGCAATATTCAAAATGCAGTTCTAAGAAGCATATAGGTATACAACATGTGTGCATGTTTTCGGATTCCAACAGATACCGGGTGCCGGTGTGCTCGCCAGTGAACTATAGCGTGTGATGTGTCGATGTGTTTGGGTGGTTCAGTACAGTATAGCATGTGTGCATGTTTTCAGACTCAAGCCAATACCGGGTGCCGGTGCACTTAGAGTGAACTACAACGTGTGATGTGTCGGCGTGTTTGAGTGGTCCAGGACAAATACGGCATGCGTGCATATTTTCAGACTCAAGCCAATACCGGGTACCAGTGTGTATGCAGTGAAATACAGTGTGCGCCATGTGTTTGGGTGATTCAAAGCCAGTGCAGTGTGTGTGCATGTGTCAGTCTCAAACAGATATCAGTTGCACGCATGTTTACAATCAACTACAGTATATAGTATATCAGAATTCAGCAGTTAAAGAGCATAACCAGCTACGGCAGTTTTGCATCCTACATTGCAGAAAGTAAAACAGAGAAGGAAAGTTACCTCGAAAGCGCTGAAGGACAGGTAGGAGGTAGGCTCACGCAGTAGTAGCTCGGGTGGCACGTGCCTATCAAAGCTCTTGAACTGGCGTAGTCCGTCAGGAAACATCACGTGAACTGCGGGCCTGTAGGTCTCCGGATCGAACGGCCGGACGCGGAGTGGCAAGGGCTTGGCCTCAGGGTCCATCTCGTGCTCTGGAGGGATCCCACCCTGTGGAAGGTCATCCGCCATCTCGAAGAAAATGTGAAAATGGCTGGAAGACGGAAAATCGGGCAAGAATGCGAAAAGTCAACAAAAAGTCAACCCCGAGAGGGCCGGAAATGGCTGGAAAAGCCGAAGTGCGGAAAAGGCACAGATATTGAGAAAAACTCGAGGGAAACAAGCCCCGAGTGGCGGAAATCAAGAAACAAACACCGAAATGAAGTTTCGTTCGGTTCAAAATGTTTGAAACGCGAAGATATACGCGAATCAAACATCGAAATCGAGGCTAGAACACAAGAAAACGAGGAGATCGAAGGACGAAAACACTCTAGAGAGGGAGAGAGGGAATTTTCGAGCAAGAGGATGTGAAAAATATAGGGCTAGAGGCCCTATATTTAAAGACCCACGACCGAAATGTCAAAACTGCCCCGAACAGGAATAGTTTGCCGGTCGGCCACACTCTTTGCCGGTCGGCAGTATTTTGTGCCGATAGAATTTTATGAAGGCCGATGGACGGCCGGTGATGCATTCTGATGGCCGGTGGGCATCTGGTGGCCTCCTACAATGGTTTTTGATCCTCCTACATCCTTGTTTGGGTTATATCCGTGGTTCAGGGCCTTCATTGCTCAAAACAGTGCAGAACAGTGCATCTCCGACGCTCAGCCGACCTCCGTTTTGACCTCGGATCGTGCCCTCTGTATGTAGCACTCAAATTCGTACAAGGTGTATCCTTTCCGTATCCTTTTGCCTTTTGCAAAACTCGAAAGTTGTCCCCATATGCATTTGGGCATGCATTCAATTATGCCGTTTAGCGCATTGCACTGCCTTGCGCATCGCATTCCATTCGCGCTGTCTAACGCATCACGCCGTTTCGTGCGTCTTACTGTATTTGGCATACACTCATTGTTCGCGCTATTTTGCACACCTCACTTGCATTGTCATGTATACATGGTAAATATTGCATTGTCGTGCATTGTAGAAAATAAACATGCATTGTCATGCGTTTCCATTATAGCTTGCATGCATCCGTTGCATTTTCCCCAGCAGACCGCATCATACTGCATTATCATGCTTTTTTGTAAAATATCCGTTCCATTGCATAGTTGTAGATATTGTATTTTAGATTGCATGCATTCATTGCATCACCTTCCATCTATGGCTTGCGCCTTTCCATGTTGAGCTTGGTCTGGTATGTGTCCATACTTCTCATGTCAAAGCATAGTTCAGTGGACCGTTCTATGTTAGCCGCAGCTTATTTGTGTACATGCCTTTCCTAGGCAAGATTTGGTTCGGCCCGCGTGCCATTTCCATTGCATTTTAGATTGCATGCATTCATTACATCACCTTCCATCTATGGCTTACGCCTTTCCATGTTGAGCTTGGTCCGGTAGGTGCCCATACTTCTCGTGTCGCAGCATAGTTCAGTGGACCGTTCTATGTTAAGACGCGGCTTGTACGTGTACATGCCCTTCTTAGGCAAAGATTTGGTTCGGCCTGCGTGCCTTATCCATCGTATCTTTTCCATCCCAATACACATTCCTTGCGTAGACCGCATGTTCGTAATCATTTCATTACCTACATAGACCGCATGTTTTGCTTGCGTAGACCGCATGTTTTGCTTGCGTTGTTCAAATTTCATTACTTGCGTAGACCATATGTTTTGCTTGCGTAGACCGCATTCTCTTGTTCAAATTCATTACTTGCGTAGACCGCATATTTTTGCTTGCATAGACCGCATGTTTTTGCTTGCGTAGACCGCATGTTTTGCTTGCGTAGAGCGCATTTTTATAATCAATTTCATTACCTACGTAGACCGCATGTTTTGCTTGCGTAGACCGCATGTTTGTTCAAATTTCATCACTTGCGTAGACCGCATGTTTGTTCAATTTCATTACTTGCGTAGACCGCATGTTTTGCTTGCGTAGACCGCATGTTTGTTCAATTTCATTACCTGCGTAGACCGCATGTTTTGCTTGCGTAGACCGCATGTTTGTTCAATTTCATTACCTGCGTAGACCGCATGTTTTGCTTGGGTAGACCGCATGTTTGTTCAAATTTCATTACTTGCGTAGACCGCATGTTTTGCTTGCGTAGACTGCATTCTCTTGTTCAAATTCATTACTTGCGTAGACCGCATGTTTGCACTCAATCACATTACTTGCGTAGACCGCATGTTTTCCTTGCGTAGACCGCATATTTGTAATCAATTCCATTACTTGCGTAGACCGCATGTTCTGCTTGCGTAGACCGCATGCTTATGTTCGATTTCATTGCTTGCGTAGACCGCATGCTTATGATCAGCTTTGTTGCCTGCGTAGACCGCGTGCTCCACTTACATGTCTGTGCTTTCACAGCATTGTTATGCTTCCCACTTGCTTTGCGTTGTCACGCATTTTCAAATACATTAATATGCATATTGTTAATCACATTGTACCTGTCAAGTTTGTTTTCTTTGCAGGTACGATATTGTATGTACGGTTCATTTAAGGCTGGTGCAACCAGACGAACCGCACAGGTATTTACACGGTCTAGGAGACCTTAAATCCTTGGAAGGTGCAAGACCTTTAGTGCATTGATGTGCACAGTTCGTTGGCATTGTCATGCATATCTTAAGTCGCACGTTGTTGCGCATTTCAAGTTCACTTGCATTGTTATGCATTTCTTGTGCAATCTACACGGTCTAGGAGACCTTAAATCCTTGGAAGGTGCAAGACCTTTGGTGCATTGATGTGCACAGTTCGTTCGCATTGCCATGCATCTCGAAAGCCGCGTGTTGCCGCGCATTCCTTGCAACATGCATTTTATACATCATTTGCATTTAAAAAAAAAAAAACATGCATTGTCATGCATCATCGTAAATAGTTGCATTGTCATGCATCATTAGAATATAGTGCATATTGCATTGTTATTTCCATGCATTCATTGCATCATCTCCGCCTATGGCTCGCGCCATTCCATGATTGAGCTTGGCCTGGTATGTGCCCATACTTTTCACGTCGAAACATAGTTCAGTGGACCGTTCTATGTTAGACGCGGCTTGTACGTGTACATGCTTTGCCTAGGCAAGATTTGGTTTGGCCCGAAGGCCATATCCATTGTATCCATTTCCATTCCATTGCATATTGGTAGATATTGCATTGTAGCTTATATGCATTCATTGCACCACCTCCCATTTATGGCTTGCGCCTTTCCATGTTGAGCTTGGTCTGGTATGTGCCCATACTTCTCATGTCGGAGCATAGTTCAGTAGACCGTTCTATGTTAAACATGGCTTGTATGCGTACATGCCTTGCCTAGGCAAGATTTGGTTTGGCCCGTGTGCCATGTCCATTACCATCTCCCCAGCATATCCATATATATATATATTGCATTGTAGTGTAATTTTTGCATCCAGCATTAGGATCGTAGTCCTTTCCCCAGCGGGTCGTTTCCCCACTTATGTCATTCCCCCCCAATACTTGTTCTTGTGTCCGTCTACATTACTCATAATTCAGTTGACTGTTCTATGGTAGACAGACTTGTTACCTCCATCAATCTATTTGACATAGGTGTGGTTTCGAATCGCTCATGATTGGATCATGATTCAATTACTTTGCATATAGTTTGCATTGTTTCAATTACATCGCATCCTCATTTGCATTGTTTATACATAATTTTGTATATATTACATATCATCTTGCATTCATTTTTGTGTTGTCATGCATGTTGCTAATAACATCGTACCTGTTGAGTTGTTTTCTTTACAGGCACGATATTGTATGTACGGTTCATTTGAGGCTGGTGCAACCAGACGAGCCGCACAGGTATTGTATCCTCCGAGCGAGACGTTTTGAGAATTGCATAATTCTCTTGCATCCTTTCTGCATTGCAGTGTAGTTTGGTGTATACTAGCTTAAAACTGTCGCATGTATGCTTCGTTACAGCTTTCTTTGCATGATCATAAGTTATGTCCGGCTCTGTGCACTGTCTTGCATTTTTCCCCTACCTTCGGGCGCATATCTTGTTTATCTTGCATGTTTGTCTAAGTCTTCGGCCTTGTCAAAAATGGGTCGTCTCTGGGCTTTGACATTCACTCCCGTCATTGTTATGACTTTCGAGTTCTGTCAAAGAGGGGCAAGTGTAGCCACCCCATTTTTGACCGTCCTCAAGACTGGGACGTCACCGTTTGAACACTCGGTGATCATCCATGTTTGTGTTCGTCTTGAGTTCCCGGAGGTCTTGGCTTGTGCACCTTGCCTCAGGATCTCTCGACTCGACTGTTTAGTGTCTGATTTTGCACCAAACACTTGTGTTTTGCCTTGGAGGGGCAGGGAATGCCTTGTGAGGCATCCCCACACATCACCGGCCATGGCCAGAGGCCACCGGCTGGTGTTTTGTTGCCATCGGCAATGTATATTGCCGGTCGGCATTCTTTGTTGCCGGTCGGCAGCCCATTTTGTCAAGATGGCAATTTTGAGCAGCCGACTACTGTTCATCTGCTTTTGCAGATATTTTAATACAGCTATATGGCATTTTGTTCCCCTCCATACACATGTATGGAGGGATGGCCTTCTTGTTAGCTTACCTTGTAAGTTTTACAAGATTGGCTCCTCTATAAGAGGAGCCCTTCCCTCTTGGCTTTAGGCTTAGACATTTTAGAGAGAAAAAACATTGTTAGAAGCTCTGGTTCTAGGGTTAGAACTTATATACATTCTATCTCTATGTCTCTCTCTCTTGAGTGTTCTAGGTGTATTTGTTCATAGTATTGCACACAAACACCTACCTTTACACCTTCCCTTGGCTATTGAGGTTCTAAGGGATTGTTTTCAGAGTTTTGGAGCTGGTTTGGAGCTTAAGAAGCTGCTGGAGCTTCATTTGTGAAAGAAGTCTACAAGGGTAAGAAACTAGTCCCTTTATTCCCCATTCTTGCATACTATGTTTGCCTATTTTAGAACTGTTTTTGAGCTTAGTGTATAATATAAAAAAGTTCTGTTTTTGGGCCCTCTAAATAGTTTGTTTATAGTGTTTTGTGGTTTGGAGGTGTTTGACCCCTCTTAGGCCTTGAGAGGCCCCATTTTGTGCTATTTTGAGTGAGCTCCGGGACCTTGGTGTTTGGGCCTCCTCACCACTGAAATCTTGAGGGATTTCAGAGGTGAGGATGGTGCCTTGAGGTCCTAGGAAGGAGAGGGCCACCCCCTCTCCTTGTTGTCCTTGAAAAGGACCATTTTTGGCCTCTTGAGGGAGCACCATGTTTAGGCCTATGTTTACCATGCCTTAGCTTATTTTCATGCTTATTATGTCATAATATGCCTCTGTTTTTAGTTGGTTTTGGTACACCATGCATGCTTAGCATACCTACCTTGTAATGCCATGTTTAGGCCTTAATACGCCTTAGGTTGTAAACCATTGTTCAAGCATGTTTTAGGTCTAGCTTTATGAAGCTTTTGTGCTTATCTTGCCATGTTAGAGGTCTGTCCCTAGTCATTTCGGTCGGCCATGGCATGTTTAGTATAGCCCCTTTGCATTTTGGCTTGTTGGCCTTAAGTGTGTGAATGTATAGCATGCGTCCTTGCCTTAATTTAGTGGGTTGGGACATTTTCCATGTTATTTCAGTCACTTTAACATGCTTGTATGCTTGCCTTGGATGCCTTTTTGAAGCTTTGAAAGCTTGGCTTGCATGCTCCATGTTTTGGTCATTGCGCATGCTTTTGAATTCAAGCCATTTAGATGACGTCTAAGTGGTCTTTTTGGCTTTGTTTTATGTGCTAAAACTCTGTTTTTGGTCATTAAATTCATGCCATGTTTGGTCTTGCTAAGTGTGGTCAAATACTTCATTAGCTTGCCTTGAATGCTTGGGCCATTTGTTGCATGTTTAGCCTACTTTGTTTGCTTGGTTTGGCACCATGTTCTTGCATGATTTTCAAGGCTTAATTTGCATGCTATATGTCCATGTTTGCATCCTCTTAAGTGTGCTTGAGAATTGCTCTTTAATGTTTGAAGTGTTGGAGATCATTTGCATGCATGTTTGCATGCCATTAGTCCCTCATTTTGGGCACCTTAGCCACTGTTTTTGGGCTTAGTGAGGGCTACCTAAACCATGCTTAAGTCCACCCTTTGCTTGTTTGCATGTTTGCCTCGCATATTTGCTTGCAAAATTGCATGAATGCATTGCATTGCCATGTCGCATCCTTAGCTCACATGCCTAGGATTGCATTCCATTCGCATGCATGCTTGGCCTCTTGAAATGCTTGTGATAGAGGTTGAGTCCCATTGGTTTGTTCATGTACATTGCATTCCATATCAAAAATGCACACTTGGTCCTTTAGGCCATCACGTATGGAAATGCGCGCTTGATGGTCCGAGAACCAAGAACCATGTCCCTTTGAGTCATACACATGATGAGGGATAGGATTGGTGCATACATTGCTTGAATTGCATTGCCATGCTATGCCTTGCCCTCTGTTGCTGTCAATTGCAGATTCTGCAGGAACTTTCTGCCGACTGGCAGTGTTTAGTGCCGACCGGCAATCCTTCCTGGGCCGATAGCTTCATAAACAGCTGATGATTACACACCACGGCCGGTGATGATTCTACTCAGCCGGTGGTGTCTCCCAATGTCCAGGGAAGTAATTCTGAGACTTTGGCAGCCTTCCAAGAGACAGTGCAGAGAAAACAGAGGCAGCCTATGCATGACAGTGCACTTCCGAGCAAGACCCGAGCGCGCGCGCATTGAACCTTCTTCCCGAGCCCCTTTTTTTTATTACTTTTCTTATGCTTAGTTAATTTGTTAATTAATTAGGTGATTTGTAATAATTAATTAGCTCGCAAGTTAGTTAATTCGTATTATTCTTTCGGTCGTTGTATTATTCTTTTGGTCCCTCCAAGCGAGGGCAAACTTGTAATAAGTGTGGGTGAGTGTGTGCATGTCTCCCAACCCCCACTTCTTTCTTCCCTTTTATTTACCTGCTTATGAAGGTAGATTAGGGCATGTTTAAATTAGCATACCTTATGCTATGTATGCGTGCACCCATGCATTTGTCTTGCATGCACCTGGCTCGGTACATCATGCTAACTGCATTTGCACTTCAATTCCAAATTGAATACGTGCATCAACTGATTGCATTTCACATGCCATGTTTAGGTTAGCCGAGCCTACTCTAAATTGCATGTTGTATGTGTTGCATTAGTCAATTTGACATGACCTAGGACCATGCATGTTGGCTAACTAGTTTATTGTTTTGGCACGGAGTACGATGTAAGTATTTTATGCTTTAGCATACCGCATGCATGTGAATGCTATTATGACAACATGCTTACCATGTGGCTAGATGCTTATGTGATAAACTGTTTAAATGCCTGTGGGTGAAGGTTGGATTGTCTGAGTTGGAAAAACTCATTGAAATCCGTATTTTAGCCTACTTGCGAGTAGCAAATTCCAAAGTGTTTTTCAAGACAAACGGATATGCAATGCTTATTTCCAAATTAGGCAATCTAGTCTATACTTGTTTGCCGTGCGCATAACATAGTAATTCTAGGCTAATAACTGGAACAAGAACACATAACGTTTTCAAAAACGGATATCACGGTTAGTAGAGGCCGGTCTTCAGACCGGGCGAGAGGGGGTGCTCATAGCTGACCTTCCCTGATCGTACCCAAGTTCCCGAGCGGAGGCAACTTTGGTGATGACGGACACGTGGCCTTTGGCACCGAGTCAGGGTTTCCTAAATTCCCCCATTTTAAAATATTTAGGTGGCGACTCTGTATCTAGCAAAGCAGTCCATGTTTGGCACTTCTTTTCAAAAAATCTGTTTCTCAAAACGATTTGCCGGATTTGGACTCTTTGGTTTAGATTTAGAACCGCAAACAAAATCGAGTCCGAACTGTAGCGAGGGCCCCTCGCGGGCGCGTGCTACAGGTATCTGATGGCAAGGCAATGGCATTTTCGGGTGGATCAACCAAGCATGCATGTGTCCCTCACCCTCGATGCCATTTAGTCGCTTTTGTGAACTTAGAATAAGTTAGCTATTTCATTCATTCAAGTGTTGTAATTAATTAAGCTTAATTCGTTTTGTAATATTTTAGCTAGCTTAGAATAGTTAGTTAATTTATTTCAATTGTTGTAATAATTAGCTTAGAATAGTTAATTAGTTTTGGTTTGTAATAGTTAGCTTAATTAGAGTAGCTAGTTAGCTTAGCTTATTCATTCTGACCCTCCTTCGCGAGGGCACAATGTTGTAATAAGTGTGCATGCGTGTGTGGATGTCTTCCAACCCCACGTCTTTCTCCCTTTTACTTATCCGGTTTCGATGGTTAGATTAGGGACATTTTCAATTAGCATACCTTATGCTTGCATGTTTGCATCATTCATTTGTATTGCATGCACCGAGGTTCGGTGCATCATTCAAACTGCATTATCAATTCAATACCTATTTGAATACGTGTTTCAAAGCATGTTATCAAATTGTATCATATGCCATATTAGCAGTTGAGCCTATTAATTGCATTATTGCATGTGTTGCATTAGACACTTAACATGGTTAGGATCATGCATTCTTTCTAACTAGCTTTTGTTTTGGTTTGGAGTGCTCGGTAAGTTTTATGCTTTGGCATGCTTGCATGAGTGCGATTGCCATGTTGCCATGATAGCATGCTTGCCATGAGGCTATTTGCTTAAATGATTAACTGCATGAATGCCCGTAGATGAAGGCTTTGTTGCTTGAATTGGAATAATTCAACAAATGTATGTTTTAAGCCCACTTTGCGAAGTGACAAATCATCATATTTTAAGCCCACTTGAGATAGCAAATCCGCAATTCCAAGCCCACTTGAGGGTGGCAAATTCAAACCATTTTTCGAAAGCAAACATGAGTTAAATTTATTCCAAGTCTTGCGACTTAGTCTATACTTTCATGTGTGCGTCACATAGTAAAGTTAGCTAATAACCGGAATAAGAACACATGAGGTTTATAAAATAGCATATCATGATAGTAGAGGCCGATCTTTGATCCGGCGAGCGGGGGTGCTCATTTCAGGACCTTCCCCTCTCGTACCCAAGTTCCCAAGCTGAGGCAACTTTGGTGATGACGGACACGTGGCCTTTGGCACGAGTCAGGATTTCCTAAATTTCTCAAAAATAAAATATTTAGGTGGCGACTATGTAATCTAGCAAAGCAGTCCAATTTTGGCATTATTTGATTTAAAATCGATTTTCCAAAATGATTTGCTAGATTGGACTCTTTGGTGTTTATCATTTTCACATTGCACTTTGTGAGATTAGATTCAAAATCGTGATAGGAGTTCGAACTGTAGGGCCAATTTGAGCTCTCCGAAAGGGGGCGTGAAAAAGTCGAGCTATAGTTTCTGGTGACTCTGCTGGAGATTTAGAGAACTTGACTCGAACTCATGATAAGTTGTTTTATCTACACTTGTGTGTTTTTTTACATTGCATTTGCATCGGTGCGCCTAAGTCACAGTGTTTGCCATCTGCTATTCCTAAACGGTTTGCCGGAGGCTTGCTTGGAAAAACGTGCCATAAGGTTGACTGGTTGTGAGCTCTACCACGATGGGAACACAAGCTTTGGATCTGGACTACTGATGTACCATTTGATCCTTTTTTCACTTCTCGGTGTTAGGAGCGAGAGGTATATTAAGTGGTCTTGCTGAGGTACCCTTTTTGACCAATTGACCTAGCTGCATATCGGAAGCCATAGAGACTGTTCCAAACTAGGACAGGTTGCTCACCCGAATGCAGGATTGTATGAAACCGCTTGTCTGCGTAGTGAATCCCTAGCTCCTGACGAGATTAGGACAGGGTAACCCTACCCCATCATAGGGGTGTTTTGGCTCTCACTTGCTTGGTATGTGCTTTTAGAGTGTGACTCTGCAGGAATGTATGTATCAGTCGCAAGTCTGGGTATCAGTTTGAGGGTATCAGTTTTGAGGCAGAAAATTTGGGGCAGAAATCAGTGTTTGAGTACAGTCGTCTAGCTTATGATTTCAACTATGTGTTGTCTCTATCTAAGCTGAGGTGCTGTGCGTTCTCTTGTTTTTGTTTCTTTTGCTTTATTTTCTTTTTGCAAGGTAGTATTTCACAATTGCTTTCGACGAGGCAGTTACCTCCCGAGCATTCCGGACCCAAGTTTGGAGGATTTACCGATCTGAGGATCTTATTGGAGGACAACCAATGTTTGCTTCGCTACCCCCGGTTACAAGATGGAGGACAGTCAGGCATAGCTCACCGGTTCAGTAATTGCCAATTCAACAGTTACTGACTACTTCACCTGTGCTCAGTTGGACCCAATTTTCTGCTTCCACATCAGAAAGAGATTACACATCAGTTCTAATAGATCAGCACCCCTCAAACAACATGGAGGATATGTTGCGTCAACTTCAACAGAACATTAAGGTAATACAGCTAGATGCTGCCCGCCAAGCGGAAGTCACCACTCGCCAAGCGAAAATTACAGCCCAGCAGGTTGAGTTAATTGCTAGGCTTCAACAGCAACAACAACCACAACAAGCAGCAACTTCTGCTTCGCATCCACCCCCAGTCAGGGTTCCGATACCTGGAGCTACAACTAATGTCCAGGAGAATGCAGATATTCTAGCAGAGCTAGTCCCACCCCAGACTTCCAAAGCACCGGTCTACCCAACGAAGGCACCCTTTGAGTTTGAGGTCGACCCTACTGCTTTGAAAGTGAGCAAGCTTGAGAAGCTTTTTAAATGAGATCATGGTATCAATTCGATCCTAGATATAAAGGATGGCAATACCGATGCAGTGGTGACCTTGCCAGATAGGTTTAAAATGCCACATATAGTCCGCTTTGATGGCTCGGGTGATCCCATGGTCCACTTGCGGCTATTTTCAGATATTCTATGCCCGATGGGCCTAACTAGACTACAGAAGCTATCCCTCTTTGGCCAGACCTTGTCAGGTATCGCGGCCATTTGGTATGCTAAACTTGAGGATTCTGTGAAAAGGAGCTGGGAAGAGATGGCCGAGGCCTTTGTTGTTCAATACTCCTATAACACTCAAATCGAGGTCACAACTTGTGATCTCGAGGAAACTCGTTAAGAGCTTCGGGCTTCTCCAATTTTGTCACTTGGTGGAGGGCCAAGGCCTCCATGATGACCACCCGGCCAGCTGAAAAGGACCAAATAAGAATGGTCGTCCGTAATTTACAACCGAGGCTACTATAGAAGATGATAGTCCTACCTTTACCTACATTTGCTGACCTTATGAGATAGGGGTGTAGATAGAGGATGCAATGAAATAGGGTCTGATAGACCATGAAAAAGAGCAACCTAAGAGGGCTTTTACACATAGTTCAATGTGGCTACGAGTAGTAATGCAATTACAAGGACCTCTGATGTTGGTATGGTCACTACCACACTGAAAACAGCCACCCCCTTCGCCGGTACATCCGAAACTACCCCACAACCTGCAAAGCACCAACCTCGAGGCCAGAGGGTTTTCACCCCACTCTACATGTCTCTATTTGTAGCCTTGAGGGTCCTGATCAGAAAGGGGTATCTAAAGCCCCTAGAGCCACGCACATTGCCTAATCCCCTCCCTCCTACACATAACCCGGCCAAGTACTGCGCCTTCCACCAATAGCATGGTCATGATACCGACCTATGCTTCAGATTACATCATGAGATTCAGGATCTCATTGACAACAAAGTGATAGCATTTGTATAGTCAATACAGAATAGGAGGCCGCACTAAAGCGGTTCGAGCATGAAAGAATGGAGAATGATCAGAAGGCTAGAAAAGCCAAAGGCCCTGCGGGGACTGACCATGTTGTGGATACGGGAGTACTTACAATGGAACCGGACAGTTGCTTGTCAGTTGCCGGAGGAATATAGTGGGAAGATGATGACTTACATCTTGCCCATAATGATGAAGATTGGGGACAGAATTTGCCAGATGATACATGGTATTTTGAGGAAATCAATCACATGACTCAGAGCGGACGATATTTTAAACCCCCACACTTGGACTAACCGGAAGCATCGGGGAAGGATAAGGAAGGTGAGAAACAGAAAGATAAATGTAGACACCCTATTTTTGACCGTCCTCAAGACTTGGACGTCATCGCTTGAACACTCGATGATTATCCATGTTTGTGTTCGTTTTGAGTTCTCGGAAGTCTCGACTGCGCGCCTTGCCTTAAGATCTCTCAACTTGATTGTTTTGTGCTTGGTTGAGGACCAAGGACTTGTGGTTTTTGCACCTAAGGGTAGGAAGTGGCTTGTTGGCCATACCTCAACCCACTGGCCATGGCTTGAGGCCACCGGCCTTGTTTTCTTGCCACTGGCCAAATATATTGGACGATCGGCACTGTATTTGGTCGGCCAACCATTGTTTTGGTCGATCGGCCACATTTTCTGGTTGAGGCCTTTTCTTTGCCTTTTTCAGGCATTGTGCATGCCAGCTGTGCCAGCTAGTGAGCACAGACTCTGCCCTCCATACACGTGTATGGAGGGATTTCATCCTTACACTTAGCTTCTCTAAAAAGCTTAGAAGTTGATTTTCTATAAGAGGAGGGCCTCCCCTCCCCTTTCAGGGGTTAAACAACCTGATATAGAGCATAAATATTACTCTCTCTCTATATCTCCTCTCTCTAGATAGTTGTGTGTGTAATAGTGTTCTAAATGGGTGTTTTTGTTCATATTTTTGCACTAAGGCACCTAGTGTTACACTATCATTTAGTTACTGAGGTGCTAAGGAGTTGATTTCAGAGTTTTTGAGTTGGTTTTGATCAGAAGGAGGTGCTGGAGTTGGTGTTCTTGAAGTGTTCTTCAAGGGTGAGAAACTACTATTTTATTTCCCATTTTTGCTTAAGCTTTTAGCAATACTTGCATGCTGTTTTAAGCTTAGTGTCCTACATAAAAAAGTTCTGTATTTTCATGCTTGAGATGTTTCATTAAGGTCACTTTTGTGTTGGGGGTTGTATACCCCCCCCTTAGGCCTTGTTTGGCCTCATTTTGTGCCTCTTCCTTTTGGCTTTGGAACCTTTCTTGTTTCATCCTTCTCACTACTGAAATCCAGAGGATTTTCAGTAGTGGAGAAGTGGTTTTGAGGTCTTGTATAGGGGAGGGACACCCCTCTCTCCTTATGTCTCATTTGCTTGCCTTAAGGGGTCATAATGGTAGCATATTTACTTAGTTTGTTTTAACTCCATTTTAGCAAGTATTTGGTGTTGTTTGGTCATGTTGTACCTATGTTTCATATTGGTTTGATGGCCTCATGCATACTCTATACACTTGTCTTGCAATCCTCTCATTTGTCATAACATTTATCTTGCATTTGGACTATCATGCTTGCATATTTTGACTAGACCCAAAGGAACTTTTAGTCATATTTCAGCATGTTAAAGCTCTGTTTGGTGTCGTTTTGATCATATATGTCATGTTTTGTATAGCCTTAGTTCATCCTAGCTTCTTAGCTTTGAAGGCCTAAGTCGCATGATTACATTACTTGGCTCATTTTTATGATTTGGCATCATTTCACATGAGATTTCAGTCTATATAATGTGGCCATGCATCCACATTCATAACATTTTCCATGCATTAGAAGGTTTGTGTTTTATGCTTCAAGTTTGGACCATTGTGCATGCCTCTATGCTTAGATCATTTAGATACCATCTAAGTGGGTTTTTGAGTTTGTTTCAACATGCCATAACTCCGTTTTCCATTGCTTAAATCATGCCATGTTTGGTTGTATTAGGCGTAGTATAACACCTCTTTGATAGCGTTGCATGCCCCCATTGTTTTGGCATTGTATTTTAGCTTGTTTTGGTTAGCTTTGAGCTCACTTTTGGTCTTGCTTAGACTTGCCTTGGGATTGTTTTAGGTCCCCTTGGCCCTTTGGGGCTTGCTTCACATAGCCATGGCTTGAGCCCCTTGGCTAGTCTCAAGTTTTAGGATCCTTTGTATGCTTTACTTGCATGGCTTGGTTGATTTGGCATCATCCCTGGCATATTTTTAGAGCTTATCATGCTTGTTACTTGTCCATATTTGTCTCTTTTAAATGTGCTTAAGAGTCGACCTTTTTGTGCCTAAGTGTTGGACCTTTACATGCGCATGTTTGGGTGTGTTTTGTCCATCATTTCTTGTCACTTTGGCCACTGTTTTGGCATGGCTGAGGTCTGTCCATTTTAGTTTAAGTCCATTGAGCATGTTTGCTTTCATGATATTTGCATGCTTGTATTGTATCCTATTTGCATGTTTGGTATATCGCATGATATTTAGCTAATTGCATTACATAGCATTGTTGTATACTTGGCGTGCCCCTGTTACATTAGCTTAAATTGTATGCTTAGGTTGCATTGCATTTGGCATGCTTGCTACCTTAGTCTTGTGTGCATACTTGAGTCCTATTGCATTTGGCATGCTTAGGTTGCATAACATTGCTTTTCCATATTGCATTGTGTTTAGTTTGGGGTGTCAAACCAAACACGAGGAATGAGGAACGTTTGTACTTGAAGTGATGAAACGTCCCTCAATCCTTAGTCGCCAATGCTCTTGATCCAACATGATAGAGTGTGAGGCATTCATGTGTTTTGTTGCATTTATTCCACATTGATTTGCACACTGGGCACCTTTGGCCATCATGCATTGAAGTACGTGATTGGTGGTCCGAGGGTCGAGAGCCATACTCCCTTGAGTTCATAGTATGATGGGGAGGGTGGTCGTGCACACATTGTCTTGTAAACGCCCTGCCATGCACTGATAGTCCTCTGCTGCAGCAAAAACAGAATTCTGCAGGAAGATATGGCCGGTCGGCCATTTTCAGTGCCGGCCGGCTAACTTAACCTGGCCGAGAGCTCCACTTTTGGCCGATGACCATTTTTCCATGGCCGGTGACTTCATCTCTTGGCCGGTGACCTCCCACAGTGCTCAAGGAGTGTTTCAGAAGCATCTTAAGGATTTTCACCATTTTCAGAGATGCAGAACAGTGCAAACAGAGGCAACATGTGGCATGGCAACGGGTTTCTGAGCGAGGCGATCGAGCATGTATCATTCAATCATTCTGAGGTGGAGCTACGGCAGACTCCCTTTTGTAATTAATTTGTTAATTAATTAAAGGTTTGTAATAATTAATTAGCTAGGATAGTTGATTAATCATTTAGTTTGTATTATTTATTCGGACCCTCCGTCGAGAGGGCAAATTACTAATAAGCGTGCGTGCGTGTGTGAATGTCTTCCAACCCCACGTCTTTCTCTATTTTACTTACCTGCTTTTGATGGTTAGTTTTAGGTCATGTTTCAATTAGCATACTTATGTTAGCATGTTTGCATACATTCATTCGTATTGCACGCACCGGGCTCGGCGCATCATACTAACTGCATTGTATTTCAATTCCAAGTTGAATACATGCATCAACTGTTGCATTTCATATGCCATCTTAAAATAGCCGAGCCTATCTTGGTTGCATTCTTGCATGTGTTGCATTAGCCATCTTAACATAGCTAGGATCATGCATTAATTTCTAACATAGCTTTTGTTTTGGCTCGGAGTACTCGGTAAGTGTTTATGCTTTTAGCATCCTTGCATGCGTGTGAGTGACTGCCATGATAGCATGCTTGCCATGAGGCTAACTGCTTATGTGATATACCTGCTTGAATGCCTGTGGGTGAAGGTTGGATTATTTAAATTGGAACAATTCATCGACTGCGAGTTTTAAGCCCACTTGAGAGTGGCAAAATCATATTTTCTAAAGCCCACTTGAGGGTGGCAAATCCACGTCTTAGCCTACTTACGAGTAGCACCTTCAAACCATTTTCAAATAAACAAACATCTCTCTTCGAGTTCGAGGTAGACCATACAGCACTGAAATTGAGCAAGCTTGAGAAGTTGTTCAAGAAATCCCAAGGGGTAAAGGCTATCCCAAATATCGAGGACGGATATACCGACGTGGCTGTGACGTTGCCGGATAGGTTTAAAATGCTGCAAATTGATCGCTTCGACGGATCTGGGGACCCCATGGTGCATCTCCAGCTATTCTCAGATATACTACGGCCAATGGCCTCACCAGACCACAAAAGCTTTCACTATTCGGCCGGACCCTATCGGGTGTGGCCGCTATCTAGTATGCGAAGTTAGAGGATGATGTGAAGCGGAGTTGGGATGAAATGGCCGAGACCTTTGTCGCGCAATACTCTTACAATACCCAAATCGAGATTACGACCCGAGATCTCGAAATAACAAGGCAGGAGCCTAAGGAGAGCTTCTCGGATTTCGTAACTCGGTGGAGGGCGAAGGCTTCGATGATGACCCTGAGGCCTACCGACAAAGACCAAATCAAGATGATTGTGCGCAATCTCCAGCCAAAACTGATGCAAAAAATGATTATGCTCCCCTTCCCCACTTTTTCAGATCTACATGAAATGGGGGTACAAATCAAAGATGCAATGAAACAAGGTCTGATTGACCAAGATAGAGAGCAACCCAGAAGAACCTTTAACCGCAACAACAATACAGGCCCAAGTGGCGCTGCAACTGCAAGAGCTTCGGAGGTGAGCATGGTCACCACCATTCCCCCTCCCCTTCTAAGACCCATCGCAGCTACACCTTTCTCCGGCACGTCTGAAAGCAACACACAAACCACTCGATTCCAACCCAGAGGCCAAAGAACCTTCACCCCACTGTATATGCCCCTGTCTAAGGCTCTAGGGGTATTAATCAAGAAAGGGCACTTAAAGCCCCTGGAGCCGAGGCCATTGCCAAATCCACTCCCTCCTACTCATAACCCAGCAAAATACTACGCATATCACCAACAACATGGTCACGACACTGACCAATGTTTCAGATTGTGTCATGAGATTCAAGACCTCATTGACAAGCAGGTGATTGTACCTCCAGAAAAATCCAATGTCACAACAAACCCTCTCCCACCGCACAACCAAGCTCCACCTCCCAAAAGAATCAACTTCATCCAGACTGGGGTCGTGTCTTACGATCCCAGCATATATATCAATCCTTCCCACCTACCTAAGTTGTAGGTGCTCCTTCCTGATTGCACTGACTCTTTGTGCATGTTGGACATCTCTAGAACCCAACCCGAGCCAATGGTGGTGACTGGCAAAGATAGAACAGAGGAGATTTCAGAGAATGATGGAATTGTTTAATCAGGGTTTGAGCAGTCTGGGAGTGTCGCTGGGGAAGCCTAGCATCCGAGTGATTACATTCTGCCAGCAGGCCAGTTTGAGCCTAATATTGAATTGCTAGAGAAGGCAGAGCTATGTGTGATCCGAGGGGATGGATTTGAGCAAGGGACAGATGGTTTAACGGTTGTAGAAGAGGACTTGGCCAACCTCCAGTTTTTCAACGACCAAGATCCAGAAGACGCGACAGTCAACTGGTTTGATTATGAGGAATCGGCAGAGGCTACTGGGTGGCTTGATGACCTGCCAGATGTTGTTGACGAAGCTCAGTTAGAACAGGGCCCGACAGAGGCAAGCATATCAGTGGTGACTGGAAGGGCCAGAAATCAGAATGAATCGCCGGAGAGCGCCGGTGCTAAGAATTCTGCTTGAGACTTGGGCATTATGAATGCAGGAATTGTTGAATAGCCAGCTGTACTGACGCAGCTGGAACAAGAAAGGTTTGAGGATGCCGAGAGAATTAGGAAAGCTAAGGGCCCTGAGGAGACTGAGAGTGCTGTGTGCACGAAGATAGAGAATGCTGCAAGCATGTGGACGGAGAGTACTGTAGGTGCAATTGAACCGGAGCCAGACAGGTGTCTGTTGGCTGCCTACGGAATGTGGTGGGAGGACGATGATTTATGTCTTGCCCACATGGATGAGGATTGGGGGAGTAATCAGCCAGATGATACCTGGTATATCGGTGAGGTCGATCATATGACGAGAAATGGGTGGTATTTCAAGCACCCGCACCTAGACTAGCCGGAGGCATCTGGGATGGATAAGGAAGTTGAGAGACAGAAAGAGAAGCAAGTCGAAGAAGAGGCTATACTGAAGCAGTTAAAGAAGATACAAGCAGACATCTTTATCTGGGGACTGCTTATGGCATCACGAGTGCATTGACAAGCTGTCTTATCGGCCATGGACAAGGCCAAGCTCTCTATAGACACTACGCCCGAACAGCTGGTGGGCTTAGTTTTTCCGAGAGGAGCTACCCCGATGTTGACCTTTTCTGACAAAGAACTGCCACCTGAGGGTGCGAACCATAACAAGCCACTCTACATCTCCGTGGAGTGCAGAAATAAATGGATACCAGTGGTGCTTGTCGACACAGGGTCCGCCATCAATGTATGTCCAGCGAGGACTGCCTATGCAATCGGCTTGAAGACTGCGGACTTTGTGCCAACAGCCCAGGTGATTCGGGCATACGACAATACAAGCAGAGAAGTCATGGGCACAGCGAAAATTCAGACCAAGGTTGGGCCGGGGCAGCATGAAATTGACTTTCACATCCTAGAGGTTCCCGCCACTTTCAATCTACTCTTGGGACGGCCGTAGCTGCATCAAGTGAAGGCAGTTTCTTCTACTTTGCATCAACTGGTGAAATACCCCCATGGAAATGGAGTAGCCATTGTTTTTGGGAATTCATCGATCCATCCACCGCCGGAAGTATCTACGCCAGTTTTGGAAATTGAGCACGGTATGGAGGATGTGTTCTTATCCGGTTTTACCCTAACTGAGGCCCGAGTCGTACAAAACATCTTAGCTATTAATGAGGAGGTGTATGTCAGTGCTCAATCGGTATACCTCATGAACAAGCTTCAACATATCCCCGAGATGGGACTGGGAAAGAGCGGCCGGAAGGGCGTCACAGCATCGGCTGAGGTGCCACATAACCCACATACCTTTGGTTTGGGTTATCTACCCACCAAAGAGGATTGGATAAGGAAGGGTAAGGAGATGGTTGGGAGAGCCAGAGTGAAGAAGGCGAGGAAGCCTTTTGACTTAATGCACCGGCCCATTCAGGGTACCCTAAACGGACGCTTCGTCCGGGAGGGGGAGGACTTTCTGTTTTGTGGCTTCCCAGAGCCGTGGCTGAACGCAGAGAAGAAGCGCGTGCTGGGGTTTGAGATTTTCTTTGACCTGCAGTTACCCGGGGATGACGTTGCCGAAGAGCAGACAGACCCATTAGTTGAGGTTGAACAGAGCAAGAAAGTGGAGTTTGAGGACGCCGAAAGTGAAATGGGGGTAGCGCTGGCATGTCTACTTTCAGATCCTCCGATTGAACAGAAGTGCTTGGCGGATAACTTCTCGGTATGCATGATCGGGAATGGAACGACTGCGGGCCTGCCAGCAACTATTTTGGATGCATCCATTGCACCCTCTCTCATCTGGCAGTATGAAGAGGGATTTTTGTCAAGCAGCACCGGGTCAGGTAGTGAGCCGGAATCTGATTCGACCCAGTCTGTTGAGTCGGAATTAGGTTCCAACTCGACTGAGTCTGAGTCCGGTATTCCTGGAGATGATAACCCGGATGCCACAGTCTTGTCCAGGTCATCTTTTTCTTTCTCTTTTGAGTCTGTTGTAACCGAAGAATCAGACAATTTGGATGTGCTTAATGAGAATGATTTGGCTGTGGTTTCTGAGTACTTTTCTGTGCCCTTGATTTATTGCATTAATTCAGACTTTCAAAATTTTGATGAAAACGACGAGGAAGAAATTCCTCCAGTCTTGCAACGCTTAATTGAACAAGAGCATGAAAGATTTGTTAAACCCTTAATGGATGAAATCACTACTGTGAATGTCGGTATTGAGGAGGACCCGCGGCTGGTCCAGATCAGGTCCACGTTGTCTTCGGAGGAACCCGAGTGCTTAGTTACTTTATTAAAAGATTTCAAAGATGTCTTCGTGTGGTCCTATGAAGACATGCCTGGAATCGATCTTGAGATCGTACAGCACCGGATCCCTCTTGACCCCGAGGCTCGACCAGTTAAACAAAAACTCAGAAGAATCTGCCCGGACTGGGCTCTCAAGATTAAGGAAGAGGTCACCAAGCAGATTGATGCAGGTTTCTTGCTGGTATCTGAATACCCGACTTGGTTGGCCAACATTGTTCCAGTGCCGAAGAAGGATGGCAGGATCCGGGCATGCGTGGATTTCAGGGATTTGAATAGAGTTAGTCCGAAGGACGACTTTCCCTTGCTGCATATTGACGAGTTAGTAGATTTCACGGCGGGGCATGCTTTGCTTTCATTCATGGATAGCTTTTCGGGCTACAACCAGATAGTGATGGCACCTGAAGATCGAGAAAAGAATGCATTCACCACCCCGTGGGGGACCTACTGCTACAGAGTGATGCCATTTGGGCTAAAGAACGTTGGAGCTACATATCAACGGGCCGCGACCACAATATTGCACGATATGATCCACAAAGAGGTTGAGGTATATGTGGATGACATGATTGTCAAGTCCAAGGAAAGAGAAGGCCACTACACCGCCTTACAAAAGTCCTTTCGAAGGATCAGAGAATTTCGGTTGCGATTGAATCCTCAGAAGTGTACGTTCGGTGTCACAGCAGGGAAAATGCTGGGGTTCCTCATTACACAGAGAGGTATCGAAGTCGACCCTTCCAAAATCAAGGCCATCCTAGAAATGCCACCACCAAGGACTGAAAAGGAGGTGCGAGGCTTTCTGGGTAAAGTGCAATTCATAAGACGATTTATCTCAAAATTAACCTTGACTTGTGAACCACTTTTTGGTCTCCTGAAGAAAGGAAAGAAATTCCAGTGGGACGGCCGATGCCAAGCTGCTTTTGAAAAGATCAAGGAATATTTACGGAACCCACCTGTGTTGTCACCACCAGAACCGGGAAGACCGTTGATATTGTACCTTTCAGTAACTGAGACCACAATGGGCTGCATGCTCGCGCAGGAATCAGAGGACAAAGTGGAAAGGGCCATCTACTATCTGAGCAAGAAGATGTTAGAGTATGAAACTCGCTACACACCATTGGAGAAGGCTTGCTTGGCCTTGGTATGGGCTACCAGGAAGCTGCGGCACTACCTGTTAGCTCACTCTGTAATGTTGGTTTCGAGATTAGATCCCATCAAATATCTTTTCGAGAAACCGGCACTTACGGGTAGGCTAGCTCGTTAGTTACTGTTGCTTTCCGAATTCGATCTAAAATATGTGACGCGCAAGTCGATCAAGGGAAGAGTAGTAGCAGAGTTCTTAGCCAATCATCCAGTGGAAGGGGGTGAAGCAGTTGAGTACTTATTCCCAGATGAGGCCATTTTGCATATCGACGACGAGTTTTGGACAATGTACTTTGACAGAGCGTCAAATCAATACGGGTATAAGATAGGAGTGTTGCTGATAGCACCCGATAATTCCTATATCCCTCTAGCCTTCAAACTTCGATTCAAAGTCTCGAACAATGAAGCAGAATATGAGGCATGCATTGCCGGTTTAGAAGCAGCCCTGGAACTTGGGGCAAAACGGTTGGACGTCATCGGGGACTCGAACCTTGTTGTATCTCAAGCGAAAGGAGATTGGAAAGTCAAAGAAGAAAAAATGATGATGTATCACCAGACCTTGGGTTTGTTAATTCCCCGGTTTGAGAAGTTAAACTTCGCTCATCTGTTAAGAGAGAACAACAGGTTCGCAGATTCACTAGCAACTCTATCTTCCATGATAGACATCCCATTTGGAGTCCGGATGCGTCCAGTGATCATTGATCAGAAGTTTGCGCCAGCATATGAATCAATTGCTGCTATAGATGAGGCTCAGGATGAGAACCCCTGATATTACGATATTTGGAATTTCTTGGAGAAGGAAGCATATCCACTAGGGGTAAATGCCAAGGATAAAAGGGCAATCAGAAGAATGGCCGTTCAATTCATCATTTGCGGAGGTAAATTATATAAGAGAGGACATCTGGGAATGCACAAGCTGTGCATTGAAGCTGAGGAATCAAAACGCCTGATGGAGGCCATCCATGGAGGGGAATGCGGTGCGCATATGAACGGAGTAATGTTGGCACGAAAGATCCTCAGACAGGGTTACTACTGGTCCACCATGGAGGAGGATTGTATCGGCTTTGTTCAGCGATGCCACAAATGTCAGATCTATGCAAACCGCATGAACATCCCGCCGCCGAAGATGTACAATATGACTTCGCCATGGCCATTTTCAGTTTGGGGAATCGATGTGATTGGGGCTGTCACTCCAAAGGGGTCGAACGGGCATGAGTTCATCTTGGTCACGATAGATTATTTCATGAAGTGGGTTGAGGCCCAATCCTATGTGGTGTTGAAGGCGTCACATGTTGCAAAATTCATCAGAAATAGCATCATCTGTCGTTATGGGGTCCCAAACGAGGTCATTTCAGATAATGGCTCCCACTTCAAGAAGGAAGTGATTGACTTGTTGGAGAAATACAACGTGGCTTTTCATAAGTCGTCTACATATCGGCCGCAAACCAATGGAGCGGTCGAGGCCGTTAACAAGAATATCAAACACATATTGCAGAAGATGGTGGAAACCTACCGGGATTGGCCAGACAAGCTGTCGTTTGCTCTGTGGGGGTACCGGACTTCAATTAGAGCTTTTACTGGGCGACTCCGTATTCATTAGTTTATGGGATGGAGGCCGTTCTACCTATTAAAATTGAGGTTCCGTCTTTGCGAGTGCTGGTTGAGTGTCAGATAGCCGAAGCAGATTGGCAACAGAGCAGATTTGAAGAACTCATGCTTTTTGACGAGCGCAGACTGAAAGCACTGTACCATGTTCAAGGCTATCAGCGCAGAATTGCCAGGGCTTTTAACAAGAAAGTTAAGTCCAGGAATCTAAAAGAAGGAGATTTGGTACTCAAGGACAACCGAGCTCCCATCCACGACCCAAGGGGCAAGTTCAGACCCAATTGGACTGGTCCCTACATCATTAAGTCTATCTGGTCAGGTGGAGCTATAGTTCTAATGGACCTAGATCGCCTAGAGTTCTCGCAACCGATCAACATGGACAAGTTGAAGAAATATTACCCTTGAGAGGCTCGGTAGGCCGAAAACCCGAAAGGGCGACCTAGGCAAAAGTTAGAGCATTGAAAAATTGGAAAATATAAAAACTGAGCTCGCAAGGTTGAAAACCCGCAAAGGGCGGCCTTGGCAAAAGTTAGAGCGTAAAAGGAGAGTGAAAATACTCGAGTGAACATAAGCCTGAACTACGTAAGGCTTGATTCTTATCTTTGGGATACGTAGGCAACTTCATCATGAAGTTCAGCCATAAACTTTTTCCCGATCAACTTTGTCCATTTGATCATCTCGGCCATCTTTGTCTATTCAGCATTCAAGAGTTCGGTTATGATCCCCGGTGCAGTGCTCTTCAGACTAGGGGCAACTTTCCGTTGCTGCGCAGTGCTGTGGTGCTCTTCAGACTAGGGGCAACTTTCCAGTTGTTGGGATCCGGGGTTGTGCATCTCAGTGACAGATTTCAGGCATGTCCGGTTTTGATTCATATCGAAAATTGTTTTGAAGAGTTTTAATAAAAGTTGACTGTGTTCAAGATTAATCTTTTTACAACTTAGATCATTTTTGGACCAAAGCGGAAAATTTTCAGTACCCACAACCTTCAATTTCATTGATTTCAATACAGAGTTCTCCTGCTCTTGCATACAAATTGAAGTTGCTTTTTATTACAATCATAAGGAAAACTTGAAAGTACTAATAAAGCAATAAATCCGAGGCATAGCTAAGTCAGGTGTTCCTACGCCCCCTCCCAGAGCTGGTCGAAGCCTCTAATGCCAAAGTAGGCCCTTCCTGCGCCTCTTCATTCAGCCAATCCAAGCACTCATCAGACAAGGTGCAACTGAAAGTGGGAGCAAGGGCCAGGATCTCTCTAGTCCTCCATGCTGTGGCATACCGGGCAAGCTGTGCGCCGTGAACCGGGAATGCAGTAGGATACTCCATCCCCTCTGGCGGGCAAGTCTGATCATGATCGAACTGGTGCCGGAACCGAAACGGAAAGTAGAACACACAGTGAGTCAGACCAATCAACTAGATCCAGTCTACCGGGACATGCTATAGCTCATTGTCGGGAGATTGAGCCAAGGACCACGCCAAGCAATGCAATCTGAAGACAAATTGTACACCCAGTCAAACCACCATCCCTCATCAAGGGCATCGACTAGTCGTTATCGGAAGAAGTAGCCGCGAGCTGAGTAGGCTGGGCAAGAGTCCACAACCTGCAATTTATCCATCAACCATACCGGAGGAGGGATGAAAAATGAGAGAATAAAGAATAGAGAGATGTACGATGAGAGAAAAGTAAGAAAAGGGTTTTGTGAGAAAAACCGAGCCTGAGGGGCCGAGTGATGTGAGCAATATATATGTGAAAAAGGGTGGGAAACATTACCTGCAGCAGTAGTGGACTCCCTGCGAATCTGGTCGTCTCTCGGCGATAGAAAGTATCTAAGCCCATCAGCATCTCGGCCAATGTCATGACAATGCAGCTCTTTCCTTCCTTCAAGCCTTGAGCAACTTCAATCAGACGAATGCTAGATCCGCTAGAGCCCGGGGCAAGCAAAAAGTGAGATAGCATGCACAAGCAAAGGGCGTGTTGCCGAAAACCTTGCCAATGATGGTTGCCGCGGTTACCGGCATTAGAAAAGCGATGAATCAAGCCAAGGATATCCAGTTCCCCGTTGCAGATCAAAGACCGAGCAACGTGCATGGTGAGCCCACACATCTGTCCTAAAGCTTGGGCGTGACCAAAGCGAAACTGGGACAAAATCTCTTCATGGCGTTCAGATTCCATCAAAACTTGAAAATCTTTGAAGGTCGGACACATCTCTTGGCCGCCGAAGCTAAAGACGTGTGTTACCGGATTCCAAAACCACGCCGCGGCATAGAGGAAAGGAAGATACAGCGGAATACGGCCCAGCGTGAATAGTGCGTTCAAGCCGAAGCCCCGAAAGTTTAACTTTTCCGAGCCGTCTAGAGAAGCAATCCAAGCTGTGAGATTTTGGGTGAAGAACGCCTCCATTTTGATGCAAAACTAAGATGAAATGAGAGAGCCACGAGGCTGGAGCTTTTAAAGAGGATAAGGCACTGTTCGGGGGACACGTGTCGAAAAATTGGTGGCTGCCAGGCTAGGTGGTTGGCCGGCCACCTTTTCTGGTAGGCCGACCACCCCTCTCCCCTCCAATGCAAAAAGCTGGTCGGCCAGCTCCCAAAGGTGGTCGGCCATGGAGGAAAACACCCCTTTGGTCTTGTTCTAGCTTCTAGAAGAAAGTTCCTAGCATTTCCATGCATTGGGGGTGTTGAAGGTGCGAGTTTTCCTCTGTTTCGGATGCGTTCCATCACCCAGATCGTCCGAAATGCATTTGTTTATCGAGTTGTTAAATCTTGTTTATCGAGTTGTTATTTTGCTTATTAAGTTGTTGTTTTGCTTATCGAGTTGTTTAGTTTATCGAGTTGTTAAGTTTTGTCGAGTTGTCGAGTTTTGTATATTGAGTTATTACTCTCTGTTTAATCAACGTTGTTGCGTTTTGTTTATCGAGTTGTAAACTTGCTAAGGTTCTGTTCTTTCTTAGTAAGTTAAGTTGCTTTGTTTGTTGCGTCGGTTTACTACTTGACTTGGCAATTTTCGATGCACAATTCCATTCAATCTCATTTTGTGCAAAATGATGCGATGCAAGAACATAAAATACAACACTTTTTCAAAAGTTGTTTCATTCCATCATGTTTCCTTTGTTACAACATTTTACAACAAGGGTACAAGTTTTACAGAAAATAAAACTGCCTAATAATGTACAATGTGCTACAACTACTAGTAAAAAAAGGTAAATAAAGCAGGGAACAGCTGTATCGATGCTCTCAAGCACAGGAGTAAAGAGGCCCTCTTCGTCCTCTTCTGCAGAACAGCCTCAGCACCATCATCGCCATCTGAGTCAGAGCTGTCATCCTTGAGATCCTCCTCAGCCTTAACTCCAAAACCGGAACCGGAACCGGAACCACCCTCTCTATCAACAGATGTCTCTGACTGGGGATTGTAGACACCCCATTTTTGACCAACCTTGAGACTCAGACGTCACCAGTTGAGCGCTTGGTGATATTGCATAATATGCTCGTTCGGAAGTTTCAGAGTCTCGGCTGCGAGCCCTGCCTCCGGACTTCTGAACCCTCTTCTGTGCCTTGCCTCGGTTTGCGAACCAGACTCGGTTTTCTCTGTTTCTTTTCCTGAGGGGAGGGAGAGGTCCCGTAGACCATCTCTCAGTGGCCGCGGGCTACATTTTGTGGCTGCAGGCCATTTTGCCCATTTCGGAGCCCGGTTCCCGATTTTTCGGAACCCGTAGGCCGTGGGCCTCGGTTCGGGACCGCTTAACCATTTCCTATTGCTCCGGTTTTGGGCCTGTTTCTTATTTGCTCCCTTTTGAGGGACACTGAGGTCTGAGAGACCCACTTCGTGGCCGAATGCCACTTTCGGTGCTGAACAGGCAATTTTCGGGGCCCCGAACTGCGTGTTCAGGCCCCCGAACATTCGTTTTGCATCGATTTTCGCTCATTTTTGGCAGGTACCTCTGTTTCATCACCAGGAAGGCCGTAGAAGGGTGGGAGGCCAGCAATTGTTTCAGCAACCAGTTATATTCCTCCGGCGCCCTCCGACGCCCGTTTTTCTCACTTCCGAGCCAATGTTGAACACCCTTGGACCATTTTCTTGAACTTCTAACCACATATTTGTGTTGTACACACATGGGAGGACACCAAAAGTTGGTGGCCGGCCAGTAATTCCACCTGACCCTTTTGAACCCTTCCTAAAATTGGCCTATTCTCTCTCCTGTTTTACAGTTGACAATTTTGAACCACAGGGTTGTGTTGAGGCCACCTGGGAGGACACCAATCTGTGGTGGCCGGCCATTAATCTCACCTGACCTTTTTGACCCTTGGCCGGCCGGCCATGGGAGGTGGCCGGCCGGCCACCTGCAGCTCCAAAAACTAGCCGGTCATTATCCTTGCAATGTGTACATTACAGCTATACACTTTCCCCCCCCAAAAAAAACCTTTATCCGGGGGGACAACTTTTGGGGCGAAACTTGGCTTGTTTTCCCCCCACTTTTTCCCTCCATTTCTCCCCCTCTTTGGTCCATATACTTGGCTGGCCAGCTCTGTCAAAAGGGTTAGAAAATTTCCCTTCAAGCCCTTTTGCATTATATCTCTCTCACTCTCTATCTCCAAGCTTCCATTCTTCAAACCCTACACCATTTTACACTACACCACCAAGCCCTACCCTTCCATCCTCCACTCCAGCAGTTTGAGGGTGTTCTCCAGAGCTTAGGGGTGCTACAAACTCAAGCCAAGAGTTGCTAAAGACTTGTCTTCAAGGGTAAGTTCTATTTCCCCTCTTTTGGGCTTATTTTTGTATCATTTCTTAGCCATACATGCTTGCTGTTTTGAGCTCTGGCCCTAACTGAAAGTGGAATTTTTTTGAGCTCCTTTTCACTTTTTCTTAAGGGCCTCTCACTGTTTAAGGCCCCCTTGATACACTTGCTTCATTATCCTTCTTATATACCGTTATCTTGCATAGTATTTTTAGCCTATGTGTGATCTGTTTTGGAGCATGATGTAAACTAGAGATAGGGTTATTTTGAGCCCTCTTCAACATTGAAGAAGGGCTCATCACTGTTTGGGACCTCCATATGCCACTTGTCATCATACCCCTCTTTGGTCCCCATTTTTGCATGATTTGGCAGCCCATTGTGCTTCTGTTTTTGGGTTCTTTTCAGAACTGAAAATAGTCTTATTTTGCCCATTCTTCATGTTTCATTAAGGGCCTTTCATGGTTTGAGGCATCTTTTATACACTTCATGTTACATCTCTCTTTTGAGCCTCATTTTGCATAGCATTTTGGACATGTTTGCATACTGTTTTGGGTCCGGCCATCAACTGTAAAATGCTTTATTTTTGGCCCCTCTTCAACATTGTTGCAGGGCCCCTTTGTATTTAAGGCCAGCAACCACTACCTGCTTCTTTGGCCATCTTGCATGAGAGTTTATCCATACCTGTGCTGGTTTTTGTGGTTTTCCATAAACTGTAAAAGATCATATTTTGGGCCCCTCTTTAACTTTGTTGAAGGGCCCTAATCTGTTTGGGGTCAGCAGCTGCGAGTTGTTTCATTATCTCACATTTAGGGCCATTTTTGCATGCTATTTTTGCCCTATTTGTGTTTGCTGTTTGGCCATGCTTTGAACTGTAAAAATGCTTATCTAGGGGCTGCCTTGCTTCTTTCTTTTCATCTCATGTTCAAATTATGCATGCATTGCATAGCTATAGGCCATTTCATGCCCCAAAATCCATGTTTCGGGGCTCGTTCCATGCATCGGGTTTCATTTTACCGGGTTTCGGGGCTGTTTTGCATCTCATTTTACCTCAGATTTTTGCATTATAGTGTGCCATATTCCATGTCTTTGCCATGTCTCATTAGAGTGGCATTTCGGTGCCTGAGGATCGGTCCTCGGTTTACGTGCACGCATGCACGCATTTTAAGTTGTCTTGTTTTCATCTGATGGCCTCCTATGTGAGTGTGGCTGAGGCTCTCTCATGTTGCTGTAAGCCCATTATTGCATTGCGTATGCCATTTCATCCATTGCATTGCGTATGCCATTTCATCCATAGCATTGTGTATGCTCGGTTGTGTATTACCTTATTGCATTGTGTATGCCATTCCATAACATTGTGTATCTTAGGATTGTATCTTAGTTGCATTTCATGCATGTCATGCATATTGCATCGTGTTCGGGATAGGAGTTAGCCCGGGCACGGGAAACGAGGTACGTTTCGTACTCCGAGTGACGAAACGTGTCTCAATTCCCAGTCACCGACACTCCGGATTATTCATGATGGAGTTAGGTTCTTGTTGTGTTTATATGTGCATTCATTCTACATTGAATTGCACAATTCGACCCCTCGGCCATCATGCATCGATATGCGTGATTGGTGACACGAGGATCGAGGCATGCATATATCTGTGAAAATACATTGCCATGCCCCTTTCCTGCTCTCTGTTGTAGCAAAATGAAGAATCAGTAACTTTTCAGAGCTTGGCACGCATTTCAAGAATAGATGCAAACAGAGGCTAATTGGGGCATCGTCATGGATTTCCGCGCAAAGGCAACCCGGGCATGCATCATTCATCATCCGGAATGGAATCAAGGCAGTCCCTGGCTTGCATGCCAGTTTATTTATTTTCTTAGTTAATTTGTTAATTAATTAGGGATTTGTACATTATTTGGACTGTATTATTTGGACTGTAATATTCTTTTATTCGGGACTGTATATTTATTCGGACCCTCTGTGCGAGGGCATAATTGTAATAAGTGTGCGTGAGTGTGATGTATGTCTTCCAACCCCACGTCTTTCTTCCCTTTTATTTACCTGCTTATGATGGTTAGATTAGGGCATATTTCAATTAGCATACAGTATGACAGCATTTTTGCATCATTCATCTGTTTTGCATGCACCAGGCTCGGCCCATCATACTAACTGCATTTGTATTTCAATTCCAAGTTGAATACATGTTAGCTGTAGCATTCCATATGCCATGTTTAGAATAGCCGAGCCTGCTATAGTTTGCATTCTTGCATGTGTTGCATTAGGCATTTCTGTATACTTAGGATTCATGCATGATTTCTAATGAGTTTTTGTTTTGGCTTGGAGTACTCGGTGAGTTTTTATGCTTTAGCATCCTTGCATGCGTGTGAGTGACTGCCATGAACAGCATGCTTACCATGAGGCTATATGCTTATGTGATATAACTGCCTGAATGCCTGTGGGTGAAGGTTGGGTTACTTGGATTGGAATAAATCATCAACTGTTTGTTTTAAGCCCATTAGATAGTGGCAAAACCATCTTTTCTAAGCCCACCCGCAGGTGGCAAAATCTGCATTTTAAGCCTACTTGCGAGTAGCAAACCATCTTTCAAATAAACAAGCACGAAATGTTTTGTTCCAATTCGGGCGACCTAGTCTATACTTATATGTTGTGTGCATCACATAGTAACCTAGGCTAATAACCGGAATAAGGATACACAAAGTTTTCAAAAATAGATATCATGGTTAGTAGAGGCCGATCTTTGATCGGGCGAGTGGGGGTGCTCACGAAATGACCTTCCCCAATCGTACCCAAGTTCCCGAGCCGAGGCAACTTTGGTGATGACGAACACGTGGCCTTTGGCACCGAGTCAGGGTTTCCTAAATTTCCCATTAAAAAAACATTTAGGTCGCGACTCTGTATCTGGCAAAGCAGTCCATGTTTGGCACTTCTTTTCAAAAATCTGTTTCTCAAAACGATTTGCCGGATATGGACTCTTTGGTTCAGATTTAGAACCGTGACAAAATTGAGAGTCCTGAGCTGTAGTAACCCCAAATGAACAGAACGGGAGCTCATCCCTCCCGGGGCGTTCGGGGACGTCTACAGTTTCTGGCGACTCTGCTGGGGATTTAGAGAACTTGACTTGAACTCGTGATATCTGTTTTTGACTACACTTGTGTGTTTCTTTGCATTGCATTTGCATTGGTGCTCCTAGGACACCGTGTTTGCCATTTGCTATTCCTGAACGGTTTGCCGGAGGCTTGTCTTGTCAAGGCATGACCATAAGGCTGACCGGTTGTGGGCTCTGCCAGTATGGGAACACAAACCCCGATTTTACCGAGGCACCCTTTTTGACCATTCGACCTAGTGCATATTCGGATCCATAGTGACCATTCCAAATTAGGACAAGTTGCTTACCCGTTTATAGGTTGTTTGAAACCGCTGCGTGCGTAGTGAAACCCTAGCTCCTGACAAAATAGGACAGGGAAACCCTACCCCAACATAGGGGTGTTTTGGCTCTCACTTACTTGTTATGTGCTTTTTGGGGTGCGTCTCCATACGAATGCATGTATCAGTTTACAGGG
This sequence comes from Camellia sinensis, assembly GCF_055761805.1. Classification (NCBI taxonomy): domain Eukaryota; kingdom Viridiplantae; phylum Streptophyta; class Magnoliopsida; order Ericales; family Theaceae; genus Camellia; species Camellia sinensis. Next base: position 133,241,447 of record NC_138961.1, on the reverse strand, counting down.
TTTGGGCATCAGGCCTGCGGGCGTCAGTTCAGTATTGTGGGTATCAGGCCTGCGGGCATCAGTCAGTATTTGAGAATCAGTTATCTGCGGGTATCAGATTCAGATTTGAGGACAGTGATTCAGGGATAATAATCAGTGTTGGAGGACAGTGTGTATTCAGCTTATCGATTGTGTGTTGTTATGCCAGGCTGTGTGTCATGCATTTATTTTAAGCTGTTATGTTGTCCGTTTATCTGTTTATTTTTTTCCTTTTCGCTATATTTATCTTTTGCTAGGGCAGTTCCAGCACAATTGCTTCCAACCCAGCAGACATTCCCCATGCACTTTGGACACGAGGTCGTCGACTCAATCGATCCGAGGATCTAATTGACGGACAGCCAGTGTTCCATTCTTTACCCCCGGTTATCAGGCAGAGACCGAGGAAACGCAGTGTATCCGAGCAGAGGACTACCCCGTCAGTGGACAGTCAGATTGGGATCCCAATTACTGCTATAGAAATAGACTTTCCAATAGTTCAGACGAACCAAGGCAGTATGGCAACACCGACAGGAGTCGAGGAAATGATGTGATATGATGCTAAAAGTTTAAAATGCAAACACCTTTTCAAAAGTTGTTTCATTCCATCATGTTTTACAACAAACAAAGGCATAAGTTTTACAGAAAATAAAACTGCCTAACAATATGCAAAGTGCTACAAACTACTAGCAAAATGGAAAATAAAGCAGGAAACAGCAGCATCAATGCCCTTGGGAGCGGGAATGAGAGGCACTCCTCATCCTCTTCTGCGGGATAACCTCTGCACCATCATCATCATCCGGGTCGGAGCTGTCGTCCTCAGGATCCCCCTCAGCCTCGTCTCCGCTCCCGGAACCAAGACCGGAGTCCCCCTCCTCAGCAAATGTCTCTGACTGACGGTCGGTAACCTCCTCCTCCTCCTCCTCATCGGGCTCCGCCTCTACAACATGTGCCCTGCGTCTGCGAGAGGACCCTCCTCGAGCTCCTTGGAAAGGCCTGGATGGCCCAGCTCCGTGAAAAGGCCTGGATGGCCCAGCTCCCTGAGAAGGCCTGGATGGCCCAGCTCCCTCAAAAGGCCCAGATGGCCCAGCTCCCCAAGAAGGCCCAGGTGGCCCGGCCCACGGCTGAGCATATACCGGAGGCATCTGAGAATAAAGAGTTCAAATTAAATACATCAGTCTAAATATGTACATCAGATGCAGATGCAAGCAAAAAAGGGCTACATGAAGTGGGTGCATGTAAACACAGTGTACAAGTGGGGTGTGTGTCAGATGTGCTCTACACAAATAGCCTACCAATGTAGTAGAAATCAGCATGTCATCAGAAGTATGATAAATGCCAGAAACCTGAAGGGTACCTGAAAGCCCATGATAGACAACTGTGCCTCCCTCCGCAAGACCATGCCCTCGAGTGAGGCTACCAATCCGACCACCTCCTCCATGTACTCTCTGGGTGGCTGCAAATACAAGATCAAATCATCAACGAACAAAGGAGTGTCTAAAGCATTTGAATGATAGATGAAAAGCAGTAGAACATACCAACAGTGAGTCGGGATCAATGACATATCGATGACCGGGCATCGGAGGCTCAATCGGGATCGGAGTCGGAGAGGTAGCCCCAAACTGCCACCCCATCAGCTTAGTCGGCATATCCGGCCACCCAGGATGAGGAAGAGTCGGAGGAATCAGGGGAACCGGTCTACCCCCACCTCTAGATGTGCTAGCCCTACTAGTGGAAGGGGCGTCTGTAACCCGAGCCCGGGCCTGGCTCGAGGATGGCATACCAGCAGACCTCATCATCGGGGTGCGAACTCCCGTCAATGGAGGCATCAGGTATGTATGACGGTAAGTGGCGTAGTCCTCCTCCTCGAGATATAACAAAGCATCAGTACCCAGCATAGCACTGACTACATCCTGGGAAGAGAACCTATCAGCAGTCCGCATACTGACTGGGGGTGCTGCGGGAGGGTCTTGAGAAAGGTACCCCCATACCTGACATAAAAAGCGTTCCCCCAGAAACCATGCTCTACCAACCGGTCCTTCGAGCAGGATCCTGTACTGGGAGGTGCCCGATCCTCCGGCATACTAAAATCGGAGACCATCACCCTACGGTGCCCAGGGCTGCCATGTGATCTGCGGATAACAAGTGCATAAACCAATCAGAAATCGAGAATATGTGTGGCATATCAAAGATGAAAATGGAAGGGACTGAGAGTTCTGAAGTACCTCTGATGGGCGCACAGAGTCGAAATACTGCCGTAGATAAAGGAGAGTCTCCCGGGGTCTCGGCCGGTGTTGACCCTCGAACACCAGTGAGTATGGGGTCATGAGGGGCCCTGACACCTCAAACTCTGGGGCTAACGTCGGAAAATATACGTAGACCCATAACTGAGAAAAGTAGTGCAGAATGTAAATACAAAGTGCTGAGGGCAAAATACAGACTGTAAAGTGCGTTGTGTGTGCAATGTACAAGTAATGAGGAGCAGAAATGTAAATCAAGAGGACAGAAAGTACCTCCCAGGCTCTCCAATAACCGCCAAGTAAGTCTCCCTGCCCGCGGGAGGTCACGCTCATGTAACAGTAAAGGGTAGCCAGGCCGGCGCCACCCCAGTCGTACCGACTGACCTGTGATAGGTCAACTAGAGCGCTCAACAGATACAGCCCAACCGTGTTCCCTCTATCGGCGAACAGAGTAGTCCTGAAGAGGAACATAAGAAAACCGTGGGCATACTGCTCTGTCTCCTCAGGAGTCCCGGGCTCCATCTCCACCCGCCGAAAATGGGAAGAGAACCAAGTGTACCGGACTCTCCCGGAAGCCCTGTCAACAGGCGGGCGGGCCCCCAGTAAATGTATCCAAGCGGCCTCCCATTCGTCCATATCCTCGTCGTAAGGAATGGACCAACCTCCTATGTCCAGGCCGGTCAATACAGCAAAGTCCAGCGGGGTCATAGTCAAATCCCCAGTGGCGAAAAAATGAAAGGAGTTGGTGGTGTCCCACTATCTCTCCACCAAAGCTGCCATCAGTGTCCTCCTGGCAGGACAACGCGATAATCCCATGCAGAAGGCCCCGAACCCCGCCAGGTCTACTAAATCTCGGACAGCCTTCGGGAGCTCAACATACCAATCCCTCGCAGCGGTGGAGCCATATCCCCGCACAGTGCGAGAACCAACCTGCATTCAGAATGAATACATGTGTCAGTATAAAAATGAATGAACTGTGTGCCAATGAAATGAATAAGCTGTGTGCAAGTAAATGGGCTGCGTGTTCAAAAAATCAGAGTTTGGGCTGTGTGTTCTACTCTCAATCAGTGTGGGCTGTGTGTTCACCTTCAACTTGGGCTGCGTGTTCAGAAAATCAGAGTTAGGGCTGTGTGTTCTACTCTCAATCAGTGTGGGCTATGTGTTCACTTTCAACTTGGGCTGTGTGTTCAAAAAATCGGAGTTTGGGCTGTGTGTTCTACTCTCAATCAGTGTGGGTTGTGTGTTCACCTTCAACTTGGGCTGCGTGTTCAGAAAATCAGAGTGTGGGCTGTGTGTTCACCATCAACTTGGGCTGTGTGTTCACCTTCAACTTGGGCTGTGTGTTCACCTTCAACTTGGGCTGTGTGTTCAGAAAATCAGAGTTTGGGCTGTGTGTTCTACTCTCAATCAGTGTGGGTTGTGCGTTCACCATCAACTTGGGCTGCGTGTTCAGAAAATCAGAGTTAGGGCTGTGTGTTCTACTCTCAATCAGTGTGGGCTGTGCGTTCACCATCAACTTGGGCTGCGTGTTCAGAAAATCAGAGTTTGGGCTGTGTGTTCTACTCTCAATCAGTGTGGGCTGTGTGTTCACCTTCAACTTGGGCTGTGTGTTCCGAAAATCAGAGTTTGGGCTGTGTGTTCTACTCTCAATCAGTGTGGGCTGTGTGTTCACCTTCAACTTGGGCTGCGTGTTCAGAAAATCAGAGTGTGGGCTGTGTGTTCACCATCAACTTGGGCTGCGTGTTCAGGAAATCCGAATTTGGGCTGTGTGCTCTACTCTCAATCAGTGTGGGCTATGTGTTCACCTTCAACTTGGGCTGCGTGTTCAGAAAATCAGAGTTTGGGCTGCGTGTTCTACTCTTAGTCAGTGTGTGCTGTGTGTTCACCTTCAAATTTGGGCTGTGTGTTCGATAAATCAGTGTTTGAGCCGTGTGTTCACTTCTTAACTAATGTGTGCCGTGCGTTCGCAATCAATTAATGAGCCGAGTGTTCAGAAATTCAAGTGTTTAAGCCACATGTTCAGGATGCAAACAAAGTGCTATGTCATAGGCTAAACTGTGTGTTCAAGCATGGCAAAAGCACAAAATGCATGAAAAATGTAGAAAATAAAGTAAATACCTCTCGTGCCTCATAGGAGAGGTGAAGCTCAGGCTCCCGCAGGAGGAGATCCCTGGGTGCTCGCTCGTCAAACCCAGTGAAGTGACGAAAAGTGGCCCGGGGAAGAACATGTGCTGGCGGGGCATACCTCTCGGGAATAAAGGGTCGAACCCTCGGAGGCAAAGTCATGACATCAAGATCATCCCCGGCACCTGGAGAGCCTCCACCATGAGGAAAATTACCCGCCATTTCGGAAAATCTGCAAAAGGGGCAAAAATGAGCAAAAATTGGAAAAAGTCAACAAAGTCAACTCTCGGGAAGTGAAAAAGTCAACAAAAGTCAACTCCCGAGAAAATCTTCCAAATATTGAGACAAACTCACCTCAAGTGGCGAAAATGAGAAAAGAATCCCCGAAACCAAAATTTAATCGGTTCAAAGTGCTTGAAATTGAATGTTTTCGCGAAAACAACTTGCGTGGGGCGTTGGAAAACGCGTATAGAGCCCGGATCTGAGGGAGAAAATGGTTTGGGAAGCAAGAGGAGAAGATTTCATGGCTGATGTTATGAGCTCAAAGTGTTTGGGTGAGAGAATATATATAGAAGAAGGTGAAAAGACCAAATTGCCCGCGGATTTGGGCAGGTGGCCGACCGGCCACCTTTTCTAGCCGGCCGGCTATTCTCTTTTTGGAAAAGTGGCCGGTGGCCTCCCCTTGGGAAAATAACTGGCCGGCCGTATCTCCCATATGCTCACCTAGCTCTCTGCAAATTTTGAGGAAGATTAGAGTTCCCGGGACCTGAAAAAGTTCAAGAAAAGTGCACTTTCGGTCGCGAAATTGCTCCGCCGGAACTTCAGCTTCAAGATTCTGACATGTGTCTCATCATTATTCATCGAAATCAAGATGTATCTTTTTTGAATGTGTTGTAGCCTTTCCAGGAAGTGAATTGGAGGCAGTGATCGAGTCGCCTTCGCCGAAACACGCGTTTCCTTGCTCGTTGTTTCGTAACAAACGGGCACCTTGATTTATGCCGTTTTGCATTATCATGCACATAACTTGCATTCTCATGAGCATACTTGCATTATTATGCATATTTCTTGATATTGCCATACCTCTGTGCTTGAGCATGCGTTGTCACGCACGTTCCTTTCTCGCATCGCGATGCATTTACTCGCCGGCACTGCGTGTGTCAAACTTTCGAAATCACATTGAATATATGCTGTTAGCATATTGTGCTTGTTGAATTTCTCTCTTTTGCAGGCACGATATTGTATGTACAGTGCATTTGAGACTGGTGCGACCAGACGAATCATGCAGGTATCGTATCTTCTCCGTGTGAGACGCGACGAGAATTGAACAATTCTCCGCATTCTTAACTGCATGAAATGTAGTTGTTGCTTTGCATTCTTGCTTAAAACTGTTGCATCTATTTGCGAATACTTGCTTCATTACAGCTTGCTGCATTTGCATGATCATTGAGTTGCCTCCGGCTCTGTGCATATCGCTTTGCATTTTGCCCCTTTGCCTGCGGGCATGCCAGTGGGCACATCTCTGTTTATCTTGTACGTTTGTCTAAGTCTTCGGCCTTGTCAAAAATGGGTCGTCTCCGGGCTTTGACATTCACTCCCGTCACTTATGACTTTCGAGTTCTGTCAAAGAGGGGCAACTGTAGACACCCCATTTTTGACCGACCTTGAGACTCAGACGTCACCAGTTGAGCGCTTGGTGATATTGCATAATATGCTCGTTCGGAAGTTTCAGAGTCTCGGCTGCGAGCCCTGCCTCCGGACTTCCGAACCCTCTTCTGTGCCTTACCTCGGTTTGCGAACCAGACTCGATTTTCTCTGTTTCTTTTCCTGACGGGAGGGAGAGGTCCCGTAGACCATCTCTCAGTGGCCGTGGGCTACATTTTGTGGCTGCAGGCCATTTTGCCCATTTCGGAGCCCGGTTCCCGATTTTTCAGAACCGTAGGTCGTGTGCCTTGGCTCGGGACCGCTTAACCATCTCCTATTGCTCCGGTTTTGGGCGTGTTTCTTATTTGCTCCCTTTTGAGGGACACTGAGGTTTGAGAGACCCACTTCGTGGCCGAATGCCACTTTCGATGCTTAACAGGCAATTTTCGGGGCCCCGAACTGCGTGTTCTTGCCCCCGAACATTCGTTTTGCATCGGTTTTCACTCATTTTTGGCAGGTACCTCTGTTTCATCACCAGGAAGGCCGTAGAAGGGTGGGAGGCCAGCAATTGTTTCAGCAACCAGTTATATTCCTCCGGCGCCCTCCGACGCCCGTTTTTCTCACTTCCGAGCCAATGTTGAACACCCTTGGACCATTTTCTTGAACTTCTAACCACATATTTGTGTTGTACACACATGGGAGGACACCAAAAGTTGGTGGCCGGCCAGTAATTCCACCTGACCCTTTTGAACCCTTCCTAAAATTGGCCTATTCTCTCTCCTGTTTTACAGTTGACAATTTTGAACCACAGGGTTGTGTTGAGGGCACCTGGGAGGACACCAATTTGTGGTGACCGGCCATTAATCTCACCTGACCTTTTTGACCCTTGGCCGGCCGGCCATGGGAGGTGGCCGGCCGGCCACCTGCAGCTCCAAAAACTAGCCGGCCATTATCCTTGCAATCTGTACATTACAGCCATACACTTTTTCCCCCCCCCAAAAACCTGTATCCAGGGGGACAACTTTTGGGGGGAAACTTGGCTTGTTTTCCCCCCACTTTTTCCCTCCATTTCTCCCCCTCTTTGGTCCATATACTTGGCTGGCCAGCTCTGTCAAAAGGGTTAGAAAATTTCCCTTCAAGCCCTTTTGCATTATATCTCTCTCCCTCTCTATCTCCAAGCTTCCATTCTTCAACCCCTACACAATTTTACACTACACCACCAAGCCCTATCCTTCCATCCTCCACTCCAATAGTTTGAGGGTGTTCTCCAGAGCTTAGGGGTGCTGCAAACTCAAGCCAAGAGTTGCTAAAGACTTGTCTTCAAGGGTAAGTTCTATTTCCCATCTTTTGAGCTTATTTTTGTATCATTTCTTAGCCATACATGCTTGCTATTTTGAGCTCCGGCCCTAACTGAAAGTGTCATTTTTTTGAGCTCCTTTTCACTTTTTCTTAAGGGCCTCTCACTGTTTGAGGTCCCCTTGATACACTTGCTTCATTATCCTTCTTATATACCGTTATCTTGCATAGTATTTTTAGCCTATGTGTGATCTGTTTTGGAGCATGATGTAAACTAGAGATAGGGTTATTTTGAGCCCTTCTTCAACATTGAAGAAGGGCTCATCACTGTTTGGGACCTCCATATGCCACTTGTCATCATACCCCTCTTTGGTCCCCATTTTTGCATGATTTGGCAACCCATTGTGCTTCTGTTTTTGGGTTTATTTCAGTAATGAAAATAGTCTCATTTTGGCCCATTCTTCATGTTTCATTAAGGGCCTTTCATGGTTTGAGGCATCTTTTATACACTTCATGTTATATCTCTCTTTTGGGCCTCATTTTGCATAGCATTTTGGACATGTTTGCATACTGTTTTGGGTCCGGCCATCAACTGTAAAATGCTTTATTTTTTTCCCCTCTTCAACATTTTTGAAGGGCCCCTTTGTATTTAAGGCCAGCAACCACTACCTGCTTCTTTGGCCATCTTTTGGCCCATTTCTTGCATGAGAGTTTATCTATACCTGTGCTGGTTTTTGTGGTTTTCCATAAACTGTAAAAGATCATATTTTGGACCTCTCTTCAACTTTGTTGAAGGGCCCTAATCTGTTTGGGGTCAGAAGCTGCGAGTTGTTTCATTATCTCACATTTAGGGCCATTTTTGCATGCTATTTTTGCCCTATTTGTGTTTGCTGTTTGGCCATGCTTTGAACTGTAAAAATTCTTATCTAGGAGCTGTCTTGCTTCTGTCTTTTCATCTCATGTTCAAATTATGCATGCATTGCATAGCTATAGGCCATTTCATGCGCCAAAATCCATGTTTCGGGGCTCGTTCCATGCATCGGGTTTCATTTTACCGGGTTTCGGGGCTGTTTTGCATCTCATTTTACCTCTGAGTTTTGCATTATAGTGTGCCATATTCCATGTCTTTGCCATGTCTCATTAGAGTGGCATTTCGGTGCCTGAGGATCGGTTCTCGGTTTGCGTGCACGCATGCACGCATTTCGAGTTGTCTTGTTTTCATCTGATGGCCTCCTATGTGAGTGTGGCTGAGGCTCTCTCATGTTGCTGTAAGCCCATTATTGCATTGCGTATGCCATTTCATCCATAGCATTGTGTATGCTCGGTTGTGTATTACCTTATTGCATTGTGTATGCCATTCCATAACATTGTGTATGTTAGGATTATATCTTAGTTGCATTTCATGCATGTCATGCATATTGCATCGTGTTTGGGATAGGAGTTAGCCCGGGCACGGGAAACGAGGTACGTTTCGTACTCCGAGTGACGGAACGTGTCTCAATTCCTAGTCACCGACACTCCGGATTATTCATGATGGAGTTAGGTTCTTGTTGTGTTTATATGTGCATTCATTCTACATTGAATTGCACAATTCGACCCCTCGGCCATCATGCATCGATATGCGTGATTGGTGGCACGAGGATCGAGGCATGCATATATCTGTGAAAATACATTGCCATGCCCCTTTCCTACTCTCTGTTGTAGCAAAATGAAGAATCAGTAACTTTTCGGAGCTTGGTACGCATTTCAAGAATAGGTGCAAACAGAGGCTTATTGGGGCATCGTCATGGATTTCCGCGCAAAGGCAACCCGGGCATGTATCATTCATCATCCGGAATGGAATCAAGGCAGTCCTTGGCTTGCATGCAAGTTTATTTATTTTCTTAGTTAATTTGTTAATTAATTAGGGATTTGTACATTATTTGGACTGTAATATTCTTTTATTCGGGACTGTATATTTATTCGGACCCTCTATGCAAGGGCATAATTGTAATAAATGTGCGTGAGTGTGATGTATATCTTCCAACCCCACGTCTTTCTTCCCTTTTATTTACCTGCTTATGATGGTTAGATTAGGGCATATTTCAATTAGCATACAGTATGACAGCATGTTTGCATCATTCATCTGTTTTGCATGCACCGGGCTCGGCGCATCATACTAACTGCATTTGTATTTCAATTCCAAGTTGAATACATGTTAGCTGTAGCATTCCATATGCCATGTTTAGAATAGCCGAGCCTGCTATAGTTTGCATTCTTGCATGTGTTGCATTAGGCATTTCTGTATACTTAGGATTCATGCATGATTTCTAATGAGTTTTTGTTTTGGATTGGAGTACTCGGTGAGTTTTTATGCTTTAGCATCCTTGCATGCGTGTGAGTGACTGCCATGAATAGCATGCTTACCATGAGGCTATATGCTTATGTGATATAACTGCCTGAATGCCTGTGGGTGAAGGTTGGGTTACATGGATTGGAATAAATCATCAACTGTTTGTTTTAAGCCCACTAGATAGTGGCAAAACCATCTTTTCTAAGCCCACTTGCGGGTGGAAAAATCTACATTTTAAGCCTACTTGCCAGTAGCAAACCATCTTTCAAATAAACAAGCATGAAATGTTTTGTTCGAATTCGGGCGACCTAGTCTATACTTATATGTTGTGTGCATCACATAGTAACCTAGGCTAATAACTGGAATAAGGATACACAAGTTTTCAAAAATAGATATCATGGTTAGTAGAGGCTGATCTTTGATCGGGCGAGTGGGGGTGCTCACGAAATGACCTTCCCCAATCGTACCCAAGTTCCCGAGCCGAGGCAACTTTGGTGATGACGGACACGTGGCCTTTGGCACCGAGTCAGCGTTTCCTAAATTTCCCATTAAAAAAACATTTAGGTGGCGACTCTGTATCTGGCAAAGCAGTCCATGTTTGGCACTTCTTTTCAAAAATCTGTTTCTCAAAACGATTTGCTGGATTTGGACTCTTTGGTTCAGATTTAGAACCGTGACAAAATTAAGAGTCCTGAGCTGTAGTAACCCCAAATGAACAGAACGGGAGCTCATCCCTCCTGGGGAGTTCGGGGACGTCTACAGGGATGCGCATGCTCCTCCTCCTCGCTGGACTCCTCCTCTATGATAGGTGCTCTGCGCCCACCTCGTCTGCGAGACGACTCCCCTCTCCCAGCTCCTCGAGAAGGCCTAGATGGCCCAGCTCCTCGGGAAGGCCCAGATGGCCCAGCCTGTGGTTCGGTATACATCGGAGGCATCTGAAAAGAAAGAGTGCAATTTGAATGCATCAGCCAAAATGTGTATATCAGATGCAGGTACAAGAAAGCTACATGAAGTGGGTGCATGCAGATACAGTACGTAAATGTGGTGTGTGTCAGATGTGCTCTACACAGGCAACCTATCAATGTAGTGAAATGTTCAAGATCAGCGTGTCATCAGAAGTATGATAAATGCGAGAAAACTAAAGAGTACCGAGACACCCATGATGGACAGCTGCGCCTCTCTCCGCAAGACCATACCCTCGAGTGAGGCCACCAATCCGAGCATCCCCTCCATGTACTCTCTGGGTGGCTGCAGATACAAGCTCAAATCATCAATGAATAAATGAGTGTCTAAGTATCTGAGTGATAAATGAAAAGCAGTGGGACATACCGGTGGTGAGTCAAGATCACTGACATATCGATGATCAGGCATAGGAGGCTCTATCAGAATCGGGTAGGAGCTCCCGTATCGCCAACCCGTCAACTCAGTCAGAATGTCTGGCCATCCGGCATGATGATAAGTCGGGGGAATCAGAGGGACCAGTCCAGCCCCACCCCTGGATGTACCAGCCCTACTGGTCAAAGGAATGTCTCTAGCTCGGGTGCGACTCGAGGATGGCATGCCAGTAGACCTCCTTGAGGAAGTACGGACACCTGCCAATGGAGGCATCAAGTAGGTGTGACGGTAGGTCGCGTACTCCCCATCCTCCAAATGCACCAGTGCATCAGTGTCCAGCCTGGCGTCAATGACACCCTGGGGAGTAAGCCTATCAGCGAGCCGCATATCGTCTGGGGGTGCTGAAGGGACACTCGGCTCAGGGAAGCCCATAGTCTGACGAAGGAAGCGTTCCCCCAGGAACCAGGCCCTACCAACCGGACCCTCAAACAAGATCCTATACCGAGAGGTGGCCCATCCTCCGGCAAGCGGAAATCAGAGGTCCCCACCCAAAGGCACCCAGGGCTGCTAGGTGATTTGCAGATAACCAATGCATAAGCCGATTAGAAATCGTAGATGTGCAAAATAAATCAAAGATGAAAACATGAAGGACTGAGAGTTCTGAATTACCTCTGTCGGTCGCACCGTATCGAAGTACTGCCGTAGGTAGGGGAGAGTCTCCTGGGGCCGCGGCCGGTACTGGCCCTCGAAAACAAGTGAATAAGGGGTCATGAGAGGGGTCTCCACCTCGAGCTCTGGGGCTAACGTCGGGAAGTACGCAAAAACCCATAACTGTAGAAAACAGGGCAAAAGCCATCAGAATACAGAATGCTGAGTGCAGAATCTAAATACAGAATGCTAAGTACAGAATCTGAATACAGAATGTTGAGTGCAGAATGTAAAGTGTGCCGTGTGTGCAATGTACAGATAATGAAAAGCAGAAATGTGAATCAAGAGGGCAGAAGGTACCTCCCAGGCTCTCCAGTAGCCGCCGACTATGTTCCCCCGACCGCGGGAGGTCGCGCTCATGTAGCAATAGAGGGTAGCCAAGCTAGCGCCACCCCAGTCATGCTGACTAACCTGCGAGAGGTCTACCAGGGCACTCAGCAGAAATAGCCCAACGGTGTTCCCCCTGTCGGCGAACAGAGTGGTCCCGAAGAGGAACATCAAAAACCCCCGGGCGTACTGTGCAATCTCCTCAGGAGTCTCGGGCTCAGTCCCCCTGAACTGTGTAGAAAACCAGGTGTGTCGGACTCGGCCCGACGATCGGTCGACCGGTGGGCGACCTCCCAACAGATGAATCCACGCAGCCTTTCACTCACCCATGTCCTCATCATAGGGGATCGCCCAGCCTCCCACGTCGAGGCCTGTCAACACGGCGAAGTCAAATGGCATCATAGTCATATCCCCAGCAGATGAGAAATGAAAGAGTTAGTGGTGTCCCACCACCTCTCCACCAGGGCGCCCATCAACGTCCTGCTAGCTGGATAGCGAGATATCTCGGTACAAAAGGGCCCGAACCCTACTAGATCAACCCAATCGCGGACAGCCTCTGGGAGCTCCGCATACCAATCTCTCGTAGCAATAGAACCGTATCCCCGTGTAACGTGGGAGGACATCTGCATTCATGATGAACACATGTATTCAGTTTCAGAATGGAACGAATAAGCTGTGTGCAAATGAAAGATATGAGCTGTGTGCAAATCAAATCAAATTCAATCAAAGTTTGGGCTGCGTGTTCAACCTTCAACAAATGTGGGCTGCGTGTTCACAATCAAATTTGGGCTGTGTGTTCAAATTTCAGAAATTTAAAGTTTGGGCTGCGTGTTAAACTTTCAATTAAATGTGGGCTACGTGTTCACAATCAAATTTGGGTTGTGTGTTCAGATTTCAGAAATTTAAAGCTTGGGCTGCGTGTTCAACTTTTAACAAATGTGGGCTGCGTGTTCACAATCAAATTTGGGCTGTGTGTTCAGATTTCAAAAATTTAAAGTTTGGGCTGCGTGTTCAACTTTCAACAAATGTGGGCTGCGTGTTCACAATCAAATTTAGGCTGTGTGTTCAGATTTCAAAAATTTAAAGTTTGGGCTGCGTGTTCAACTTTCAAATGTGGGCTGCGTGTTCACAATCAAATTTGGGCTGTGTGTTCAGATTTCAAAAATTTAAAGTTTGGGCTACGTGTTCAACCTTCAATTAAATGTGGGCTGCGTGTTCACAATCAAATTTGGGCTGTGTATTCAGATTTCAGAAATTTAAAGCTTGGGCTACGTGTTCAACTTTCAACAAGTGTGGGCTGCGTGTTCACAATTAAATTTGGGCTGTGTGTTCAGATTTCAGAGATTCAAGTGATTGAGCTGTGTGTTCAAGACAGAGTATTGTGTTATAGACTAAGCATGCAGAACAAGTTGTGTGCTAAAATGAGCAGAAGTATGGCATGCGAATGTGTTCAGAATGAGCAATAAGTATACATAGCATGAAATGCATGGAAAATGCCGAATTAAGGCAAGAAATGTAAAAAGGTAAAGTACGTACCTCTCGTGCCTGATGAGAGAGATGGGACTCCGGCTCCCGCAGTAGCAGGTCCACAGGAGCTCGAGGATCGAAGTCGGTAAAGTGATAAAAAACTGCATGAGGAAGGACGTGTGCCAGAGGGTCATACCTCTCGAGAATGAATGGCCGAATCCTCGGCGGCAGAGACATGATGTCTGGATCGCCTCCGGCATCTGGAGAACCTCCGTCATGGGGAAATTGACCCGCCATCTCAGAGAATTTGTAAAAAATGAGCAAAAATGAGCGAAATGAGCCAAAATTGGAAAAAGTCAACAAAAGTTAACTCTCGGGAAATGAAAAAGTCAACAAAAGTCAACTCCCGAGAAAATCTTCCAAATATTGAGACAAACTTACCTCAAGTGGTGAAAATGAGAAAAGAAGCTCCGAAATCAAAATTTAATCGGTTCAAAGTGAAGAGAATTGAAAGTTTTCGCGAACAACTTGGCGTGGGGCGTTGGAAAACGCGTATAGAGCACAGATCTGAGAGAGAAAATGGTCTAGGAAGGAGGGGGAGGTGATTTCGGATCTGAAGATGTGAGCAAAAAGAGCTTTGGCCGAGTATACTTAAAGATCCAAGTGTGAAAGTACCAAATTGCCCCGGATTTGGGCTAGGTGGTCGGCCGGCCACCTTTTCTGGTAGGCCGACCACCCCCTACACTCAAACCTGGTTGGTGGCCTCCCCTGGACTCCAAACCTGGTCGGTGGTGTTCCCAAGGTGGTCTCCAAGGTCTCTGCAAATTTTGGTAGTGATCGTAGTCCCCGGAACCCGAGAAAGTACAAGGAAAGTGCACTTTTCGTCGCGAAATCCCTCCGCGGGAACTCCAACTCCAACTTTCGATACGTGTCTCATCGTCACTCGTCAAGAGCAAGATGTATCCTTTTTGAGTATGCTGTGACCCTTCCGGGAGGTAAACCGGAGGTCGCGATTGAGTCGCACTCGTCAAAAGTTGCATTTCTTTGCTCGTTGTTTCGTGTCAAACATGCATTCGAATTTGCACTTATCCTGCATTGTTATGCACGTCACTTGCATTCTCATGCATACCACTTGCATTGTTGTGCACGTTTCATTGGTATTGTTATACCCTCACGCTTAGCTTGCGTTGTTACGTACGTGTCTCTCGCATTGCGATGCACTTTTCCATCGACACCCTATTTGTTTGCATTCGATGTAGTGTTGAACATGTGTAGCTAATGATATTATACTTGTTAAGTTTCTCTCTTTTACAGGCACGATATTGTATGTACGGTTCATTTGAAGCTGGTACGACCAGACGAATCGCGCAGGTATTGTATCTTCTCCGTGTGAGACGTGGCGAGAATCGAACAATTCTCCGCATTCTTAAACTGCATGAAACGTAGTTGTTGCTTTACATTCTTGCTTAAAACTGTTGCGTGTGCGCTTCATTACAGCTTGCTACTTTGCATAATCATGAGTTACGTCAGGCTTTGTGCATATCATTTTGCATTTTGCCCCTGCCTGCGGGCACATCTTTGTTATCTTGTATGTTTGTCTAAGTCTTCGGCCTTGTCAAAAATGGGTCGTGTCTGGGTTTTGACATTCACTCCCGTCACGAATGACTTCCGAGTTCTGTCAAAGAGGGGCAACTGTAGACACCCCATTTTTGACCGACCTTTAGACTCAGACGTCACCAGTTGAGCGCTCGGTGATGTTGCATATTGTGCTCGTTCTGAAGTTACGGAGTCTCGGCTGAGAGCCTTGCCTCCGAACTTCGGAGCTCTTTTGTGCTTTGTCTCGATTTGCGAACCAGGTCCTGTTTTCTCTGTTTTCTCTTCCCGAAGGGAGGGAGAGGTCTTGTAGATCATCTCTCAGTGGCTGTAGGCTACGTTCCGTGGTCGTAGGTCATTTTTTCCCATTTGGAGCTCGGTTTTCGGTTTTCGGAGCCGTCGGCCGTGTGCCTCGGTTTGGGACCACTTAACTACCTCCGATTGCTCCGGTTTTTGGTACACATCTTATTTCCTCCCTTTAGAGGAACACTGTGGCCCTGGAGACCACCTTCGTGGTCATACGCCACTTCCGGTGCCTAACAGCCTGTTTTCAGGGCCCCGAACCGCGCGTTTTGGCCCCCGAACCTTCGTTTTGCATCCGTTTTGGTCCATTTTTGGTAGGGACCCTATTTTCATTGTTAGGAAGGTGGTAGGATGATGGGAGGCCATCTTTTCTCCTGAAAAACCAGTTTTCTCATTTTCTCTCTCCAAAAGCCGGTTTTTCTGACCGAAAGCCGGTTTTTTCCACTTTTGAGCCACATTTTCTGACTTTTCATACCACCATTGTGTTGTGCTCATCTGGGAGGCCACCAATATGGGTAGGCCGGCCAAAAATTCATCTTGACCCTTTTGAACCTTGCTTAAAAGCTAGCTTTTCTCTCTCCTGAATCACTTTTTCTGGTTTTCCACCATACAACTGTGTTGCACTCATTTGCGAGGCCACCTTTTTGGGATGGCCGGCTAGAAATTTTTCTTGACTTGTTTGACCCCTGGGCGGCCGACCAGGGGGAGTGGCCGGCCGGCCACTTGAACTGGCCGACCTGCTCCTTGCTTTTTGCTCTCTCCGAGTGTTATCCAGCTGTGCCAGCTGGAGGCCATTTGGTGCATCCTCCATATGGAGGATACTTGGGGTCTCTTGGAGATATTTTGGAGCCTCTCCTTTATAGAGGAGAGGCTTGGCTTCATGTTCAAGGGTTGAGCAATTTTGGTGAAGGCATATATCCTCCATCCTCCATAGTCACTATTCCAAGCTCCAAAACCCTAGTTTTCTTGGCCTTTTTGCACTACAACCCCTAGCACCACACCTCCATCATCCATTCCAGCACTTTGGGACTGATTTGCGAGGGTTGAAGGTTCACCAACTTGGTCCAAAAGCTCCAGCTTTGCTGCTCTTCAAGGGTAAGTGCCTATTTCCCTTAAACTTGCATTTTTTTGCTCCATTGATTAGCCTTACTTTCAAGTATTTCTGGACTTTTTCATAAACTAGAAAGTGTCATATTTTGAGCTCCTCTTGAATATTTATTGAGGACACTTTTCTGTTTGAGGTCTCCTACATCCTTGCATGCTTTATCCCTCTTTGTAGGCCTATTTTGCATCATATCTTAGTCCTACTTGTGAGCATTTTTGAGATTTGTCATAAACTAGAAAAAGTTTTCTTTTGAGCTTATAAACATGTTTGTTTAAGATACTTTTTCTGTTTGGGGTCATCTGCCCCCTTTCATGTCTCATTTCCTCATGTTTTGAGCTATGCATGTGAGCACTTGCATTGGCCTTGATTTGGCCTTTTTGCCACTGAAATCTAGCAGATTTTTAGTGGCCTTGATATGTCTTTGAGCTCCAAAATCATAGAGGGGTGACCCTCTCACCCCTCATTCTCTTTACTAGCATTGTTGGTCTTCCAAAGGGACCCTATTTTTCATGCATTGAAGTCATGTTTCAGACCTCATTTTGAGGGTTTTAAAGTCTGCCTAAGCTCGGTCAAGAGCCCATTTTGCCATATTTTATGTCTATGATGCATGTATAGAGCAACCCCATTCAAGGCCTTTCAAAGGGGCCTTTATTTTCATGTTTTCGAGACTGATTTCAGGGCCTATTTGATGGGTTTTAGGGCTGTCATAATCCATTTCCAGAGTTGTTTTTTCCATGCTAAGTGTTCTTGTTGTATGTGCTTAATAACCCCTTGTATGGCCCTCTAAAGGAACTCACCATTTTTGCATGCATTGGTTGCATTTCAGTGGTTATTTGGGCATATTTTGACATGTTTTATCCATTGTTTTTGGCTGATTTGATGAGTTCTCATACGCTTCATATACATGCCATGTAAACCATGCTTGCTAGCCGAATTTGCATGCTATTTTAGTCCATCATGTTAGCACTTTTTGGCCATGCTCTAAACTAGAAATGTGCATGTTTTGGGACTGCCTTAGCTCTGTCTTTATACTTCATGGCCGAATAATGCTTGCTTTGCATAGTTACAATTCAATACATGTGCCTAACTTTGAGTTTCGGGGCTTATTTCATGCATCGGGTGCCATATTTCCATGTTTCGGGATCATTTAGCATCATGTTTCAGTGCTGGAAATTACATGTTTGTATGCCATCTTTCATCCCTTGCCATGCTTTTGTAGAGTGGCATTTTATGTCTTAGATTTGGTCCTCGGTATACGTGCACGTGTGCACGCATTTCGGTTGTCTCTTTTCCATCATATGGCCACTGATGTGAGTGTGGCTGAGGTCCACTCATATTGGTATAAGTCCATCGTGCATTGTGTATGCCATTTCAATCCATAGCATTGCGTATGCTAGGTTGCATTTTAGAGCATTGTGTATGCCATGTTACATCGCACATTGTGTATGCCATTTTAGTACAGAGCATTGCGTATGCTAGGTTGCATGTTAGTCACATTGTGCATGCCATTCCATTTGCATGGTGCTTGGAATAGGGTTTAGTCCAAGCACGGAAAACGAGGGGCGTTTCGTACTCTAAGTGACGAAACGTGCCTCGATTCCCGGTCCCCGACGTTCTTGATTATCTATGATAGAATTGTTGGCTTCGTATGTTCATACCTGCATTCATGTCATATTAAAACGTGCAATTCGGTCTCTCGACCATCATGCATCGAGATGCGTGATTGGTGGCTCGAGAATCGAGGGCCACACTCCCTAGAGCTTGTGCAAGGACGAGGAGGAGTGGTCGCGCACACATATGTTAAAAATACATTGCTTTCTCTCTTTCTTGCCTTTGTTGCAGAAAAACCAGAGTCCAGGGGCAGAAAGTGGTCGGCCGACTAGGTTTTCTGGTAGGCCGACCACCTTTTTTGGTTTTCACCATGAGGGTGGTCGGCAGGTGTTTCCCAAGCCAAGAGCTGGTCGGCAGCCTTCCCCAGGTGGAGCTTCAGCCTCCTAGAGCTTTGTGTAAGTTTCTGAAATCAGCTGCAAACAATGGCGGGATAAGGCATCGCGATGGAATTTACCGACAAAGCGCATCGAGCATGCATGCATTCATTGTCATCCAAAACAGAGCCGGGGCAGTCCATTTGCATGCCAGTTTATAGCTTACTTAGCTAATTTGTTAGTTAGTTAGTGGATGTGTAATAATTAGTTGTAATTCGTTATTCACTTCGAACTGTATTATTTATTCGGACCCTCCGAGCGAGGGCGCAACTGTAATAAGTGTGTGTGTGTGTGTGATGTATGTCTTCCAACCCCACGTATTTCTCCCTTTTATTTACCTGCTTATGATGGTTAGATTAGGGCATGTTTCAATTAGCATACTTATGCTTGCATGTTTGCATCATTCATTTGTCTTGCATGCACCGGGCTCGGCGCATCATACTAACTACATTTGTATTTCAAATCCAAGTTGAATACTTGTTAGTTGTAGCATTTCACATGCCATCCTTAGAATAGTTGAGCCTACTATAGTTGCATTTCGCATGTGTTGCATTAAGCATTTCTGTATATCTAGGATCATGCATGATTTCTAACATAGCTTTTGTTTTGGCTTGGAGTACTCGTAAGCACTTATGCTTTAGCATCCTTGCATGCGTGTGAGTGACTGCCATGATAGCATGCTTGCCATGAGGCTAACTGCTTATGTGATATAACTGCCTGAATGCTTGTGGGTGAAGGTTAGATTATTTGAATTGGAGTAATGCATTGACTGTGAGTTTTAAGCTCACTAGATAGTGGCAAAACCATGTTTTTTAAGCCCACTTGAGGGTGGCAAAATCTGCATTTTAATCCCACTTGCGAGTAGCAAACCATTTCAAAAACAAACATGAGATGTGTTGCTCCAATTCAGGCGGTCTGGTCTATATTTGTATGCTGTGCGTACCACATAGTAAATCTAGGCTAAATAACCGAAATAAGAACGCATAGTGTTTTCAAAACCCGATATCATGGTTAGTAGATGCCGATCTTTGATCGGGCGAGCGGGGGTGCTCACGAAGTGACCTTCCCCAATCGTACCCAAGTTCCCGAGCCGAGGCAACTTTGGTGATGACGGACACGTGGCTTTAGACAACGAGTCAGGGTTTCCTAAATTTCCCAAAATAAAATATTTAGGTGGCGACTCTGTATCTGGCAAAGCAGTCCATGTTTGGCACTTCTTTCAAAAAATCTGTTTTCAAAAACGATTTACCGGATTTGGACTCTTTGATGATTTCATCGGTCTTGCATTGCACTCTGCGAGATTAGATACAGGACCGTGACATTGAGTCTTGAACTGTAGTGAGCCCAATGAACAAAACGCCGCCGGAGGGGGGGGGGGGATTTCCTCCCGGGACGTTCGGGAACGTCTACACTAGGCCATCCCTCTTTTTCAAAGCTTCAACCACTTAAGTCTCATTTGTCGATTGTTTTCAATAAAAATGACTTGAGTTGTATTGATTGCTCTGTTTCCAAATGTCATAGACTTCTGTTTAAACTTTCAAATTCTACTGTTAATAATCCATTGTCTTTGATTCATAGTGATGTTTGGGGTCCATTTCATGGCTCCTCTACTAGTTACAAATATTATGTGTTGTTTGTTGATGATTTCAGTCGATTCACATGGATTTATCCCCTTTTTAATAAAAGTGAGGTATTTTCCAAGTTTATGATTTTTAAGGCCTTTGTTGAAAAACAATTTGGTCTTCCTCTTAAAATTTTACGAATAGATGGTGGAGCTGAATTTGTTAACCATTCCATGTTGAACTTTATGAATCTCCATGGCATACTTCATTAACACTCTTGTCCTCATACTCCATCTCAGAATGGAACTGGTTTGATGCCATAGCTACTGCCACATACCTCATCAAATAGACTTCCTAGTGCTTCTTAGTCAAACTGCTCTCCTTTTGAACTTCTTTTTAAAACCAAACCTGACTACACACATCTCAAAGTGTTTAGATGCCTCTGTTTTCCTTGGTTGAAGCCATACCCCTCTCATAAATTAGCTCCCAAATCTACTCCTTGCATTTTTCTTGGCTATCATCCATCTGTTAAAGGGTACCACTGTCTCAATTCTGCCACAGGTTCTATTTTGCTTTCTAGACATGTTCGATTTCAAGAACATATTTTCCCTTTTGCTGATTCTTCTACTCAGCCTAATTTCCCCCCTTCTTTGTCTAGTTTACAACATTTTTTCTGGCATCCTTCCCCTTATTTTCCCTCTACTACATCTCATTCACTCCACCGACCTGCTGCTATTGCTAAACCTGCTATTCCACAGTCTGCCCCACCTCGGTCTGCTGCATTTCAGCCTCCTACTTAGCCCAAGTTTGTAGCTAAATCTGCTATCCCACAGTCTACAGCTAAATCTGCTGTCCCACAATCTGCTTCTCATTCTCCTCCTCAGCCTGCTGAATTTCAGCCTTCTACTTGGCCCAATACTGCAGCTCTACCTTCCCCTACTGCTCAGACTACCTCTTCTCCTTCTATTCCAATTGGTTCTATCGAGGTTGTTTTACCTCTTCCTCATTCTTCTACTAATATTCACCCCATGCAAACCAGATCCAAAAGCAAGCCTTTCTGTTTGTCTACCTCTCTTTCTTTTCCTTCTCTTCCTGCCGATTCTTTCACAAAGCCCACTTCACATTCACGTGCTCCTTCTTCTCCTGTTTGGTTCCAAGCCATGATGGATGAATACACTGCTCTTCAGCAACAGGGTACCTGATCTCTTGTTCCTCTTCCATCCTCTAAACAATCTATTGGCTACAAGTGGGTTTTTAAAATCAAACGCAACTCAGATGACACTATTGCTCGGCACAAAGCCCGTTTTGTGGCTAAGGGCTTTCTCCAACAGCAGGGTGTGGATTTTCAGGACACCTTCAGTCCAGTGGCCAAACAACCCACCATTTGTATCTTACTTTGTCTGGCCTTACATTATCAATGGCCTCTCAAACAATTGGACATTAGCAATGCCTTCTTACATGGCCAGCTGCAGGAAGAGGTGTATATGGACCAGCCACCAGGGTTTGTTGATCCACAAAATGCTTCCTTAGTTTGTAAGCTCCACAAGGCTCTCTATGGTCTCAAACAGGCTCCTCGGGCTTGGTTCTCCACATTTTCTTATTTTCTTCTCTCCGAAAATTTATTCAAAGCAAGTGTGATTCTTCATTATTTGTCCGCAAATCTCCAGCCTCTATTACTTACATTTTGATATATGTGGACGACATTCTTTTAACCGGTAATAATCAATCTTATATCCAAACTTTGCTGGCTCATATGCACCTTGCTTTCTTTATGAAGGAGTTAGGCAATATTTCCTACTTATTTGGCATTTCGGTTCAACCTACCTCTCATGGTTTCTTTCTCTCTCAGCATAAGTATGCTACAGAACTCCTTGTCAAAGCAGGCATGGTTGATTGCAAACCTTGTGCCACGCCTATATCTGTCAAACTTCCCAACGAAGCTGCTGATTCTCTATCATGCTCCCTACCTTTTCTTTATCGTAGCATTGATGGGGCTCTTCAATATCTTACAATCACCAGACCCGAGTTGTCTTATGCTGTGAATCAAGCTGTCAATTCATGCACTCCCCTACGGTGGGTCATTTCACATCAGTCAAATGCATTCTAAGATATGTGAAAGGCACATTGGCCCATGGTCATCATTTTACTTCTAGTCATTTTGGTTTACAAGCATATAAGGATTCAAATTGGGCTGGGGATCCGGCTGACATACGTTCTACTTCTGGCTATTGTGTTTACTTGGGCCACAATCTTATTTCATGGTCTTCCAAAAAACAATCAACAGTATCTTGCTTTTCCACCGAAGCAGAATACCACTCTTTAGCTCATACTGCAGCATAGTTAACTTGGCTTCAAATGTTGCTTGTTGATTTCTCTATTCCTCACACCACTCCTCCCATCTTTTGGTGTGATAACCTGTCCTCTATATCCTTGGCCACCAATCCGGTGTTTCATAGCAGATCCAAACACATCGAAGTCGACTGCCATTTTGTTCGCGACAAATTTACAGCCCATCAACTCATTCTTAAGTATGTTCCCACAACAGACCAGTTTGCTGACATTTTCACCAAGCCCCTTTCCACTGCTCGCTTCTCCTATTTGACTCACAAGCTCATGCTCTCCCCTTCGCCCATGCGCTTGACAGGGGATGATAAAGAACGACCATCTGTAGATCATAATCTAGCAGATCACAATGGCATTATAGTTTAGTATATGGTGTACTGTGTCACATGTGATCATATGCTATATGTTAGGACAACATAGTAAAATTGGATTAAACAAAAAATAAAACACTACAAGAAAAAACATTTTTGGCGACCACCTATTTTTTTTGGTCGCAAATAGTCCACTTTCTGTGACTAAAATTTAACTTTTGGCGACCACAATTCTTTGGTCGTGGAAAATTGCCTTTTGGAGACCAAAAAAAAAGTTGGTTGCGGAAAGTATACCTATTGGCGACCAAAGGCTTTTTTGGTCGCGGAAGATCACTTTTTGGCAACCAAAAAAAAAAGTTGGTCCCAGAAAGTATACCTTTTGGCGACCAAAGGCTTTTTTGGTCGCGGAAAGTATACCCTTTGGCGACTAAAAAAAAAGTTGATCGCGGAAAGTATACCTATTGGCGACCAAAGGCTTTTTTGGTCGCGAAATATTACCCTTTGGCAATCAAAAAAAAAAGTTGGTCGCGGAAAATATACCTATTGGCGACCAAAGGCTTTTTTGGTTGCGGAAGATTACCCTTTGGCGACCAAAAAAAAAAGTTGGTCGCGGAAAGTTATGGCGGGATAAATTTTAAAAAAAAGAATACTACTGAAATTACATGCTATTTTTCTGTTTAGGCATTAAAAGTTTTATAAAATAATATATAACCCGAATTTTATGGGTTATATATTTTTTCTGCCAAATATGAACAAGAAACATGTTATTGGCAGAGTGGATTGAGTACATGGTGACTCCTTGGTCAGGAGTTCAAATCCCAGGCGGCACAAAAGAATTATTTGTTTTTGGTCAAGGCGCTGACTATTGGCGACCAACTTATCTTTGGTCGCTAAAAGTTCCCTTTTGGCTAATATGAATTGGACTTTTCGCGACAAAAAAAGTTGGTCGCGAATGGTTACTTTTAGCGACCAAAGGCTTTTTTGGTCGCAGAAAACTATCTGTCACGAGGCTTTAGCGACCAACTCGCGACCAACATATTTTGATCGCGAAAATGTTTTAGCAACTAAATATGATACTTTTCGCAATCAAAATATTAGTCACGGAAAATATTTTTTCTTGTAGTGAAAATCACCCAAATGGAGAAGGTTATCTCAACCTCAGGTATGTTTGGGGACAGATCAATATGTATTTTTTTAAAACACCATTAATTAGCAGTGTCTCAATTGGGAGGTTGTGCCTGTGGTTGGTCAACCAACTCCTGTGGGATCTATTAAAGAGAGGAGAAATAATTTATCAGTAGGTCTGTCAGGAGATTATTACAAAGGGCGCTGATTGAGGGCCCGAGGCTTCGGGGCTCGAATGCCCCGAAATGCCATTTTAGGTAAAAAAAAAAAAAAAAAAAAAAGGAAAAAAGAAAGAAAAAAAAAAACAGTTTCCAAAAATGGAAATTAGGGGTATTAGGGCCAACTTTTTTAGGGCCACCAATCATTTTCCTATTACAAAAGGGCGCTGATTGAGGGCCCGAGGCTTCGGGGCTCGAATGCCCCGAAATGCCATTTTAGGTAAAAAAAAAAAAAAAAAAAAGGAAAAAAGAAAGAAAAAAAAAAACAGTTTCCAAAAATGGAAATTAGGGGTATTAGGGCCAACTTTTTTAGGGCCACCAATCATTTTCCTATTACAAAAGGGCGCTGATTGAGGGCCCGAGGCTTCGGGGCTCGAATGCCCCGAAATGCCATTTTAGGTAAAAAAAAAAAAAAAAAAAAGGAAAAAAGAAAGAAAAAAAAAAACAGTTTCCAAAAATGGAAATTAGGGGTATTAGGGCCAACTTTTTTAGGGCCACCAATCATTTTCCTATTACAAAAGGGCGCTGATTGAGGGCCCGAGGCTTCGGGGCTCGAATGCCCCGAAATGCCATTTTAGGTAAAAAAAAAAAAAAAAAAAAGGAAAAAAGAAAGAAAAAAAAAAAACAGTTTCCAAAAATGGAAATTAGGGGTATTAGGGCCAACTTTTTTAGGGCCACCAATCATTTTCCTATTACAAAAGGGCGCTGATTGAGGGCCCGAGGCTTCGGGGCTCGAATGCCCCGAAATGCCATTTTAGGTAAAAAAAAAAAAAAAAAAAAAAAGGAAAAAAGAAAGAAAAAAAAAAACAGTTTCCAAAAATGGAAATTAGGGGTATTAGGGCCAACTTTTTTAGGGCCACCAATCATTTTCCTATTACAAAAGGGCGCTGATTGAGGGCCCGAGGCTTCGGGGCTCGAATGCCCCGAAATGCCATACATTTGTATTATTAATGTGTATAAGATTTGCCATACATTTGTAATTTTTTTTTAAACATTACACTGAATTAAAATTTCCCCTTAAAAAAAGTCAGTTTTTTTGGTTAATAAAATATTTTAAATGTCAAAAACTTGATTTATTATCAATTAAAAAGGTTAAAGGTCACATCATTTTTTTTCTCATAAAAAAATTTAGGATAAATTACAAACACATCCCCTGAGATTTACTTAAATTACAAATTATTCCTTTAATTTTAAAAATTACATTATGCCCCTAATGTTTCTAATTTTATAACAAATATGCCATTTTATTAATAAATCATCAAATTAATTAGCAGTTTTTAATAATGTTAAAATTTTATTTCAATTAATAATTTAGATAATTTTATTATTATATGGGTAAACAGTTAAAAATTTCACATTTTCAATTAATTCTGTTAAATAAAAAATTCTGACAGAAAGTATTTGTAATTTTTCAAATCACAGAAAACAATTCATATTATAAGCAAATCTCAGAAGATGTATTTATAATTTATCCTAAAACTTTAATAATAATCATTTCAACTTCCCAAATACATTAGCTATTTTAATTACTTTAAAAATTAAAAAAAAAATCACTAAAAAAATCAATCTCAAACAAGGTCCGAAATGCAAACCTAAAGTACATTCTCTCCTACCTCCGAATAAATATTTAAAAAAAAAAAATCAATTGATTTAAGTTATTTGTGTATCATGAACGATCAACAGAAACCATATCAAATATACTAACACAATTTTATTTTTTTTTACTTAAAAACAAAATTCCTTAGGCGGTTTTATTTTCATAATTTTTTTCAATTTTTTTTTCTAAAAAACTAAAAATTAGTTTGGTGAAAAAATGAAAAATAAAAAATAAAATCAAAAGTACTTATTATTTTGGGTAAATTACAAATACACCTCCTGAGATTTGCTTAAAGTACAGATTGCCCCCTGCGGTTTTGAAAAATTGCAAAAACTTTCTTGTTAAAATTTTTTATTTAACAAAATTAACTAAAAAAAATAAAATACATAATTGCTCTCCTATACAATAATAAAATTACCTAAATTGTTTATTGAAACATATTTCTAATATCATTAGAAACTATTAATTGATTTGATGATTTATTAATAAAATGGGCGATTTGTTATGAAATTAGAAACCTTAGGGGGTGGGATGTAATTTTCAAAAATACAAGAGCGATTTGTATTTTAATCAAATCTCAGGGATATATTTGTAATTTATCCTATTATTTTTATATAGTTTTATCTTTTTGGAGGGAAAAAATAATTTTTAAAAATTTAAAAATATATTTTTGATATTTATTTTTATCAAATTGATTTCCATTTTCTTTTGAAAAAAAAATAGAAAATAATTTAAAAAAATAAAACCAAATGTTTATTTACCTAATAATTACTAATCTATATCATTCCTGTTAGAAAAATAGTACCAAACTATCGAGAAAATATAATTTAAAAATATGCAAACAATTTTTGGACAAAACCAAAACTGAAATAAATCGATATAATAACATGATAAAACTATAAATAGATAAAACCTGATCGAGTCGAGTGTGTGACACTCTCTACTTAAGACAGATTCGTCCTCCTACCGGTGCTTAGGATTCAATGGACGTCTACCTCCCAGGATACAACGATCAATGTCTTGCACTAGCAGCACTACTATTGCAAGCCTAGCGAACTTTGCTGTGCATGAACTCTCTTTATAGGAAAATTAGACTCAAGAAATATAAAGAATAAATACAAAGTGAAGAAGTATGACAATTCACCATCCAAAATGAAGTGAGAGAGATGGAATATAAAGACATCTATGTGACTCTTTAGAAAGGTTGTGATCCTTTAAAAGGACACTCTCTTTCATCTCAAGAGACACAACCATTAGCGTAAATTTAAATTCAAATTTTCCAACACTTCCAAGTAGGTGCAACTATCAAGAAGGAAGCACAAACTTATCAGAAGATATATTGTAACATAGCTATCCCAGGATATCCCTTCGACAAACAAATATTCGTCGATGAAAGTCAGTATCCCAACTATCAGCATAGCGTCTCTCATGAGTCACCAGTAATGGGAAAAGATGACCAAGATAGTCAATGGAACGATGAACCAGCCATGGGGGATGGGGATGATTTTTACGACCAACTCTCAACGGCAGACCTGGATGATCTCTCAGATAGAATGTATGGGTGGAAAAAAAAAATAGGGTGCACTTCAAAATTAAGACTCATATAATATTTTGAAAATATTGTAGTAATTCCAGATTTTTTTGACTCTTCAGATTTTGTAAATTTTTCACAAAGAATACGCCTTGAAGATTCACTCCACGGGCCAACATCAATAATTGGTACTTCAGCAGAAGAAGACAAAATCCGTAGAAAATAAGGCTTCTCTTCAAAAATCAAAAAAATGCACGCCAAGAAAAGACAAAAGATTTTGTAAATATTTGTGTCTGTAATTATTTGAGTCTGTCAGTCATAAGGTTTCTCCTTCACTCACTACTTTAATAAAATAGATGACCCCTACCCTGCTTTATTAAAGAAAAGCTGTGAGAATCCTTACACATATCCTGTAATAAATTATAGTGTCAAAAAAGGGAGGATTGAATGATGTGCAATGGGGTCCAAAGTAGTACCCGGTATCATTATCCAAACCCTTTATTTGTTTTTATCCGTAGAAAGCTTGTCAAAATAGGCATAAAATTGTATGCATATAGCCTTGTTTTTATCAGAAAAGCCTAAGTCTAGGCTTGAATAGGTGTTGAATAGGTCTTGGACTTTTAGGAAAAGTTTAGACGTAAGATGCTAGGCATAGATTTGGAGTTTTGTTTTTATCTTCCTTTTGTGTTGTATAAATTGGCATTCATGCCAACGGAAAAGGCAGAATGAAAAATTCTCCTTCACTCTGCTTTGTAAAAACTTCCAACCCCTCTCAAAAACCTCTAAGTGTACTAAGTCTTTCAGAATTTCAGAGTCTGTAATATAATCTTTGTAAGTATATTCCTTATTAATATGAAGTGTGAGTAGTTTCTCTTTTTCCTTAAATATTTCAAAAGGGTAACTCTTCTGTTCTAAAAATTTATTTTCTTTTTGAAAAAACTAAGTTTATGGAATGCTTGTTTGCTCATTAATATTACATGCTTTGCACCTTCGTAGTATCTGTTGTTTTCTATTTTATTACTGAGTGACCTTAGCTGAAGAGCCCGTGTGAGCCATGGTTAGGCGTTTTAGGGAAAATTGTAGGCATAAGGGGAAAGGTAAAAATAGAAAATAAAAATATACTATGTTGAACGAAGCTTAGCTTCAAGGTGAGAGTACATGTAATGAAAACGAACATTGCCTAAAAATAGTTTTGCCAGAGAAAATAATTTTAGAATACAAGGAGAGCAACCCGAGTAGTAATATTAAGGAAATATTGTTCATAAAAGAATTTAAAAAATCAAAATTGTATGCCTTTAGAAGAAAAACTTAGAATTAAAATCAAAACAAGTATTGAGCTTATACAAGAAATAGAAGATCAAAAATTAAGATATCAATTTCTATTATCATTAGCTTCCGGCAGATCTCTCGAAAATTATAGTTTAAAAGTTTCTCAAATAAATAAACAGATAGCTGTAAAACAAGAAGCTTTAAAGCTAGCCATACAACAGCTCGAAGACCTCGAAGACCTATTACCATAACTGTAGAATTAATTAGATAATTCTCAGCCCAATTTCAAAATAGTGGTAGACCACTAACTCATCACCCTCAAAAAATTGGTATCAGAGCAGTGTTCGATTTTAGGACAGTTTAAGTTAGTTTATGCATTTTGCTTATGGAAATAGAGTAGTTTTTATTTTTGGACAATTTAGTTATAAATTTCATATTATGGTAGCTTGTAATAATTTTAAAGTAGGATTTAATTTTGTGTATGAAAAGAGTAGAATGTTTAGATTTATAACTCAACAATTATAATCATCGTCTTAGCATAGATAAAAATAAATTTTGTTGTAATTTCGAAGATACTTTCACACATCAGCTTCATAGTGAACATAATCCTTAGCTAAATAGTATCATAGATTATCATATTAATTTTGTAGAAAATATTAAAAAGGACATAGATAAAATTAGTAATTTTTTTATTTCATCTATAGATCATCTTCGTAATAATCGTAGTATAATTAAAGATCAAGATAAAAAATTAGATTATATCTAAGATCAATGTAGTTCAATTTTACAAAAAACAAACATATTTAAATTTAGAAAAATTTCCCACTAAGTTAGAAATAGAAACTTTAATTTCAGCTATAAGTACTAGCAGCTCAAAACAAATAGAGTTAGAATTCAAACAACTAATTGAACAAACTCATAGTCAAATAAATCAAATAGCTAAACAAATAAAACAAATCAATCAAATTCAAGATAATTTAAAACAGAAATTAGAAATTTTAGAGCAACTAATAAGATCTTAATTTATGAGTAATGATAAAAAAGCCAATAGAAATTACCAGACTATTTTAAAACAAGCAGAAGATTTTCATAATAACCCAAAAGGAATCAGTAGCTATTACGGAATATAGTGATCCCGGTTGTCCCTTTACTGTTCTGTTGTATTCCGAACTCGGTTCTGTAGAGTTGGTAGTTGTATCTATCTTGTTGTCGTCCTTTAATTCCATTTGTTTGAGTTTTAGGATGTATTGGGCATGTTTCGAACAGGTGGGTTGAACCTTGGTCTAAAATCTTGTTGCCAGGTTTTTGGTCGTTCCGCTCAAGCGGGCCTTGTTACGCTCGAGTGGATATTGCACACTCCCAGTATTTCGTGTCCCTGTAAAACTTTTGCAGGTGTGATTTTTACGCTCGAGCAGGTTTCTTTACGCTCGAGCGGTCGCGCTCGAGCGAGTACTCTGGCGCTCGAGCAGGTAGTACTTTTTGGTATAAGTTCTGGGAGGGGGAAATCTACGCTCGAGCGGACTGGTTTTCACACTCGAGCGGATGTACTTTATTCATGTGTCTTGGCGCTCGAGCGGGCCTTCTTGCGCTCGAGCATACCTAGTTTTTTGTTCTTGACGCTCGAGCGTTGTGTTCTCCGCTCGAGCGGGAATGTCGTATATCAGTTGGCAGCTGGGCATTTTAAAATCACTTTTTACATTCTCTCTCTCTCTCTCTCTTACTTTCTAAAAAGATATTTTGAGAGCTCCTCTCTCTAGAAACTCCCTTCTCTCTAGGGTTTGATCTAGCTAGAGTGTCTCCCTATCCTCCGGCCTTTGTAAAAAGTGTGTTGATCGTCGATGGCTCCATTTTAATCCATGGACCTTTGAGTTTGGAGCATTTTGGTTATCTTCAACTTCCCCGTTTGAGTTCTAACTTCGAAGTAGGGATATCCTACTCTTACTCATGAGTTTTGTCTTTGAATTTTAGCATTTTGATGTGTTGGGGGTTGTTGAGAAATTTTGAGAAATTTTGGGCCTTTGTGTAATTTTACAAAAGTTGGGGTTTTGCTTATATAAACTTATATGCATGTTTGGCATAGAGAAATGAGATCAATATTGGATTATTGGTGAAAATGGAACCTTAGGGTTGTGATGTTAATTATGAGAAATGCTCTAATTACATTGATAAATTAATTGGTATAATTAATTTGAAGAAAAGAGGAATTAAAGTGAGAATGTTGAAATTGGATGTGTATGGGAATAAAGGGTGTAGTTAGATTCGTTCATCGCTCACCTAGTTGAAATGTTGATTATATATCCATTTGGGGCATTTATTTTCAGTATAGAAATAACTGCTTTGGGCTATCGGTGGAGGATAGTCTTGATTGTTGTAGACACTGCATGATGATTAGGCAAACTAAAACTAATCGATTGAGTATGCTATTGATTATAGCGACTGGAATAATACATTAATTCTATGTATTGATTGATTGTATATGATCTATGTTTATATACATGTGTTGTGTGGGAGGAGATAGGGGATGTACTCCACGGTTTAGGGGAAGATAGGGGATGGACCTCTAAACCGGATTTTGTGTGACATTGATACAGCGCTACAATGTGTATCAAGTGTTGATTATGGAAGTGTTTGAATTGATTTGATATAGCACTAAAATGTATATCGTTATCAATTGTGAAGTATAGAAGTGATTCTATGTTATGTTGATACAGCACCGAAATGTGTATCTTTTGCAAAGTGTAGGAATGGTTTATGTGTTATTGATACAGCATTGAAATGTGTATCCCTCATAAATCTCGAAAGTGTTTTAAAGATGAGTCTAAAACCTCATTAAGTTATTCGGCTAGGTGTTGAGACTTGTTTTCAAACTCAAAGTTGGAAAGACATGGGAAATGAAATGTAACATGGACTTAATGTCATGAAACCGAAATGTAATGTATGTGGATGTAGCTGTGTTGACCATCTATCAACTGCTAATCTTTTAGTCATTGTTCATAGCTGGTTTAGTATATTTCTACTGGGCTGTGGCTCACTCTTTATGGGACATCATTTTCAGGTACATGTAGCATGCCACCTCCAAGGACATATATCTTGGGAGGCTAGAGGCAGACAGAATGCTTTGTTATTTGCTTTCTTTTGATGTATTACATGTAAATTCAAGCCAAGGGCTTAATATGTATTGAGTTAGCACTCTTCTTTTGTAACCAAGTATTAACTTGGAAAGCTGTAAGCCCGTAGGGCATTTGCTTTTGTTGTTAACATGTAATACTTTTGTAAAGAACTACTCTGATGAATAGAAGAATATTTATCTTTTATACCAATGCATTTCTAAGTTGACGGGTTTTAACGTTATTATTTTGAGGGCGTTACAGGGAATAAATCAATCAGATAAAATATCAGTAAGATAAAATAATATAGAAATTTTATTTCTAATCAGAATGTGTGAAAAATTTGAAGAACGATCACAACAATTACACAGTTTAGAAAATCGTTTAGCTTCTTTAGAAAGAATATTACTTAAAAAAGGAAAAGGAATAGAAAGACAAATAAACAAACCCCAATCTCAAGTAAACGAAGAAGATATAACTAGATATTTCGAAAAGCTTAAATTACCAAAGAAACCTGTTTGTAGAACTTACGGAAAATAAAAATGTTTAAATAGCTAGTAAAAGGAAATAGTAGCAAAAAGCGTAATGAAGATGAAGATATTAAAATGGAAGAATTTATAGATGTAGAACAACAAATAGAAAAATTTAAGAAAAAAAAAGTAGAATTAATTCCAGCTAAGTATGCATATAAGCTAGGTGAGGTTCATAAAAAACAATATCTATTTAAGCACTATGGCGAACAAATGATTAGTGTAACCCATGAAGTCGAAAAAATATAGCTAAATTTAATAGACAGAGAAAGCTATAAATATGCAATAAATGAACATCTTAAAATAACCCACTTAGGATTAATTGTAGTAGGAGTTAAGGCTTTAACCAGAGAAAATTTAGGAATTAAGGTTTTTGTATGTCTTTATGATGATAGGTTTAATGATGTAGGACAAAGTATTTTAGGCAGCTATGAATTAGATATGAATTCAAAATGAGGAATAGTTTATTTTACACCAGATTTCTTACTACCAACCTCGACCTTTCATAAAAAGATAAAAATAGGAATAAAAAGTAGGGGATACAAAATGAAAAAGGGAGAAAAGAATTTATTAGTCTGCACAGGATTTTTAGGCTTAGCAGTCTCAGAAAGTAATACTCACTATAGACTTACAAATGATCAGATAGTTAAGTTATTAGGCGCAAAAGGAATAAAGGCACTACCTGCTAAAAAATTTAATTCTGAAGATAATGCAGCATTAAATTGGAATTTAGGAGATTTTCTAGGACAAAAAAGGTTAGCCCCTCAAGATAACTTATTATATCAAAGAGCAAATGGAAATTATGCAGTAAGATTCACTCAATATGCGCATGTAGCACCAAAAAAATCTGAAGATGATGAATTCAGTAGTATAGTGTAGACGTCCCCGAACATCCCGGGAGGATGAATCCCCCCCTCCCCCCCCCCCAGTTTTGTTCATTTGGGCTTACTACAGTTCAGGACTCAATGTCACGGTCCTGTATCTAATCTCGCAGAGTGCAATGCAAGACCGATGAAATCATCAAAGAGTCCAAATCTGGCAAATCGTTTTTGAAAACAGATTTTTTAAAAGAAGTGCCAAACATGGACTGCTTTTCCAAATACAGAGTCGCCACCTAAATATTTATTTTGGGGGAATTTAGGAAACCCTGACTCGTTGCCTAAGGCCACGTGTCCGTCATCAACAAAGTTACCTCGGCTCGGGAACTTGGGTACGATTGGGGAAGGTCACTTCGTGAGCACCCCCGCTCGCCCGATCAAAGATCGGCCTCTACTAATCATGATATCTAGTTTTGAAAATACTATGCGTTCTTATTCCGGTTATTAGCCTAGATTTACTATGTGATGCGCACAGCATACAAGTATGGACTGGATCGCCTAAATTGGAACAAAACATTTCATGTTTGTTTATTTTGAAAATGGTTTGATGGTGCTACCCACAAGTAGGCTTAAAATACAGATCTTGCCACCCTTAGGTGGGCTTAGAAAACAAGATAATTTGCCACTATCTAGTGGGCTTAAAACTCGCATTTAATGAATTGTTCCAATTCGGATAACCCAACCTTCACCCACAGGCATTCAAACAGTTATATCACATAAGTACGTACCCTCATGGTAAGCATGCTATCATGGCAGTCACTCACACACATGCAAGGATGCTAAAGCATAAAACTTACCGAGTACTCTAAGCCAAAACAAAAACTATGTTAGAAATCAATGCATGATCCTAACTATGCTGAAATGCCTAATGCAACACATGCAAAATGCAACTAAGATGGGCTCGGCTATTCTAAAGATGGCATGTGAAATGCTACAGCTAACACGTATTCAATTTGGAATTGAAATACAAATGCAGTTAGTATGATGCGCCAAGCCCGGTGCATGCAATACAGATGAATGAATGTAAACATGCTATCATACTGTATGCTAATTAAAACATGCCCTAATCTAACCATCATAAGCTGGTAAATAAAAGGGAGAAAGACGTGGGGTTGGAAGACATACATCTCACGCACGCACACTTATTACAATTGTGCCCTCAATCGGAGGGTCCGAAAGAATAATACAGTCCGAATGAATAATACAGTCCGAATAAATAATTAAATATTACAAAACCCTAATTAATTAACAAATTAACTAGGAAAGCGATAAATCAGCATGCAAGCCTATGGACTGCCTCAACTTTGTTCCGAATGATGGGAGATGCATGCTTGAGTTGCCTGGCGCGGAAATCCATTGTGACGCCCCAGTTTGCCTCTGTTTGCAATTAATGCTAGAATGCTGTGCAAGGCTTTAGAAAGCTGCTAATTTTTGATTTACTGCAACAGAGAGCAACAAAGGGGCATGGAAAAGTATTTCACATATGTATGCGTGACTACTCTTCAGGGAGTATAGTCCTTGATCCTCGTGCCATCAATCATGCATATCGATGCATGATGGCTGAGGAGTCGATTTGCACGACTCAATATGAGATGAATGCACATGAAAACACAACAAGACCTAAACTACTTCATGGGTAATCCAGAGTGTCAGCGACAGGGAATTGAGACACGTTCCGTCACTCGGAGTACGAAGCGTACCTCATTTCCCGTGCTTGGCCTAACTCCTATCCCAAACACAATACAAATGAGATGGCATACACAATGCGACTAACATACAACCTAGCATACGCAATGCTATGAAATGGCATATACAATGCTCGATGTAACATGGCAGACACAAAGCTGTAGCACGCAACCTAGCATACGCAATGCTATGAATTGAAAAGGCATACACAATGCATAATGGACTTACACAAACATAAGTGGACCTCGGCCACACTCACATCAGTAGCCATTAGATGAAAATGAGACAACCGAAATGCGTGCACACATGCACGCAAACCGAGGACCAAACCTAAGGCATTAAATGCCACTCTACCAAAGCATGGAAAGGGATGGCCTATGAACATGTAATTTTCAGCACTGAGACATAATGCTAAATGGTCCCGAAACATGGAAATATGGCACCCGATGCATGGAATATGCCCCGAAACTCAAAACTAGTCCAATGCATTGAACTACAAGTATACAAAGAAAACATTATTTGATCATGAAGTCTAAAGACAGAGTTAAGGCAGTCCCAAAACATGCACATTTCTAGTTTAGACCATGGCCAAAAGATGCTAACATGATGGACTAAAATAGCATGCAATATTGGCTAGCAAGCATGGTTTACATGGCATGTATATGAAGCAAATGAGAACTCACCAAACCAGCCAAAAACAGTGAATAAAATATGCCAAAATATGTCTAAATAATCACTGAAATGCAGCCAATGTATGCAAAAATGAGGGGCTTCTTTGGAAGGCCATGCAAGGGGTTGTTAAATACATACAAGATAGACACTTAGCATGACCAAACCAACTCTGGAAATGAGTTATGACAACCCCAAAACTCACAAAATAGGCCCTGAAATCAGTCTAGGAAACATGCAAAGAAAGGCCCCCTCAAAAGGCCTTGAATGGAATTGTTCTACACATGCATTGTAGGTATAAAAAATGGCCAAAAGGGGCCCAGACAGACCTAAGGCCCTAAAACTCACAAAATGAGGTCTGAAACAAGACTTCGATGCATGAAAAATGGGGTCCCTTTGGGAGGCCCAAAAGATCCCCAAACAAAACAAGGAGAGAGGGGGTCACCCCCCTCTAATTTTGGCCCTCAAAAGTGCATCAAAGCCACTGAAAATCCATTGGATTTCAATGGCTAAGAGGCCAAACCATGGCCAATGCAAGTGCTCTAATGCATGGCCCTAATCATGAAGGAATGAATCATGCATAGGGAAAGATGACTCCAAACAGAGAATAGACCTTAATCAAACATAAAGATGATATCAAAACAAGATTTGTTTCAGTTTAGGTCGAGGTCTAAAATGGCTCACAAATAAGGCTAATGTATCATGCAAAAATAGCCCTAAAAGAGAGATTGAACAAACAGGGCAGCAAAAGGCCTCAAACAGTAAAGAAACCTTCAACAAAGTTAAAGAGGGGCTTAAAAAAAGATACTTTACAGTTTAGCTTGAATCCCAAAAATGCTCAAAAATAGGGCTAATATATCATGCAAAATAAGTCCCAAAAGAGGGATAAAGCACAAAGGGGGAGTATAAGACTTCAAACAGAGAAAATTCCTAAATCAAACATGAAGATGAGCTCAAAATAAGACTTTTTTTTTAGTTCAGAACGAAGCCCAAAAATGTAAGAAAAAGGGGCTAAGATATAGAAAAAAATAGTGCAAAAATGGGGAGAATAGGAGCTTACCCTTGTAGCCTAACTTTCCAGCAGCCTTTGGTCCAAGGAAATGAGCTTTCAACCTCTGGAAATGACTTCCAAGGAGCTGGAATGGATGATGGTGGTGTGGTGCTATGGGTTGTAGTGTAAATGGACCAAGGAAGTTAGGGTTTTGGAGCTTAGAATAGTAGCAATGGAGGTGGGAGGTGATGAGCCTTAAGCAAAAGTGTCTAACCCCTTGATACAAAGAGGAGGGCCTCTCTTATAGAGAAGAGAGGCCAAAGCTTCTCTTGGAAGCTTCAAAGATCCTCCATACACGTGTATGGAGGATGTACCAAATGGTCTCCAGTTGGCACAGCTGGATTACACTCAAAGAGAGGAAAAGCAATAAGCAGGCCGGCCAGTTAAAGTGGCCGGCCGGCCACTCCCCCTGGTCGGCCGATCAGGGGTCAAAAGGTTCAAGAACAATTGCTGGTTGGCCTACTAGAAATGTGGCCTCCCAGATG
Source organism: Camellia sinensis (assembly GCF_055761805.1). Taxonomy (NCBI): domain Eukaryota; kingdom Viridiplantae; phylum Streptophyta; class Magnoliopsida; order Ericales; family Theaceae; genus Camellia; species Camellia sinensis. The sequence continues at coordinate 133,204,614 of NC_138961.1, read as the reverse complement.
AGTGGAACACAGCCCTGTGGAGAAAAACCAGAAAATGTGACCCAGGAGAGAGAAAAGCTAGCTTTAAAGCAAGGTTCAAAAGGGTCAAAGTGAATTACTGGTCGGCCTACCCATATTGGTGGCCTCCCAGATGAGCACAACACAATGGTGGTATGAAAAGCCAAAAAATGTGGCTCAAAAGTGGGAAAAACTAGCTTTCTGTCAGAAAAACTGGCTTTTGGAGAGAGAAATTGAGAAAACTGGCTTTTCAGGGGAATAGGTGGCCGGCCACCATCCTACCACTTCCCTAACAGTGAAAATAGGGTTCCCACCAAAAAAGGACCAAAACGGATGCAAAACGAAGGTTCAGGGGCCAAAACGCGCGGTTCGGGGCCCCGAAAACAAGCTGTGAGGCACCGGAAGTGGCGTATGACCACAGAGGTGGTCTCCTGGGCCACAGTGTCCCTCTAAAGGGAGGAAATAAGGTGTGTGCCAACAATTGGAGCAAACGGAGGTAGTTAAGCGGTCCCGAACTGAGTCACACGGTCGACAGCTCCGAAAATAAAAAACTGGAAATCGGGCTCCAAACGAGAAAAATGGCCTACGACCACGAAACGTAGCCTACGGCCACTGAGAGATGGTCTACGAGACCTTTCCCTCCCTTTGGGAAGAGAAAACGGAGAAAACAGGACTCGGTTCGCAAACTGAGGCAAGGCACAAAAAGAGCCCCGAAGTCTGGAGGCAAGGCTCGCAGCCGAGACTCTGAAACCTCAGGTCGAGCACAATGTGCAACATCGCCGAGCACTCAACTGGTGACGTCTAAGTCTTAACGTCGGTCAAAAATGGGGTGTCTACAGTTGCCCCTCTTTGATAGAACTCAGAAGTCACACGTGACGGGAGTGAATGTCAATGCCCAGAGACGACCCATTTTTGACGAGGCCAAAGACTTAGACAAACAGGCAAGATAACAAAGATGCGCCCGCAGGCATGCCCGCAGGGAGGGGCAAAATGCAAAATGATATGCACAAAGCCGGATGTAACTCATGATCATGCAAAGCAACAAGTTGTAATGAAGCGCACATGCAACAGCTTTAAGCAAGAATGCAAAGCAACAACTACATTTTATGCAGTTTAAGAATGCGGAGAATTGTTCGATTCTCGCCACATCTCACACGGAGAAGATACAATACCTGCGCGATTCATCTGGTCGCACCAGCTTCAAATGAACCATACATACAATATTGTGCCTGAAAGAGGAAGAAACTTAACAAGTACAACATCATTAGCAACACATGTTTAATGCTATATCGAATGCAGACAAACGGGGTGCCGATGGGAAAGCGTATCACAATGCGAGAGACACACACGTGACAACGCAAGTTAAGCATGGAGGTATGACAATACCAATGAAACGTGCACAACAATGCAAGTGGTATGCATGAGAATGCAAGTGACGTGCATAACAATGCAGGATAAGTGCAAATTCGAATGCGTGTTTGACACGAAACAACGAGCAAAGAAATGCAAGTTTCGACGAGTGCGACTCAATCGTGACCTCCGGTTTACCTCTCGGAAGGGTCACGGCGTGCTCAAAAAGGATACATCTTGCTCTTGACGAATGACGACGAAACACGCATCGAAAGTTGGAGTTGGAGTTCCTACGGAGGGATTTCGCGACAAAAAGTGCACTTTTCTTGTACTTTCTCGGATGCTGAGGACTCCAATGACTACCAAAATTTGAAGAGACCTTGGAGACCACCTTGGGAACACCACCGACCAGGTTTGGAGTCCAGGGGAGGCCACCGACCAGGTTGGAGTGCAAGGGGTGGTTGGCCTACCAGAAAAGGTGGCCGGCCGACCACCTAGCCCAAATCCGGGGCAGTTTAGTCTTTTTGCTCTCATTTCTTTAAATATACAAAGCCAAACACCTTTTGCTCATAACTTCAGCTCCGAAACTGCCTTCTCCTCTTTCCTAGACCATTTTCTTTCTCAGATCTGCGCTTTATACGCGTTTTCCAATGCCCCACGCCAAGTTGTTTCGCGAAAACTTTCAGGTCTCTTCACTTTGAACCGATTAAAATTTGATTTCAGGGCTTCTTTTCTCATTTTCACCACTTGAGGTAAGTTTGTCTCAATATTTGGAAGATTTTCTCGGGAGTTGACTTTTGTTGACTTTTTCATTTCTCGAGAGTTGACTTTTGTTGACTTTTTCCAATTTTGGCTCATTTCGCTCATTTTTGCTCCTTTTGCAGATTTCTTGAAATGGCGGGTCAATTTCCCCACGGTGGAGGTTCTCCAGGCGCCGGAGGTGAGCCTGACATCATTTCTTTGCATTCGAGGGTTCGCTCTTTTATCCCCGAGAGGTACGATCCTTCGACTCATGTCCTCCCTCGGGCGATTTTTTATCATTTTACCGACTTCGACCCTCGAGCTCCTGTAGACCTGCTATTGCGGGAACCGGAGTTCCATCTCTCTCATGAGGCGCGAGAGGTACGTACTTCACTTTTTTACATTTCCTGCCTTAATTCTGCATTTTCCTTGCATTTCATGCTATGCATGCTTATTGCTCGTTCTGAACACATTCGCATGTCATGCTTCTGCTCATTTTAGCACACAACTTGTTCTGCACGCTTAGCTTATAACACAATACCCCGTCTTAAATACATAGCTCAATCACTTGAATCTCTGAAATCTGAACACGCAACCCAAATTTGATTGTGAACACACAGCCCACATTTAATTGAAAGTTGAACACGCAGCCCAAACTTTAAATTTTCTGAAATCTAAACATGCAGCCCAAATTTGATGGTGAACACGCAGCCCACATTTTAAATTTCTGAAATCTGAACATGCAGCCCAAATTTGATGGTGAACACGCAGCCCACATTTAATTGAAAGTTGAACACGTAGCCCAAACTTTAAATTTCCGAAATCTAAACACACAGCCCAAATTTGATTATGAACACGCAGCCCACATTTGATTGAAAGATGAACACGCAGCCCAAACTTTAAACTTCTGAAATCTGAACACACAGCCCACATTTAATTGAAAGTTGAACATGCAACCCAAACTTTAAACTTCTGAAATCTGAACACGCAACCCAAATTTGATTGTGAATACGCAGCCCACATTTGATTGAAAGTTGAACACGCAACCCAAACTTTAAACTTCTGAAATCTGAACACGCAGCCCAAATTTGATTATGAACACGCAGCCCACATTTAATTAAAAGTTGAACATGCAGCCCAAACTTTAAACTTCTAAAATCTGAACACGCAGCCCAAATTTGATTGTGAACACACAGCCCACATTTGATTGAAAGTTGAACACGCAGCCCAAACTTTAAACTTCTGAAATCTGAACACGCAGCCCAAATTTGATTGTGAACATGCAGCCCACATTTAAGTGAAAGTTGAACACGCAGCCCAAACTTTAAACTTCTAAAATCTGAACACGCAGCCCAAATTTGATTGTGAACACGCAGCCCACATTTAATTGAAAGTTGAACACGCAGCCCAAACTTCAAATTTCTGAAATCTGAACACGCAGCCCACATTTTAATTGAAAGTTGAACACATAGCCCAAACTTTAAATTTCTGAAATCTGAACACGCAGCCCAAATTTGAAGGTGAACACGCAGCCCACACTTTAATTGAAAGTTGAACACGCAGCCCAAACTTTAAATTTCTGAAATCTGAACACGCAGCCCAAATTTGATTGTGAACACGCAGCCCACATTTAATTGAAAGTTGAACACGCAGCCCAAATTTGATGGTGAACACGCAGCTCACATTTAATTGAAAGTTGAACATGCAGCCCAAACTTTAAATTTCTGAAATCTGAACACGCAGCCCAAATTTGATTGAAAGTTGAACACGCAGCCCAAATTTGATGGTGAACACGCAACCCACATTTAATTGAAAGTTGATTTGATTTGCACACAGCTTATATCTTTTCATTTGCACACAGCTTATTCATTTTGTTCTGAAACTGAATACTTGTGTTTATTATGAATGCAGACATCCTCCCGCGTTACACGGGGATACGGTTCTATTGCTGCGAGAGATTGGTACACGAAGCTCCCAGAGGTTGTCCGCAATTGGGTTGATCTAGCAGGATTCGGGACCTTTTGTACTGGGATATCTCGTTATCCATCTAGTCGGACATTGATGGGTGCCTTGGTAGAGAGATGGTGGGACACCAATAACTCCTTGCATTTCTTAACTGCCGGGGACATGACCATGACCCCATTTGACTTCGCCGTGTTGACGGGCCTTGACGTGGGGGGCTGGGCGATCCCTTACGACGAGGACATGGGCGAGTGAGAGGCAGCCTGGATTCATCTGTTGGGAGCTCGCCCATCGGTAGACCGATCTTTGAGCTGAGTCCGATACACCTGGTTTTCTGCATAGTTCAAGGGGACTGAGCCCGAGACTCCTGAGGAGATTGCACAGTACACCCATGGGTTTTTGATGTTCCTCTTCGGGACCACTCTGCTCGCCGACAGGGGGAACACCGTTGGGCTATATTTGCTGAGTGCCCTGGTAGACCTCACATAGATTAGTCAGTATGACTGGGTTGGCGCCAGCCTGGCTACCCTCTATTGCTATATGAGTGCGACCTCCTGCGGACGGGGGAACATAGTCGGCGGCTATTGGAGAGCCTGGGAGGTACCTTCTGCCCTCTTGATTCACATTTCTGCTTTTCATTATCTGTATACTGCACACACGGTACACTTTACATTTTGTACTTCAGCATTCTGTATTCAGATTCTGCACTCAGCATTCTGTATTGTGATGGCTTTTGCCCTGTTTTCCACAGTTATGGGTCTTCGCGTACTTTCTGACGCTAGCCCAGGAGCTTGAGGTGGAGGCCTCTCTCATGACCCCTTATTCGCTCGTCTTCGAGGGCCAGTACTGGTCGCGGCCCTGGGAGACTCTCCCCTACCTGCGGCAGTATTTTGACACGGTGCGGGCGACCGAGGTATGTCAGAACTCTCAATTCTTCATGTATTGATCTTTGATTTATTTTGCACATTTGCGATTTCTAACCGACTTATGCATTGGTTATCCGCAGATCTCATGGAAGCCCTGGGTGCCTCTTGGTGGGGATCTTCGATTCCAGTTTGTCGGAGGATGGGCCTCATCCCGGTATAGGATCTTGTTCGAGGGGCTAGTTGGTAGGGCCTGGTTCCTGGGGGAACGCTTTCTTCGTCAGACTATGGGCTTCCCTGAGCCGAGTGTCCCTTCAGCACCCCCAGACGGTATGCGGCTTGTTGATAGACTTACTCCCAGGGTGTCATTGATGCCAGGCTGGGCATTGATGCACTGCTACATTTGGAGGACGGGGAGTACGCGACTTACCGTCACACCTACTTGATGCCTCCATTGATAGGTGCTCGTACTCCCTCGAGGAGGTCTACAAGCATGCCATCTTTGAGTCGCACTCGAGCCAGAGACATTCTTTCGGCCAGGAGGGCCAGCACATCTAGAGGTGGGGCTGGACTGGTCCCTTCGATTCCCCCGACTTATCATGACGCCGGATGGCCAGGTATCCCGACTGAGTTGACGGGATGGAGATACGGGGCTTCCTACCCAATTCCGCTAGAGCCTCCTATGCCAGATCATCCATACACCAGAGACCCTGACTCACCACCGGTATGTTTTACAGCTTTGCTTTATCACTCAGATACTTGGACATTCATTCATTCACTGATGATTTACACTTGCATCTGCAGCCTACCACAGAGTATGCTGAGGGGTTACTCGGGTTAGTGGCCTCGCTCGAAGGCATGGTCTTGCAGAGAGAGGCGCAGCTGTCCATCATGGGCGTCTCAGTACTGTTCAGTTTTCTTGCATTTATCATATTTCTGATGACATGCTGAATTTGAACATTTCACTACATTGATTGACCAACTGTATGCGGAGAGCACATCTGACACACACCACATCCATGTACTATATTTGCATACATCCATTCCATGTAGCTTTTTATCTGTACATCTGATATACATATTTTGGCTGATGTATTCAAATTGCACTCTTTCTTTTCAGATGCCTCCAATATATACCGAACCACAGGCCGGGCCATCTGGGCCTTCCGGAGGAGCTGGGCCATCTAGGCCTTCTCGAAGAGCCGGGAGAGGGGAGTCGTCTCGCGGACGAGGTGGGCGCCGAGCACATATCATTGAGGAGGAGTCTAGTGAGGAGGAGGAGTCCGCGCATCGTCAGTTAAAGACATCTGCTGGCAGAGAGGATGACTCTGAGTCTGGTTCTGAGGGCGGAGATGGTGCCGAGGAGGATCTCGAGGATGACAGCTCTGACTCAGATGGCAATGATGGTGTTGAGGCTGTTCCGCAAAAGAGGACGAAGAGGGCCTCTTACTCCTGTGCTTGAGAGCATTGATGCAGCTGTTCTCTGCTTTATTTACTTTTTTTACTAGTAGTTGTAGCATATTGTACATTATTAGGCAGTTTTATTTTCTGTAAAACTTGTACCCTTGTTGTAAAATGTTGTAACAAAGGAAGCATGATGGAATGAAACAACTTTTGTTCAAAAAGGTGTTGTATCTTATGTTCTTGCATCGCATCGCATTATTTTGCACAAAAATGAGATTGAATGGAAATCGTGCATTGAAAATTGCCAAGTCAGGTAGTGAACTGACGCAACAAACAAAGCAACTTAAATTACTAAGAAAGAACAGAACCTTAGCAAGTTTACAACTCGATAAGCAAGACACAACAATGTTGATTAAACTTACAACTCGATAAGCAAGACATAACAATGTTGATAAACAAAGAGTAACAACTCAAAACACAAAACTCGTCAACTCGACAAAACTTGACAACTTGGTAAGCTTAACAACTCGGTAAGCTAGGCAACAACTCGATAAGAAAAAACAACTCAATAAGCCGGATTTAACAACAACTCGATAAACAAATACATTTCGGACGATCTGGGTGACGGAACGCATCCGGAACAAGGGAAAACTCGCACCTTTAACGCCCCCAATGCATGGAAATGCTTGGAACTTTCTTCTAGAGGCTAGAACAAGACTAAAGCCACCCTCCTCTTGACGGCCGACCACCTAAGGGAGCTGGCCGACCAGCTTTTTGCATTGGAGGGGAGAGGGGTGGTCGGCCAGCCAGAAAAGGTGGCCGGCCGGCCACCTAGCTTGGCAACCACCAAATTTTCGACACGTGTCCTCCGAATAGTGCCTTATCCTCTTTAAAAACTCCAGCCTCGTGGTTCTCTCATTTCATCTTAGTTTGCCACCAAAATAGAAGCATTTCTTACCCAAAATCTCACAGCTTGGATTGCTTCTCTAGATGGCTTGGAAAAGTTGAACTTCCGGGGTTTCGGCTTGAATGCACTATTCACGCTGAGCCGTACTTTGCTGCACATTCCGTTCCTTCATGCCGCGGCGAGGTTTTGGAATCCGGTAACACATGTCTTTAGCTTCGGCGGGCAAGAGATGTGTCCGACCTTCGAAGATTTTCAAGTTTTGATGGAGTCTGAGTGCCATGAAGAGATTTTGTCCTATCTTCGCTTCGGTCACGCCCAAGCTTTAGGACAGATGTGTGGGCTCACCATGCACGATGCTCGGTCTCTGATCTGCAACGGGGAACTGGATATCCTTGGCTTGATTCATCGCTTTTCTGATGCCGGTAACCGCGGCGACCATTATTGGCAAGGTTTTCGGCAACACGCCATTTGCTTGTGCATGCTATCTCACTTTTTGCTTGCCCCGGGCTTTAGCGGATCTAGCATCCGTCTGATTGAAGTTGCTCAAGGCTTGAAAGAAGGAAAGAGCTTCATTGCCCTGACATTGGCCGAGACGCTGATGGGCTTGGATGCTTTCTATTGCCGAGAGACGACCAGATTCGCGGGGAGTCCACTACTGCTGTAGGTAATGTTTCCCACCCTTTCTCACATATATATTGCTCACATCACTTGGCCCTCAAGCTCGGTTTTTCTCACAAAAGCCTTTTCTTACTTTTCTCTCATCGTACATCTCTCTATTCTTTATTCTCTCATTTTTCATCCCTCCCCAGGTATGGTTGATGGATAAATTACAAGTTGTGGACTCTTGCCCAGCCTACTCAGCTCGCGGTTACTTCTTCCGACAACGACTTGTCGATGCCCTTGATGAGGGATGGTGGTTCGACTGGATGTATAATTTGTCTGCAGATCGCATTGCTTGGCGCTGTCCTTGGCTCAATCTTCCGGCAATGAGCTATAGCATGTCCCAGCAGACCAGGATCCAATTTATTGGTCTGACTCACTGTGTGTTCTACTTTCTGTTCCGGTTCCGGCTCCAGTTTGGTCATGATCAGACTTGCCCGTCGGAGGGAATAGAGTATCCTACTGCATTCCCGGTTCGAGGCGCATAGCTTGCCCAGTATGCCACAGCATGGAGGACTGGAGAGCTCCTGGCCCCTGCTCCCACTTTCAGTTGCACCTTGTCTGATGAGTGCTTGGATTGGCTCAATGAAGAGGCACAGGAAAGGCCCACTTTGGCATCAGAGGCTTCGACCAGCTCTGGGAGGGGCCACAGGAACACCTGACTTAGCTATGCCCCGGATTTATTGCTTTATTAGTATTTTCAAGTTTTCTTTATGATTATAATAAAAAGCAACTTCAATTTGTATGCAAGAGCAGGAGAACTCTGTATTGAAATCAATGAAATTGAAGGTTGTGGGTACTGAAAATTTTCCGCTTGGGTCCGAAAATGGTCTAAGTTGTAAAAAGATTAACATGAACAAAGTCAACTTTTATTAAAACTTTTCAAAACTATTTTCGATATGGATCAGAACTGGACATGCCTGAAATCTGTCACTGAGATGCACAACTCCGGATCCCTGCAACTGGAAAGTTGTCCCTAGTCTGAAGAGTACCGCGGCACTGCACAACAACGGAAAGTTGCCCCTTGTTTGAAGAGCACTACACCGGAGATCATAGCCGAATTCTTGAATGTTGAATAGACAAAGATGACCGAGATGATCAAATGGACAAAGTTGATTGGGGAAAAGTTTATGGCTGAACTTCAAGATGAAGTTACCTACGTATCCCAAAGATGGGAATCAAGCCTTAGGTAGTTCAGGCTTAGGTTCACTCGAGTATTTTCACTCTCCTTTTACGCTCTAACTTTTGCCAAGGCCGCCCTTTACGGGGTTTTCAACCTTGCGAGCTCAGTTTTTATAATTTCAAAAAAATTTTAATGCTCTAACTTTTGCCTAGGTCGCCCTTTCGGGTTTTCGGCCTAGCGAGCCTCTCAGGGGTAATATTTCTTCAAATTGTCCATGTTGATCGGTTGCGCGAACTCCAAGCCATCTAGGTCCATTAGAACCACAGCTCCACCTAACCAGATTGACTTGATGATGTAGGGACCAGTCCAATTGGGTCTGAACTTGCCCCTTGGGTCGTGGATGGGAGCTCGGTTGTCCTTGAGCACCAAATCTCATTCTTTTAGATTCCTGGACTTAACTTTCTTGTCGAAAGCTCGGGTAATTCTGCGCTGATAGCCTTGAACATGGTACAGTGCTTTCAGTCTGCTCTCATCAAAAAGCATGAGTTCTTCAAATCTGCTTTGTTGCCAATCTGCTTCGGCTATCTGACACTCACCCAACACTCGCAAAGACGGAACCTCAATTTCAATAGGTAGAACGACCTCCATCCCATAAACTAATGAATACGAAGTCGCCCCAGTAGAAGTTCTAATTGAAGTCCGGTACCCCCACAGAGCAAACGGCAACTTGTCTGGCTAATCCCGGTAGGTTTCCACCATCTTCTACAATATGTGTTTGATATTCTTGTTGGCGGCCTCGACCGCTCCATTAGTTTGCGGCCGGTATGTGGATGACTTATAAAAAGCCACGTTGTATTTCTCCAACAAGTCAATCACTTCCTTCTTGAAGTGGGAACCATTATCTGAAATGACCTCGTTTGGGACCCCATAACGACAAATGATGTTGTTTTTGATGAATTTTGCAACCTGCGAAGCCTTCAACACCGCATAGGATTGGGCCTCAACCCACTTTGTGAAATAATCTATCGCGACCATGAACTCATGCCCGTTAGACCCCTTCGGAGTGACAGCCCCGATCACATCGATTCCCCAAACTGAAAATGGCCATGGCGAAGTTATATTGTACAACTTCAACGGTGGGATGTTTATGTGGTTTGCATGGATCTGACATTTGTGGCATCGCCGAACAAAGCCGATACAATCCTCCTCCATGGTGGACCAGTAGTAACCCTGTCTGAGGATCTTCCGTGCCAGCATTACCCCGTTCACATGTGCTCCACATTCTTCTCCATGGATGGCCTCCATTAGGTGTTTTGATTCTTCAGCTTCAACGCATAGCTTATGCATTCCCAGATGACCTCTCTTATATAATTTACCTCCACAGATGATGAATTGAACGGCCATTCTTTTGATTGCCCTTTTATCCTTGGCATTTGCCCCTGGTGGATACGCCTCCTTCTCCAAGAAATTCCAAATGTCGTAATACCAGGGGTTCTTATCTTGAATCTCACCTATAGCAGCAATTGACTCGTAAGCTGGCGCAAACTTCTGGTCAATAATGACTGGACGCATCCGGACTCCAAACGGGATGTCTATCATGGAAGATAGAGTTGCTAGTGAATCCGCGAACCTGTTGTTCTCTCTTGCTAGATGAGCAAAGTTTAGCTTTTCAAACCGAGGAATTAATAAATCCAGGGCCTGATGATACATCATCATCTTTTCTTCTTTGACTTTCCAATCTCCTTTCGCTTGAGATACAACAAGGTTCGAGTCACCGATGATGTCCAACCGTTTTGCCCCTAGTTCCAGGGCTGCTTCTAGACCGACAATGCATGCCTCATACTCTGCTTCATTGTTTGAGACTTTGAATCAGAGCTTGAAGGCTAGAGGGATACGGGAATTGTCGGGTGCTATCAAAAACACTCTTATCCCATACCCGTATTGGTTTGACGCTCCGTCAAAGTCATTGTCCAAAACTCGTCGTCGATATGCAAAATGGCCTCATCTGGGAATAAGTACTCAACTGCTTCAGCCCCTTCCACTGGATGATCGGCTAAGAACTCTGCTACTGCTCTTCCCTTAACCGACTTGCGCGTCACATATTTTAGATCGAATTCGGAAAGCAACAATAACCAACGAGCTAGCCTACCCGTAGGTGCCGATTTCTCGAAGAGATATTTGATGGGATCTAATCTCGAAACCAACATTACAGAGTGAGCTAACAGATAGTGCCGAAACTTCCTGGTAGCCCATACCAAGGCTAAGCAAGCCTTCTCCAATGGTGTGTAGCGAGTCTCATACTCCAGTATCTTCTTGCTCAGATAATAGATGGCCCTTTCCACTTTGTCCTCTGATTCTTGCGCGAGCATGCAGCCCATTGTGGTCTTAGTTACCGAAAGGTACAATATCAACGGTCTTCCCGGTTCTGGTGGTGACAACACAGGTGGGTTCTGTAAATATTCCTTGATCTTTTCAAAAGCAGATTGGCATCGGCCGTCCCACTAGAATTTCTTTCCTTTCTTCAGGAGACCAAAAAGTGGTTCACAAGTCAAGGTTAGTTTTGAGATAAACCGTCTTATGAATTGCACTTTACCCAGAAAGCCTCGCACCTTCTTTTTCAGTCCTTAGTGGTGGCATTTCTAGGATGGCCTTGATTTTGGAAGGGTCGACTTCGATACCTCTCTGTGTAATGAGGAACCCCACCATTTTCCCTGCTGTGACACCGAATGTACACTTCTGAGGATTCAGCCGCAACCAGAATTCTCTAATCCTTTGAAAGAACTTTTGCAAGGCGGTGTAGTGGCCCTCTCTTTCCTTGGACTTGACAATCATGTCGTCCACGTACACCTCAACCTCTTTGTGGATCATGTTGTGCAATATTGTGGTCGCGGCTTGTTGATATGTAGCTCCAGCATTCTTCAACCCAAACGGCATCACTCTGTAGCAGTATGTCCCCCACGGGGTGGTGATGGCAGTCTTTTCTCGGTCTTCAGGCGCCATCGCTATCTGGTTGTAGCCTGAGAAGCCATCCATAAACGAAAGCAAAGCATGCCCCGCTGTGAAGTCCACTAACTCATCAATGTGCGGCAAGGGAAAGTCGTCCTTCGGACTAGCTTTATTCAAGTCCCTGAAATCCACGCATACCCGGATCCTGCCATCTTTCTTCGGCACTGGAACAATGTTAGCCAACCAGGTTGGGTATTCGGATACCAGCAGGAAACCTGCGTCAATTTGCTTGGTGACTTCTTCCTTAATCTTGAGGGCCTAGTCCGGGCGGATCCTTCTGAGTTTTTGTTTAACTGGTCGGGCCTCGGGGTTAAGAGGGATCCAGTGCTATACAATCTCAGGATCGATTCCAGGCATGTCTTCGTAGGACTACGCGAAAACATCTTTGAAATCTTTTAATAAAGCAACAAAGCGCTCGCGTTCCTCCGAAGACAACGTGGACCCGAACTGGACCAGCTGCGGGTCCTCCTCAGTACCGACATTCACGGTAGTGATTTCATCCATTAAGGGTTTAAAAAATCTTTCCTGCTCTTGTTCAATTAAGCGTTGCAAGACTGGAGGAATTTCTTCCTCGTCGTTTTCATCAAAATTTTAAAAGTCTGAATTAACGCAATAAATCAAGGGCACAGAAAAGTACTCAGAAACCACAGCTATTTGATTCTCATTAAGCACATCCAAATCGTCCAATTCTTCGGTTACAACAAACTCAAAAGAGAAAGAAAAAGACGACCTGGACAAGACTATGGCATCTGGGTTATCATCCCCAGGATTACCAGACTCAGACTCAGTCGAGCTAGAACCTGATTCCGACTCACAAGATTCGGTGGAATCAGATTCCGGTTCACTACCTGACCTAGTGCTACTGGACAAAAATCCCTTTTCATACTGCTAAATGAGAGAGGGTACGATAGATGTATCCAAAATGTTTGCTGGTAAGCCCGCAGCCGTTCCATTCCTGATCATGCATACTGAGAAGTTATCTCCCAAGCACTTCTGTTCGATCAAAGGATCTGAAAGTAGACATACCAGTGCTACCCCCATTTCACTTTCGACGTCCTCAGACTCCACTTTCTTGCTCTGCTCAACCTCAGCTGTTGGGTCTGTCTGCTCTCCGGCAACGTCATCCCTGGGTAACTGCAGGTCAAAGAAGATCTCAAACCCCGGCACACGCTTCCTCTCCACGTTCAGCCATGGCTCTGGGAAGCCACAAAACGGAAAGTCCTCCCCCTCTCGGACGAAGCGTCTGTTTAGGGTACCCTGAATGGGCCGCTGCATTAAGTCAAAAGGCTTCCCCGCCTTCTTCGCTCTGGCTCTCCCAGCCATCTCCTTACCCTTCCTTATCCAATCCTCTTTGGTGGGAAGATAACCCAAACCAAAGGTATGCAGGTTATGTGGCACTTCGGCCGACGCTGCGACGCCTTTCCAGCCGCTCTTTCCCAATCCCATCCCGGGGATATGTTGAAGCTTGTTCATGAGGTGTACCGATTGAGCACTGACATACACCCCCTCATTAACAGCTAAGATGTTTTGCACGACCCGGGTCTCAGCTAGGGTAAAACCGGATAAGAACACATCCTCCATACCGTGCTCAATTTCCAAAACTAGTGTAGCTACTTCCGGCGGTGGATGGATCGATGAATTCCCAAAAACAATGGCTACTCCCTTTCCATGGGGGTATTTCACCATTTGATGCAAGGTAGAAGAAACTGCCTTGACTTGATGCAGCCACGGTCGCCCCAATAGCAGATTGAAAGTGACGAGAACCTCTAGGATGTGGAAGTCAATTTCATGCTGCCCCGGCCCAACCTTGGTCTGAATTTTCGCTGTCCCCATGACTTCTCTGCTTGTGTTGTCGTATACCCGAATCACCTGGGCTGTTGGCACAAAGTCCGCGGTCTTCAAGCCAATTGCATAGGCAGTCCTCGCTGGACATACATTGATGGTGGACCCTGTGTCGACAAGCACCACAGGTATCCATTTATTTCTGCACTCCACGGAGATGTAGAGTGGCTTGTTATGGTTCGCACCCTCAGGTGGCAGTTCTTTGTCAGAAAAGGTCAACATTGGGGTAGCTCCTCCCAAAAAAGCTAAGCCCACCAGCTGTTCGAGCGTGGTGTCTATAGAGAGCTTAGCCTTATCCATGGCCGATAAGACAGCTTGTCGATGCACTCGCGATACCATAAGCAGTCCCCAAATGGAGATGTCTGCTTGTATCTTCTTTAAATGCTTCAGTACAGCCTCTTCTTCGACTTGCTTCTCTTTCTATCTCTCAGCTTCTTTATCTTTCCCAGATGCCTCTGGCTGGTCTAGGTGTGGGGGCTTGAAATACCGCTCGCTTCTCGTCATATGGTCGACCTCGCCGATATACCAGGTATCATCTGGCTGATTACTCCCCCAATCCTCATTCGTGTGGGCAAGACATAAATCATCGTCTTCCCACTACATTCCGTCGGCAGTCAACAGACACTTGTCTGGCTCCGGTTCAATTGCACTCGCAGTACTCTCCGTCCATATGCTCGCAGCATTCTCTATCTTCGTGCACACAACACTCTCAGTCCCCTCAGGGCCTTTAGCTTTCCTAATTCTCTCAGCGTCCTCAAACCTTTGTTGTTCCAACTGTGTCAGTACAGCTGGTTATCCAACAATTCACACATTCATACTGCCCAAGTCTCGAGCAAAATTCTTAGCACCGGCGCTCTCCGGCGATTCATTCTGATCTCCGGCCCTTCCGGCCACCACTAATATACTTGCCCCTACCGGGCCCTGTTCTAACTGAGCTTCGTTGACAATGTCTGGCAAGTCATCGAGCCACCCAGTAGCCTCTACCGATTCCTCATAATCAAACCAGTTGACTGCCGCGTCTCCTGGATCTTGGTCATTTAAAAACTGGAGGTTGGCCAAGTCCTCTTCCGCAACCGTCAAACCATCTGTACCCTGCTCAAATCCATCCTTTCGGATCGCACACAGTTCTGCCCTCTCTGGTAATTCAATATTAGGCTTAAACTGGCCTGTTGGCAGAATGTAATCACTTGGATTGTAGGCTTCCCCAATGACACTCCCAGACTGCTCAAACCCTGATTAAACTATTCCATCCTCTTCTGCAATCTCTTCTGTTCCATCTTCGCCAGTCACCACCATTGGCTCGGGTTGGGTTCTGGAGATGTCCAACATGCACAAAGAGTCAGTGCAGTTGGGAAGGAGCACCTCCGGCTTAGGCAGGTGGGAAGGAGTGATATATATGTTGGGATCGTAAGACATGACCCCAGTCTGGATGAAGTTGATTCTTTTGGGAGGTGGAGCTTGGTTGTGTGGTGAGAGAGGGTTTGTTGTGACATTGGGTTTTTCTGGAGGTACAATCAGCTGCTTGTCAATGAGGTCTTGAATCTCATTACGCAATCCGAAACATTGGTCAGTGTCATGACCATGTTGTTGGTGATATGCACAGTATTTTGCTGGGTTATGAGAAGGAGGGAGTGGATTTGGCAATGGCCTCGGCTCCAGGGGCTTTAAGTGCCCTTTCTTGATTAATACCCCTAGAGCCTTGGACAGGGGCATATACAATGGGGTGAAGGTTCTTTGGCCTCTAGGTTGGAATCGAGTGGTTTGTGTGTTGCTTCCGAACACGCCGGAGAAAGGTGTAGCTGCCATGGGTCTTGGAAGGGGAGGGGGAATGGTGGTGACTAAGCTTACTTCTGAAGCTTTGGCATTTGTGGCATTGCTGGTGCCTGTGTTGTTACGGTTGAAAGTTCTTCGGGGTTGCTCTCTATCTTGGTCAATCAGACCCTGTTTCATTGCATCTTCAATTTGTACCCCCATTTCATGTAGATTTGAAAAAGTGGGAAAGGGGAGCACAATCATCTTTTGCATCAGTTTTGGCTGAAGATTACGCACAATCATCCTGATTTGGTCTTTGTCGGTAGGCCTCAGGGTAATCATCGAAGCCATCACCCTCCACCGAGTTACGAAATCCGAGAAGCTCTCCTTAGGCTCTTGACTCGTTGTTTCGAGATCTCGGGTTGTAATCTCGATTTGGGTATTGTAAGAGTATTGCGCGACAAAGGCCTCGACCATTTCATCCCAACTCCGCTTGACATCATCCTCTAACTTTGCATACCAGATAACGGCCACACCCGACAGGGTCCGGCCGAATAGTGAAAGCTTTTGTGGTCTGGTGAGGCCCATTGGCCGTAGTATATCTAAAAATAGCCGGAGATCCACCATGGGGTCCCCAGATCCGTCGAAGCGATCAATTTGTGGCATTTTAAACCTATCCGGCAGCGTCACAGCCACATCGGTATATCCCTCCTCGATATCCGGAATAGCCTTTACGCCTTGGGATTTCTTGAACAACTTCTCAAGCTTGCTCAATTTCAGTGCTGTATGGTCTACCTCGAACTCGAAGGGAGAGTCCGGTTGATTGACAGACGTAGGTGCCTTAGATAGCTAGGGTAGAATTGGGGGCAGAGCTGGCCCCGTTGGTATGTCCGTATCTGCCTGGACATTTGGCGCCTCTTTGGGTGCCGGGATTCCTGGTGGGGGGAGGAACTGGGTGTGAAGCAGATGCTCCGGTTTGTTGTTGCAATCTGGTAATTAATTCTGCCTGCTGGGCCATGATCTCGGACTGTTGTTTAGCGAATTCATCCCGGCAGATAGCATCCTGCTGCATGGCTCTCATGGTGTCCTGCATCTGACGCATCATTTCCTCAACTCCTGTCGGTCCCGCCATACTGCCCTGATCTGTCTGAACTACTGGCAGGTCTATCTCTATAGCAACAATTAGGATCTCAATTCGACTGTCCACTGATGGGGTAATCCGCTGCTTTGGCAACCTCTGCTCAGATAAACTACGCCTTTTCAGCCTCCGTCTGATAACCGGGGGTAGAGAGTGAAACACTGGTTATCCGTCGACCAGATCTTCAGATCGATTGAGTCGGCGACCTCTTGTCCATAGTGCTTGGGGAATATATGCTTGGTCTGGCACAATTGTGCTAAACTACCTAGCAAAAAGATAAATAAAGCAATAATAAGGAAATAAATGAGCAGACAAACGGACAGTATAACGGCATAAATAAACACAACACACAGTCAGTTATAATTAAAACGCAATTGATACACTGTTCTCAAAGACCGATCATTTTTCCCGAATCACTATTCCCAAATCACTGTCCCTGGAACTGAATCTGATACCCGCAGATAGCTGATTCTGAAAATACTGAATTGGCGCCCGCAGGCCCTCGATACCCAGAAATACTGAATTGGTGCCCGCAGGCCTGATACCCAGAAACATTGAACTGGTGCCCGCAGGCATGATGCCCAAACTTGCAAACTGATACATGCATTCGTATAGAGACGCACTCTAAAAGCACATAACAAACAAGTGAGAGCCAAAACACCCCTATGTTGGGGTAAGGTTTCCCTGTCCTATTTTGTCAAGAACTAGGGTTTCACTATGCATGCAGCGGTTTCAAACAACCTATAAACGAGTAAGCAACCTATCCTAGTTTGGAATGGTCACTATGGATTCCGAATATGCACTAGGTCGAATGGTCAAAAAGGGTGCCCCGGTAAAAATCGGGATTTGTGTTCCCATACGGGTAGAGCCCACAACCGGTTAGCCTTACGGAATGCTTTGACAAAGCAAGCCTCCGGCAAACCGTTCAGGAATGGCAGATGGCAAACACGGTGTCCTAGGCGCACCAATGCACATGCAATGCAAAGAAACACACAAGTGTAGTCAAAACAAGATATCATGAGTTCAAGTCAAGTTCTCTAACTCCCCAGCATAGTCGCCAGAAACTGTAGACGTCCCCGAACATCCCGGGAGGATGAATCCCCCCCCCCCCCCCATTTTGTTCATTTGGGCTCACTACAGTTCAGGACTCAATGTCACGATCATGTATCTAATCTCGCAGAGTGCAATGCAAGACCGATGAAATCATCAAAGAGTCCAAATCCGGCAAATCGTTTTTGAAAATAGATTTTTTGAAAGAAGTGCCAAACATGGACTGCTTTGCCAGATACAGAGTCGCCACCTAAATATTTATTTTGGAAAAATTTAGGAAACCCTGACTCGTTGCCTAAGGCCACGTGTCCGTCATCACCAAAGTTACCTCGGCTCGGGAACTTGGGTACGATTGGGGAAGGTCACTTCGTGAGCACCCCCGGGAAGGTCACTTCGTGAGCACCCCCGCTCACCCGATCAAAGATCGGCCTCTACTAATCATGATATCTAGTTTTGAAAACACTATGCGTTCTTATTCCGGTTATTAGCCTAGATTTACTATGTGATGCGCACAGCATACAAGTATAGACCGGATCGCCTAAATTGGAACAAAACATTTCATGTTTGTTTATTTTGAAAATGGTTTGATGGTGCTACCCACAAGTAGGCTTAAAATACAGATTTTGCCACCCTTAGGTGGGCTTAGAAAACAAGATAATTTGCCACTATCTAGTGGGCTTAAAAATCGCATTTAATGAATTGTTCCAATTCGGATAACCCAACCTTCACCCACAGGCATTCAAACAGTTATATCACATAAGTACGTAGCCTCATGGTAAGCATGCTATCATGGCAGTCACTCACACGCATACAAGGATGCTAAAGCATAAAACTTACCGAGTACTCCAAGCCAAAACAGAAACTATGTTAGAAATCAATGCATGATCCTAACTATGCTGAAATGCCTAATGCAACACATGCAAAATGCAACTAAGATGGGCTCGGCTATTCTAAAGATGGCATGTAAAATGCTACAGCTAACATGTATTCAATTTGGAATTGAAATACAAATGCAGTTAGTATGATGCGCCGAGCCCGGTGCATGCAATATAGATGAATGAATGTAAACATGCTATCATACTGTATGCTAATTAAAACATGCCCTATTCTAACCATCATAAGCTGGTAAATAAAAGGGAGAAAGACGTGAGGTTGGAAGACATACATCACACGCACGCACACTTATTACAATTGTGCCCTCACTCAGAGGGTCCGAAACAATAATACAGTCCGAATGAATAATACAGTTCGAATAAATAATTAAATATTACAAAACCCTAATTAATTAACAAATTAACTAGGAAAGCGATAAATCAGCATGCAAGCCTATGGACTGCCTCAGCTCTGTTCCGAATGATGGGAGATGCATGCTCGAGTTGCCTGGCGCGGAAATCCATTGCGATGCCCCGGTTTGCCTCTGTTTGCAATTAATGCTAGAATGCTGTGCAAGGCTTTAGAAAGCTGCTGATTTCTGATTTACTGCAACAGAGAGCAACAAAGGGGCATGGCAAAGTATTTTACATATGTATGCGTGACTACTCTTCAAGGAGTGTAGACCTCGATCCTCGTGTCACCAATCACGCATATCGATGCATGATGGCCAAGGAGTCGATTTGCACGACTCAATATGAGATGAATGTACATGAAAACACAACAAGACCTAAACTCCATCATGGGTAATCCGGAGTGTCGGCGATAGGAAATTGAGGCACGTTCCGTCACTCGGAGTACGAAACGTACCTCGTTTCCCGTGCTTGGGCTAACTCCTATCCCAAACACAATGCAAATGAGATGGCATACACAATGCGACTAACATACAACCTAGCATACGCAATGCCATGAAATGGCATACACAATGCTCGATGTAACATGGCATACACAAAACTGTAGCACACAACCTAGCATACGCAATGCTATGAATTGAAAAGACATACACAATGCATAATGGACTTACACAAACATGAGTGGACCTCGGCCACACTCACATCAGTAGCCATTAGATGAAAATGAGACAACCGAAATGCGTGCACACATGCACGCAAACCGAGAACCGAACCTAAGGCATCAAATGCCACTCTACCAAAGCATGGCACGGGATGGCCTATGAACATTTAATTTTCAGCACTGAGACATAATGCTAAATCGTCCCGAAACATGGAAATATGGCACCCGATGCATGGAATATGCCCCGAAACTCAAAACTAGTCCAATGCATTGAACTACAAGTATACAAAGCAAGCATTATTTGATCATAAAGTCTAAAGACAGAGTCAAGGAAGTCCCAAAACATGCACATTTCTAGTTTAGACCATGGCCAAAAGATGCTAACATGATGGACTAAAATAGCATGCAATATTGGCTAGCAAGCATGGTTTACATGGCATGTATATGAAGCAAATGAGAACTCACCAAACCAGCCAAAAACAGTGAATAAAACATGCCAAAATATGTCCAAATAATCACTGAAATGCAGCCAATGTATGCAAAAATGAGGGGCTTCTTTGGAAGGCCATGCAAGGGGTTGTTAAACACATACAAGATAGACACTTAGCATGACTAAACCAACTCTGGAAATGAGTTATGAAAACCCTAAAACTCACAAAATAGGCCCTGAAATCAGTCTAGGAAACATGCAAAGAAAGGCCCCCTCAAAAGGCCTTGAATGGAATTGTTCTACACATGTATTGTAGGTATAAAAAATGGCTAAAAGGGGCCCAGACAGACCTAAGGTAGACCCTAAAACTCACAAAATGAGACCTAAAACAAGACTTCGATGCATAAAAAATGGGGTCCCTTTGGGAGGCCCAAAAGATCCCCAAACAAAACAAGGAGAGAGGGGGTCACCCCCCCTCTAATTTTGGCCCTCAAAAATGCATCAAAGCCACTGAAAATCCACTGGATTTCAGTGGTTAAGAGGCCAAACCGTGGCCAATGCAAGTGCTCTAATGCATGGCCCTAATCATGAAGGAATGAATCATGCATAGGGGAAGATGACCCCAAAAAGAGAATAGACCTTAATCAAACATAAAGATGATATCAAAACAAGATTTTTTTCAGTTTAGGTCGAGGTCTAAAATGGCTCACAAATAAGGCTAATGTATCATGCAAAAATAGCCCTAAAGGAGAGATTGAACAAACAGGGAAGCAAAAGGCCTTAAACAGTAAAGAGACCTTCAACATAGTTGAAGAGGGGCTTAAAACAAAATACTTTACAGTTTATCTCAATGCCCAAAAATGCTCAAAAACAGGGCTAATATATCATGCAAAATAAGCCCCAAAAGAGGGATAAAGCACTAACGGGGAGTAGAAGACTTCAAATAGAGAAACGTCCTTAATCAAACATGAATTTGAGCTCAAAA
Source organism: Camellia sinensis (assembly GCF_055761805.1). Taxonomy (NCBI): domain Eukaryota; kingdom Viridiplantae; phylum Streptophyta; class Magnoliopsida; order Ericales; family Theaceae; genus Camellia; species Camellia sinensis. The sequence goes on along the minus strand of NC_138961.1, from coordinate 133,183,460 downwards.
TAAAACTTTTTTTAGTTCAGACCGAAGCCCAAAAATGTAAGAAAAAGGGGCTAAGATATAGAACAAAATAGTGCAAAAATGGGGAGAATAGGAGCTTACCGTTGTAGCCTAACTTTCCAGTAGCCTTTGGTCCAAGGAAATGAGCTTTCAACCTCTGGAAATGACTTCCAAGGGGCTGGAATGGATGATGGTGGTGTGGTGCTATGGGTTGTAGTGTAAATGGACCAAGGAAGTTAGGGTTTTGGAGCTTGGAATAGTAGCAATGGAGGTGGGAGGTGATGAGCCTTAAGCAAAAGTGTCTAACCCCTTGATACAAAGAGGAGGGCCTCTCTTATAGAGAAGAGAGGCCAAAGCTTCTCTTGGAAGCTTCAAAGATCCTCCATACACGTGTATGGAGGATGCACCAAATGGTCTCCAGTTGGCACAGCTAGATTACACTCAAAGAGAGGAAAAGCAATAAGCAGGCCGGCCAGTTAAAGTGGCCAGCTGGCCACTCCCCCTGGTCGGCCGATCAGGGGTCAAAAGGTTCAAGAACAATTGCTGGTTGGCTTACTCAGAAAGGTGGCCTCCCAGATGAATGGAACACAGCCCTGTGGAGAAAAACCAGAAAATGTGACCCAGGAGAGAGAAAAGCTAGCTTTAAAGCAAGGTTCAAAAGGCTCAAAGTGAATTACTGGTCGGCCTACCCATATTGGTGGCCTCCCAGATGAGCACAACACAATGGTGGTATGAAAAGCTAGAAAATGTGGCTCAAAAGTGAGAAAAACCAGCTTTCTGTCAGAAAAATCGGCTTTTGGAGAGAGAAAATGAGAAAATTGGCTTTTCAGGGGAACAGGTGGCCGGCCACCATCCTACCACTTCCCTAACAGTGAAAATAGGGTTTCCACCAAAAAAGGACCAAAACGGATGCAAAACGAAGGTTCGGGGGCCAAAACGCGCGGTTCGGGGCCCCGAAAACAGGCTATGAGGCACCGGAAGTGGCGTATGACCACGAAGGTGGTCTCCTGGGCCACAATGTCTCTCTAAAGGGAGGAAATAAGGTGTGTGCCAAAAACCAGAGCAAACAAGGTAGTTAAGCGGTCCCGAACCGAGGCACACGGCCGACGGCTCCGAAAACCGAAAACCAGGCTCCAAACGGGAAAAATGGCCTACAATCACAAAACGTAGCCTACGGCCACTGAGAGATGGTCTACGAGACCTCTCCTTCCCTTTGGGAAGAGAAAACGGAGAAAACAGGACTCGGTTCGCAAACCGAGGCAAGGCACAAAAAGCGCCCCGAAGTCTGGAGGCAAGGCTCGCAGCCGAGACTCTAAAACCTCAGGTCGAGCACAATATGCAACATCACCGAGCGCTCAATTGGTGACGTCTAAGTCTTAAGGTCGGTCAAAAATGGGGTGTCTACATATAGATAGCGAAGAAAATCAAGATTACCGTAGTGACATAAATCAGCTTTATGTAATGACAGAAGAAAAAATAATATCACAAAATAAGATATATAATATTGATGAGATAGATTTAGAAAATTTCACCCTAACTGATATGAATAAAATATTAGATACTAGATATTATGAATATTTAGCCAGAGGAGATACCCATGATGAAACAGTGTCATTTTTAGACCAAAAATTTCATACTGAATATGTAGATGATATCATAGAAAATAAAATACATCCTAGCAAAATATTTAGAATGCCAAAACAATCTAATTTAGAAGATACTTTTTACATGAACACAGAAAGCACTGGAACTAGTAACACACAACCAACTGTAGAAGATCCCGTAAAACCAATGCATTGTGTAGTAGGAGGAAGAAGACCATTAACTAGTTCAGGACGCAGTAAAGCAGACCCAAATAAAAGTTATAGATTTCATGGAAAGCGTAGACAACCAGATATGAGTATGCAATTACAACCAATCAATAATCAAGGAACCCTTTTAGATTTATACAGATTCGACCCTCAGATATGGCAAGAAGTGATAGAAAATTGGAAAAAAGATGCAGTGAAGGCATGGATGAGTAATCCCTTTGAATCAATGGTTATGTGGGAATATATGGAGACACTTTTAGGAGATTCAGCTTATAATATTTGTTTAACTTTTAAAGGAAAGTATGAGGAGACAATCAAACAGCTTAAAGAATTAGGAGATAACCCACGGAATTTTACTAGTTTTATAAAAGAAATACTTATAGGATATGACCCTTCTAGAAGAAATGATTCCGCTCAAAACATAGCATTAACTGAGTTAGATCAAATAACGTTAGGAAGTTGGAAATACATTGTACCCTTTAGTAAAGAATACTTAGCCATAGCAGCTAGAACTGGAAAAAGTTTTGATGAAGAAATAGGAAATAAATATTTTAGAAAACTACCCCGAGAACTAGGAATAAATGGTCAGTTTATTATGCAAGGTTACCAGCTAAAATAGCCTCAGGAGAAGTAAAAATAAGAGGAACTTTAGGAATAGGACCTAGAATAGTTTACACGTTTTTCAAGCTCAGAGAAAAATGCATAGAGGTTAAAATACAGAAAGATTTGAAAAAACAAAATTATGATTTTTGTAGCAATATAATATATACTCCTCAGCAATATGAAGATAAATATAATAGGAAAAAATACAAAAAATATGGAAAATATAGAAAAGAAAAATATTGGAAGAAAAAATATAGAAAACCATGGAAAAAACAGAAATTCATTAGAAAAGGTAGAACTTTTAATAGAATAAATTATAAGTAACTATCCAAAGAAGAAAGAGATAAAAGAAAAACAAAGATATGTTAGAAAACCCAACAGTAAAAAATGCAATTGTTTTATATGTGGAGAACCTGATCATTTTGCAAAAAACTGCCCAAAAAGACAAAGCCCTAACACTAATAAACAAATAGAAAGACTACATATTATAGAAGACTTAGAAGAAGATATAGCTGGCATAAATAGCGATGATTCAGAAGTCTATAGCATAGTCAACGATTATGAATATCAAATAGAAACCATAAGTTCATAAAGTGATTCAAAAAGTGATACAAATGTAGATAATCTTTTAGGAGAACTCAACCAAGAAATAGGAATGACTCCTTCTCATGATACTTTTTTATGATGGAATGTAATGCCGATACTGAATGCCAGCATAATTTTCAAACAGGACTAGGATTTGATACCACTAGATGCAGTTATTGTAATTGGTTTCCAGCCAGAGATAAGAGAGGATCAGTGTTTATTATGCAGTATAACCTATTGTGTAGTTTGTCTAGAAAAATTAAACATGACACACAAGATAACATTAGGTAATAACAACGAGATACTAGAAGATCATAGTATAGAAAGCAGAGAATTACATCTAACAATTACAGAACTAGAAGTACAAGTAAGAGAACTTAAACTTCAAATACATGAGATCAAAACTAAAACTAGCTTTGACATAGAATGTTTAGAACTAGAAAATAGACAGCTTAAACAACAGCTAGAACATTTTCACAATAAGTACCCTTTAAAAGATAAACTTGTTGAAGAACATATGAATTCTTTAGAATTAGTCAACCTAGTTGATTCTCAACCCTTTAGTCAGTACTCCCAAGCACAGTCAGATAACATATATTTACCATTTAATTACCCTGTTATACCTAAACCAAATTTAGTTGAAATCGCTTATGTCATTAAATTTGTAGGAAAAACCCTTAGTATAGATGCCATGATAGATACAGGAGCCAGTAAATCATATATTGAACAACACACAGTTCCACCCGGATGGAGCACAGCTTTAACAACCCCAACTTTAGTCAGCATAGCTGATGGCACTAAACAGACATATACACATTGCATCAATGGTGCACAGATTAGTTTTCATCATCTAGGTTCACAAGATCAGCATATAGAATGGTTTCCTTTACCTCAAGTTTGGATTGGAAATACTTGACAAAATCATCCTTTCATCATAGGACTTAACTTCATCCTTAGCCTACAGAGAGGCATGTTTATCAGCCAAAACAACATTAGTTTCTTCAAACGCACTATACATACACCTACATCATATGCCCTTAGCACCATAGCCCATTCATCAGAGTTACGTGCGAAGTATGATAGTACCATAGGAGTAGATTCAGTTCCCGCTAGTTTTTTTATTTCCTAGTAGAAATATTTTTCCTAAGTTAGCCCAAAAGTATATACCTGATGAGATAGCAAATACTTCTTTAGAAAATTTAGACATAGAAAATTATGAATTAGAAGATTTAGAAGAATTTGGAGACTATTGGAACCTAGAAGATTTTCAAGCAACAATTTAACTTAGAATTAATTTTTTCAAAAATAGGGAAATTAAAGAAAAAACCAGTATACAGAAGAACAATAAATAATTTAGATGAAATAATAAGATTAGCTGAAACAACCGAGATTTTAGGAGAATAGCCTATGAAATATTGGGAAAGAAATAAAGTTTTAGCTAGTTTAGATATAAAAAATAAACATTATAGGATTACATCTGCACAAATAGATCATACGCCAGCAGATATAGAAGAATTTAGAACACAGATTAAGGAATTACTAGATTTAGGAGTAATTAGACCTAGTAATAGCCCGCATATTAGCGCCGCATTTATGGTTAGAAATCATGCAGAGATAAAAAGAGGAAAAGCCAGAATGGTTATAAATTATAAAAGATTAAATGATAATACAGAAGATGATAAATATAATATACCAGATAAAGATCAGCTCATAAACAAAATACAGACAGCAAAAATATTTAGTAAATCTGACTGCAAGTCGGAATTTTGGCAGATACAAATGGAAAAGGAAAGCATACCTTGGACAGCCTTTTGTTGCCCACAAGGACATTACGAATGGCTAGTTATGCCTTTTGGACTAAAAAATGCACCTTCTATATTTCAACGTAAGATGGATAGCATATTTAATAAATATAATTTTATACTGGTATACATAGATGACATATTAGTATTCAGTCCAGATAAAAATAGTCATATAGATCATTTATATATAGCATTAGAAGAATTCATAAATAATGAAATAATAATTAGCAAGAAAAAGATGGCATTAAATAAACCTCGTATAGAATTTTTAGGAATGGAGTTAGGAGATGGAAAAGTTAGGTTACAACCTCACATAGTTAAGAAAATTTTAGATTATCCAGACAAATTGGAAGATATAAAACAACAATCATTTCTAGGAATTTTAAATTATGCATGAATGTACATTCCTAACCTTAGTAAAATAATAGAACCCCTATATAGTAAGACCACACCCACAGGACAAAAATATTTCAATCAACAAGATATAGCTCTAGTTAGAAAAATTAAAGACATTTGTAGAAATTTACCAGACCTACAATTTCCCTTAGAATCAGAATATATAATTGTAGAAACAGACGCAAGTCAATCAAGATGGGGAACAATATTATTAGCTAAACCTAGTAAGTATGATAGTAAAAATAAAGAACGCATTTGTAGATATAGTTTTGGAAAATTTAAAGAAAAAGACACAACCATGACTAGCCTAGATTTTGAAATATTAGGAGTAGTATATGTAATAAACAAATTTAGATTATTTTTGCACAAACCTTTTACAATTAGGACAGTCTGTGAAGCCATAGTTAGATTTCATAATAAACGCAACGAGCGAAAATTAAGTACTAGAAGATGGGCAAAATTTTTAGACTGTATAGTAGGACAAGGATATAAAGTAGAGTTTGAACATATTAAAGGGAGTGATAATAGGTTAACAGATTGGTTAAGTAGGAAAGTTTATTGAGAAAAAGAAAATAACCAGTTTAATTTTTGTGCAGATAATGGAGAACAGCAAAACCATGAACTTTGGGGGATTTTCTCTTCCCATTCATGAAGGCAGAAACAAGTTCAGACCTTTAACATGAATTGAGTTAGACCCAGTTCAACAATGTCTCCTAGATAACCTTTGGAACTGTCATAACCACCCAGCTAAACGACTGTCAGCCCTAAACTCTCTTAATATATATTTTTCTAAAATCCAAAATAAACCTTTGTCTAAAAGTTTTTCTTTCTATGTAGTAGCTAAAGGAACCAAGCCTGGTATTTACCATGACTTGACAGAAGTTGAACCCTTAGTTAAAAATTTTTCCACACCTCAGTATAAAGGATTTTATGATTTTGAGTCAGCCAGTACCTATGCCAGAAGACAAATAGGAACCGGTTACTTTATCAACCAGATATCTAAAGATTACTTGGACACATTAAGCATGATGCGGTCAACCATTCTTGCTACTAGTGGAGTTCCAGTTAGCCAGATAATTGGAAGCAGTAGTATTGGAAGCAGTAGTCTTAACCCTCAGATAGATTCTCAAAATCTTCTCCAAATGTGCAGGCATTATGAAGGCCTTATCAGGAATTTCAAGAAAATTATAGATAAAGGCAAAAGGGTCAGTGAAGAGCTAGACCAGCTCTGAGACGAAGAAAAACAACTGAGAGCAACCATTCGAACCCTAACCAACCAGCTTAAAAAATTAGCTCCAGAAAAAGCACCCGCTCCATTTCTTGAACAAGAAACCAGACAACTCACCAGTGAGGAATTTGAACAATTGAGTGCCAGAATGTATTTCTTCAGGCATTCTATCATTCGATCTTTTTGCGAGAAAAGCCAAGAAATAGAGGACCTCAAACCCCATATATACACCTTAGCTGAAGAAAGCAGAAATAGTGAGCTAGTCACCATACAGCAGTTTCTTCAGGACCTCTCCATAGCAAGAGTTGAATGCCTTGGCATAGCTTACCAATGGACCTATCTCTATGAAGATGAAGAGCAGCACTGCTTAGAAGAAGAAAAATGCAATAAGAGGTCACAAAATTTTGGTCGATGCCAGTGTAATCTAGATTTCAGCATCTGCCTTTGTCAGATAAATCTAGCAATATTCGAGCCATTGGAGATAGAAATTAGGGGCAAAACGTGTTATCTAACAGCCTCACAATTGTTAGATTACGGCTTTGTCTCCAGAATAATATTCTCAGATCCAGATCAGACAGATAGCTTTGGAAATAAACTTGCTTATGTAGTACTTTGCGTAATGGAGGACCATCATTCGTATGTAGAAGCATTAATAGATAGCAGACTACCAGAGTGGAAAGGAATATTGTCACGACCCAAACCCGCCCCTATGTGTTTAGCATTGCAACCGGCCAGTAATCCATGATTACCGAAGGCCTGCTTAACAGTAATGACAGCAATACAGAGTAAAAGGATTGGTGGAAGCCAAAACAGTAAATAAAATATGTCCAATGAGCTGTGACAGTCAGAATGTAAAAAGACCTTTATAAATAAGCCACATTGATAACCAAAACATATGTACAAACATCCAGGTTAGGGACCAAATCCCTAACTACAACTGTACAGGTGAGTCTAAAACATTTACTACAGATCAGAAACTAAAGGGTGAAACTGAGACACCCTAAAATAGCCTTAGGTTGAACAAGAACGGAACCTTGAGGTGAGGCACGATGGTTGGCTTGACAAAACAGGAGCTTAACTTGACGCTCCTAGCATCGGTTTGGTGCCTGGACACCTACATATAAATATAAACAGTGAGCTAAAGCCCAATGAATAACATGTGCGTAAAGGGGTTAAGAATGAATGTCCTTTCATTAGTTAATCTAGTCACTTGCATCAGTAAATTAGTTATTCAATCAGTGGCTCATATTCATGCCAAATCAGTCATTTAGAATTCATAACAGTTATACGTGGTACGTCCAATAGCAAAACAGTACAGTGGGTCTTAACAGACCGAACAGTCAGTTGATGGGCATCAAACAGTGAACAGTAATGGTCCCAACATTGGAATCGACAGAGATCTCTGTAACAGTAGCAATAACAATAACAGTAGGTTGCTATGGATGCCACGAGTACAGTTTACAAATAGGACAAACATTCATTCATTGAACAATAACATTTCAGTAAGCAGTACAGTTGATCATTCAGAAAATAATCATAATTGAACATATCTTTACAACATTGTTACTCACAGAGCACTGGGCTATAGACAAGCAAACGAGCGTCCTCGGATGCCAACCTTACAGTTGTAGAACGAACGCACACTCGGGATTAATAACTTAGCCCCTAATTATACATGGTGTGGTTCTATAACATTATCCTCATTAAGATGCCTTAAACTTGGCCTAGGAATGCCTACGATGGAATGAGGATGCAAAAATGTACTTTAAAACACTTTTCAAAATTTGTTGAAAACAGGGGTCTCGCTCGAGCATGGCTTTCTACGCTCGAGTGAGCTTTCCAAAACAGAGGGGTCGCTCGAGCGTGGACTTCTTCGCTCGAGCGGTTTGTAAAAATGCAAAAGTACTGGATGTTGAAAATCCCCGCTCGATGCTCGCTCGAGCGTGAGACGCAGCTCTTCGCTCGAGCGTAGGTCTCGTCACTCGAGCGTGCGTCTACGTGCACCAAATATCTAAGAGCTTGCAATCTACGCTTGAGCCAGCATTCCGTCGCTCAAGCGGAGCTCTGAACAAAATGATGGTCGCTCGAGCATGGAATCCTTCGCTTGAGCGTGGAAGCCAAATCTGGAATTTTCAGATTTGCCTTCAAAGCTCAAACCAAGCATTCAACACATCAAAACTCAACCTTTTGGGCCCATTTCCTGGAAAACACTTGCAAACTCATACTACAACATGTTTTGAAGATCAATTTTGTAAAATCAAGCCCAAAGGTGAGACAATTGAACACAATTTCAATTAAAACTTCAAGAACATGATGTAAATATATCATGCATGTGTTCATTTGAATTCAAAGCTTCTAACATATGATCAAATGAGTCAATCCCTACAAAAACATGATGAATTCATGGACCACAACTAAAATGTGGACATGCATGTAAGAATTTTCATGAAAACAACCTCAAAATGCAAGAACATGTACATGCATGCATGAATTAGCTCACAATTCAACTCTTGCAAATTAATTCTTGACTTTAAACTCCAAATCTCCATGAACCATGCAAGAAACAACTTAATTTCATAATGAAGAAGGTGAATTCCTACCTTAGCTCTTGAATTCTAGATGTGGAAGCTCAATTTTGCCAATTCTTTTTCAATTCTTCTAAGTTCAAGCAAAAACCTTCTTGAAGAACTCAATTCTCTCACTCTCCTTTTCTCACTTGGTTTGGCCTAGTGGATGAGCAAAAGGATGCATCAAATATGAATAAGACATAATAAGGGTGGGTTTTTGAGTCAATCCACTCAATGGCAAAAAGGTAATAAACCTTGGTTCAATTAATTTAACAATAATACTAATATAACCATTCCAAATTGAATTCTAATTAAACCTACCATAAAATCACATAAATCCCAATTAGCATAAAATACTAATTAATTTCTGATTCGGTCGCCGATAAGACCTTTAATTCGCAGTTCGAAATTAAAATATGAACAGATCATATAATGACAAATAGATAGATATGGAACTAATGCAACACACTTATGCAATCAGGTCAGAATTTCAGCTTAATCAGTTACTTATCATGCTTAATCACAGATTAGCACTAATTAGAGGTGAGGGTTGTCACAAATATGGTGCAATCCAGCTAAACATAAAATGTACCTCAGAGGAACCTCGACATTTCTAGGATACCCAAGACTTCTCAATCGAAGACCTTGGCCATGCAGAAAATTTTCATTCAAAGATCAGCTCAATAAATGGAGAAAATTTGCTAATAATCCTCTATTAGCATATAATGGAAATTATGGACGTTTAGTTTGCGAAGATAAAAATCAAAAGATATATTGTAACATAGCTATCCCAGGATATCCCTTCAGCAAACAAACATTCGTCGATGAAAGTCAATATCCCAACTATTAGCATAGCGTCTCTCATGAGTCACCAGTAATGGGAGAAGATGACCAAGATAGTCAATGGAACGATGAACCAGCCATGGGGGATGATGATGCATTTTACGACCAACTCTCAGCGGCAGATCTGGACGATCTCTCAGACAGAATGTATGGGTAAAAGGAAAAAAAAAAGGGTGCATTGTGGCCATTATAGATTTTATTTTAATGATTTTATTTGTTTATTTGGTAAGTTTCATAGGTAAGTTATTCATGAAAAAATTAAATTAATTTAATAAATATATTTATATTTATATAAGTATATGACAAATAAATATAATCAAATGGAACTGAAGTTTCTCCAATTTTTATATAGACTAGATGGGTCTAGTCTAGCAATATTGGCTATGCCTATTTTGATAATTGAATCTGTTTATTGTTTAGATTTTCATGTGTTGTGTCCATTCATAAAATAATAAAAAAAAAAATCAAATTGATTCGATAATTTTTAGCTACACGATTTATCATATTTGATTTAAAAATAAATAAATGGTAAATTACACTGATACTCCCTGATGTTTATATTTATTACAGTTCTCTCCTCGCTTTTTGGAAATTACATTTTCCCTCTGAGATTTAAAGTTTCATTACAGATTCTCCTCCTCAGGAATTTAATTTTTTTAAATACTAATTTTGCCCTCATTGGATAAACTACATTGACACCCCTCACATTTTAGAAATTACAATCCCCTCCCTCAGGTCTAAAGAAGCATTACCAATTGCTCCCTCGGTTAGTATTAGTTGGAAAAAAATTCATTGAAAAAAAAATTAATTGAAAAAAAAATTATTTGAAAAAAAAAATTAATTGAAAAAAAAAATTGTTAGTAAAATTTTTAAATTTTTGTTTAAAAACCAACATAAGCTCATTTTTTGAATATACGTTTTTTCCTCAAATTTACAAACTGAGACAACCATTTACAAACCAAAAAAAATTATCAAATAAGTTTTTATGGCAGTTTTTAAAATTTTTGAAAATATAAATTGAAAACTGAAAAGGAAATGGTTACCAAACAAGCTTCAAATGGTAAAAATATCGTAAAATTAACAAATAATTAAATAATTTACCAACGTAAAAAATGATTTATCAAACGATTCTTAGGCTATGGATGGTTTGATTTTTTAAATTTTTTTTAAAAAAATTAAAAATTAATTTGGTTAAGAAATAAAAAATAAAAAATAATTATCATTTTTATATAATTTTTATCTTTCGAGTGGTTAGAAATAATGTTTTACAAATTAAATTAAAACAGCATACGTATGTATATAACCTGCCCAAAAGTTAAAATGATAATTATTTTTTACCCTTAAATGATAATTATTTTTTATTTTTTATTTCTTCACTAAATTAATTTTTAATTTTAAAAAAATTCTAAAAATCAAACCATACATAACCTAAGAATCTTAATAAGTCATTTCTTACTTTGGTAACTTATTTAATTATTTGTTAATTTTATGACAGTTTTACCATCTAAGGCCTGCTTGGTAACCATTTCGTTTTCAGTTTTCAATTTATATTTATAAAAATTTTAAAAACTGTCATAAAAACTTGTTTGATAATTCTTTTGGTTTATAAATAGTTGTCTCAGTTTGTAAATTTGAGAAAAAAATGTAAATTCAAAAAATGAGTTTACGTTTGTTTTTAAACAAAAATTCTTTTCAATTATTTTTTTTTTCAAATAATTTTTTTTCCAATTAATTTTTTTTTTCAATGAATTTTTTTTTCCAACTAATACTAACCAAGGGAACAATTGGTAATGCTACTTTAAACCTTTTGGAGGGGATTGTAATTTCTCAAATGTGAGGGGTGTCAATGTGATTTACCCAATAAGGGCAAAATTGGTGCTTAAAAAAACTAAATTGCTGAGGGAAAAATCTGTAATGAAACTTTAAACCTCATGAGGAGATATAATTTCCAAAAGGTGAGGGGGGAACTGTAATAAATATAACCCTCAGGGGATGTCAGCGTAATTTACCCATAAATAAATAACAAATATATTGGAGAGATTTATTAGAAAATCATTTTTCAAGTGTTTGTATTCCAATTAATTCATAATATATTCTTGTATTCCAATAAGTCCTATTATTTGAATATTTCATCTATTAAATCCTAATTCTCATATTTAAGGTATTTTATGGACATTTTTACCCTTACAAATTTTTTTTGAACGGTTAGCAATTTGGTGATGTGAACATTCATATTTTACAATGTGAATATTCACATTGACGTGCAAATGTTCACATTAACAGTGTGAACATTCACATCACGAACCAATATATTTTCTAAATTTTTGAAATGCAATAAATGATTAAAAATAAATAAATTAAACTCAATATACACTACAGGAAAAAGCACATTCGGCGACTAAATTTCCTAACCAAAAAAATTTGGTCACTGAAAGTATAGCTTTCAGCAACCAAAACAACATTAGTAGCCAAAAGTAAAGCTTTTCGGCGACTAAACAATTTTTGTAGCCAAAAGTCTACAATTGTTGACTAAAACTAAGTTTGGTCGCTGATTATATGGGTTTTACTGACAAAAAAAATTTTAGTTGCCAAAAGTAAAGCTTTTTGGTGACTAAAAAAATTTTAGTAGCCGAAAGTCTACAATTGACGACTAAAAAATAAGTTTAGTTGCCAAAAGTGGTCATTTTTAGCGCGAGAGAACTAAAATCCTAAGGTGGGAATTAAATTTTTTGGCGACCAAAATTTTGGTAGCTGAAAGTGCATCTTCGGCAACTAAATCCGATTTGGTTGGCAAAAGTTAAGTTTTTTAGTAACTAAAAAACAATTAGTAGCCAAAAGTATAGAATTGGCGACTAAAAAATATTTTTAGTCGCCAAAAGTGGTCTTTTTTTATTTTGCTAGTAAATAGTTTATTTTACATAAATTATGTTCAATAAAATAATTATGTTTATACATATACTTTTATATTAATATGGATGTATGTACTATATAAATAATATATGTTACATGTATAATCATGTGGTGCTATAGAGGTGTAGTGGGAAGAGTGTGGTGCATAAGGTTTATGGTGTGGGAGGTTGGCGGTTCGAGTCTCCGCAAGAGCGAATCAAATTGTTCTACAACGAATTATCGTCACGAATGTCACTTGATAGAGTCACGAATAGTGCCTACCATGACATTAAAGTGTCACTGAAAGGTTTTAGTCTTGATGGTGTAATGACACTTGTAAGTGTCACTAACTCTTTTTTTAATAGCGTTTGATAGTGCCACAAAAAATATCTACCATGACATCAAAATGTCATTGAAAGTTTTTAGCCATGATGGTGTAGTGGCACTTGTAAGTATCTATCGTGGCACTAATATCTACCATGGCACGGATACAAATGACACTTGTTCAAAATGCCACAAGACTAAAAAATGTCATTAAACCAATAGTTTTGTGGCACTTTCAAATATCACTAAATTAAGAAAATGTTGTAGTGCATTCACACTGTAAATGTGAATATTATTAGGGGTATTTTGGTAAATATGTCACCTATAAGACTTATTGGAATATAAGAAAATAATGTGGATTAAATGAAATATAAGTAAGTAAAAAGAGATTTATGAAAATGTGTCCTAATATATTGTTAATAGCATACCGTCAAAAACAATTATGATAAACATGCAAATAATATTATTAGATAAATATAATTTTTGTAATAAATGATCTACATACTTAAATTAAAAATGAATGAATTTGATGATTGTAAAGAGCTCTGCCATGAGCTTATGATGCTCAACTTCATTGTCGAAACAAATCTTCAACCCAATAAAATAAGAGATAATTGTTAAAAAGTTTAAGTTAAGGAGGCTATAAGGTATTAGATTTAGTAGATATTTTTTATCGGTGAGAGATTTACGTTTTATGAAATAATTTGGTGAGAAATCCTTTTATTTGTTTTGAATGACATTTTTATTTTTAATTTTATCCCTTAATTTATCTGTTTATTTTTTTCATCATTTTTTCAAATTTATATTTATCTGTTCAAATTTTTTGGCAATCTGTTCAAATTTTTTACTATCTATTCAAGTTTTTGACTATTTATTCCATTTTTTCCTTTATTTGTTCAATTTATTCCCATGCATATAAAGATCAATAGATAGAAAGAGAGAGCAGTCATACAATTTTATCTGTTCAAATTCTCAACAATGGTTATCTGTTTAATATTTTAAAAAAATAAATCGTTTTGTGCTCAGAGTGCTGTGCCATTCTCCACGTTTGTGCAAAACAAGATTCTTTTTTTCATAAAACTGCAGGGTCCACCCCCGATAAGTGTGAACGGTGAAACCAGGACCTATCTGAAGCTATGATGGTTCCAAACTACAAAGCAAAGACAAAAGAGCGAAAATCGAAGTATCTGAGTTTGTGTCAACTTCAGAAAATTCCGTGATTGTATTCCGGATGTACCTCTTCAGGGCCTTGTCAATGCTCCGAAATATGAGTGTACCTCTACCTCAGGCGCAAGATCAATCCTGCTTCAAGGTTATGCACTCTTCCACTTACATTGTTATGCATCCACTTCACTTGCATTGTAATGCATTATACCTATCAAGTTTCTTCCTCAGTCAAGCACGATATTGTATGCACGGTTCATTCGAAGAAGTTCCGTTTTAAGGTCATTCACTTTTGTGTATTAATCACACACACTCACTTTAGTGTATCAATCACACTTCATTCGCTTAGTGTATCAATCACGCTTCGGTTACGCTCTCATTCATATAGTGTATCAATCACACTTCAATCACACTTCACTCGCTTTGAGTATCTATCACCCACATTCTCATTTAGTGTATCAATCACACTCTCTCTCACTTAGTGTATCAATCACACTTCTTTCATTTTGTGTATCTATCACACACATTCTTGTTTTCTGTATCACACTTCATTGATTTAGTATATCAATCATACTTGTTCACTAAGTGCATCTATCACACTTCGTGTTCACTTTTAGTGTATCAATCACACTCTGTTCACATAGTGCATCTATCACACTTTGTGTTCATTTTCAGTGTATCAATCACACTTCATTGATTTAGTATATCAATCATACTTGTTCACATAGTGCATCTATTACACTTTGTGTTCATTTTCAGTATATCTATCATACTTGCTCACTGAGTGCATCTATCACACTTCGTGTTCACCTTCAGTATATCAATCATACTTTGTTCACACTGTGCATCTATCACACTTTGTGTTCACTTTTAGTGTATCAATCACACTCTGTTCACATAGTGCATCTATCACACTTTGTGTTCATTTTCAGTATATCAATCATACTTTGTTCACACTGTGCATCTATCACACTTTGTGTTCATTTTCAGTATATCAATCATACTTTGTTCACACTGTGCATCTATCACACTTTGTGTTCATTTTCAGTATATCAATCATACTTTGTTCACACTGTGCATCTATCACACTTTGTGTTCTCTTTTAGTGTATCAATCACACTCTGTTCACATAGTGCATCTATCACACTTTGTGTTCCCTTTTGGTATATCTATCATACTTGTTCACATAGTGCATCTATCACACTTTGTGTTCACTTTTAGTGTATCAATCACACTCTGTTCACATAGTGCATCTATCACACTTTGTGTTCCCTTTTAGTATATCTATCATACTTGTTCACCTAGTGCATCTATCACACTTCGTGTTCACCTTTAGTATATCAATCATACTTTGTTCACTTAGTGCATCTATCACACTTTGTGTTCACGCTTTGTGTATCTATCACACTATGCTCGCCACACTCGCTTAGTGTATCTATCACACGCTCACACTTTGCTTCATATAGTGTATCAATCACACTTCATTCGCTTAGTGTATCAATTACACTCTAATTTCAATCACACCCGTTCGCTTTGCGTATCAACCACACACTCTCGCATTGTGTATCTATCACGCTATGCTCACTTTGTGTATCCATCGCATGTTCACTTTGAGTATCCATCACACTCTTTTCACTATGTGTATCTATCACACATGCTTGTCCACTTAGTGTATCTATCACACTTTGTTCACTTTTTGTGTATCTATCGCACATGTTCATGAGAATTGCATAATTCTCTTACATCCTTTCTGCATGAGATGTAGTTTGGTTCATGTCTACTTGCTGGCATAGTATTCGCTTAAAATGTTGCATTTATTTTGCATAATTGCTTCATCACAGCTACATTCGCGCTATTTTGCGCATCGCACTGTTTTGTGAAGTTTACATTCGCGCTATTTTGCGCACCTCACTTGTACTTGTTAAGTACATTGCATTGTTTTGAGTGCAAACTGGCTTCGCGTGGCGTGTAAGTCCAATTATCAGAGTCTTCCTGCATATCATTTGCATCCTGCCCCTGAACTACGCTGGTTTGATTCCTTGCAAAGGGATACGTAGGCAGCCTGTGGGCACAACCATTTATTTATCGGTATTTTGTTTGTTTGTCCAAGTCTTCGGCCATGTCAAAAATGGGTCGTCTCTGGGCTTTGACATTCACTCCCGTCATTGTTATGACTTTCGAGTTCTGTCAAAGAGGGGCAACTGTAGACACCCCATTTTTGACCGTCCTCAAGACTTGGACGTCACTGTTTGAACACACGGTGATTATCCATGATCGTGTTCGTTCAGAGTTCCCGGAGGTCTCGGCTCGCGCGCCCTGCCTCAGGATCTCTGAACTTGACCGTTTAGTGTCTGGTTTTGCACCGAACACTTGTGTTTTGCCTTGAAAGGGCAGGGAATGCCTTATGAGGCATCCCCACACACCACCGGCAGTGGCTGGAGGCCACCGGATGGTCTTTCTCTTCCATCGGCACTTTTGTTTGCCGGTCGGCACACTTTATTGCCGGTCGGCATAATATGTTGCCGGTCGACACTGTTTTTTGCCGAAATAGCATTTTTGGGCAGCCGACCACTGTTCATCCACTTTATGGAGATATTTTGTGCCAGCTGTGATAGCTGGCACCAACTCTTCCCCCCTCCATACACGTGTATGGAGGGATTTCCCTCTAGCCAAGCTTGTTGTATAAGCTTTGCAAGAGGGAGTCCTATAAGAGAGGGGCTTTCCTCTTGGTTCTAGGTTAGAAAGTTAGAAGCAAAAACCAGCCTTTAGAGATATAGATACATATTATCTCTATACCTCTCTCTCTCTCCCTTCTTGTGTGTGTTTCTTAGCTCAAAAGGTGGTTTTTACCTTACTTTTGCACCATTACACACACCATTACACCTTATTTCGAGATTGAGGGACTTGGGGGGTTGTTTCTTGAGTTTTTGGACTGGTTTTGATCAAAAGAGGAGGGCTAGACCATTTGTTCTTCAAGGGTTCTTCAAGGGTGAGCATCTTGCTTTTTATTCCCCAAACTTGCAATAGTTTTCTACCTATCTTGCTTGCTGTTTTAGCTCTTATGTATAACATGAAAAAGGCTCATATTTTCCTGCTCTAGCACTTTCATTAAGGTCACTTTGTGGTTTGAGTGCAAACTCACCCTTATAGGCCTTGTTTGATCCATTTTGTTGCTCCTTTCATAAGGTTTTGTTCACTTCAGTGTTTTGGTCTTTTGACCACTGAAAATCAGTGTATTTAATGTCAAAAAAGGATGGTTTGAAGTCTTGCATAGGGGAGGGACACCCATCTCCCTTCATGGTTTGTTTCCTTGCTTATTGAGCTCAAAAGGGTAGCATGTGTGCTTGATGATCCTTGGCCTCATTTCAGAATTTTTTTAGGTATTTTAGGTCATATGCAACCTCTGTTTTTGGCCGGATTTATGCCTCCTTGCATGCTTGTAATACTTGCTTTGTATTGCTCTACTTTGCTTAGAAGTACATATCATGATTAGGCCATGATTCTTGTGTATGTTGGCTTGGTCCCATGAAGCTTTAGTATTGTTTTCCCATGCTTAAAGTTTGGTGGTTATCCATTTGATCATGCTTGACATGCTTGTTAGGGTTGCCTTGTATTTTGGCTTGAAAGCTTTGAGCATATTGACTTCTAGCATGTATGTTTGTGATTACCCTCATGATTTAACATCATCTAAGGACCACATTTTAGTCCAAGAATCATGCTTGTATGTGTGCATGCATGGCCTCTTTCATGCCTTGAGGGTGTGTCCTCTTATGCCTAGGAATGAGCCTTAGTGCATATGCTTCATGGGAGATACTTTAGCTGCCATATTAGGAGTTTTTGGGGTCCTATTTTGCATGCAAAAATTCTTTTTTACTTGCTTTGATCATGCCATGAGAGGTCATGTTGGTGGGGGAAAGTTGTCCCCTTTTGTGCCTTAACTTTGGGACCATAAGTTTGCTTGTTCACATGAGTTGATTGTCTATCATTTTGAGCATTTTTGGTGCTGTTTAGAGGAGAATAAAGGTCTGCACCTTTATCACTTTTAGGCCCTCTTGCATGCTTGCTTCATGTTTGTTGCATGGTTATTCCATTAAGCCTTGTAGCATATCAATCCCATGGTCAAATTGGTCCATGTTTGCATCATGTTTGTACCTTGTATGCTTGGCATCATACATTTTGTCATGTTGGTTGCATAATGCTTGTTGTGCTTTACATCTTGGTGGCATAGTGCATTTGAGCCTTATGAGCATAACATGCATTGCATTTACTCGGTTTGGGGTGTCAAACCAAGTGTGGGAATCAAGGACCATTCATACTTCAAGTGATGTAATGTGCCTCGATTCCCGGTTATCGGGACCTTTGACTCCAACTTGATAAGGCCTCAGTTTTAATTTTGTTTGTTGCATACATCCTTACATTAAGTGGCAAATTTGATCCCTTGAGCCATCATGCACCATTGATGGCTCAAAGATCGAAGGTCATGCTTCTTTGAGTTCAAAATATGATAAGAAGTATGACCATGCTTACATGTGTCCAAGAACTCCATGCCATGCACTGTCTGTTCTCTGTTTGCTGTCAAATTGTCTTCTGCAGGAAGTTTCTGCCGACCGGCAGAATTTAGTGCCAACCGGCACTATCTGGAGTGCCGGTGAATCCAATAAAATGCCGATGGGAACTGTGAAGTGCCGGTGGTAATTCTGTCCGGCCGGTGGTGCTCTGCAGGACGCAAGGAACTTGCTCCAGTACTTTGGCAATTTTCAGAAAGACGAGGCAGTATAAACAGAGGCGGCAGGGGTACGGTACGGGTTTTTCGGGCGAGCCAAGTTCCGAGCATGCATCATCTGCGCACCCCGAGGCAGAAGCTGTGGCCACCCTCTTCTTTCTTTTGCTTCCTTTCTTTTCATTAATTAGGAAATTTTGTAATAATTTTATTTTTTTATTATTTTGGGATTGTAATATTTATTTGGTCCCTCCGAGCGAGGGCAAACATGTAATAAGTGTGGGTGAGTGTGTGTATGTCTTCCAATCCCCATTTCTTTCTTCCCTTTTATTTACCTGCTTATGATGGTAGATTAGGGCATTTTTGAAATTAGCATACCTTATGATATGCATGCGTGCATTCCTGCATTTGTTGACATGCACCGGGCTCGGTACATCATACTAACCGCATTCGTATTTTCAAATTTCAAAATTGAATACATGAATCAGTTGGTTGCATATCGTATGCCATATTTAGGTTAACCGAGCCTAACTAAAATTGCATCTTGTATGTGTTGCATTAGGCAAAATAACATGAACTAGGACATGCACATTTGCTAACTAGTTTATTGTTTTGGCACGGAGTACAATGTAAGTGGTTATGCTTTAGCATCCAACATGTGTGTGAATGTTGCCATAATAAGTATGCTTGACATGCGGCTAAGTGTTTACATGAGATAAATTGCTTGAATGCCTGTGGGTGGAGGTCAAATTGCTTAAATTGGGATAATGCGTTAAAACTATATTTGTTTTAAGCCCACTAGATAGTGGCAAAACCGTCTTTTCCAAAAAACCACTTGAGGGTTGCAAAATCTGTATTTTAGCCTACTTGCGAGTAGCAAACCATTTTCAAAATAAATGTGAAATGTTTTTATTCCAATTTGGGCGATTTGGTCTATACTTGTTTGCTGCGCGCATAACATAGTAATTCTAGGCTAACAATCGGTTTAAGAACACGTAAAGTTTTCAGAAACGGATATCACGGTTAGTAGAGGCCGGTCTTCGGACCGGGCGAAAGGGGGTGCTCATAGCTGACCTTCCCCGATCGTACCCAAGCTCCCGAGCCGAGACAACTCCGGTGATGACGGATATGTGGCCTTCGGCATCGAGTCAGGGTTTTCTAAATTCTCCCATAAAAAATATTTAGGTGGCGACTCTGTATCTGGCAAAGCAGTCCATGTTTGGCACTACTTTTTTCAAAAATCTGTTTCTCAAAACGATTTGCCAGATTTGGACTCTTTGGTTCAGATTAAGAACCGTGACACAAATCGAGTCCGAACTGTGGTAACCCCAAATGAACGGAACGGGACTTAACCCTCCCGGGGCATTCGGGGGACGTCCACACTATCGCTGAGGTACAACTTCAGGAAAATACACTTTTGGCAACTAAAAATGGCAGCTAAAAAAAATTTAGTCTCCAAATGTACACATTAGCTACTAAAAAAAATTTGGTCGCCAAAAGTATAAACTTTAGCTACTAAAAAATATTTGGTTGGCAAAGGTGCAATCTTTAACTACAAAAAATAATATAGTTGCTATTTATTGTACTTTTGGCGACTAATTATGTTTTAGTAATTAAAAATAGGATTTTGGGTGACAAAAAAAATAATTTGGTCCCTAATTGTTCAATCTTTAGCAATTAAAAATTAATTTTATTGGTATTTATTTTACTTTTGGCGACTAATTATGTTTAGTCGTTGAAAATTGGGTTTTGGGCAACTAAAAATTAATTTGGTCCCTAAATGGACAATCTTTAGCTACTGAAAACAATTTAGTCGGTATTTATTTCACTTTTAGCCACTAAAATTTTAGTAGCCAATTATAACTTAAAAGTTTTGGAGGGAAGAGTTCAATTTTTGGAGGGATTGATAAATTAACTAGCGACAAAAATGTATGGGAGTCGGGAAACAATGCCTTATTGGCGACGAAAGATTACTTCGTCGGGAAAAAATAATTAAACTAGGGTTTAAAAATCGTGTCAGTTTTAGGATACTCGTAAAAACTAACTCTCTTACGCCTCTGTCTCTCTCATTCTGTTACTCTCTCTCTCTCTCTCACTCCTCTAACTCTACCCTCTTTCTTATATTCAATCTCTGTCTGTTTGTCTCCATTGCTGTCGGGTAAGAAGCATTGTCGTCGGCACACAGGAGCACCACCGTCTCAACACTGTCAATCCATTGCCCCAAGTATGTCTCTTCATTTCTCTCTCTCTTTCTGTCTCTGTCTATCTCTGTTTCTCTGTCTCCCGTTGATTGGGCATTCTTCAGGGTACAGAAACTCAATCTTCTCTCTCATCCCCCTTCTCTAGCCCCTATCATTTCTTTATGTCATAAATCTTGGTGCCGGTGGAAAATGTTGAACCTTGTTGATTGTTATAACCTATTTTTGTTAGTGTATATTATATATATATATACTTTGGGGATGTGAAATGTCAGAGATTTAGATTAATCAAAAATTTATTAGGGATGTGTTTTTGATTGTTGTAACCAATTTATTTATTAGGGATGTGAAATGTTATATATATATATATATATATTTATTGGGGATGTGTTTTTGATTGTTATAACATGTTTATATATTGGGGATGTGATTCAAAAATGATGAATGATTTGCATTTTGGTAATTGTCACTCTCTACTCAATGATTTCATGTGCTTTCTCACTTCAACTTTACTTGCCTATACTTGTGGATTTACCTACAGTAATTGCGTGGACGCGCCGGGGAGGGGGGGGAAATTAATTTATATATCCATGTTTCAAGATGCTGATGTATCTGTTTTATTTATTACTTCTGCAATTTTTATTGATATTGGATTGGA
The DNA here is from genome assembly GCF_055761805.1 of Camellia sinensis. Taxonomy (NCBI): domain Eukaryota; kingdom Viridiplantae; phylum Streptophyta; class Magnoliopsida; order Ericales; family Theaceae; genus Camellia; species Camellia sinensis. The sequence continues at coordinate 133,161,675 of NC_138961.1, read as the reverse complement.
TGTGTGGCATTGATTTTATTTCTACAATTGATATCATGTTCTTAGTTTGGGTCCAATATGCACAAAATGGAAGATATTTAGAGAATAAAACCCTGTTTGGTTGTGTTCTTGTTTCTTTGTATTCATTTATCATTTTTGTTTTTCATTTCATAAAAATAAAAAATTATAAAAAGTAAATAAAAAATTGAAAGTTTGAAACTAACCATTGGTTCTCAAATCGATTTTTTTTTTTTTTGTGCGAAAATAGTTTTTTAAAAGTCAAAAATAGATTTAAATCAATAAAATATTTATTTTACCACTTTACAGGATGTGAAATGTTAGAGATTTAGAATTTAATTCAACCACAATAATATTTACCACTCTGTTGTGGCTGTTTGTAATGCCTAATGCACTGCTATTGTTTTCTCTGTTTCATTTGTTGAATTGCTTTCTAGCTTTGCTTGCTGGACTGATCTTTGGTGAATTTTCCTTGTGATGGCAATGTTCTTTTGGGTGTAGCTATGTTTGGTTTTGTATTAGTTCTTACTTCTTACTTCTTGTCTTTTGTTCAGTTACACACCAAACTTGACGTTGTGCTAGCATATGATTGGGTGTTCATATCAATGCCAACATAGTTGGGATGCGTATGTTTTGCTATAATACTCTTTGTACTTACCTTTCTTTTTATTAATGTATTGTTGCTATTATTGCTACTTTTGATTCATTAATAAAGATTTTTTTTTTTTTGCCGATCAAAAAAAAAAAAAAATGCTCAAAAAGATAAACAGAGACGTTTAAAAAAAAAATCACAAGTTGGAACTAAAATGGTACATGCCAAAGTCTTTTTTCCATTTTTGAGTCTCTTTTAGAGTGAGAAAATCTATTCACTAATTAATCGAATTATTGCTTGAATCTTTCCTTCCCTAAATCACACTCAGTGATTTTTTTTAAAAAAATTTTAAAATTTTTACCTCATGGGTGTAAGTTACAAGTAGGAAAGAAACTTAATATAATAAATTAATTGGGCTATAACTCAATTGGTCGCTCATGTACACTCTTTATTAAGAGGTCAAGAGATCAATCATTGTTAAAGACAAGGATTGAGTTTACTTATTTAGTGATTTTTTGACTTTTTACGAAAAGATGTGAAGAAAAGTAAAGAAGTGATGTGACAACTTATAATAAATAAATACACTTATTCAGTGCATTTTCAAGCAATCCCTAATTATCTGTTCCTTATTAATGGCTTTTCTTTAGTCATTTATTTATTTCTCATTATGACCTTCTTGTATTGATATAATGGTCATTGGTTGCCAGTATTTGATAATGGATTTTCTTAAATAAGTGATTGTATAGTTTGATATGATTCTATAGATATTATACATACATACATATATATAACTTAAAACAAAGAGTCTATTATTAAGAGTCTATTATTGTATTAGGTATTGTTTGGTTGTTGGTTAATTACCAACATTGTCTCTTTTGTTTTCCTTGCCTTTCGATGGCCTGGTTTAGTTCTATGTTTGTTTTGCTACAAGCACATTTGTAATTTAATGGAATTTTTCTTTCACATTTGATGCAATGGTAGATAAAATGTGATGAAAGAATAATAATGGTACAATGATAATTTATTTTTACTATCTTATCTTACAATTTGAATGAACTAGTGAAGAACACATAAAAATAAATTATAAAATAGGACAATATATACATATATGAGTCTTTTGGGTAATAAATCTATGATTGATTTTAGTGTTCCTATAAGAACTAATCTTCAAAAGTGCACTTACACACTTCATGCATTAGTGTCCATGAAGTTCACATAATCTTACCCTTGCTTACAATTTTTTTTTTGATTAACCTCAAACTTAGTTTTTACTGAACATATAAATAACAAACAAGTTATTTTCTTCAATAATTTAATATCTTAAATGAGATGTTGGTTAATAATTTACCATGTTATCAAAATAGACAATGTTTTTTGTTCGTACTTGTATAATGTAAAATTGTAATTAATGCTTTAGTCCTAATATAATGATTGGAGTATAACATTGTCATCGTCTTTATCTTTAGGTTGCTTGGACGTCTAAAAGGGTTTGTGGCCAATAAAGCTTATCCTGAAGGTTCTATTGCGTTTCCAAAGAGTGTACAACATTTTGTTCAATATATTTAGATGGAGTTGAAACATTGTTTAACCGCCTATAAAGGAATTATGACATGGGTGACCGTGGCCCAGGATTGGCTATATTCACTCAAAATGTCTGTCCTTTGGTCTAATGACAAGGGCATCTGATATGTCTGTATTTTAATACGAGATGGCTCATTAGTTTGTCTTACACAATAGCACAAAAGTGGAAACATACATAAAGTATGAATCCATCATATGTATTTATATGTTATAGTTGTAAATCGATTAGTATTGATTTTTTGAAATACTTTTGAATCGCATTTTTTTTAACTAGGGAGCACAAGAACTTGTTACAACAAACAATCAATGCATTCGACATCGCAAAGAGACAACACAAAGAATTCCCTAAATGGTTCAAAGAAAGGAAAAAATTACATGTTCACATTGATCGTGCTCTAAATGCAATGACTAGAAAGTATGCCACTCCAGCAACTAATGAGTTAGGGCTTCAGATTAGGAGTTTGTGGCCTCTCAAGGATGTTAAGTCATGGTTGAATATGGATGAGACTACTAAAGCTATCGTCATCCATGTTGTTCTTGTAATTGATAATACTAGTCCACAATCTATATTTGTATTATGTATACTTGTGAGAAGCACTTATATTTAATGACTTTAATTTTAACTTGTTATGCTTGTAGAACCAGTTTGATATTGGAGATGATTTTCACAATGATTCACAAGCTCAGCGGATTGTGAATTAGAAGGCATATGTGTTGTACAAAGATCGGAGGTACACTTTGAAGCAAGAATTAGAACTATTAGAGGAAGAGGGTGTTAATGACCTCTATGCTCATCCGCCCTGAGGGGTGAGTTTAGATGATTGGAAGCATTTGATTGATGTGGCGTGACAAAATGCATCTCACCAAGTAAAATAATAATACATTGTATATAGCCCCATGTCAAATGTGATATGCCTTAATATTTAACAAAAATTTGTTTATGTAATTATTATTTTTAGAAACAGTCAGAAGTTGGTAAGAGTAACAAGAGTTAGTTTCCATACAATCATACCAGTAGATCTCTCTCATTTCTTATCGCAATGGTTGCTATGGTGAGATTGATTTTATTTAAAAGTAAATCCATTATTATTATTATTATTTGTTATGAATAATATGTTGTGATTATTTTTTGGTTCTTATTTCAATCTAAAAGGTAGCTGAAAATGGAGACTTGGATTTTCCTAAGTTTTATGAAGACAACCACACATCCAAGAAGACGAATGACTAGATCCATCCGAAATACGGTGAGCTGCATGTAATTATGTAACAATGAAATAATTGTATTCAATATTATGTAGTACCCAAAAATATATATGTTATTAAGCTTTTTTGTCTTCTTTATTTGCAATAACAGCAAGAGATGGTCAATCTATAAGCGGTTGCCACCGAGTCGGGGATGCTATTGACATAGGAGGAGCTTTCAAGACAAGTGCTTGGAGAGAAAAAAAAGTACTTGCTTGGATTTGGGATCAACCCACAACCCTCTACCATGGCTGTACCATGAGCGCGTGATAAGGACATGGAGACAATGAGAGCTGAGATGGAGGCACTTTGTGAGGACCAACAAAGAGATCATGACGAGTTGATGAAAGAGCGAGAAATATTACAATGAGATGTTGAAAGAGTGAGAGGAGTGTGAGAGATGCTATAATGAGATGTTGAAAGAGCGTGAGTAGGGATAGAAAGCTCAGGATGAGACAAATACAAAGATCGATATGACAACCCTCACCTCTGATTAGTGCTAATCTATGATTAAGCATGATAAGTAATTGATCGGGCTGAAATTCAGAATTGATTGCATAAGTGTGTTACCTTAATTGCATTTCTATCTGTTTGTTGTAGAATGATCTGTTCATGTTTTTAACTTCGAACTGCGAATTGAAGGTCTTATCGGCGACCGAATCGAAAATTGATTAGTGTTTCATGCTAATTAGAATTTATGTGATTTTATGGTAGATTTAATTGAAATGTGATTTGGTATGATTAAATTAGATTAAATAAAGCTAAATTACATTAGTTTAAGTTTATTACAATATTGCCATTGAGTGGCCATTTTCTACAACATTGTTTAGCACCTTTATACATCATTTTATTCAGCCATTTTCTTAGACCCAAACCGTGGGAGAGAGAGAGAGTTAGGAGAAGTTTGGAATTCATCTTGAAATCTTGCTTGAATCTAGAGGAATTGAAGAGAGATTGCATAATTGTGCTTCTATACTTGGAATTCACGACCTAAGGTAGAGATTTCATCCTCTCATTTGTACATTTGAGTTGTTCTTGCATGGTTCATGAGATTATTGGTGGTTAGAGTCAAATTATGGTTTAATGTGTTGAATTGAGAATTAATCCATGCATGCATGTACATATTCTTGAAATTTGAGGTTGTTCTTCATGAATTTCCACATGCATGCCCATTTTCTAGTTGTAGTTCATGAATTCATCATGTTTTTGGAAGGATTGACTCATTTGATCATGTGTTAGAAGCTTTGAATTCAATTGAATACATGCATATTAAATGTGCATCTTGTTCTTGAAGTTTATTTGAAATTGGTGTTCAATTGACTCACCTTTGGGCTTTGATTTTACAAATTGATCTTCAAAACATGTTATATTGTTGCTTTCTAAGTGTTTTCCAAAAAATTGGCCCAAAAAGTTAAGTTTTGAGGTGTTGAATGCTTGGTTTGAGCTTGGGAGGCAAATCTGGAAATTCCAGATTTTGGCTTCCACGCTCGAGCGAAGGATTCCACGCTTGAGCGACCGTATTTTGTTCAGACCGCTGCTCGAGCAAATGAATGCTTGCTCGAGCGTAGATTGCAAGCTCTCAGATTTTCGGTGCGCGCAGACGCATGCTCGAGCGATGAGACCTACACTCGAGCGAAGGATGTGTCTCACGCTCCAACGAGCGAGGGTCGAGCGGAGATTTTCAACATCTAGCACTTTTTGCATTTTTATAGATCGCTCAAGCGAGGAAGTCCACGCTCGAGCGACCCCTCTATTTTGGAAATCTCACTCGAGCGTAGAAAGCCACGCTCGAGCGAGACCCCTATTTTCTGAAAAATTCTTAAAAGTGTTTTAAAGTGCATCTTTGCATCCTCATTCCATCCTAGGCATTCCTAGGCCTAGTTTAAGGCATCTTAATGAGGATATTGATATAGAACCACACCAAGTCAAGATAGGGACTAAGTTGTTGATTCCCATGTGTGTAACTTAGTGCGTGTTCGTTCTGTAACTGTGTAGGGTTGGCATCCGAGGACGCTCATTAGCTGCTTATGGCCCAGTGCTCTGTGAGTAACAATGTTGTAAAGATATGTTCAATGATGATTATTTTCTGAACAATTAACTGTACTATTTTCTGAAGTGATACTATTTACTGAATGAATGATGTCCTATTTATGAACTGTACTCATGGCATCCATATCAACTTACCGCTACTGTACTGTTACTGCTACTGTCACAGAGATCTCTGTCAGTTCCAATACTTGGAACCAATACTATATACTGTTATGATGGCCATCAACTGACTGCTTGGTCTGTTAAGACCTACTGTACTGTTTGTTATTGGATGTACCAACTGATATGACTGATTTATTACTGAAAGGACATTCATTCTTATCTTCTTTATGCATTTGTTATTCATTGGGCTTTAGCTCATTGTTTATATTTATATGTAGGTGTTCAGGCACCGGACCGATGCTAGGAGCGTCAGGTTAAACTCCAGTTTTGTCAAGCCAACCATTGTGCCTCACTGCGAGGTTCCAAGTCTGTCCAAGCTAAGGCTGTTTTGGGGTGTCTCAGTTTCACCCTTCCGTCTTTGTTTTGTAATAAATGTTTAGACCTGACTGTACAGTTATGGTGAAGGGATTAGGTCCCTAACCTGAAGGTTTTTATGCATCTGATTGTATATATGTTTTGTTTATGAATGTGGTTTGTTTATAAAAGTCTTTTCGCATTCAGACTGTCACAGCTCATTGGACACCTTTTAATTACTGTATTGGCTTCCGCCAGCCCATTTACTCTGTATTACTGTCATTATTGTTAAGTAGGCCTTCGGTAATCACGGATTACTGGCCGATTGCGATGCTAAACCCATAGGGGCGGGTTTGGGCCGCGACAATTGAGCATCTAAATACCATAGCCACCAAACTGACATAACTCTTGGGGGTCTAAGCTGGTCATCCGACATTCATTGTGTGGTAAGAACAATTTTATTGATGTCACATATACTTTGTTAAAATATGCCAGCTTTAACAATGAATAGGGCAGACGATGCATAAATAAGACACGTAGGTTGAGAGTTAGAGTCGAAAATGTCTTAAACTTAGTCAAAAAAAGGTATTCGAGGGGTGAAAATGCAAAACAACCCCCCAACCACTATTGTGATGTAACGGGAAGCTTCCCGGTGCCAAGTGTGACCTGTAGGGACAAACGGTATGTAAATAAGACACGCAGGTTGGGAATTAGAGTTGAAAATACCATAAACTTAGTCAAAAAATGAGTTTGAGGGGCGAAAATGCAAAACAACCCCCAACCACTATTATGATGTAACGGGAAGCTTCTCGGTGCCAAATGCAAGGACAGACGGTACGTTAATAGAAAACATAGGTTGAGAGTTAGAGTCAAAAAATGTCATAAACTTAGTTGAAAACAGGCGTTCGAGGGGCAAAAATACAAAACAGCCCCCCAACTACTGTTGTGATGCAACGAGAAGCTTCTTAGTGCCAAATGTGACTTATAGGGACAGACAGTACGTAAATAGGATACGTAGGTTGGGAATTAGAGTCTAAAATGCCATAAACGTAGTCGAAAACGACGTTTAGCGCCCAAATATGGAAAAATGCATATTAATTATGTACAATGATTACTTGTAAAATATTACTGGTTGCCTAATACATGCGTTTGAGTTTTATATATTTTTCTTTCATATATATTCGTGTATGCAAAACTAATGATTACTTTGAAGAGATTAATTAAGATCGAGTTTTTTTTTTTTATAATTTTAAATATGCCAATATTTAGTCAATACTAAGGATTAATTTTATTTTTACAAATAGTTTTTGACGTGGAATTGTAGATACGACTTTTTTAACAAGTACGGAAGACATTGTTTTTATACCTTCGTTCTTATAAATGTTCGTAAAAATTACGTTTTTAGCGTAGTACATATTTAAAATTTGGCGTGGTACAGATTACCATTGGACATGGTACAAATTAGATTTTGGGGCGGTACAAATTAAATTTTTGGTGTGGTACAGATTATCTTTTGGATATTAAATTTGGTTAATCCTCTACTATGTATGAAATTATATTTTTGACGTTGGATTATACTTGATTTATATGAAATTTCTATTGCATTTAGAATTTGAAGTTCAATATAAATTTTTTAGATGGTTGGAAGTGAAATGTGTGCATATTGTCGAATGGCGGACAATATAATAAGTATTCATAGATTCTTTTGTTCATACAGGGTACTTGTTGCACTAATAATGGAATAAATACAGGTGGTTGAGAAGTTAATTTTTTAAAAAAAAATTATATAGCTTTGGCAACTAAATTTGTTGGTAGCCAAAAATGCAAGCAAAGGTTTTGCTAACTAAATATTTAGTAGTGAAAAAGAAAAAATGGCTTTTGGCAACCAAACAGTTAGTAGCGGGAAAAAATCAGAATGAGAGAAGAAACTATTGCCGACTAAATATTTTAGCTACGAAAAAATACGGCATCCTTCGGCGACTACAATGTTTGGTTATAAAAAAGAATGAAATGAAAATATCTAATCTTTTGGCGACTAAAATATGTAGTCGTTAAAACTAACAATGACTAAAGTATTTGGTCGCTAAATGTATGATTATATTACCGATTAAAATGTTTAGTCACTAAATGTATTATTAATTGCGGCAAAAATTTATATTGGTAACTAAATTTTTTAGTCTCTAATAGTTGAATTCATTTTTGTGTGAGAACTTTTGGCGACTAATATGTTAGTCACCAAAAGGTGACCTTTGGCGACTAATAACAATTTAGTAGCCTAAAGTTTTAAATTAGCGACCAAATTATAATTTAGTCGCCAATACTATTGCCGAAGGGCTATTCCCGACTACCTGGGCGACAAAATTTTTTAGTCGCCATTGACTTTCGGCGATCAAAATATAGAGCTTTGGCGACTAATATTTTAACCGTTGAATGTGTCATTTCCTGTAGTGGTAGCTGACCTTCCTAGCGTGGGTGAGCCTCTGCCACCTTAAATGGAAGCTAAGGCTTAAAAAATGAAGAAAGAGGCTTCATTGAGAGTAGAGCGGACGACAGGGGTAGGGTCGGAGGTAGAGAGAGAAAGAGAGAGAGGGAGATGGCGCTGCAAATCTATCCACTCCAACCTTGCCGCCCACTCACCATCTCTGATTAAGAGAGAGAGAGAGAGAGAGAGAGAGAGAGAGAGAGAGAGAGAATCATAAATAAAATGTGTTAGAGACAGAAGTGGTGGAGGGGTATTTCAATCATTTTGTGAGTGCTTATCTTTATGGACATAATATTTCAAAGTGTGAATATTTGAATAAAGAAAATTTAAATTTGAATTTATCGACTGAGTGTCTAAATTAAAATTAGGAATATTTACCAATAAATCCTACTTTACAAACTGTTATACCAAATAGTCCCATTTTTATTCTATTATACCAAATAATCCTACTGATGTGTTGATTTGGTCCTTTTTGTTTTTTTTTTTTTCATTTTTGTTTCACTCTGTGGACGAGAGTGCCCTTTCATTGATTTACAAACTGTCATTTTTGGTTCACTGATTTGGTCCCACTTTCATTCCGGTGTGGCACACCCTCAGAGATTCGCGTGTGTGTGTGTATTAGTGTGTGTGTGTGTGTGTGTGAGTGTGTGTTGAAGCCATCTGTGTGTCTGCGTGCATCAGTGTGTTTGAGAGGGCTTGACCATGTGTTTGTCTCAATGAATTCGAAGACGTTGAGAATCTCAGATTGATCCCCAAATGCGACCATGTGTTTCACCCCGAATGCATCGATGCTTGGCTCAATTCTCATGTGACTTGTCCAGTTTGCCGAGCCGATCTCGTTCCTCAACCCGGTGAGACTCTGCAAATTCCAGATTTCAATCTCCAGATCGATGTTCCGGAGGAAACCCAGAACCCCCAAAACCCAACCGATGAAGTTTCGATCCGGGTCGTTGAAGATCCAGAAGAAGACTATCTTCCTCCTCCTCCTAAGGCGCTGGACCGGACCTAGAACCAGAGCTTTAACCAGAACCGTCCTCCGAGATCTAGGTCGGTCCGGTCCAGACTATTCGAGAGGTTCCCCAGGTCGCATTCGATGGTGTTCCATTTGTGTGTCTGCGTGTATCAGTGTCTTCCATCTGTGTGTGTGCGTGTATCAGTGTGTTCGATTTGTCCGATCTGGAATCACATGTGTGTTCAATGGTGTTCGATGTGTTTTATCTGCGTGTCTGCGTGTATCAGTGTGTTCGATGTGTTCGATGTATCAGTGTGTTCAATGTGTTGAAGCCATCACCATCGCCCTCGGATGATGATGTGTTCGATATGGAATCACATGTGTTCGATCTGCTGCTGTGTGTGTTAATGGCGTCTTGTGTCTGCTACAGAGAGGAGCTATGTGTGTGGCTGGGTCTCTATGTGAGAGAGAGAGAATGCTGAGAGTGAGAGAATGCCCAGCCCAAATAAAAACCCCTTACATCGGTTTGCCATTGTGTGACGCCATGACAGTATATCACATGCAACACACCACACATCCATTTTACTAATCGCGCACGTGAGCCACACACGCGCATCACCCAATCTTGAAGCCCCCAGCCGCATCAAATATAGGATACATAAGGGTAATTACGTCCCTCACAATTAAATGGGACTAAACGGTTTAATAGAATAAAAATGGGACCAATTGATTCATAAGTTCAAATTTTGGGATTTATTGGTAAATCTCCCTTAAAATTATTGAATCAATATAATTTTTTTATAAATAATTTATGTAAAAAAATGTATAAAATAAATAAATTAAATTATTAAAATAAAACCCATACGAGTACGTAAGCCTTGAAAAATGGAATTTCCCCCGAATATCTCTAAAATTATTTTTCTTTGTGGTTGTGGACGCAAGTTGGTATCTCATCTTTCTCAACCGTTAATATATATATATACACACACATATACAATATACTATAAATATGTCAACCTCAAAACTGCAACTAGCTTTCGGGTCTGGAAGCTGTTTTTTTTTTTTTTTAAATTATTTTAATAATGTTGAAACAAGTTTCTAGCCAGTGCATGAGCATGTGTTATCTACCAAAGATATTTGCAAAAGATTCAGAGCATTGAAATTGATTTTGTCGTTGCCATCCATTACGATGGCGACATTTAAATAGGAGAATAAAAATCATCAGTTTTGTAATAAAATAAATTTTTAATTTTTATAATTTAAATTTTAAATTTTTATTTATTTTTAATTTAAATATTTATTTATTTTTGAAAGTAAAATTAACAAAAAAAATATTTTAATCATTAAATTTAATAAAAAATAGTATTTTTTTTTTCTTACGCCTATATTGAGTGAAATCATTCAAATAATATATTTCTATTATTTAACGAAATTAGGTAAATAATTTACATTGAAAACAAATTACAAGATTAGAATTTAAATTAATAAAATAAAATAAAAACTTAGGGTTTATTTTCTCAAACTCTAGAATTTTTTATTTATTTTTTTGTAATTTCCTCTAAATTGTTTTACAAATTAGAAAAAAAAATATTTAAAATAATAAATTTGAGAATTGCAATCATTTTGAATAGAATTCATATTATGCTGGAGTTGGGATTGTGAGGCTCATGGGGGTGTATTCCGAGCCGTTTTCGATTATGTGAATCGTTTATATTATTGAATTTGTCGAGTATATTATTTATAAAAAAATTTAAGTTAATCGAACATGCGTAATCCCATGATCATCACTAATTATTTTTTAAAAATTATCAAAATTATACCAATTGTTTTTTTTTTATTTAAAACAAATGTGATCATATTATGGGATTACAGATGTCCAATTAATCTAACTTTTTTTTTTAAATTTATAATCTACTCGATAAATCTTATAATATAAACGATATGGACCATGAAAATAAACTCAAGACACGCTCCAACGGGCCTCCCAACATGCATATCGTGCCATAAGACACAACACCTACCCAAGTCCTATCATGCCACTTTAAATTTAAACCATACAAGGAATAAATTTTGAGAAATGTTTTTATGGTACATGACATTTTTGTTTGATAAGATAAAGTAGCTAGAAATGTATATATGATTGCTTTAAGAATTGACTATTTTAATTAATCTTTCACCCAAAAAAAGAGTGCAAAAAAATAAATAACAGAGACAATATTTTGACTTTTTAACTATTTTAATTTATTATCAAAACAACCGGAATTTGAATGGCAGAAATTTTAAAAGTGAAGGATTTTGATTTTTTTATTATTTTATTTATTTGGAATATATTAAAAGCAGAAAGTGATTTTTTTTATTATAATTTTATTTTAAATTAAGCAGAAATTTGGTTCTTACACTCGGGATAATCTTTACATTTGTAGAATTATTTGAACTAGTTTAATCGTGAAGAAAAATTAGATGGGTGCTATAGTATTTAAAATTTTATTATTTTTCCGTAGAAAATTCTTATTTGATTCGACTGTAAGACTCCAGCAATCTCATGATATTTGCAATGAGGAAGAGGCCAAAGTAGAATTATGAAAACTTACCAGAAAAGTCAGGATAGCTGCAAAACACACCAAAATGAGCCCAAAACCTTTGAGAACCCAAAAGCTCACTGGAGAAGCAGAATGGCGCACTGCAATACACGCAAACCTGCCAAATACTTCACCAGAGAACAATGGAGCTCAGTAACACGCTACGTCGTACTTCAAAACGACATGGCACGTGCCTCAAAGCATCATGGTTCGCCGTGCGTACCACTATATCTTGCTAAGTGTCATCTTCACCTAAACTGTTGGAACAATCTTCTATGTAGAGAAATGAAACTAAAATAACAAAACTAAATTACTTACATAAATATTCTTATATCGAAAATTAGAATAGCAACTTTTGATCAAGTAGAGTGTGACACACTGTCGTTCAGACAAATTCGTCGCCGCACAAGTGCTTAGGAGTTATCGACGTCTATCTCTTATGATACAATGATAAAAAAAACACAGATTGTAGCAGCACTCTAAACAATCTACTAGTCGAATCAAACTTATGTTCTGCAACTCTCTGAGATCTTTATGAACTAATACGAAGAATATATACAATAGAGGAAGAAAAAAAAGTTAGAAGCACAAATGAATGTATTGGATGATTGAAACTGCAGGAAAAGAGTCTGTATTTATAGGCATTGTGGTGCTTGTTCGGAAGGGTAGGAAAACCTTTCGAACATGTGCGAATTTGAAACCGTCGAAAAGATGAAGGAAGGTGACCGGAGAGGTACTGGTTCGAATAGGAATTTGAATTTCGAATTTTAGAAAGAAAAAAAAATTGAATTCATTCTGTTAGAATTTCAAATTTTCCTGCAATAATTTGAAAAAATTCATATGAATTTTGTCCAAAAAATTAAGTTAAGACCTGACCCGACCCACAACCCACGCCCAACACCGCTTGGCTCGGTCGGTCGGTCGGACAAATAACAGCTGCGACGCGTGCGCCTGTGTGGTGGTTTAAGCCGAAGTCCACTTTGTCCATAACTCTCCTCCTTACAAAACTTGGGGTGCCCCTTAAAACTTATTTACTTGCACAAGCTCTCTTAAAGTTTTAATGTGGGATAACCAATTTAAGGAAACACACATTTGACTCTTCAACTTCCCATTTCACGAACCCGAAAATGACATCAACTTTCCATTCCCTTATAAATAGTTTTGACGAGCCGTTTTCACCGTGTGACTTACCATGAGGCAATAAACACATCACCTCTTTAGACCCACCCCAAAAAACGTGTGGGCCCTACTTAAATTTGGGCTCAAAGATGGCCCAAAATAAGCTTATAAAACTATAAATTCGAACAACTCCCCACATGAATGGAATTGGCGAAGAGAAAATGTAACAACATGATGTTTTATAGAGAGTACAGAAATCGGAGATATTCTGCAAAGGGTAAGTAGCTTTTGGCTTTGAACCTTCCCTTGTGAGACATTATTAGATTTACTAGCTAATCTGTGAATATGATGTCTTGAAATGTTCAGCCATTTTTGTAAACCAAGACAGTAGAACTCACACAACATATTTCCAAACACAGTTTGGTTTTCACTATTGTGTTCATTTTGGCCCTGAACAACCTGATATTTCATGAGTACTCTAGAGATTTGTAGCCCTCACAAATCTCATAGAACCGGCCCAGTTCACACTCATATAGATGATTCTTATGAAGAATATATTGCCATACTCCACTAGGTATTCCTAGATATAAGAATCATTAAAAGCATTACTTATCCTAACACGCTGCAAACATCACTTATTTCATCATAGAAATGGGTAAGAGTTTGACTCCCCAGTGATCCTTATGAGTCATACACAACTCGATTGTCACCTAGATCTTGGGATCTCCAGTCAACTACGTTGGGTTGCCGTTGTGCTAACTCTTATTTAATAGGCTCAAGTCTCATTCCCCTCGATGAATTCTCAACTAACTCTCTTGCTAATCTTTTGGTTAGTAGATTTGCTATGTTGTCTTTAGATTTCACATATTCAATGAAAATAATTCCATTAGAGAGTAGTTGTCTTACGGTGTTATGTTGATGACAAATGTGTCATGACTTACCATTATAAATATGATTTTGTACTCTATCTATTGCAGATTGACAATCACAATGTATGCATATAGCAGACATAGGTTTCGGCCACATTGGAATATCTTCAAGGAAGTGACAAAGCCATTCTACTTCTTCCCCAGCTTTAGCTAAAACTATAAACTTTGATTCCATAGTAGACCTAGCAATGCAAGTCTGTTTGGAAGATTTTCAAGATACAGCCACACCACCAAGGATAAAGACATACCCACTGGTAGATTTTCAGTCTCTAGTATCCGATATCCAATTTGCATCACAGTATCCTTCAGGTACAGCTGGATATCTAGTATAGTACAACCCAATGTTACGAGTAAATCAGAAATATCTTAGAATCCTTATAATAACTTTCCAGTGTTGGACTTCTAGATTACTCGTATATCTACTTAATTTACTTATTGTATAAGCTATATCTGGGCGAGTGCAGTTCATCAAATACATTAAGCTTCCAATAATTTGGGCATGCTCTAATTGAGAAATAGTTTTCTATACATTCTTAGCAAGAAACAAATTAACATTCATAGGTGTTCTAACAAGATGATTATCATCTTTGCTAAAATTTTCAAGTATTTTCTCAATATAATGTGACTATGACAAAGCATATCCTCATGATGTTTTGGTAATTTTCATACCAAGAATTACATTAGCAATTTCCATGTCCTTCATTTCAAAATGTTTATTCGACATTTTCTTAGTAGTTTTAATCATGTCATTATTACTACCTATGATGAGCATATCACCCACATAAAGACATACTATAACATAACATTTGTTTGCGTTTTTAATATAAACACATTTGTTACATTCGTTAATTTTACATTCATTTGACATCATTGCCTTGTCAAATTTCTCATGCCACTACTTTGGCGCTTGTTTTGAACCATATAATGATTTAACCAATTTACACACTTTCTTTTCTTTTCCTGGAACAGAAAATCCTTCTAGTTGTTCCATGTAAATTTCTTCATTTAACTCATCATTTAAAAAAGCGATTTTCACATTCATTTGATGAATTTCTAGATTGTACAAAGATGTAATGGCAATTAGCATTCTAATGAATGTTATTCTAGTAACCGGTGAGTATGTGTCAAAGTAATCAAGACCTTCTTTTTGTCTATATCCTTTGATCCATTTGTTTTCATTTTCCTCTTGAAAATCCACTTGTATCTATGAGGTTTACTACCAGGTGGCAAATCCACCAATTCCCATGTGTGATTTTGCAAGATGGATACAACTTTGCTATTGATAGCTTTTTTTCCATAAACGAGCCTCAGGACTGGACATAGTTTCATTAAAAGTTAAAGGCTTATTTTCTAACAAAAATGTTAGAAAATCTTATTGGAAATAATGGTTTTATAGGCTTATTTTGGGCCAACTTTGAGCCCAAATTTGAGTGGGTTTCACACGTATTTTGGGGTGAGTCTAAAGAGGTGACGTGTTTCTTGCCTCGTGGTGAGTCACACGGTGAAGACGGTACGTCAAAACTATTTATGAGTGAATGAGAAGCTGACGTCGTTTTTGGGTTCGTGGAATGGACAATCAAAGAAGTAAAATGTGGGTTTTTTTGTAATGGTTGTCCCACATTGGAAACTTAAGAGAATTTATGCGTGTATATAAGTTTTAGTTGGCAACACTTGGGTTGGGCCCCAAGGGGCACTCCAAGTTTGTAGAAGTGAGAAGTTATGGACCAAGTAAACATTGGCTCAAACCATCACAAGCATACGCGCATTGCCGCCGCCGTCCGACCGGCCGGCCGTACCTGGCGCGGGTTTGGGTTGTGGGTCGGGTCGGTTCTAACATTAATTTTTTAGAAAAAATTTATTTGAATCTTTTCAAATCCTTGCAGGAAAATTATTTGAATTTCTAAACGAAATTATTTTAATTTTTTGCGCCAAATTTTTTCTGTCCAAATAGTCCAAACAGTGCCCTTGTTCAATTTAATTCCAGGAAGATCAAACTATTTTTTTACAGTTATAAAACTACCCAGCAGTTGAACAGATACGATACTACCAGCAGTTATTTGTTCAAAATTTGAACTGCACCTGTTTATTTCAAACTGCATCTGTTTGGTTTGAAACTCAAACTTATTCGAGTCTATAAATGCCAGGGCAGTTCTAGCAATTGAATAATCCTAAACACAATCTAGAAAAATTACCTTGCTTTCCTTTTTGCTCTTGTGCATTGTTATTCTTTATATTAGTTTTAGGGAAAATTTAGAGAGTATAGAACACAGGTTTTGTTCGTCATGCAGATTGTTTGGAGTGTTACTACAATCTGTGAAAATCATTGTATTTTGGGAGATAGACGCCATTTATCCGTAAGCACCAATGGGTAAGTGTTTACTCGATGGGGCGACTTTATCTTGAAAATCTTCCAAACAGACTTACATTGCTAGGTCAACTATGGAATCAGAATTCATAGCTTTAGATAAAGCTGGGGAAGAGACAGAATGGCTTCGCTACTTCCTTAAAGATATTCCAATGTGGCCAAAACCGGTGTCTGCTATTTGCATACATTGTTATAGTCAATTAGCAATAGGTAGAGCACAGAGTTATATGTATAACGGTAAGTCACGACACATTCATCGTCGACATAACACCATGAGACAACTACTCTCTAATGAAATTATTTCCATTAAATATGTGAAATCTAAAGACAACATAGCGGATCCACTAACCAAAGGGTTAGCAAGAGAGTTAGCTGAGAATTGATCGAAGGGAATGGCACTTAAGCCTATTAAATAAGAGTTACCACAATAGCAACCCAACCTAGTTGACTGGAGATCCCAAGATCTAGGTTCAAAGGGACAATCGAGTTGTGTATGACTCATAAGAATCACTGGGGAGTCAAACTCCTACCCATTTCTATGATGAAATAGTGATGTCTACTGCATTTTAGATTAAGTAATATTTTTAATGATTCTTATATCTAGGAATATCTAGTGGAGTGTGGCATGATACTCTTCATAAGAATCACCTAAATAAGTGTGAACTAGGCTGGTTCTATGAGATTTGTGAAGGGCTACAATTCTCTAGAGCACTCATGAAAGACCAGGTTATTCAAGGCCAAAATGAACATAATAGTGAGAATTAAACTGTGTCTAGTAATATACTGTGTGAGTTCTATTGTCTTGGTTTACACAAATGGCTGAACAGTTCATGACATCATATTCACTGGTTAGCTAGTAAATCAGATAGTGTCTCACAAGGGAAGGTTCAAAGCCAAAAGCTATCTATCCTTTGCAGAATATTTCTAATTTTTGTACTCTCAATAATTAGATCATGTTGTTCCATTCATTCTCTGTCAAATTCCATTCATGTAGGGGATTGTTGGAAATAATAGTTTTGTAGGTATATTTTGGACCAACTTTAAGCCCAAATTTAAGTGGGTCCCATAAGTCTTTAAAGTGGGTCCAAAGAGGTGACATGTTCCTTGCCGCGTAGCAAGTCACACGGTGAAGACAGTACGTCAAAACCATTTATGAGTGAATGGGAAGTTGACGTCGTTTTTGGGTTTGTGGAATGGACAATTAAAGAAGTAAAATATGGGTTTCTTTGTAATGGTTGTCCCATATTGGAAACTTAAGAAAACCTATGTGTGTATAAAAGTTCTAGGTGACAACACTTGGGTTGGGCTCCAAGGGGCACCCCAGGTTTGTAGAAGAGAGGAGTTATGGACAAAGTGAACCTTGGTTCACACCACCATGAGTGCACGCACGCCGCCGCCGCCACAATCGTTCGGTTGGCCAATCGAGCCGAGCCGTGCCGGGCGTGGGTGTGGGTGTGGGTCGAGTCGGTTCTAACATTAATTTTTTGGAAAAAATTTATTTGAATCTTTTCAAATCCTTACAGGAAAATTATTTGAATTTCTAAACGAAATTATTTTAATTTTTTGCGCCAAATTTTTTCTGTCCAAACAGTCCAAACAATGCCCTTGTTCAGTCCAATTCTAGCGGGATCAAATTTTTTTTTTACAGTTATAAAACTACCCAGCAGTTATGAACTGATACGAAACTGCCAGCAATTATCTGTTCAAAATTTGAACTGTACCTGTTCATTTCAAACTACATCTGTTCGGCTTGAAATTGAAACCTGTTTAGGTCTATAAATACCAGGTCTGTTTCAGCAATTGAATAATCCTAAACACAATCTAGAAAAATTACCTTGCTTCATATTTTTGCTCTTGTGCATTGTTATTCTTTATATTAGTTTTAGGGAAAATTCAGAGAGTATAGAACACTGGTATTGTTCGTCGTACAAATTGTTTGGAATACTACTACAACCTGTGAAAATCATTGTATCTTGGAAGATAGACACCATTTATTCGTAAGCACCATAGCGGGGTAAATCTGTCTTAAGGACAGAGTGTCACACACTCGACTTGATCGTTTTTTGTTGTTACGTTGTTTCGGTAAATAAATTATGTAAGTAATTTATTTTATTTGATTGATTTAGTTTCAAGTTATTTATTTTACACAGAAGATTGTTCCAACAAATCTGGACCAAAAGATTTTGAGGTTTTAACACGTTTTCTACACTTAGGTTCCTCTTCTTCATTTTAATCTATCTCTTGCTCTTGTACTTGATCTTGATCTTGTTCTTGTTCTTGATCATGACTAGTAATAGCATCATAAGATCTTTTGTTAGTATTATTCTTTTGTCCAGTTTTATTAGAAAATACATGTTGTAGCTCGACTTTTTTGCATCCTCTTTCGGAGAGCTCGAATTGGTCTTACAGTTCGAACTCCTATCACGATTCTGAATCTAATCTCACAGAGTGCAATGTGAAATTGATAAACACCAAAGAGTCTAATCCGGCAAATCATTTTGGAAAATCAATTTTAAATAAAATAATGCCAAAATTGGACTGTTTTGCCAGATTACAGAGTCGCCACCTAAATGTTTTATTTTTGGAAAATTTAGGAAACCTTGACTCGTGCCAAAGACCACGTGTCCGTTATCACCAAAGTTGTCTCGGCTCGGGAACTTGGGTACGAGAGGGGAAGGTCCTGAAATGAGCACCTCCGCTCACCCGATCAAAGATCGGCCTCTACTATCATGATATGTTGTTTTATAAACCTCATGTGTTCTTATTCCGATTATTAGCTAACTTTACTATGTGACACACACAAGCAAGTATAGACTAAGTCGCAAGACTTGGAACGAATTCAACTCATGTTTGCTTTCGAAAAATGGTTTGAATTTGCCACTCTCAAGTGGGCTTAAAATATGATGATTTGCCACTTCGCAAAGTAGGCTTAAAACATACATTTGTTGAATCATTTCAATTCAAGCAACAAAGCCTTCTTCCACAGGCATTCATGTAGTTAATAATTTAAGCAAATAGCCTCATGGCAAGCATGCTATCATGGCAACATGGCAATCGCACTCATGCAAGCATGCCAAAGCATAAAACTTACCGCATACTCCAAGCCAAAACAAAAGCTAGTTAGAAAGAATGCATGATCCTAACCATGTTAAGTGTCTAATGTAACACATGCAATAATGCGAATAATAAGCTCGGCTGCTAATATGGCATATGATACAATTTGATAACATGCTTTGAAACACGTATTCAAATAGGTAT
This sequence comes from Camellia sinensis, assembly GCF_055761805.1. Lineage (NCBI taxonomy): Eukaryota > Viridiplantae > Streptophyta > Magnoliopsida > Ericales > Theaceae > Camellia > Camellia sinensis. The sequence continues at coordinate 133,142,074 of NC_138961.1, read as the reverse complement.
TGAATTGACAATGTAGTTTGAATGATGCGCCGAGCCTCGGTGCATGCAATACAAATGAATGATGTAAACATGCAAGCATAAGGTATGCTAATTGAAAATGTCCCTAATTTAACCATAGAAAGCGGATAAGTAAAAGGGAGAAAGACGTGGGGTTGGAAGACAAACACTTATTACAACATTGTGCCCTCGCGAAGGAGGGTCCAAATGAATAAGCAAAGCTAACCAGCTATGCTAATTAAGCTAACTATTACAAACCAAAACTAATTAACGATTCTAAGCTAATTATTACAACAATTGAAATAAATTAACTAACTATTCTAAGCTAGCTAAAATATTACAAAACGAATTAAGCTTAATTAATTACAACACTTGAATGAATGAAATAGCTAACTTATTCTAAGTTAACAAAAGCGACTAAATGGCCTCGAGGGCGAGGGACGCATGCATGCTCGGTTGATCCACCCGAAAATGCCATTGCATTGCCATCAGACGCCTCTGTTAGCACTCGTTTGATCTTTGAAAATTGTGCAAACTCCCAGAATGCCTCTGCTCCAACTCAGGAGCACATTTGTGCAAAAAATTGACTGGTGGCCGGTCGGCCACAAAAAGTGGCTATCGGCTACCTCAACTGGCCGGTCGGCCACAAAAAGTGGCTGTCGGCCACTAAAATTGGCCGGTCAGCCACCACTTCCTAAACTTCTCCTTTTCCTGCAACAGAGAGCAAACAGAGGTAAAACAATGTATTTTCAAGGAATGTGTGCACTGCTACCCTCCTTATCATTGCGCAAACTCAAAGGAAGGTAACTCTTGGCCTTCGAGCCATAAACCAAGCATTTTTAATGCATGATGGCTAGAAAACCAAGCTTGTACAAGCTTAATAAATGCACAAATAAGACTTGAAAGACCACCATCCTATCATGCATGATCCAGGGTGACGGTGACTAAGAAAAGTGGCATGTTTCATCACTTCGAGTATGAAACGTCCCAAATTTCTTGTGTTCGGATTAACGTGCGATCCGTACACATGCAATGCAACACAAAGATGCTTAATCTTGCCTCTTTTACTTTGTTCATTTTGTTTACTGATTTTACATTACTGATTAGTCCTTTAATCGATTAAGTCCAAGGTATCTCGTCTTCTAAAGAGAAAGAATTGTCAACCGAGGAATGATTTAAGGCAAGAGAGAGGTCATGCCGTTGGTTAGTAGAAATCCTCAAAAGAGGATTAAAACCATTAAGCATGAACTCTATCTCAAGCTTAAAGGGTTCCAAACTTGAAACAACTCTCGAAAACGATTGAAAGTGAGACAAATGAGAATGTGGCAGAGAGTATGATGGCGAGATTATATGCAAAATAACACTACAACATGCAAACAATTCAAGCATTTCATGCTTAAAGCAAACAAAGAGCTAGTGAAGACCATTACACCATGAGCATGCAATACAAAGCTCAAAAGGCACAAACACTTTAAAACAGTCCTAAGACAGCCTAAAAGGAGTCGTAACACATGTTTGAAGTAAGACAAAAATGGCTAGAATAAGACGCCAAAACATAGCACAAGCTAGACCCTTAAGCATAATTGCACTACAACTATGCAAAACAAGGCTCATATGACCAAAGCAGCCTAAAATAGAGCTAAATCATTCCAAATTAGAGCCTAAAACATGCTTGATTAAGCTAGGTTAAGCCACAAAAACATGCTACCATGTGATGCTAACTAGGCATGCAAATGAGACACAAGGAGGGGAGGCCAACCCCTCTATTTTTGGATTTCAAAACATGCTTTCCACCACTGAAACAACTCTGAATTTCAGTGGTTTAAAGGTCCAAAAAGTTTGATTCTAATATGCTAAAAAAGATGGTGCAAAAAGCTTCACAATTAGGCAACAAAGAAGGGTAGACTACCCCTCAACACAAAATGACTTCAAACCAACATGTTAAGGCTAAAAATTCAGAGCTTTTTGTAGTTGAAAACTAGGCCAAAAATAGTGTAAAAAGATGGCAAAGCAATTGATTAAAACAAAGCCTACAAGGTAAGTCTCATACCTCTTGAAGCTCAGCACAAAACAACCATTCTTTTAGGCTCAAACCTCCTTCCAAAAGCTTAAATTGGGCTCTAAGGGATCTCAGCTCCAAGGTGGTCCAATTTGGTTAGGGGTTAGTGTGCAAAGGTGTAGAGAAAATCAATTATCAAGCACAAAGCAAGAAGAGAGAGAGAGAGAGAGAGAGAGAGAGAGAGAGAGAGAGAGAGAGAGAGAATTCTAGAGAGAGAGGGTGAATTTTGATCCAAAATTTCCAACCTCTCCAAATGGGGGAGAGCATCCCCTATATATAGAAACTCAAGCTTAGAGTTTGTATTCATCCCTCCATACATGTGTATGGTGATGCCCTTCAGTGAGCAACAGCTGGCACAGTTGGCAAACAAATATCTGAAAAAATGAACAAATGGTAGTCGACCACTTTAAGTGGTCGTTGGCCACACTAAGTAGTCGACCGGCCACTTCAACTAGCCGACCGACCACTTCAAGTGGTCGACAAGAACAAAATGTGGCCGACAAGGCCCCCTCCTTTTCCAGGCAAGAGGCAACAAAGTTTGACCCAAAAACAAGCATAAGACAAAATGAGTTTAGAGGCTCAAAGACAAGGTGTTCCGCCGAGAACTTCGGGTGCTCAAAACAAGCACAAACAAGCACAATCATCGAGTGCACAAACGATGACGTCCAAGTCTTGAGGTCGGTCAAAAATGGGATGTCTACAGTTGCCCCTCTTTAACGGAACTCAGAAGTCATGAAATAACGGGAGTGAATGTCAAAGCCCAGAGACAACCCATTTTTGACAAGGCCTAAGACTCAGACAAACAACCGAACAAAACAAAGAACGGTTGCGCCCGTAGGCTGCCTACATATCCCTTTGCAAGGAATCAAACCAGCGTAGTTCTGGGGCAAGATGTAAATGATATGCATGATGCAAGAACATAACTCATGATCATGCAAAAAGGCTGTAATGAAACATCTAGATGCAAATGTTATGCAAAGAAATGCTACAGCAAACTCATACATAAGCAAGTAAACATGAACCAAACTACATTTCATGCAGAAAGGATGTAAGAAAATTATGCATGCTTAACTACGCATCACGTAGGAAAGGAAAAGAACAACACAACCCTTGGGCACACCCGAGGTGTGAAACAAGATCCTAATGCGTGGCACACACGAGAAGAGAGATGGTGTGAACCCAGGGACACATCCTAAGGTTCCGAGCCACAGAGAACCGTGATAACAAGTGAAACATATCCAACTATTAGGCAGCCAAAACAAAGAGTGGTATAAGCATTGGAATCCGTCCGGATGCTTTTAACCAAAACGTCCTAACGCATCACGCGCGAGAGGGAAATGAGAGTGGTGCAAACATTGGAGGGTGGTATAAACATCGGAAGACGTCCCAATGTTTCTAACCAAAACAAGGTGGTATAAGTATCGGAACACGTTCCAAATGCTTCTAACCGAGAGGGTGGTATAAACATCGGGAACACACCCCAATGTTTCTAACCAAAGCAAGAGAGTGGTAAAAGCATCGGAACACATTCCAAACGCTTCTAACCAGGGAGTGGTATAAACATCGGGGACACGCCCTAGTGTTTCTAACCAAAGCAAGGTATAAGCATCGGAACACGTTCCAAACGCTTCTAACCAGGGGGGTGGTATAAACATCAGGCATACGTCCCAATGTTTTTGAACAAAAGGGTGGTATAAGCGTCGGAACACATTCCAAACACTTCTAACCAGGGAGTGGTATAAACATCAGGCATACGTCCCAATGTTTCTAACCAAAACAAGGTGTGGCATAAACACTAGGCGTACCTGAATGTTTCTAACCAAAAAAGGGTTCAAAGGACAGGAATGATCTTACCTGGAGTTCCTTTAAATGAACCGTACATACAATGTCATCTGGTTGCACCAGCTCGGAATGAACCGTACATACAATATTGTCCCTGCATAAGAAAAAGACTTGACAGGTACACTACAATAAGAATGCATGTTTTATGCAAGACGAATAACCATGACACAATGTTAGAGGCATGTCTTATGCACGACATGGTAGAGACAAAGCAAAAGTATATTCTACATAGCGCAAGTGAGAGCATGCTCTATACAACACCAAAATACATGTTCAATGCAACAAGTACGGACATTTTCTATGCGAATGTAAGGGCATGTATAACGCAATACAACGCGACATGCATATTCTATGCAAACATGAGAACATGTGTAATGCAATGCAATGCAACATACACACTCTACGCTCAATAATAACGATGCATATTCCATGCAACATCAATAGCATGTTCGATGCAAAACACCAAATAAAGCAACGCGCATTCTATGTAATGATAAAAAGAAAAAAAACGTGCCTTAATAGAACCGACTCAGTTGCAACCTACGATTTACCTCTCGGAGGAGTTATAGTATATTTCAAAAGGATACACCTTGTTCATACCGGCTAACAATGAGTCATGCATCGTAGACACGGTTCGAAACTCCCATAGAGACACTTTGAGCTGAAAAGTGAACTTTTCTTGCACTTTCTCAAGAGCCAAGGACACAAAACAGCATAAAAACACACAGGGAACACACTGGAAGCCTGTCGGCCACTTTTAGGCAGTGTCGGCCACTTGAAGATGTTGTCGGCCACTTAAGGTGGCCGGTCGGCCAGTTATGGCAAATCCGGGCCATTTTGGTCTTTTGCAGGGAGATCTTTAAATACACCTTTCCAAGTCACATTTCCTCACACCTACAGTGCCGAAAATACTTCCTCTTCATCTCTAGACACTTTTTTCCCCTTAGATCTGTGCTTTATACGAGTTTTCCAAGGCTCCACGCGAAGTTGATTCACTAAAACCCGTTGATTTCCTTCGTTTTGAACCGATTGAAATTTGTTTTCGGAGCTTTTTTCTCCATTTTCTCCACCTGAGGTTTGTTTCCCTCAAGTTTGTCTTGAGTTTGACGCCTTTTCCCGGGCTTTGACTTTGTCTCCCATTTTCTCTCTCCGAGAGTTGACTTTTGGCATTTTCCACCTACTTTGCTCATTTTCGCCTACTTTCTCACCTTTGTTCCAGAAGGCAGACGACATTCCTCACGAGGGAGGTTCGCCAGGGATGGAGGGAGATCCCGAGTACATACCATTATCGCCTAGAGTCCGACCTTTCCACTCGGAGAGATACCATCCCGAGGCGTATGCACTACTGCCCAGTACAGTCCGTCATTTCAGCAGATTTGCACGAGGTGCACCAGCAGATCTCCTACTGCGAGAGCCAGAGTCTCACTTGTCTCATGGTGCCTCCGAGGTATGCACTGTATTCTTACATTTTCCACAATATACTTTACATTTCCTGTATAGTTTACACCTTTGCACTGTATTTCATCTGCTCATTCTGAACACATGTACACACTGTATTTCTTTTTCTCATTCTGAACACATGTACACACTTTATTTCGTCTGCTCATTCTGAACACATTCACACACTGTATTTCGTCTGCTCATTCTGAACACATTCACACACTGTATTTCTTCTGTTCATTCTGAACACATTCACACACTGTATTTGACTTCTGTATGTACTCATTCCACACACCATACTTACATCTGATACACATACTATGGCTGATATATTCAAACTGCCTTTTCAGGTCACACCTCTACCGACAGGGCCGGCGGCGACAGAAGCAGGACCATCAGCGCCCCCCTCCAGTAGCAGGGAGAGAGAGACAGGCTCCGACATGCGGCTGAGGGAGACATCGGGAGCCTATCATGCGCGATGATGATGAGACCAGTGAGACCGAGGAGATTGGCGATCAGCATGACGAGTCATCCGAGAGTGGAGACGATGATGCTGACTCAAATTCCGCTAGTGGAGATGAGGCTGAGTCAGGTTCATATGCAGAGGATGATAACTCCGGTTCCAGTTCTGCATCAAATTCAGACAATGGCGCAGATGGGGATAGCTCTGCAAAGTCTGCTCCGTCGAGGAAGAGGACGAAGAAGGCCTTTAGAGCTTGAGATAGCTGGTGTTGATTCATGTGTTTTGCTTTGTTTCTTTTTACTAGTAATGTTAGCACATTGTACAGCTTTAGACAGTTTTATTTTCTTAAAAACTTGTACTCTTTGTAAAAAGAAACCATGATTGGAATGAAAATAGTTTTTTGATGAAAACGTGTTGCATTTTATATTCTGAGCATCGTATTGCACCATTTTACACAAAAATAGAATTGATGGAAATTGAATATTGTACATTGTCTAATGAACCGACCAACACAGAACAAACAGAGTAAAATAACTCAAAGAACTACTAATGCAACAACTCGATAAACAAAACAACAGCTCTATAAACGAAACAAATACAACTCGATAAGCAACAACAAAACAACTCGATAAACAAATTGAAACCACTCGATAAACAAATTAAAACAAACTTGAGAGTGACTCAACAAAATTACTAAAACAAAACAGCAGAATGCACTAGGAGTAGAATAAAAACACAGGTTCTCAGCATTCTCAACACACAGGAAGACCAAAGGCATTCTGCCGGACACAAACAGGGACTGTCGCCCACTTATTGGTGGCTGTCGGCCACAAAATGTGAACGGTCGGCTACTAAAGGTGGCCGGTCGGCTACCTTAACTGGTCGGTCGGCCATTAATGCAATGAGTCTCCAGATTGCTGTCATCTATCTTCCACTCCGTGCCTTATCTTCTACAAAAGTTGGGACTTCGTAGTTTCTTCATTCTAGCTCTGTTTTTGCCACAAATGGAGCCGTTCTTCACTGAAAAACTCTCATCTTGGATTGCAATTTTGGATGGCTCAGAAAAAGGGAATTTTCGGGGTTTCGGGATAAATGCACTATTCCCGCTAAGTCGTACTCCGTTGTGTTTTCCATTCCTTTATGCCGCGGCTAGATGTTGGAACCCAGTTACACATGTGTTTAACTTCCGCCCGGGGGGGGTGGGAGAGATGTGTCCTACAATTGAAGAATTCCAAGTTTTGATGAAATCTCGGCGTGATGAGGAAATTCTGCCCCAGTCGCGTTTCAGCACATCCAGGCTTTAGGAAGAATGTGTGGGCTCACTTTACACGATGCCGATCTTTGGTTCACAACGGAGCATTAGACATTCCCAATCTCATTCGCCTATTTTCTGATGCCGGTGACCGCGACAACCGTCTTTGGCAATGTTTTCGGCAGCATGCCCTCTACTTGTGTATGTTGGTCCATTTCCTGCTTGCCCCTAGCTTCGGAGGGTCTAGCATTCACTTGATCGAAGTAGCTCAAGGCCTGAAAGAGGGCAAGAGCTGCATTGACTTGACACTAGCTGAGAATTTGATGGGCTTGGACGCCTTTCGTAGGCGGGAGATGACCAAGTTTGCAGGAAGTCCACTACTCTTGTAGGTAATGTTTCCCACCCTATCTCACATGTGTTCCTTACATCACTTGGCGCTCAAGCTCTGTTTTTCTCTCAAAACGTTTTCTCACCAAGCTCTGTTTTTCTCTCAAAACCTTTTCTCACTTTTTTCTCCACATACACCTCTCTATTCTTTAATCTCTTTTATTTTTCATCCTTCCCCAGATATGGCTCATGGATAGGTTGAAAGTAGTGGACTTTTGCCCTACATATTTAGCACGAGGCTATTTCTTTCGCCAACAACTAGTTGATTTCCCGAACGAGGAATGGTGGTGCCACTGGATGTGCAACAGGTCTGCTACTGACATCGCTTGGTGTTGCCCCTAGTTTGATTTGCCCGAGATGAGCTATAGCATGTCTCGACAACCTAGCATTCAGTTGATTGGCTTGACACACTGTGTCTTCTATTTTTCATTCTAGTTCAGGCGTAAGTTTGGACATAACCAGACTAGCCCAGAAGAGGGGGTAGAGTACCTAGCTCCATTTCCAATCCGAGGTTCACAACTAGCTCAATATCCCACTGCATGGAGGACAAGAGAACTTCTGGCTCCCACTCCCAATTTCAGTTGCGCCCTTTCTAGCGAATGCATAGCTTGGCTTGAGGGTGAGGCGCAAACCAGGCCTACTTTAGCATCTGAAGCTTCCACAAGCTCTGGGAGAGGACGTAGAAACACCTGACTCATCAATACCCCAAGTTTATTTCTTTGATCTAACTTTCAAGTTTTCCTTTTGAATGTAATAAAAAGCAACTTTGATGTATATCAAGAGTTAGAGAACTTTGTATTAAAATCAATGAAATTGAAGTTGTGGGTACTGAAAATTTTCATTTTGGTCCAAATATGGTCTAAGTTGTAAAAATATTAATTTGAACAAAATCAACTTTTATTAAAACTTTTCAAAACTATTTTCAATAAGGATCACAACTGGACACACCCGAAATTTATCCTTAAGATGTACAACCCCGAATCTAGCAAACGGAAAGTTGCCCCTTGTCTGAATAGCACTGCACTGTACTGTAACCAGCTCTCATAGTGAAGATCAAAACCGAACTCTTGGATATAGAAAAGACAAAGATGACCAAAACAATCACATGGACACAGTTGATTTGGAAGTGTTTATGGTTGGACTTCAGAATGAAGTTGCCTACGTATCCCGAAGATGGGAATCAAGCCTTACGTAGGTTGGCTAGGGTTCACTCGGGTATTAACACTCTCCTTTTGCGTTCTAACTTTTGCCAAGGCCACCCTTTCTGGGTTTTCAACCTTGTGAGCTCAGTTTTTCTTTTTTCTAATTTTTTGTGCTCTAACTTTTGCCTAGGTCGCCCTTTCGAGTTTTTGGCTTAGCGAGACTCTCAAGGGTAGTATTTCTTCAACTTGTCCATGTTGATTGGTTGGGAGAATTCGAGGCCATCTAGGTCCATAAGAATGACAGCTCCACCCGTCCAAATAGACTTGATGATGTAAGGACCAGTCCAATTAAGTCTAAACTTGCCCCTAGGGTCGTGGATGTGAGCTCGGTTGTCTTTGAGCACCAAATCCCCTTCTTTCAGATTCATGGACTTAACTTTCTTGTTGAAAGCCCTGGCAATTCTGTGTTGATAACTTTGGACATGGTACAGTGCTTTCAACCTTTTCTCCTCAAACAGCATAAGTTCCTCGAACCTGCTTTGCTGCCAATCTGTTTCTGCTATCTGGCACTCAGCCATAACCTGCAACGATGGAACTTCAACTTCAATCGGTAGAACAACCTCCATCCCATAAACTAGAGAATACGGAGTTGCCCCAGTAGAAGTTCGGATTGATGTTCGGTAGCCCCAGAGAGCAAATGGCAACTTGTCTGGCCAGTCCTTATAGGTTTCCACCATCTTCTCTAGAATGTGCTTGATGTTCTTGTTGGCAACCTCAACAGCTCCGTTGGTTTGCAGCCGATACGTGGATGACTTATGAAAAGCCATGTTGGATTTCTCAAACAAGTCAATCACTTCTTTCTTAAAGTAGGAACCATTGTCCGAGATGATTTCATTCGGGACCCTATAACGACAGATGATGTTATTCCTGATGAACTTGGCTACGTGCGAAGTTTTCAGCATTGAGTAGGATTGGGCCTCGACCTACTTTGTAAAATAGTCTATTGCCACCAGGATATACTCATGCCTGTTTGACCCCTTCGGAGTAACTGCCCCAATAACATCAATTCCCCAGACTGAAAATGGCCATGGCGAAGTCATGTTGCACAGCTTCGACGGCGGAATATTTATGCGATTTGCATGTATTGGCATTTGTGGCATCGCCAAACAAAACCGATACAATCCTCCTCCATGGTTGACCAGTAGTAACCCTGTCGGAGAATTTTTTGAGCTAGCATCACTCCGCTCATGTGTGATCCGCATTCTCCTCCGTGGATGGCCTCCATTAGGCACTTCGACTCTTCTTCATCAACACACAACTTGTGCATTCCCAGATGGCCTATTTTGTAGAATTTATCCCCGCAGATGATAAATTGAGCAGCCATTCGCCGTATTGCCCTTTTATCTTTGGCATTTACCCCTAGTTGATAATCCTCATTTTCCAAGAAGTTCCAGATATCATGGTACCAGGGGTTTTGATCTTGTACTTCTTCTATCGCGGCAATCAACTCATAGGCCGGCACATATCTCTGTTCAATAATGATCGGACGCATCCGAACTCCCAAAAGGATGTCTATCATAGAAGATAGAGTTGATAAAGCATCAGCGAACCTGTTGCTCTCTCTTAACAGATGCGTGAAGGTTAGCTTCTCAAACTTGGGAATTAGAACATCCAGGGTTTGGTGATAGATTTTCATTCTTTCTTCCTTAACCTTCTAGTCTCCTTTTGCTTGAGACATAACCAGGTTCGAGTCCCCAATGATGTCCAACCATTTTGCCCCTAGTTCCAGGGCAGCTTCCAAGCCAGCGATACATGCTTCGTATTCT